>NC_083750.1:8431417-9738292 GCF_033458585.1 Syngnathus typhle | reverse complement strand
CCATTTTGTTTTTGGACACAACAAAGTGTTCCTCACATTTCTTTCTTTGGCATTTAAATCAGCAGCAGCCTCTCTCAACATTTGCATAGACTTTCCAAGAAAACTCCAATTTGGTGTTGTAATGATGAGATCCTTTAAAGCTTGTTATTAACTTGATGGGGCCCCGTTCCTGCGATGACATGTCTTTCCAGCCCACAAAAGAGTCGGCAGGAAAAACTCCTTAAATTCGGAGCTGTTATTTTTAGGGGGTTTTCAACACAGGCGAGAATGACATGGTGCCTTGAAACAGCCAAGCTAAGCATTTTAGAAAAAAAATCTCATTTTTGTCTGTGCGTGTGTTTATATATACAGTGTAGTGACCACAATGAATAAGACAGCCAGCCATCCAGGGAGAGTTCACACTTTTGTTCTCGGGCCATACATAAGCATGATTTCTCTCGGTACGATGATGTGAACTTGTAAATTTAGTCTGCCTCACTCATCTTTTCACTTTCCACCTGGTGAGCATGACCCAAATCTCATGTGTGCGGCTCGGCGTCTGTTTTGATACCAAAGCCACGGGTAACAGAGACCACTCACCCCGGCTATGTATTTTGGCTCATGAGAGGCAGCCAAGTGACATTTCAGACGTTAATAGATTCTCATTTTGCGGTTAACTATTTGTACTTGGACTGACTCCACTTAAGCAAATACATCCTGAATTAAATGTCTGATTTTGCACCAGGAAGGGAGCTCTTATCGTCAATGCCGAGGAGCCTAAAATAAAATATTTCTCATTCCCATTTTCATATTATTTTGCACCTAGCAGCTGGCTTATTCATAGCTTTGGTTCTTTTATAGGCAACCATTTTGTTGTCCGGTTTGCCATTAAGATTAGATCATATTTGCCCGCAAATGGAATTTTAATGCTCATGTGTTACAGCTTACAGTAATGCGCTCTCAACTTTGGAGTGGTAATTCCAGCAACAGAGCATAATCACGGCCCCAACAGTCAGTTGGGGTTTCAGTTATAAATCTCATCAGGGACATAAAACAAAGTTAAAAATAAAAACAATCAACATATCTTCTTTGAAACCACCAGAGGATGCGTGGTGTGGTTAGTAAACAATACATATCAGAGGTATTAATAGAATACATTCATATATCATATATATGTGTGTATATATATATATATATATGTGTGTGTGTATATCACGTGACATGTTTCCACCAGTCGGCCCGTAAAGCTAGCAAAAATGAGTAAGAATTTATTTTGAAAATTTGGCGATTCTCTCCTAACCACATCCGTCAGTGCATCCGCGTGTCATGACGCTCGTTCCGGTCATGTGACGTCACCCCATCGAGCCCGCGAAATTAGCAAAAAGGAGCAAGAAACAGAGATGTTTGGAAAGCTTCTTCAGAAAGAGAAAAAAGCCCAAGAAGAAGAGGTTACGACTTCTAAGTCAAGGTAAGCTGTGTTTAAAAGAAAATTTCTGGAGTCCTACTTAAAATATGAATTTATCGACACAGGTGACTGGCTCGCTCAGCCCACATAATATGTGGCGGCGACCGGCTAGCTAACGAGGCAATGAAGCCTTCAAAATTGTTTTGGCACATGGAGACCAAGCATCCCGCATTAAAAGACAAACCTTTGGAATTTTTTTTAAAGAAAAAAAACGTGAACAAGGAGGACAGAACCACAACCAAATCAACAAATGTGAGACCATCGTTCTTCTAAGGCGAAGAAACCTTTTACTAGGGAAGATGTGTGAGAAACAAGCTTCCACTAATTCAACGTAAAGGTGAGTTTTATTTTTCTATTTATTTGTTATAAAGGCCGGTTTCTGACACGTAACCGGTTCATGGCGCAAAAAAGGTTGGGGACCACTGAGTTAAAGCACCTGTGGCTAAAGCTAAACTGTGGCAGTTTTTACTTTCTGGACTTGGAATGGACACCTCTGGAATAACCTCAATTCACCTGAATCCATTCCGTTTCTGACAACACTCCACTCCAGGTTAGTGCTGTCATTTTATACAACCTAACGAACTACTTTTCTGTCAACTAGTTCCTGTTTTGCCAACGAATCATCTCGCTAGAGAATTAATTACCTATGTAGGCTACCGCAAGGGTTAATGACCGTTTGAATCCATTCCGAATTCAAAATGGATTTTATTGAATTCCACTCCGGGATTTCCTCGCGTCTGTGTCCAGCCAGCTGCTGCAAAGCGTCGGTCCAATGCTCCTTGCGCGTCTGCTCGGTGCTCAGTTGTCCTCTTGACAGCGTTCGAGTTGTGTGGATGCGACATGCGCGTGGTGGCGTGTAACTAAATCCCGGAGCTCAGCGAGGATCTCATCCTCAACACGACCCGGCTTGAGTGTGCCGCCGTCGGGCTTTAAATACTCTCCAGACCCACTTTGTCACGATCTGCACGGGACTTTTTTTTTTCCAAATCATCTCCCCACTCCAACCGTTCTCTTTTTAAACGGTGCTCGTGGGGCTTTACTTTTGAAGCCCCCCCCCCCGTTTCTCTCCTCGCATATGGAGCTATTCGCCCTGACTTGGATGTATCGACCGGTGCAGGAGCGTCTACCCGCCACCGCCGCCTGTCCGCTGTGAGGCCACCCGAACATGCAGCCGAGCTGAGTCCGTTTTTGTGTGACCCGAAGCTCAGTTTGTGGGGGCCTCCTTCTTTGAACCAGGCCAGCCGAGTTGAAAGGGAGCAGGGTGTCGATCTGAAATTTCCAGTCCTTCATCCTTCTGCCACAGTAAGTAGCATCTCCTCAATAGACCCAGAACGTTTAATCACAATGCAGGAGAAGTGGCTGACTTTAGAAAATGTTCTATAATCTCAAGAAAACAGCAATGTAGTTTGTTTTGAGATTTGGAAGAACTGAATACGTTTGTGTCTGGCCAAGTGCAATATCGTATTTTGGTAACATCTTTGAAGAGCATCTTTAGTAGCTGGATGTCACTTGCTGTCTCCATTTACCTCCATTTGCAGCTATAAAATAAGATCATTGCTCAGAGCATGTATAATTCACGGAGCTCCATGCCAGTCATGCGAGATGATGGCATGCACTACACAGACAAACGCACGCTTGCGCACGCAGACAGATGCAGAGTTTTTACAGGCTAGGGAGCAATAACTGCCAGCCCCCCTCTTGCATTTTTTGGAGGCAGACTCCTGAGAGCAAGGCACCGCTGACACATCAAGGTTAAAACACAATTCCGATGAACGGCGCTCAATTTTGAGCTCGCACCGCAGCGTTATATAAGGCAACCCTCGTCAAGTAATTGGACATTAATTTAGAAGAACGTGTTCCGAGAAGCTGTTGGAGTGAGCGTTTTTATACAGACCCATGAGGTCAGTAGTCAAAGTCTTACAAGGTGATATCCTTGGTGGTCTTCCACGGCAAACTCATCCAATCATGCCTTTATTTGCTGTGGGGCTCCAAAGGGAAGCATGCGATTGTCCAAAATGTCTCGGTGGTGGACCATTAATAAGACGAATGTGCTCATAGTTAGTAATTGATGGAGCCCTGACAGCCTAGTTTTTGGAACCAGAATGTATCTTGGACTTAAAAAAAAAAAGCAATGTAAGTAAAGCTGGGGAAATTATGTTGGCAGTCATCATAAAAGATAAAAAAAAAAAAGAAGTGGCATAAAACGTCATGCCATTTTCTAGAAAAAATGATTTTCACTGCAACTAATGTGCACATAGTTCATATTAATGCCTATAATAATTGCATAGTTGATTTTGTTGTTTGCTACCTTGAGTGGAAATGGACACCATGTGCCTGATTGGAAATGCAATAATAATGAAAAAAAATATGTTCATGATTATTCATGAAGACATTTTTTTCATTTGATCTAAGTAGCTTCATATGTGCAGGAGTGAAGTCAGTTTCTTTGAAGCTGTGTTGCTGTTTTTTTAATTATTTTTTTACTATATATGTGTTTATGAAGTCACTGCGTAATGAAGTATCGTCCTTGGCTCAATTATTAATGCATTGTTTCATATGTGTAGATTTCAGTTTTGTTCAAGTCCTCTGAGTGCAAATTTGGGAAGAATTGTGAATTTGAGGTGAAATGCAAAATGGCGGAACAATTAGTGATTCTTCTCTTTAAAGAGGATTTGTGTTTCTTTGTTTGTTAGAATTCCATAGATAGCCGTTTTAAATGCTCCGGTGGACCATTAATGGCCCAAGGTTCCCTCACCCCACCCGGTGGTTCAATGATATCGACCTACTCATTTTAAGATTTGGGAGGACTAAATGGTGTCTTATATACAAGGTCGCCATGGATCAATCCATTGATTAAGAGGTGTGTCCCAATACTTTCCGTGCGTGAAATGTATCCAGCAGCTGTCAGGGTGTGCAAAAGGGGAGCGCTTGTGCTTTTCTGGCCGTTTTCAAGCCAGCTCAGGCTTTTGTGTGACGTCATTTGCATGTTGAGAGTTGACAAATTCGGGAGTATTTTTGAACTTTGACGTTTTTGGTGTGAACCTAATGTCCTCTTGGCCTGGTGGAAGGGAGGGAGGGAGGAGGCAGGTCGTCCGTTCTTTGACGATTGTGTGAAAAAAAAAAAAAAATCCTGCTTTTCAACTTGCACTGTAGGCATTGAAAGAGAGCGAGCGGGAGGAGAACAAATGTTCTGCTCCCCCTCAGACACACACTCTCTACCTCCACTCCATCTCTCACCCGAGCCAGGCATGCTGCTCGTGTCCATTTGTCGGAGTCGTCCCGGGAAGGAAGTGCCATCTCATGTCGCCTGGCTGGCGCAAATGGTTCCAATGCGGACGGGTGTGAATTCTAACGGCTTTTTCTAACTTGTCATTTCCATATCAAAGTGCCTGCATTTCAATAGGGAGAACATTAGCCAGCAGCACCGCCCGCTCTCCTCATTCCTTTCTCCCTCCTCTTCCTCTCAAGCAGCCTCATCCTGCTGCTGGTGGACGATACAGCCGGCGGTTTTTTTTGGAACATTTTGTTTGTGATTTAGATTCAGCGAGAGAATTTGCCGGCCGTAATCTAAATCATCAAACGCCTTTTATAGTCTTTTAGTGGGAACATTGGCCACCTTGGATCACCTTCTCCACTCCCCCCAATCCCCTCCTGGCCTGTAGCACACGTTGACAAAGATCTGATCTTAAAGGGACAGAATAAAGCATCCAGTGTGTGCGTAGGGACTGTAAGCTGATGGAAATGTGTTTACTCACTTTGGCTGCTCGTTTGGCCACAGACATCTAAAATAGCTGGGGGGAATTTTCTCCTCACGCTGTAAAGCTTTGGAACTGGATGTGACACTGAGCAAGCGATTGTGTGCAGCAGAAATAATATTGCTTACACTTTGCGTGCAGCTATTGTGAAGAAAAAGACTCTGACAAGACTGTTTTTGTTTTCCCATGCTCATCATTCTTTTTTTCTTCTTCTTAGTTGGCTGAAGAGGAAAGTGATAACTCTTATTAGTTTCACAATGGGGATTTTTTTTTTTTTTTGCACGAGGCTCACAATGGAGGACTTGGAATGACACCACAGAAGTAAACCACTGATTTTCGCTATACAACCAGAAAGTGACACTTAATTCTCGACCAACTTGAAAGTCAACCCATAATGCAGACCACGCAGTTTAGTTTGTGTCTTTGGACTCCAGATGTGCAACTCTGCAGATTACCCGAAGGCCAAAAATTTCTTAACATCAAACGGCGACTTAAAGAAGTAGAACATGTCCTTAGGTTTAATGCGGTTAAGCGTGTGTTGCTGTAGTCGCGAGAGCTCAGGCCTGCAGTCTTTTTGTTCGAAGCAGTTTCAGAAGAAGGGAGGGGATTGGGGGGGGTGACAGATGCTCACCTGCCATCTTCACTCACCGGGCGTGGGCTTTGACAGCTGTCTTGTCTCATTCCCTTTGATGCTCTCGCAATGAAACGCCGGACAACAAATGGAGAAGAAGGCAAAGAGAAGGATGGCCCGCCATGAATCATCGCTGCCGGTCAGGACGGGACGCTTCCGTTCCGATCACAGGATGAGCAGTCACCCACAAAGGCAGCCCCGGTTGTATTTACGTGTTAAAATGTTTTCCCTACTAGTTGTTGTGAATTGAATTGATCTTTTTCACCAAAGGCCAAAGGTTAAAAACAGTTTGTGGTTGAGATACTACTGGAGCTGAAGTCTCAAATACTGTTTTGAGTTGCATCTGAGCTGCGAAATGTCTAGAAAGGTTATTCTTGAGGTTACACTCACGGTTTATGCACCCTCTCGTCCTCCATAAGCGAACCCCGAGTGCGGAATTATCTACGACGACTTTTGACTTAACTCGCGTAGGCTAGCGTTCTGTCTTGTTTGTGTGGGGAGGTTGCAGTGCTAACAGCGCAGAAAAGCATGGTCAGGTCATCGCAACTTGATTGTTTAGTTTTTTTTAAAAGGTTGCTGCTAAGCTACTGCTACGCTTCACGCCTTTTGCTAGCCCCACCCAGCGTGGTGAACCGGCAAGACGAAAACAACCTAGCGACATTTGTCACTTCCAAAATCAATGACAGCAGTGTTGGCAGAAGGTATTGTGGCCCAGGTTTAAAATGAAAGTCCCGTAAACTATTTAGATCTCACTTAAGCGCAGTAAATGTTACCTGGTGGCATTTTGCAAAGATATATATCTCAGGAGGTGTGATTGGCAGCTAGCTTGATGGGAAGACAGATGTAAACACAAGCACCTTGGCGGAGGCCATTTTGTTTATTCACCAAAGTGCTGCCGGGCGAGCTTTCCGTCGAACTGTGAATCCCCAGCACGGCTGTTATGTGACTCCCGTAGCCAAATACAAGGAGACAAATGAGCGGAGTGATTACGTGTGTGTGTGTGGGGGTAGTTAACTTGATGGATGAGCGCGTGGTGGCGAGGACATCGACGGCGGCAGGGGGAGGAAATCCTCTCCTGTACTACCTACCACCTTCCATGTTCCAAACGACGGTTAACATTCCCCCACTGCTTCCAAAACGGATATTTAATGATCAACAGAGCCTTAAAGGTCTTAAATCGGAGCGCGCCCATGTACTCCCCCCACAACCCCCCTCGGTGTTGTCAAAGAGGGCGATACGCTTTAAAAAAAAAGAAAAAAAAGAAAAAGGCGCTTGTTGGCTTGAGTGATGGATGATCAGAGGTCCGTTTGGGCTGCGCTTTAACTCTTTGCTGTTTGCAAATCTCTCCCAGTTGGGGAGCCGTCGGCGGTGCGTGATGGATGTGCCCCGGGTCTTTAGGCTCCATCTATCACAAGATTAGCACTGACCTGTGAGTTGTCCGGGCCGCCCTCGCTTCTCCGTTTGTCCAACTCTCTCCCTCCTGCCATGAGCACATGTTGCTTTTGTCCCAAGGCGGGAGTTGCCAACGTGGGTCACATGAAGCGTGCGCGCATTAAAAAAAAAAAAAAGGGCGCCCCGACGCACCATCCATCTTCCTGCGCTTTGTCTCGTCCCCCAAATTCCTAAATAATTTCTTGTAATTACCCAAGAAACTGACGTTTCAGTTCATGCTCCACTGCAGAGGAATGTCTCCCGATGAGCTCCCTCCCTCCACCTAGCCCACCCGACCCCGCACCCTTCCCGCGGCGTTCTCCATATCATATAAAAATGTAAATCACTTGGCTGATGTAGTGTGACGGTATTATTTCTCATTTGGCGCAGAAAAATGGAAGGTGGTACAGCGTCTTTCATTTCCCACATGTGCAGTCCACGGCTCGCTCGACTTTGATTGACAGGCGGTATTCTTCTCTCGGAGCCTTTCGTGCGCAAAAGTTACTCAGTCGAATTAATAGCAAAAAATAATCCGACCGGAATCGCTCCTTTGCTTCCATTTTTAGCGCACCGGTCGGTGCTGCCGTGCTTGAATGTCACCTCACCTCACCTTGCTGACACTTTTAAATACTTTTGCAAATGTAGAACGAATACTCGCATTGTTTTTATGCTGTGCACGAGAAGTCTTTTTGTGGTAATCCTCGTACAAGATACAGATGAGAATTTAGCTTTCAGTTCCTTGACATGAAGTGCTTTTTTTTTTTTAACTAAAGTGCAGAGTGGAATGGAGTGGAATGCCGAGGGTTCCAGCTAATCCTTTTCACATTCAAACCCGAAGGCCATTTGGAACAAACCAAAGTACCTCCATCTTCAATCTCTGAAGCTAGTCAACATGTGAATGTAGTCCATGAGCCCTAAAAAAAATAAGAGTTGCTAACTTTACTTTCTGTTTTCATTTCTTCAGCAGCCTCTTTGAGCTAGCTAATTCCGGTTTGAATAATAGCGCCCTCTGTTGGTAGCTGCAAAATAACTGTACTGCGAGCAATCAGTGAAATTTCACATAATCCTCCAATTTTTTTTTACCATAAAATAAAACCACAGGCCAGTTTATCACACCACATTTGACCTTCAATGTTATGTCAGATTTAAAGGTGCATGTTTTGTATGACATTTGAGTTACGCGTCTTATCTCGGCTTGGTGCTAGTAGATTTTTCAAGGTGAGGGGTTATCTCCCAATCCCTTGACAGTTCTCGGTGGGGGCGTGATTGTCAGGTGTTGTCACGTAAGATGGGAAACTACGGCCCGGAATGGCACGGCTTGCTTTCACAACGCGTCAGCTCACTCAGCCGTCTTGCTAGCGCGACGTGTCGACGCAGTCGTCCATCCTCTGCGCCGCAGGGGAGCAGCTTTCAAGGGTAATTTTGGCGGCTGCTGTAAGGCAACTTTTAAATCTAGGTTTCAACCTAAGAAGCATTACGTCGACAACCCCCTCGAAAATAAACCAATGATTATGTGGAATCGGAATTTATCTGCACTAGCTGGGCTAATTTGTCCTAACTTTGATGATGGGCATCTTGAGTTCTGATGAAGTTCTGTCTGCTAATTAGTTCACAGCGGAGTTTTAATTAGGCGACATAATCATCCTGTCATTCAGTGGCGGTCATAAAAGATGTTTTGAAAAGTCTGTATTCTTGTTATCAGGGCTGAACACAAGCTTTTAAATTAGCGTGTTTTGTGGCATACCCGAGGAGAGATTTTAATGAACTAAAAAAAAAAAAAAAAAGTCACAAATACTTTTTGTGAAATTGGGGGCGGTTTCCCTGCTATTGATGTCTCTTCTGGACTTTTCTAAGCCAGAATACTGCATGGAGACAGTTCCAGTGATGGTAGCCTCGCTTGTTTTCAATGGGAAGGTGCTTCCAAGACCTTTGTTAGAGCGTTTTAATTACAGCAGCGCTGGCTGTAATTGATCCGGGCTTAGAGGGATTTAACTGTCAATGAGAGCGAGCCCGGGCGTTAATACAGCCCGCCAACGCTTCCACTTTTGTGTGCTCCTTTTTTTTCTTTTCTTCTTCTTCACGTCGCTGACTCGCATCTGTCGGCCTAGCGGTTAAATGGGCTCGAACATGTCTGTTGCCGGGGGTCGCCGCCGCCCAGCTTGGTCTTCTGGCAGAGCATTCACGGCTCCTTATGTTGTCACCCAGAAGCTTTAAACTTTCATAAGGCTGTTAGATAATGCTTCCCGATGAAGGTGAATTATTGATGGCCTTGTATGAGTGGGACTGGGCAGGCAAGCTTTTAACTCTCCAAAGCTGCTGCTGCTGCTGCTGCTGCTGTTGGCTCGCTTATCCGGTAACTAAGGGACACAGCACAAACACTCAAGGAATGATGTAGTGGGGAAGAGTGAGGCGAGAATAAAGCAAAGCAGGCAAAGAAGCTGAAAATAAAAGGGGGCGGGGGGTGGGGGGGGGGAGCTTGCATTCCTTACATTGACTGTTTGGTTGCGCCTCAGCTTGGCAACACTGAAAAGCTTTACATCAACGCAACTAGCCTGGCCCATTTTTGTAAAGAACAGAGAGGCAGTATGGTCGCCACCTTCCGCTTCCATTTGTTGATTTCACAGTCGTCTCTGGAACGACAAATGTTTCCAGTCGGGCACCTGAATTAAAACAAGAAGTGTGAGTTATGTCAGTTGTTGGTGCTAGAATGGACATTTGTCAAAGAGGCCTTGTTAACGTTTTTACGTTGGGCCGCTTTAGGTTTGAAACGACTATTTAATCAAGTCCCTTCAGCACGGTGCACACATACTGACAATCAAATGTGAACATTTGTCTTGCCTTGAAATCAAAGTCGGCAAGTTCTACATGTCTTGGAAAAACTGTCCCGTGGTGTGGGTCCATTATACGTTGTTCCGCGGTTATGGCGGCGCATGTTCGCTCTCAGGTCGCCCGATTTGGTGCTTTACGAGAGTCGATAGTGCCGACGCTAGAATCCAAAGTTATTTTGACGTCTTTCAACTACGCATTAGTTCTGAGTTTTCTTTTGCTGTTCGGTGTAATGCAGGTAGCCTTGGTGCCCTCCTAATGGGAGAAAATGGAGAAATCGTTTTTTTCTCTTCAATGTAATGGTGTGAGTCATTTGCTTTTGGATGAAGGTGCCATTCTGTGTGTCATAATCTGATTTTAAAAAGAGAACCAATGCATTTTCTCAAACGTTATCCAATAGCGCGTCATCGACTTTTTAATTATCTCAGTTCATTGATGCTATGTTCCAAAACAGCAGCACCCACATGGTAACATATTGCTAAATTAAAACAGATTTTGGCTTAAGTCAGTGCTTCTCAATTATTTTCTGTTACGCCCCCCCCCCCTAGCAAGAAGAAATCTATTCGCGCCCCCCCCCTCCCCACCGTGACTATCCTAACTTGTCTTGTAAGTCGTAAAATGTCGCAAACGTGACAGAAGTAACAATGAGAGCGCCACTGCCCCCTACTGTAGTAAATGCGCAATTACACTTTATTCTAGTACTGCCAAAAAAAAAGCCTGTTCCCCAGGGTCACACGCGCCCCCCCAGTAATAGCACCGCGCCCCCCAAGGGGGGCGCGCCCCACTATTTGAGAAGCACTGGGTTAAAGTACACTGTTCCATGTAATACTTAGTACCTCTTTGTATCTACAAAAGATTTCCATTCATTTTGGTTTTATACTTCAGGTTCACTTGACGAAAATTGTAACACACCAGGAACATTGTTTTCTATTGTTACAAACAATTCTAACAATTTAAAAACCTCCCCTGAGTCGAATAAATAAATGCCACCGTTTATGGAGATATCATGATTATTGTGATGAAGCTTCACAAGTATTTGTCTAAAGTCATGCTACGTTATTAGCCGCTCGCTAGCTGATCCTAATAAGCTAGTGGTTAGCGTTATCTCTCGTTGCTATTTCAACAAGTGACAGATTGTGTGATTAGTCAACGCGCCGGGGTCGTAATTAACAACTCCCGAGATGCCGGGCGACGTCGTCAAAACGCGCTCACGATTTGGCTGAGAGCTTCCAGCCGAGCAAACAAAGTCAGGAATTGTGTTTTCAGCTGTTTCTCCTTTGCACAAACCAGTTAAATTGGCATGGAGTCAGAGACACGGTAGATAAATCTGCTCAGGGTCACCTTTGAAGAAGAAAATAAAGCAGTTTTAGACGACAGCTCGGGAACAAGGTGGTAATTTTGGTGCATTGAAAGGCAAAAAAAAGAGGAGTCAGACTTGTTCAATTTCCCTGTGCTAATGCACCAGATTGATTGTCTGTCTCTGGTTTCCAAAGAAACGGCGAGCCGTTTGCCAAATTAATAGCCCATCAATGTCCAGACTAGCAGCATGTGTTTGGCTGCATATATTAAGTCTGTGCATCATTTCCGAAATACAAGCAAACTGTAGAGGCGGGCAATATGGCCAAAACAGTAATAGCTGCTTCTTGTGATTAAACACTAATGCATCTTTAAAAAGACCAGAGTAGTAATTCAGAATAATCACACAAATTAAATGGTAAATTGTAATGCGCGGGTATAAATTTTGGCAAATATAATTACAAGGCACATTTGGATGATGGGTTAATTTATTGTAATTTAATATAAGCAAAAATGATGAACTGAGCCCATTTAGGCCGTCATGGTATGTTTTTGAGGGGGTGGCATTCTAATTATATTTCATGTGCAATCTAAAATTAAAAAAAAATAACCTGAATCATAGTGGAATCAATTTATCGCGGATGATTTTAAAGAAAAATAAGCATGAACTCGTAATTCTTTTTGGAAAAGTCATTCAAGTGTAGTATTTATTTTACATATGCAATGCCGCAATCATTTTTAAATGTAATTGGATTAAATTTATACTAAGCGTTTTTAAACGAGGATTATTATTTTATGCATCGTTAATTTCTTTAAAAAACGTTTTGTTTCACGTCTAAATCTTTTTAGAATCAATTGTCCTATTGAATTATTCCATCGATTACTCAAAATATTACCTTTGATTGAAGTTCAATCCAACCAAACGATATACGTATGTATATATTAGTGTTGTACTTCGATCTGCAGTAATTTAATCGAACTCATTTCTCACAGCGTACAAACACTAGAAGACTGTCAAGTGTTAAAAAGCTCCATAATAGTTTTGCCAGCTGTCCCACGGGACTCACTGGGCCCCGACGATTACTCCACACGGCCTTGTGATATGAGGCAATTTTTACATGACGACAGTAGCTGCGCACCTCAACGCCTTGGTCCTGTGAATTAAATCCAATTCAGTGTGTGGGTTTCTGTCGTTAAATATCACGGGAAATCCTGTCAAGGCTCACGAAGCGAGCGCTCCGATAATTTTCTCATGGGAAAAACCACACGCCTCGGGTCTTGTAGTTCTACAGATATCGCTGTTTTTATTAGCAGGTGTTTTATGTGTTTGCTACCCATTGCTTTTGTGCGCAATACCCGCTGGAAACAAAACGATAATACGACTAAATGAACCCATTAATTATAGCTTATTTCCATCAGTTTTTAGCCAAAGCCGTTTTCGTAATTGAGTCGACATCACAGCCATTTCGGAGACTCCGGTTTTAACTGCTGATTAAATTGCGAGCGGACTGTCTCAAAAGACCCCAGCCCCCCACCTTTGCAAAAAGTGCAATGGTGATCTGCCGTGTTTAGACCTCAAATGTAATTGCGTGTTGATTTTCCAGGAACGCAGCGGCGTTACTAATTTAGCTCGAGAGCGCCGAAATAAGGTGTGCGAAAGCACTGAAAACGCTTAATGAGCAGAGACCGCACGTAGCCGCTCAATAAACTCCGTGAAGCTGATTGGCTCGAGCAGCAGGAGAAAGAAAAAACATGGTACCCTCGGGTGAAACTGAACTTTGAATGTCGAACGAAGGCGCTGTCCGTCGAGGTGATGAAACTGGGCTGTAACTGAGATTGAGCGGCACGGCAGGGTCGTCGTTAAATCATAACAAATTGCGCAAGAAGACATTTTGCAGAAACCTGATGAAATAAGAAAAGATAATTTAAACCTAAAATCTAGCCGCTAGCTAGCCCATGTGGTCTGACCTTTCGCTCACTACGTTCCTCTACGGGCGTTCATACTAATTTTTCGCTTGTCTGCTGCAGAGGCGGAAAAATGTTATCGAGTCTGTCATGTCGGCGTGCGCTCTCGATTCTTGCTAGCTTGGATTCAAATTTCTGTTTGTTAGTGTTTTTTTAACCTTCGCAAGTCAAGACTTTGTAAGTAAATCGGTGTGAGCGTGATCTGTTCGCTGATGGAGTTGAGGAGTTTCTTCATGTTGTTATTTTAGGCGAGGGAGGGAGGGGCGAGGGGCTGTCAGATATTCCTTTTTAATAACGCAATTTAACATCAGAGCGAAATGGAGGTGAGCCATTTGTATGCCCGAGAGGGAAGACCTTGATGTGGTGGAGAGGCAGTTTGCTTCATGATGATTCCAGGTCATGATTTTTGGTAAAAAAAAAAAAAAATTGTCAATGAATTTTTAGACATCCTGCAGATAGATTTGTCCCCATTTTCAGCATGAAGTGAGCTGCTTATGAATGCATGTGGCTGACGAGCGCAGTGAAGCTTTTTAAGAAAGAAGTGTGGAGGAGGTGACAAATGGTTTTCTTTCTTCCATAAATATTCGATTGAAAAACAGTCTCCACTTTGTTATCCCCACAATGGAGAGGAGCAGCTCGACGCTCGTCTGCGGTGACCCTGCGGCGCTACCAAGGTCAGCGCATTCACGTCGATGGAGATCAACATGACTGGCCTGTGAATTGTTTGTCAACCAACCTGACATTGCCTTTTATGAAAGGACTTGTTCAACTTCGGGCTTTCAAAAGTCTCTGCTGTCCGCATGGCTTTACAACGTCAAAATGGTTCCTAATTTTTAAATAAAGTGGGAAGACTTTTCAAATAGTTTTGCTGGCTAATTAGAAGAAACCTTCTGCCTCTTTTTTTTTTTTTTTGAACGGTTCGTCTTTGTATGCTTGACTTTTTTTGGTCACCCTTACTGCGTTTCTCATTGTCCATCTGGCTCGGCAGCTCTCACTTTGTCTTATCTCGGCCTCCATCATTTGGCTCAAAGCCTCAAAGGCACCAACTGTTGTGTGTGCTTTCAATAAACGAACGCCACTCCGCAGGCTTCAGGAGCTCAGCGTTCTGGCCTTCGTCGAGCCGCATTGGAGAACATTTGACCGCCATCTCCCTTTCTTTGTCTGGGGGGGGGGGGGGGGGGGGGGTAAAGAAAAGCACAATAGCTGCGAGTGTTTTTGATTTGCGTTGGAATAATGTCAGAACAATGTGGTGAATAATCAGCATTTTCCTGGAACATCCTAAAAACACCTGTTGGAATGTAATTTACTGCGTTTTTGAGTGATCCATCAAAAGATCGCTTCAGATAGATTAGGTTCAAAGTAAAATTCACTTTGAATTCATAGTTTGATTCATGTGCCGTGGCGTTTGTTTACTCAACTGAAGATTGATGGA
Organism: Syngnathus typhle; assembly: GCF_033458585.1. Taxonomy (NCBI): domain Eukaryota; kingdom Metazoa; phylum Chordata; class Actinopteri; order Syngnathiformes; family Syngnathidae; genus Syngnathus; species Syngnathus typhle. The sequence continues at coordinate 9,723,512 of NC_083750.1, read as the reverse complement.
GTAAGTTTTTGATTACTTTTTGGATCCCGATTTAAGTGGCTTTTTTTTTTTTTTTTTTCAACAATTTTTGCTCACATTTTATTTTTAATATTTGCGGGTCTCAATTTTAGTGGCTTTTCTTTTGCGACAATTTTTGCTCACATTTTTAATATTTTGTGAGAACATTTTTCAGTTTTTCCACAATTGTGGTAAACATTTTTGTCTACCTAATAAACAATATTACATGGTAACTTGTATATTCTTCAACCCTTGAATAACAAGTCTAAGCGACCATTTATGTTTTGCAAAACTAGCCGGCAAGCCATTAACAATAATATATATATATTGTATTGAAATGTATGTAATGTTGTAGGAACCTGCTGTAAAACAGTTCTTGAACTGAGTCAGGCCAGTCCATGAAACTTTGATGTTACATGTCGACCTTTACTTTAAATAAACTGAACTGAAAGAACTTGCAGCGGAGTAGGCGGAACTAATAAAATGCATAGCTCCCCATAACATAAACATTGTGGAGCTACCACATGTCAGTTGTGAAACATGCCGTCTCCACAAAATGTAAAAATATCTTTAATACTGCGAGGGGAACACTTTCACAACATTAGCACCGCAATCCATATGAGGGATGATTACATTTGAATAGGTGCTGCTGTTTTGGTTCTCAAAAGAGTTCATTTAGGTTCAGCAGTTTGCAAGACCCTCAGGGGGTCTTTTTGCATCCAACCAAAAATCCAAAAGGCATTCGTCACTGTTAAAGTCAGCTGTGTTCAGTTTTGGGTTTTTTATTATTGTTTTATTATTCCAATGGCTCCTCCCTAACATAGACAGTATATCTTAGCAGCTGCCATGAGGAAATGCAAACTGACTTAGGTTTCTGGAAAAGTTGCTTGGAGATGAGACGAGAACATGAAAAACTCATCTCAGATGACATCATATGAGGAAAACTATCTAAGAGCTGTTTTTGCTTCCCCCCCCCCCCCCCCCCCAGTTCTAATATTTGGAGAACATTTTTGGTGAATTTTTTAAAGATTTTTTTGGTGTCATTTAGTAGTTTTTCACAATTTTTAAGAAGATAAATGAAGAGTCGTGAAAGACAGAACATCTGCCCATAAGCGCCAGCTGCATTCAGTTGACTTTTTATTTTACTGTTGCGACGCTAGCAACCCTACACCGCCATTTACAACTGCGGCTCCTCCTCTGTAACATATATCTTATCAACCCGCGATGAGGAAATGGAAACTGACGCCTGATGTTTCTGGCAAGTTCTCGGGTGGAGACGAGGAAATGACACCGCATCCCCCGTGGGGCTTGGAAGCTGCGGTCCTGACAGTCGTAACATGACAAAGGACTGTCACGGGAGCGTCGGGAAAAGAATCCAGGGGGGTGTTCGTCAACCGTTTTCTGATGTTCCAGCTCACATATGTTACATGTAGGGCATTGGGGGAGGGGGTAGAATGTTACTCAAAGAGTGGTAGTTGAATCCGTCTGGTATGTCAACTAGTGTGAGAGCTGCGCTTGGACTTGCACATTAGTTTTGGGCCTGGTCCCATTTGATTATGTATGTATGTGCTTTTTATCTCCCCCCCCCCCCCTCCCTTCTTGGTGCTGACAATTGAAAATAAATTAACATTCCCCAGGCTTTATTTTGGTCTCCTCTAAGCCTTTGGAGAAAACTCTGAGGCGAAGCCAGGGGGGTCAGGCCGTACTCCCAGGCTGTCAATCCTCCTCGGCGACCCTTCCGCCCTTTTTCTTTTCGCACCCTCCCGCCTCCGTTTTTCGGCATTCCCTCACCCACCACTAAGCCTCCTTCCCTCCTTTCACCGGACGCCTCTCCAGCTCAAGTGAGGCCAGGCTTTGTCTCCCACGTTAAGACATGCGGGGCCGTCTCCCCCGTCCAGGCAGTTGTTTTAATCATCGTTGAAGCGCCCGCCATTCCTATTTTGATCTTATTATTCCTATCAGGTGAACGTGAAAAATTCACCACACGCTGCGACGTTTACCATTTATCTCAAGCGATGATAGATCCCCCCCTGCTCGGATTACAACTGGAGTCAAAAGGAAAACAGATGTCGGGAATGTTTGCGTATCATTACTCATTTTGTTGGTGGTTTTTCTTTTTTGTGGTGTCATTTTTAGACAAATATGCTGTTAATTGAAATCTCAAGGGGCTTAATACAGTACAGTATGTACTTCTTTATTCAGGGAACATAAAAAATTGAATTACATTTGATTTCATTGGTCATGTTATTGAATTTATTATAGTGAGGCAGAAGGCAGTGATAGTAGCTCATAAATCTTTGTTAGCTTCAGCTGTCCAGATAGCGATTAGCAACAATATGAAACTTCGGAGTCCTATTGATGAGCTGCTCGTTTGTAATAAGTAGATTAGTATTTACTATTAATCATGGTCTTGGCAACTCCAAAATACTACTTGAGATTTATAGCACAAGTGGACAGACAGGAAATCGCTCATTTTACGACAGCTAGCTATGTTGATAGTGCGGAATTGATTGATGGATTTATCTCATCTAGAAATAGTCAAACAAAATGAAGTGCACGACTTCTTTCTGTCCCTTTCTGGTGTAAAATTTTACCAAATTTTGGAGGGTTAGGGTTTCCATTATGTCTTACCTACAACAGACTAGGACTGTTAGTATTCATTATCTTAGCTTTATTAGCTTTTTCTATTTTCTCTTTAGTGGCTGATGCATTTTGTTGCCAACATTAGAAGTCTGCAGTGCAAAGTTCCAAAGTTTAAGATAAAACACCGACTAGTTCTGTTAGCATTAACATGTTCATTCATAAGCCTGATATGTTTAGCTCAATTCCATTTCCTTTGAAGTGAGCAAGCCATTAGCTTTTCAACACGCTTTGCTGATTCACATTTCAGGCACAAATTAAAAAATCTTTTGCGGCAGGGTGAGCATGGCAGCCACCGGTTCAATTACCTCTCGCTTTGCTTTGCACAACTCCGATCTGGAATGAACCTCAGGTATGGTGCTCACTCCTCATCCCCCCCTTCTGATGTGAAATGATGTCACTCCGTGCTTTATGTAGAGCATCATGATGTTAATCATCTAATCCCATTTCCTCAAGTCCTGCTGAAACCCCAGCAAACAAACAGTATTTTTTTTTTTTAAAATGCACCCCGGCCGGCTTAAAAGGGAGAAAGCAGACTTGTTACTCAGCAGGGTGATGTTGCATGCGCCGGATAATCAGGAGAAAAAGGACCCCGGGGTGGCGAGAGCAAGCCTGCATTGGCTGGCTCTCACCCCCTGGTGTCTGGAGGGGCTCCTGGGCTCAGCAGGCCGGAAGGGATGGGGGACGGCCCTTCGACAACTTCCCCTCTCCTCCTGTCAGCTACCATTAAAGTAAGCACGTGGCTCCCAGCGGGGGGTCGCCTCATACTTGGAGATAAACGGGCATGTGCATATGTAGGAGGGAGAATTGGTGCCCTGCCCGCCGCTGAACTGTTGGTTTACCGCTACGATTTGACAGTTGAGCAGCCAACGCGAATGGCAAATGAAACCATAACCACCCGAGTTGAAGAGATGCCTTGGCTGGAAGTGTGCTGCCTTGCTACCGGGGCATGATCAAATCCAAATATCAATAAATGAGCCCTCTGTGTCATGCTAGTATGGCGATCCAGCTGGCAGTTGGACCTTGATCACTTATAGGATGACTTCAGTGGTGACCTAAAATGTGCTAATTTGAGGTTTTAGTGGGCTTTATTTTGAGGTGCCAAACAAAATTGGCATTCAGGCGTAGAGAGTCTGATGATGGAAATGTAGAAGGTTGGAGTTGACTGTAGTGTCTACCACCCAAGATTTCTCATGCATCCCTTTGGAAAATCTGATGAAAGCCCCGCCCTGGTACGCTTTTTTGTTGAAGTTGTTCCTGGGAGTGTTTGGCACGTCTTTCCAACTGGATAGTCGGAGTCCAATTTACACTTTTGTTACCAACTGTTTCCTCCAACATCAAGGCGTCATCCATGAAATTATGTTCAATCGCTAATTGAAGATGCTACAAAACCTTCAATTACGTCGACATCGTACAATACGGCGCCTGTTACCAGTGTTAGCGGCTAACTGCTAGCAGGATCTGTCAGACTATTTTTTTTTGGGGTCCCAAGATCTGTCAGACTATTTTTCCAACTCGGTTGAATTGACTCAGTAAATTTAAATGCTAACAGCCAGTTTCTACTGATCAAATTTTAACAAATGTACCTTCCAAATTGCTATCATGGTCCCAGATTTACCAGGCAAACATTTTTTTTTTTGATACAAATACTTATTTTGGGGGAAATCTAATTCTGCTCAAACACCAATAAAATACCAAAGTCGACACTCAGGTGGGTAAGAAATAATCACAAAGTTTGATGGGGCTTTGACAACTAGCATGTAGCCTGTCGCGTCGGATGGCAACCGCACGGGAATAAACAATACACAAAATGTTAAGACATTTATGTATCCCTGCAACGGGATGCGTCTGTATGTGGCATTTGACTGCTTCTTGCTGTTTGACTCCAGTAAGCAGCTTATCTGTTTGTTGTGTTAGCTTGTCACAAGCTGCAACCTTTTGCTGCTTCTGCAGACAAAGGCCTGTTTTTTTTTCCTTCTCTTTTTTTCGGTACCCCCTCGCACTGCCCTCGATAAGGAAGAAGACAAAAAAAAGTAATTTCACAAAGCAGTCGTGTCTGCGTTGCCGGAGCGACAGCCACGTTTTGTTGTTTTTGTCCCCCCCCCCATCTTCGTCAGGGGAACGGAGAATGAAGCATTCATTTGTGAGGCGTTGGCGTGTGTCATAAAGGTGCCAAGACCACCATTTACTTTGTGTTGGCGCTGGCTGATTTTCAAGTGCGAAATGCAAAAGTTTTCAACTTCATTCCTCAGTCTTTTGTATTCAGCCGAGCAGCAGGTGAGGGGAAGGTGTTGCTAGGATGAAGGAGATGCGCAGTTAGAACGCTGAGAGCCCAATAGCACCATTAATGAGTCGCCCAACTTGGAGCTCTTTTATTTCAACCCTCCTGTCAGTTGCCGTTTCTTCTTCATCGATAGAACCTGACATTTTCTTTTGGCCTTTCCCAGGACTGCTTCAGAAACTAACTTTGCTGGATTGCTACCAAATTTTCAATCTGAACAATGCAGCGATGACACATACGTGAAATTATTAAGGTGGTATGGTCGGTTCATTTGTAAAATGTAATCGAGTTTATTATCGAGGCATTCAATGGCAAGAAAGATAATCTTCCTAAAATGAGCCTACGTACCTAAAAGCAGATCAATCCAGACTTTGGAGATGTTTGGAAGCACCGCCGCCGAGTGTGCCTCCGACAGCTGACAGCCGAGCGGACGTAACACCATTAAGCGGCATCAAGTGTGCAAATGTTACATCCAGATTAGTGTTCTGCGATTAATGCGGACAAGGCATCCGCGTTCAAGTAAAGCCCGATGAAACATCGTAAATCCGCGGCAGGGATGTGAATTATGACATCACTGGCCAATTTGCTCCGTTTTACCACTGACTTTTTTTTTTTTTGTCTTCCTGCAGATGCGAAGATGACCGGTGATGCTTTGCAGAGCACCAACACCCGTCGTTGACTTTTCTCCAGCTTCCTGATCCCGTCTCGGAAAACGCAAATTTTATTGGACAGGGGACACAATGGCCTCTTCGCCGTGGAAGCGTCCGGCCTTTTCCTGCCTTCTACTTTTTCTCTACTGCTGTCACTGTTCACAAGGTGAGTTACCATGGTGTACGGTGTAATAAGAATTCCTTTTAACCTTTTCACAAGTGTTTATTTTATTAGAAATGCGTTGAATTTGTAAAGGCTGCACACAAACAAGGGACTGAAGCAAGGTTGCGTTTGAGTTCTACTTGAAATGTTTTCAGCCTTGAAGATGAAAAGGTGTTTCAAACGTGTTGCGTTGAACTCATTAAAAGAGACCTATGCAAGATTTACAGCATAATATGTTTGAAAATTTATTTTATATTGTCACTGAACTACTGGGGCCTGTTTTGCCCGGGTGGTTCTGTCTCATGAAATTAGCCCAACCCCCCAAATTGTGTTGCCGTGACTACCAAAGATAAAGTTAGCAGTATGTAACCAGGCAAGTAAGCCCCTTTGTATTTTAACGGACGTCGTTAGCTAGCGCTAACCTAGCACCCCCCCCTCCCTTCCCCACTCCAGCCATTTTGAAAAGCCGAACCCCCCCTGAGAAAACATTTCTTTGACTGCCGCCCCAATCAAATTCCTCGCCGGATGTATACCTGTCACCATCAAAAGCGAGACCCTTGATTTGGTGCCAGAGCCATGAAAGGAACGCCTCTGTTTTTTTAATTGTCCTCGGTGACATCCAAAGCCTTCATTTCTGCCTCCTTGCTTCACTTTTTGGATAGCAACGTTTGGCTGTAATTACAAGGATTGTCACAAAACACTCCCGTCTGCTACATGGCCATCAAAACCACCGATGCCGCCGCTCGGGCCGTTTGATGACGATCATTACACCTCCCCCACCCATTGTACCGGCAACAAAGTCAGCCAAAATCACACGCTTGCGTGCTGAGCATTGATTGCGGGCTATATCGTGCCTTCTCTTTGAGACAGCTTGCTTTTCGATTTGAATTCAGTCATGGTCTTTGTGTTGTTTTTTTTCTTCTTTTGATGGATTTATCGCTGGATGCGATGATAAACCAGCCGCCGGAGCGGTCTTTCATTGATTTGTGGATTTATCGACGGCAATACGTCTTCCACACAAATACCGCGGCGAAGAAAAGACGTCAGCGTTTGGCTTCGAGGTTGAGTCGAGTAGACCTGGAGAAATGTTTAAAAAGACAGAAAAGTGCTAGGGTATGCAAAAGGACCCGGTTTTGGGTTACGTACGTCCGACGGCCTCTCGGTGCAAAGAACGCACATTAACCGTCGGTCGATAGGGAAAGAAAACAATATCGGAATCTATCTGCTTTGTGTTCACCTCCAGCTGGTTGTAGCCTAAAGATTCCCATGCTGAGCTGAGAGCCCCTTCAGTGTTTGCTAATGACCTCCTGCCCCTTGAAAGCAAAGACGATAATCAGCTTCTCACCCAAAACTAAGCTCACACGTATCACTTGTATTACTCTCTCTTTGACTAGCCAGAAAATGGAGGCTAGCTTGAACTCACTGTTGCACACACACATGAACTTTTAGAACGATCAAGCCAATTACAACAATTGAAAAAAATATATATATATATATATATATATGTATCCTGGGCTTATTAAAGTCAGCTCAACATCATCTTTTAGAAACAAGCAATGATTAATTCATTGCCGACTTTGATCCAAAGACGCTCAATCCTCAGCTTGGTTCTTGTTAACGTGCGTCCAGGTTCTGACACTAACCTAAGTGGAAAATTGCTAGGTGCGCCCCCCCCCCCCCCAACACACACACACATTCCACGTCAGTCCATTTCTATAGAACTTGAAGAAAGCCGCCAAAGTGGTGTCTTTTTATTGGAACCACTTTTCATGCTCGTGCTAGTACAGTGTCTAAACAAACATTTGCCCTTTCCTCCACCGTTATGGCACAACAATCAAACCGTTTGTTATTTAAACACCGGAGCCGAGCAAGAATGTGGACAAAGCCCGCAGGAAGTAATCCCCCCTAAATCTGCCCTTTCTTTACTCGTAAGACTCCGGTTTCAACATTCATTGGCTCACAATGGCTGCGTGCTGGTGCACTTGTGGCCGCCGCCGCTGCCCTGCCGTCTTTCATCTGCGGACCCAAACAGACCTGGTACCAAAATTGGCGTTCGCTATATAACAAACGGCACAAGAATGCGGCTGAGTATAAATAACGGGCGTACTCGAAAGGAATTTAAACAGACGTCTCCATAAAGTCACGGTTCTCCAAAGTCGTAAGCGCAAAAGTACCTATACTTAACATTTAATAGACTCTCGTGGCTGTAATAAATGTGATGGGGCAAAGATGACGTCCATATATTTCGTATGAGAGCAGGCCGCCGTTAGGTTTCTGGGTCCGACCCCGAGCGAGTCCGCTTTAAAAGAAAGTACTGTATCCAAATCCCAAAGTATTGCTCTGGAACTTCTGCATTTGTATTCAGCTTGCTTTTTTTGTGGCTGTATTAAATCCAGCTGCTTTTTGCTGTCCTTTTTTTCCGCCCCATTGTTTGTCAGCGCTTCAAAACCAAACTACAATTACAGGAAAGAAAATGTCATGTGGCGGTTGAACCTGATATTATGTTTTTATTTTATTATTTCGGATTTATTTCCTCCGGATGTAGTTTGCAAGACAGGATGTAAGGGAATTTTGCAATGCTGGGACCAGGAGTGTGAAGTTAAGTACCGCTATATCTTTTTAATTTTTTTACCTTTTTTTAATTAACAGGAAGCAGGAGTTGTCAGCCTTTTTTCCCACTGCCTTTGTACGTCCCACGCTTATATCTTGCTGGCTTGTCACCAGCTCGCAGGCTTTTCATCCCCCAAAAAGGTGGTAAAGGTTAACAAGACTTTTTTTGTCTCAAGCGGTGCCACGCATTGTGCCCATTGAAGAGCCTCCCTTGTGCCACGCTGGTATTTCCAGTCCCGGGCCTCCTCTCGATGGGTGGTGGGGGACTATTGTGCGCTAAGTCCGCTCTGGCTCGAGGCCATGCGCAGCCAGTCTGTCGTCCATTGATATGCTTGGCTTGCCATTTTCTAATACATATTGAGCGTCGTCGGCGCCGCTCCGCGGCGGGGCGATCATGAATTATCGGCCAAACCATGGGAGAGTCACAGATGAGCGGTCAATCTGTGCGCCGTGATACATCATGCAACTGGCCGCTTTTCAAGACAGGAGGCGGAGCTTCGTCGTGCAGATTTAGCACCATCTTGAGAGGTTTAATGATTGTATTTTTACCCTTCTTTTATTTACTCGTACGATTTTGTCAGCCCTCCAACCAACAGGCAGCAATAACAAGTGGCCGTTTTAATAATAGCCGAGCCAGACGGGAAAGTTTTGAATCAAAACACCTCGGACGATTGAAATGAGGCGGAGAAGAATCTCCGGGAGGAAATGAAATACGCCGACCACGATGGGGTCGCCCGACTTTTACGACAGCAATTTGTTTGCGTTTAAGCAGGCGCAAGCAGCAATCATATTTCAATCCGGAATGTAAAATCGAGGCTCTTTGCCCCAGACCTCGGCTTTTTATTATGTTTACACCATTTCCTGTTGCGGGGCCTTCGTCTATCAGGGTCGAAATTACATTCGGTGACAGTTTGATTCCAGTCGCCCTCCCTCTTAATATCACACGATTTGTCTCGTAACAAGTTGCGCAAACACCCGAGCGGATGCCTGCTTCAATCTGTTTGGTCTCCTAAAAGCTTCCCGGCGCTTGTTATTCTCCCCAGGCAGCCTAATTCAAATAATAGATGAGTCCGGCTCACAAGCCTAAAAGTAGTTTACTTGGGAATTTTTGTATTTGTGAGTCGCTGCAGGGTTCAGCTGTCATAACACGGCCACGCATTCAACTAGGAAGGAAGAAGAGATTCAAATAATATCAAAAACATTTTTTTTTTTGCGGTGCAGGCAAACCTTTTGCTGCTGGATTTCGTTTTTTACATGTATATTTAATACAGGCAGAGTTGAAGATTAACAGTACTCATTACCTGCTGTGTGAAGAAATAGTGCCCTGCGAAATCCGCCTAGTAACAAGCGGCCGCGCAAACACCTGGCTACAGAACCGCAACGGTTCTCTTTTTCAGCTCGCTAGCTGAATCGCTTCTCGAGCACTAATGCAGAGTTGTGTTCTTATTCCGTAGCCTCCCACCTTATTTCCCGACGTACGTAAAAATGTCACCTGCGGAGGAGGAGGAAATGCCGTAAATAGAAGATCAAGATGACTTTTATGCATCTAAATCTGCTTTCCTTTCACCCCATTCTTGTAATTGCTGTGTGCCGCTGTGCGTACATCTTAGATATGAATCTAAAAAATGCGAGTCGGTTTCTTTCTCCGTCCGTCTCCTGCAGCTCGTTGCGTTGCCCCGCCAGCAATGAATGCAGCACTGTTGCATTCACTGTATTAGTAATCTCCTCAGGCCGGGAGAGCCTGTGCCTTGGAGCGTGGCTGCACTTTTTTTTTCTCTTTTTTTTGCCCAGGAATTAAATGTCACCTCAGGGGTGGGTCACCTACAAACAAAGGCCACCAGCCGATTTGCAGGTCTAAACAGTCTTAGATAAGGAAGCCCCCTCCTGCCGTGGAGGAAATTGAATAAGTATGCCTGCTGCATGGAAGAAAAAGTGCAGCACAAAGAGCAGTTTTGTTAGCCCGACGCTATCGCTGTTGACCCTCTCGTGTAGCGTCTAGCCCCATTGAGGCACAATGGCCTCATCCAGGTTGAGGGGCAGGAAACTAGCCGTCATCAATACAAGATCCTCCCTCAAATGTGAATCTCCTTATCAACGCTTCCGTATCTGGAGCGGAATGCCGGCGGAAGGGAAGCGGGGCAAGGTCATTGCGCTCATGTCAGTCAAAGTGGGCAGCGGCTCAGAGATAGTGGGAGGGGTGGGGGAGGAATGTGTTGACCCCTATGGAGTAAAACATAATTTGTGTGAGGAAATTTTTATGCACTATGCAGTTTCAAGTACCGTATTTTCCGCACTATAAGGCGCACTGGATTATAAGGCGCACCTTCAATGAATGGCCCATTTTAAAACTTTGTCCATATATAAGGCGCACCCGATTATAAGGCGCACCTTCAATGAGTGGCCCATTTTAAAACTTTATCCATATATAAGATACATATGGATTTGGCCCGCGGGCCGGACTTTGGACACGCCTGCTGTAGTGGCTCAATATTGGGCCATATATAAGGCGCACCTGATTATAAGGCGCATTGTCTGCGTTTGAGAAAATTGGAGGTTTTTAGGTGCGCCTTATAGTGCGGAAAATACGATATTATGAGTTTTGGCCCCAAGCGTTTTCTAATCAGATTGCTAAGGGACATCCGTACATGTGTGCGCCCATAAACAAAAATGTAGAGCAGGTCCGAGCGGCAAATGAACACAGGCAAGGATGGATAGACACTTAACAGGTCAGTGACATTTACTTGAGTCCAGATGCCCCCCCAAAGCGGTCGGAGCTGTGAAAAATGGCAGCACGCATTTCAATTGTGACTCATGAAGTGACGACGGAAAAGGCGCCGGCCCAATGTGTACTACATGTGTTGTTGCTTTGCCCTTTTGCGCTCTCGATCTGCGTTCAATTTGTGACGTGTGCCGACACCCCGGCGAGGAGGAGGAGGAGGCCGGCTGAAGCGTGGAGACTGCGCCATGAAGTCAAACTCAATCACCCCGCCTTCCCCATTCCTACAGCTTCCCGCTCCATCCTCCGCCCTCCGGGAAGGTACCTTGAGCGGAAAATCCAGCTGGGTTTTAAGTGGCGGGGCAAAAAAACACAAGCTTGAAAGGGAGTGGAGGCCCGATCAAGCCTGTAAGAGTATATCCACGCCGTACTCTGGAGAGTTTGCATGAAATCACCTCTTTCGGTGCGTTTCATCAACTCCCCACACAAAAAAAAAATAACGGCACGGATGTCGAGCGAGCAATGAACTAATTCTGTCAGGATGGCATTCGCCTCAGAGCATATGAGCTTTTCATCTACTGAGCTTTGTTTCTCTTTCAGCTGCTTAGCCTCTGTGACAGTTATTTGTCTCTGTGAAAAGGTTTGTTTTTTTCCGCAGACAGTAACACGCCGTTGAATTACCGTCGACTTTTTCCTCGGCTCGACTGACGTGTCAACGGACAGCGCGGCGGAAAAAAACGAATCGTATCCGGGTTGACTCCCGGACAGAAATATTCTCGCGTTAGAAATTTGGTTTTCGGGAATCAAGTTTTAAAAAAAAGAAAAAAAGTTTTTTCATTTATTTATCTTTTTAGGATTTTGACTCTTAATTTTGGTAGAATATTATCACTCTTTTTTTTATATTAAGGATTTTGACTTAATTATACTCATTATTTTACTTTACAATTACATTGACCAAAATGATTATGTTTATTGTACATACACAAGACACATAGTATTAAATTCGATTTTGCTCAGCCGTTCCTGATTGGTGTACCCGCCATATATGTATGTACAGTATCTGAGCAAAACAAACACAAAATGATATTGTGGAAAAAGTGCAGTGTCTCCTTGCGTCATTTTGGAAGTGACTGGAAAAATAGCATCACTCCTAAATCATAAAGTTCTTACTTCACCAGGCGTGTTTTCCCTAACTCTGAATCAAATGTTTTATGATCATCATCCATGGTGTCATTGCTTGGCCCGGCTTCCTGCTCCAAAACCATAAAATTGGTGTCATTGTAGAGCTGTGCTGTAATATCCCATCATGTGGTATTAAAATCACATTTCTTTTTTTTTTTTTTTTTGCCTGAGTCATTGTCAAACTTTGACTTTGAATGTCTCACTGGTAATAGGAGCAACGAGGCTCGACTCGTGCAGCTGCTTGGACCGCTTTAACGCTTATTTTCTGCCTCAACAACCGCAAGTGCCCCCAAACACAAAACACCCGCCCGTCCGCTCGCCCCCTCCCTCCCTTACAGCTCAGCATCAGGTCCAAAAAAACAGTCTCGGTTCTCTTCACCAGCATTCCCCATTTGAATTAGGAAACGTCACGATGTAAAACATCACAGAAGGCAGCGTTGCACGGAAGCCCAAATGGACAGGATGGATTTGCAAATAGAAGGTTTCTATTTTGGAATCCGCCTATCGCAATCTAGAGTGCCTGATAGTGGCCGTCTGGGAAAGGGCGGGTGCGGCTGCGGCTATTGCGGTCTTGTCTGACACCGTCTTTAGAAACAATTCCCAACAAGACGAGCCCGGAGCAGATGGATTGAAGTGGCGCTGCAAACGCGAGCAAAATGTCTGCCACTTGAAATATTGTGTTGTCGGTATTTGAAAAGCAGGTGTTGTTTTTGCCCCAAATCTCCGAGCTCATCTCACACCTCGCCACCGGGCGTCATTCACAACACGGCTATGGCGGGAGAGTCCTCACAAAAATACACATTGTCTGGAAATACAGAACCTGAATTGAAATACGTACCAAATCATGTTTAATCCCCACCGCTAATTGATGTTAGCTTATCCTGTTAACCACCGGTAGCCATATTGCCTGCCACTTGTAAACAAAAGATCTTTTCCACATTTTACATTCCATTAGTGCTTTTCTCATTATCTTGGTTTGAGAGTAGAATTGTTTTTCCGGATAGTGTTTTCACTTTGATATACCGCCACACATTTGAGTTGCTGCTACTTTGCGCCCCTACTAGCAAGAATTCAATCATGTTTGTGCTACTTTTCAAATTGCCGTTGGAAATCTCCATTCCAAAAAAAAAGTTACTCCCTGACCACTCCGGATACGGGATTATGGAGGCAATTCGGGGCCGTTGGAGGCCAAGCTTGACTCTCAGATCTCCTCTTGGGCTGCCAGAATTATTGTGAAGCAAACAACATAAAAAGACAAACAATCTTCAAGTGCCCCCGCTGTGGCCACGGCGGGGGCGCTCTTATTTGACTAAAGGCTACACCCTCCTTTATGGGCGCACAAGAGAGTGTCTCCGTCAAAGGAACAATGGGGGCCAGACGCAGGGGGAAACGGGGCCCATTTGCATGCAGCTGTTTGCCGTTTCCAAGACCACAAAGGCCAATCAAAGGAAGCTTAATGGGGGATGACAAGCGTCAAGCCATGCTTCTGCACTCCGTCTGCGTCAGTCCTCGCCGCTCTGTCTAACTTCCAAAAACTGTCCCCTTTTTTTTTTTCTTCCAAAACAAAAAAACTTTCCACTCATTCTTACATATCCGTAGGCGGTTAGGCTCAAAAGGTCGGCCATGACTCCACCCAAGATGAACTCCCCAGATAGTCGCGCGTGACGGTCCGGCGGCCTCGCTAGCCAAATGGTAACATTTCGACATTCATTATCATTTCATTTCACCTTCGGGGCTTTTAAAAGCACCACGGTGCATGCCGGATGTTTCCGATGCGCTCATCTGAGCTGCCGAGCCGCTTCCAATTCCAAGGGTGTTGATAGAAAACAAAATATGAATTAGGAGGGGGGATTTTTTCGGCAGTGAATTATAGTCTGTCAACTGAAGAAGTAAGGGGGGGGGGGTGGAAAGAAATCCCTGAATGCAACATATTGAGGAGCGTTCCCGGGCCTGGCTTGGCTCTCTGTTGAGCTCAATAGAAGGCTTAGCAGGCAGGTCAGAGGGAGGAATCTGAAAAGCTACTTTGCTCAAGTCACTCACTGACCAGAATGCATGATAAGGCTTCATGTCAACAAGGCCGCCAATCGGGATCACAGCCAATTATAGCCAGGGCAAAATGGTTACCATGGAGATTCGACAAAAGCCAGAATTCAATTCCCTATACCCCAATACAATGCAATACAACTTTATTTAGGTGGCGCATTTCACAATAGCTGCATGCTCTGGAGGGTTTCCCTTTGTGACCTTTTGTCACCTGCCATCAGCCAACGTCTCCAAAATTGAGTCGTTAAACAAAACGCCAGACAAAAAGATGTTCATACGTCAGTGGGACGCCGGAATTCTGCGTGCATCACCCTGCTCGCCTTTTTTTAAAGTCTCGGTGAACTGGAACGCAAACAACCGGGAACCTGCCAGGACTCGAGGTAACTATTGGTTCCACAACTGGAATGACTGCTAAGGTGCAAAATCTTTTTCCAAGTCATAGTTTCGCTGAAGAGTTGCACCAAAACAAAAGATTCATTAAATACCGTTGTGGTTTTATTTGCCGTAATCTTGACACCCAACCAACCAATCAAATGAGGTGAAAATGACACCCACTGTTTTAGTGCTGCTGTTTTGGGTAGTAAACAGGCTCAACAGTTAACTCCTGCATGTCCACGGGTGAACAATAGCGTCTATGAAATGTGACAGTTACAGTTAGGAAATGGAGCGCGTCCATTTGTCCACATGAACGCACCCGGTCGACTAATTAGGGACAGTGTTGTCCAACCTTCTACTGAAACATATTATGCGCCGTATATTGTTAAGACAAATCTGTCCCTACTCGGTCAAGTACAGGTCAACAAGAAAGTCGTTCATGAAACAGAGATGAGGGAGAATCAATTTGTCCTTTGGATGGCGAGTAACCTCCCCCTAATTGATGCGGCCTTAGCCTCTGTCCAGTATGATTCACGTGGGTAAGGAGGGAAGAGGGCAGCCGAGGCGAGGCACTGAACTAATCAATAGCCGGGCCTCCGTTGACGACGGCGTTGCCATCCGAGCTCTGATAGATGTGTCGAATCTACAGCGTAGAGCCCTGAGAAAGGAGGTCATAATGGCACGTGACGTACGTAGGTTCCCTCGCGGCGCGGATCCCCTTTCGAATTTTAATGCATTCCTTCCTCGGCTGCTGTGATAAAGCCGTCAGTCCCTCCGTGAGGAATGGCAGACGTGGTGATCATTAGTCTGGCCGCTTAAGCCGCTGACTCCACTCTGTGTTTTATCAGCCGCCATCCCGCTCGGGTTCTGCGGACGCTGCGGGTAATTGTGGTTGTTATTTGGATAGATGGACTGACCCCGCAGCTCCCCACGCACTGTTCGGCTCGACCGATGTCTGCTAATGAGGTGATAAACAGCGAAGCTAAGCACAATCCACTTGCACCCGACGCACGTGGTGTTATTTTTAAAGTAGGAACCAGTGGCCTAATGCTCGGCGGGATCGACGGCTTTGGTTATGTTTGGACTTTGCTGTAAAATGCAAGGTCTGTTTTGAAGGAAATGCAGCCAAAGTGTAAATAGAACTTGTTGACAACGTTTTGACGGCCATTTTGAATGAGATTCCTAACACCTATATAATATACCTCCATAGGTGCTGCTGTTTTGGTTAGCAAGCAAGTCAGCAAATGGACTCTGCTGTTAACTTGCATTCCCTCAAATGATAAATAGAATCCACTCAAGAAATGTTGGCCGCCTTCCACCCAGTTAGTTTATTTTCCATGGTCTACGTTTTGCAGACATACGTTTTTGTCACGGCGACAGACGAAGTAACGCCTGGGCTTTTCGAGAGGAATTTCAAGTAGGAGTCACTCGGAAACTTTGAGCGTTTCAAGCGACGCTAATTGCGTCGGTCGGGCTACCGCTGTCAAAAGCGTGAGGGTAATTAGAGTGAGGGGGCAAAATGAACCCGAGGTGGTAAGTGTTGCTGCGTGACAAAGCCGGGGTTAGTCAATGGGGCTGCGCCAGAGGTAGCAGACTGAAGGAAGGGCTAATTAGGAGCGAGAGAAAATACCGACGCCGGCTGCCCCCTCGGGGGCCCGCCATTCTAGCAAACCGCGGCGATTATTGACACTCTGCTTGCATTCCGTAAGTGGAACACATTTACATGTTCTACTTACGTAGACTCTACCTAATTGTTTTTTTTTTTCTTCCCTTCAAGTCTTCTCAGAGTTGCAGGCAGCTGCATTTTATAAAAACTTTGAATCATTTCAACCCCTGATAATAGATTCCCCTTTTTCCCTCTCTGTCTCTCGCTTTCCCCTTCCATAGCCTAGTCGGTCTTTGTGAAATGGCATTTTATTATTCAGACAAGAGAATACTCCATAATAGCCTATTTCACTCTAATGTCCTGGAAGGAGGGTCATTTTTGCAATGAAAAAACTCATTTTCTCCCCTCCCTGCTGCACTTATTTGGCCACACTCACATCCTGGCTTTTTCACGTATAGATTTTCCGTCACGTGGACTCCACTTTTATCTGACAAAGCTGTTTGGATGATTTTTTGCAGTTTATTCTGCTCTTTTCTCTTCATCCAAAACAAACAAAGCCTCCCGCTTGATGTGAAATGTTAGTCATCGATGTTTTTTTGCGTCGCGTTTCCTCTCAGGATTCAGCCGCGCCACCCTGCCCTTCGGCCTGGTCCGGCGGGAGCTATCATGCGAGGGCTACGCCATCGACCTGCGTTGCCCCGGCAGCGACGTCATCATGATCGAGACGGCCAACTACGGGCGGACAGACGACAAGATCTGCGACGCTGACCCGTTCCAGATGGAGAACGTCAACTGCTACCTCCCCGACGCCTACAAGATTATATCACAAAGGTTTGTGAGAGGAGACGAGTGGAGTTTGTTTGACATGAAATGCACGAAACGTTTTTTTCCACCCCCCTCTCGGTATAGCGGATGCTTTAACACGAGACTTTCTTCCATCAACGAGTTGGATCTCAACAGGATACATGAAGTTGCCTCTCTCGTCCTGTCTTTTGTTTTCATTGACGTTGAAACTTTTTTCACACAGAGATCCTGCAAAAAATGATTGAGAGATGCTGTGTTGTTAACACAGAACCCAACAAAGTTCTTTCATGGACCTGCATGTAATTCCAGCCTTCCATATCCAGTGGTAAACATTGCAGTCATTCATTTGTGGTTGCATTGAAATTCTTTCCTCCACCAAAACTGATGGGATTAATTCTCGACAGGCAGGAATATATGTGAGTTATTAAAATTAGTGCAACTCCCACAGACTGTGAGTCACCCCAAAGCCTCCTAATTCCCCATCTGGGGCGGCGACCTTGTTTTGTTCAAACACTTGTACGCCATTGAAGTGGCTGTGCCTCAGGTAGCAGGCAACGCTCATCACGGCGCCTTTCATCCCGTTTAGCCTCTCACAGGATGTTGCCTCGCTGTCAAGCAGCGGCGGCAACACTTCACTGCGCTCGCCCCCCCCCGTCCCCCTCTCTGTGTATTTTTAAAGGCCAACGGATGAAGTATTCCTAAATAGTAACCAGCAAAGTTCAGCTCTGTCCTCATAAGCCGTCTTCTCGCTATCTCCCGCCTTTATACGTGACGCCGCACGGGAATAGAACCGAGCCCCGCCGTCTCAACCCTGTCCTTCAGAATTGACACCTCCAGTCCCCGTTTTCTTACGGCATCTGCGCCTCGGTACACACCTCATCTGTCGACGAGTTACACTCTCGACCGCACTTCAAAAACAATATCCCTGACAACGTCTCCCTCGGGAGCTCGGGCGAGAAGCAACCGTTCGGATTCGCCCCGACAATCAGATTATCGAGATCAAAGGGTGTGACCGTCATCGCGATGGCAACAGCCCAAAAAGCTTGGCTCCATTTTACTCTGTCTTCCTCTGAGCTTTGCAGAACCTAAAAACATGGTGTGGCCCGGCACTAAAATGATCAAGTACTCCAAATAGTGTGTGTGCGCGTTTTGTAATGCCGTCTGGTATTTGCTACCTCTTCGCTGACCCGCTCATAAAGCAGCTGAATGAATCCTTTTCTGCCTGGTCAGAGGTGCAAAAGGACAGCTGAGATTGAAAAGGTGTTTTTTCTTTTCTCTCCTCTCTCTCTCTCGCTCCACCACGAGAATAAGCTCAGTGCAATTGAGCCGCAATCACATGCAATAGTAGCCAAGTCGGAAGAGCCGATAAAGCGTGAACATTTTTTACCCCGCCTTAAAAAGAGCATTTAATATTCTTTAAGTAAACCGACGAGCTGTGTGACACTGGCGCAGATATTACAAAGGACGTGCCTAACGTATAGGAAGTCTTGGCACGTATTCTAACGGCCCCATAGTACCGCCGGGTTTCTATTTGCGTCAGACGAGATGTTCGCGAAAGAAAGTGGCCACTGGATCGAAGTTTCATCAGCAGATTGCAAGCGAGAGACTGGAAGAATCACAGAAAGGCGTAGAAGTAGAAAATGATGAGGGAAAGTCATCTTTTGACTTTCACATGCATCCTGGCCCTGTTGTCCCAAACAATCCCATTTGTTAGGCCTCCTGAATGACTAATGGCTCTTTTAAACATTCCCTCCAATGTTTAAATGTACGTGCGGCTTGCGTGACAGCCGCTGACTTTGTGAAATATTTATGTCGGCCTCCTATTTTTTTTCCCCCCCCTTGTGTGCGCGCCTCAGTTACACTTCCCCGCATTATCCCCCTTTGCCATCCCTCTGCCTCAAATGAACTCGTTTGAAGTCCAAACGTCACCCCCATCCTCACTTTTCCTCCCTCTTTAACTCCCTTTTCCTCTTAACTTGAACTTTACTTGCACCTAAAATCATTTGCAAAAAAAAAAAGGCAAAGTTTTACAATTGGCACGGCGGGCCGTTGCCGATCTCTTCTCCCGTTGATGTTTTGTGCACGCCAGCATGGAGGAGCGTCTCTGTCTGTTACGTGTCACAGCCACCCGCCGTGTGATGCTTTAACCAATCTCTTCCCTCTCCATAGACGCAGAGGAAATGCCACCGCGCTTACTCGACATGCCTTGAGCTGCTGTTTTTCATGAGCTGCTATCTCTATCGTGTGCACTTAAGCACGCGACAGCCCTTCGGCTGTGCTGCCTCCAAGTTTCCCCATCCGTCATAACACATTTACAACTGATTAAATACCATTATGTTTAATTACGATATGTGCAAGAACGCACAAAGCAAGGGCAGATTCTTAGATTAGAACACACAACTTAGAAAACATAACACTCTACAACTGGCTAGCTAGCTACTAGTTAAAACAGGATGCTAATAATTCTTATTAATCAACACCAAACAGATGAATTCAAATGCATAAATGCTGTCGCATAAAATCGGAATCAAAGTCTCTTGTCCTTACCAAAGGTTGCTTGATAGAAGAGAAGAAACTTTTAGATTAAAGGTTTGGCAGGAAACTAGCTAGCAAGCGGCTATTACTTGACATCTACACTCGTTGATTATCATCAACAAACAGACTCACTCAAATGTAGGACAACAGTCGGAATATCTAATCAGTCTTTTATTAATGCACAACTGCTCGGTGCCGAGGAACAAAACTTTCAGGGGAAAAAAAGTTTAGCTAGCGAGTGGGTATAGGGAAAGATTATGCAGCAAGCTTCACTCGGTGTTCAACAAACTGACTCATATGTATGGCAACCACTCACAGAATATCCACTCACAGAATCTTTTATTTACGCTACATTCCTCAGCACCAGGAAAGCCTTCGGGGAAAAAAAACATTTTGCAGAAAGCTACCGAGCTAATGCGAGAGCACTCAAACTAACTCAACTCAAATCCTTTGTTTACAATAAGCGACTCGCTACCTGACCGAGAATCCTCTCAGTCAATTCTTCGGGTGCGGATCTTGAAGGTCCAGCACCCCACATCATCGTAACGACGAGCTAACGCCGCTCCCGACCGCCATTTGTGCCTACTGATCTCTCTGAGGGTGATGACATCTGTGGTCAATCTTGTCTTATTCCCTCTAGGTGCAACAACCGTACGCAGTGTGTGGTTGTCACTGGCTCCGATGTCTTTCCCGATCCATGCCCCGGCACCTACAAGTACTTAGAGGTCCAGTATGAGTGTGTTCCCTATAGTAAGTATCACCTCCACGATGAATGACGAATGATGTTACTGATGTTGTTGTTGCTACTTTGTATTACACGCTCGTCGGAGAGCGCGTCGTGTCAATTTGTGTTTGCGCGCCAACGTGTCAAGCTGCACGGTGCTGATGTAATTTTAAGGCAGTTATTGGCAATGACTCACCAAGGACGACGCTGGTAAAATATAATGACGAGGGAGTGGAGGGGGAAAAAAAATCCAGTTGGGTCACACCTCGTGATGGATGTAACGTAACTTAATTTCAGGTTGAAACTGGTACTTTCTGGTGGGTTCAAATATGTATCTGAAATTCTGGGTGTATTAATAGCACAATAAAGATAGTTTTAAAAGTATTTTTTCCACTTTTCGTTGATGATGTTTCAACCTGGGACAATTCTGATTCTGTGAATTCAATCAGCCGATGCCAATTACATGGCTTAGTTGTGCATTTTTCAATTTTAAAGCTGGTCACTAACAACTATTTTAATAATCGGTAAATCTGTAAAAGATTTTTTTTCACTTAGTTTATTAATCAGATAAAAAAACAAACAAACTGGATTCTCCTTATTATAAAGCAACATTATTTTCAGTTGATGGTGCAGAAAATGCATGTTGCCATTAATTTCAGCCTAGAACGCTACCGTGTAAACATCTACTCTGTCGTTTAAGGATCGAAATAAGCAATAATTCCTTATCTTGGTAAATAAAATGACACGCTATATTCATGTATTTTGCCAAATTTCCATTTCAAAGTCCCCATTCAATTGATTTTAGTAGACCTTTGAGTTGCAAACGGCATCTGCGTTTATGACGAGAGTAAATCCCGCTTGTCTGAGACGAGTTTATTAGAGCATAGCCGAGGTTCATGCGCGCCCCTGTGAAAGTGCTTAGCGTTGATGAATTGTAAACACTTGTACGAAATATCCATTTTTTTTTTCCCTGTCTGCGTGTGTGTGTCCCCTTCTTTCAAACAGACCTCCCTTTCACCTCCTGCCGCTAACCTCCTCTGCTGTCTAACCTGTAATTTTTCACGCAGCCTTTCCTTCTGTCCAGCAGTTCTGCCTTGCCGTTATTATAACATTGTGCGCCGTGGCCCCATTTTTTTTTTTTTTTTCAAAGTTTGGATCATTAGTTCTTTTAGACGCGTGAATGTCGAATCGCTTTTCAGCGTCAGTTTAAGACATAAGGGAATATGTGCATGACTGTTCATTAACTAACATCTTGCGTTTTTTCCACAACCCCCCCCCCCCCCCCCCCCCACCCTTAGCTCCTCGTTCCCCAGTTCATGTCGCGGTTGCATCCACTCGCAACTAATTCTCTCCTTGTACCTGCCAGATAACTTTTCTCTCCCTATTTTACTCTTTTTATTTTTTTTCTCTCCTTTTCACCGCCCAAAAATAGAAGTGGAGCAAAAAGGTAACTAAGTGGCTCAGTCCACCGCTACTAACTTCCTTCCCCCTGTCTTCTTGTTCTGTGGTGTTGAGTACAAGCACCCCCACCCTAGCCCGCCCACACACTGACAAATCCTAAACCCATAGGAGGATTGTTTGCACATATGGACTCCCAAATTTTTCACTGATGAATCAATGGAGCTTTTTCTAGTGACTTGAAAGACGCTCAGAAAAACAGATGGTTGGGTGCTGATTTTTCCAGGGTCTCTGACTTTTGTACCCTTGAAAAATGCATTTGCTACTATTTACAGGGTTCACATGGTGTTTGAAATGCGGACAAATGTCGAATGAATATTCAAGTCGCGATAAATGAACCCACGTTTTGATGACGAATCTTTGGAACAAAGGTTTTGTGATTTCGATTCGGATTGACTTTGTCAAAGTACAGCAATGGCTGACTTCCTTTCATGAGAAATTTGGATGTCGGAGGACCCGCTTTATTTACTATGAAGGCATTCAAAGTTGATTTTGAAAGAAGTGTGAACCCTTTATTTAGTGTGCTTGGCACCGTGATGTGAACAAGCACATGGTGCTAATCCTGTGCCGCTCTTTTATGCCCTCTGCCTCCATTTTCATCTGCTTTGCTGCCATTGACGGAATATCGTTTGTTCTTTTTTCACTCACCAACAACGTAACGGCTTTTTATTTTTGCATGTGTCGACGTACGCCAAATGAACTCTTGATTTGACGTCAGACACCTCAGCCCCTTTCACGCAGCACATTCCATGGCCGGTTTGAAAGGGGCTGATATCAGAGATGGAATGTCAATCTCCATTTGTGCTGTCCTTCATTTACAGGATTCTTAACTTTTCCCACGTTATTTTGTCCCCCCCCCTTCCCCCCAGCCAAATTCTCCCGACTGATTCTTGACTTGCGCCTCTTTCCTCTTCTCTCTTTCGCTTAGTCTTCATTTGTCCCGGGACGCTGAAAGGCATCGGCGACGCCACCTTCTTGTACGAGGCGGAGCAGCAAGCGGGGTCGTGGTGCAAAGACCCGCTGCAAGCCGGCGACAAGGTCTTCTTCATGCCCTGGACGCCGTATCGCACGGACACTCTCATCGAGTACGCCTCGCTGGAGGACTTCCAAAACAACCGGCAGACCACCACGTATAAATTGCCCCACCGGGTGGACGGCACGGGTTTCGTGGCCTACGACGGCGCCATCTTCTTCAACAAAGAGCGCACCCGAAATATCGTCAAGTTCGACCTGCGCACGCGGATCAAAAGCGGCGAGGCCATCGTCAACAACGCCAACTACCACGACACGTCGCCGTACCGCTGGGGCGGCAAGACCGATATCGACCTGGCGGTGGACGAGAGGGGCCTGTGGGTCATCTACGCCACGGAGCAGAACAACGGGCGCATTGTGGTGAGCCAGCTCAACCCGTACACGCTTCGCTTTGAGTCCACGTGGGACACGGCCTACGACAAGCGCTCGGCCTCCAACGCCTTCATGGCGTGCGGCGTGCTCCACGTGGTGCGCTCCACCTACGAGGAGGGCGAAAACGACGGCGCAGCGAGCCAGATCGACTACATCTACAACACCAAGCTGAGCCAAGGCGAGTACACGGACATCGGGTTCCCCAACCAGTACCAGTACATCACGGCCGTGGATTACAACCCCAGGGACAACCAGCTCTACGTGTGGAATAACTTTTACATCCTCCGCTACGATCTCGACTTCACACCGCCGGATCCCGTTGAAGGTGAGATTTCCCGCAAAATGTTCAAACAGTTACCCACCAATCGGGGATGAGTAAATAATCGTTAGCCTTCTTCCCCTGAAAGCAGTTTGTGTCCATCAACAAGAAGCTTCAGGTGGCATCTGACTCGGCTGTCATTTCGTTTCATGTCACAATCACGGGAGCCTGCGTCTCGACTCATTTGAGTGCTGACCACGCGCGTACGAGGATGTGCGATTGTAAATATTGAGCCGTATCAGAAATCCAATCAGAAATGACAGATTCACCTTGCAATAAGAGCGGTATTTCTCCCCGGGCGATTGCATGGCCACCAAAAAGCCTCTTCTTGATTACCATGAGGGACGCCGAGGCACTCATCCCAGCTGGGGCTCGGCCGGTCCCTATCGCATTCCGTAATCCCCAAAACTATTACTGTCACTGGCCTCTCCAACCTTGCCTGGCGTGCAGGTAATATATCTGAGAGGTATTGGCAAACAGCGTGACACGGGTTGTTCGTGCCTCCTTCTAGCTCAAGTTTGGTTGCCATGCCAGCGTCAGTGGCACCACAGGAACCTTTTTTGTATTTCTGCGCCAGTCTTTGATTTCAGATTCGCTCAGTGATGAATTTTGTCTAATCAAATGTTGGGTTATTTTCATCGAATGAGCGTAATGTTTTGAATTGTAAATGGAAATGATGTGAATATGCTAGGGTCCATTTTGGAAGCGCTGAAGTGACTTGCCATCAAACCGCTAATGTCGGCAATTATCTGTCCTCACTGAGCTGAGCTAAGCCTGCATGGTGGAGAAACATCTTGACCCAACTCGACTTCATCGCAGCACAGACTTATCAAAAATGATTCAGGGATTTTTAAATCGGACATTTATTCGGGCATTTTAGGCTAATTTACCGAACCGAGAACTAACTTGACACCTGCTCGATTACGGCCACAATTATCTGTAATCGTTGAACCGGGCGAGGGGAAAAAAAAAAATCCCTCTTGACCCAACTTGACGTCATGCTGGCGTATCAGGTTGCGCTTCCACATTACCAAGCGGCACCTCTGGATGCCAGCTGGAAATGCGATTGCCGACGCGGCCTTGTCGAAGGGACTTGTCGTCGACGACGCCTCAATGGGGGCTGTGTACTCCTGAACTCTGGCCTCTTGTCAACACGTCTGTTTGTTTTCCCGCTGGAGCCTGGAATCTATCCAGCACCATAACTCCACACTCCAAGGGAGGGAGGGGGAAGCGGGGGGGTCCACCCCCCCCACCCCACTCACAAGTATGGATCTGCTTTTGTTGAAGCTTCCATTAAGAGTTTGAGAAGGTGCATATCGTGAAGAACACTTGTAATGACGTCATGTGCCTCTTCCACTGTTAACAACATATATGAATGTAATTAACGAGTGAGTGATCATAATTGCCCTCTTTGTCTCAAAAGGGGCTGCGAGAAGGAAGAAACTGGCCATGGCGGAGCTTTTCCAATGCCTTTATGTGCTCTCTCAGCTACTGTTATGCTCCGCTAAACATAAATACCACATTACCCCGAAGCAGCAGGAACAACGGCGCATTCCGTCAGAGAAGCCGACCGAACACGTTTCCTTATTTTATTCTTCGGCTTAAGTAGCAGCAGCACGTTGTATCGTGACTCTTTGCTTTCATTCTTGAAATGTCGTGAGGGAAACTCTTGGCCTGGTTGGACCGCCGCTTGGAAATAATTGGCCCGTCACGTTTACACCTTCTTTTGGATTTATGGCAGTCGACAGCGTTCCCTTTACATGGGACGACCTATCCTGCACGAGCGTCTAATGGCTGTGAAATAATGTCAGTGCGTGGAACCAAGGGGGCCAGTCCAGATGTAAAGGAAATTAATTGCAGTCGTTGAGATTCACCGACCAATGAATCTCCAAAGTGTATTTCTCATTTTTTATTTCCATGCGGCAAGCGTGTCATTTTGCAGCACAAAATACAAAAGAAGATTCAAGGCAACGAGTTTGTGTTTGCTTTTCTAAACGGGTACTAGTTCTAGTTCTTGGTCAACTGGAGTTCCAAATAAGAGCGCAGACCTTCACCAAGGCCAAACATGGATCATTTCAATGACCACCTTCAACAATATAAGTATTAGTATTTTGTCAAGGAAAGGGAAAAAAAACTTTGGATTCTCAACCAATTTGAATTCATGGCCATTACTTTCTTGTTCATTCTCCGCCTTTAACAAAATGATCACCTAATCTGCTCGGTGATGACAGCAAAGCCTCCTTGGCTGAGTTAATCATTGTTCACCTGGTTGTTATTGCTTTGTTTGCGCTCGTGTCCGCCTTTCTAATTCCGCACTTGATTGATGTGATTAGCAAACATCCCTGTCGTTATTGATCATTTCGCTGATTGTTTCGGGCCACTTCACACGTCATTAGAAGAAAATGTCAGTAAATGAATTGCAAACAGAGCATTGTTTATCCATCGATTGAGCGTCTTCAAAAGCATGCCGATAAGCACCAAAGGCAGACGGCACCTGCGAGGCCACCTCAATGGTTTCTTTAATAAAGAAGCAACAATTCAGGAGATCCAATATTTCTCCAGCCAATATCGCCACCAAATTCACTTCCAGGCCTCATAAATTACATGCGCGAGACACAAGCTTTTTCTGTCTGCTCCTCTTTAAAGAAGTGTCATGACAGGCTGCTTTTTCATCTCCAGAAATAATATTCCGAAGTTAGCAACGGCACGTGAACCGTCGCGTTTCTTTCTGCCTTCCGCGCCGCAAAACCTCGACTGAAAAGTGGAACGGCGTTGAAGAAAGAGAAAGGCCTGATGTAAAATTCATGTCTTGTAGGATTTGTTTCACTGTCATTAATTACCAGCTCTTGCTTGAGGTGAAAAAGGCAAAAGGAGCAACTGTACTTGTGTTTTTATCCGCGAATGAAGGCTAACCAACAACTACCGGTCTTTACTACCTTCTGTGGTTTCAGACAGAGCCACTTATCTCTCATTTTGGATGGAAAGTCGAGTTATAAGGACAAATTACATTCTACTGTAGATTTACACTTTAGATCTAATGTATATAAATCCAAAGCAAGCAGCCTGTCAGCTTGGCCTGAATGTTGGTGGCTTTAGCGTCAAGCTAGCATTAGCTAGAAAAGAAAAAGTCTCCGAAATTAACTCTTGTGAAGTGTACCGGGTTCTGACACTGGTTTGGATGTGTCCGACCTACTGATTTTGCTGCCATTTCATTTTTTTATCGTCAATGCTAAGGAAGGAAGCGTATCCAGGAATGTGTGCCTTTAATTTGCATTTACACCAAGAGGATTATTCTTGTCAGGAATTTTTTTCCAAATTGTAAAACAATTAGAGGGAATTGTTGGGCTTAAAGTTGTCATTTGCTGACACTAAATAACTGCTATTAGGCAGCTTACGAGTCTTTTGGTGTCTGGTGGAAGAAGTTGCCAATGTTGACAGTGTTTGCATTTACGGAAAATTAATATGTATATATTTTAGCACATCCACCGCACAAAAAGTGAAACGTGGAACATGATGACTAAACTATTTTGTCGTCGTAAATGACTCTGGGGAGCTCTGGGTGATTTCTTCTTATTTGTATTTCCCAAGATTGGCAGTGTCCAGGAGTTTTTGTTTTTTTTGGTTTTTTTTTATACAGGCAGTTTGCAATTATATCTTGCTCTTCAACAGGCCTACTTTCAGGAAATCATTTACGCTATCAAACGAGAGTACAGGAAGAAGTCTTTCATAAAACTCTGCAGTATAAAAATAAAGAGCATTTTGGAGGACTAATCGATCTGTGCCGTAAATAGCTTTTGGCAACTGTTGGGCTCGTGCGGGATACGCACGCGAGGCAGCCTGCCGCTTACGTCTGCCGTGGCGGTAAAAGAATGCCAAGTATTGACTTCTTCTTGAGGAGCGGCGGGCGGGTGGACCATACGTTCACTCATCTCAATCATTACCTCGCTCATCAAGACGATGCGCACGCATTTCTGCTTGGCTTGCACAAATGGAAAACTGACTCAACAGACAGGAACACAAATGGAATAAGAAGTGCAAATGAAGGCTTGATGCTTCATTTGCACGACAACAGAGCAACGTTGGAAGGCTTTTTCACATAATGTGGGCAACTATTCAGAGAGTCGTGCAAGATGAGCTGAAAATGCTGTCTTGAGCGCACCAAGTAAAAGAGCTGGCAATCATTTGGAGCAAAAGACAAAATTGAAGTTGTTGTCATGGAAACCAATACAAGACCGTTTTGAACCTTTTACAGTCTTTTATATAGCTTGACGTACGTAGAAATGGCATGGTTACAATTTACTACCTCCCACCAGTAGCATTATGATTTTTAAGCTTTTGCTCAATCCGACTTGATATGGTATTAACCTTCCCTGTCGACCATCCGCAGCCGACGACCTAATTAATCAATCAACGAATCAGCTTTAAGTCAGCCCTTCCGACTTGCACGAGTGCGGCTGACATGCTGGAGCGTTAGGTAATTAGCCACAGCTCGCGCCAAACAGAAAGGTTGCTGTGGGGAAATGTGACAATTGCTCCTCTCTGTGGGGCCTTACCGTATTTTACCCACTATAAGGCGCACCTAAAGACCTCCAATTTTCTCAAACGCCGACAGTGCGCCTTATAATCCGGTGTGCCTTATATATGGACCAATATATAGCCAGTACAGCTGGCATGTCCAAAGTCCGGCCCGCGGGCCAAATGTATATATCTTATAGTATATGGACAAAATTTTAAAATGGGCCATTCATTGAAGGTGCGCCTTATAATCCAGTGCGCCTTACATATGGACAAAGTTTTAAAATGGGCCATTCATTGAAGGTGCGCCTTATAATCCGGTGCGCCTTATAGTGTGGAAAATACGGTATATTTTTATTTTCCTCACAGCAAACACCTGTGGCGTAGTGACCGCTACCGCCGCAGTACAATTGGCTTTGTGTATATATTCCACTTTGAAGGAAAAAGCAAATATTCCCCCGCCTGTCTGATTAGTGTGAATGCGACAGCGGGCCTCGTCCCCCAGGAAATGGAGATATGTGTGTGATAATGGAGTGTCAGATAGCATGAGATTGCATTTTCACACAATCGTCCTGGGAACCCGAAGACGGCACCGTCTCCAGACCTCATTGTCGAAAGCTGCTTTTATCTACCAATACAATCGGCTTGTTGTGGGTAGAAAAAAGACAAGTGACCATCCACACGTCTCTTCTCTTCATATCGGCCAATCCAAACGCTTTCCAGCCTTTTCCTGCCTGATTTCTACTCTTATTTCCTGTTTATCGCTCGGCGCTCGGCGGGAGATAACATCTCGTCTTAAATCACCTGCCGCGTGCCACAAACAGCGAGCGCCTTCGGAAACGTGATGTGCATTAGTAAAGCACAGGTTGACTTTGCAGACTCAATACTGGGTAATCATGTTGTTGCTGATTGTTGAGAATTTTTTTCCCCCCAGAAATTGTGTTCGCCTGCCAAGCGGCAAAAAGGCAAAAGTAAGCACGCTTTGTCTTCACTGCTGACATTTAATCAATCGGAGGTAGCAAATTTTGTTGGGAATTATTTTTTAATTTATGGATTTAAGGAAGGGTCAAATGATGGATAGAAGGTATTTATTTACCTTGCGTCAAATAAAAGCCCGTTTGAAATCTTTTGCCTTCAAAACTACAGCACCGACGAGGCATGTAAATGTTCCCCTTAAATTGTTGTCTAAAATTATGAAAAAAAAAAAGAATAGTAACATGGACCAATATTCAGCTGTGGTTTATTACAACATAACTCAACATAAGCCAATTGGTCTGGTTTGCTAAAAAGACCTGGTTTATTGTCCTGGTTTATTTAAAGTCTCACCAATTGGCCGTGGTTTATTTTAAAAAGTAATCAAGAGTTGGTCATGGTTTATTAAAACACAGTTTCACCAATAGACCTCTGTTGGTTTATTACAACAATCTGCCCAGGTTTATTAAAACAAAGCATCCAGAGCCCGCTCTGGTTTTATTAGAAGCGAGTTAGACCAATTGGCCTTAATTTTTTACAACACAAGAATAGCAACAACAATCGCCTGCTTTGTTTGATCACAAAGCAACAACAATTGGCCCTGGTTGAGGCCACAAAGTGACAACAATAGTTTTCCTGGTTTATTCAACAAAAACTCCAGATATGTGAACAAGCCCCACCCCCATTTGCAGGTGAGTAAAAAAACAAAAAAAATCTGCAATTTATTTTCACTAACATCTCCATGTTTCACTCATTTCAGTGGCACCAGTTGGCGTCTCTTTGCCGCCACCAAGAACAACCACCGTCATGGCAGCCACAGCGGCGCCCACCGCAAAAAAACAAGGTGACCCCTCAGCGGGCGGAGGAGCGGACCCGAGGGACGGCAGGGATCCGTTCGAGGACACCCGAGGGTTGTCGACGGCAGAGCCCATCTTGCCGGAGCTGCCGCCCACGCCCATACGCTTCTGCGAGGCCGTCCAGCAGCGGGCCATCGACTGGCCCCAGACCCATACGGGATCCACCGTGGAGAGGCCCTGCCCTAAAGGCACCAGAGGTGAGACTTTTAGTGCCTTTTCTGTTCATAGTGTATTTTGTGTTTTGACCGCCAAAAAATAGTCACCAATACAACAAAAAACGTTTTGATTTTGTGCCATTTTTGTCCAACATGTATTCCGAAAGAGGTAGCTTAAAAAACCCCAGTGGTTATTTCAACACTATGATAACACGTTACTTTAAAAAAAAAAATCCCTGGACGGTTAAAAAAAGATTTTCTGTTGCCGACAGTTTTACCGCATTCGTTTTTCCGGTGGGGCAAAATGTAAATCTGAAAAAAGCAGCAGTGCGTGGACAGTCAAGCAACCGTCTTGCGATAAGCACCATTAATTCTACTATCTCGGAGTCGTAATTGCGGGAGTGTATCCGCACGGTCATATTAGATAAGAATTAGTTCCAGTTGCTAAAAGTGTTCGACATCAAAGCCGGCCGGCAGCGTCGGCGCGCTGATGGCCATTATGCGGCTGGGCTGACAACTGTTAGCCGCGCATAGCGTCACCTGAGCGCCCTCGTCTCAGACGCGCACACACCGACAGCACTGTCAAATTAAAAAGCGTCCGATCAAAGCCCGATTCAGACTTCTTTTGACTGGGGAGGGTTAAAAAGGGAAAAAGGACTACACGTTGTCATTGTTGTCAGAGAATAGGCATTCATTAGCCATAATCTGGTGTTTTATTCCGGCCTTGAAGTGTTTCAAACGTGTCTTGTCTGGGTTTTCTCTCCCCTTGAAGCTAACTGTTAAAAAAAAAAATCCCCCGTTATGATTATTTTTCCCTTATACCTTACAAAGCTGCCTTGGCTTAAGCAATGTTTGGAAATGAACACTTAGTTTCCTGCAGCGAAGTGTGTGAGTGAAATCTAAGCGAGAATATCCGAGCGCCGCTATTTTGGCCTCCCTCCAACATGTGTTTGCTACCGCAGGCGTCGCCTCCTTCCTGTGCACAGTGGCAGGGAGCTGGTGCTCCAAGGGCCCGGATCTCAGCAACTGCACTTCCCACTGGGTGACTCAAGTAGCACAAAAGGTAAGGGGAAAAAAAACCTGTAAAAAAAAAAAAATGTTTCACTGCAAAAAAAAAAAACCTTGTATCGTGGGTATGGAATTCATACTTGATTTTAGAATATTGAACCGAATGCTTAACCAAATTATTTTTGTCCCATTAAGTCACAGGTGTCAAACTCAAGGCCCGGGGGCCAGATACGGCCCACCACATCATTTTATGTGGCCCGCAAAGACAAATTGTGCATCAAATTCGTGTCATTACTAGAATTGCAAATTGTCTTCACTTTTAATATCTTTTTTAAAATATTTTGACCAGTTTTTACTCGTCTGATTTGAAAATGAGTTATTTGTCAGTTTGTTTTGTAGCTTTTATTGTATATAATATGAGGTGCTCATACATTTATTTGGGTTGACAGTCATCATGGCCCTCCGAAAGAAGCTATGACTACAATGCGGCCCGCGAAAAAAATGAGTTTGACACCCCTGCATTAAGTCTACCGGTACTTGTTTACGTTTAGCTAAAGATGCTAAATTAGCATAAAAATGCTAATAGGATTTTTCCATGGAGACTCTGTCCCAACCTGTCTCATAAGTTTAAATGAGACTTAATACTTTAAAGTCACTTTGATACCTAGAGTGCCAACATCAAAAACATTATTTCTGACCCGTTAAGGCCACCGTACTTGAGAACATCTGAGAACAATAAATTCACGAGCTCGCCACTTACAAGTGTGGTTGTCTCGAGTTAAGGCGACAGTCGTTTGGCGGCGACAATCAAAGGCCGACAGCGTATTTCTTCAGTGATTTGTCCACTTTGATTTTCGACAAAACAATGCGCCACGTCACGTATCTGATGCAAGCCACCATTGGGAAAAACACATCCCAGACGTAGCGAGTTCAGACAGAGTTCCTGGGTGCTGTCAGGAAACATTTTGGCAAATACATCAAATGGGAACCGAGCTCCTGTCCCAAACTACGTCTCAGATTTAAGGGAAAAAAAAAAGATAGCGAGTCATAAAAATACATTTGTATCTTAAAAACATTTCTGACTCCAACTTCTTTTCATGTTGCAGAGAGTTTAGCAGCTGCAAAATAAATCGTGAACGTTGACGACAGCTTCAAAGCTGACTTGGAGCAACAACAAACACTTTTAATTGCCTGAGAAATTTTGTTTTTATTCCATAGCGAGGACATATTTGCATGTGAAAAGCATCCTTGTAGTTTTCTTTTTTTGGTCTGATCGTTGGTACATTTTGTAAAAGACCAGGATTAATCTGTGTTTTGCAGCTTAATTAATATTTTTTTGAATGGCAATATAGCCCAGTTTATTCAAGATTTGAAGGGGGGGGGGCAAAAATATGGCAATAATTGATAGCTGTAATAATTTTATTGGGTAAAAAAAAAATTGTGTTGGTATCAGTCAGGATAAATCATAGTAAATCGACCAAGTGCAGATGTGGGAAAGCTTTATTTGTGATGCAGCATAACTCTGCCCCCTCTCTACGTCCAGATCCGAAGCGG
This sequence comes from Syngnathus typhle, assembly GCF_033458585.1. Lineage (NCBI taxonomy): Eukaryota > Metazoa > Chordata > Actinopteri > Syngnathiformes > Syngnathidae > Syngnathus > Syngnathus typhle. Next base: position 9,690,944 of record NC_083750.1, on the reverse strand, counting down.
CGAGAACGCAGCCAACCTAGCCAATGAGCTGGCATTCAACACGCGTGGCCCCGTCTTCGCTGGTGATGTCAGTTCCTCTGTGCGCCTCATGGAGCAGCTGGTGGACATCCTGGACGCTCAGCTGCAGGAGCTCAGGCCCAGCGAGAAGGACTCGGCAGGACGCAGCTTCAACAAGGTACTGTGACGCGTGATCCTTTTTACGGCCCATTGTGATCATCTCGTCTTACCCCAGCGGGGTTAAACAGCGGGACGCCGGCCGGGCGAGGCGGCGCGTGCCCTCGTTTTACATACAAGCAAGAATCACAGCGACCCCTTTTTTATTTGCTTGAAATGGACCCAAAATGGGAACGCTGTGAGAATTCAACACGGCTCTATTTTAAGAACAGCCACTCGGCGAACGATACCGAGCGGCAGACGAACGAGGAGGTGCGCTCCGCATCAAACGTTGAGCGAACGCCCGTGATGTTCCAACACCTCCGCCGCATGGCTAGGTGATTGACGGTTGTGAAGCCGCGCATTGTTATTCAGACGGCGCCTAATCTGTAAACAAAATGTTTTGCACCCAAAGACGCCCGTTTGTTCGCAGGATCGCAGCTAGTGGGCGTCATATAATTTTATCACTTGAGTAGGCAGGATGTGCTTTTTAATGCATGGAACAAGTCGTTTGGTTATTATTAGGGATGGGCGAGTATCGGTATCTGTGCCGATACTTGCCTTAATTTCTAGTAGAAATTACAGGGATAGAAAGTTGGTATGAATTTTGCTCTATTGGGATATATAGGTCTTTAAAAGTCTCTTGGAAGGGAATTTTATGTATCAAACGTATTATAGTATCGTTTCACGGTATCGGTATCCTGAGAAAAAGTGGTATCGAACATCCACAACAGTTATTGTTATCATTAAATGCTAAATAAATGTGATTATTACAGTGTTGCAAATTATTATGCACGTGGGATTTTCTCTAATTGTAGACTATCCAAATGGAATTTACTCAGCATCATTTTTAAGTCATTAATTGTTAGAGAGTAATTTAAGGAACACACAAGTAGTCTCAAAAAATGGCTGCCCCCATAAGATATCGTTTTATTCCTCAAGTCCATTCTTTCCATTCTGCTCTGAATATATTACCCACGTTTTACCGAGCATGCTGATAAAGCAGAATTAATAACTTTTAAACATCAACCTCGAAAATAATTTTTTTTTATCTCGTTGTTGTGAGGGTGCCGTCGTTTGTGATTGGACTCAGTTGGGTGAAAGCAGGGGGAGTCATTCAAGAGCCACAAAAGGAGTTTGTTGTTTATTATTCTCTCCTTGGCAGAAGGTACAAATAATCTCATGGAACATTGGTAATCATCCTCTGTCTTGGGATGCCAAAGGGAGAATCCCACATCCAAACCACAGCTTTTTTTTTTTTTCTCCCTCCCTCGTTTCTCACATCTCGGTGTGAAGAGGTGTCGCATCGGTTTGAGACGATCCCTCTAAAGACTTTCTTTTTCCGCCTTCCTTCTTCTCATTAGCACTTGTAATTTATGGTAAGTGGCCTGACTTGGCACTTCCTGTTTCTCACTACTGTCTTTCTTTATTTTGCGTGTGCGTGTTTGTGTGAAAAGCTTCAAAAGCGGGAGAAGACATGCAGGGCGTACATGAAGGTACAATCAGAGAGCCTTTAACATGACGTTTTTGTTCCGAGTCTTGGAAGCATGCAACTTTTTGTTTCTCCAGCATCTCTGCGTAATGTCCTTGATCGTTTTACACACTGTGTGCTTGGCTGCCTCCCCATGAACCCCGTTCCATCTGCGAGTGTCAATAGCGTTCCATCTTTGTGCTATCGCTCCATCTTCTTTTCATTTCTTTCCTCACTCCTCCTCACACCCTAATACGTCCTTTCTCGCTGCGTCGTCTTCTGGACTCGCTATACGTCGTGTGAATAATCGCCTTCCCGCGGCGATAATTGCACCTCCCTGTCAGCCAGAAGTGTGATCAAAGTGGCATTATGCGTCACTTTTCACATTATGCAATTCATTTCATCTCCTGTGCCGTCTTCTCTATAGCATCTAATAAAATGGAAGATTGTCACCCTGTTGCAATATCTCTGGAATTAATTTCGGACTCTCATTCGCATTTTTCTGCTAACGAAAAAAAAAATGATTTAATTCAAATCAAATTTAAATCCAGCCATCAGTTAGGTGTTTCTTCTTCTCCAAAATAAAGCGCGCCGGCCAGGATGTAACGATCTCCCCCGTAGACAAATACAATGCTGCTCAGCCTCTGGCTAGCGATACACTTTTGGCGGTATGTCAAACTTGTTGAGTGGTTTGAAACAGCGTCACATGAATGTAAATATCAGTACAGCATGGGGAAATAAACAACTTGTGATAACACAACTTCCAACTGCTTTCAAGCAGCCTCTCACGGGCTCTTCAAATGGAGCCAAGGCTGTACAAAATTCCGTTTGTAGTCTTTTTTTAAAAAATAATATAAATAGTTCAGTACTTGTTATATTTGCAGTTTTCAGCGTGAGTTAGCGCCCTAAAAATGCTTTTATGCAAGCAAATTTTTTAGGTCTTCATTACTCGAAATGTCACTTCAAAAGAAAAGAGCTAGTTTTTTTTTTCTTTTTTTTACAAATTTGTTTTGTTTCTGTTCCCATTCTGGTTTTAGTAACCTTAAAAACAAACCCAATCGTGATTTCGGACTCACCATTAAGAAACATCAAGCCATGCATGATATAATCTAGCGACTGAAAAATGATTCTCAGCCAAACATGGCAATTGCTCTGTTCTCTATCATTACCTTCCGTTTTACCTTCTACAAAATATTCCACTGCAGCCTCGGTCACATGAACGATAATAATACACAAAATCAAAAAAACTAAACATAATATATGTCATATAAACAATGTTATTCATGGTTAACCACCATCTTGCGCAATAGAAATAAACAATACGACGGAATCCTGAACTAGCGCTGGCAAGGTTGGCGTTGTTTTACCAACATACGATACTCGTGTGGAATGTTTAGCTTACTTGCAACTTATCATAAAGCAGGAAATGAAAGGATTGACATTTAAAACAAGGCAATTTCTTTCCACCATTTTGCTTCAGACTGCCACTTTGGACACGGATTTGATGATAATGCCCCGTCTTCCTTGGGGGGGGGGGTGAATTCAAGGTCACGACAGGCTCAAGAATATACTTTGCAGGATTTTTTTTTTGGAAAAAATATTTGGGGGGTTGCTCTCTCCCTGTGGCCTTTTGTCATTCTTCTTCTTCGATAAAGTAGATGAGCGAAGGTGGAAAAAGATGCTTCCTTTTTGTTTTCCTTTCTCCTGAGCTGACTTGGGTCATAATGTTGTCGATATATCAGTTGTTGTCACTGTCGGCCATGCATGCCCTTTTTATCGTTCGCCCCTGCTCACTCCCTCCCCCCGTTTTGTTATTGAAACCCAAAATGTGCGTGGCTGACATTTGACGTGTGGTTACAGGCCATCGTGGACACGGTGAACAATCTCCTGAAGCCCGAGGCTCTGAAGTCGTGGCGCGACATGAACATCACAGAGCAGACGCACGTTGCCACTATGATGCTGGACACCCTGGAGGAAGGAGCCTTCGTCTTTGCCGAGAACCTCATCGAGCCGTCCATCGTCAAAGTGCCCGCCGAGAACATCGGTAAGTGGCCCGTCACTCACAATACTCGCCCTATTACCCGCCGCCATCTTAAAGTAAAAGGAAATGTCTCCGCCGTTCCAAGACGAGCGTAATCCTCCACCGGCGCTTTTCTTTCTTTGCTTTTTTTTTTTCTTCTTCAAGGTGGTATCAGTCAGGTTAGCTTTCTACCTCATTGATTTTCCATCAGGCAAGTCACCTCATCGAGCGGCGGATGAACTGGGAACACACTCCCGGAGCTCGAAACAAAGACGCCATGTGAAGGACATTGTTCCACTGGCGTGGCCCTGGCTTCCCTAACTGCCATTTACCCGAGCTGACCGCCAACTTTGTTCCCCGTCCGAGCGCTGATTAATACTTTTTTTTTAATGAGCTGTGGGCAGTTCTTCGGTTTCTCTGAAGTAATGAGGGACCTCGGTAGACAAAAGCAGAATGTCAGAGTCAAAGGACCATTTTTCTCACGCTTTAAAGGGGGACGATTATTCAAAACGTGCTTTTTAATTGCCCAATTGTTGGGTCCCTTGAGTGCCTCCCGGAATTTCTATTTAAGTCAGAAGTAGTAGTCTGCCTACTACTTACAATAAAAAAAACAATAAATAAATACAATGGCTAAAATAATAAACAAAAAAAAACAGAATCGCTGAAATAAACGAATAAAAAAACAAACAGAATCGCTGAAATAAAAATAAATAAATAAAATTGCTGAAATTAGCAGGTTCTACTGCAATCATAATGCAACCCAATCTGTGGCTTTATCACTTCAATTTTTCACGTTACACAAACTTGTGCTGTCGTCGGCAGTCTTGTCAAGATATTTACTTAAATAGATGACGCGAGGCTCTCGAGTCACTTCATCACTCCCAGGTGTCACTCAATGAGCTGAAGTGAAAGTATCATATCCGACCTCCTTTCACGAGGTGAGAAGAAGCCAGTGCTGCCGTTCGGATCCAGTTAGCAGGTGACCCAAACAACACCTCCGGCTGAGTGTCAGCAACACTGGAGCCTGGTTGCAAACGCAGCGCTTGAAGTAACCAAAAAAAAAATCAAGACAGACAGCCAAAGCCGGCGGAGTGCAATCCCTCATCTTTGTCTGTCAGGAGCCATCTATCGACGGAAAGCTAGGCCATTTTCTGATGCGAGCCAGCGAGCGGCGGCGTCCTCCTGACCCCGTCGGTAATTTCGTAGATGAAAGGCAGCGCCACCCGGCAGCTGGCGCGGCGTCGGAGAGGAGGGGGTGTGGGAATTTGGAGGATTTTCACAGAGATTTGCTCATGGAGCCCAGAGTCATCTAAAGCCACGGGGGGTGGGGGGTGTTGAGGACGTCAAAGTAAAAGCTCAATGATATTTTTGATCCTCTGAATATTTGACATTCATGCGGCAGGAAGGCTGCACGCTCATCCTTTTGCAAGCACAATCCCTTGTTGTTATTTATTTCTCTTCTATCCTCCAAACGCATTTGGCGGTAAGTAAATGGCACTGCATGGGGTCTTGTTTTCTCACCGGTACAATGAACCTCAACAAGCACCTGACGGTTGCGTTTGTTGTTGTTTTTTTTTTTGCTCTATTAACCATTCTTGTCTTTTTTTTCTTTTTCCCGTAACCGACGCATTGCCCCTCTCAGTGATGGATGTGTACGTGGTGAGCACAGACGGCCAGGTGCAGGACTTCAAGTTCCCACAGACCAGCAGGGGCGGATCCACTCTCCAGCTCTCCTCCAACACGGTCAAAGTCAACAGTAAAAATGGTGAGAGCACAATAGTACCAAAAAAAAGTCAATTGCAAGTCAACCTTTCTCGATGAACCTGTCCTCATTTTTTGTAGCACATCAAGTTTTAATAATAATAATAATACCATAACAAATATGTAATGACAATGATTGATGTAAGTCAATTCATGAAATTAAAAACAAATTTAAATTAGAAAAATCAACAAATATTGAATTATTTTTATTAATTCATTAAAAACAAATTAAAATAAAAAATATCCTATAGAATACAACATGTCAAATAAAAAAAAGTATCAAACCCTATGTAAACCATGACCGCCAACTCCCACCCAAAGAAATAAAGCAAATCCCTCAAGTGTCATCTTTCTTCTGCTCCGAGGTTGATTTCATGCCTGCGTGTGTGTTCTCCTCCCTCGCCGCTTTCATGAGCGTGATGTGTTGCAGGTGTGGCCAAGCTGGTCTTTGTGCTGTACAAACACCTGGGTCAGTTCCTCAGCACGGAGAACGCCACGCTGCGGGGCCTCGGGGACGGCGGCGCGCATAACCTCTCGCTCACGGTCAACTCCCACATCCTCTCCGCCTCCATCACCAAGGAGTCCAGCCGCGTGTTTGTGGCCGACCCCGTGATCTTCACGCTGGAGCACCTGGACGTAAGACCGCAGCTGCGCGCAAATCCGCCGACGCCCGACGCAAGCCATTAGACGGAAAACGTCAATGTTGCACTTTTTGTCACACATAGCAATTAGCCCAGATCACAGCGAAGAATCACCAAAGTCGAATTCCATCCGCGCGTCGCCATAGTAACCCTCGTTGCATCTCGTCTTCCTTTTATTCTCTAATTTGGATCTCTTTCATGCACTTCCTTCTCATCTTGGCGCGCACTCAAAGAATATAAATTGACACTTATTTGTACAACACACGCTCCCTTCCTCGCCGGCGCCGTCGGAGGCCTGAAAATGTACAAAGTGCGGCCATGCATATTGCAGCGCGCCCGCCGCTCATGTATGATTCATTTTTTTCCCCCCCCTCCTCTTCCGTGCAGAAGGAGAACTACTACAATCCCAACTGTTCCTTCTGGAATTATTCCGAGCGGAGCATGATGGGATACTGGTCCACTCAGGGCTGCAAGTTGCTGGACACCAACAAGAGTCACACCACGTGCTCCTGCAACCACCTCACCAACTTTGCCATCCTCATGGCCCACCGGGGGAATGTGGTAAGTGTGGGGGAGGAGCTTATTCAATCTCACTGTGGTCACCGTCTAATATTTCACACATACGTGGTGGAGAATCGCTGAAAACGGGACGGCCGCAGCTTCAACTTCCTTCCTGCGTTTTGGTCACCAAATGCAATTTAATGACATGACGAATTGTAAACGTAGCGAGGACGGAGGCCGTCGTAAATGCGGGGGGGGGGGGATGGCTTTGCGGCTGATTGAATAATGCGTCCCCCGCTCGTGAACCCTTCCCCCCCCCCCCCGTCATCTGTTTTAACCTCAACCTTAACCGCAGCTTGAAAGCGGAGCCCCCCGAGGAAGGGCTTAGCCTCTCGCCAATTGCCTTCGCAGCACCTCCGCCGCAGCCCTCGCCTTCAATAAAAGTGCAAATATCATAGGAGGATTTGCCCGACTTGCAGGAGTGATATTTTGCGCGCAGCACTCTGCTATTTTCATTTTTGTGTGAAACGGGCTTACTTTTTAGATCTTTGACCTCAGAAAGATGAAAGCGCCACAAGTAGCTCCGCATTACAGCTCCCTCCAAATGGCACTCGGTGGGCCGCAGATCTCCGGCAAGGCCAAACAAGCATGAACAGATTGCGCAACCTTTGATAGAAACCTGCACGTCTGAATTTTTTTTTCTTCCCCCCATTCCTGTTGCAACCTTTTATGTCTCTGCCCACAGAGCAAAGGGAGCGTCCACGAACTCCTCCTCACCGTCATCACTCGGATGGGCATCGCCGTGTCGCTGGTGTGCCTGGCCATCAGCCTGTACACCTTCTGCTTCTTCAAGGGCCTGCAGAGCGACCACAACACCATCCACAAGAACCTCTGCCTCAACCTCTTTGTCGGCGAGCTCATCTTCCTGGTGGGCATCAACATGACTGAACCCAAGGTAACCGCTTACTTAGCTTTTTTTTTTTCCCCTCGTCTTCAACTCCCCATTTAAGGTCTGACGGGAATTCCACCTCAATTCAACTTCTCTTTCTCCTGTCAGCTGGTGTGCTCCATCATCGCCGGCGTCCTGCACTTTTGTTTCCTGGCGGCCTTCGCCTGGATGTGTTTGGAGGGCGTGGAGCTGCACCTCATGCTGGTGGAGGTGTTTGAGAGCGAGTTCTCACGCCGCAAGTACTACTACTTGGCCGGCTACCTTTTCCCGGCGGCCGTGGTGGGCTTCTCGGCGGCCGTCGACTACCGCAGATACGGCACGCCGCGAGCGTAAGTTCGCCAATCCTACTCCGTCACTTCGGTAATGATGGCGATGACCTCTCCGCTGAAAATTTTACACCCTTGCTAAGAGTAAAGCCGCAACACTAATGAATGCACCGGCTAGCTTCTCTGACCTACAGTTTTTTTTTTGTATTCTTTGCACGCGGGTAATTGCCGACCTTGTCATTTAAAGGTTGATGTGCTTCTCTTCTGCTGGCGAGCAAAAATAATTATTTATTTATTTTCATTTTGCATCTTCATTCCTAAGGCGCAATTGTAGCTAAAGTGCGCTGAGCTGTTGACGCTTGTCATCAAAAGTATTGGGACGGTGAAGGCGAATCTATTTCGGTTTGACAACTCAAGCTGAATCTGCGACAAACATCGGCATCTGATTTTAAACTCCGAAACATTTATCTCAATGCGGAGCAACAGCAACTCGACTCTGAGCCTTTCCCCGCCGAGCGAGTTTCTCATCCTCAGATGTGTCTTGTTCCATTAATTATTCAAACAAGAGATGCCGCCCCACTTTCTGATTTGGTTTTCATCTTTGAAGACGAGTTGCCTTCTGTGGATGAAAAGCTGAATGGGGATCCTCCCAAATCCAAAAAGTGACTCAGTTCCAGAGCATCTGATCCAAATTAGTGGAGTCAACCTGCTGTACGTTCACCTTGAGCTGAGCGTAGGCATGACCACAACAACAACAAAATAACGGATCCCCAAGATCTCAATTCACCATGGCAACAGCGAGAGAAATGTCAAGTTACATACTTCCTACTCCCTCGGTAGTGAAGATGCTACTGTGAGTTTGGGATCTATGGAAATATATATCAAAAACAAAACTGCTGCGGCCGAGAAACCGCGCGAAAGCAAAGTGATGGCGAAGATGCATAACGTTGTGTAACGTTTCACCGCACTTTAAAATCATAGCATAGAAGCGAAAAGGCATTTTATTGAATAACATCTGATTTTCATCAAGCAGCAACTGAGAAGCAGATTAAAATGGAATATGGACCAAAACATCATTCAGGAAGCCATGATTGGACTTGAATTTGATTTTATTCATACGGTACTAATTGATCGTTGATTCATTCATTTGGTATTTGACACATCTCAATTTGTGGCAATTTTATTTACATATTAGTGCTATTGATTTGTGACCGTTTATATCAATTAATTGCAAAAAAAAAAAAAGGATTACCGTTTGTTCCGCTCGGCCAAAAGAGAGACACTTTTGGAATATGTTTCCCACCCATACTATTGTTCACAAGCTAAAATTATATCTGCTGTAATTAGACAGCATTTGTAAATGTTAAATTACATGAGATTTTTAAATGGACAGAGGTCATTCATTGATTTGACTCTTTACTACTCCAATCTCTTGAACTTTATTTAGGCTTTTTAATGACCTTTTTTTGTCCTCTCCAGGTGCTGGCTGCGGGTGGACAACCATTTCCTCTCAAGCTTCGTCGGCCCAGTTACTTTCTTAATCGTGGTAAGTCGAAAAAGCTATGAACTCAGGTTATGGATTATTTTCTTTTTTTTGGTAATGCAAGCCGCCTCCGGATCAATTTGCATGAAAGCCAAGTGGTGCCATTAGCGCCGCTGACACGAGGACATCTGCGGCATCCACTCGGCCATGAAAAATCCTTTGGAATCAGAAACAACTTAAAGGCTTGCTCCGAGGAGGAGGGAGAGGATTGTGGTCTCGTCTAGAGTTGTCACAGGCATGAAGGTCATTTGCTCAGTAGGAAAACAAAATGGAAGAAGCGAGTGAGTGGGCAATATGACCTTTGGCGGAGGATCGTGTTTTGTCTCCCTGCCGGCTACACAATTTAAAAGACATTTTGTTTGAACACAATCATTCGAGCAAAAGTATTGGAACAAGATACGTCAAAATGACACCAGCTTGGCATATACCTTCCAGGAAGGAGCCATGATGTCAGACATGAGATACATTTGACTGCAAATGATGCCTTGCACCATTGAAAGACTTTTAAATGAACAAGTATCGGTTCTTGGTATCGGCGACGACTCAGTTGTATGTGATTCTACTTGAAATTGCAATAACCTTAGTTCACTAAAATACCATTTCCTCAAATAGTGGCCCCGAAATTAATCCACAGCATGTATCGATAAGTGTCTTCTTCAAAATGAACAAGCAGATGTCCCTTTTGACGACCCCGTCCGCAAAACTGCCATGTCCGTAGCTTGTAAAATCAAGCTCGGAATTGGCTGAGAGTTCCTTCTTTTTTTTTTAGATGAATTTGGCAGACGAGTAAGAAAGTCCTTCAGAGCCCAAAAAGGCTTTCACCTCTTGTAAATTTGATCGGCTGTTGTCGTTACTGCCCTAAATGCATCATGCAGACAGAAGTCAACCGCAGCGGAACGGCACAAAGCATCCGGAAGACGGTGGCCTCACCTTCTGATCGTTAACTTTCCCCGCAAGCTTTCCTTTTGTTTCGTCAGGAAATAACCTTTTGAGGAGATTTCAGGGTACTTGAGAATTCACTTTGAATGAGTCATACGGCAACGATGAGAAGGCTTTATCCAATTCCCCCTCAGAATTCATGGATGCTAGTCTTTGGAAAATGTCTCTTAATCAACCAATTGCTCAATATCAAGATCTTATGAAGCCTATTGTACATTACTATCAATGATCTCGTTTCATAAACAATATTGAATGGACACTAAAGGGTTCAGGCCACTGGAAAGCCATTTGCTAACCAAAACAGCAGCACACGAACAGTCTCTTGAAGGAATGAAATTGTTGGCTCTCGACACATTTTGGAAATTAGGTCATTGGGCGTCGTTAAAGCATTTCAACCAAGCATATTTTTTTTAAAGGTTCAATAAAGACCCCCCCCCCCCCCTAATCGATTCATGCCCAAATTGGAGGCCTCCCCCTTTCTCTGCTTGAAGATACAGAATACAGTTGTTGGAGTATATTCCTGTCACGCCAGGCACTTCATCACATTTTGAATCGTTTCTTTTAGTCGATACTGCACGCTGGAATTCCTTTCAAAGGTGTTATGCGAAATTGAAGCCCGTCTCTTTCCTTTTCCGCACGCTGGCTCTGAGCCCTCCGGTGCTTCCCGGGACACCAGGAATGTTGGAAAACATGACGGGATGAATGGCTCGAAAAAATATGGCACCTCACCTTCATTCTTTTCCCCTCAAGTGCTTGTCTGGAGCCTTTCTGATCATTAACGCTGCCTCCATATGAAGCATGTTGCCGCCTGAGGTCGAGCGCTGGCGTTAACCTCTTATTAACCCTCCCCCCCCTCCCTAGAGAAAATATGCTGAAGTATTTAATTTTTCGCTCGAAAGTCTGTCTGACTCTAAGTGCACCGCGTTGTAGCGTGACACGTGTTTGTTTTGACAGGTCAACGTCCTCTTCCTGGTGGTGACCATGTACAAGATGGTGAAGAAATCCACCTCCATTCCACCCGATTCCTCCAGGCTGGGGGGGATCAGGTGAGAGTCATCCCTCGGGGACGATCCGGTGTTGCTCAGTCTAAAAACAGACAGTCCCGCATTGCTACCGAAAGATGCATTTAAAATATGGACCGTGAAGGCATCGCGGTGATTTCATGTCGAGGTTGCGCAGAGTTGATGTATGGAACGCAGCCCGGCAGATCTCTCTGACTGCCGTGGCACCTCCTGTCAAACAGCGACCATACAAAGTACAAAATATCAGATTGGACTTCGAAATCGTTCGAATAGACGTATAATGTTAATTGAAACTTACATGAAAGCTCTGAGTCGACCGCATTGAATATTTTTAATTTCAAGGTCAGCGCGGTAGTGCATAAAGGCCAAAATCAGAAGAAAAAAAACCCTGTCTCCTGGTCGTATATTTTATTTTTGTTCATGACAGCATCACGAGATTTGATTTCTTTCTATTGGAGTTGTTAGAACACGGGTTGAACCGCACACGTCGCGGAAGCAAAAGCTCCAAAGCGATCATCACAACAAGCCGACGTGATTAATGACCCGATTTCTCTCATTTTGCACGTTTTCCTTTTTATAGGTTTCCTAATCAAAGCTTGTTTGGCTCACATTTGACTTTTCATCCCCAGCTGTCACATCTCATTAAGCGCCTCTAATTCGGGCGCTAACTCTAATCAGTCGCGCGTGTACAAAAGTTAAACGGAAGGTTACATCCTGTGCGATTATGAGCTCAAATGCGGTCGCGAGCACGCAATCGGCCGTCTTTCTCCATTCCGCCTCTCGTTTTTCCTACTAAGATTTCCCGGAGTCTCGTGCTCTCTCCAGGGGCGTCTCGCTTGTCGACAGTCGTCATCCAAACTGACTCGTGAGCGATCACGTTTCCTCCGGGCTTTTCCTGGAACCGGCACGAGCAAAACCTTTACCGTGTCTCATTATTATTGTTTTTTTTCCCCATCTGCTCCTGTGGGACAGGTCCTGGGTGTTGGGAACGTTTGTCCTGCTTTGTCTTTTGGGCCTGACGTGGTCCTTTGGCCTGTTTTTCCTCAACGAGTCCTCAGTGGTGATGGCGTACCTCTTCACCATCTTCAACACCCTTCAAGGAATGTTCATCTTCATCTTCCACTGCCTCCTGCAGAAGAAGGTAACGCTTGTGTCAATGACACCCAATGTCGCCATTCTATCTTTAATTTGGGGGGGGGAATACTTTTGCACATGTTGATGGCACTCGGAGTTGTACCGCCAATTACCTCAGTTAATTTCACATTTAAAGTCTGACACGTTTGGCAAATGGAGTTCACATCTCACGACAGGTCAATGAGGCGGAAATCAGGGTCACCTTCAGACTTCATTGAATCTTGAAATTTCCGAGTTACGCTCTGTGGATGTGTCACAAGCTGGGAAAGGAGAATATTTTTATTGTTTAATAAAACGCTGGTTAAAACTTTGGCACTGAATCAACACTTGGTTGAAGTTTTTTGCAGTTCTTTTTTTTTTTTTTTTTTAAACAACCCATAATCGTCGTCTGGGTAAATGTATGTTTTAACTATTGCGTCATTTTACACTAGAAGGTGGCATTCAAGGAGCTATTGGGTGACATTTGATAAAAGCTTCCGAAGGCTCGCAACCTGACCTCTCCTTTTTCCTGCGCAGGTCCGCAAAGAGTACAGCAAATGTTTCCGTCAATCTCGATGCTGCGGCGCCCTGCCGCCCAAGGGCCCCCACAGCTCGGTAAAGACGGCCACGTCTCGGACCACGGCGCGCTACTCTTCCGCTACCCAGGTCAGTCGTGGCAAAAATAGTGCCCAAGGAATTTGTATCATTTAACACCTAGCGCTCCTGTGTGGAGCAGTCAAGACCAAGAAAAAAAATCCCCAAGACTAGAGCATTCATCTCATGGACTAAATTACTCCGAGTTTCCCCAACTTTATTGAGCCAAGGCACAAAAGGTTTATATAATGAAGTAATGACGGTTTAGTTTCAATTTCCTCGCTCTGTGTGAAACCAAAAAGCTTCTTCTGTCCCGTGAATGGTAACAAGTAGGAGCGCAACCTTCTACCATCGAGCGGAAGAGCACTTCATTGTCACTAATACATGACTTGTCGTTTATGAATAATCATTTTGAAACCGATTAAGTACAATTCCATAATCCCCTTCTGCACATTTGAGCTTACAAAACTCCACTTGAAGATTTCCTATGGGAATTGCTGCGGAATGAAAAGGCAATCTTTCAGTTATCCATTTTTAGATGAGATGCAAAGTTGGAGACGCTAAAGCACTTAAACGCTGACGGCGACACACTTTTGATGGGCGTCTCCCTTTCTCGGTGTGCACGCAGAGCCGGATCAGGCGCATGTGGAACGACACGGTGAGGAAGCAGTCGGAGTCCTCCTTCATCTCGGGAGACATAAACAGCACTTCCACGCTCAACCAGGGTAAGCAAGCCGCTAGGTGTTATTCTCTTTGAGACCCCGTTTGTCGCTTTAATGGCGGCGGCGGCGGGAAGGTTGCAGACTTTAAAGCCCTTTTTCCCCCGCCTTTTTCGCTGAAGCGTTCAAAAATAGCACACAATAGCGTATCACAAAGTCTGGAGCTGTCTGCTGTTCTCTCCTGCTGCTTTTTGGATCATCTTTTACGAAGAAAAAAAAAAAAAAGTAGTGGTGATATTTCAGGCCTGATGGGTTGAAATGGCGGCACTGGTGACAGGAGAGGCCTCTCACTCATTTGGAGCTGGGATGAGATGAGTGAGTCAGGCGGAGGTCAGAGCGTGTTTGGCGATGAATGCCGACACTGCCAAAGCTCCCCGCTGCGCCGCTGCAGATTTGGAGCGTAATTAGAAATCTCAAGCTCTTTTTTTTTTTTTCTAAAAAAGCACGCCAGCGCAGCGAAAGCAAGCTCACCGACCTAAATCTAAATGAGCGAGATGATTCGCTATATTCTTTACACAGACGGCGTGCGGCGGATGATAAGAATGCAGCGTTTTTGTCTTGCGTCTCGGCTGGATGATTTTTGTATGGAGGAATTTGTTACACATAAACGCTGCGGATGATCGCGTTGTCGACACGTGTCGCGCTAATATTGTTTGACTGCTTGTTAGGGGGATGTCTCGCGAAGGGCGACGTCTTTATGTTTCCCGAGTGTGGGCTCCTTTTTTGGAAGCGTATGTGTTGATTTCGAAGTTTTAGAAAGATTCTTTTTTTTTTTTTTTTTGTAGATTTAACATATAGCAGCTTGAAGCCGTTTTTTTGTGGGTCGCCTGATTTCACGCTTTGAGAATATCGTGAGAGAAATGAACATCGATGTATGCGAAGTGAACTTCCTTTTGAATTTGGATGTTTTGCCAGGGGTGAGGCTCTTCTGAAACATCAATGTAGCTGCATGCTAAATGGGATTTGCTCGCTAGCAGTGCACTAAGTTGATTTGGTGTGTTGAAGTGGGTGAAATTGCTCTCCTTGTTTTTTGATTTCAGGCATGACGGGCAACTACCTCCTCACTAACCCTCTCCTCCGTACCCACGACATTAACCCTTATAACAACCTGCTGGCAGAGACGGTGGTGTGCAACACTCCTTCTCCACCGACCTTTCACTCTCCAGGTGTGCATCTCCTGCCTCCACTCCCTGCCTGCCTGCGCTTTTCATTTGTTTGCAAGCTAACGTGTTGAAGACAAAAAGACCCACTTAGTATAACACTCGTCAAAAGCTATTCTTAATCAGGGGGATGGCCTTATAAGTCCCTAAAAGTATTTTCCAAAATGTTTTTTTAAATGTTTTTATAATAATAATATGAGGAGCAAAATCCATTTAAAACACTTAAATCATATATGTTAAATTTATAATTTAGAAAATATAAGACAGGATAACTTGTAAGAATTCATAGCAATCTTAGCATTTTATTTTACTTGTAAGAATTGAGTCTATAATGTTACAAGAATATCCGATTTCTTTTCTTCAGAAGTCTTTGAATAGCATTTTATTTTATTTTGTTTCTCCATTGGCTCTTTTGAGTCATCCTGTGGCACCGAAAAAAAAAGCTGTTTACTTCTGAATTCCATGTAGTATCGGTTATTCAACTTTGGCAGTCAGAGAATCAAGTAATGATGGATGTGTGCGAGATCAAAGCAAAGTCCAGTCTTGGTGATGGACTCAAACCCTGACTTTTTTTTTTCATAATAAATATAAAAATAAGGCACTGAGACCTATCTTGCTGCTCGTTAGTGGAGCAAAAGAACAGCGCGAGATGCTGTGAAATCTCATTCTCTACTATTGGGATTTAAAATATATTACTTAAACCTGCCGAGTAAAAAAAATAATAATAATCTGAAAATTCAGAATTGCCGCAAAAAAATGATCTAGAAATGTTTGTCGCAAATATTATTTGAACAATGTGATTGAAAATAGGAAAACAGAGGTGAAAACATATGATCGTTAACGCATCTGGTGGGGGGTCATCATTTGCGCCACTGATCGTTGGTCGGCGGCGAGAAACTATGCAAAAGTTATCTTTTATTTAGTCGATGTTGACTTGTATCCGCACTGACCTATTTGTACGTTGCCGCAGTTGTGGGGGGGCAATCAGAGGGAAGAAAAGACATGCGCGATGCAGCGCCGGCGCATGGTCGTAGCCCTCAGATATTCTCCCCATTTGATGTTAAAAGAGAATGGAGAAAAGCAACAGCAACATAATGAAAGTCCAACAGTGGAACAAATGCCTTCAACTCAGCGCAACCTTTGTTTTGGTCTGCTGTTGGGTCATTTGCTTGCTACGGAGCAAAGTCGGAAAGCTACAAAAGCAGCATCGGAAATCAAATGCGTTGCTTAAAACCATAATGTCTGAAATTTGTTCTGTCAGACAATCTTTTTTGGAACAAAATGTCTTCCATAGCATTCAAGTGGGGTGTGTATATTTTTAATGTATTTTTTTAGTAAATCAATCGCAATCAATATTGCGCCAAAACATTTGCGTAGATAGTTAGCTAATCATTAAAGTTAGCTAATCATTTTTACGTTGTTAAAGTTAGCTAATCATTATTAGATTGTTTCAAAAATATTTTGAGTTCTTCTTTTTAGGATTTTTTTTGGTGTTTTTAAGTACTAGCCTGAGTCAGCCATCCAATCATTACATCCTGCATTATCGTAACGTAACCCGCTAACGCTGTAGCAAAGTCATATATATACGTACATGTCGTCTTTTGCTGTGGCTCTCGTAAATTGAAAACCCGATGTATTTCACATTTAATTACCTACATTTAAATAGCAACGGTTGATTTAGATCCAACATTTCCACGTTAGCTGTGGCTCAGTCCTGCCTCTAGAGCAGGGGTCACCAAACTACGGCCCGCGGGCCGGATACGGCCCGCGGGACCGTTTAATCTGGCCCGCCAACCCTGAACAAATTGTATTATTAAATTTTTTTTTTTGGTCATTTTGCCTGCAATGACTGCGTTTCCCCAGTAGATGGGGAAGCGCTCGCCTGCGCATTTACTACCGGAAGCCGTGTCAGAAAGCTCGGTGCACACTCACAAGTGCGTGTACGGACATGGCGCACTCGCGCTCTATTTGTATCAGTCCCGAATTTAGAGCGTGGGCTGTGACGACAGCATTCTTGTAATTTGCGCGCTGAGCTTTCAGATGCAGTTTTGCGCTAAAGCCACCCACAAACCTTCCCCTGGAATCCTTCCGTTAAAATGTCGCCCAAGTAAAGCAGTGCCGAGCGTTTAAAAGAGTTGCCAATTTGGCTCGACGTACGCGACGTGACGTTCAGCCACATGAACGTCAACATCTACCCGTCACAGATCGAGGTAAACGGACCAACACCTCGGATCTCGCCTAAGAATTGCCACAACAAATTTTACTCCAGACTATGACGCACTATCAAACTTTAACAAAAAAGACAGCAGTGTCTACAAGCCTACTGGAACCTACAAAAGGATTATAAGGAAGGAACACAAGAACTTTAAGAGACTGCTCATATGTGTCAGAGAGGTTCTGCTCTGACAACTGAGCTGAACTTTTATCTGTTAAGATTGTGCATGGCACAACAGAAAGTTAATGTTCCATGTTTTTTTTTCTATGAAGAACCCAGAGAGAGTTATTTAGTTATTTATTTCCTGTTTTTTCTGTGAAGAACTCAGAGAGGGTTTAGTTATTATTTATTTCATTAATAGTGTTATTATTTGTTTCCTGACTTTTTTTCTGTAAAGAACCTGGAAAGGGTTATTAAATAACCGTTATTTGGTTATGTGTGGCTTTCTGGAAAACAATAATTTTTTTAAGCTCCCCTACGATCGGCACACTTTTTCTGTTACAAACTGCCACCGGCCCGCCATCAGAGAAGGGAAAGGTTATGTGGCCCTCACAGGAAAAAGTTTGGGGACCCCTGCTCTAGAGGAACGTTAGCCACATTTTCCACTGTATATTGCCAGTATTTTGTATACACTGTCCATATTTTTTTTAATTATATATACCTTCTACTTCTTAAAATCTTTACCCCCTTCCCCGCATGCGTGTGTGTGTGTATATGTTAAGTGTACTGCTGCTAACACAGGAGTTTCCCCATTGAGGGAATAATAAAGGATTATCTTATCTTATCTTATCTTATTTACAGTCCTATTTATGAGTCGATCAAGAAGCAATCTAACATATGGACCGGTGTTTTCCTGGAAACCCAATGACGGATTCCCAAGCAGGAAAGGTCGCGGCGGGAGAAGCGAGCTTCTTTTCACGTTTGGCCTGCTGTAATCGTTACATTTAACGCTTTGGGGAAAGGGGAAAAAAAGTCCGATCGTCATGTCTTATGAGTGTATTAATACTAAGTAATGCTCGGCAGATGTTCCTCCTCGCGCCCTACAAGTATCGCAAACATCTTGGATGAATTTTCCCCTGGATGGATTCCCAGAGTGCAGCTGTCCACACTGATTCAGTTCCTCATCTTTCCCAAGCATTCTCCCAACTGTAAAATACCTGTCCGTGCATGAACACATGCAAATTTCGATTCGTCCGATAATCACCCGATTTCTTTCCACCTCTGTGCTCCTTTTTTCATCCCTTAGCTGTCCTTCGAAGAAATCCCTTTCATGTTTGCTTGTTGTCATCTTTTTATATTTTTCTTTGATTTTTTTTTTTTTCCTCCGGGCTAGCCTCCGCTAAAATGTCAGCTCCTCGCAAAAAAAAAAAGGCCGTGTCGCCGCCTCATAAAATCCTCGCGTGAAATCAAAGTACATCAAACTAGAGCGAACGTATGAAGGTTAGCTCAAGTGCTCGGGAAAACAACAGCAGCAACAAACAAAACAATCATGCTGCCTTCTCAAGGTTGGAATTTATTATTATTTTATTTTAAGTGTGTGTCGGATGTACGGCTCACTGAATAGTCAACTCGCATATGTCAAATTAAACCTCCACTTAGTTTGTCGCTTTTATTGTATTTCGTTAATTATTGGAATTGTATATTTTTAGTTTTTAATTTTTTTGGTGCTATAAACTTACAAGAACATTTTTGGGTGGAAAAAAAAACATTTTAATATATTGTGTTCACAAATTTTTCTTCAATTACAGCTAGCATCCTTTTAATGTAAACAAGGTTTTGAAAAGTCGTATTTCATATCAAAAAACTGAGTTGCCATGTTACATAGCTGGAGTTACCATTTCCTGCCAAAACGACTGCTGCAGTGTTGTATGTTATATAAATATAAAGCTCTCAAACCGGCTCTCGAAGGTGCTCGAATTTGACATTGGAAAAGGCGAATGAACTCCGTCTGTGCGCGCGCGTATGTGTATGTGTGTGCACATGTGTGTCTTATATAAAGCAAGGCAAAAGTCATGTGTCAATCAAAAGTAAGAGTTTGGAGCTTGGAATAATTGACGCTAACAGACGTGTGCTTGCCGCTGAGCTTTTTCCTTCACCTGCTGAGTCTAGGATTCAGTCGTCCTTGCTTTTGTCCTCCTCTAAAAGTGTCCATCACACACAGAAAAATCCGAACAAAGCCTTTTATTATCTTTTATTCAAAGGACACAAGCCGACTGAATTTGACTTTTTCTGCTTTTTGGTGTGTGATTTGAGTAATTTTGTTGTTTCTGCTGCAATTTTAAAAAAACGGCGTCTTTTTGTTTTCCCACTTTCTTTTTGTTTTGTTGTTTTGTTGCACATCAGCTGTGCTTAGGCCCGATAGCCTGAGCAGACACACTTGATGTGAGTGGTGGCAAAGTGAGTCATTGCACCGTGCCTGCGTGTGTGTCGTAACGTGTGTGTGTGTGTGTGTGTGTTTATCGTGGAGGGGTGCACAGAGGTGGCGGGCCATCTGTGTTCCACACCGCTCATTTTTATAATTTTTTTTTTTTGTCTTCTTGGAAGAGGTGGAATGTTTTATTCATTGTTAATGTTCAACTCACTTGTGCTTTTTCTCTTTCTTTGTTCAGCGTGCCTGTGGCTGCTTTGTGTCCTGCTGTGTTGTTCTCGTAGCGCTGCTTTTTGTTTCTTCTCGTCATGCCATCTCGCGTCATGACACAGATATTGTTCGGGATCAACTTTTAGCTCATGTCCACAAACACATGGGTATTTTTTTCCCTCCTGATATATTTTATGGTTCTGTTGTTGTATGATTATGTTTATATGATGATGATAATAATAATACAAAATGCTGACTACATTTATTAGAAGCCGAAGAACACATCTCAAAGATCTTAAATAATTATGCACATCGACATCTGTACGTGTCAAATTAAATATTATTATATGATCAATTCGTTTAATTTTTTATCAGGTGTTATTCAATTTAACTTATATATTTTTCTAATGTGCTGTACGTGATATTTTTAAGTACTTTTTAAAAATACCCTTGATTTTGTGGATGTGGCAATAGACTGGCTCTCGCCATAGTGGAAACCTGTTTTGGAGCTAATCGGGTCGTCATGAAAATAAGCAAGTGTCCTGAGCAGTATCAAGTCCATGCCGATGGTCTATTTATGCTGTGGTTAGTTAGAAGGCAGAAAATGTCATCTTGCGTGTTCCCTCCTGTCATTTGTTGCAGGACAGCAGTCTCTGAGCAACAGCAGGGACATCAGCGCCATGGACACCCTCCCCCTCAACGGCAACTTCAACAACAGCTACTCCCTGCGAGAGGACGACTATGAAACCGTTGGCGTGCGCGCCCCCCCGCCCGACATGAGGGGGCTCAACCTGGACGACGTCGCCTTTGAGAAGATGATCATATCCGAGATCGTGCACAACAACCTGCGGCCTCGCATCGTCCCGAGAGGCCGCGGCGACGTCCAGCGGAACACGACCCCGCCGCTGGCCCCGCAGACCAGGGCGGCCGTGGACCGAGGCGAAAGCGGCAGCGAGGACGACGCCATCGAGGTGGATCACGTCGAGGCGTCGTCCCCGCAGAGAGGAATCGGGCGGGAAGGCCACGCACCCTTGGAGGTTCTCCTGCACCACCACCACAAGGAGGCCCTCGAGGCCCCGCTCTTGCCCCAGAGGACTCACTCCCTGCTCTACAATGCCCAGAAGGCTCCAAGGCAGCTGGAGGGCCAGGTGGAGACCTCGGCGCCAGGTGAGGACGCGAGCAATAACAACAGAGACTCGCTCTACACCAGCATGCCCAACCTGAGGGACTCGCCCTCCGCTTCACCGTACCCGCCCGAGGAGGAGGACGAGGACGAGCTCTCCCCCTCCACCCGGAGCGACGGCGAGGACGCGTACCATAAAAGCATGCCCGAGCTCGCCGACGCACCCCCGCTGTCCTATTACCACATAAACCGAGCGCCCAGTGACGGCTTCGTCCCCCCGCCGCCCGCCACCCAAGAGGGGGACGGCGACGGACAGATGCAGATCATCACAAGCCTCTGAGCTCAAACCCCGAGTGGGCAGGTCTTATCAGTTGATGTCAGGTGAGCCGCCGAGTCCGGCTCCGCACTCCACAAGCGCCCGGGAAGCTGAGACGTTGTCGGGGTGGGTAAAGGAATGAGTCGCTGACCTTTTTCTTGTTTGCACATGGAACTCGTTGACACTCGAGAAGTTCTTCTGAGGCCTAAACGTGAACTGTGAACACCTCACTGACAGACTATGGAGATGCACAGACACCGATTCGGCAAATCTTGCAAGATTGTTTTTTCAGTTACAGACCACACACTTAAAAAAAAAAAAAAAGTTTGCTCTTACTGTGTGCGGTGTGTGCCGATAATCACGACACAGGACACCACGCACATCAAGCTTCTGCTCCACCACACGATCTACAACCTGGTCCTCCAAGACAGAAACAGATGGGGGGGATGTTCATGTTCTCAAGAAAGACCTGCGCTGGAAACTACGTCTGGCGAACCTGTTTTATACAAAATGTGACGTCTTGTTTGTTTTTATTTGTGGATGCTTCCTTGTTCCTCAGTCAGGGTATTTCTCGGTTGGCTACATTACGTTCCACGTCACAGTTCAAGGAGTCATGACTCAGGAGTAGTTGGCTTTCATAAACCAGGCTCTTTCTAGACCAGTGGTTCTTAACCTGGGTTCGAGCGAACCATAGTCGGTCTCAGGGGTTCGGCGGAGCCTCCACTGCACACTGATTTGCAGGTATGTCATTTGTTGAGTTCATGCATTGTGTTGGTTTTGTTCTTTGAATAAGGTGATGATCATGCAAGGCTCATTTTGTGCACAAGTAGAAAAACATCTGTCTTGAATTTGAATTTTTTTTTCTCGCTAAAGAGGGGTTTTGTGAATGTGCAGGTTCGGTACCTCCAACAAGGTTAAGAACCACTTTTCTAGACAAACTCCATAGTTGCGATTGTAAAGTAATGAACCCACTAATTCCGACTCAGGCCTTACTATATTTTCTGTATTGCACAATTAACTTGTCAAAGTAACAGCTCAAGAATTTATATTTTGCTGTACCACTCATGTAAAAGATAGGAAAATGTTTTAAAAAAGTAGTTAAAAAAAAAAGGCAACCATTCATAAGTTAACCCCTCTTTCATGTTAATAGATGTCTTCATGTAGGGTTAATAAAATAAAAACAGAAAATGTGCTTTTGTTGCCTCTCACACTTGACCTGTTGGATGATCAAATAAGTTTTAAAAGAAAAAAAAAAAAGATTTGAATCCATACGCTCACGTCTCTGCTTGTGAAGTGCTTTTGCTTTCATGGACAACTCTGAAGGAAATGTGTCACCCAGACTTTTTGTTTGTGGACACTTATCTTTCTTTAACGCTTGTTAATTTATTAATGGAACTATTTGTTTGGGAAAAAAAAAATTCAAAGGTTGTTGCGGCACTGATTAGGTTCATGTTATTTCTTTTGTAAGAGCCCTTTGTCAGCTGATATTTAATTCAACTCCTGTTTGATATCAATCAATTAAATGTGAATTTTTTTTCTTGTTCACTAATGTCCCAATGCTTATTTTGACAATCATTTCTGTCTTTGTGTGTGTCGTAAAATGCCAAAAGAAACGACATTTGGATTTGTATCGTGCAACCTATGAAGGTACCAGCCTCCCTCCGTAAGATCCTACAGAGGTTATCTTGCTGTTTGTGGCGTAGTAGAAAAACCTTTCTCAGGAATGTTCCCTTGGTATTAGGTCATACGTTTGGGCCTACTGGAATCTTACATCGTCGCTGTCCGCCCCGTATCAGTCTGGTGACCTCTGGGGAGGATCCCCATGCATTTAGATGCATGATTGATGCAATAAAGCGCATCCTGACCAAAATTTGTATCATCTTATCTTTAGTGGCCAGATGTGTACAAGCAGAGGCAATTTGCGAATCCCCTCCAAAGGCGTCTTGTAACATGAACCATCCAGCAGACATTCCAGAATCGTTTGTTTCTGTACAACACAAATCCTACAATCATTTGTTTACTTCTCAAACCCCGGAGGGAAATAAGTGTCTCTTTATGCGTTAAGTGCTCAGCTGTGTTCATTGGCGTTCGCTAACTAGGTCTCTTTATGCAGCTAGTTAGGAGGCCGATTGTTAGCAACTTTTTTTCCTGGGAAAAGATAAGCGAGCTGCCAAGAGTGGTCCGAAATAGTAATGATACTGTGGGAGCCCTAAACAATGAACTGCAACTTGGAAGTAATTTCCCACAGGATGAACTGGGGAAAAATGTAACAGACATCTGATTAGCAAGCCAAGAAAATTGCTTTAGTGCTGGCAAAAACAACCCGAATGCATCATACCATTTTTCACGTAACAGGAATGGATTAAATAATGTATATTGTATCTACAGGTACACCAAACAAGCAGTAAAGGTAAGTGAAGATGAATAACGGCTTGCTAGCTAGATAAGTCACTCTTTACATTATAGCTTGTTAGCTAGTGTTCATTATTTATGCTAATTGTTTTATTTTATGTCTTATTTATATATTTTAAATAGTTTTCCACTAGAACTAATATATGTTAGAAAACAGCTGTCTGGCTTAGCAGGATAGCTCATTTGTCTTTCAAAATTTAGGAAGAGAACTGTGTTAGAAAGGTTCCTGGGTATGTTGATGTTGAAAATCAATGTATATTTTTGGGTTGAATGTTGTGTTGGAAAAGTTACGTCACCACGCCTTAAGTCTCGCGTGAGTTATATCAGCTTATCGCGATTGTTGCAGCCCGCGCGCAGTGGTGAATTGCAGATGGCGGAAGTTAAAGTGGCTAGTATCGTGTGCGTATTTGCCAAAAAGTGAGTATATACATTTAAGTGTGACTCCTGTTAACTGTTGTGCTGTTTGTCTGATCGCAAATTGTTTCGTGTGCGCGCCATTTGATTGGTAGCTTCGGCGTGCTCCTTTAAGTTTCCCTCGCATCATACGAGTAGCCGTTACGTAGCTCCACGGCGGCTAACGGTCGCCGGCAAGTTTGTTTTCTTGTCTCGATAACTTATGTTTGGTGTGTTGTCTCGAGTACTTCATTTATGTTTATTTAGTATGACGGAACCGTTACGCGCAGTTACTTATGTGATGTGTGTCGTCTGTTAGTGTTGTGTGACGTCAGAGGTTGAGCATTGACTTGCTGTCTGTTGCAGAACCACACACACACACACACACACACACACACACACACACACACACACACACATACATTACTAAAACTACAAATTGTCTTCACATTTTAAAAAAAAAGAGGGATATTACTTGCGATTCGTCTTTTTAAAATATTTGAACAGTTTTTACTAGTCATCACTTTGTTTTGTAGCCTATATAGAAGACGTTGACTATCATAATGGCCCTCCAAGGGAAACTATGACTACGATGTGGCCCGTGACAAAAATCAGTTTGTCACCCCTGCCCTATACAGTCCTCAGGCTCCGCAACAAGCTGAGTTATTTAGTTTGCCAGGTAAATAACCCACAGATTTATTAAACTATGTCACGAGTGATTGTGTATTTTCTTCTCCTCATGCAGGAACCAAAGAATCGAGCCAGATGTGGTAAGTGTATTTCATTTTGTTTTATTTGTACCCCACCTAATACTGTATCAGGCTAACTAGCTAGCTTGCTTGTAAAGTTACAGTAGTTCTAAGTAATTTTCACTGCCTTTCAAAACACATTACCAGCCAATAAAACCTTTTTTAATCAGTCAGGCGGTAAGCGGTATAGCTAGCACGTAGCATATCTTTTGGCTGCTGCGGCTCCCAATGACCACACACGAGCTCAGCGGGAGCTCCTGCTATGTGCACATGTTGCGGCTGGCGTATTTTATGAGTTTTGAAGTTAAGAGACCAGCGCAGAGGCCAAAGATGCAGACGTGCGAGTCGAGTCGTCAGTGGCTTTCTGCCTCCCTGCGAAAGCTTTTTATTCGCTTATAAATCACATTAAAAGCACAAAGACAGACAGACGCCTTGTTCTAAAACATAGTGACCTCCCACAAAAAGGCTTTGTATTATGTGATGTCGTTTTCATCAAGTGTTTGCATGATGCATATAGAGTGGTTCATTATCCCTCAGTCACCTGTGCTCCCTTTTATCTCCTCAAGCACACTGAATTGTCTAATGGAAGAATAGAATATACATAGGCAAGTGCTTTCCTCAATGTGATAAAAAGCTGGTTGTCTTTCAAGTTGTCCTAATTTCAAGTGTCCAGAAAAAAATATTTGCTGCAAAAAAAAAATTTTTCTTTCTGTATTGTCATCTTGAAGTGGTTAACTTATTTTTGCATTGTGTGACAGTAAAGAATGTTCAAGATTTTCTTTTGCCATTAATTCCTCTGGGGGAAAAAATGGTGGGGTATCTTCCTCAGAAAGAATTATATTCGACTTAGAGATTCCATAGTATCCCAAACTTTTTTTTGTTTACTTTTTGACCTCTTTCACCAAGGTCTAGCTGGGAAAAATAATAGTAACATTATTATCAAAGAAAAACGAGGCGTTCTTGGAGACATTATATTGCCGGATAGGAATCTTTCCTTTCGCCTCAGCAGGACCTACGCATAATTACATTAGGACAAGCACAATGCAGAAAGGCTATTCTATTTCCTCGGGGCCTGTGTAGATGTACAGCTTACATTCCTCCACATTTCCCTCTGCACAAACAAGATAAAGAGTCTCCAACGCTCGCTCGCCGCCGCCGCCGTCCCACGGTGCAACGCTGCACTGAAGTCGGCGGCCCACTTGGCTGCCCTGGTTCGAATTTGCAGCTCAGGCAGAGTCAAAACAGCCCTGCAAGCACTATAATCTTTCATACCTGCGACGTATCCCTCTGCAATTGGCTTATGGAATGGATGTACAGTCAATATATATTTGCAAGTGGGGTGAAAATCGGAATTAGATAACAGTCCTGAGTTTTGCTGTACATTAAGATCACAAAACAAAGTTAAGTGCTAACTTAGCATGTAGCACTGTTAGCATTTTCTAGCTTATCATATTCAGAGTTTTCGATAAAACATGCATGTCTTGTTTTATTGATTCATGCCACAAGGCTTTTAAGAGAGGCCATAGAGCAAATAGCTTTTTTTCTTTTTTTTTTTTTCTCCGCTCTCCGCTTTGAGTCCGATTTATACCAGTAAGCTGCCAAACTGAGGTAAAGCTGTCTCCGCCATTCTACAGTAAACACATATTGAGGCTTGATGTGTTTTTTTGGGTTGTCTCAGTTGAAATAATAGCAGCACGTTCCCCCTCCTTCCACCCTGTGACACAACATATGACTGCCATTAAGCCCAAAAGCTCCAGGGGGGAGGAATTTTCCGATATTTAAGCAATTGTTCCCACAGTCTGTGGCCGTTTGGAAGCAGATGTAATGATTGTAATTTTTTTAACACGCAGCAGAGGGATTGAAAAAAAAAAAGGCAATATCTGACTACACCACACGACTCCCTGTCAAGTATAAGCAGCACGTCCAACTCGTGAAATTAAATATGAGCATTGTATTTTCTCGCTCCCGTCACTTCAAAGTGCCGTTTGATATGTCAATTTGCACGGATGTTAATGTCAAAAAACATTCATTACAGAACTGTGTTTGATAGCATTGAGTAATACATGACATCATTTTGAAGTGTATTTGTTTACTTTGTTGTATGCATGGCACAAGCATTTGGACCGAATAAGAAAAAGAAGGAACGATAACACTAAACACCACAAGAAATTGGCACAGGATCATTTTTTCGAGACATCGGTTAATCATACCTTTTGCTGATTTCAACGTAAAGGAAGGGGCAGATGCAACAATGTAATCAACGTGCCGACTCCCCAGCGTTAGCATTACACAGTTGGGTTCTGATCGATGCTGTATTTAAAAGTTCAATTCACAGCTAATGTACTTACACTATATTAGCAACGAGCACACCCCAGTGGCGCCGGGCCGGGCTCATTTTTGCACCGAGAAGTGTAGCATGTGGAGATAATTAGGAGGAGAATCAATGTCACGCTCGCACACAAAGTTTTCCCGCGCCGCCGCTTTGAAAATAAAAGTCACATATGATGCTTTTCGGGCAGACTGCATCAACAAGGGCTCCGATTTCACCCAAATATTTGGCATCAAAAAATGAAAACACGCAACTCAAACTAGAAAATAAATGTTTCATTGTGGCCTTTGTTTTGGAATGATACTGCTGTAAACTTTCTGGGGAAATAAATACTGTAAGACTTCTTTTTTTGACTTTGACAAGAACTTCCTCATAGAAAGGGAAAACTTCTTGTTTGTTCACTTTTATTAGACATGGGAATTTGACAGAAAGAGCTGTCGTTCCAACTTTCCTAGATGAAATGAGGAATAGGAGTAACTGCAGGAGGCCCAAGAAAACTGTGATCATTTTATGGAAAGATTTTCTTCTGTAGGTGAGCAGCCTTAAAAAAAATTAAGATTTCAGGAAAGTAAGTTGAGCTGCGTTTATTCCCATTGCGACCACTTTGCTTTTGCTTTCATTGCGACTTACTGCCAGAGTGCATCTGAAATGATATGCTGCTCCTCAGAAAGTCGCATTCATTAATAAAAAAGAATTTTTCAGTATTAAAATTGATTTTGAATAACACGGACTAAGGTCTTGAGTGAAGATTGTGCTGGATATGGGTATTCCCTTTTGTACAGATTTGAGACGCTAGTGCCGAGCCTGATGGTAGCAGTAGTGACACACAGGTAGGAAGCAAAAGAGTTCAATCTCAAGGGGGCCAATTTCGTGTCCAGTTACAAGTCTAGCGCAAAGTGCAGTCGAACTGCACGTGAGTGGAGTTTTCCTTTTGACACATAGGCGCAATTAGAAATGGGCGTTTGCGCCATTGTGGGGCTGAACAGGACCCAGCGATGCTAATTGTTTTCACAAACAGAACAGAGACAATTTGTACTTGTTACTCAAATACATTTTTATGATGGTTTGAAATTTCTGCTATGAGGAGCAGCAGGATTTTTTGTTAACGTGTCTATGGTGCCTTTCATTTTGTTCGCCTCAAGCTGTCAAGCTTATGTTGAGCTAATGTGTGCCTTGGTTGGACTCTTTGGTGCTATAACATCTGATGTTTTAATCCGCTTTTGTTTTGTCTTTATGTCACACGTAGGCGAGACAAAAGATCTTGACGCAAGAACACTTTACCTCTAATTTGTTTGCTTTGTGAGGTTTCTGCCTAACAAAACAAGTGCGTGTTCAAAAAGGGCAGAATAGCTAACAGCACCAAAACCAAACAAGTCTTTTTTTGGCAAAATAGACTCAATTTGTTTAAAAATCCTTGAAGATATTCGTGAGAATAGACTGCTGAGAGTCCCATTTCGAATTGACATGTCAAAGCGTGTCCACATTGAGGATTCAAATTGACGCACAGTTTTTTTTTTTTTTTAAGCATGTGTGACAGCATGCGCTATCACGTCCAAGGACAAGAAAGATTTCATTCTCATGATATGCACATTATGACCTAGCGGAATCCGAAGGCTCAAGCAGACTGTTTGCGTTGACGATGGCTTCCATGCCGTCATTTGTCATCCCTACGGGAAATGCGCACTATACTATGTGGGACGAATCCCTCTTCACCCCCTGCGGAAATGAGCAAACGCAGAAAAGCTTAGTCCGTGGCGATTTTCGATGGCCGCCCTGAAGGTCTCACCGCCGTATCTTAGGCCAGCCGCTTTCAAATTTGAATTATGCTGATTAGAACATCTGTGGTCAGAAGATTGCTCACTACAAATCAATGCCCGATGAGCTTGGCCTTTAAAACAAATTCAATTAAAATTGCAGACTGGCACGCGGGCTTTGGTAATGGCGGGTCGAGTGTCTGTTTCCTTGTGTGCGTGAGCTGGTCAGCTCTGGATTTGGGCTTTGGGGGCTTTGTGAGCTTGTTAAAAACGACTCCTGTTCACTTTTCCAGCTGGAGCCTTTTTCAACGGCGCATTAAACCAACGATACCCTTGAAAAGAAACGACGGGGGAATCAAGACGTTCTGCTGATTTTTTTTCTTTTTTTTTTCTAATATATATCCTGCGGTGACATTTGGATGTGTACAGAGATGGTAAAAAAGATAAAAGCGGTTTATTAAATCGTCATGGGCCTTTCTTTTCGTTTTAACAAAACATCTTTGACACAATTAAGATGGATATATAATTTTTTTTCCCCACACCAACAACAGTATGAAAATGTAACTGTATAGCGAACGCGATTTTATTTTTATTTATTAAATTATTTCAATTTTCAGTGTTCATCATTCTTCAGAAACAAAAAGTTAACTTTCCAACTTCCAATCCAGCACGAAAACGGCCCTGCTGTGTGTTGTCCATCACTTGCTCACATTTCCGCTGTCAGTCTGTCTGGAAAAGGACAAACGCTGAACAAATGAGAAAAAGGTTTTGAATTTCAGCGTCACCTTTTCTATTCGAGACCCACAATATGAAGCAAGCTCAACTCGGATGCCTCGCAAGCGCCACATCCATCTTCTCTGACGTTGTCCAGGCAAGACAGGAGAGGAACTTTGGCCATCAGCTTTCCTCTCTGGACTTGTCCATCACTGTCAGTGTGGATCAGCTACGCAGAACCCATCTTTCCACTCAGACTGGCCGAGCTCAGTTTCATGACAGGCAAACGTTGCATCTGATCCGAGCAATGTGGGTCATGGTAGTGGGTGGCCACGGAAAAGGAGCAATGCTGATTGCGTGAAAATAAAATAAAATTGGTGCTTGGGACAGATTTGGACAAGTCCCTCAAGTCAGGTGGGACCCCCCTCGCCCTCCCCCTCACACCAGTTGGGTGTCACTCCAGTGCATGTTCAGGCCCACACACTCTCGCTCGTGCCGTCTGCGCCACATGTGCGAATTCTATCATGACGAGCGGGGACTCTTTCAAATAAAAACCACAACAGGCAGCAAAGCCCGGCTTCGCAAGCTCCCACAGAGACACGGCGGAGGGGGGCAGTCTGTGGTGAAGTGAGAGGCGGGGGATTGGAATTTAATTAAAGCCTTAAAGCCCTCCCCGAGTCAAATATGAGACAAAGGGATGAGGCGCAAATGGAAAAAGGGTGCCTTTGTTTGTCCGGTGGCTACCACGAGAAAATCATTGGCGGCGACGTCCGTGGAAGAGCCCGGGTTCAAAGTTTTTGATGGATGAACAAGTGACTGAGGCATTGGCTCTTTCATCCCAGCTTCTTTTAATTATGTATGGAAAGCTCGGCCTTCAATAACAGACTGCAAGCGACACTGACAAATATAGATGCGATGACACGTCCCGGGCGCCTGTCCAATCGATACACAGGCGGGCGGCTGACAAATTAAAAGAAAAGCCAAAACAACAGCCTTTAATCTGACACGGAGAAAGACTTGATCACTTGACAGAAGTGTGTGATCTCTCTCTCTACCAGCCAATCAGTGAGAAAAGAAAGCAAATGGAAAGAAATGACTCCTTGGATTTCTTGCCCAATCCACTTGGGCCTGAAAAAAGAAGCACAGCAAAGCGTCACTTTAGCATTCGCTTGCTAACTAGCTAATAGAGGTTCATATGAAACAGTGTCACTCCTGTTTGGACTATTTCATATTTTTTTGCCCAATTTGCATATTCCTTGCATTGTATTAATAAAACACAGATTTTTCTTGGTAACGTTAACTCGGCAGTATTAATCAGCACTGACCCGATTTGGGTTAGTACTTTTAAATCAGCAGATTTAAGAATGTGATTTTGCTATCTAAAATATGCCCCCCCCCCCATCACCTCCATTCTTTTTTTCTTTTGCAATGTGAGTGGGTCATTAAAGTCACTTCCCAAAAATCCATCTGTGTGTTTTCACATTGCCGACCATAAACGCAATTGTGCAATTCCCCCATTACAAAGTATATGGCCTTGTGATGGCATTCAAAGCTGCTTTTGCTAGTCAAACATCAAGGGAATTTTGTGGGGGGAATCTGCAGAGTGAGTTAAGAGTTCTAGGCCTACTCCCCATCCATTGTATTCCAGTCAAGGTGGGGCACCCGGGATGGAAACCAGATCCAACGCTCCGCTTACTTTTCCACCTACAGCAAGGACACGTCAATGCCCTCGGGACAAGTTTTGCTGCTCATTTGTAAAAACGAAACGACTTTAAGCGGAGTAGCAGGAAGTTTTTCGGATGACACCCGGACTTTGTATCCACGGTACCCTGGGAAACATCGGCTTGTGGCTTCACAAGAGACTTGTGGAGGGGGTGGGGGGGGCACATTCAAGTGCAGAAATCCAGATGTGGGTCAATGCCAAAAAAATTCCACAATCTCGACTCGCCGGGAGGGAGGGAGGCAGCGAAACCATGGTCGTGTAAATAACGTCAGCGAATCAAACCCCCACCCGTTGCAATCCTTTTCCATGAAGAAATTGGAGACATTTCAGGCCAGGAGTACAAACCGCATGTCAAGAAAATAATTTGACAGCAACAAGAACGAGGGGAGGGGGGTGGCATTGGCCGCGTCAGCCGTGATTGTTTTGGGCATCCGCATGATGCTAATAAAGCGTTTCCAAATTGGTTCGGAGCTCTGCAAATTGTTCCATAATGACGCAGTCAAAAAGTCAAGATGCCTTGAATGGGCCCTCTTTTTAAGCTGTAACTGACACGGAGTCCGGGTAAACACAAAGGTCTCAATCTTCTCTACGGCGTGGGAAAACAAAAAATCCGTTCATCACGCCTCCGATTGTCCTCCCAAAATATGTGTTCGGGAAAACACCCCGCCTATATAAAACAACTTTGTCAGTCCCTCTCACAGCAGACATGATGACCTTACTCCCGACGGAGAGCGGCGAGGTGTTACACCGGCCAGATGTTTCATACTTCCACGATCATCTAATAAGAGATGATGCATCACTCAAAAGGGAGAGCAGATTTGAGCACAAACTGCGCCCGGGTGGTGGTGGTGGGAAATGTGAGCCACATAAATGTTAATGTCGCACTGTGGACTTCATATCTGGCCGCCACCCTGAAGCTTGGCGTTTTCGCTTCGTAAAATAGCGGGAGGGCGACATCTGGGCTCTTTGTAGAAGCATCATGAAATTGCTCTACCAAAGACCCAATAATAAGTAATAATTACAGTTAGGTCTGGAAAATGTGTCTTGAAAGTTGCACAAAATGTGGTGGTGGATTGTCGTCAGTTGGTCAAGAAATAGAACGAGCTAGGCTAACTGTTAGCTTATCTGTTATGATGTCATTTGCATACTTTGCTCATATTACACATTGGCACTGAAGTCTGGAAAATGTGTCTTGAAAGTTGCACAAAATGTGGCGGTTGATTGTCGTTAGGCAAGAAAGAAAAAATGGAACAAGCTAAGCTAGCTGTATGTGCTAAGACGTCATTTGAATACTTTGCTCATATCACACATTAGCCTATTGGGCTCTTGTCTTATTTTCAATATTCTGCTTATCTTGTACTGCAGATGAATTTTGTGACTTATGGTAGTAAAGTGCGAGTGCATTTTAGTCTGGCATGCAAAAACACTGCATTTTCTAAAACTTTTAAACTAGTTTTTATTGAAAAGGGGCCCCTTGTAAAATGTCTTATGTGTCCCCATCAGTGTCAAGCTATGAAGTGATGGACCCTCAAAATGAATGAATTCACTTTACATTATTTCCTATGGGACAAATTGTTTTGAATTCTTGAGTAATTAGGGCTCCACCAGTCCCAACACGGGATTATGGTTTCACTCTGCCGCATTCATTTCCCTTATCAGTTTTCTCATTAAATGTGTTATTTGACATCCTCTACATCCAATTAATATGTCGTTTTTCACGCTCGAGAGAATTATATGTTGATGTTGGAAAGTAGTCACTCCAAAACTATGCAAGATTTCACTTTGTTACGCCCCAAAATGACGAAATATACTTTTCTTGTTACTTCTTCACATTTAATGGAGCCAAACAGTCCCAGAGAGCAGTTCGCAGATGCTGAGCCGTTCCGACTCAAATCTGAGCCAACAGATTACTTATTATTTTGTATATGTTTTAAATAAACGTTTTTCTTGTTAAGTCAGCACAAGTGGATCCCCACACCAGTAAAAATGTGGAAAGCCAGAACCAGGCATGACTGCCGATTGCTAATAAAAGTGAGCTACAAGTATTTGGCCAGCAATTGATCTGTTGTTTTAGCAATGGTCATATAGAAATATGATCATAATCATGGATATATAAAAAAAATAAAACTATAAAGCATTCAATTTCAACTGAAGAACATATTGCATAACAGCATGCATTTTTATTGTTATAATACAGAATTATGAATTCACAAAATCAAAAAACACATACTTTCATTGAGTTTTTATCCTCTTTGCTGTTACCTAAACTCAAACATCTGACACTTACCAAAAATTACATTACATCGTTACCTTGTTTTGCCTCTCTAAGTCAAAAATCCACTTTTGTGGTACCACCTAACAAGAAAGTATTTATTTAAATAAGTTTGTAAAAAGTCAAGGTCATTGTACAAAACAAGTACAGCAAATTAAAAGTTGCAAAGAACCCAAGGACTAATAAAATTACAAATAAAATGAAATTAACTGCAAATAAAACTGGTAGTAAAATCACAAAGCAATCAGGAAACTGCCTCTCGAGAAGCTAATGGAATGGATCCTTAATGTTAGTGTTAGAGTGTTCGCTTAACATCATAAACACACTGACACACAAGTATATTTCATGCACACGCCACACGGAAACCCAGGTTTCGAACCCGGAACCTGAGACCCGTGAAGCACATGTGCTATGACGACTTCATCGTACATCAACGTCATTTTTATCAAGCGCTTGAGAGTTAATTACAGAGTGCCTCTTGGATGCAAATAGCTGCCAAATTGAGGCCTAAACAAAGCCTGGCAGGCCAGGCAACACATGTGGCATGTATGAAGTGTCAACATGACTGCTAGTATTCATTCATCCCTCCCACCGCAGGTTGAGGAACTTCCCTGGAAAGTGTCGCGGCCCCTGCCAAGTTTGTGTCACCTTCAGGTACGTCTCCGTTGAACGTCCGGTGGGCTTAAGTGAACTTGGCTGCCGCGTGCCGCCTTCACATACGTGTGGAATTGAAATGACAGGAGAAGGAATGCAGTCAATGCGAAGCAGGCGACTAAAAATGCCAGCCTGGGCCCCTGCACCGTTTTTTTGCATTAGCCATGTAATTGCATGTTATTTGTGTTACCGCTGCCTATTCAAATATTTATAACTTTAAACCATAAACACGGGGAATTGTAATGACTCGATTGCATGCACGAGCGCTAAGCAGTATGTTTACACGGTGGCTGCGCTGACTTTTTCAAAAAGCAAGCACACGGACGGAGCACAACAGAAGTCTCAAAGAGGCCGTCATCCCTTCTGAGCGCTTATTTAAAGTTTGCAAGTTGAAAGGAAAATCAATATTCGTTTGATTAATAACGTCCCTTCCCGTAGGGTGTCAAAGATCAAACACCAGCTATTAAAATCTCGTCGGCGTCTTGCCCTATTTGATTTGCAGATCAGTACAATCAAATACTGCAGGACTCATGGATGGCTCTTAAGTCTTGATCTCATGTTGTTGTTGCCACTTGGTTATTGCAGCGCAGCAATCAAAAGATATAGTGGGGGTGCTTGGCTCATGTGCAAGTCACGCCATTGCTACTCCAGAGCATATGCACCCACACAAATAGCATTCGGCCATAAAAAGGCTCATGTTTTGCAAAGTACACTGTAATTCCTCGAAATGGCAACCAGTTGGAATACAATCCAAAAAGGAAAACATTTCTTTTGTTTTTCTGTGGAATGATTTATTATGTGTTACACATGTGAGTATCCAAGAATGTTTGTCAGGGGGGTCCATTGGAATTGTGGAGCTTGGTTACTTCCAGACAATCCCCCCCCCCCCTTTTCTTTTGTTTGTTTAATAAAACATTAAGTGCTCGCGGAGGCGTTAGTTACCCCAACCGCAGAGTCATAAATAATATTTTACTGAGCGTATCTGATATAGCTAGCCTTTTAATTCTCCCAGCAAAATCCCATATCTGCATGATCCCGCAGACGTAAGCCAAGTGGGGAGAATACAGATGAGATGAATAGCGTCTCCTCCAACAACATGGAAACACACACTGACCTTGACTGATTAAACATTCGGAGAGAACGTACACAAAGGTGGGACGCTATATTGTTGTTTTGGTGTATTAAATGAAATATTCCACTGTGTTTTGGTTTATTAAATTAAATATTCCATCCTTTGTAGAGTGATACGTATGCATACGAAGCGTAGTATTTATAGATCAATGCCGTTTCATTGCATGTCGCCCGTGGGATTTAATGTCATCATTCATTTTAATGAGTGGGGGAGGGAGGGAGGGGGGCCAAAGATCACGAGTGAAGTGCAAAGACTACCACCACCTGGCTTGCTCGGGGACAGCAAGCAAAACTTGGAGCTTGTTGACAAAAAGTATTGCCAGAGGCTGTTTTTGTCTTGCGCTTCCCGATCGTCACTCTTGACATCACCTTTTGGAACTGTCAAAATGCAAAAGTTGTATGATGTGAAACAAAACTGCAAGCTAGTGTGAAATCCTTCCACTTGCTGCATGGTCAGGAAATGATGTGCGAGAAGATTTTTTGGGGGGGTAGGGAGGGGAGGAGACTGCGCTGGGAGTGAGATGAAAGTGGTGTTTACTTGGAATGATTGGAAATTTAATAAGGTCGGAATCAGATGATAGAATATCAGCAATAAGTAGGAATTAAGTTTAAAAGTTTTTTTTTTTTTAAGTAACCCCAGTGGGCTTTAAGTTCTGGGACTACATTGGGTCGTGTTCAGGCTCGAAGTTACTTTTTTCACTTTCAAATAGTTCTTTGTCGTTCATTTGTAAGGACTTGGAGGGCTTTGTATGCTATTTAAAAGAAAAATCATTGCAAATCATTGCTTTGAAGCCTTTGCTTACCACATGGTGTCGGTGGAAAAAGGCTCCGTTAATACCTGAACTATCTTCCCGTTGTGGCTCCTGCAGCCCATCAACGAGATTGGCCAGGAACAAAGAACGAAGTGTGTAAGCGACCCGGTGCCTGGCATACGTCTTCTGTATTCAGCGGGGCTTTATGAGCCTTTCATCCGATTCCGCTCTGATCCTTCTTGGCCTTAATTGCGATGGCGGGGGGGGGGACACAGGAAGCTCAGCTATAGGGAGAATAAAAATAAATGGCACTCGTATTTTGGAGATTTTATCCAAAGTTAAGGATGGATGCAGAGCGGCAAGCCCCCCACGCTAACTGGTAATCTCCCACGGTAATAACGGCAATTCGGTTGCGATCGCATCACGTTAAAAGGCACCCAAGCGTCTGCGCTGGATAAATATTTGGAGCAGAGGCGTTTTCATTCGCTCGGTTGACCGCAGACTGTCTTGTCGATGCTTTGTCATCCACTCAGACAAATGAGGGAGCAAGGCACAAAGAGATGTCTGAAAATCTGACTCAAAACTCACAATGGAGATGAAAAAAAGTTGTCTGACAGGATGTAACCTTCACAAAATAAACTTATTTTATGATTTGAGTGTCGTGAGTGGAACAGGCGTCCCCCACCCCCCCCTTGTGATAACGCTCTGCTTTTTTGGCAGTTGTTTTAAAGAAAAATTAAAAGCACATCCAAAGTTCTATGAACCCGCATAATGAGACCTTAAAAACTGAATAATAAATAAGAGTCGACATTGGATCCAGATTAGTCAGAATAGGGATGACATGAAAGAATTTGATGTTGCACCATTAGTTGCTGCATATACTGTTGAAGTAGGCAAACTATTTATTGGGAATTCAGAATTCTACTTAGATTTGGTCTTTTTAACATGCAAAATTTTGTCTGACTTCCTTTGTAGACACCAGGGTAACCATTTTTTTTACATTCATTTCTGCTTTTTGTGGTAAAGACAATTCAGGCTTCTGATTGGCTAAAATAATCTTTCAGCGAGGGGGTTTGGCACCACCTGCTCCTTTGGCATGCACTAGACATCCTGTGTGGACACCGGACAGAGGAAATAAATACTTGATTTCAAAAATCTTTTATTAATGTGTGCTCTGTGGCGGCGCTGTGACTCGCTGCCATGTTTTATCACATTTGGCTAGACGTGTTCAAGGGCACGACGCAAATCTTTCCTTAAAAAATTGAAATGTTTCGCAAACAGCGTGGAAATACGAATTTCCATCGACATAACTCTCGCGCGTATTATCGACACGCCAGAGGAAGTTGGCATATTTGATCTGAGGCTTGGTGATTCTGTTGCTGGTGATTGATGGCGCCGGTGGGTCCATGTGATGCAATTCTGTCTGAAGTTAGGTTCTCCCTGGGAGAGGTCTGTCTACCTGTGGCCTCCGTTCCCGAGGCAAAAGCAAAACACCTCGGGCGGGAGGTTGTTTCCCTGCTTCCGACCCCCACCGCCAACTTGCGGGGACTGAAACTTTTGGTGTTTGAAAAGATTCATTTCTGATTTACGATGTGGTAATTATGCCAAATGTGTTTTCTGGGTAGCTCAGATCTAAATATGGAAAAAAAGGTATTGAAGGAACTCTTGGTACTTGAACAAGATTCTCTCTCCTTAATGAGTTGGGTTTGTTTTGATCTGCTTCGTCTATTGTTGGCTTTTAATAAGGCGCAGGTACAGAAAGTCTGAAATGAAAAAGGTCAAAAGATGAACAATCCTAATTTTTGCACATTGACGGCAGGTTTTGGGAGTTTTGAATGATTTTGGCACCACCATAGATGTGCAATAAGACAATCAAGATAGGTTTGGAAATATAAAACGAAGGAATGAAGATATTTGAATGGAAACTACTTTCCATGTGCTCAAACGTGTTTGGACAAAGTGAGCACATTTTGATGACTGCATCAAGTTTGACATGATTGAAAATCCATCTAAAGACAAAATCAACGACTTGTGCATTACTCCAAGTGACAGCGAGAGAAAAAGTGATGAATGAGCTGTCTCGTGTCCATTTCCATATTTGTGTGACGCGAGTGCAGCAGTTGTCCACAAGGATAAACAAATATATTCATCAAGTCGCAAACACACGAGTTCAAAGTTCACCAAGTCACAATGCATTGCTGACTGCTTTTTTATTTTTATATTTTTTTAAGGAACCAGACCTCGTTTGGAAGTCTCAGACCGTGCCAGGCTTTTCATTGTCACAACTGTGTTGTTGGTTTCAATGTGGCTTTCTAAACTATTGTGACCAGTGTCGCGTCTTATCAGCCTTGGCCTTGCATGGAGACACACACGCAGGCATGGTGCAGGTTTTAATATTCTCATGGGTCACTGGCGGGGCTGTTTGCATTCACTTTGAAGGATTTATGTCAGTTCGCTGACTGTCCTGGACTCCCGAGGAAGGCCGGCGGATAGATGGAAAGGAGCGGAGGCGAACCCGAGCGCCCCCGAGCTCGAGGCGGCCGTTCAAAAGGGCTTACTGCTGTAGCTTTCGCTCTGGCTTTGATTGTCTCTGCTTTGATCTGGCTTGGGCGGCCATGTTGCGCGGCGGCGTCATCCTCATATAATCTCTGTCATCTTTTTCCAAAAAGAAGTGAGAAATGATACCAGGCCGTCCGTCTGGGTCGCTTGGCCGGATAGTTTCATCGCTGAAACGTGAATCACCTTATCTGCGGATAAAGCACGCATCGCTAAAAAACATTAGAGAAGAATGACATCCTTGGAATATACTGCTCCCGGACGACTTCCTTGCTATAATTTGCTTGACTTGGAGTTTCTCATGCGTGCACGACCCGACCGAGGCGGTCAAACAATGAAGCAGTGTAGATGGGAAGGGGGGGGGGGGTCTTGTTATGTGCTGAAGATGTTGTTTGCTAACTTCATATTGTGCAGCTAGCCTACATTAGCCGCTTGCACATCCTCATGAATACATTACAGAGCGCTCGGCAAATCAGAGGGCGATGTACTTGTTAGTGTGCAAACAAAGCATACTCACAGATATGATGTGGCACCACTTAAGACACTTAAATTGGGCCAGACAAAAGGAACGAGCTGGTAACTGGGACTTGTTACGGAAATTGTATTTTTTTAATGGCTTGGCTCTCTGAACTGCCTGCCCACTCAACAAGCGTGAAATGATGCAAGAGAGTGTTAGAAGTACATTTGTCCAAGAATCTTGTCCAAAGTTACACAGTAGTTGTGAAACTCTTCTTTATTTGCATCTTTATGATTGTAGTATACTGCCCCCTGGTGTGACAATGACTTAATGCTTTAATTCTGTATTGCTTTTCGAAACGCTCGCGACAAATTTGCAATAAGACAGTGTTCTCATTTACACTCACACATCATCTGTCTGCTTGTCTCCTGACATCAGTCAGCAGCTACTATTAGGATGTTGCATGCGGTTTCAGGACATTACCCATTTCCTTCTCTGTATATCAAAGCCCACTCCTTCCCACCTTCCCTCGCCGCTAATTCACTCCAGATGAGCACAATGGGACGTTTGATTCATGGCGAACAGAGACACATGTATACAGCTGTGTCAGGCAGGCCTCAAAGCAGCTGGCTTTAGTGCCCCGTGCAACATTTTTAATCACGCATTTGTTTGCGTAATTGAAAAGTTTGGAAGCGCCAAAAAAGTGCTCATTGTTTAATCCTGTCATGTACGTGATATAAATCATGTGTAAACACAGCAGTCGTCCAAGCGAGTGTCGGAATGTATTTGTGGATTTATTGTCGTGGAAAGAAAATTCTGCTCTTTGTGCGATAGAGTTTTACGTTATGACCGGCTGGAAAGACCTTTTGTTCCAGCCATATCCCGATTGAATTTCGCACATAGACATTTTTGTCATATGTGAAGTGTATCGAGTGTCATTGTAAAAAGGGTAGTCGAGACGTTTGAGGGTGGCAAACTCATTATCATCAATGGCGCTGTTCAAAGCAGTGTGTCAATTCAGGAAATAATGGGCAGAGAACGTGACAGTATGCCAAGATGGCTTCTCGCTCATTCATTCATTCATCTGAAGGAAAGTAAATCATTCTCTTTGAAGCACAGCCCGGCGAGGAAGATAGAAAAGGGGGGAAAATAAGCAAATATGCAGAGCAGCTGGTCAGCTGGGATGAAAATGACATGTTGTTTGTCGGAAAAGTAAATAAGAAGGAACCTGAAACTGGGACATAAAAGAGTGAAAACAGATTCATCTAGTTAGTCTATCAGAAAAGTTCCATGAGTGGCGTAACGAAAAAATATATTTCAAATTCAAACTACAAAGTAAAAGTTCTTCCCCTGGAGTATAACGCACTTTACCTGTCTTCTCAGCCATGCCTTCATGCACACCAGGAAAGAGTCTTCCGGGATCCACTGCAGTTCCGTCGCCCAC
The DNA here is from genome assembly GCF_033458585.1 of Syngnathus typhle. Taxonomy (NCBI): domain Eukaryota; kingdom Metazoa; phylum Chordata; class Actinopteri; order Syngnathiformes; family Syngnathidae; genus Syngnathus; species Syngnathus typhle. The sequence goes on along the minus strand of NC_083750.1, from coordinate 9,650,520 downwards.
GACTTCACAACCGGTCCCCAAGATGACCCCCTTGACGATTTGGAAGACGGAGAAATCAGACGGAGCAGGGTTGAGGGAGAAGGAAAGTTGCCGGTATGGTGATGCTCTTGTCGGCCAGGAACTGCCAGATGCTCAGGGCATTGTGAGCTGCCATGAGTTGTTTTGCCACAAGTGACAAATCTTCTCGCACACTGAACAAAGCAAACGCCTCAGCATCTTTTTGTAGACGTGCTAAAAAATGGATCACCTGGCCCATGGAGGGGCATACGCATGTAGTTTGGGTTTTAAATATATCTTTTATGACACTAGTCCAGGAACATCTCTGACATTGACTTGGTTTAATGTATTCCAATCCACTGTCTAGCATACATATTTCATGGACATGACAAGACATGGTGACGGTGAATAAAAATAATTACACATTAGTTTATAAGCAGGACAAAAGTAGAACCTGTGCATGCAACTCTGAAAATTTATAGGACGCAACAAATAAGCTTACACTTGTTAAATAAAGTATAAAAATAAGAGAAGCACGTCACATTTATTGAACCACAGCTAATGACAGCCAGTGACAATGTCAGGGTAGTTAACAGAAAAAGAACAAACGGGCTTTGCATCAGACATTTTGCGACGGAGATCTGCCGCCCTCTGGTGCAAAAGCGTAGAATTACAACCCATAGTCGTTGCTCAAATTTGAGACCTACAGTCCTACCATCCATCCAAAAATATCAGTGATGGCAAAGAGAAGTGTTGATAACCAGAGAGTAGGGCTTAAAATTGCAGGTGTCATTTGTATAGACACAATTATTTTATTAGGCGGATGCTCACCTCAATACTCAAATTAGTACAATATGGAGGGCATTTTTAAAGCTGCACGCACATTCTGTTAGTGTCAAACGTCGTTAAAAAGTTGTCCTTTTTTTTTTAAACGTGTTTATCAAGTAAATCATCAGGAATCCTGTAGCGTTTGTGACAGTTTGCAGAATCTTGGGAGGTGGGGGGAGTGGGTGAGGGCCCGGCTCGGTGAGTGGCGGGCGGTGCGCACCAGCAGTGACCGTGAGCTTCATGTCAGCCACACATTAGCCAACGAGCCGCAGCGGGAACCTTCCACGGGGGTTGGGGGGGAAGAAGGACGCCGGATGAAGAGTGACGGGCGCTGCTGCTCGGGGACTCTTTTCATTTTTCTGCCCGAAGTAGGAGCAAATTCAATTCACATGAAATCTGTTTTTTCCCAAACCTATTTTTAAACGCAATTAGCGACTGCTGCAGGGAAGCTAGCTAGCCAGCTAGCTAGCTAACTGACCCGCCGCCATCTCCCCCTCTCTCCGTCGGGAGTGACCGGCTGTGTGTCTTCCGCCATGGGTAACGCTGCCACCGCCAAGAAGGGCAACGAGCTAGAGAGCGGTGAGTCTGCCGTGTGTCCGCCTTCGAGTGTCTTTCGTGCATTGTTTCGTCTGTTAAATCACAAACCTGAAATGCCGAATGTAGCCTAGCCTGCTAGCGCCACTTTCACTGCCCTGTTACGGGCACAAAAAAGTCCATATGTCACCCGTCACTTTTGATTAAAAGATATTTTCGCTCGTGTGTTTTTAAAGCCTTTTTTTTTTTTAAATTTGTGTGCTTATTTTGATTTTGTTGCGCGAACCTAGCAAGTCTCAAGATGACAACCAAGTGAACAACAAGAGCTTCATTAGTAGCTCCCCGTGAAGTAAGCGAAGAAAAAAACAATGAAGCAAGCGAAGGAAAAAAAACATGACAAAAACAATGACGCCAGATGTCAATGCATTATTTGTACGTGACATTTTGCGTTGGATGAAACCCGGCCCCTGTCATTTCAACGCTCCTTGATGGCGTGAGCAATTCAGGGCCTGTCTTTTTCAGTATGTGTGTGTTGTCACGTCCTATTGGCATTTCACACATGCGTCACTCCATCGTCTCTGTGTTGTTTATAGATTAGAACAGCAGAAGAAATCGGGAACCCCCCCAGCTCACAATCGCTCACAAATGCCGCCAAATAGCTATAAACTTGAAGGCTGGGTTCTGGTGGCTCTGCCCCTGGGGGCTCCACTAGCACATTTTTATTCCGGGCTACATAAACAAATCTCCCAGCACAGTACAGTGACCAAATATGGCCAAGAAATAACAAATGTGTCCTCTCTTTGCATACATAAAAGTAGTGCTGCAGAAAGTGTGTCACCGCCATTCGAGCATCAACATGTGGCTGGCACAGAAGTGGTCGTTGACCGGGGAGCAAGCTCGTCATCAGATCTTCGTCAGAGGATAAGAACATTACCAGCTTTGAAAGCTTTGACGTAACTCGGCCTAGGTGGTCGCTGCGAACGCGCTTGTGCTCACGTGATCGACGTTAAATCGCTTCATCGGCATCTAATCCCAACACACTCTTATGTAAATTAAATGCTTTTGTGTCTGAGCTGAGACGAACCTTCCGAGCATCGTGATAGCTATTGTAGTAGTATGAAAGCTAGCTCCTGCTCGGTGGTTTAAAACCTTTTTAAGCTGAAACGATTGGCGCCGCGATGAGATCAACCCGGTTACCTACATTGCTGAATACATACAAGATTACCTTGTGTTTATAGTCTGCCTACGTAGCTTGAACACATGACACACTCACGGCAGATTACAACCTTGACATCATTCGTCATCCAGTTACCGGCTGAAGACTGGTTCTGTACAACTTGATCGGATCATGAGTTCATATATTATGCTTAGACGAACCGGTCGTCTTCTCATATTGAAGGCGGGGATAAATTTAAAAGTGTCCTTTGCAACTCGAGTTTAATCAATGATTAAGGACGGACCAAAAAAAAAAAAAAAAAAAACGGTCACATTTCACAAATAATTCCAGAGAGAAAAATGTGCTCTTAATCTTAAACACAGTACAAAATGTCATTTTAATACTTTGAAGTTTTGAGGGCTCTCCCCCCCCCCCCCCCCTTATCTTTTCCTTTCAGTCTTCTTTAATATGTCTCCTGCATAGTGTCAACTTTTATTTCCATTGTTGCTGTCACTACACAGTGTATGTTTTCTGTCTACATAAACTCTTGTCTTCTCTCTCTCTGTCTCTTCTGTATCATTCCATCCATGTGGTGGTGGGTGATTGTTCCTGTGGGATGGGGAAAAAAAACCCCACCCTTGGTGATCAATAGACACGTTTGGTATGCACGAAAAAAAAAAGATAAGCCTGCAAATTTTGGCCACTGCCTTCATTGTGCAAAACTTGCTCGACGTGCTTGCTGTTATTGTGTGCTTTGATAATCAGTGTGTGATTTTTTTTTTTTTTTTTTGTGGTTGTCGCTCATTCTCTCCATCTGGATATCGACTGTGTTTGCCATACTTGGGTTTGTCTTTGCTTACGATTCTGTCTTTACTAGCCTTCCCCTTAAAAAAAAAAAGACTGTGGCTCTTCCCCTTTGAATGTTACTCTTCCCTTGACTTGAGGCTACTAAATAACAGAAAATGGCCTTATTTGTCCAGCATGCATCACCTGTCTGTTTTCTGAACCTTGTGTTTGTGTCAAGTCATTCATATCCAGATGAGAGTTGCCCTTGCAACTTGAATTTGCTGTGCCCCTCCGATGCCTCTCCTTTACACATTTCGGTTTTCACGCCTGCAATTTCAGATGAAAATTTCTAATTGTGTTTCCCCCCCCCCCCTCTATAGTTAAAGAGTTCCTAGCCAAAGCCAAAGAAGATTTCTTGCGGAAATGGGAATGCCCACCACAGGTCCGGAAGCCATTTAGAGCAACAAAAAAAAAAATCAATCAATGGGTTCCATCAACATGCTAACACACTGTCCACTTCCTGCAGAGCACGACGTGCCTAGATGACTTTGAGAGATTAAAGACTCTGGGGACCGGCTCGTTTGGGAGGGTCATGCTGGTGAAGCACAAAGGAACGGAGCAGTACTTTGCCATGAAAATACTGGACAAGCAGAAGGTCGGTTCAGAACCATCAAAACGCAACTTTATGCTCTTAACTGTGTTCTCATCAATGTGCTGCTGTACCTAATATTTTGGCTGGAGTGCACAGGTATACACGTATGATTTTTTTTTCCCATCAGGTGGTGAAACTTAAACAAATAGAACACACGTTGAACGAGAAGAGGATATTACAAGCCGTTAGCTTCCCCTTTCTGGTCAGACTCGAGTACGCTTTTAAGGTAAGACGATGGCGTGGGTTTCACTCGTTTCGCTTTTAGTATGTGAGATGCCAAAGTGATGTTTTCTAGGACAACTCCAATTTGTACATGGTGATGGAGTATGTTCCTGGAGGCGAGATGTTCTCACACTTGCGACGGATTGGGAGGTTCAGGTGAGGGCCCTCGGGAATGTGCACAAGTCAAGTTTGTTTTGTTTTTGACCGTTGGTTGAGCAGGCATTGAACCCACCTCCTTCCTCTCCAGTGAGCCGCACGCGCGCTTCTATGCCGCCCAGATCGTGCTGACCTTTGAGTACCTCCATTCGCTAGATCTCATCTACAGAGATCTGAAACCTGAGAACCTTCTCATCGACCACCATGGCTACATTCAGGTGAGTCGCGTGTCCGCCAATGTCAGCTGTGGCTGCAATGTCCTCAAGTGCCTGCTGCGTTCACTTTTTTTTTTTTCCCCCTAAGGTGACGGACTTCGGTTTTGCCAAGCGAGTTAAAGGCAGAACTTGGACGTTGTGTGGAACACCTGAGTACCTGGCCCCAGAAATCATTCTTAGCAAAGTATGCCACTTGAGCAAATTGATTGAAATCTCGGGTCTTCATTTGAACTGTCCATTTTTTAGCGCTTGTTTTCACTCTTCTCATCAACTTTGAGTCATTTTTTTACTTTTATCCCTTGCTCTGCTTCTTTCAGGGCTACAACAAAGCTGTGGACTGGTGGGCCCTCGGAGTCCTCATCTATGAAATGGCGGCCGGCTACCCGCCGTTCTTTGCCGACCAGCCCATTCAGATCTACGAGAAGATCGTCTCCGGAAAAGTAAGAGCACGCCTCGCCAGAAGGTGTCTCGGCATGTGTGTGGCAAGCGTAGCAACCTTGTCTTGTCTTCTCAGGTGCGCTTCCCCTCCCACTTCAGCTCGGACTTGAAAGATCTGCTTCGAAACCTGTTGCAAGTGGACCTGACCAAGCGCTTCGGCAACCTGAAAAATGGCGTCAACGACATCAAGGGACACAAGTGGTTCGCTACCACGGACTGGATCGCCATCTACGAGAGGAAGGCGAGACTATTTTCTGACATGATGGCAGATTATATTGGGATATAGTTCAGCCACCGCTTGGTTCAGGGTGGAATGAAAGAATGTTGTCAACAATGTTGTCGGTTTGTTGTCAGGTGGAGGCCCCGTTCATCCCAAAGTGCAGAGGCCCCGGGGACACCAGCAACTTCGACGACTACGACGAGGAGGAGATCCGCGTTTCCGTCACGGAAAAATGCGTGAAGGAGTTTGCCGATTTTTAGGGACTGGACGGATCGGGGACGTGCGACAACGGAATACGTCAGGGAGATAAAGGGATCTTTGCACTCTTCCGAGGACTTGGAATTGAATCAGAGACCACGTTTCCTCGCCCCGTCCTATTCTTCCCACTTGTACGACACACAGCTCGATGAGGTCGCCATGATCTTTTGGTGCCGATAACCTCTCACTGTCACCTACACCCTGCGTATTAAAGCAGACACGCCACCTTTTCATTTTTTCTTTTTTTTTTTAAATACACTATTTGTTTTGTACTTTGGAAAGGAGGTAGTTGTCTTCACTCCCTTTTTAAATGGACAGAAAATAAGATGACACAAGGGATTGACTCGTGTTGTGTTCATGGCCCGGCATGGAGAAGGTAGCATTTGTCATTTGTCCTGTTTTGTGAGAAGCTATGGTTTTAACCGGGCGAAGGAACAGAATTTCTTCTCCTTTGCTTTTTGCCTTGAAAAAGTGAGAGGAAAAGCATCATCCGACCCCCGGCGCTGAGAATATGAAACCTTGTTACATTACTACACGTGTTAATTTGTTACTCTGGTTTGTCTACGATTTTAGTCATGTTTTTATTCCTGATTCCCTCCATAGATTTAAGGTCTGCTTACAAAAGACCCGTTGTTACAATACATGACAGATCTATACATTGAAAGAGTGAAAAAGAAATCCTCTTGGGATTTTTCAAACATTTTGTTTAAAAGTTGAGGTCAATATCAATAGTATTGAAGCGTTGCGCCTCATTTTGGTGAAAGAAGTACAGACTATCAATTGATTTGGACTGAACAGAACATGAAAATGCAGCTGTATTTGTTACCACACGTGAAGGATTGTTTGAGTTTTATTTTTTTTCAAGAATGTGGATTGCAAACTTATTTGGGGGGCATATTTGAATGCTTGGATTTAAAGGTACTGTTTTCCTCACCCAATACACTGGCTTAATGAAGAACTGCTCCTTTGTATCACATGTAACCCTGTTCTTGTTCAGCTCATTACAATATACGTATATGCATTGATTCATATATTTTTATTTATACACATTAGAGATGCTATTAAATTTTATTTTTAAAAGTGTTAACGTGCGAAAGTATTCTTACTTCGAATCTTAACAGCATAATCAAGTCATGGTTTCGTATTAAAAGTACAATGAAACTGTCTGCTCTGACTCGCCGTAGCGGTTTCCGCGAAAGGCATTGTGGGTAACGTAGTACTTCAGCAGGCACATGTCTTCTCCGCTCCCTATCTGATCCAGTAGCATCATGGCGGGTTTGGAGCTGCTTTCTGACCAAGGCTATCGTCTGGATGGACGCAAAGCCACCGAGCTTCGCAAGGTTCAAGCCCGCATGGGAGTGTTCGCTCAGGCTGACGGCTCAGCGTATTTGGAGCAAGGAAACACTAAAGCCTTAGCGGTTGTGTACGGTCCACATGAAGTAAGTAGCATTGCAAGTTAGCCCAATGCTATGAAAATAACTAAGTTTATTATGCATTTGTTTCTTGAGAAATGGTAAATGTATTCATAAATAAAACTCATGCAATTAACCACCTAATCAGTTGCCGTGAAAATCAAAATCTTACTGCTGTGTATAAGTTTATATAACATTATTATTCGGGATTGTGATTTGCTTATACTAAATAATACCAAGAAAAAAATGCCTGAGTTAAAAAAAAAAAAAAAAAAGAAGCAATCTTTATTTTGGAAGTATATTATATATACTGCATCTTTCTCACCCATCAGATGCGAGGCTCCCGTAGTCGAACCCTTCACGACCGGGCTGTCATCAACTGCCAGTACAGCATGGCCACTTTCAGCATGTCAGAGAGGAAGAAGAGGCCACACGGCGACCGCAAGTCCACCGAGATGAGCCTCCACCTCAAGCAGACCTTTGAGGCCGCAGTGATGACGCAACTCTATCCGCGTTCTCAGATTGACATTTACGTGAAGGTAAATATCCCCCTGTGGGATGTTTTGTATTTAAAAGACATACAGCATTTTTCCATGTTCTATTATCATGCATGATCATAGACCTTGTTGTTTTTCAACAGATCCTCCAATCAGATGGAGGCAACTACAGCGTGTGCGTAAACGCTGCCACCCTAGCTGTGATCGATGCCGGCATACCCATGTTGGACTATGTGTGCGCCTCCACTGTGGGCTTCGTGGACGAAACGCCACTGGCCGACCTATGCTACGCTGAAGAGAGTGGCGGCGTGAGCTCCTTGGCACTAGCGCTGCTGCCTCGCAGCGGACAGATCGCGCTTCTGCAAATGGACGCCAGGCTACACCAGGACCATCTGGAGCCCATGATGGATGCCGCCATGACGGCCTGCAAAGGTGTGAGTAAGGTGCTGGACCAGGTGGTGCGTCAACACCTCCAAGAGGCCTCGCTGGCCACTGGAGACTGAGTGGTTATTTTATTTTCATTTCCTGGACTCAAACAAGTCAAGAATCTTTTTCACATTTTTGTTTTCCACCAAATACCATTGTACATTATTTTGTATATGTAAGAAACAATAAATATATGTTCTTTCTGTAATGTGTGTTAAGTTTTATTTATTTATTTATTTATTTAGCTTTATGTGAAGCACTTTATTACAGCTCCAGTTGTTGTCAAATCAGCTTTATAGAATTGTAAGAAGCAGCGGCCGACAATAGATGGATGGATGGATGAAGGAACCTTTCATTCGTTTTGGTGGTCCTCTAATACCGGAAGTACGTCCTCTATTTCGCTCTTCCGGGTGGAAACAACGCAAATTCCAAACGGCAGTAGAAGCCAACGCTCCCTCCTTCGGCTCTTCTGGCCGGCGTTCATATTTGGAAAAGGGTAATTATTTTACACTTCATAAAACACGATAATACACAATAATCAATTCATGATAGTTTTGTGTTAGTGCTTAAAAAACTATATCGTCGCTGTATTAGCTAGTTAGCCGGGTGCATGTAAATTGCCAGTGCGAGCAGGTGTCGCGAGAACGAAAACCGTAGCAAATACAGTGTGTATTTAACATTTATTTATCTGTCTATGTATTTGAATATTAGTAATTTATATGTTTGCTGTAGGAATCTTTCCAGAGCACCATGGGTCTTCTGTCTGATCCCACCAGAAGAAAGTCAATAGTCCGAGTACTGACTCGCCTCAATGCTCCAATCTGGTGTGTTCATTTTGCGCTCACATTCACGTTCGTAAGATTTTTTAAAGAAGCTTTATTTGTAATATTTCCAATATACTTAACAACAAAGGCAATACACAACGGGAGTGGTTATATAACATAAAGGCATGTTGCATTTCAAAGCACTACTTCAATGCTCACAGAGAGCTTTGAACAGAGAGGAACTAGTTCACAAAACCAGGGACAGTAGTAGGTCTTAATGTCAAGAACCAAAAGTATGGCCCCGAAATCTTGGCGAGGAGCATTTAGTTAAGACCGGTCTCAGAGAACATACTTCCTATTGTCCATTTGTAAGAGGAATGGCTGTGTTCTTTTGAATGTCTCCTGCGAAAATTCATCAGTTAGATCACATTTGATAGCACAAAATGCATTTTGAGCTACATCACAAGACACCAGACAAGACGTTAGAACGAGCAAGAATGTAAATTGAGAAACTAGTTGAATTGGCGGAAGGTATCATGATCCTGTCTTGAACCTCTCATTCCTCTTCCGCCCCTCCAGTCTTCTGTGCTACATGGTAGGCATGGCCTGCTTCATGGGTTTGGCCTTCGAGCCGTTCATCCTGCGCACGTACATGTCCGAGAACGCCATGGGTTCCACCATGGTGGAAGAGCGCTTCCAAGCCGGAGAGAGGGCCATTGCAACGGCCAGGGAGTTTGGGGTGGAAAAAGAAGAAGCCGGGTAAGACTGACAACGTTCGGATGGATGGCAAACGGTTCTGTTGGAAGAAAATCATCTTGCATGCAGAGGGATGCCGGTGAACTGGCTGGTGAAAGCCATGCGAGATCGAGGCCTGGAGGTGTACACACAGACCTTCTCCCACACACTGCCCTTCCCGGATGAAAACAAAGAGAGATTTGTAAGTCGAATCTTGTCACACATTTTCGGACTCAAACGTCATTTCTCCCTTGTTTTCTGTCAAGATGGTGAAAGGTACAAACGTGTACGGCATCCTCCGCGCCCCTCGAGCTCCAAGGGCCGAAGCGCTGATTCTGACCGCTCAGTGCGGTCTAGAAGATGACAACAACCAAGCTGTGGGGCTGCTGCTGGTTTTGGCGCAGTACTTCAGAAGTAAGTTTGACATAAGAGTGGACATGATGCAACGATAGAAAGTGAAAATACATTTTTCATCTTGTTCATAGGTCAGGTGTACTGGGCCAAGGACATCATCTTCCTCGTCAATGAACACGATCTGATCGGCATCCAGGCCTGGCTGGAGGGATACCACCATACCAACATCTCAGGTGACCCGCCCCTCCTCGTGTACGTGCTGTGACAATCAGGCGTCATCGACGTCTTCCTCTGTGTAGGAATGAACTGGTCGCCTATCCAAGGCCGCGCTGGTTCCCTCCAGGCGGCGCTGTCCTTGGAACTCAGTAGCAACGTGGTGACCAGCCTGGACATTGTGCTGGAGGGGCTCAACGGGCAGCTGCCCAACCTGGACCTCATGAACCTCTTCTATGCTTTCTGTCATAAGTTTGATGTCCTGTGCACAATCCAGGGCAAGGTAGAACACGGGCAAAACCAAAACACATGGCTGTTTTAATGTGCGTTCATCCTAAAATGTTGCACCACAGCTGCAGCGGAACGACTGGGAAAGCCTCTCCGGCTACACCCATGCCGTGCAGACCATGATGCTGATGATGGTCAAGCAGGCCAGCGGGCATCCTTGGGGCGACCACGGGCTCTTCCTGCGCTACAACGTGGAGGCGGCCACCATCAAAGGCATCAACAGCTACCGTCAGTACAAGAGTTCTGTCAACTCCGTCGGCAGGTTGGTGTTAGCGTTCCATCTTAACACTTTGTCAAGCGGCATCGACGGGAGTCCTAACAAGGAGTGACGTCACTTGCCGTCAACTACAATTTTTAAAAACTGTAACTACAGAAACGTGAATGTTTTGATTCCTTTGTATGTGTGTGTGTACTTTTAGGCTTCTGGAGGCAATGTATCGCAAGCTGAACAACCTCCTGGAGCGCCTGCACCAGGCCTATTTCTTCTACCTTTTGCCCTCTCTGTCCCACTTTGTTCCCATCAGTTACTACATGACGGCCTTCGGCCTTATCGCCATCAGCCTGCCGCTGCGCGTATCCTTACTTTCAGCCTGGTAAAAACAAAAGAAGCAGAACTCTTCATGTGTTCAATATTATTCTTGACCAAAACAAAGGCTTTGGACCTGTGGGTTGAACTCTCAGTGTCTCCAGCGACAGAAGACGGCGTCGCCAATGTGGAGCAGGTTGCTATCGCTTTGCGACATTTGCCACTCTACTACGTACGTCTGTGCTAATCCCCGCCCCGCCCCTACTCTCCCAAAACAGTCCAGTCCTCTCGTGCTGTCTGTGCTGACCCCTCTGGTGATCAGCCACTTGACCGGAGTGGCCCTCTACACGCTGCCCGTCCGCTTCCAGGAAATGGCGGTGGAGCACTTCCCGGTGTCCGAGACGGAGGCCGTGGTGCTGACGGTCATCGCGGTGTACACGGCCGGCATGGCTCTGCCTCACAACACGCACAGGTAACATGTGATTTGTGAGTCTTCAAAATGAGATATAGTTCAACCATATCATGCGTGACAGATTTGTGTCTGGCGAGGGGACGGAGCAGGGCTGGAGGGTTCTGAAGCTAGTGACCATGTTGTACTTGGCCGTGCTGCTGGGCTGCACCGCCCTGCTCAACTTCTCACTGGGCTTCATCCTCGCCCTCACGCTGGTGCCCGTGGCCGCCAGCATCACGCCACACATGCCCAAGTATGAACAGTATACATCAAGCCTCGACCTCCTCCTTCAGACTGACCGACCGCTTGTCGCTTCCTCCAGGTTCCCGACGGCCTTGGTCATGGTGGTCCTCAGCCCGGCCTGCACGCTGCTTTTCTCCGTCTTTGCCTTCTATGAGCTACAGGAGATGCCGATGGGCTTCCAGGACTGCTGGCTGCAGTTTCTGTCTGTTATCTCGCAGGGCATCCTGGACCACACGCTGTACGGCTCGATGGTCTTCCCGCTACTGACGCTGATGGTGTATCCCTGCTGGCTGGTTTTATGGAATATCCTTTTCTGGAAGTAGACCACCTATAAGCCTTCGACTCAACAAAAGTGATCTCAGGTACTTTGTCCACCAAGGCTTGGCAGGTATTTCATGAGAAGAATGACTGTGTCACAATTTATATTAGGAAGGGGTAGCAATTGAAAGATTTTTTTTTTTTTGTCTTGAAGAGATTTTTTTTTTTTTGTCTTGAAGAAATAGAGGCAAAATTGAGTGCACTACTTGGCTGCAACCAGATTCAGTCCCAACAACTAGGTTTGCCGTTTGAAGAACTCTTTAAGGGGAAGCTATCCAAGTGGAAATAACTGATTGCCAGTTTATTTTCCCATTGTCAATTAAGGCAATGTATTTAAATGCTCACCCCTAATTTGTATTGTCCTTTCCACGTTAATGAAATAATGCTCAACACTATTTATGCAAAAGAAAACATTTGAATATTACATATGTTGTTTTATTAGCATTTGAGAAAGGACAAAAGTACATTGTGGAGCTGTGAGCTTGTTTTTATACTTGTTTTAAAATGTTCTGCGTCTTGCTTTTGAAATGAAACTGCTGGTGCCCTGTTGTTTTCAAGGTTCCAAAACGAAGTGACGTTGACCTTATGATTGATTTCGCTCCATTTTCTCAATAAGACAACCACGGTATGGTAATTGTTTATTGATCTGTCATTTGCATTTTTTATTTTTTAAACCCAGTCATATGTACTGATAATATCATTCCGTTGCTGTTACACCTTGAAGAGGGAATCTAATGTGAAGTCAAATCAAAGCTTCTAAAATGTACACCGATTAAAAATAGTGGAAAAGAAAAACATGTCCATCAAAGTCGATTTGTAAAGAGTAAAAGCACTTGTAACCACCCTGTAAACAAACTGTCATCGCCAACGCCAACTTCACAGTTTTAGCCTAACAGAGACCCCGACGTTCTCCCGCACCTGCCGGCACCGCCTCCCCTTCAATAAATATAAGGGCACCATTTTTTTTTCTTAAAATTTAAATTAAAAAAGAAAAAACGAGGTGCGGCTAAACTCGATGCGTTTTGTCCTTGAACAATGGCCAAACTCTCCTTTCCGGCGTCATGCTACAGTGCTTCAAACGTCTCCAGCGGCCAATCGGCTGCCAGGAGTTTCAGTGCACTTGACAATCATTGCGGTGTATGTAGACAACATGTATGGCAACACTGGCATAGCATTGTGTCTGTGTGTGCGGACGCGTGCATGTGTGTGTGTGTGTGAGGTGTACGAGAGAGGAGATGGCGGCAAAGGGTGGTCAGCTGCTGCTCGAGGCCAGCTCGCCGCGCGCTGCCTGCTGGAGGACGTTGGTGGCGTGTGCGTCGGGTTTGGCTGTAGCGCAGATCTCGCAGCCCGGACGAGAAGGCTTGTTGATGAAAGTGCATGAGGGACACGCCCACTCCGTCTACAGGAAGCAGGAGATATTGATTGGCCAAACTTTACAATATTGTCCCTTTCAAGTATTTGTGGCAAAATAGTTTAGGTTGTAAATTGACCCTGTTTAAAATGTTGAGTTACCTGTGGTCTAGTAGGTTTGTTGCTCAAATGCAGATTCTCCATGTCAAGGACAACCCGTAGGTCCGCTGGTTTATCGCCACCACCTGTGATTTAACAAAATATTCATCAAAGCAATCATATTTGGTAACTTTTCCTTCTGATGTACAAGCAACAACATGAAGTGCTAATATCAAAGCTCACCAAAATAACTGGCTGCTCTGAATTTGACATTTTGAAATGCCAGAAAGTTCTTGAGTGCCTTTCAAAGGTTGTATTGAGGAATCGTCCTACAAGTGGAGGAACCGCGTATAGACGTACCCTGGCCGGTGTGGGGTAACCGCGGTGGCAATGTGCTGTAGCCTCGGCGGTCTTGTGACGCGGGGCCATTGCCGGGCAGAAGGGGCGGGGCGGACAGGGCACCCTCCAGATCCTGCTGGAACAGCTGTCGCGTGATGCGAGCCTGGCGCGCCGAGATCAAGTAGAGATACGCCGTGTCGCCGTCGCGCTGCACACCGTAGGACGCCAGTGAGCGGGGGTCTGTGCATAGACACTGACCCATCACCCAGCGCTGAACGCGTGGGTGGAAGCCGTACTCGGCAAACACCTGAGGGAGGTAACGGATGTTACTGGGTGATGCTAATGGAGGTGTTTTGTTCCAAGTTGAGTTGTAACCTGTTGTTTGAGTGCAGCCACCGTCATGTACGGGAAGACTTTGACTGTGAAGCAACAGGAAGACGAAACGTCCTCCACCACCACGGACAAGCTGTCAGACAACAATTTGTTGACATGGAGCCATTGAATTAGAAAGACAAGGAACTTTCACATCATCAGGTACAAGCACACGACTGAAACTTGCTGTTCTAGTACCTGATCTCCCCACTAGCGTAGTTCTTCTCCGCCGGCTGGATGCTCAGAGCCGCTTTGTGCCGGGCCAGCGCGGACGCGTGGTGGCCAGCAGCCTGCGCGTCGCCGGCCTCCACCGCCTTGACGAGCTCCAAGCAAAGCTCCTCTGAAGCAAATCATTAGAAGTGAGTATATGCATCAAGGAATTCAAGTTAGCGGATAAGCCGTGACACCCACCGACAAGCGGAAGCGACGGTTCCGTAGCGGCGACGGCCTCTATTTGCTTGCCGCTTGTTTCGTAGGTGGCCATGTTTGCAACTGCAGACAAAAGAAGTCACAAGTGCACGTCGATGTACATGAACAGGAAAGAGAAAGAAACGGACCCCGTTGGGCCTCTCGCAGCGACGACATGACCACGGTGGCCCACTCCTCTGCCTCGCGATCACAGCGGAAGGAAAAGCGGATAAAGTCGTGAGGCGGCGCCGTCAGACGCATCTCATGGCAGCGCGCCGACTTCACCTCGTAGTGCACCGAGCGCAGGTCGAACTCTACCAACTGGACGGGAAGAAAAAGGGTTAGGGTGAGTCACTCTACAGGTGAGTCAGTATACCCAGTCATACCTGTAGGAGAAATACTCTGTTTACAGCTCTTTTATGACGTTCATTAAATGTAAATAGTTAGCCAGATTACGCAAGAATAATAATAAGTGTGGTCCTTTTGGACCGTCACCAACTTAGAAAAACAGCGCAGCGCAATGGCAATGATCACCCTTAGTTGTAGCCTGTTTTCAAAATTGGCTAGTTTACGCATCGGTATTATTAATAAATGTTACGCAAATGTTCATATTAATTTAATAGGTTTTCCTGAAAACGTAATCAAACTATAGATCAAAAGTTGCGTTCGGCAGGCTGCTGGTGTTTAATGATGAAGTCTCACCACGTTGCGGTTCCCGCTGGTGTCCCGCAGGGCCAATCGAAACTCTCCGGCCCGGCTCGGATCCATGCTGAGCTGGAGTCGCAGAGCCTCGCTGTCTGCTCCGGGCAGGCACAAGGGACGAATACCGGAGTGGGACACCGACACGCGGACGGACATTAAGACTGTACTACAGCAAGCCGAAGAGGGAGCGAGGCCGACGTCGAAGGCTCCGGACTGGGAAGAACCGAGCAGCGAGACCTGCGGAGCCCAACCGCCCGAACTGAGCGCCATGTCGCCCCGCGGACGTGTGGGGCTTCGGAAGCCCCACCGAATGAGCGTCAGCAACGACTGTACGGCTTAGAAGGTCCACAGATGGGTGGTAAAATCGCGTGTGCTTGCGGGCCGGTCGAATTTGTCCGCCTGCCAGGCTAAGTGTTCCATTTCGACCCAAAGCAAGCCAGCCACCAGATACGGGAAGAAGAGACGAAACAGTGTTGGCTCGTGAGTGACCGATTCGTTCAAAAGAACGACTCTTTTCAGTGAACGAGAGTGATTCGTTCTTATTTCAGTTTATATGACCTCAACCAGTAGGTGTCAGTATTGCGCATTGAAGCTGGTGCCACCTTGTTATCCAATATACCTACTGCAATTTCAGATTGCTGGTTTGAAATTTACTGTTATTATTTTAATAAACATTTGTTAAAACTTGTCTGGTGTTTTATTCCTTGTTGTCGCCAATTAAAACGTAAAAATCAGAGGACTAGAGCTTGACACCTGTTACCTTTGACCATGATATTTCCCTAATAAAGTGGCCTGTTATTAGGTACACTTGAAAATGGCGGTGTACCTAATGTAGTGTCCCTCGTTAAGTGCACCTGCGTGAAAACTTTTAGCTCCTGCAGTACGTGAAAGTGGCTAAAAGTTTTCACCCAGGTGCACTTAACGAGGGTAACTTGAAAAACATATTGGAATGCGGCCCTGAAGACTAGCGCTTCACACCTGTGACCTTTGACCATGATATTTCCCTAATAAAGTGGCCTCTTATTAGGGACACTTGAAAATGGCGGTGTACCTAATGAAGTGGCCGTGTGATTCTTTCGTTAAGTCAGTGCTTCTCAAATAGTGGGGCGCGCCCCCGCGGTGCTATTCCTGGGGGGGCGCGTGTGACCCTGGGGAACAGGCTTTTTTTTTGGCAGTACTAGAATAAAGTGTAATTGCGCGTTTACTACAGCAGGGGGCAGTGGCGCTCTCATTGTTACTTCTGTCACGTTTGCGACAGTGCAACATTTTACGACTTACAAGACAAGTTAGGATAGTCACGGTGGGGAGGGGGGGCGCGAATAGTTTTCTTCTTGCTAGGGGGGGGCGTAACAGAAAATAATTGAGAAGCACTGGGTTAAATAAAGGTTAACCTAAAAAAAAAAAAAAAAAAAGTGAACCCTGAACTTTGAACCCGCGGTGACCCCGCGGTGACCCCGCGGTGACCCCGTGGTGACCCCTGGGTGACCTTTGAACCCTGAACTTTCAACTCTAGTTAAAAATCGAAAATGTGCACATGACCCCGTGAACTTTGAACCGACCTTTGACCCCTGGGTGAACTTTGAACCGACCTTTGACCCCTGGGTGAACTTTGAACCGTAAACTTTGACCTTTGACCCCTAGCTAATTACGTTTTTTTTTTTTTTTTAAACCGGCATAGCAGAACGATCCATGGTCTTCAGATGCCGCGCTGTCGCCATCTCCTGGTCAGTTAGTGAAATGCTTTTGCTGATGTTTTTTTTTCTCTCAATTAAAACAAATCAATTAGCCAGTTGGTTTTCTTTATTTAATATCTATTATCAGACAAAACCAAATTGTGAATCAGTCACCTAGGCTATAGCAGAACAAACAATCCATGGTCTTCAGATGCCACGCTGTCGCCATCTCCTGGTCAGCTAGTGAAATGCTTTTGCTGTTTTTTTTCCCTCTCAATTAAAACAAATCAATCAGCCAGTTGGTTTTCTTTATTTAATCTCTGATATCAGACAAAACCAAATTGTGAATGAGTCACCTAAGTGCACCTGCGTGAAATTTTTGATTATTTGATTAAAAAAAGAAAAAGATTAGCGTGTGTGTGTGTTACGAATCTTTTGAGTTAACTAATTCTAAAGATTCAGTTCATTTAAAAGAACTGGAATGCACATCACAAAGACGAAACAAAACAGGAAGTAGACGGACAATACGTCACGTGTTCGTCAAACATTATGCTCCGTCAGGAAACAACGCGAGAGTCTTAAACATTGGTTTTGCTTCGTTCTTTGTGTGTGAGAAGTTGTTTCCTCATTTAACACTGATTCCACTTGTTGGATGTCATTACCTGAACTAAAGATATTGGTGTTATTTGTAAAATTGATGAGTTTTAGTTCTGTAGTTTACATGCATACTACTGAAAAGAAAATCCTTAGTGATCAGATTTTTCCACACAATCGAGTGATTAGGTAAAACCAAAGCGGGGAGCATGATTACGCATTTTCTTCCTCAAATAACATTTTTACAACACTTGTTTTTATATGAATGCACACAAACCATTATCTCCACAAACGAGAGCATTCGTTTTGTCAAGGTTACATGCATAATACTGAAAAGAACATGCTTAGTTTTAGAATTTTTCCACACAAACAAATGATTAGGTAAAAACAAAGCGGGGAGCATGATTACGCGTTTTCTTCCTCAAATAAAATTTTTACAACATAATTTTTTTTTATATATGAATGCACACAAAACATTAGCTTCACAAACGAGAGCGTTCGATTTTTCAAAGTTACATGCATAATACTGAAAAGAACATGCTTAATGATAAGATTTTTCCACACAAACAAGTGATTAGGTAAAAGTGAAACGGGGAGCGTGATGGCACGTTTTCTTCCTCAAATAGCATTCCGAACACATTTTAAAATAATGCAAAGTTTCCAAACAGAGCCTGGCAGTCAGCATGGTGGCAAACAGCATGCAAAGTGATCACACCTCCAAAACATACACGTGCATGTTCAAAACGAGAACCACAAAAAGCACACAAACATTGAACTAGTTCACAGTCAATCATGGATGTCGACGTTCTGTGATTTAGTTGGGCGAAAGCGGCCAAGTGGAAGTTTCTCGCCTGGATGACTGTAGACCGAGACGTAGGTTGGATCAACCAATGGGCAAAACTTCTTGGTGTGGGCTTTGGCGCCAGTTGCACCACATTGCGGACACACGTACCTGCGCAAATACGGGCACAAAATTTCTCCAGAGAGATTTTTCAGCCAGTGAGATGTGTAGATCATTTCGCTTTCTCCGTTGTGTTTACAAAAGCTGCACCTCATGGTTCTAACACCCCCAGATGGAAGCTGGGGTGTCTGCTGACGCGCCATATTTCTCCGCTGCGGCAGTCCACTTGTCGCTCCACCCCAAACACCTTCAGTAAGCCGTTGAGCAAATTCAGCGAACAGATTCCGCAGGCTCTCCGGTGGCTGTTCCGTGTTCCAACAGCCAACATGATGAGCAGGAACACTGGTCTCGCCGTCGCTTCTATCTGCGAGTGCGTTAACGAGAAGAGATCCAAAAGTCCCGCCAACGCCATATTGCGAGTGTGGCGCAGCGGCCTCAGAGCGAGATTGGATGGAGTTTTTCGAACCGATGACTTCTCGGACGACATCCGACAGACCTATGTAGTCTTTCCAAAGTTCAAAACTTTTGTTATCATCCGTGAAGGAACGCTTCCATGCCATGGTGTTCGTTGTGGCGTTTCCAACACGGTTACGATACTTGATTGTAGCGAGGTTGACCACGCGTCCGCAATTCCCCGGATGTACTGATAGCGGTAATTGTCGTAAAGAGAGCAGGTGAAGTGGCTTGACGACTGCCATAAAGTGTACCATCAGATATTTGTTGGTTTAATAAAAAGCAAATAAATTAAAGAAACAAAAATGTGTTTTTTATTTTCGAAAAGTACATATAATGCCATTTTGTTTGGTTACGTTTTGTTTTCAAATGAAGAAAATGAAATAAAACATAAAACAAAATGGCATTATATGTACTTGCAAAAAAAGTTGTTTCTTTAATTTATTTGCATTTTATTAAACCTACAAATGTGTCAGATGATTTTGCCGGAACCTGTATAACAACAATTCATGGTACGAGGAGTTATTGAACGCACGAGGAGGACATATTAAAACGGTCTGAATTCACTCTTAGACTCATCGCACCTGAGAAGTTTAGAAAGGTTCAAATGAATACAAGCATCAAAAACTTATAATGTCTAACAACTTGCTCCAATGTTGACTTATTAACCCGTTCTACTTATGCATCATCCAATCGTCTTGCGGCCTTCAATACAAACCAAAAGGCATGCCTGTTAATGAAGTACTCATTCCTTTTTCACCCATGTTTTTCTTCAACCAGGAATCATTTTGCAGACAGTTAGACGGCAGAAAGGAGTTGCTGAGATGCAGGAGATGAGCTCCCGCCTGATGACCGTGAGGCCGGACAAGATGGCGGCCCTGGTGGAACGAGCGGCTCGCATCAAGGAGACGCTGGAGCAGGTAAACACGGTGATTGAAATCAACAAAATTTGTGTTCCTTTGTACTTTTCCAACCAAATGTGGCATCCAGGGAACGAAGAAGCCCTACAGAGATGTGATCGATGTCTCCTGGGGTGACCCTCAGAAAGCCGGCATGAAACCTCTTACCTTTGTCAGACAGGTAACAAAGATGGATCCTGATGGGAAAAAAAAAATTCAGTAGATTAATTTGAATGTGTTGGGCCAGGTAATCGCTGCTTGTCTTTACCCACAACTCCTGGATGGCGACAACCTGCCAATGGACGTCAAACAGCGGACGCAGAAGATCCTCCGCTGCTGTGATGGCGGCAGTGTTGGTAATTACGGAGAGAGGAACTAATCTATCGAGCCTTTGTCGAGTTCTTCAATCTGTATGAATCAATTTGGGTTGCCTGATAGTTTTTAAAATGTGACTGGAAAGGAGATCTTTCTTTGTTTTCAGGCTCGTACACACTCACAGCGGGGATCCCCGAAATAGTAGAGAGCGTCGCTCAGTTCATCAGCCAACGCGACGGCGTTTCAGCAGATCCCGAAAACATTTGGATCCATTCCGGCTCCCAGACATCGCTCACGGTATCCACTCGTTTTGTTTTGATTAGACCACGCTTGTTTCAGTGTAGAACTGCGACGGGTCTTGCATGATGTTGCCCGAACGAGCAGAGCATTCTGGCGCTGATGCTGAGCAGCGAGGTGTCCACCAAGAGAGGCGTGCTTGTGCCGGTGCCGGGCCACACCACCACCCCCTTGTCCGTGATGGCTTTAGGGGGCGTGGCCGTCCCCTACTTCCTGGACGAGGAGCGCGGCTGGGAGCTGCGGGTGGACGAGCTGCAGCGAGCCTTGGTGTCCGCCCGGGAAACGTGCCGGCCTATCGCTTTGTACGTCATCAACCCGGGAAACCCCACAGGTGCGTGGGTCCGAAGCACAACAGGCATTTGGGTCCTCAACGTTTACTTTGTCACTGCTGGTGCTCCTCAGGGCACATCCAGAGCAGGAAGTCCATGGAGGAGGTCATCAGGTTCGTGGCAGAGAACAAACTCTTCCTTCTTGCTGATGAGGTGAGGAGTTTTAAATCTGTGAAAATAATAATAATCAACACAATATTTTAATCTTTATGTATTTCTTATACGACACCACACAACTGGATTTATATTGGTGATATGCAAATGAGTTGAGTGATGTCATCGCCACAGGTATACCAGAGCAGCGTTTACGACACCGACAGTGAGTTTGTGTCTTACAAGAAGCTCCTGCATGAGCTGGGGCCTCCTCTGTCCCACACGCTGGAGCTGGCCTCCTTCCACTCGGTATCCAAAGGCTTCATGGGAGAGTAAGCCGTGAATCACATGGCATGAGTAAAGGCTCCCGATTGGCCCGGTAGTCACCTTTTGCTCCCAGGTGCGGTCTTCGAGGAGGATACGTGGAGCTGCTCAACATGGATCCCACCGTCATGCCGTACGTCCAGCAAATGTTGCAATTGCTCACCACTCCGCCCGTTGTCGGGCAAATTGCTTTGGAGCTGATGGCCAAGCCCCCTCAGCCAGGAGATCCCTCATACCTGCTTTTCAAGCGTGTGAGTCCAAAATTTCACACAAAATAATCTCGTGATATTCAGTCAGTCGCCGGAGTATTCCAGATGGCTCGATCCCATTCCCGTAGGAGACGGAGCTCATAAGGAGCACGCTGGTTGACAACGTGAAGAGAGTGCAGCAGGTTCTCAAAGAGCTGCCTGCAGTCAGCTGCCAGCCGATACAGGGAGGAGGTTTTGCATTCCCCAGACTGCACCTGACGCCAAAAGCCATCCGAAAAGCCAAGGTTACATGCAGCTCATTTGTGCTGGACTTGGCTTGACTCACTGGCACAGTTTTTAAGCAAATAAGATTGACAGCAGCACTGGCGTATTCGAATGGCCATTTCAACAATGTCGTGTTTCAGGAAGCCGACATGGAACCTGACATGTTCTACTGCACCAGACTGCTGGAGGACACTGGTTTGCTTCTTAGTCCGGGCTGCGTGTATGGACAAAAGGAAGGCACCTACCATATCAGGTGAGTATTTTTGCCCAGGCCATGTATAGGAAGTTTTTTTTCTTATTTAAAAAGACTAACCTTTTTTTTTTTAATTTTTAATTTCAAAACAAAATTGCCATGTAAAGCATTCTTTTTTTTTTTAGCAAAAAAATCTTGATCTTGACCTTTAACCCCATGACCCTTAAAAATGACTATGTACTGTAGACCTAATGACCTAAGAAACTTAATGCTGACACTGTTCTGTTAACAATGTGATCAATGTCACTTTCATTTTCTTGTACAGATTTTCCATTTTGACTGCTGCAGACGTGATGGAGGAACTTCTGAGACGCCTCAGTGCTTTTCACTTACAGTTCATGAAGGACTTCTCATAAATATTCTTATATTTAGTAACCCGACGACATCTGACAAAAGTGTAGATGTCCTATTTCTATGATCAAATAAAGTAAAAACACTTACCTGAATAATTGATAGATTAACCAATTAATAAAACAAAAACATTGTCGGGGGATTTGATTTAGTAATATGTGAAACAAGTTATGGAATACAGTAAGATTAAAACAAATCAAATGTGTACACTCGCCACAGTGACTATCTGCAGTGTCTGCAATAAAGCTGAAGAAAAAGCAAAAATCTCAATTTGATTCCGTTTCGTTTAGTTTTATTATTTAGGCTGAGCTTTACATCGTATAACTTTTAGGACACGACTGTATAATTACATTTTTATGAACAAAAACAAACATTTGACTTTTCATAAGTCTTAGCATGAGTCTGCACAATCCAAATAAATGGATTTCTTCAATCATTATATTAGGTAGTTAAACAAAAAAAGCAAATAAATACCTGCAGTTCAGTGAATCTGTGATGTGTATTCATGATCAGTCCACCTCGCTATCATTTGGAGTCCACGCTTTGCCATCTGAGCTATTAAGCAGGTCCACCAGCAAAGAGATGAGCTCACCGTCCTGGCTTGAGTACGCGGCAGCGGGTTGTCTGAGGTTGCGACGCAGCATGGCCTGGATGGACGTCCGCAATTCCCACAGCAGTTCCCACGTGTTGCCCGACAACCGGCAGCGTACTAGCGGGCAGCCCGAGAGCGCCACCTCCACGTCATCTCCGCTCACTGAACACATGTACAGGAGGAGAGTTTTCGGAAAGGGGTGGGGGATTCTTGTTAACTAAAGCGAACAAAAAAAGAAAATGGCATTGAAGCTTACCGGTTTCCGTGACGTCGCAGTCGGTGAGCAAAAGCAGGGCGAGGGGATGGACGGCTGATGAGTCGCGGATGAAAACGGAGCCATTGGACTTGACGGCGCCGAAGAAGGTGAGCCATCGACAAGTAAGTTCATCATTTTTTCTGCAAATCAGTAAAAAAAAAAAAAAAGGACGTCGGGAAATGTGATACACGTCTTCTAAAAAGCTCATCGCACCTGTTGACAGTGGAGCGATGGAGGAGGACGCCGCCACCCAGCGTGCGGAATGACAGGTTGTTCGGACGAAAGCGCCCACCTTTGGTCACGATGCCTTTCTTCACCTAAAAAAAAAAACTTCTTCAGTTGAGGTATTTCAGCTGTGAAGCCCTTCCAATTCACTCGTACCTGGATGAGGTTGGGATAGAGTCCGGCCAGCAGCACGGCTTTGAGCAATTGCTCTTGCTCGCTGTGCTGGTTGACTAGCGACGAGCGACGTTGGCACTCGATGGCACGGGGCACCAGTTGAGCCTCACGCAGATTCTCGCTGAACTGAGAGATGAGACCTGCAGCAAAACAAAGCAAGAGATGGTCTTTGATAAGCTATAAAAAAAGAAAATGACGATGATGAGAGCGTACCATTAATGAAGCGCAGGCTGGCCTTGGACAAGCAGAACTCCTCCAAGTAGCGGTCTCGCTCCAAGCGGTCTCCTTCCTTCTGAAGTTTCCTCCAGCCCAGCACAGCACGGCTGAACGCCAGGTAGTCGCTGCTGCTGGAGCCGCTTAGCTCGGCTTTAGCCTGCCGATGACAGCGGCGACGGATCAGCGCGGGCGGTCCAGCGCGACACCAACCGCAGCCAATCTCACCTTGGCCACCGGTGCTCGGTTCTGTAGGCTGTTGTGGAACGGGTCTCGTGTGAGGCAGGCGGCGATGGACAACATGGGCAAGGCGCAGCGGAACATAGCGCCCAGCACCAGAACTTTGCCCAGACGTGGGTCACATGACATTGAGGCCACGCGGACTCCCAAAGGCGTCAGCGATTCTTGCCGATCCAGGACGCCTGCAAGCAGGAAATAATGAGAAACACTTTAAGGGGATTTTTTCTTTGTATCCAATTATGGGATGAAGTTGGAAAAAAGACTCACCAATGTCTTGCAGATTTCGTACGGCATCCGACACGGCTTCCTGTTCAGGGCTGTCCAGCACTTGGGATAAAAAGTCAACAGCCTGCGTCGGAAAAACAGAGCGCATGACTCAACATGCTGGAGGCGTGACGGATGAAGGCATTCAAATGACACGGCATCGAGGAAGAACCTTTAATTTGGGACTGTGGATCTTGGCCTGGACCACTAAGCTCTCCAGGGGGGTGCGAAGGATCTCCGGGATGGGGAAAGGCGTCATAGCGTCCAGTTGTTTGCGAGGGAACAGATGGTACGACTGACCCGGCTGACAGCGCCCCGCTCGGCCTTTTCTCTGAGTCACGTTGGATCGCGATATCCACACCGTGTCCAAACACGACACCTGACATCAGCACAAATGACCTTAGGACTGTCCTTGCGCAGCTATAAAATCTTTGTTTTGAATTTAAATGTAAAAATATGAATTTATTTCTTCTTCTTAACATACAAGGGAGTCTTACTTTAGTGCGCGGGTCATAACTATGCTCCTTGTGTGTTCCGGCATCCAGGACGTGAACAACGTCGTCGATGGTGATTGAGGTCTCCGCTATGTTGGTGGCGAGGACAATTTTCCTCCAGCCCTCTGGGGGGCGCTGGAACACTGCCTGCTGGTCTGACACTGCCAAACTTGAGTGCACTGAATACAAGAAAGGGAGACGTTATTATTATTATTATTTTTTTTTTTATAGGTAGATAGTAACACTTACATGGCAGGATCTTGTGCAAGCCAGACGAAAAGTGTGGCTTCATCTGGAGCGTCTCTTGAACCGTCTTGATGTCCTGCCATCCGGGCAGGAAACACAATAAGGCACCTGTGGGAGGAAGGACATTTGAAATGTGAAGTCAATGAATAGCTGGAAAGGACAGAAGAGAGAGAGAGAGAGGGGGGGGGGGGGGATTGGGTTGCTACCTGGTTCGCCACGTCTGTCAATGTGCTCGATGACGTCGGCAACAAGATCCAGATCTGGACCGACCTCATCGCTTTGTCTCTATTCTCACAATGATGACAAGTTTGTAGAAATGACAACTTGATTCCTCTCATTATAAAAAGTATAAAGCATCCAGTCTCACCTTTTCATTGTGTTCCATCGGCAGGGGCCGCCCCAATTCCCTTAGCACGTCTTCCAGGTAGCTGTCCTGCACGGGGTGCATGAATCCCGGCACCTTGACGACGGGACATCCTCCGAAGTAGCGTGCCAGTCGTTGGTTGTCCCCGGTGGCGCTCATCAGCACCACCCGCAGGTCGGGGTTCTTGCTCATGCAAGAGCGCAGCAGCGCTAGCAGGAGGTCTGTGTTGACGTCGCGCTCGTGAACCTCGTCCACCACCACGTGGCTGATGCCCCTCAGGCTGGGATTGGACTGCAGCTTCCTCAGCAGGACACCCACCGTCAAGAAGAGCAGGGCGCCGCCGCTTTGCTCTGGTGGTCTGCTCTCCAGTCTCACCTGTACGGAGGGAGTCGATTATCGTTGACTTTTCAATCAAGTATTTAGAAATAAAAATGATGAACATTCCTTGATTGAATTGAGTTTCAAACGTCACCTACCTGATAGCCGACCGAGCGTTTGAGAGCAGAGCCCATCTCCTGGGCCACGCGTTGGGCCACCGACACTGCGCTGATCCGGCGAGGTTGCGTCACCAGGACGTTGCACTCGGCGCCGTGTCCCGCCGACACGCAATCCTCCAGTAGGAAGCGAGGGATGCGAGTGGTTTTGCCGCAGCCAGTCTCGCCGGCGATCACGACCGCCCGGGAAGCTCGCACAGCCGAGACCACGCGCTGCCGGTGGGCGTCGACCGGCAACGCCACGCTGGGGCCCGGCCCGACGTTTTCCCACTCCTCCTGAAGAAACTCGTTGAGACGCCGTGTTTCCTGAGGCGACCGCTCCCTGTACACTTTGCCCGTGATGGCGTCCAGCGTCAAGTCCTCCTCTACACTCTCCTGCTTGACGTCGTCATCCTCTTCTTCGTAGAACTTCTGCACTTCAGCCTCCACCGGATACTGTCATCGATGCAAAAATCACACCAATGTGCAGTTTGAGTTAACTTCTTAATTCACTTGGATACACAACTTTGACAGGACTGACCCGTGTGAGATATTCCCTCATACGCTCTTCCAGATACGTGGGAACTTCCACCCGGAGAGGCCGCCGCTCACGTTCTCCGGCCTCCCTCACCTTGTCCCTGTGGTACTTGGCGTGACTCAGTGGGTTGTTGTTCTGATCCAGCAAATTTAGTTCCTGCATCAGGCCACACACGTGAGGAGTGTCAGCGCACTTGTGACGAAAATGAGACAATGGAACACGACTGCCGTGCTCACCTTAAATTTCAAACAGGCGAGAGCCGCCGCTCGCTTTTCCGCTGTGAGTTTTTTGCCTGCCGTCGCGATGAAAGTCATTTCCTGCGGCCAGCGCAGGGTCAACTCGCACGTCTTGACCTTGCCACCTCTTGTTGCGAACCGTATCAGTTCCTGATATGATGATCCAGGTTGCTATGACGTGTTATTAGGCGTGAACGGCGAGAAATATACACACTTACTTTGGAACTTTCAGATGAGGTGGCCACCTGGACCACTTTAGTCAAGAGCGCTTTGGGATAAGGGAAGAGGGAAAGCGCTTCGGAAATGTCGGATGAGTTTTCAGGTGCAGGCGGCGATTTAATCAGGGCACCGCTGACCCTGTCAGTCCGGGAGTCTTCGTCATCGTAAAGAGCAGAACGCACGTCTCCTCTCCCCCTGCTGGATCTCCTCCTGGGAAGCTGGTTGTCCGGGCCGATCACACCCATTTCCTGCCAGACAAGCAGATGTAAATTATGCAATGTACCTTGCTTTAGAAGAGTTGCTAGTAAAACATGTCAAACATACTTTGAGCTTGTGACAAGCGGCTGCTGCTGCGCATCTCTCTGCGTCAACTTTTTTGGAGGCGTAGCCGTCCTCCTCGATTTTGCAGGGCCATAGCACAGTGACAGTGGCTTTCTACACAATAAGGAAAATTATTTAAGACAATGACTTACGGTCTAGAATGTAGAAGACTGACGTCGCCCTAACCTTGATGCCAGCCTCCTCCTCGCACGTGTACTGGATGAGCTCAGAGAGGTCGTTGACTCCCAGTGAGCGAGCGATGGTGTTATTCAAGAGACATTTGGGGTCTGGGAATTCCTCCAACAAGTTGGAACTAATGTTTCCTAAGCAGTAAATGGACAAAGCATGCTTATCCACAATGGTGCTTTACGATAAGTAAAATGAAGACGACTGAATGATGTTTCCACGGACGATCATGCCCTTGACGATAGCAAGGGTTTCAAGCTCGCTCTCCGGTGTCACTCACCTCGTTTAGCTTGGAACCGCGACGTGCTGTACGGTCGAAAGCTGACTACTTTGGTCCCACACCAGCGCATTTCTCCGCTCCAGTGCGACGCTGTCGGTACTCCCATTCGAAGATATTTGCCGAGGCGGCATAGCGCTCTTAGACGCACGAGTGAAACACCGGGTAGCGCCATCTTTTCACAATTTCTTCGTTGGTGGTAGTTTGGTCAGGTCTGAAACAGTGCCCCCTCTGGCGGAAACTATACATTATAATTCATCATTATAATCATCATCATTCATTATAAAGCGAAGCAAATTCATATACAACGTGATAATAATTCAATTTTGAAACAGCGATTACAATGACACAATCATTCAGCATGAGTGAGCCAAGACTTATGACTTTTATGCAAGATAATAAATAAAACTACTAATCTGTTGGTAACGGAAAACCCAGAAAGGAGCATATATATTTCTTTTTTATTAACAATTATTATTCTATTTGTTTTACATTTTGTGTGCAAATATAACAGCACCACAAGATGTCGCCATTGCAGTGAAGGCTCGTGATACTTTACTACACTTGTTGAACGCTGATTAACAAGTAATGCTCTGTTTGTTTTGGTATTACATTATTAACAACTATAGGATTATTTTTTTGGGCTTCAAACATCATTTAAAGTGAGGACACGCCCTATACATTCAAAAGTTATGTTATTGATAGTTTAAATATAACAAAATACACTGAAATCATTCATTCAACTTTTAAATAAAAGTTAGTGTTAGGTGAATATTCAATACCAAGAATAATTGTGTGCTTTAGATGAGTTTTTTTTTTTATGGTGACTGACTAAAGTCCAATATTAGATGCAAAAAAAAAAAAAGGCATGCACATATTTTCACCCCTATTGGCATTACACGCTCTATTTCCTGGGAAAATAAGGGAAGGGAGCACACACCTGGAAACATCTCATCACTTTTCCTCCTGCGTCTCCACACACATGAGAACCGGAGGGTCCGCCTCAGTTTTGCCGTTATCTGCAGGATGGGCACGACCGCAGGCGTTGACACCGTATCGCTTGGCGATGCAGGGTGTAAAAAGGGATTGTGATAAGACGCATAGTGGAGGAACCAGGTGTAATCTCTATGTCAACTCTGCAGAGGACAGCTAAACAATTAAAATACGAAGGTCTATGCTTCAATTTCTTTTTAGCATTTGTACTTTTCTGAATTCAAACAGTTTATTTACAAGGTGTGGCACAAACCCAACATCTTGTCATGCAAATCCTTTCCTAATATCATAACACACACGTCCCTGCAGATGAGAGTAAACTGACCATACCTGGCATGCACTATGAAGGCATGTCATGTTTCTCGTACCAAGTAGCCCGATGAGTCTACTTGAATGAGCAGACAAGCCGCTGCACGCTCACATGCAATACGTCTCGCACGTGTCATAACACTTCACTAGAAAATGTGCTCAAAGCTTTAGGTTAAATGGCCTCAATGAAGCCGGATTGAGTTGCACTGAAATGTCGCCAATGTCCTTTAAAATCTCTCCTTGACAGGAATTTGTGTACATTTGTAAGTTTGTTGAGTCATTTTCTTCATTTTGTTGATTGGTAGTTGCTGATTTGCTTGGCAGCATGGGCACTTTGCTCTCAAACAGCGCCCTCTTGAGGTCCCTGCAAAAAAAAAAAAAAAAAAAAGTGGGACTTTTCCGAATGCACGCGGCGCAGCCGACGCCTGAAACAGCAGAAGCGGCGCAGACGCAGCGTCAGCCTCCAAAAAAACCTAAGCCGCAAATTATGTCTGGAACATGGAAAAGATCATGTGGCCCCCGCAGCCGGGCTGAGCAGGGGCGGCGAGAGGGAGCCGCTTTAGCGGTAACGGGGTTGGGATTGGACGGATACGATTTACATTCCTTCTCCAAGGATGTGATATCGAGACAAGGTCAGCGCGAGGCTAATGCACGAGACGCTTGAGCGGAGGGAAGAACGGTAGGCCTGGTGGCGCTAAACTCAGATGGATGAGATGCCTTCTATTTAGACTCGTCCCTCATTTTAAATACGGGTCCAAAATATGCATTTGAGATGCAGGTATTACTTTTGTCCACTTGGGGTCGCCATATTCACATTATACATTGTAGTATCTGTGACTCTGAATGTGTGTGGCTTTAATAGGGACAGCCTGGCCTGTTGAGTGACATCAGATGTGGAGCACGGACGAAAAAACTAAAAAAATATTTTGTTAATATTATTGACTTATTCTAGTAATTCTGTGTGTTTCTATTGAGCAAAGAGGCTGTGATTATGAATAATTAATTCAGTGAAACTAAAAGATAATGATGCTTACTTATGCACATTGCATCAATTATTATTGCACCTATGCACTCATTTTAGTCGATCTCTCCATTGTCCATGGTGGCGGTCGTCAAGAATAACTGCGGAGAGGAGCCGTCACATCAATCATATGGCCTTCCTCTTATGTATCTTGTTCTTCTCGTTTTTAATATGATCATGTCTATTATTATGGATACAGCTATTGTTAGGGGTACAGTTGTCGTATCGGAATCTATGAACGGTGTTACTAACTTGCTAATCTTTGTCTGTCTCCTGCTCCCAGCTTCTGGAAGTGCATCGGTTCAACATTTATCTGCTTCCTATTGGCGGCGGTTCGACCGAGTATGGTGGTGTTGGGAGTGGACCGGGTATTGTCATCATGGGAGCATTTCTGTTGTCGTGCCCATTGTTCTCTTCTTCCTCTGCCAGGCAGCCAGTGTCTCTATCTCGCTTCTGTCCAACTGCTGAGCTCATAGACTATTTTTTGACCCTGTGAACTATTTCTAGTCGTTTGGCTTATTTGCATGACAAAGGTGCTGTTTGACATGAATGACTTGCAAGAGGAGCCATCTCATTCATCGTTTGGCATATTGTTGCTTCTCTTAACTAATCTGCAGTCTGTTTTAAAATAAGAACCCAATGTGAGACTCAAGATAGCTGAGCTTGCTGCTCTCTAAACTTTTGGAGCGGATATAGTAGCAAAAGCCCGGATAGCAAGTCATATCCAATCTGAGTGATGATTGAGCTCAATGAGGTCGACGGTCAAATGAGTTTGCGTTACAAGCTTTCTGCCATCGCAATTTGCGGAGTAACGACTTGTTTGGCGAACGCCAACAATTACACCAGAGCTACAATCATGCATCACTTTTCATTTCTACACGGAGCAAAAGTTGAAATATTAATGGGGGTGTTATTTTTGGGATGGTAGGCCCTCTCGAGGAAATACCTCAAAATCCACCAACATCCGACAAGCTGCGCATTCCATCTCTAAACCTCAAAGCCCGGAGGTGCCTTATTGTAATTGCACAGGAATAAAATCCAAACTGCTGAAAGAGACTCGACTTTTCGGCACCTTTTGCTTCTGCTGAAAGGGAAATCCAATATGGCGGTTCTTGGACGGCTCTCTGATACTGGCGTCGGAAAATCACTTTGTGATCACCAGGGGACTGACCGGAGACAAATTAAAGTACGGTTATGGAATGATTTGAAATACAGAAAACACCTTCAGATTCATTTAGATCAATGGTTCCCAAACTTTTGCAGGCTGGCGCCCCCTTGGCTCCCCAGTCAAGTAAACGTTACACACGCGTGTTTTGTTTTTGTTTCAATCTTCCGAAAGGAAGCGGAGAAAAATCGAAGAGCAACATAAGATATTTGACAATTTGTCAGGAAGGAGAACTGAGCGAAGACGCAAACTGACAGTGCTTAGCTACAATATGTCACTTGTGATCAAAAAGTTGAATGTGTACGTTTTAAACATCTTAAACAGAATTTCACTTTCAATTTGTCACCTCCGAGTGTGTAAAAGGAGGTCGAAGATTATAATGTGTCATCACCCTGACGCACTGGAGAGATTAGCGTCCATTACCGAAGCCGTTGCCGCTAGCACCTACAACAGTTATGACAGCTCTCAATTCAAAACATAGGAGCCCGTTTGGACCACGCGCTTTTAAGCCGCATTGGGTGCGGGGAGCGGGATAGGGGTCGACTTTAAAATGGGTGTGGGAATCAATTATCCCACTCCAGAGACACGCAGGGCCGGTGGGTATTGCAATGGGATTAGTGTCCATTCTTGTCACGTACTGACAAACCCTCCCGCTGATCTCCTTAGAAGAAGCAAGCATTATTAGGCAGCCTCCTCACTGGGGGGCCTTGAATCCCTAATATGGGAGTGAGTGACAAGCTAATAATGTTAGAGGGGAAAAGGGGGTGGAAATGCATTCCTTTGTGTTCAAGTGCTCACCTGTGTGAAATATCCAATAAGAGAAATCATGCAAATCGAAAAAAAAGCCCAAACCGTAGGATATTTCTTGTTTGGCGCAAAATAGTGTCGGAGAAAAAGTATATAATGATCAAAATGTGCTTGATCCTAAAAGCGAGCAGGTTGAGCACAGCCCAAGTGTGGGGCTGGAGCGCTCCCAAGTCGGTATACGACCCGCCCCATGTTTACGTGCCGCGACTCAAGGTGTGTGGGTAGGTGAGCGGCTGAAAACTGTTTACACAGATCGTGAGGGAGGCTTGTCGCCTTGCATAAAGCTGGCAAACTGAGACGTTATCTATGAATCAGCGCCCGTGGCAAAAACAAATTGCGCAATTACACATTCTTGAATTGCTGCTACCTCGGCTGACCATGTCAATGTGACGACAGCTGAAAGCCGCATCGTATTTACGACATGCAGCTTTCATAGTAAAAAAAAAAAATTGCAAACACACTTGAGTTCCTTCAGGGCCCACAGTCTTGAGTTAAAGAAAGCCAAAACGTCACCACAGAAAATAAAAAGAATACAATTAAATACAAATGCATTTCATAAAATTAAATACAAACTCATCCAAATAATTTATAAAGTACAAATTAATGTTAAAAATCAAATATGAATGATAATACACATGAATAAATACAAATAAAGGTTTATAACTAGTGCAAGTTGCACAATTCCCGCCTCGGCGGTTTGACACGTCATTCCGCTAATCCTCAAATTGAAAGCAGTACCGAGAAGACTAAATAGTTTTCATGAGCGGGCCTGCCAGAGCGTTCAGGTTACTTGGCGGGGATGATTGATAGCTCGCTCGTGGATCTCAATGGCTGTCAATGTGACATGCGATTACCGGCTTTCGTTTGGTAGCGCTTGTGAAATGGCCCGCGGTCGCGGAGTTGCCGACAAATTTGTGAACTGCGCGTGAACCCGCCTGGCTCGCACGTGTGCGGGCGTCTAAGCGAAAGACGCGGTCTCGTTGAGGCAAGACCGGACTGATATTTAACCCGGCTGCCAATCTTTAACCCAAATCCGACTACACGGAGCCCTGTCTGTCTTTTTCATTCGTGACATCGACTTGGCCATGTTCGACTAATTTGACTTGAATATAAGCCATGTGCATGGTTAGTGCGCTGGCGCAGGAAACAATCAAAGGGAACCTCAAATACCAGATGAGTAAGCTCCTCTGTACGTCACTAATTTACATAATAATAAAAATCATTTCTTCACCCATGGCACGGCGGGGTGAAGATCCAGAGCCACTTTCAAGCGACTACACTGGCTGCGACCCTACCCAAGCACGCATACACACATCCCCACAGTTGTGATGCTCATGGCATCATGCCAAAACTTTAAGGTAAGCAGAGCTGCAACTAACTAACTTCTGCTACGGTAGCCTTCAAGGGCCAAAAATAAAATAAACTTTGCTGTTTTTTTTTTTTTATTATTTGAATTAGACACAACAATATTAAACATTTTGAAATTCACTCAACACCTACCCCTTCTCTCATGCTGCTGCCGGCTTTCCTCTGCCCCCCCCCCCCTCCATCTCTCTCTCTCTCTTGCTCTCTCTTCCTCTCTCTGCCGTGCAGGCTGGATGGGAGGAGCACCACATGTGCTCTTCGTATAAGAAGTGTGGCGCATCCAGCTGAGGGCTTCACACAGCTACTCAGGAGAAACGAAATGATCTGCCCTGGAGCCGCAGCAAAATGCTGGATGGACACCTACTCCTGGGATGGTTATCGTTCACACTGGTAGTCCTTGTCTTCTACTTGCCACCGCCCAGCGCAGCCTATTTTGGGTGAGTGAAGCTGTTGTCACCTTGATTGTTGATTGGAGTGGCATCAGGCAAAATTTATTCAAAATAAAATATTACATTTGACTGAATTACAGAATTGTAAAAAATATGTTAGTTTTACCAAAACAAATGAACAATTTACTGATAGAATTTTAACAAGACAAAAAAAAAAAAGTTACAAGATAAAGTTGTATTTTCTAATTTAAAAAGAATATTTTTTCGGTCCTGGTCTAGCCGGTCTAGCCTTCAATTAATTAAAAACTAAATGACAAATATTTATTTACCAGGTGTCACATGCATGTATGGACACTGAGTGACATTACAACCAATCAGCGGCGTCGCTGTCATGAACGATTTCAGCCCAGTGATGGAATACGTAGCCAGCGATAGACTTAAATGGAAACTTAAGTGACAGTGAGAAAAGTCAAATAGCTGACATGAGCGAATTGGTTAATTTGACAGAAAAAGTCAACAGAAAAGACAGCGTCTGGTCATTGCACGGTTAAAAAGCATTAACCGAGAACAGAATATATTTCATATAAAAATGTAACAAATATTGCTTTAAAGCAATAGTTATTGCGATTGTGTTACTTTTGAAACACTGCATGTTGTGAGTGCATGCGACAACATGGTAGCATTCACTGGATGGGTTTAGTGGAAAGTTATCTAAGTATGTTTGAGTGGCGGGAGGGATTATTTTTGCTTGTAAAAAACAAACGTATCCTCAGACGAGTGCAAAAAGGTGAGTGTACGTACATGCCCGCCCTAAAAGCAACAGCTGGTAACAATAAAGCCATCTGACTGACTGCACTGGACTGGTGGCCCAACGTCTGCTGTTGGGCTTGCACAAAAAAAAAAAAGAAAAAGGAGAGAGCGAGAGAGAGAATTCCCCCCACCACCTACCCAATCCAGCATAAACATCACACACCTCAGGCAGCAGGAACTATTTTCTTTCTCAGCCATCGCTCATATGAATGAAAAATAACACTCACTGAACGTTCACGTCAATGTTTCATGAGAGTGGAGTGCAAAGGTACGTGTCCGAGCACGAGGAAAGTAGGCTGTAAGGAGCGTGACCCACCATGACCTCTGATTTAGCACTTGTGTGAACCCAATGCTGTCAAAAAAAAAAAAGTACTGGACATGGTGATTGTACCGTTTGTAGTCCGTAAACATAACTTTGACCTTTATGCCCTTGATGGAGTTACGATGGAGACCGATGTGAAGATTAAGCTACAGTGGGGTGGGCAACCTATGGCCTGTGGGCCATGTACAGCCTGCAAGAGCATTTTATCGGGCCCGTTATGAGGTTGTGACAAAAACCAAACTAGATCTGCTATAAAAAAGACCCAAAGCATTTAACGCACAAAATATTAATTCATCGTATTGTTTCATGTATTTTGAAATGGTGTGTGTTTTATTCTCTCGTTTGTCAAAATATCACAAAGATCAAATGTTTAAGCACACCCCTCATTTGTTATTCTGCTGAAATTAGCCAGGTCGTTGCAAATGTATACTCCATCACACGATCCTGCTGCGTGAGTCTCATTTTTGTAACTATGGTGAACGTGGGCGGAGCTTGAGATTTGCAGCTGGAGAGCCTTGGTGGGCTTTCCCTCATCTCGCTGGCAAGTGTTTGCCAAACAGCAGGCTGAATCCGAATAGCTGTTCTCGGCCGGTGTAGTGTCTGAGTCCCTCATCTAGATTTTATGCCCCCACCCTCCCCCGGTGCGTCACTGTCTGTAATCCCGCAGCCACACGGAGCACACGTGGTAGCCCGGATTCCCGTCTGTCTTCCTCGCCTGCTGGAAAGTAAAGCTTGGCAGGTCGGCGTGCACTGGCACTCGCATGGCGTCTAATGGCCCTAATGCCCATGTATATTTACTCGCACTGTTAACATTTGTTTTCAATTGCCTCTTTGCGGGAGGGGGAAGCACGTGGTGTTACAGCGCCGGCTGGGTGGAATACGAATGAGTTCGGGTGAATGATTGAGCCCTGAAGCTCAGGAACATGACGCTGAAGAAAGAGCTCACGCAGGTGACTCAGACCCCAAAAACAGAAATTCAACACCGGTGTCACAGTCCGGGACAAACAACTATTCCTCCGCACGGGGGCCTCCCGGGTACTGATTGACTCAAAATAGAGGGTCAACGCTGCATACCCAATTTCCAGAGTGCGGTGGAGCGCAAGTGAAACATAAACACAATCGTCTCCTGGCCACGGTCTGCGCGGCGGAGGGCGGGGAGGGATTCCTGGCGTAGTCGGGCGCCCGCTTAAATTGTCATCCTTTGCCGCAAGAATGCGAGCGCTCGTTTTCCTTCCCCCCGCGCCTGTTGTGGCAGGTGCTACCTCTCCCCCTAAATCCGTTATCATTTGCAATCAGAAAAAGTCTGCGGGGGCTTCATTCAGGACGTGATGGGGCCTTAAAGACGTCTGGTATTGGTTTAAAAGTCCACGAAGGTTTTTTCTTTTTTTTTTTTTACATTCCGTGGTCTTGTAAACTGCGCTGGATTGCAAGGAGGCATTGGTTTGTTTTTATTTAGTTCATGTGAGACATGTAGAAAAAAAAAGAATCCACCCACAGCTGGAATCACCAATCAAAAGTGAGCCACAGTATCCGGCATAAGCAAAAACACAGGTCTCTATGACTTGCTATTGAATTACCTTTGGAGTACATTGCCACTGCTTATTTCGATGTAAAAATGGTGCAAATCAAATTGATGATCAGTATGCAGACCGAATCTATTTTTAAAATAACAAGTCAAGTAGAGGCAACTAGAGTATACTAGAAAAACGTCTGGGTAGTCATTATTTCTTACGAGTATGAAAAACATTCTGTCATGGCTTGTTTCTGCTTCAGTTTTCCTCGACCCGGTTCGGTCAAAAAATAATAGGCTAACAAATGGTATCAGGAGGCGATTTTCATCACTGCGCCGAATCATTTCCAGCAGTGTTTAAAAGTCACTGCCATGTTTCACCTTGTCATTGAATAGGCTACATATAAACATTTCCCGTGCTCCCCGTCCGTCCCCTCCTACTTTTGCCTTGCAGTGGTTTCGCGGGGAGCTCCTGGATGATTACGGCTCATTAGGAGCAGCGCTGTTGCCGGGCAGACAGTGGTTGGCGGGTGGCGTCTCATTACCGGGGCCCTGAAGGAATGATTAGGCCTGACGTGTGGCGAAGGCGGGGAGTGCGGTCGATAGGCAGGGATTTCCCGACTTCATAGGATATCCTGTGGTCGGAGCCCCACCTCAAGGGGTATCGCTTTACCCAACAGATAGGATTCTCTCAGCACTTGTGTGCTGACATCACGCAGACGTGAGAGTTTTGATAGTGGACGGCTTCGTTGATACAACTGGATTCACGTTACCGTTTGGATATTAGCCAAATGTCATAGCCTACTATGCTAGCCGATGCTAGCGACTATGTGGAGCAGCCACTCCTCAAGTCGAGAAGTCAAAATGGGATCACTAGTGATTCAAATTTTGAATTGCAGCAAAATACAAGATTATAAATCTTGGATTCACATTACCGTTTGGATATCATCCAAATGTCATAGCTTAGCGGATGCTAGCTACTATATGGAGCAGCCACTCCGAGTCAAGAAGTCAAAAGTTACTTTAAAGACTTTAAAGTTTAAGTTAGGAAAAAACACCATCGTTTTTTAATGTGGGTTATAAAAAGGCAATTATTAGCTGTGCTGAATATCTTTTTAATGTGACTTTGCTCAGGAGGGCTCGTAAATGCATTTAGCCGTCCCACATTAGAGAAAGTCGAGCGTTGTTGGAGAGACTGCGGCAAGGACTTAAAAAAAAGAAAAAGAAAAAGGCAGCTCCAGCTGTTGGCAGTGTGTTGCGCCCGTGCAGCGTCACACGACACGGCGAGGAAATTCCCGTTGATGTCAAACTCTCGCTGGGATGACGTTTGATGCTATTTGCAGGCCAACTAGTTGAAACCGTCAGAAAAGTAATAAAGGCTAACAATACAAGAACAAACAATGTCTAGGGTCCTATTGCTTGTTCTTACTAGGGTCAAAGGTGAGCTGAGGCCTGTCAGAGTCTGAAGTTGTTGAGTCAACAAAAAAGCAATCCGGAGCATTAAGAGTAAATGTTCCGAACTCATTTTTCCAAGACGGTGTTATACTGACAACTCATGCCATCGTTTGACCTCTTGTGCCTTCTTTCGACAGCAAAATAGTTGCTGAAAGTTGTTTTTTTTCTTTTTTCTTTCTCTGGGAGCTGGCAGGCACAAAACTCTCCTCTTTCAGCCACTGAGGAGTGACTGATTCAAACAGCTGCTGTTTTGTTTGCAATTCTTGTAGTCTTGCCTTTGGAAGCTGGAACACGGCGTTCCAAATCGCGTTCGCAAATTCGGCCTTGTCCAGGCGTCTTGCTTCCGGGCCCAGCTGGCGTTGCTGTTTTTGCACCTGAGGTGTGTCTGAGGTGCGTTGGTGCGCTGGTACAGGCCTGCCCTGTGCCATGGCGTGGGATGGAACACACGGAGGGGATGAAGTGTGTGTGTGTGTGGTGGTGGTGGTGGTGGGGGGGGGGGGGGTCATGAGTCACGCGGGCCGCCGCTCGCCCAATCTGTGCCAGTCACACAGTGACCATAACAGAGCCGCTGACCCTAGAAGCACACAGAACTTAAACCTCTTACTATGCCACACACTCCCATTCCCAAACTACCACCATGGTTCTGGATTAAACAACCAGCCTCTGCTCTGACTTTAACAACAACAACCAAAAATCTCAACTAGCCAGTTTAGGTTTGGGCGTGAGAATTGTTCTAGCTTGGAGGTGGTGGTCTGAAGAGTTTAGGGCAGCAGATGACATAACGCTGGGTCACATCCTGTTTAGTCATACGAGATAGCCGATTTGCACTTTGTCTCACACATTGTCCTGATCATGACTCAAGTCATCGTGACACATAAGCAAGCGGCCATGCTACTGCACTCTCGGGGGGGATTGAGCCAGGGGCTCGTCCGGGGGGGGGGGGGGGGGGGGCTTTAGGGGTGCTCAGTCCCCCCCACACTTATAATGTTGGGATCTCTGCTTTTGGTCAAAGGAGTTAGAAAGCAATGTCATGCAAGGCTCGTGCTGCCACACACCAGATGGCACATGAGTGGGCAGGGTGGGTTGAAGTTCATCCAGAAATTTCCATGATTTGTGTGGCACCCATAAGAAGGCAGCAGCAGCAGCAGTAGTAGTAGCAGCGTAGGAGGACTTTCTCAAGGTCCGCACGTTTTAAACAGGCACAAGCAGAAGTGCTTCGGGACACATGTGGACGTCTGTCGTTGTTTTGGCAGTGATGGTTTTGTCTGGAGGAGGCTTCGTGTGGAGCCGACAGCTGGGCGGAATGATTGACATTCGTTTGGCGTAATTGACCAGTGGGAATAAAGGGAGAACTGAGGGGGGGGTTGTGGAAGGAGGAGGAAGAGGGCGGTTGCTTGTGACGGGACCAACCTGAGTTGATGGAAAAGTTGTAGCTTCGGCGTTTTTATTTTAGTTTTCTTTGGCAAGGCGCAATCAGCCAGTGACTGATTAGCTGTTGATTGAAGGTGTAGTAAGTGCTAGTATGTGCAAACATAAACAAATTTAGATCACCATTTTGTTTAAACTTCCCCCAGGATAACTGAACCCCCCGCCCCAAATAAACGGTTTAGTTAATGTATATTTATGTCATTTCAATGTATATTGAATATAATATTTTTAGTTTAACAGTTCACTTTTTTTAGTGTCTTGGTCATTCTTTGCCCCACCAAAATAAGATATACATATTTA
Source organism: Syngnathus typhle (assembly GCF_033458585.1). Taxonomy (NCBI): domain Eukaryota; kingdom Metazoa; phylum Chordata; class Actinopteri; order Syngnathiformes; family Syngnathidae; genus Syngnathus; species Syngnathus typhle. Next base: position 9,611,414 of record NC_083750.1, on the reverse strand, counting down.
ATTTTTTTAAGCCTAACAAACATTCAATATTTTTAACGTTGGATTATTCACTGTTTAATTATACAGCATAAATTATTATTTTTATTTAAAAATGCATTAATTCAGTTTTTTTATTTTGTATATTTTTTTAATTTTTTATTTTATTTTGGGTCTTACTGATATGGATGGTGGATGGATGATGGATGGAAGGATAGATGTATAGATTTGAATCCAAGATGGCTTTATATGTACCTAAATGTATTTTTGATGCTACCTACCTAGCTACCTTCAAGACATTGCATCGTGAGCTTCACTGATGTCTCCTAATAAATAAAGCAAAAGAAATTGTGTGGAACACACTATAAAACCGGAGGTGCTACCAGAAGTACCGGCCGAGGGTGACTTCCAGAAAGGGAGTGATGATGGTGAAGGTCAATGAGGGATGGAAATGGAAAATGAATGTAGAGTAAACGTCATGGCCGATGGGAGGTGCTGACATGCGGAGAGAAAGAACTAAACAAACTAACGAGTGATAGACTGGGGAGGAGGTGCACCAGGAGTTTGTCCAGGCAAGTGTGTGAATGGAAAAACAAAGCTTCACCAACTTCTTTTTTTTTATTTTTTTATACGTCGGTGTTATATTCCATGTGTAACTTCTGTTGCTGGGCCAACTCCTCAAACAAAAACACCTGAGGGAAAACGCTCCAGGATGTGAAAACACGGCGAGATGTTCGGAGGATCTTAGCAAGGGAGCACACGCCACTCTGCTCTAATCACACGAACATGTCTTGATAAGAAGCCGTGTGTGTGTTTGGAGTTGAATTTAGCTGTCAGCCGTGACACGTGGCGGCGTGTTTCGATTCTACTCTGTTTTTCTTCATGACAGGAATGCTAATCGCGGTGAAGATTGTGTAGATTAGAAGGAAAAGTTGGGCAGATTGCATGTGATAGATGATTGCTAGGATTTAAAAACGCTTTTGATATACGTCATGGGTGGGAGGATGGAAGAAAAAAATTAAAAATACCAGAAGAATCCCAAAATACCAAAAAAATAAAATAAAATGGTGCGGCAGGCATCTGGAGTGTGCAAGCATATTTCAATGGGGGCCAGCGCCCTCGCAGCCCCCCCTCTAGCTCCGCTAGTGCACCTGCATGAGCAGGTGGCATCGAGTTCCTGACCCTAAAATAATCTAGATTCCCAGAAATCTAAAGAAATTCCTCAGGGATCGATAAAGCATCCAAACGCCAATTTCCAAACTTCCAAAGTTTGTATACACACGCAGGAAGCGTCGTCCGAAGACCTTTTTTTTTTTTTCCCCTAGCGTAACCGTCATACATGTTTTTCGCGTGTAAGTACGCCGAATGAGCAGCCGATGTCAAGACGTAGCTTGCCAGGTTTCCATTTCAAAATCCATAGCTGTCAGAGACGTTACAGCAAGGCAAACAGGCGTTGCGGAAAGGAAAGCGTTTGACCCGATCCGAAAGCCGATCCCCGATGCCTCGTCCGCTTTGGATTGGAGCGCTGGCCTTCCCAGGCATGCGGCGCACACGCAAGCCTTCAGACAATATCGCATAGCATATGGAAGCCATTAAGTCGCTTGGAATGAAAGTGAGGACTCTGGGGGAAACACTTCAGTCGGTTATTTGACTTAATAAAACAAATCTCTTGTTAAAGAACCCTGGTGACTTTCGCCCCGGCGAGCGCTGAAGGGCGGTAATGACATTGCGAGCGGATCGACCGGCCGGCCCGTCGCTTTCGTCTTTAGGAAGAACGTGGCCTGACTTCCTGTTTGCCGGTCTTACGCTTCAGTATCATGATTGTGTTGTGCAGCAGTTTATCAGAATAAAAGGTGCGAAAGCTTTTCTGTCATTGATGTGCAAGGTTAAAGAACACGTGTGCCTCTGTGACCCTCCGCATATTGGTTGGTTTCACTCTCGGGGGTGTGAAGCTTGCCAGAGATTAGACATAATGAGCGGCCCGGACTGCCAATCCTGTCAGTCGCCGTGACCAAAACGGTCACAGGGCCGACTGTCGCGTCCCTTTTGGCGTGTGTGTTTACGCTGCGCCGCGATCCCGCCATGGCGACCTCAGAGCGTCGGTCTTCGGGGGCCTGCCAGCTCTGCGGCGGGGCTTCGCTTGTTTGTTTTTGTATACGCTTCCCTTAAATAAACGGAGGAGAGAGGAGTGCGAGCGCGCCACATGTTCTGCGTGCAGCTGCAGCGTGAAAGATTTCGAGTCGGGTGATTTCTCTGTATTTGTGTGGGGATTCTATAATGAGAGTGTAAATCCCGCGGTCTGGTCCTGTTTAAATCGATGCAACACAGCTGTGAATGCACCCCCCCCCAACCCCCCGCCCCCCCGGACTGTTGTTTTGAACGCTTGTTCATCACTTTTCAATCCTGTTTCATCTCGGAATGATCCGCAAGTATTTGGATGACAAAGAGGCGTTGATTATATTTAATGCAGAGTAGCATTTCGTCAAATAGTAGCCCCGAGATTTATAAATACACACACACACACACACACACACAAGAATCCGAGCAATTCTGCCATTTGACGTTCCAGCGTCTGCTAGATAGTTACCCTTTTTTTATTACAGTTGTAAACTTTTATATTAAGCCTCCAGTGATTTGTGTTGTCTGAGTGATTTATAACCGCTGGAAGGCAAATTGGAATTTTAAAAGGCATGACAGCTTACTGGCGTGTTCTTGGTATGTAAGCGATTGGTACCTCACCATTCTGATAAAAACGGCACTGATGGGAAGTACTCCTATTCACGCCTCCATTTTTTTTTTTTTTAGGCTGACAGGTAATGAGCCACTGTCAATCCTGCCACTGAACTCTCTACCGGAGGAGAACGTTGGCCGGGCCCACTACAAACTGTGCGACCGGCTCAAACTGGAAAAGAAGCAACGCAGGATGTGCAGACGTGACCCAGGCGTGGCCGAGACCTTGCGTGAGGCCATCACCATGAGCGCCCTAGAATGCCAGTATCAGTTCCGCTTCGAGAGGTGGAACTGCACCTTAGAGGGGCGCCACCGAGCCAACATGCTCAAGAGAGGTATGTGGGAGCGTCAATTTCCTATGGCGGAGGGAAAAAAACAAAACACGCAATTCCAAAAAGAATAATCCATTTGCTTTCCCAAGGATTCAAGGAGACCGCCTTCCTGTACGCCATTTCTTCGGCGGGACTGACGCACGCCATGGCCAAAGCGTGCAGCGCGGGCCGCATGGAGCGCTGCACGTGCGACGAGGCACCCGACCTGGAGAACCGCAAGGCGTGGCAGTGGGGCGGCTGCGGCGACAACCTGAAGTACGCCAATAAGTTTGTCAAGGACTTCCTAGGCAAGCGCTCCAACAAAGACCTGCGCGCACACGTGGACATGCACAACACCAACGTGGGCCTGAAGGTGAGGATTGATTGTTAAATTGGGTTGCGGAGTTCAAACGGATCAGAACGGAAAATATCCCAAAGTAGTTGTAATTGTTGGACGCATCTCGATCTAATCTGTCTTGTTTGAGCTTCCTCAAAGCACGCGCACCCCTGAGAATCCACATTTTCTCCTCGGCAACTGTGATTTATTAGCTGATGAGATTGAAGAAAAAAGATAAATCAATATTATAATATGACTTGGCTGGAGCGTTTTAAATCGTCATCGTAAAATAGTCTTGCCATCATTTTGCTGTAAAGGTCTCAACTTGTTTTATTAGAGCAGTTCTGCCTCGAATTGGGCTCAGATAAAAAAAGACAGGGAAAAAAAATATATACAATTAATTAAAAAAAAGAAAAAAAAAATATATATATATATACATATATATATGGTTTTGTTTTTAGACCTTCCTTTGCATGTTGTCCCCTGGGGAGATTCTATCTGCGATTTAAGATTTACAACATTGCTTTTTTTCTCAACTAAGTTTTGGGGTCAATTCACAAGAGGACAGTCGTGGAATGTGCTGCCCCCAGTCCCCCTCCTCTAAAAAGCTGACCTATCGCATTTTCTCGACCCGTTGCCGTGATAAATGTTCACTTCCTGATCTCTTTCGCAGTCACGGCGGAGAAACCGAGGTGCTATCCAAAACCCCCTTGTCTGAGACAATGTGTTATTGTCATTCATTCGTAGACATTCATTGCTTTTGACGACTTGCGGTCTGACTTTCTTGGCCGGGGTGCGAGGACGCAAAGGCTTCAAACTTTTTTTTTCTTTTACCTTCTGACCATTTTGCTTCTATAGAGCTTTTTTTTGAGGATCGACTTGTACCTTGGCTTTAAAAAAGTAAACTGTCAAAACCACGGCAGACTCTGGGGAGCCCCTCTTGCAACTTCCTCTGGTTTCTTCATCAAAAAAATAGGCATTGATTAAAATACAATAATTGTAGCAATAAAAAGGCAAACCAGGATGGGGCCAAAGTTTCGGTTACGTGAGGTTACAGGGGCGTGTTGTGTTCACAAAAAAAAAAGGATCTTTCATAAGTCAAGGTACCACTGTCCTGTGTCTGGTGTGCAAGGTCATCAAGGCCGGTGTGGAGACCACCTGCAAGTGCCACGGCGTCTCCGGCTCCTGCACCATCCGGACATGCTGGAGGCAGCTGCAGCCCTTCCACGAAGTCGGCAAGCAACTCAAGCAGCGCTACGAGACCTCGGTCAAGGTGGGCAGCTCCACCAACGAGGCCACGGGGGAGGGCGACATCTCCCCGTCGGGCCGGAGCCAACAACCGCCGCCGCCCGCGCTCCCGCAGCTCAACGAGCAGATCCCCCGCACTGTCAACCTACTGCACATCGAGGACTCGCCCAGCTTCTGCAGGCCCAGCAAGTACTCGTCGGGCACGACCGCCCGCAAGTGCTACAAGGACAAGAACTGCGACGCTATCTGCTGCGGGCGGGGTCACAACACGCAGAGCCGGGAGGTGACGCGGCCCTGCCAGTGCCAAGTGCGCTGGTGCTGCTACGTGGAATGCAAGCAGTGCACGCACAGGGAGGAGGTGTACACCTGTAAGGGCTGAACGCCGCCGCCATTACAGGAGTGGGGACACTGATAAGCACTTTGAGGGATTCCAAGACAAACTTCTTCTCAGACAACTGGGTGAACATCTCACGCCTTAAGCAGACTCTACTTATTCGACTTTTTACGTGCAAGCATAGCCACGAGAGTGAAGGAAGAAGATCCGTGACGGGGGTCCTGTGACGGGGATCCATCGACGACTTCCAACAAAAACCAGACAGGGTGTAAGAATTTTACTCTACACGCACATATCTACACGCGCACACATTGTGTGTTTGCATATGCATGTAAATAAGTTTATAAAGAACGTTTTATATATTGTATACAAGCCACTTATGTCATTTTATGGTCAAAAGAAAAAAAACCACTAACTGCACAGACGCTTTGCTAGTTTTGTGCGACCGTTGCCGCCTTTTTGGAAGTTCTAAACCGAGACTCCTTCATGTGGTGGGGAAAACAAATTGAAATGTTTTTAATTTTTTTTTTAATAGACCATTTGCAGCTGTAAGTTGCATTTTGAAAATAACTGGACACTTTCTTAGAGACGCCTGCGCCACACAAAAGATTCCGTTTTTTTTTTTGTGCCTATCCAAAGATAATGACGCTCGCAATGTTTATTATCGTGTTGGTCGTCTCATGTCTCATTTAGCAAAACGATCGGGACCAAATTTTAGAAACGGGGCCGTTCTGCACAACCAACCGCAATAATAAACAATGTTAAATCATTTTAGATAATTCTATGTGGGAACATTCTCTTTTCTGTTCCCTGGTTTTTGGAGCGGCGCAGGTGTACCTAATATTGTGACTGACGGGTGGATGCAAATGAGGAATACAAATACTATACGTCCCTCTGCCTTCTTCCGAACGTTCAGGGAATAGATTCAGACCACTACGACTGTTTGGGGGGAAACCATCCATCATGAAGACGACAGCGGCCTTGCTAGAAAAAAAAATGCGGCCGGACGTAGCAACCATATTATTACCGTTGAGCCATATTCCTCATTAGCATAAGCACCCGGTCATCTGATGCCCTTATTGTAGACCGTGAAGATAAAAGCTTCTGAATTGTCTGCACTTAGCTTCTGGTAATCATCTATAAGATATGCAGATCTTGTTTGTGACTACTGAGTGAGAGAGGGGGGGACCCAGCTTTGTATGATAGCATTCATTCCCACACTGAAAGCCAAAAAGCCCTTTATAGTATTTTTTTCTGTTTAAATCTATATTTATGGATGCAGCACAGATTTTTAATTTTTTTTTTAATTGTAAATCGGTTTCTTCTCCTGTGGTAATAAGACACGTGATCAACTATCGCAAGAAATGAGCTTCAGTGACACCCCGCAGTTTTGTCTAAAAATAAATAAATAAATAAATGTACAGGCAATGTTTAAAGTCATGTTAACATTATTAACTGTCATACAGTTAACCAGTCAAATATAAAAAAATGTGACAAAATGTGTAGAAACCGACAAGAGTCCGAGCTCACAACAAAAATAGGGAAACCTAAAACCATAAATCCTTTAATGATATATGAAATGACATCTAGTGAGGTGCATTGCGTTGTTTGGACTCCATGTTTCATCCAAATGTCACGTTGGGGCGTTTGAGCTTCCCCCGCACGGATTCTAATCATAGATCCTGCACCCAGCCACCGTGGTCCAGAATTTCGATAAGCAAATAAAAGCCGCGCAGAAGTTTGCACGCTACATGCAAACCATAATAACTATGCAGCGCAAATGCCTGCCTGCCACAGCACACTTTTGGTATGTGCTCACCCCCCACCCCACCCTTCCATCAAGAAAACACCAACTTCTCTTGGCTGATGAGCTTGTTGAAGACAAACAGGAATACCAAATGCCCACTGAGTGCATTTTTCTGGCTCCGCTTATAGATTGTATTTGAGGAGAATGATGCTGCAAGATGATGATGTCATGCAACATTCTCAAAATCCAAAACTCCGCACTGTTTAGTTAGCAGAAGACCATGTACAAAAAAAAAATCTATTTTGTAGAAAAAAAAAGTAAATAAATTATTTTTAAATATATTATGAGCATGTGTTTAGTGTAAATACGACTAAATTGATTTTATATCCAGTATTTTGTATTTTTTTTTGGGGTTGTTTTCAAGAAGCATGTATTCATATGCAAACTTGCTGTTTTTCAAAGCACTAACAAAATCCTAACAAATGTGTATTCATGCGCACCATCTCCACGATATCTTCATCGGATTTGATCTCTTTGTATAATCTACTACTTTCGTGAAAAGCCTTTATAACATGTTGTCACTTTTACAAGTACACTTTGTTTTTTATTAGGGTTTGTGCAGTGCGTGTACAAACACACAGCCCGATACCACCACACCAACAAGGTCTTTGTCATGTCTTATGGGAACCCTAAATTATTGTCCTCTACCTCATGTGTATAGCTCGTACATAAGCAGATCACAAATGACTGGTAAGAATGTATTTAAGTTATTTAACATCTTTGTATAACAAAGGAGAGACAAGAAATCTGAAATAATAAAAATGAATTTTTAAATTATATTCGCATATTCCTGGTGAGTCATTTGGGTGACATATTTGGATGGATATATATATATTTAAAAAGTATATACCGTATTTTCCGCATTATAAAGCGCACTGGATTATAAAGCGCACCTTCAATTTTTTTTTTAAATGTATTTATTTTTTTACCTTAATGTCAAACAAAGTCATCGTGAAATCAAATGCATGATTCATTTTTGGCCTTTTTCTCAGTACTCAGACATACGTTATATGACTATACCCGTTGGGGGAATTACCCCCGTGGTGGGTCGCTGTTATTAATTCAACATTCCCCTCCTCAGCAAGCGTGGGGAGATTTCGGGGAGTTTTCTCTCTCAACAAAACGTGGCTTATAGGAATTGAAACAGTGAGCTTTACCAAAGCAAAACATAATTATTGGATATCTGCGCTAATACGGGAATAGCAAATCCCCATGACACGTGTATCTAAATTAGCAGCTTCGGGAGTATCTTTGCTGCCCCCCTCGCTCGCTTCCTGCCCCCCCCCCCCCTCCCTGCCTCCTATGGTACCAGGCTGCTAATACGAGCTGCAACTTTGCGGTGCGCTGTAATCCAACAACGTTTTGACAGCTGTTACCATGAAGGAAGTGGGCGCAACTCAAACACACATATACGCACATACATACTTACACACAGGGAAAAAAACTGAAGGAATCTTCAAGCTCTTTCTAACTTGTGAGATAGTTTTATGAAGAAAAAAAGTGGCGGAATGTTGTTATTCCAGCACAAGATATATGTGGCCCGTTTTGCTCCGCTGCACTTTGATTGCGGTTTTATTGCAGCAACGCTCAATCATAAATAAGTGTACAGCTTTAAATACCAAAGATACAGCTGACTAGTTCTGTATTTTGAAAAAAATACTGAATTGTGTTCAATAGAGTTACTATATAAGCAAAAAAGTAGGTTTCTTTTTTTTTGGGTTGTTGTTAATTAAACTCAAATTTGCTAGCATTAGCAACAGCTCAAATTTGCTAGCATTAGCATTAGTCAGCCTAAGGCACCCAAAACATGTCTACTTTCTGGTTGGAAATGTCAGAGGAACTTGTGATTTTTCTTTTCCTGACTTTATAATTGAAGTTTACTTGATCATGAGTTTGACTGTTAAAAACAATTGCTATCATGTGAACGTTTCCATCCAAACAGTTATGACTTTGAGCTTCAATAAGGCAATCCAAGCATGATCTAAACTCTCAAGGAGGGTCAAGCATATGTGCTATGAAAACACCTTAGCTCATGCTGTAGGTCTTTTGGAACTCATTTGTCTTTTCTTTTCTGAAGGCAGGGAAACAAAGTCAAAAAAGTTCCCTCTCAGCAAAGAGTGCATCGAGTCCATCGGGGGATGTCACTTCCTTACTTCTTTCCTGTTCTTGACTTTCAGTGTTTACAACTATTTTTAATTGTCGCCAAGCACCTGTCAGTTCACACACACAAACATACGCAAACTGAAATGTGTTGCTGTGTGAAAGTATCATAATAACGAGAGTAACTAGCATGTAGCTTAATGGCTAACTCCTAGCATGCTACTAAATTTCGTGTTATCTCCTTTGTCAAAACTACGTTTGGGAATTTGATTTACTTTTTAAGCAACAATCTTTGGATGCATTTTATGTGCTCTGTTAAAAAACGTGATTATGAAATAGCAGAGAAGCTGCACTAAATCTTAAATGGCTTTCTGAGATAGATGTTAGGCCGTTAAAAACTATTTCTCACTGGCAGACGTGAACAGCTCAATTTTAGACGCCGCCCACGAGGGACCGAGTCTTTAAGGGCCTCCCCACAAGCCGGAGCCGGATAATGGAGGTTTTCAACACTCGCTCCGAGTCATAAAAATGTCCGCTTCGCATGACAAAGCTCGTTTTTCACAATGCTGCGTTCCAACTGGAGACTTTCATAAACGTAAATCGTGCAGTTCGTTGAAACATGACAAACAAACAAAATCAATAAATAATAATGGAGCATGCGAGTACCTCGCTTTGGCCCGACAGGCCGGAAGAGGCTCCAGACACCCCATTGTGGTCTTTCGAAAAATTGGGGTGACGCCTGTGATTTTGGCAGCGGAGCCTCTGAGAGGCTGCCAGCAAGAGGTGCAGGGTTAGAAACATTTGTATTCACTTCCTCCTATTACTCCATTATTCATCCTAATCTCCATGGACGTGGATGCTTTAATTTGTCTAACAGAGCGAGAACTCTTCCGACAGATACGTCGGATGTTTGAAATGGACATATTCGTGTCTCTTTTGAATCACTTGTATACAAATAACCCATCCGGTCTGAAATTGGACAACCATGAATAGCTATACAGCTACGCTAAGTCCTACGGAGCTGCCGTCAAGAATTGTCAAAGTGACATTTCCATCAACACCGCCCGTTTTACGCGTCGGTGATGTACGACTTTTTAATTACCCGGATAAATCTTGATGCTAAAACAACACGAGGGATATCATGATGCAGGATGACCTGGAAGCTTCTATCGGCAGCTGCGCTAACCCTCAGGCCACCACACACGCTGTCTGGCAGGGAAATAAGTTGCATGTCGTTGGGGAGGGGGAGGTAGGGGGGGGGGGTCTTGCTCAAAGCCCCTCGGGGGGTAACAGAGACAGCTAGTGAAGTGGATGTCCAGCTCATGCCTCAATTGTGCAGTAAAGATTCCCCAGCTGTCCTCAGGATTAGCCTGTGTGCTTATGTGATTAGGATACATGGCACCGGGTCTAGACCCGGCGCCTCTGACCTGGCGACCATGTAGAGCGTGCTAGGACGGTGGCGGGTGATGCTGCTAGAGGTCGAACACCTATGATAAGAATGTTGAGCTCATTTTGAAAAATTTAAAATCGGCATGGTAAGAAGAGGAAGGCACACAAACGACTCAATTCGGACGGGTACACGGATTGTGACCCGTTTGAACATTTCCCTTTCCTTTCCATCATCTTGGCAAGGATTAAGAACAAAAAAATAGAAACTTGTGAACTCGTGTGGGAATGCGAGCTGAGGAGATAGTTTAATCCTCGTCGTAAATGCAAGACGGTTTGCTTCGGGTCGATTCCCACCCTTGCGGCCTTTGTGACGAGCTGAATTAAATTCCCTAAAGCATGGCAGAGTTTCGTCGAGGGTCCGTGGCCACATTCAACGTGCGCCTCTCGGTGGGGCTGGCGACAAGGACAGAGCGCTCGCCGTTTTTGTGAGAATCTGGCCATTTCTTGGACCGAGCTTCCAGATTAGCGTCGGTCGCGGCAGCGGCGGCGGCCGTGTTGTATTGGAGCGAGTGCGTGAGCGTTTTTGTGTAGTGGGGTTGGGCTAAATAGCTAATCCATTGATTTAGTTGGAGTTAACACGCTGGCCAGAAGCCAGCAGAGACTTAAGTTTCAATTGGAGTCGGTCGGATACATGGAGGGGAGATGGTGGGAAAGTTGGAATGTCGCTTTTATTGGACAAAAGGGGGAATTTGAAGAGGAAACTGAAATAAGAGTCCTTAAGTTCTTTCGACTAACTTTTATGTATGCCTTTGAGACAATCAGTAAAACATTCAGTCTTTGTTTGGGCTTTCTAATAATTTTTCCCGTAGGAAATCGTCATAATCCGATTTGTCCAAAAAAACAGTTATATTTTGATATTACATTTATGCATCGGGGGAAAAAAAGAATCAAGCAAAAATTACCATAAATTAATTTAATTTATCAAGTGTAAAAAAAAAAGTTAACTGTATGAAATCTGACAAATGCTTGTTTTTTTATCATCCAAGTTTAAATAGACACAGAACAACTCGAGAGGTTCCATTGAAGTTACGAAATGTACAACCAGACTTCACGTCATTTTTTCTTCAGCTCTCGTATTTTTCTCCTCATCAGCTCCTTCTGGAAAAGTCACAAAAAGGCCAAAGCGAAACACATGCCAATGTTCCTTTGATATTTTTCTGCGACTTTCCTCAAAAATTCCTGACGTATTGCTAAAGTTAACAACTCATTTAACTTGAACTTCTTCTCCTTCTTTTGGAATGTCGCACAAAAGCCACAAAACGGCCCCCACACCCAAAACAGCAAATGATGCATTTAATTAACCGTTAAACTTTTGTGGATTGTTTTTTTTTTTCTCCAATTCCAAATTGTACACCCCCAGGGCCTGTGAACTCCAAACATTCCGCTGTATACAAATTTGGTCAGTAAACGCAAATTAAATTAGAGCACTGTTGCCACGGCGATGTCAACACCAAGAACCGCAGCAATGAGCTCATTTTCAAGATAGTGATAGAACGAGAGGGCGCACTCTCAAACTGCTTGACCCGCGGACAAGATGCACAAATTCTTGGAACGTGTTAAAACACGACGGCGTGAGCGTAGTCGACTCGTCTAGGGGGACAAAGGAACATTCCTTATGTCAGTGAAACTACTGTTTCTTCAAGCTTGTGTTTTCAATTACGTTCGCGGGGCTCGTTGAGAGACTGGTAAAATTACCAGAAGAGAAAGCAGGGCATGAGAATAATTCCTAAGTACCGCTACATGTGGTGATGGATGACGAGGTTAGTAGCATCGAATCCGACTGGGACCTTAAAAAGTTCCAAACTTGCTGGGCTAATTTGATTTCTCTTGCTAACCAAAACAACAGCACCTAGCAAGGCATTTGTTGAGCCGAACACTTTAAACTGGACCCACATGAACTATATAGTACATTAAATCCATAATTTCTCACTTTTCACAAGGGAAGTGACACTTTGGCTCTTAACTGGCTGCAAATGAATAAAACAAACAGACTTGTGCATACACCTGACCCGCCCGCATGTAAGTTGTAATTGCTCCACTTGTCGCTTTGGCCAAGCAACATAATTCATTCTAAAGCAGGTGTGTTTTTCTGGAAAATGACCTGTGGCACTTGAGTTCAACATACACACACGTGTCCGTATTGCCTCCTGGAATCATGCACAGCTGTCCACTGACATGCTCGCTTTGCTTTCTTGGTCGGTTTGTTGTTACAGGTTTGTTGATTGAAAAAGCAGGACGCTCCGTTCAGGCAGAAAGCAGGTTAAGACTTTATGAAGTGTTTTGTTTTATTTATTCATAGACAGAAAATACGGAGTGGAACCTCAAAGGTTGACTCGGGCCATTCTGGGACTTGTTCGTATTTAACTTTCATTTTTAAAAACGCTGAAATTTTAAAATGTGGCCGATTCCAAAGACCCCCCCCCCCCCAAAAAAAATATATTGAAAATCTCCTGTGGTGTATTCAAGATGGCCAACGCATTAAACAAACTTATTTACCATTTTGATTGGCTGTTTTATCTGCGACCTTGCAATGGCATTCACCAGAGATTACAATTTTGAAACGCAGCAAAATCTAAAGGAAATACTTGGAAACTATTCGGCCTGACTGACAGTTAGTGGGTACCCCGAGCACTGTGCATTGACTTTTGGGACTAATGACATCCCTAGTAATGATGTCACAGTGAGGGGGTCACATTTAAAGTCACAGAGGTCTTTCTAGGATTTGGCTAGCAATGCAACGTGCTGGCAACGGGAAGGAGTTTAGGTAACTAATTGAAAGTTCAGGTACAAGTTTTGCTAGTGCCTGTGCTCCCAGCCACATGATTTATAAAAATAAAAAAAAAGGTCCAGAGCAGCTGCGAAGAAAAAAGGGTACCTGCGGAATGATACGTTCGCGCGTTTTTTTGTTGTTTTTTAGCGTTAATGTAATTCCATACGTTGTGTTTTGGCTTGTTGAAATGATATAGGATTCCTTACCAACGGCGATGGAATTAAAAAAAAACCTCCTGACTTTGTTGTACTTAATCATAAAAAGCTGTAGAGGGTTTGCCTTCCTTTGTTGATACAGGGCCGGCCGGTGTGAGCCAAGAAATACAAAGAAATATTCTTGAAAAGTCCGCTCTTGGTGGGCAACGCGGACGGGACGTCACCTGATATTCTGTGATGTCGGGATAATGGCTACTGACCCCGGATCTTATCAGCTTTAGCTGATAAAAACTTAATGAATCTCAAATTGGACACAAGGTTGACTGATGAAATGTGCTGATGGATCGGCCTTTCCCAAAATTGATATAAATAATAAAACTTACAATGCAAAATTGCCTTTAAGCATTGAATCTAATGGAGGACGGTTTGGGAACGGCGCAGCGCAGTTTGGAAGAGATGCCTGAAAGCACATTTCTAACACTCGGGGCTGATCAATGCGCGAGTCTTATCTGACTAAACGGCGATGTCTGTTTTACTCCGTCCGTAGCCTTGGCTCGAGGCCCTCCCTGGCTATCAGTGTTCAGGCCTAAGAGGATCATGTGTTAGCTGATATCTTAGCTCGGTGGGGTGCTGAAACGGGAAAAGGGGGTGAGGGGGGGGGGGGGGTAGTGCGGAGGAGGAGGTAATGATGGACCACTTTCTCCTGAGAGGACACGAATTCCGATGCAAAGCACTCATGGCGCCATCGCTTGGTAGTTTGCATGTAGAGGCAAGATGAATTTTTGGAAGTTCTATCTGAAGATGTTTTGAACATGACATGTCGGGGTTCTCTCGAGTCATGGATGACAGCGCTGGAGAAGCGGCTAATAGCTCCCTCTCTTGCACCGCGCTAAACACACCCTCCGCTAAAATGATTCCTCTGGGGAATCAATGGCTCCATTCTCTGGCGGGCCGCAGTTTTCTCGATGCCGCTCGACCTCAATGTGAAACACTAGACAGTGATGAGGGAAAACACAACATAATACTTGTGTGACCACTTTGCTCAGTGGTTCTTCAGTGTAATGCAGCGTGCTGAGAGGCGATTCGAATATTTTGGTTACTTTAGCCACTACGGCCACAATGCTAAACGTTTTGTTAGATAAATGCCTCCATAAGGTGCCAATCAATATAGAATTTTTTTTTTTCGATTGCAGGTGCGCGGGTATGAAGGATTCACTGCCTAGCTTGCTACAAATAAATCGCTAGCTAGCTAGAGAGAAGGTAGTCTTTGCCTGCTAGCAGAATGACGGGCGAGTTGGTAGAACGGTGGCGTCGACAACGATTTGAGTAAGACCGATAGTACTTGAGACTGCCATATTTGGGTTTTGATCCGCGGCCCACATTTTGTTCGTGGCGACTAACGAATGTCTGCTGGCAACACATTTTACTTCGCAAACATATCAGCATGATCATTTGTGGTCCAAACTGTGAGCTTCCTTGATCTGCAAGCAAAGACGTCAACTCTTTATTGAAATAGATCAAATCTCTTGGTTGCCTACAAATTATCCGAGCCCTGGTATGAAACACACCCATTTGGGTTAATTCTGTGATAGAATCCAAGTGCGAGCCAGCGCCTTGGGCTCAGCATCAAAGACGAACCACAGTCACTTTGTCTGCATCCTCGTTTCGATGGAGCCCCACAAAAATGTCCAAAATCTCACAGTGAGCCAAGCGTTTAGTGGAAAAACAAACGTCTCTGTTTCAACTCTTTACAGCGCACATCGTGCTTTCTACTTTTTAATCTTCCAGTAATTGTTCTCTCAGGGAACCACAGGGATGACTCCACTTCACCCTGAGAACGCAGCCTCGTCCTTGGCCACAACATCTCCGCCGTCTGGCCACAATCGCTTGGCATCACACCACCTTCTCGTCCATTACTCACGAGTTCCAGAGGTGCTCGGGTCCCGGGCTTCCCGCATCAATTATTAAACGTCGATTACTAAACAGATGACGGAAGCGGAGTCGGCACGAACGGCCGTGTGAAATTGAAAGAAAATGGCGCCACGGTGACGTAAGTGTACAATCGGGCACCTATATTATCGCAAGGGAATGTGAAAGGCGCGCGGGGTGGCACCGTACGAATTAAGCAGATTGCGACTCAAGTGCTCATGGCACAGCAGCAGAGTAAAGTACCCAAATCAGCTCAATGCAGCTAAGCCTAAATATTTATAAAAATCAGTTGTAATGGGGTTCTACCCTGGCAGTACCATTCTGTCCACTCGCAGCGGGTTAGAAAGTGGTGACTTTTCAAATCGAGCTGTTGTTCGGACGCTGGTAGGTAGTTGGTTGATTATCGGTAGGTTGGTCATTGGGTTGTCGGCCAGGAAGTTGATTGATAATTGTGAGTTTTCCCTTACCAAAGCTAACCTGCGTTCAGTTACTCTTACTCGGCTTTTGTTTGTAGTCCAGTGGAAGTCGATATGAGTCGTAAGGGGAGCCTGTTGCTACAAGAGTCTGAGCAAAGGTCAAACATGATGACTTGTTTTCTTTAGGATTCCTCTGGGATGTCGAGCAAATCAGGCTGTGAGGCTTTTTTACCTGCAGGCAGTGATGGGACCCTTGAAGTACATTTACCAGACACATTATTGACAACTTGCATAAGATTTTTAAAAAATTCCAATACTGCTGCGGAGGCACGAATTAACAATCTTGAGGTTTGCCAGTCCATTTACACTGAATCCCATTTTAGCTGCCAATGAGTAAAAGTACAAAATGACTTGCGCTTCCCAGGTCAACAGTTCAGCTCAGACTTGGACTTCACCACAGTGGAACACATGCCTTCCTCCTCTTGACTTCCTCGCCAAACAGGCAATCCAATCCACACTGCATTGGATGTGACTTATTTGTCGCTCACATCGTGCGTGAGAATGACCAAAAGTACATGTGGAATGTTAAGTGCAGAAACCATCAAAGAATGCACAAGGCCTCGAGGGACTAGCCTATGAAATTAATGATCCAGAGTGACTCCTGCGCTACGCAAAGAGAGTAGAGAACAGGCCACTGTATGAGAATGACATACCTCAAGTTTCAGTGTGCTTTTCTATGCTCCACCAAATCATAATATTTAATAAAAAAATTTTTAAATTAACTTCCTGGATGAGGCATCATCTTGGCATGAATCTGGCTCGCTAAGTTAATAATTTCAGGAGACGTTGCGAATCTTTCACAGCGACACTGCAATTGTGTGACATTTTCTGGTGGAAATTCCTTTAATAGTGGTAAAACATTGCCAATATTTGCTGAGTTGATTGTTGAGTCCTATGGTTAGGTTACTGGTTCGTTCTTTGGTCAGTTTGTTGGTTAGCCACCCACAGGACTGGAACGTTGTCGGGACTAAGTAGCAGTCAAACGAGTCAGAAAAAGTCATTTAGGATTGTTGGAGGTCTGCGCCTTGTTTTGCCGTTTTGGTTGTTGGCTGTAGATGGCATACAAAATCCAATCAGCTAGCGAGATGCTTCTGTGGTGCCCACGTGCAACTCTGCGACAAACTCTGGTCACCAATTGAGAGGGAGAAGCAATTCCCTTAGGGGGTGGGTTGCAGGGGGAGGCAGGGGTGCCACTGGCGCCTGCATTAGTGCGATATAAATCCTGCTTGCTTTGAAAACAATTAGTGGGGGGATCAAGACTAGCTGGGCAGTCTCCCCGGCCTGGCGCTGAAGAGGAGACAGGTGCCACCAGCGGCCTAAGCCACCGGCGCTGCACCCTTATAGAGTGGAACGGGCAAAGGCTTGCAAAGCAAAATTCCTAAACTCAATCGAACAAAAGAGAGAGCCCCACAAGGTCCGACTGGTGTTTGTGACCTCCCACGGGCATTTAAGACTTTGTGTGGGACCTGTGTAGATCTTGGCAGAAAAGATAGGATTGAAGGCCCGTTTCGACCCTTATATGACCTGACCACCTGCTACAATGAAAGTTATTTTTACCTCCACTGTGGTGGTGGTTTTTCATTTGTTTGTTGGCAGCATTGGCCGAACAAGTGCGAAGGTATTTCATTTCAAATGTTTTACCCATTTTCCGAAATATCTAAGACCAATCAGGATTATCTGGCCTTGGATGACATCCTTGTCTAATTTGTGTCGGCACACCGATGAGTCAAACGCAGAAGGATTAAGAGACTAAAGACATCAAGCGTTAAGGGCTGGAATATGGAGACGGATCCAACCCGGTCTTTGAAGATTCCCAGGGACTCAAGCTCTTTGGAACCCCTAATTCAAAACCAAATCCCCTCTCACTTTTGAATCCGGGTTTATCCTATGGTTCAAGCCCTTAAGACCAGTTTCGACAGCGTGACGTAATTCGCACGGACGTAAGCAAGTCACTATTCAGATGCGCGACCAAGAATAGGACACCAAACAAATTGCCACCTAAAGATGTCAAAGACTTAGCACAAAGATAACAGCAGATTAAACGGTGGCCCAATTCAATCTAGTACCGCATCTGGTAGAACCAATCCCACCACTATTAACTGATTGATTATGATGTAGCGTATATGAGGCTATAAATCTGATATAAGTCAGTGCCTAATGCTTTTAAGTCATACCATATTCTATGTAATGAGGAAGGCGAAATTCCCTAGTCTGCTTACTCTCATGGAAAATTCCTTTCCCTTTTGGAGTATGTACAGAAACTGACATTGCACGGAAATATGATACGGTACCATCATTTTAGCTTAGGGGGGGACAGGGGTCTAAAGGGGCACAGGAAGGATATACAGGATGAGGGCCAGTTCCCTCTTGTGGCAGGTTGTAAACGGGGATTCCCTCCTTGAACACCAGCGATGGAGAAGCAGATAGTTGAGACGTTCCCATGCCATGTTTTACTGGTATTGTCTTTTCCACTCCCGTCAGGGATCCTCATGTCTGGCGGCTGAAATCGGTGGGCAAGTTTCCAGGGCGCTGTGGAATCCTTGAGGATGACATTCAACCTTGTGCTGCTGACTTGGCACTTTGATGCCAAGACAGGAAACCCAGAGGGCAGACTTTTGAAAATGGGAGTTTTGTTAATAAACGTAAAAGAGCTTCCTATTGTTTTCCTCGGTATTAGCTAGCACTTTGTTTTACACGTGTACATTTGTGACATTAGCTTTGATTGAAAACTGGGTATTTTCTGGACTGTGGAAAATTCTGGAAGGATGGGACATGCTGGAAAAAAATCATAATACAATGACTGGAGCAACTGGACCAACCGCTAAGCTTAACCTCTTTCACATCACGCTCCTTTAATCCGTGACTCCAGCTAGAAAAATCACGCCTGCCGAGTTCAGGCTCAATTTGGAACCGCCTCGCGTCACGCCAAGACACACTCCTTGTCTCAACAACAGACTACCGGCATCTGGCGAATCCACGTTACACGCCATATGCCAAACACACTTTTCTCTCATTAGTCGTTGAGAGGATTGTAGTACACGTTTGTTTATTGAAATAGTGAGGCCGGATTTATTATTTCCTCTCACGGAGGAAATGTGAACACTTATTAAACACCTTATACTCGGGACACTTGAAGACGGAAAATTGCAATAGGAACTAGGAGAAGAATAGGAGAATGGGAATGTGTGGGATTTTATCTGGAGGCAACACCCTGCATGTAGCCAAGGACTTCAATAAAGGTCATGACTTCCAGGCCTGCCATTTATAATGGTAGAGAAAGCACATCATTCATCAACAGTCCGTCAATAGCTGACAAAAAACTAGGTAGACCCCGATCACTATCTTATTTGTAGCTCCCAAGCTTTCCTGCCAACACATTTTTATTTTTTCTTCAGAGGCAAATATTTCACATTTTTGACTCTGTAAGCAGCGGAGCACCTGCTGAAATTTTTCAGTTGACCCGTTCTGGTACTTTCGGGCTCCAGCGAGGCTATTTGGCTCGGTTTCCGCATAGTACGAAGGACTCGGTGTCTGCACGTATGCCAGAGGGGTTATTTATGCACCTCGCCGTTGACGGATGGACAAAGGACCTGCTGCTTTCTGGCAGCTCGGCAGGACATCTTCAGTTTTCAAGGTCTTCAAAGCGCCGTGCTGGGTTGTCCATCAGTCGGGTCGTCTGGTTCTTTGTACGTTCTTTTAGTTGAATGATGATTCCGGTGCCCGGGTGTCCTGTTTTTTATCAGACTCTCCTGAATCTGCTCATCAGGTTTTGAAACGACGATAAAGTTCAAACGGTAAGCAGCATAGTGGACTAGCGGTTTGTGACTTCTGCCTTTCAGTTTTGGAGTTCTTGGTTAGATTCTTGGCTCTCGAAGTGAATTTTGCATGTTTTCTTCATGCTTCTGTGGGATTTTTCCATGTACTCTGGCTTCCTTCCACGTTCCAAAAACTGCATATTAGGTTCACTGCAGATCATCAGCGTGACTCGAATTGGGAATGGTTGACTGACAAGGGACCAGTTCAGAAAGTGAATGGATGGACTATAAATCATCGATTCAGCTTCTAATTTTCCGTTTGAGGAAATCCCGTTATGTTAATGTCCTGCTTCGCTGGAGAATACAATTTCTCTTTGCCCGCATTTTGTCCTGGCAAATGGTCAATATCGTTTCCAAATCATTTTACGATCCACATGGTAGAAAATCTTCATCAACTTTGGGTTTTGGTGTCACTTTTTATTACTCAAAGTGAATTTCCCACTTGGCTTTGTGTAATGATTAAACACAGTATGGCCTGGAGGCAGGCCACATTTTTATATTGTGGGATTTGCGCAGTAGCAGACCTCTCGCTGATTTCCCGCCTTCTTTGAGTGAAGTCGACTCCAAGTATGTTCTGACATCAGCCGCTGACCAAGGCTGTCAAACAGACTTCAAAACATGCACTTAGGCAAAAGTGCACACTCCCTTTTCCCACATCCCATCCCAGAGACCTTTATGTTGTCCACACAATGGAAATCCAAACACACAAGAAAGTGTTTTTTCTCCCATGCAAATATGAAATTCATACAGGAAGGAGCAAAAAATATGCTGTTCGAGATTCGCCGCGCGCCCAAAGAAAACAACATTCTGCAAAGTGCGAGCTCGAGGCTCGACATCCTGCGGCCTTTTTCCCTCGCGCTGCCAGCACTACATCAACTTGACAAATACTGAAGGATGTGACCTCCTGATCTGAACCCAAACTTACCTTAAGATCAGCTCAAGTCTCATCACGCCTACCTTGGCTTATGGTTCCAGTCTAATGAGCGAATACCAAAAGGTTTACGAGCTCCGACAAAATTTGCCGCAAACTTGGGATTCGAGCAACGGACTGGTCGGAAGACCGTGTGTAATTACGTCCTATCACAGGGGCGGGTCACTGTTTGGATTAGCGAAATCAGTTTGTAGATAATATTGACTTGTGTGGGATTTCACAGTCATCTCAAATGAACAAGAAGAAAGAAAAAAAAAAAAATCACCGGGGTAGGTAATGGATGACGAGTCACCGGGGCACTCGCCCAGGTCTCTATCTGCGTGCGCTCGACCATCATTTCAGGGTTTTTTTTGCTTGAAGTTTATCTTGTGACGCTTGAGGTAAACACTTGTCAGCAGATAGCATCGCCTTTCCCAGCGGGCAGGGGACAGGCTGTGGGAAAGTATATACAGTCGGCCTGGTATTGCAATGATGACCACCCCCCCCCCACACCCACCTCGGACGGACGGGACGGTAATTGTTGCTTGTCTGAACATCTCCCAGTCTGACAGTCACTGTCGCCTGAAACCAATCACTCGGAATAAGATGGCACAATGGCAAGGGAAGAGGAGAACTAATGCTGTCCCAGTTGTCAAATACTTTTGTCCAAATATCCTGAGGTTTATTTATGAATAGTTCTTTGGTCCGAAAAAGAAAAAAATCCGCCTTACTGCAACGAGGGAGCACGTTGAAGTAAATCGTTTATTACTTGCGGTAGGAAAAATATAGTTGTCATCAAATTTTAGGAAACAGCATCTTCCCGGTCTGGTTCTTTTAAAGCTCGTCGGGTTCAGGTGATCTGGGAATTTCTCTTGTAAATTTGATTGGCGGTCGTCGTAAAAGTAAAAAGGTTTGTATTGGCAGGGGAAGCGTTCCCAGATTCATTCATCGAAAAGTCGAATTTTCCTTTTTAAAGCCGACACGTTACACTTGTGAATGAGTCACAGAGCCGCAGCGTGGATCTGCTAAACACATTGACGTGCTCAGCGCTCGGCGTTCCTGACAGAATACCGACGCGCAGATCTGTCTTGCTCATCCACTCCGACAAGATAAAACGCACACGCAAAAAAACATCATTAAATTCTGCATGACAAATTACATCCGTTAAGCGAAGGTGCCAGCCAGCCATTCAGGGGCAACTTTGGGTTCTTTCCAGGACGCTCCCTCAACATAACTAGCCCTCGTAATGTCTCAAAATAACATCGAGTTCCTGCCACGGTTGCTAAGTGGTACCTTTGATTTCCATATAAAAATATAAATATAAAAATACAGCCATCCAGTTGACGTGATGTGTTGTCCATAACGAGCCATCATTGATTGGCAGTTTAACGGGCCGGTTTCAACAATAGACGTGAATGAGGGTGGTCTTTTTTTATTATAAGAAGATCCATGAAAAAGCCTCCAGAACCAATGCCTGAAATTGAACAGGAAGTCGGCCATTTTGGTTTGAACTACCACTCTTGATCAGGGGTGGTTGCATGAGATAAAAATGGGCGCATGGCTTCAAAATAAATATGGGCTGTATTAGACGTTCTGAACATAAAGCGGATATGGGAAACGAACCACAAAAAAAAAAAAAAACAGCCACTTACTCGTGACGCCAAACGAAAGAGATTTTAAGAGCGTGGCCTCAAACTTGGCGCCGGAGATGGCAGACAGTCACGAAGCCTATCGCGGGCAATAAACAAGGAGTCACGCAAACGTACACTTCACATGCAACGCAGTCGGTGATTCACTTAACTGAAATCGTACTCCCCTTGGCCCGAGCCTTCCATATGGCATCATTTCTTGTTGCCGTTAAAACCGACGCGGCGGCCGAATGCATGTTATCAATATAAGCCTCACAAATGACACCATGCAGGGCGGCTCCGAGTAAACTACTCTCATCGCCGACTACGTTTGAGACAATGGAAAACGTTTGAGGAGCCGCTCCCTGTTGCGGCGTCAGACAAACTGCTCCCTCTTGACGTCAGCACCGCACCACAATTAAAACAATCTAGGAAAGACAAAGGTCATCGCCTCGAGCGGAGGAACGGCGTTGATCGTCATGACCACCGCCGTGAAGATCCAAGCCTACGTATGCCTTTCATCAAACAAATGACTGCGGCTAATGCGGAACGAAAAATGGGCTTGATAACATGCTGGCACGTGTTGAGCTCGAAAAAAAAAAAAACGACTACAATCGAAAATGGCCCTTTTCCTCAATCTATAATACTTGATGAGTTAATGATGAAATCGAGGCAGAAAACTAAATAATGCTGATTTGTATAGACAATGAACTTCCATTCAAAATAATTAAAGTTGGGGGTGTAACGGATGATTTATGCTATCGCTACCTGTTCAGGACATACTCAAACATATATGTTTGATGTGCTTTGTGATTAATACACCACATCCATCACGATCAAATCAAACGACTCCCTTGGGCGTAAACGCCTGTTTTGCCAACTCGCTTACTTCTAAAATGACAAAAATGTACATATTATTAGATTTTGCTGCGTGCATACCGGTATCCCGAGAAAGATTGATGTGGTGTTTACGAGGCTGTTAGCGTAGCGTTGGCCCGCCGGTTCAAAGCGCCATCCCGAAACAAACGGCGATGGAATGGAATGGAAGACGACCTCCTCGACTGTGCGGTGTGAAATCGCGCTGGGGTCACATGTGTTTCTGTTCACCCGTCTCACCTTGAGACTTTAGAAGACGGGCTGGATAACGTGATGGTGCCGCCCGACCTGCTTTTGGGGCCATCTTGCTAACCGAGAAGCAACCTTTCATCTTTTTTTAGAAGCCCGGTCCAAGTGGTAATATTTTTCTGCCTCTCCAAGCCAGATATTTTCACACTTGAATCCGTGCATGGTGGATTGCAAAATACACATTTGGTCCCGTTGCCCGAATGGTGGAATACAGTCAGATGCAGGTCATTCAAGTGCAGTATATTTCTTCGTTTTACTTTTTCCGTGATAAGATGTTCAGAGTGAGGCTCTCCAGACCGAAGCTGCTGTCCCTGTCGAGATAAAGGCTTCCTCTTTTGAAAGGTCCCACTCGTCATCTGGATGAAGTGCTTCATCAGGAAAACGCTTTCGAGAAAAGTATAGCCTGCAAGAGCAGCCTCCGCTGGAAACGGAGATTACGGCCGACGGGGAGTAGCAAATTTCCGCGCATATTTAACGTTCGCTAATAGCCTGTATACACTGGTGGAGCTAAAAGAGGGGCCATGAGGGCACCGCCCCCCCCCCTCATAAAATGTGCTTGGAACCTCCAGGTGCCAGGACGGATAGATATAGTTTTGGGTGTTTTCCAATTTTTCTGGGAATTTCCACCTGTTCCTCACGAGGACCATGATATTATTTAGCATTTTCTGAAGATTTCTGAGATATCCTTGGCTACCCCATTGCTCCCCCACCACCAAAGAAAAAAATCCTAGCTCCGCCCATGCCTCTAATAATACTTAAAATAATACATAATGTATACGACAAACTATATTCTCAGCAACTATTGTCAGAAAGAATCGGAATTATTTGCCCCCAAATTGTATGTCAGGATTACCAAGGAACATCACGGTGGCGGATTCCCTGGCTCTTATTTTACTTTTTCTTTTTTTTTTTAACTGAAATCAAATCATCATTTGAATGATCATTTACATAACTTTCAAGTCCCACAATAAACAGACCAACACAGCTAGACGTCATTTTGAGTGAAAACAGAACATAATGACTATGGAAAGCAGATGGTCCAGGAATGTCCAAATGGTGAACAAGTCCAAATATAGAGAGTGCCGAGACCTCGGACCATCAGGATGAAGTCAGAATATTTAAAAAAAATTGTGATTGGGAATAATTGTGGGGCATTTCTTCCAATGCCTAACCAATTTTGTCAGGCCATGGTTGGCAATTGGAGAGTCTGAATGGAGTTACCCTTATAAGGACAAAAGTTTCGATACAGCGCATTTGCATTAAGGCGCGGCGAATCACTTATCGGAATTCTTATCAGTTAATCGACGATTGTGTTATTGTATGATTGTTAACAGGCCAGTTCAGATTTGAGGACCCCAACCAACCTCTTCATTTTGTACTCCCTCATGTTACATTTAATTTGTATTGACACTGCAGTACAGTGCCATATTGGAAACAGACTTCAGAGCATAAATGTTTTGAGGAAGGTCAAAAATTGCTAGCTTGTGCATCTATGTACAAATACACTGTACGGTACATACAAAAGATGAAGTTGTCAAATAATATCAATTACATAACAATTCAATCTTACCTTGTGGTGGGCAGGAAGATAAATACAACAATTTCATTATGATTAACATAACAAAATGTGACTTGGGTGCCGCTGCGGTGGGCTCAATGGCAATTAGCTCACTCAATGCAATCCAGATGTGCGTTTGATTAAAGCTTTGAACAAGACAGGCCACCGTGGAAAGAAGAAGGCGGCATGTCCACACCCAAAGCCTCAAATAAACCAAAAAAACTCGGCAAATTCATTCATGTGCTACAAAATGTAAAAAATGTGCAAAAAATGTCGGAATTCAAACATTACAATTACTTACTGTGGAACGTCTGCCAAACAATAGTTGTGCCATAACATTAAAAGGTTCCTCTGTTCAAATAGCCAAATACCAAAAGTTTCTTTTATGTGTTGACTGAGAAGTTACTTCTAAATATCACACTTCAACATAAAGTTGACAAAAACTGAGCAAAAATTCGACTTGTGGACAAAAATAGGAGCTGGCCTGAAGTGAAATGGTCAGCTTTCCAGCAATCTACCGACCGTTTCAGCACCGCATTGCCAAAACTTGCAGGAAAGTGTTGCTTTGGAAGTTTGGGAGATGTGTTACCAAGGAAAAAGGGTCTCTAAAAAGGGGCTTTTGATGACTGGAATATCAGTCACAGGGACGAACCTCGAAAGCCGCATACCTGATGATAGAATTAGGAATGTGTCTAAATTTTTCTGGAAAAATAGTTGGACAGAATTTTGAAATTGGCTGTTGACAGAAATTTCAACCACGTCAACAAGGGGTGTTCAAAGAAGAAGAAAACCAAACCCTATTCTTTTGGCGTTCCACAAGGTTCTACCTCAAGCCCCTTTCTTTTCTTTCAAGTACAGCTGTTAAATGCTGCAATACGATAATGGATGAAAGCCATCATAAGAATCGGTTCAAATGGCCTTTCAAAATAGCATGTAAAGTAACGTTAGGCCAAAGTAGAGCTGCCACATTCTAAAATATAACAGCGTGAGCTAGCCACTTTGGAAACAGATTAAAATGGCCTTTAAAGATGGTGTGTAAAGGAAGGTTAATCTAAATTCCAGCTGTAACATGACAAAATATGACAATACTATCCACCTTGAAAAGTGATCTAAACAATCCTTTAAGAAATCTATGAAATGTGGTTAAAGTACCAGTTTTCCATGTCATGACTTCATTATTTATTCCTCTGGCCTAATGAATACAATATGGTGGACAGATGCAGTGAAAGCATGTACTTGAGCCCAAGAGAGAGGAAAGAGATTTGTCTGTATTTGGAAAGCACAAGTCACTCGAGATAAGATATATTTAAAGATGAAAAAACATAGATAATGCCGTATTTGTTGTGTTTTGCCCACTGACTGTGCGGTTGTCTTTCAAAGTCGCTCTAGCACTTCAAATATTTACCATGCTAAATTGACATACAGTTCCAATGTCATAATTTGTGTTTTTTTTGTAGGTGGCTGAAACAAAATCCCATTTTCTATCTACAGTACTAGTTCTGTAATTTATATGAAAAAGAAAATATATATGGCAACACCAAATACATACAGTAGTTCCAGAGGTATGCCACTTCGCCCTTGGTGGAGGTAATGTCAAGGTTAACTGACTTTAAAGCTCAGAGCAATTCATCACTGTCATTCTAACGGGCAATGACCGTTAGTGGATAGTAGAGAGTTTGTTTCCTTTCCACATTAAATTCACGAGCCAGAGGAATAAACAAATGTTTAATAAGTAAAACACATAAGCGAGAGATGACTGACATCTTCTCTGTTTTTCACTTGAGGTCATCGCCTACCTGGTGTGGCATCCTTGAACAGTCAACATGGCTGCCTCGTTCCCTGAGCGACACTTGGCCCACACACGGAATCCGAGCGTTTGATACGTTTCCCTCACTGACCTACCAAAACGCAACACAAACACACACACACTGTAAGCCCCACGGGATACCCTCCATGTTACCACAGCAACCTGATAAATAACATACCTGCTACTCAACAGCATAAAAAGCAAACAAAGTGAGACATGGAAAATCTTAATTTTGCAAACTAACGTTTGCTAGCCAGCTGATGAGAGCAATCTAACATTAGAAAGCCAGCTAATTATAGAAAATGAACACTAGCTAGCAAACTAATGCAAGTGAGCTAACACTAGCTAGCCAGCAAATGATGTAGCATGTTACGTACCGTATTTTCCGCACTATAAGGCGCACTTACAATTTTCTCAAAAGCCGACAGTGCGCCTTATAATCAGGTGCGCCTTATATATGGACCAATATTGAGCCACTACAGCAGGCGTGTCCAAAGTCCGGCCCACGGGCTTAATGTATATATCTTATATATGGACCACGTTTTAAAATGGGCCATTCATTGAAGGTGCGCCTTATATATGGACAAAGTTTTAAAATGGGCCATTCATTGAAGGTGCGCCTTATAATCCGGTGCGCCTTATAGTGCAGAAAACACGGTAGTTTCATTTACAAAGGGTTTCATAAAAGATGGCGTTTCGAGACAGCTAACACATTTGATAGCCTGCACTTGCTAGCTTACGTAAGGTTCATTTACAAAGACAGGCCTCTAAAGACAGCATGTAAATGTGCTAATAACATTCTGTACCTGCCACTCAACGGGATAAAGCCAACAAAATGAGTCACAGAAATGTCCATTGCCCTATACATCCTACATTCTATGTGCTGTAAAAAGTATCTATGGTATTTTTATTTATTTTTTTACTTACTGAAAAGGCACTGTGGGGAAAATGTGAGCACAGCGTCAGGTGAGTCATTTTATGTTCAACGTGCAGTCTAGTCCAAACCGCCCGCGTCGTCTTCGTTAGCAATTGGAGGTCAAACGCTGGTGGGAAAAACAAACAAACAAGGAGTTCATTCTGATGCATGACAGGTGTGTTTTATATTTAACTTTACCTAAAAGTCTGCTGGCAGGATCGCGGCCAGATGACCACACCTGTCAGACTGAGCCGTTCAAGAGGTCTTCACTGTTTAGACAACCTACCCAAATGTTATTCCCAAAGAAAATTTGCTAGATTGAAGTCTTCTTGCCCAATCTCTGTTCCACATTTGTGACGCTAATTAACTTCCAATTCATTGACTTTCCAAATACGTCAACACAGCTCTGTTTTTGACGTTAATGACGTTTCTGCATGATAGTTCCTCTCTCAGGACGATGTTACTGTTCCATTGTTTCGGAATAATAATTTTCAAATTTTATTGTCCAAATAATGCAAAATAAAAATAAAAACATCAATTTGACCACGCAGTGAATATTATTTAACAAAACAAAAAGGGTTGCTATGAAATTCACCCTGTTTTGTACAGATAGCAAATTGCGCAATAACACCATTCCAGTATAATACACTGCAGGTGTATACCAGCTGTACCTAATAAATTGGCCGATGAGTGTCTTTTTGAAGTCTCTTCTTTGGCCCCATAGAGGTACCAAGAGCACATTTTCACCTGAGAAATGTCCAATTATTCCTTCAACACTTTGAAATACAATACCATACCTCCAAACGGCAGCCGAGCATTTACAGGTCGGTGGTCTCCAGGAATGCGGAATGACAGAAATGATCAGAAGTAGAACTACAAAGAATGCGCCCTGCCCTCACATGACATTAATGACGGACAGCATGGACCAGGTTTACGATCGAGAGAGGCGATAATGTCTTTTTTTTAGTTTTTATATATATTTTTTAAATATATATTCATATATATATATATATATATATATATATATAGTAATTATATACTTTTTATTTCCTTTTTGTACCGTATGTTTCGCACTATAAGGCGCACATAAAATCCTCCAATTTTCTCAAATGCCGACAGTGCGCCTTATAATCGGGTGCGCCTTATATATGGACCGATATTGAGCCACTACAGCAAGCGTGTCCAAAGTCCAGCCCGCGGGCCAAATGTATATATCTTATATATGGACAAAATTTTAAAATGGGCCATTCATTGAAGGTGCACC
Organism: Syngnathus typhle; assembly: GCF_033458585.1. Lineage (NCBI taxonomy): Eukaryota > Metazoa > Chordata > Actinopteri > Syngnathiformes > Syngnathidae > Syngnathus > Syngnathus typhle. The sequence continues at coordinate 9,582,769 of NC_083750.1, read as the reverse complement.
TTATATATGGACAAAGTTTTAAAATGGGCCATTCATTGAAGGTGCGCCTTATAATCCGGTGCGCCTTATAGTGCGGAAAATCCGGTATATACCTTTTTAATATACTTAATACTTTCTCCACTGGATGTTGGAGTGTGAGTGTGTGTGAGTTTGTATGCATGTGTGGCAGTGGAATTTCTGTCCACTCATCCAGAAGAACATCAGTGAGGTCACTGACGTTGGGCCCAAGAGAGGCCCCAATGGCTCCCAGTCAGAGGAGTGGCGTTGATTGACGTACTCTGACAGTGTCCATCAAAACCGAGCGCTATTATCTTTGTGTAGGCTGATTTTTCAACTACAGTTCCTGCACGGGATATTGTTACATTTTGCAGGAGAAATATTGCACAATAGCCAACGAGAAGGTGCCTGGTGGATGTCAACATTCCTGTGAAGTCCGTGTCGCTCTGTTTCCAAGTTGTAATCAGATTAAGCACGTACAAATACGGGCTTACCCCTTGTGTGGTCTCTCGCCCGTGAAAACCTGCCACCCAAATCCCATTAATAGCCCCTTTTAATGAAAGGATAATACCTGTGGGATATTGTATCATTATTGTTGCCAATATTATTAAACTGTCATTGACTGACACTCGTGTCACATGCTCGAGACACCGTGTCAGACGGCATTATTGAATTCTACGCATTCCGCACAAGATTTTGCCAGTCCAATGTTATCAGAGAACAATTGGGAAGATGCTGAGTTCATGTGAATTTGCTAAATCCCGTTTTTTTTATCTGCTTGCCTGAAGTCTGTGTTTCCAATGAGAGGAAAGTAAGAGCAGGGAGGTCTGACAAAAAAAGGTGTGAAAGATGAGGAAAGATGTTCAATTTTCTTTGATGGCTTCGTCTTCACAAGTGCCGGTCGGCAGTCAACACGCTATAAATACACGCCATAAATACACGCCTGGCGTTGGGCGGGAGGCAGACATGACCGGGGTAGCACCGTGTGACCTCACAATCTGGCAGGCTGCAGGACAACAAACTTTTTTTCCCCTCTGGTTCGGAATTTTTTTTTTTTCTTCTTGCAACACGACGTAGTATCAACCATGCTTGTAACTCAAAAAAACTCGTAAGTCAAGGTACCAATCACAGAGGTCTTGGAAAGAGACAGTGCCTCCCACTGGTTAGAATGCTTTACTACACCACACCTCCATCATCAAGTAGCCTGCTTAACTTGAGCAGCATCAACGACAGAATTCCATTACAGGTTTGGCAATTCCAGTCGCAGAGCCACATGGAGGATTTATTAGAAGCAGATGGCCTCGTGCTGCCTTACAAGATGGGCCGAGGCAAAAAAAAAAAAAAAAAACACCGGACTGATTGGCTTCTCCCGAGCCTCGCTCTGCTCTGGGGGAACCAAGAGCGACCGGTCCACCCATTTCCTTTCCTTGCCCTTCCCAGGCATGTCAGTGAGGAGCCAAGCCAAAATGGAGAAGAAGAAGGAAAAAAAAAAATCAGACCTGCAGTGGCTTTTGGACGAACGTTGCAGTCATTACGATTGGTGACAGAGAAGGTGTGCGGTAGAGAGACGAGGTGAGGTCCAGAGCCAAGAAAAAGAGCCAGAAAATAAACAGAACGATAGAAAAAAAAAAAAAAAAAGGACATTCCACTCCCCCGCCTCCACCTCCATACGACATTCCATTGACGGCTACAATGAGCATCACTAAAATTTTAAGTGCTGCTATGTCACCGCAGCCATTTTGGTGATTTTAAAAGGCCTTTAATTATCTCCACCAATCACGAAAGGCGACAAAGTTTTGTTTTGATTTTGGTTTCGTGGTTGGTTGGTTGGTTGGTTGGTCGGTCGGTAGCTCTCAATAATTCAGCCAAATAACCATGAAAGTTTGTGGCTAAACCGAATGAATGAAAGTTGCACTCCCATTAAGGACCTGTTGAAACACCTTACCTAATTCTCCTTGAACCAGGAAGTAGCCTGCTACCGGGAAACGTTTAAAACTTTTACGATTCAAGAGTAAACTGATCTTTTTTTTTTTTCTTCTTCAATGAGTCATTCCGTGTTCAACTGAATGTTTGGTGAAGTGTTACAGAAGCTACACGTGACTCATTTTCTCCTTTGGACATTGCGTTACTTTTTGCTCATTAAGCGCCTCGCTTGAGATCCTTTGCAGGCGCCGCCGCGAAAAGCACGAAGAGATCTTTTTCCAAGCAGGTGGAGGAACTTATGAGCATGGGTGGATTTCCTGAGGAGCATAAAAATGCGGCGCAGAAAACCTGGGAAAAGCAACGCAAGTCCCCATTAGGAGCATCTGGCATTGCTTCCTATGTGTAGTAAAGTCGTGGAATAATAATATAGCATTACATAATTTTGTTTTGGGTGGCCTTGGATCCCGCCACCCACCAACCCACCCCCCAAGAAAGAAAATAGAAAAACAGTGGCTGCTCAGGGAATACCCTGACATCATTTTTTTTGTTTGTTTGTTGCTGTTGTAAGATGATGTTACGAAGCATGAGAATGAGCGCTTTTGTTTCCGATTGAGGAAACAGGTGAGAGTAACAGCTAAAGCATCAGGAAGTGTCTCATGATGGATCGTCAGAGAATACGGCGACTCTGAGGAAGCTAATCTAACTGTTTACAGGCCAGAACTTTGGCCTGTTGAGTCAATTGACATTTGAAAATGCGCACATAACAAAGTTTGCTTGCCTCACAATTAAAGCCAGCAACGGCGCAATTTCGCTCAAATATTTAAAAAGATTCTTTACAAGAATAAAAATGATAACGTTAACGATTTAGGACTTTTTTGGGCAGTTTCTGATACCCTGTGGCGCCATGCTTCCCCCATAGGTCAGTCTCGGTACTACGTCAGACATCTGGTTTGGTGGAGGAAACTTTGCGATTGGATACTAGCCATCGGTCGTGGGGTATCTCAACTTTGAAAAAGTAAAAGAAACCACCAAAAACACTAACTAACCAACAGAACGAACTCCAGTCCAAACACGCATGTGATGCTAATTTCATTGAAGACTCAAAGCTAGCTGCTTTGATGAGTCAGCACAAACTAATAAAAGCATTATTAGCACAATCACAGCCACATTGTGGTTGCAAGCATCAGGAGATGATTGACGGCCTCGGGTGTGAATATGCTGAATTTGACCAAAGGAGTGTAAAAACCATCGACTCTGCATAGCCGCCCCCAAAATGGAGGCAGCGGGAGGCTCGTTGGCTGGCATGAGTTCTCCTGTCAAAGCAGGGCGAGCCTCTTGATGTGGCTCTGCCGTTTCCTCCGGGGCCGGCCTGCCTATACAGCATAGCACGGGGGTCCGAGGAGTGTGGGAAAAAAAACAGCGTGAAAGGGAAGAGAGGAAGTGTGTATTTATCTCTCTTGGCGGGGGCGCGAGTCCCACTTTTGATCCGAGTGTGTGCGCAAGCCAACGTCTACTCTGGCATGGCAAGTTAAGGGTTAGATGACCATCAGCCTAAAAAAAAAATTTGGAAGTTCCACTTTTGTCCTGTAGATGGAGGTAATAGGAATTGATGTCAACCGCCTCAAACGTTTATATTTTGTTTCACTACAGCTCCATCTACTGGAGATGCGGGGTCACTCTTGCAGTTGGCCCCAATGCAAGTGAAAGAAAATATCTACGACAACTTTGTGCGCCATTAGCATTTTGGCGCTGGTCGCTAGAATGGCACTTGACAAAAATCCCTTTCCTCAATGATTACAAAAATTCAAATCATTCTGAAATAAGTAATTGATAAACAAGCAACGATTAATACACGATTCCAACCTGAGCCGATTCTTTTGTCATCCGAAGCTCTGATGTAAAGACAGGCAGCGTTCACAGCGATTGAATCATGACCAGGTTCACGCGGAAGCTTTACACTGAAGAAATTATATCATGGGGCTTGGTCTATCCATCTCACATCCCTTTTCAAATCTTACTCACTGAGCAAACAAATCCTTTATTTGCTCTTCTTGTTCAACCGGGCGTGGTTCGTTAAAGCAGACCTTTTTCCATTGTCTGGATGAGAGCGCTCTTAATTAGAACGTCGTTTCCCAAAGCCTGGCCCAGGAAGCATCTTTCGAAGACTGCACGTGAATAAAAAGGCTATCTAACTTCCAGCTGAGGGTATCCACCTCATTCTTCATCAGTGTGCATTTGGAGGAAGTGGGTCAGCGAGGGTCCGAATGGCACATGGTCTATCTGGTGCTGACAGTTCACACAGGCCTTTGGTCCCCACCGCCTCTGGCCATATCAACACAGCGTTTCCCTTCTCAGAGGGTTCTATCTCCTGCTACGGTGGCCTCATGGCTAAAAATGTTCAGGAAAAATAATTCGACCACTCCTTTAACTCAATCACTGCCCTCTCACTTCAAATGGATAGCCGTCAATGGCGGCGAATGAGTTAGGTTTATGCTGAGCTAAAAAAATGTACGGACTAGAAGCTGCAAGTCAGAAGGACGTTTCGGGGTTTTGCAAAGGTCACAGCAGGTCTCCTGTCAGCGTCCATTTTTTTATGCACTTTATAATAAGCTGCACCTCACTGGCAACCCTATATAAAAATAGATATTATCGAAAAATAGATGTAAGAACTATTGATTCCAACCATGAAAATCACTTTGATTCCTTCTCTGATAGCAAAAAGACGATCCTTGAAATGTAAAGAGCAGTCGGTCGGGGGGGGAAAACCCAGTGAGCCAGGTCAAATATGATTCATAACCAACCAGTCAGTAATTGGCAGTAATGACTACTTGAAGACTTTTCGTGTTGTGACATGTTGGGGGAAAAAAAAGTGGAACATATTGATTTGAAAGCCGCCCTTATCTCATTTCACGCTGACGTGTGCTTGTGCGCGGATGACAAAATCAAGTACGCGCTGTTATTTCCGCCGCCTGTCATATTAATGAGACAAAACAGTTACGTGTTCCTTCAAACAAATCAGTGACTCATTTGGCTGCCGCCGTGTGTTTATTGTGGGCCTCGAAGGTCAAAACAGTAAGTAAGCATCCGCTGGATACGCCACCCTGTGTCGTCACCTCCGCTGACCCGCTCGCCTTCCGAGTGTCATTAGTCTAATGAATGAGACTCTCCTTCTTCCCGTCGCTTCAGCGGCGATAGCGCCGCGCTCATTAGGACAGCGGCGTGTGTGGGATTTGCCATCTGGACTGTCTCACGCTAAAACACAGTGTCAGGGCCACAGGGTCCCCGGGACGGAATGTCTGCGGGTTGTAATTCTCCATAGGTCTACTCAGTGGAAGGATGTAGTCAAGTGCAAATATTTTGATACGGTACTTATTCAGGTGCTCTACAAATGATTGCAAAATCAGAGATGCAAGGTTTTTTTTTTAAATCTGCCCTTGTTTTTTCAGGTTTTCGTACTTTTTTTCCAGAGCGGAACCGATACCAACCACCGATACCCCGAGTACATATTTCCTTAAAATTGTAATGGCAAATTTCTATTCTAATTTCTAGTTCCTGATGGTAAACAGTTTTAAAAAGACTTGGAAATGAAAAGACAAGAATTCATTACAATGGAATGAGCGCTTCGTCCTGGGAGGGGAAGGAATTCCCAGCGTATGATGAAATTATACATGTCTGTCCAGCTTTCAATCATTTCGATATCAAATTCCACTTTCGATTTTTTTGGTGTCAGGAGAGAGTCCACTTATGACTGATTAACATAAATAAATGGAAGGTAAGTGTTGATGTTAGGAGCCTCGTCAGCAGTGATGGTGAGCCGCTGAGTTTCCAGCCGCAGTCACGCACGCACGTGTCGCGTCTTTACTCGAAGGGGATTTCACCCCCTTGTATGGCGAGCGGCCTGAGGTCACCACGTATGCCAGATGAGGATGATGGGCGGGGGTCTTTTCATGCTTAGTGGAAAGGGTGTGGTGCACATAAAACTGTCACCGTTCTGACTACAGAGGGGCTTTGCTGGGCTTTTCCACTACATGACAAAATCGGTAGGTGAGATTAAATCTGCAGCTACTGTCAATATCGGTCGGTAATCATAATATCCAGCTCATCCGCACTAAAATAAGAACAATGAAGTAAAAACAAGTACAGTGATCCCTTGCTACTTCGCGTTTCGTTCGGCTTCACTACATTGCGGATTTTTTTATCCAAATTGAAAAACAATTTAAAAGTCAAAATAAAACTTCAAAATTGACGAAACATGTGTTTAACCTTTAGGACAATGTAGTATTTATCCAAATGATCATTTACATTCCTTTAGAAGTCCGTTTTCGCGTGTTAGCACGATCGGGAATTAGCATCTTTCCGCTAACTCGTTAGCCTGCCCAGTACTTCTTGTTGGTGACCGCACTTCGCGGATTTCACTTATCGCGGGTGTTTTTTTTGGAACCAATTATCCGCGATAAACAAGGGATTACTGTACAACAAGAAGCAATAAACACTCACCTGCCTCCATTGAATTTAAAAAAGCTGCTTCAAACCAGAATAGCTTTTCTGGTCAATTTTGGGTCAATTGTATGCAAAGAGAGTAGAAGAATTCTACTTACTGTAGCTTTTCTGCTGAATGTCTTCGACTCGGGCAGCTAACACTTGCCAAGCAGGAGAAGCAAAGATCCACATTCTTCCAACTTAAAGAAGTATCTGGCATCCATATTCTTCTCTTGGGAACGTTTCTGATATTTGTGTTACAGTTAATTTCCATAAACTACTCTGTGTTGCGTTTTAATTATTCTTTTTTGTGTTTAATGGCGGTTGGCAATTAGCTTTTACCGCCATGGCCTTTCCACTTCCTGTTTATCGGGTGCACTTCCTGGTTCTTCTTCTTCTACTGTTTAATTTGGTTGCAGTACATCTGAAATAATTCCCATATATTTGATTCGTGGCCCAGATATTTATATTAAATTCCAAGGTCGATTTTTATGTATATTCCATAAAGTGTATCTATATTAAAATTCATTGCAGCTTTTCACATTGACTTCCTGTAAAGTTTACTGAAACGTTCAACATGATGACGGTCCGTGCAGCCTGCGTTTAAAATGGGATTATTGTTTTTTACAGAGTATAAAGTAAACAATTAAAATAATTCCAAGGTTCAACCCGACCCTTTCGGCGCCGCTCCGATTTATATAATTTTTTTCAACTTGCGGTTCGGCTCCAAAAGTGCAATTTTACTCCTGTTGCCGCCTCCATCGCGAGACTCTTTAATTTTGTCACCAGGGAGGAAATATCAGTCCAATAGTGAAAATGGGGAAGCTTTTTCCTTGTCTTTACGAGGGAAGTCTTCAAGTTGGGTGCGGATGATAGATGAGTGCGATCTGGAACTTTATAGCTCATATGCGGTTCCGCGGCTAGTCGTTTAAAGTGAACGATGGGATACTTAATTATTCTCCTCTAACTGGAAATCGTCGCGGTTGCTGAGCTCATAAAACATTCCTGAACCTTCAGCCCTGGCCTTTTTTCTTTTGAGCCTGTTTGGACAGACATCAAGACGATCCGGTAGCTCCACACCATCAGAATTAATGTGATTATTATTAACAAACCATGTATTTAATCATTTCAATGCAAGACTGCTGTATACTACTGAACAAATGTTCTGATCCGCTGAATAATATAATAATAATAATAAACATAAATGGATAAAATGCACACAAAAATATTCGGTGGGCTGGAAAGTTGGGGGCCATGTGTGGCCAGCGTGCCATACCTTTCTCACCCCCTAGTTGAAAAAGGGGAATGTTGATGAGGGGGGGGCCTGGCTGGCCTGAACGACGGCAAGCAGGCAGAGAACGGCTTGTGTTGGCCCGTCCCCTCGCCAAAAGGCAGTCAGACGTCTTCGACTTGTTCTGGCGTAATTAGAACCCGCTGCAGATGTCTGGAACGTGACCTCACCGTGCGCAACACGGCTTCCCCCTCGGCTAGCTGGATCTGGATTCTCCTCCGCCGCTGGTCGACTGGGAGCTCCCCACGCTTCCGCCACCTCCACCCATGGTTGGACGGTACCCAAGTTAGGTGCATGAGGAACCAATTGGGGAAGATTCTGGTTGTCTTGAGCAGATCCATAGCTGCATTTTCCTGCCCAGTAAATTTGCGCAAGTCTGGGCCAGAATGAGTTGAGGTGTTTTCTCAGATGCATTCAGCTTGAAAACAGGTTTCTTGCACCGTTGTGGGTGTGAACAGCACTGACTGCCAAGTGGTCCCTCTCATGACCAACAATTACCTTTTATTGAACCTTTATGGATTAATTATTGATCACAATCATATTGCACATGGTAAAAACGTCATTCAGTCAACCGTAGAAGTTGTCCCCAAAGACAATAACAAACCATTGTTGAGTGTTTGACTCCAATCATACAAAGGCTCCAAGGTCTTCTCAGCGCCTGCATGTAAACTTAAGGTCATTCATCTGTTGCGTGACCAATTAACCACGCATGTGGCTCTGCAGAGTGTCAGCCGCAGACACTGGAAACATGACTTACTGTCTTTTCACGGGATTGATTTGCTCGTCACGCTGAATGAGAAGCACCGATTCAAGGGCGCATCGCACATTTGAATCATTTACGCAAATTACACACCACTTATTTTCTCCTGGATTTGCTTTACAGGGCTCGGGAGTCATGGTGTCATTGACATCCGGCGTATATTTGTCCAAGTCATGTCATGACTGCTTTTGTCTGCGTGTTCCATAATCCGCCGAGTCCCAGCGGAGAATCTAATTACAAGAAGAAAAAAGAAGGGGGGGGAACGGCTGCTGATTGTTTTGCTGTGATGGAAGGACGAAGCTAAACGTCTGCAGTGTGTAAAGTAATATTAATGAGCGGACACGCCACGTTAGCCCTGACGTCAATCGAGCACGGCTCTCCAAAGTAGCCCGTTTGTACTTCCCCGAGCATGATGAAGACTCCTTATGAGCTAAATATCAACTGGAGTGCACCGGGGGTCAACATGTCGAATCGGTTGATTACAAAAGACAGAAACATCTGCACTCTATAAAGTGAGGAGAGTCGCCACCAGAGACGCGCGTTCTCATTTTCGCGGGATAACAAATTAGCTCCGTAACCTCTAGCCAAGAGGCGCTTCATCAAAATTTAAAGCGGAAAACTACAATGTGTACACAATCCTGTATGATGAGTGCAAAACGTTTCCCACGACAAAAAATGGAAAGTGAATTAGTTCAATTTGGGGTTAAATCACCAAACTGTTAAATCTAATATTTTTTTATAATTGACATTTAGTGAATTTAATGGTATTGCTCAGTTAAATATTTTGACGCCCTCTTTCCCTTTTCAGTCACTGACCCTTTTTTGTGGTGTCACCACACACAAAAAGCTAAAGGAAAAGTATTTGATTTTTTTTTTGTTTATGTTTTACATTCACCTTTCTTTCCATTTTCTTTGCGGTATTGACACAATTAGCAAAACAAGTGCCAGATGCTGATTTTGTTTCCTAAAATGAACGCACAGTCCTCACATTCTCCATGCCGACGAACAATCACGAAGGAACCGAAGCTGATGTTGGCCGACGTCGAAGCGCACTTATTGCATATCCACTTGTGTGGCCCACATCCATCAAATAAACGCGGGAGGACATCATTAAAATAACAAGTTACCACGCTCCGCTTCCCTACTGTGTCTGACGGTAGCATGCTGAGAGAGAACATTTCCTCATTTGCGTTCACCCGTGACGGTCACATTCGACTGGATCCTGTTCAAAACTAATAGCGTCTTTGCTAGTTTTCAGGACATTAGAGAATTGTCACCCGGAGACAAAAAAAAACAAAAACAAATGTGTACTGACAAAGAGATGGAATGCAGGAAAGTGAATAAAACGTTTCAGGCGACAGATATTTGACAAAAACAATGCAGTACTAGTTTTTAGTGCTAAATGCTAAGTTGAAAGAAGGCTAAGTTGGAGGGCCACACATTGAAAAGGCGACCTCCTCCTCGCTTGCAGATGTGAGTAATGACCGTGGCCTGTAATTCGACCATCAACGATTTTGAGAAAAACTTATCGTTAGCTATGTCGCTACGGTTCTGCCCCACGCAAGAAAACTCCGCAGGATTGTATGATATTCATCATGTTACATTTCAAAGCGTAAAGTGACACAATCCGAGGCGCTTCCAGTCTAAACATAGCTCAAAGATTTGAGATAAAGCATTACAAAGACAAACAGAGCTGATAGCCTACATGTATGTCAAATAAAAGCGATTCATTAAGTACTCGCTAAGTTTGATATTGGGCAGGGAGTAGCGCAGCTGCATGAACGGGAGGGAAAACGGCCGTGGCCACGCGATGGGAACAATGAGGAAGCTGCGAGATGAAAGATTCCTCAAGGCCTCGCTGAGATAAGAAATATATTACGTCCACCCATGTGTCCTTCAGTTGAAGGAAGCCATCTTGTACAAGATCGTTGAATCTCTGAAATAAACGGCTCAAGTTAATGACCTCAGAATTTGGCTGATTAAGCTGTCCAGAATTTTATATTAGTTAATGTAAGAAAAACAGTCTGGGTTATGTGGAGCTGCGTAATAATCTTAATTATTCATAGAAAAAAAACAAACAGTTACAGTTGCTAAGTCGGTTAAGTTTACAACTTGCCACTACAAACACTGCAACCAGGATCGCTAGCCTTGTTAGCTTAGCACTGACAAAAGCATCATGCTTGAATGGTGCAGCGGTCATTATTAACAGTTCGAATAAATCGACAGAAGTGTTTTGGAGGTCTGAGAAAGCGTGATGACATCATCCATTATGGAGCAGACATGACTGCATTGCAGCAACTGGTGGCACCACCGTGAAGTCTTTAAGGCCGCTCGTGTGAGAGAAAGCACGCGGTTCAAAGGCTTCTCGATGAATGACAAATTATATGGGCCTCGCTTTGAAATCAAATCTCGGAAAACTCCTAACCGCTGCGTCGCTGTATTGTTCCAGAAAATCTTCCACATCACATGCCATCTGGAATTGTTTTTCCACACAAAAAGCCGGGCCGCCGCCGCTTCCAAATATTTCGACGCTCCGGACTCTCAAAACATCGGTCGACCACAGGTGCAAGTTTCCCATACCAATTAGTCGAGGGCTCCACCCACAAATTTGCCGTCCAAATAAACCGGGGGGGGGGGACACGTAAAGAATGCACATTAAAAATGGAAGGCATTTTCTTTGATATTCGATGCTTTAATTGGAAGCAGGCACGCTTTCCGACACTAAAAAGAGGATTCCTGATTGAGGGACGCTACGTTTCCTGTTTGCGGGAAGGCGTCGTTGTTTGTCGGCCTTCGCGGTTGCATGGTCAAAGGTTCAGCGCAGACCTCGAGCGAGCGGGCCGCATATGGTCGGGCTGGGTAAACATCTGGTCCTTTTTTTTTTTTTTCATACCTTGCCAGGCATTTCTCTGCGTACGTGCGTGTACTCCATTCCATCTTCTCCAATTGCGCAGTTGCTGGCGGCTTCCCCACGTAGTTGCAGAGAGAGAAGGAGTTTCCGCTAAATAGGTGTTCCCCCCCCCAAAAAAAACCTTGAAATTATGGAAATAAATTCTCAGGCATGCAATCCTGAAAAGTGCTCTGCAGAAATTGAGCATGTGCTACCATTTTCAGTTTTGTGCCATTTTTTTTTTTCATCAATGGGTGGCAGAGTTCACATAATTTGGGATTTTTCCATTTTGACTTTTGTTTTTGAAATGAATTAATAATTCATTTATTCGTTCATTTTCACGACTGCTTGTGCGATTAGTTTCAGTTCATAAAACAGGTTGATTACTCCATTTTAGTTTAGCTTGCAAATGTCACATGACCAAACCTAGTAAATAGATGAAATAATGCCAAAATGGCCGCCTCCTGAGATGGATAAAAACGGTTGGATTTTGCCCTATAACTCATATTACACATATGCAATACTAATCATAATTCCATGTTTAGACTTGGGAGGGTCCATAGAAGATATTTGTGTTTTTTTTTTTTTATCTGACTTCCCCTTTAAAAGCTTAAAAACAGCATCATAAAATGTTAACTGCTAAAAAGGAGTGGTAAAAAACTTTAAAAATACACCAAGTAAAACTTTAAAAATACACCTTGTAATACACAGATTTGATATAAATGATTCATTTGAGGATATTCTTGGCCCAATTTAAAAGTGAGCCAGGACATAAGCATGGAAAAAGTGACGTTAATTATGTGTAACCCCACTGGTGTGTTTTATGTTGCCCACGCCGGAACCACTTTTCCCCTTATCTGTTTTTAATGACCCCTGAAGAATCGGCATCCTCGGGATCAGTGGCCTGCTTATTTACTTTGCACACTAACCCAAGAAAGACTATTTTTATCCGGCGAGGTGGGAGGGTCGAGAAGGCACATCTTTAATTGTAATCACGCCGGATGCCGGAGCAATAACCCTGGTGTGACTGTTGTTGTCCTCTTGTGCGGGTTCATGCAGTCCAAAGTCATTATTGTAGCAAATTCCAAGAGGATTTTCAAATATAAAATGCAGAATTTGTCCCTTTTGAGGGGCGAGCTGGGGGTTCCTATGTAGCATGAGTTGCGAGGGTGCTAAATGGATGTCATGGTACACTGGCCTGATTTCGGCGTTGGGCTTTAGCCATCGGTGTGGCTACTCAAAATGTTTCCAAAAATGTGACATGTATTATTTTATTTATTTATTTATTTATTTATTTATTTATTTATTTATTTATTTATTTATTTATTTATTTATTCATTCATTCATTCATTCATTCATTCATTCATTCATTCATTCATTCATTCATTCATTCATTCATTCATTCATTCATTCATTCATTCATTCATTCATTCATTCATTTATTTATTTATTTATTTATTTATTTATTTATTTATTATTTCAGTCACACTGGACCAAACCAAACAACGGGACAGGTGTGCTGCAAACATTCTAGCGCATCATCCGGTAGGTCCACCACTTGGACTCCAGCATCTTTGTTCCGGAAAGGTTTTTCTCCCAGTTCTGACATTAAACCATCCGGCCGTCATCATCCGATTTCCTGAAACCAGAAACTCCCTCAGCCCGGCAACACCTGCGCTTGCAAGAAGAGGCCAAAAAATGCGGCCGGACATGGTCAAATCATTAACAGATCAGAAGTTTTTTTTTTTTTTACATATTTAATTTTGGAAGATTGCATACGGTTTGAGGATGGATTGGTTATGTATAAAAAAGGACATTTTCGATCTGTGATATTTTGGGGGGGATTATATAGTTCACACGTTCATGTGTTGGAATGCCAGATATTTCCGAATTTTGCTAATATTCTGGATTCTGACTACCTTTCGAGATCATCTCTCAGCAAAGCGAGCAAAGCAAACAGACGGAGAGTGAAAAACATTCCCAGGGATGATTCCCTCCACACTGTTTGTCTTCAAAGTCACATAGCTCCACGTTGCGGAAGGCCAGGCCGCCCGCATGTGCGCCGTCGTAGCCCACAATCGCCTTCTTCTTTGTTGACTGAGCGGCCATCAGCGGAGTCACACGGGCCCGCAAACAAGGCGTCAAGGCCGACCCAATCCTCCTGAGTATCCATACCATCCGCTAAGGGAAAGCCCGCTCTCGTGTGTCTGCGGTGAGGACGAGGCCTCCACCGCCGCCGCTGCTTCCTCGTGCTGCAAGGCTGCACGGAAACCACACCAGCGTGTGTGTGTGTGGACTGTGGAGTTCACATGAGAATGCGGTGTGCGCCTTTGCCCCGCGCCACTTCACCGTGTCAAAACTGAGCATCCACGCTGATTGAGTGACTGGGAGCAGACCGGCAAGCTTTTGAGGATCTTAAACTGGGGCTGCTGGAACAGTAATTGCATCTTTTTGCAGTTTGCCACATGGGAATCGGCGATGAAGGTTGTTGACTTTCGGTAATGGAACAAAAGAACGCTCCTCCACTGCCAAGCTGTTGTTCCAATGACTGACCGACAATTGTCTTGAACAAAAACGAATGAAATAATTCAAGCTAAAATTGACAAATATATTTTTGGTATTAAAATAAATATGAGTGTTTAATACAAAAAGAGCAATAACTGAAACTAAAAAGCACATTTTGCAAATATTCAATTCCATGTTTTGGAATATCAGGTTGGGCAGAGCGTTGGCGCATATAGGACATGGCCAGCATTCACCAAAAATTCCTGGATCACCTTTAATATTAGGAAAATATTGAAACTACACTGAAACTTTTGAAGTTTTCAAATGAATTTATCATGGTTTTATTTGCAGATTGTATACAGCACATGGAACAGATAAATCACATTCACAGTGGGTACGTTTACATTTTTAGTGTCCATGAAAACAGTGCATCCGATCATCATTTTAATCCGAACTCTGATCGGATTAGAAAAATGTTGTTTATGTAAACGTAGCAGACGGACAACAATTACAATATAACTATGCATATGTGAGTTCTTCACACATTGGTCAGCTTCATTGTCTTCTACACATGCAACACTTGGTGCACATCTCACATTATTATACTCGACGCTAAAGGAGCAGGAAGTTGTGTATCCAATGGCGCATGCTATAGTCTCCTCGCGAGAGTGTGCTTTGTGCAACATGGATATATTAGATGAGTCATATGTTCCTCAACCCTATTTTACGCAATAAATAACTGCATATTGCTTACCTAGAACTGTTCTTGTTCGAACGGACCAATTACAGATGTCGATGAAAGCCAATACGTTGAAAATCGACTCTTGACCAAACAAGATGGAAGTAGCGAGAAATTAGGAGCAATTGTGGACACATCGCCCACCATAAAATGAGTTCCGTTTCTAAAAGGTAACAAATGTCTTTCAAAGTGCCGACAGTTTCTCATCAATCGTTCAAGTTTTTGGAAGTTCCCTACCGCACCACGTTGGTCCGTCTGTCCGTCCGTGACTCAGCGTCTACAGCAATCTCCTCATGCGGCAGGTGTGCTCCCCGATGGCCATGGAGGCTTTATCGGTAGAGTTGCTCAGGGTTTTGAGCGCTTCGTCCTGACGTTCCAGCTCCGTCTCTGCCTCCAGGGCCAGGCTCTTCAGCTGGAGCAGCATCTGCACACACATACGCACTTTTCTCCAAATCTGTCTTTTCAACAACTCCCTTCGGAAAAGCAAATTAACATTGAATGAAAACTCAAACTGAAATCAAATCTAACGAGAATAGAATTTATAACCCCTGACGCCACCACGACAATATGGTGATTTTTTTTTCCCCCCCACACGGGTTAGTCACCTGCTTGAGCTCCTGGGCTTCGGCCTGGCTCACGGCAGGCTGGAGGACGTGCACCTGCAGCTGGGACAGATCCCCCGCCGGGATCTCCATGGGGACCTCGATCTCCTGGGACCCGTGCAGAAAACCTGAGGTGGGGCAGGTATTAAAAGAGTGCCTGCATTTTTTGTGCCAAGCAGAAGGGCTCTCCAGATGCGTGCTGGTGTTTAATGATAGAGCTACACTGCCACTAAGTGGTCAAACAGTGGAATCAACCAGGGTTGGCCAAACTTTGTGCTCTTCATTTCTAAAATAGAGAAGCGGTCCAAGTTTAGAAGCCCATTAAAAAAAAATAAGGGTATTGGATCAGATTATTCAAATCACCTATGGAATAAACAATAATGTAATTCTAAACATACCCAATAGTGACAGCCCTATTCCGGTATTTTACTGTAATGATGGGCAAATGCCCACGGACCCTCACTTTAAACCAACATTGCCATCTTGAGGAACCAAAGAATACAACAACGGGTTCATGAAGCTTCATTTTCCCATCACTATTTTACTGTACTCGCTAGAGTTGTCAATTGCTCTGTATTTTGACCATGTATTGATTGACCAGGTAAAGCAACTCGGGTATATTGTAATTGTTCCATTTCACTTCGACTCGAGTTTGTTCCTCACCGGCTGTGTCTGCGTCACACGGCGAAGAAGCAGGTGTGGCCCGAAAGGCAGTGTACTCTGCAGAAAACTCCACCTTCTTCTTGTACTGCATCTCCAGCACAGCCAGCGCCTCCGGCATCTTGGCCGACAGCAGCCGGCAGCGGACATCGGGCCTGCCGATGAAGCGCTGCCCCACCGTGATCTCGTAAGGGCTGTGCACGCGGATCTCATCCACCTCGCTGCGGTCGAAGCGGTGCAGCAAGCTGCAGGTGGCGTCGCGGACCTCCAGGGAGGACGGCAGAATCAGCAAGCAGCCGGGCTTCAAGTCGCAGTCGCCGTCTTTGGATACCACGGCTGGGATGCTGGTGATCACTTTGCTACGCGCAGACGCTTTGGATGCGGCAGCGGCCCGGGCCGCGTCCTCCGCCTTTGCTTCCTGCTGAATCTTCCATGGGAGTTTACTGAAAGGCCACCAGGAAGGAGACTCCAGTTCTGACAAAAGTCTGCAGAAGAAATAGGATATATTGTACAATGTTAAGATGGTTATATTTTTGCACTGGTAAAAGAAGAAAAGTCGTACTTATCAGCCATTCCCAGGTCCGAGTCCATCTTCTCCAGGCCTTCCATCATGCCATCAAACTGCTCCCCCTGGTAGCTGAGAACCCTCCCGGTGTCCTCCAATCGTCTCTGGGCCCCGGCCACGAGGCTGATAAGCTCCTGGCCCTTGGAGGGCTCATTCCCGGTGACCCCACCTCTGGTCTCCATGCTGGAGGGGGACAGCAGACGCTCTCTCCAGAAGTGCTCCATCACGTTGTACACCACCACCCGGTTGGGTTTGAGGGAGCCGAACCAGTGCTTGACATTACCCTCCTCCAGCACCGTCAGAGTGCTGAAGATGAAACTAGATGATTCCATTTTTATCTCCATGATGCGGGAGAGGCGGAAACTGGCGAGGGTTTCCTTGGTTTGGTTCGAGACGAAACGCACCGCGCTTCGGCTCAGGGACAGCGTGCCGTTCTCCCACCTCTTGACCGAGGTGAGGTAGTAGGAGCCGGGCCAGTTGTGGATGGGAGCTTCTCGGCTCATTATGGAAGTTGATGAGCGAGCTTTCGGTCCTGCTGCTCACATGGGCAGGACGCCCTTTCCTTAAATGAGCTTAAGCGTTCTAAAACCTTAAGACATTAAAAATAACAACACTCATGGAAATTCCGAAACGTTCTGCTTTGTTTTGCTGCGTATGTTTATCAAGGAAGTGACGTATTTATTCTAGTGTAGCTGAGTATTGTGTTCGACATTATATTTGACAAATTTGCCTTCCTGTCGATTAAATTTTAATATTTAAAAAAATATTTTTACGTCAATTTGTTAATATTCCTACTATGGTGTAAGTAAATATTTAATGTTGTTTAGCGTGTTTCTCACAACGGAAATGGCGTCATCGTAAATCGTGTTGCACTGTTTACTGTCCGACTTGAAAATCCTCCGAGACATTGGTCCACTGCGGCAATGCTCTGGGACGAACATTTCGGCTAGCAAAGAGTGTTTTCATCATTATTATTTTTTAAATGAAATTTTAGAACGAGTACTGCAGCCGCTGCAAGAATATTAGTTACAGAGTCGTAAATTAAGTGCAACGACATGGATGTGTTCTTTCTTTGCCGGGGAGTGTATGATGTCACCTTCACGGAACAATTCTTGGACTATTTCACTTATATGTTTAAACTAAATGTTTTTTCTTAATTTGTTGGGGGGAAAAAATCTCGATCCCACCTAATGTTATCATCACCATGGACAGGGATGCTTACCGCAACTGCTGCAGTCTGGTCAAAATCCCACGACAGTCCTACGACCAGTTCTGCTCGTCGCATTTCGTCGACTACATCGACAATGATTTGTCTTACTCTAAATTCTTCAAAAGATACCTTCTCCCTAATCACCCGTGCGTCTTCTCCAAGCGATTTACCGAGGAGTGGAAGTGTAGGAAAGAATGGGTGACCGAGGAGGGCAAGCCTCATTTCCAGAAGCTGCTGCAGGAATTTGGTAAATAATAATGAATAATCATCATATATTGTCGTTAGTTTTAAACCTTTGTTTTTCCTCTCAGGGGAGACTCCTGTTCCTGTGGCCAACTGCAACGCAAAAGAATACAATGCAAACCCCAAACAAGTGATGCCTTTTAAAGAATTCATCCAGTACTGGAAGGAGCACATCCAGAATGGACATTCGTCCCCGAAAGGATGTCTCTATCTTAAAGACTGGCACATGTCCAGGTACAATGCAATGCAGTACATACAGCAACCATCCAGCAATATTCTAAAGTAGTATTTTTTTTGAATGAATGCATAATCTTGTCATAGGGACTTTCCTGATCATCATGTTTACACCACCCCCATCTTCTTTACATCTGATTGGCTGAATGAATACTGGGACACACTTGAAGTGGATGACTACCGCTTTGTCTACATGGGGCCCAAAGGATCCTGGTAAGGATTTTGGTGACGTATGAATGACCACGAATTTGCCATTCATATTAAGTGAGAGTTGTCGCGACATTTTTTGTGGCTTATCATTCTCGCGGTTGTTGCCCACAGGACGCCATTCCACGCCGACGTGTTCCGCTCGTACAGTTGGTCGGCCAACATCTGCGGCAGGAAGAAATGGCTGCTGTATCCTCCCGGACAGGAGGAGTTCCTGAGAGACACGCACGGCAACCTCCCCTATGACGTTACATTGGGAGAGCTTCGCGACAGGAGCCTTTTCCCTCACTCCCTGGAGGCCTGCCAACCGCTTGAGATCATCCAGGAGGCTGGTGAAATTATTTTTGTGCCCAGCGGATGGCACCATCAGGTTTATAATCTGGTATGCACAGATGAAGGGGTTCCTAATAGATGATGTATTATGTCACATGTACTTTTTGATTGTTTTTATACAAATGATTGTGTCTCATGACATGTTCTTGTAGGAGGACACCATTTCCATCAATCACAACTGGCTGAACGGCTGCAACGTGGACATCATGTGGCAGTTCTTGCAGAACGAGCTGTCTTCGGTGCAGAAAGAGATCGACGAGTGGAGGAACACCATGGATTCATGGCATCAGCACTGTCAGGTACAAAGCGCCATTTCCAAAATAGTACGACTCCGAAATTGGTCCATTTTCAAAATAAGTTACATATGCAAGAAATTATGTGAGGTGGTGAGAAGGTCCAGAGACTCAAGACCCCAAATTGAGTTGTTTTATGTTTCACTTCAGGTCATTATGAAGGCCTGCTCCGGCATCGACTATGGGGAGTTTGCGTCGTTCCTCAAAATCGTGGCGGACAACCGCATGACTTTCCTGAACGCCCGCCCCTCCGGAGATGGCGCCGACTACCCGCGCCACCTCTCGGAGGTGCTCGTCACCCTCGGGCCTTACCACGCGGCCTTTGACTTGCAACGCGTGGCCCACATCCTGGAACTGCTGCTGTGTAATGAGGATTTCAAGCTTCTCGACCACTCGGCGTCCGTTGTGCAGCCGGAAACGCTGTTGCAGCAAATTCGGGACACTATACAGTCCACCAGGGAGCAGCATCTTCTTTATTCAGACTGATAGGTTAAATGGAATGCAGACATTTTTGGTCCAAGAAGGTGACTACTTTTTGAGCCCCGGAGTCTAAACCAAGCTGATATCCATGAAAACAGTAAAAGCATAGATTCTATTTTCAACTGTGAAGGTAGCACTTCACTTCTACTTACCTTTAGATGGTAGTTCTTCAGGGTGACCCAGCTATTGCTTGAAAATAGTGGATCTTGGTCCAGTGTGAGTGGTAATAAGCAAAATTCAGATGTAGGTGGTAGCTAGCAGAAGGCGTCCTTGGTTGTTTAAATGTCAGCAAAACATAGAATCCTATTTCGTTGCTTCTGAAACCTCAATGGCCTTGCGTTGTTTTTCAACTTTATTTATGTATAGTTAGGCATCTTGGATAGAGCTTGAATGCAAACGAAAACATTTGAAGGCACTTTGATACTTATGAAATATTATTTCATACACCATTTAATTAAAACTCTTGACGTTTCATGACATGATTGGCTTGTCGCTGTGAATTGCACGTGTCAATCTCATCATTTGCCCTTTAAAAATAAATAATAATAAAGTTGTGACCTTAAAACAGCACTTGAGGCTTCCATTTGAAATGTGTCAGCAGCATTCATGCAAGTCACGTGGAAGCTTGCGAGTCGCTTTTCTCATCTTCAGGCCACCAGTCGGGCACAGAGGCCTCGAGCGTCACTTGGGTGCTGTCGGCGCATTTGACCGTCAACACCTCCTTAGCGTGAGCCAGGCGGATCAGGCTTAGGCCCCGATGTCCCAGTCCCGCGCGGTGCTTCCCGGCCGGCTTGCCCGACTGCGTTTGTAGCCCGGCGTCCTCCTCCAGGCCTTGGATGGGCGCCGACGAGCGCACTGGCATGAGACGCTTGCGGATCACGCCGGTGTGATGAGTCCTGGCTGTCAGCTCCTGGCCGATGTAGCAGCCCTTGCTGAAACTGATGCCTTGCATGTAGACTAAGTTGGATTCCAGTGGTAGCGCCACCCCTGGAGGAAGGTCTTTCACTCCCTCTGGAAGTCCTAGACAACAATGACAACAAAGAAGACATGCTTTCAAAGTTCACATTGCTCACCAGAAGAAAAGGGCTACTCATAATTATTCATAAAAAATTATATTTATTCAAACGAAACTCAACCAAATATGCATATATTGCTACCAATAATAATCTTTTTTAAACACTATTAAAAAATGGCAACACCAGAATATTTAGCGCTTACCTATGGAATAGCGATGCTTGTTGTACTCCTCCGTGTCTCCTTTCTGACATGACGGGATCACATCTAGGGGGTCCACTTGACTTTCCAGAACCAATCTCCAGCCCATGTCCCGTGTCCGAGGGTCCGTCTCCCACACAACGGCCTTTTCTGGCGAGGAGAGCTCGGGCTTTCCGAAACGTTGGCTGCAATTTTGTTGCAAGGGCAGCACGGCCCACACGAAAAGGTCTGGACACGAATTAATGTCGATCTTCCTGCGGATCTTGTAGACTTTCAGGTGTCTCAGAAGCGAATCCGTCATGGTGCTGTCGCACTCCAGGAGGACGCCACTTCCCGGTGCCCTACACGTGGAAGAACATACAAGAGAAAAATCATTCTCAATGTCCATCCATTTTATCTTAATATCGACAAGCATGTCTCACATGGGAACTGTGAGACAAAGTGCAGGACCACCCACACTATTAAATGCTGTGTCCATTGCTATAAATAGGAACGATCCAACTTGGATCTTGGGACTTCCATCCAAAATGTCTGACGATCCCAATAAGTTGCATTCCTAGTAAACCTAAGTAGACTATGATGTAACGTTATTTATTTACCATACATACTATACATACTTACTATTCAGCAGGTTATTTGTTTCACAAAATATATTGTTCACTCGCCACCCCCGTGGGGACAAGTGGTACATCTAATGGATGGATGGAGGGACATAACGTTCAAACATGACCGAGTTTTCGCCAACGCACCATAATTCCCGCCACTCACCTATACATCACTATGTCGTAGAGCGTTCTCCCTTGTACGTTGAGCATATGAGTGTACATGGCCCCGACGGCGGCCTCCTCCAACTTGTACACGTCGTTGGTAACCAGCCCCTGAAGAAAGGCGCTAACTTCGGCTCCCTGGACCCGGACTAGCGCCCTGTGGTCCAAGCGGTAGCACGCTAGCTGGACCGGCGCGTCAAGCGCCGCCTGGCTGTACCTCATCACCCGGAGACCCGCTCGAGGCGAAACGCCGAAGCCGGCGTTTTTGCTCGCGACGATACTGAAGCGATGGCTGAAGGTGAGCGCCCGCCTCACGATATAAGATAGCTTCATGGTGACAGTGTACTGCGTGGGGGAAAAAAACCCGAGAGTCGGCTTAGTTAAATAAGAGTTGTGGGCAGCTACGCATTATAGGACATTACAGAGGTCGCCATTTTGTATACCCACAATCCTTTGCTCCGTGATGACAGTGGAGCACGTGGGAGAGCGCGATGTCAATAAATGCTTCGTCAGGATGACTCAAGTCAAGTCACACTTGTTTTCATTAGCTTTTTAAATTAAATGTCCAACACTTCTGGCTCATAAATAACTGCGGGAAACACAGAGTTAACCAATAACTTTATTTTCTTTTCCAGAGGAAAATACAAGAACAGTCTTGAAAAGTTTGAGGCACTTTGATGAATGATAAACGTGAAGGCAGGATTAAACGTTAAAATCCATTTTAAAAGCACAACATAAGGATCTGTAGTTTCTTTGCTAAAGGTGGGTTCTCTATTGTAACCTATGTAAAGCATGCATCTCCTTTAGATAGCAAAATGACGGTATAAATAACAATTTATCTTGCTTTTAAAATGTGATTTTTTGTGTGTGTGTGTGTAAGGGGGGGGGGGGTCATGCAGTGACTGAAAACGAATGGTTCTGTTAGCAGGAGAGCATTCAGGAACGTAATGATTCTTTCTCAAAATATGTCACATGTAATCTGGTTCCAGCAACACTCATTCATACTATACATAGTATCAAAGTCAAACCCATTCATATTCTACCCTTCTTTCCAAAAACAATCAAAACCAAAACAATTCGGCTAATAAATCCAGCTTGGCAGCAGTCAATGAATTGCTCGTAACACTCTTGGTTTCTGTTTAGTCAAGTTAGAGACAACCAACTAGTTGCATGTTAAAGCACAAAATGACACTGGGAGATAACAAAGACAATTCTAGACAGTTTTCTCCGCTATGTTCTGTAATCCTTAAAATATTCTGATTGTTGTCCAAAGTAGCGCAGGTCTTCAAGTGCAGTCCTTAATACAGAACTGTTAAAATAGAAAATATTTTAGATCCAGACAGAAGTTTTTCCATTTTTTACAATGGTGGCTGCTTTCTCCGTGGCTGACTTGGGCCTGGCACCTTGCTTCTCCTGAACCATGTTGACACGATTTTGCTCCGCCATGGTCACCCCGGACACGGGGCTGCTGGTTCTGGAGGTCTGCTGGTGATTTTTCGTTTGATATGTCTGAAAGGCCATGTCCAGCTGTTCCTGGGCCACACGCAAGTGGCGGTGAAGGCTCGCCAGGTCGGAGGGAATATTCTCGTCCGGACTGGTGCACTGCTGCTCCTGGGCCACGTTGGCCATGTTCTGCTCGTGGGTGGTGATGAGACTGTTGGGCATCCTGCTGGACTTGTCTGTCTTCATCACAAGGTTGTATCCGGGAGGGGAGGCGGGGATGTTGCGGGAGAAGGGGTAGCCGAAACTCCGCCGACCCCGGTTCCTCTTGAGGTGCAGGGTGTCTCGAAAAGTGCCGATTCCCAGGTGAAGCATCTCGCAAATGTTCAAGATGAGGCAGAGGCAGCTTACGACATACATGATGAGAAGGAAGATTGTTTTCTCAGTGGGCCTGGAGACAAAGCAGTCCACTCGGTGCGGACAGGGGATCCGGTTGCACACAAAGGAAGGTCTAACTTGAAAGCCATACAGGAGGTACTGTCCCGCAAGGAAAGCAATCTCAAAGACGGCTCGTGACAAGAGCTGAAGAACATAGATCCGCATCAGCCCCTCTTGAAGGATTCTTCGGCGACCGTCGTGCTTCGGCTGCTCTTTCGCCAGCTCGGTTCTGGACTCGGGACCCTCCAGCGTGTCCTCGTAGATCATCGGCTCCGCGTCGTCATCTTCCCCCTCCAAGACGTCCTCCAGATGGTGACTTCCCCGCCATCTCGAGTGAGCCGGCGGCTTTTTGCGGATCCTGCGACCCCTTCGCCGCTCCACCTCGGAGGAGCGAGCGATCTTGTGGATCGCGTAGCCCATGTACATGATGGAGGGTGTGGAGATCATGATGATCTGGAAGACCCAGAAGCGCACATGGGAGAGCGGCGCAAAGGCATCGTAGCACACGTTGTCACAACCCGGCTGCTTGGTGTTGCAGGTGAACTTGGTCTGCTCGTCCGAGTAGATGGACTCCCCCCCGACGGCCGTGAGCACGATGCGGAAGATGATGAGCACGGTCAGCCACACTTTGCCCACAAAGGTGGAGTGGTTGTGGATCTCTTCGAGCAGACGCGTGAGAAAGCTCCAACTCATGTTGCCCTCGCTACCTTTTCAACCAGAGTCTGTGGCGAGAAGAAAAAACAGAACTAAGTCATTAAATGTAGGAACTTGAGATCTATTGCTTGTCTGGTAATGTGGTCATTTTTATTGGTAGCGTGCTACTTTTTGAGCAGTGGAGAAAAAAATATTTGGCCTTCTTTCTCTTCACAGTCTCTTTGACGCGACGATGAGTTCACGGCGCCCCGCGCTCCCCGGCGTGGGATGTGCCATCTCCCCTGCCATCTGAGGGAACAGGAGAGGCTCTGGCGTGACCCAACAGTCCCCCTTATGATCCAGCACTGCCGACACTGGGGAAGCCTTTGGCCTCGTGGAGACAGATGGCATCAATGGTGGGTAAGTGTGCCTCAGGATGGCATGACATGCGGGGCCGCCTCGCCATGAATACTTCCATACAAATTTCAACTTTAAAGTGACTACGATGCGCTTGAGGTCAGCTGATGTCATCCAAAACCGCGCAAGGAGAGCTTTGAGTCATTTAAACAGCGTATTTAGTCTCCTACATTATTCTAAAATGAACACAATGTGTTATATATATTTTTTAAAATACTGTGACAAATAGTCAAAATATTTTAGTATTTTACAGAAATTGTTATACTTAAAATGTTGGGGTCCTCAACATATTTTTCAAGGTCAACGTGAACAGTAGTAGACCTCTGTAATATTGTTTGCAGATGATAAAGTACATAAATAAATAACTAATTATTAAAAAAGGTTTTAATGATAATCTAATAAAATACAAATTATATTTGAAAAATATATTATTAAAAACCAATTTTAAACAATACAACATTCACCGTTCATATGGATTTTCTAAATCTATAGCACCTACTGAGTGATATGTGTAAAAAATTAAGGCATTTAAATTTGGCATCCCCCATGTTCGAAATGACAAAAACAAATTTTAGGTCACAGTGTGATGCAGTGCGGTTCAGCACCATTGCAAATTACAGCCAAGGTAAAAAATTGTCATATGAACCCTTTTTTTTGTTTGTTTTATTGGATCTCCATAGATGCCTATTGAAGTCTAACTGCTACACCACGTATTCTTTTGCTATTTTATGATCAGGTAGTTGCTATCAATATATGTTGAAGAGGGAGCAACAGCAATGTGTAAATACTCTTATTAATTTATACAAACAGAGTTGCTCCATCAGAGCACAGATACAAAACATTCAGTAGATAACAGGACATTCAGGAGACAACAGAACAAATGTCTGCCTTATGTATGTTGCTCCTTCTTTTCCCCTCCCTATTCTTCTCTACCTTATTCCTGCTTGTGGACGGAACTATGACGTTGTTTCATCTGCTGAAGTGCATTGTGTACTTGAAACAACCCAAGGTCTTGCAAATAAAGAACCAACTATAACTCCACAACAATGTATACGTATGTCAATTTATGTGACTACAGTAATTTATGCGATTTTTACAAAGAGATCTGCTAAAAACCAAAAACCCACCTGGAGAAGTGGCAAATGCATTTCCCGTCCTAAAGATCCCCCTTTAGGTCTCCTGCCCAATCCAGGGCGTAGAACACCACCTCCATCCTAAAGTCCCAGACCCCTTCAAAACCCTCCAAAAACACGTAAGACTTTCTTTTTGGATCAGTTTTCCTTCCTCACATTCTTGCCGGTGTCCGGATTCTGTTACACCGGCTTTTTGAGCATGTCGGAAGTCTTACTAATCAAAAGGAAGAACAATGGGAAAAAAATCCTCCTCTGGCAGAAGACCCTCATTCAAGAGTTGAGATGTAAGAATATGGGAGTGCAGAATGATATGAACACCGACGTGAGGGAGCGTGTTCATTCCCACACACTTGGCGCTCATGTGCAACATTTTTAACACAGACCATGAGGGTTCCTCACGTTTTCTCTCCTCTCTCTCACTCGCTCTCTCTCTTTCTGTATATATACACCTCGCTCTTTCGCTCTCTCGCCATCTCTCTCCTTATAGCTTAAGCTACACACACACCTGTGCGGTCTGACCAGGCTCAATAAGAGTCGTGTTGCCTTTACCTTAGAATGCTGCCAGGTTTTAATTGAAATTAAAATGAAGCTTTTACAAAACAAGATTGTTAAAATATTACAAGAGTAAAGGTATAGTTACTTAAGGGGGGGGGGGTTGCAATATTACAAGAATGAATTTGTGTTTCTTTAACAGAAAATTGAAAATAAGGATTTGGACAACTGAGGTCACTAAGGGCTGAGTTCGCCGTGCCTGAAACATAAAAAATAGACACGTCTCAGATTTTAGAGACATGAGAGGCTTGAGTGCAGATCCGCTCAGTCACGTCGTAATGATAATATTTACATCTTCCATCTTGGAGCATGGACAAGCTTGCTGTCATATTCGGGAAGGGATCCGTCAAAAGTCAAATTGACAGATGGCGGTTTTGTATCCCGCTTGTATCTGGTCATCGTCACAGTGGCCATATAATGCTTAAAACTAAATCGATTGGGAGGCAGAAGAATACTTTACTAGATGCCATCAAAACAGGATAATACTTTTATTGCTTTAGCCGGACGACAAAAACAGCGGACTAATGAGTTTTCCGCAAATAACCTCTGGGAAAAAAAAAAAGGGACTTTAGGAATCTGCACCACCCGCAGATTGTAACATCACATCAGCGTGATTGTCTCAGATTTGTCAGTGGAGAAGCAACAAGACGAGAGGATCTTAGTGCTGTCTGAGTAGTTTCCAGTCCAAAGAAAAGCCACGCGGGCCTGCGGGACCCGTGGCCTCGCAGGCTGCCCTCTCCGTGTGACGAAGGAGATGTGGCGTAGCTAGCACCCCCGGTAAGAAGACGGGCCACGCTGCTGGAGTGAGCAGTGAGGATTTTGACATGTGCAATCCCGCGGGGACGAATAAGCACGTGGTTGGCTAATCTTTCTCCCTCCCTTCAACTTTCAACACTTTTCTCCCTGCTGCTTCTTCCAAAAATCTTCGCCTCGTCCAAACGACGCAGATGGCTGATAAGTGAACATTGCGAGGCGGTCAAAGTCGACGTCGCTTTGAGTGAGTGTTCCTCGACAGTAAGTGGAAGTGGCTGCCCGTGACGGACGATTAACACTCGCAGGTCGCAGTGATTTAATGAAACACGATACTGACACCAACATCCTCGCTTGAAATAGAGCACATACGGGAGGCGTTAACCTTTTGTTTCACCCTGCACTGATCAGAAAAATGAACATTTTTTGCCATTGGCATTTTGGAAAGCCAATTTGATGTCATGAATAGAATAAGAGAAGAGGAAATAAAACGAACTCTGACAGGATCAACTGAAACTCACCTTTTTAAAAAGAAAATTTAAACCAGAAAATTCATATTGAATCTCTTCAGACAGTGCAAATGTACCTAATCGAACGGCCAGTCCTCGAACCAGTTTCTCTGTCTCCAAACACTCCAAAAGTCAAAGTGGCTCCAAGCCCAACTAGCAGCAGATTCAGAGCAATGACAACAGAGACGCTCACCCTGTTGTCCTTTGATAATTCAGGCTAGTCTAGCTTTGGGACAGCGTGCTTCATGTTGATAACTATTGATTGAAGCGCCCGCAGCTTTTCTCCTGTAAGACATGCGTTGACATTGCTCGCCATCCAAGGTCTGGCTGGCAACGTGCTGCATCCAAACGGTACTCTTGAATATTCATATGGTTATATTTGAAGGGGGGGGGGGGTCGTGGAAAGCAAATGTCGCTATTATGTGTTGTCACCCAAACATATTGTGTAAAAATGTGCAATTACAATTTTCTTTCAAGAAAAAGTAGAATGAGAAGAGTGAACAAAGTAAAATATATTGTTGTAAAAAAGTTGTAAAATGATTTGGATAACTTTGGAATAAGAATAATTTTTTAATAGGACCTCCCCTAGGAGACAGGCCTCGGCATTGTTGTTTTTCGAGCGTGCTTCACCTTTAAGAGGTCAGCGTGAGCTGTGAGCGTTGGCAGCGTAGCCCAACGAAGATGTCGACAACTCTCCTTGGCCGCCGCCAATGTCATCACGTCTTTTTTTTTTTAAGCCACACGGCTGCGCTGAGCAGAGTTGATGCGAGCAGACTGCGGGGCTGTGGAGGTCTGAGTTTATGTAACGGATCGAGCTGCCCCCATGTGACTCGGAAATGCCCCCCCCCCCCCCCTCCTCGGAGAAGAGTGACACAAGACACCAGAACGTGCAACAGCTCCCGCGCCGCCTGTGCTGTGTGGCACTATCATTAAAATGTTTGGGTGGGAGGGGCGCCGTTGAGAGATGGGAGAAGGGGTGTCGAGGGTGGGGGTGTGTATCCCATAGGCTGCCTGAGAGTGGTGGCAGTCCTATCTCATTTGTTCATCTGGCTCCTCGTTTTCTCAGCCGAGCCTATCCTACCCGCGGGCCCAGCGCGTCCCGTGCCAGTTTGACTAAGGCCCGGCTCCACTGAAGCGACGGAGATGAAAAGAGCCTTGAGGTGGGCGCCAGCAAACTTGCGCTGCGTCTCGCGCACATGAGCCCGGGCTGCCGGCTTCATGCGTGAGCGTGTCGCTGTTCTAACATCTCCCACCCAAGTAGACAACGGGAGTCACCGTGCCCAGTCAGCGTACAACCTGCTGGCATATCTGGCAATTTAGTCGCCACTTGTACAAGGCAGCACAGTGCATTTTTTTTTTTCACTTTAAATTCTTTTAAATTCATATTTTGCTGTTTTTAATCCACGTCAGATTTTCATCTTTCTGTGGCTAATGATGTTCTCCCATCAGGGCACTAAAATCCAACTTCCCATCCAAAGGAAGGCAAGAACAAAGCTTTGCCTGCAGAGCATCGTAAAGGGGGGGGCGGCCTTCATCTTTGACATTATCTTGTCTTAACCAGCCGTGTCATAGGGTGCGAGCAAGGGCACGCCCGGGGGAACGGCAGACCTCGTCAGGGTCATTTGCAGTAGCAGAGAAATGTTAACTGCATCTTGCTCCTCTTCCTCCTGCTTCTTCTTCCGATGCCTCAGTCCAACTCAGTGAACTACCAACAGTGCAGGGGGCGCCACGGGGAATCTCCCACACTCGCTCGCTGGCACTTTATTCACGCAACGACAGCCCCTACTATGTGCACATTATATCGGTTTCTTGTTAGCAGATGATGCATGACTCAGCTTTTGAAGGCCGTGATAAGCGTGTCTGAGGTTAATCATTGACATGAGGTCAAGGTCAGACGGTGAGCGCACAAACAAAGGGTAAATAACGGTTAAGGACTGGTTTTGAAAAAAAGTTCAATTTTATGACGAACTCGAAGGGAGTTGCTTCTTTTTTTGTTCTTGTCATTGCAACTTGTGGCCACAAGATGAGAAGCTCCTCCATAGATTACAGAAGTTTGTTTTTCCTGGCGTGAGAAGACTGCTCTAAAGAATATATTTGTACTGTATTATGAGAGTTTTTAAAAATAGGACTCTTCAAATGTATTGAAAAATATTTGAATTAAAAATATTTGTCAAAACGATATTTTAAATTAACAAATGGATCAACCTGATGCCTAAAAATCATATTTATTGAGGGACTTTAGGGACAAGATGAAAAAAGGACACCCTTTTAGAATTTTTTTTTTTTTAATGGTTAAACATTCAGCGAGTCTGGTTGACCTGTAAAAGTTTTTGGTGTACCAAAAAAAACAACCCGAGAACATTTTTGAGTGTACAAAAGTACAAACATAAACAGGAGGGTTAACCATTTTTTGTCCCCTCAAGGGATCTTTGACTGGATAAATGGGACCATGACCTATCATGTGGCCTGCTGCGCCGTGGTGAGATGACAAACAGTCCAGGTGCAACGACCCCAGCGAGTATGTAAACAAACAGACATCACACTGTGAGAATGCAAACAAGTACCTCAGCAGATTCTTTGTCGTGTCAAAAGCCTGATCAAGGGCCCTTGCAGTTCTGCGCAAAAGTTAAATATGACTCAACAATTGGGTCACAGATTTTACGTAGCAATCACTGATCTTTCCAAAGATCATCACACACACACACAAACGGTCCGCAAGCTACTCCAAAAGTGCCTTTCTTACCTGTCCACTTGGATAGAGCGGCGATCTTTTGTACGTTTTATGGATGAGCATGCTGAGCGAGTGTCCAGTGGCATTGTCGCGCTGCGCTCGCACACGACAACAGCAAGTGAGACAATGGCTCATTTCTCATCAAAAGCGATCCCCACCAAGTACAGGCAGCGCTCTCAGGAGAGCAGAGGAGGCCTCCGTCAAGGCCTCCATTGTTTGCGCGCCACTCTGACACTTTCTTTAGTAATCATTTTCACTACAGCTCCATTCATGTTTTTTTTTTGTAAGTGTGTCAGCAGGATGGAGGCGAAAAGGCAGCCACCAGATTGGACAGGCTCTCGCCGTCCAAAATCCATTCATTCAACTTACGCAATAGCACAAAATATTTTTGCAGCTAAGGTTAAAGCAGTGCTGCCTTGTTGCTATTTGTTGCGAATGCTTCTTTGGCAGTTTTCCCAAGGTTATTCCCAAAGGCATTTTTTCTTCAGCTGGGTTCAGAGTTTTTTTTTTTTTCTTTTGTTGACACAAATCTAGCCGGACTCCTCTTTTTTGTCAAACACTGTGTCAAAACAAAAGCCGTGCTTCTTCTTTGACTTTATGTGTCACTTCTTTCTGCTGCTGAGGTGTCACGTCCAGCTATGAAATGTAGCCATCAAACTTCAATGACAAAAACGTGTGCATGTTGGCGAAATCTTTTTTTGCAGTAAATGTTAAGTGCAAATCGTGCTGGGTTTTTTGTAAACAAACAAGGAATGACAATGGAGACTAAGTAGGTGCATGTTGTATTTTAATGCTTTAGATTACAACAAGGGTCAAATTTATTTGATGACTTAAAAATGTCGTGCCCAGTTTGATGACGCTGGAACTGTTGGGGTCATTCAGTGGATATCACAAAAGATTGGCCAGCTTCTTGGAACAAATGTATTGTACAATGTATGAAAGTGTCGATGCTAAAGTCCAGTTGCGTACGCCGATTACAGTAGAGGAAAAGTCAAATACGACAGGAAACAACTGTATGAACCCTCACGCCTCTCAAATTGGATAAGCGATGATGTCGATCGCCAGTTTGAAGTTAATGAATAAGTCAATAAACCACTTCCTTAAATGACGCAGCAACTGATTGACGAGTCGCTAATCACAGCGTCAAAGGGCTGTAGCTAGTGAGTTAGCGGCTGGTTCATTTCTATACTTGTGTGCCAGTTACAAATGCTAACGTGATATTGAAAACATGGACTGTACAGTAAAAAGATATTTTATGATGGAGACACAGACAGTACTACTTGTGCATTGCGTTCGATTTCTGCCCTTGCAATTATTACACATGATGAAACACAAGCACACAGTATTTTTTTTTTTCATACTTTATTTTATGAGGAAGGGTTAGGCTGAACACATCGTGTTGATCTGAGACTAAAACACAAACCAAGTGAAACAAAAGTATGAGACTACATACCAATTCTGTGTCAAATTGACAGCAGTTACATCTATACATAATTACAACTGCTTTATTGATTATTTTAATAAATACATTCTTCCATAATCATTTTAAACTTAATCCTGAGGCAAACCCGCCAAGTATGTCAAGCGGTCCGACTAAAGGTTTGCGCAAACCAGATTGAGCATGCAAAAAGATGATCTACTAATTTGGCACACCCACGATTGCATCTGACAAATGGAGAAAACGGTTTAGACTATGCAATCAACTGAAAGCGAAGTGATTGGTTTTGTGACGCAATGTTCTAATTCATCAGACTGAGACAAATTGTGGTGGCTGATTTTTCTTCTTTACATGCTGTGTCTGAAAGCCAGGTGCCCACGTTTTGGGATGGTGGTAGATCAGGCCGACTTGATTGCATCTTTAATATCTGAGTCTGTATCGGAAGGGAACTTCTCTGTCGGGGTGCATGGTTCCAAATCCCCAACGCCGGATGTCTATTTCGGGGACCTCCGTTTTGGGATCCAGAAGCTCAAACTCAAAGTAGACCAGAATGAGGAAGATGAACTGCTTGAGCTCGTTATTGGCAAAGAAGCGGCCGGGGCAGATTGACACGCCGGCGCCCCAGGGCATGGTGTAGTATTTCACCTTCTTGCCGTCTTTGTAAAACTCCGTCTTCTTGTTCCCGTCGGGATTGAGGAAGCGGTCGTACTTGAAGGTCAGCGGGTCAGGGTGGACGCCCGGGTCCGTGTGCACGCAAGTGTATGGGAAGGTCGCCACCCTGTCCCCCTTGCGGATGAAGAACTCCCGGCCGTCTGCCATCTTCAGCGACATGTCCTGGAGCACGCCCCTGACGAGAAGGGGCGCAGCGCGGAGTCTGAGGGTCTCCTCTACGACACTGTCCATGACGGTGGTCTTCAACAGCATCTCATACGTCACGTTCAGTAACGGCCCGCCGCGCTTCACTTCCTGGCCCGACTCACGAACGATCCGGTCCACCTCGGCTGTGACGGCTGCCATGGCGTCCGGGTTCTTCATAATGTACATCAGCAGCCAGAAAGCAGATGGGCCCGTGTTGCTCTGCGAGGCCCACAGGAGGAGTAACATGTACCTGTCGATCATGGCCTTGTCCATGCCCATCTCCTCCCGCACCTGCTGCATTTCCCACACCCAACCGCTGGTGTTGTCTTTAGTCTTCACCTTGTGCACCGCCAAAGTATCCCAGAAGTATTCCAAGAGCCCTCGCGCTTCCAGTTTCTTCTTGGGAGGCAGGATGCCATACGTGAGGTTGGGGAAGAGCTGATCGTACGCACGGAACTTGTAGAACAAGGCCTCCGATTCCACCCTGTCCTTCTCTTTGGCCTTTTCCAAGCCGTCCTCGGACTTGGGGGACACGTTGCCATACAGGGCCAGGTAGCCCGCCCTGAACACAATATTGTAGCAGTACATGAAAAGGCCATCCTCTGTCCAGGTACGCTGCTCTTTGCCGAGGTTGTGCAGCATCAGGTCCTGAAGGTTGTTCGTCATGGCCTGTGTGAGGACCTCCAACCCGTCCCCCTTCAGATACTTGTTGCTGGATTGCTGCAGGTGATGATGCTCGCTGTGAGGTGACCAGTAGCCAAAGACCCTGTGCACCAGTTGCTTGGCGTACTTGTTGAAGTCCAGCTTCTCCCGGCTTTCCTTGACGAACGGTCCGAAGGACAAGGGGTCCTGCAGGAAGGTGACATAGAAGCCGCTCAGCTGGATGGTGAAGACCTCTCCGTGCTTTTCCTGCATCCTCCGCAGGAACTTAAACATGTTCCTGCGGAACTCCAAGACGTGGCCCAGCCAAGGGAGCAGACCCTTGTCCAGAGGGGGTTCTCCTGGCCTCTGCCGTCTGAACATCCCAAGAAGATACAATCCTCCCATCAGTGCCGTGAAGAGCGCAACAAGTATCGGCAGCACCAGCCCACCCATGACTGATCCCTCTGACGGAGCAAGTATGCTTTGGAAAGAAGATGCACGGCCAGAATATAAATGCTGTTTTGGCCCCTCCCATAGTTTTCAGTTTTAATATAATAATAACATATTGACCTGGCTGTGACTTGAGGGACAAGAAGAGTGGTTGCGGTAGGGATCTAATGTTTTTTTAATGTGTTCTGTTTTTGTAATGGTTAAACGTGCAGCGGGTCTTGTTGACCTGTAAAGGTTTTCGGTGTACCAAAAAATGACCCGTGAACATTTATGGTGTACAAAAGTAAAACCATAAACAGGAGGATTAACCATTTTTCGTCTCTTCTTTAACCGGATAAATGGGACCCTGTTCTATCGTGTGGCCTGCTGCGCCGTGGTGGGATGACAAACAGTCCAGGTGCAACGACCCCAGCGAGTATGTAAACAAACGGACATCACACTGCGAGAATGCAAACAAGTACCACAGCAGATTCTTTGATGTCTCAAAAGACTGATCAAGGGCCCTTGCAGTGCTACGCTAAAGCTAAATGTGACCCAACAATTGGGTCACAGATTTTACGTAGCAATCACTGATCTTTCCAAAATATTAGCACACACACCATCCGAATACCTGTCACGAGTAAATGACTCCAAAACAGAGGCATTGTCGCGCTACGCTCGCACACGACAACACCACGTGAGACAATGGCTCATTTCTCATCAAAAGCGATCCCCACCAAGTACAGGCAGCGCTCTCAGGAGAGCAGAGGAGGCCTCCGTCAAAGCCTCCATTGTTTGCCCGCCACTCTGACACTTTCTTTAGTAATCATTTTCACTACAGCTCCATTCATGTTTTTTTTTGTAAGTGTGTCAGCAGGATGGAGGCGAAAAGGCAGCCACCAGATTGGACAGGCTCTCGCCGTCCAAAATCCATTCATTCAACTTACGCAATAGCACAAAATATTTTTGCAGCTAATGTTAAAGCACTGCTGCTTTGTTGCTATTTGTTGCGAATGCTTCTTTGGCAATTTTCCAAAGGTTATTCCCAAAGGCATTTTTTCCTCAGCTGGGTGCAGAGGACTTTTTTTTTTTTTTTCTTTTGTTGACACAAATCTAGCCAGACTCCTCTTATTGTCAAACACTGTGTCAAAACAAAAGCCGTGCTTCTTCTTTGACTTTATGTGTCACTTCTTTCTGAAGCTGAGGCGTCACGTCCAGCTATGAAATCAAACTTCAATGACAAAAACTTTGTACGGTGCATGTTGGCGAATTTCCTTTTGCAGTTAATGTTAAGTGCAAACCATGCCGGGCTTTTTGTAAACAAACATGGAAGGACAATGGAGACTAAGTAGGTGCATGTTGTATTTTAATGCTTTAGATTACATCAAGGGTCAAATTTATTTGATGATTATTTTATTTTCATTCACTGGATATCACAAAAGATTGGCCAACTTCTTGGAACAAATGTATTGTACAATGTATGAAAGTGTCGATGCCAAAGTCCAATTACGTGCGCCGATTACGGTCGATGATAAGTTCAAATACGACAGGAAACAAATAAATGTCACTCCCTCACAAATTGGCTAACCGATGATGTCATGTCGATCCGTAGTCAATAAACTTCCTTAAATGACGCAGCAACATTTCTGATCAGAATTTCAAAAATAACCAAAGCAGCCAGTAACACTGTTTTTGTAACAGAGGCCTGACTTGTATGCATCTCTCTGTGTGGACATCCCACATTAGTGACTGACTACAAACAATGTTGTGTGTTTACGTCAGGTCAGCGGATGGATCAATCGAGAAGGTTACTCCAGAGCAACTAGACATGACTGGGTGAAACGTTGAGGTACCACTGTATTGAAAAAAAAACACACTTGTAGGCTTATTTTTTTATTCAGATTTAGGCACACCAAGGGAGATTTATTTTTCTTCCAAGATGGAACCTTGAACACAGTTTGGCGGAGGGACAAAACACTTTTGGAATGTTCCCGATGTGTACAGCGGGCAGACTTTAATGTGAATTGCATGTGAACGTTTCTCCCCAAGGCCGTAACTTTGGAACTTTTATAAGATTGGACATGATTTACTCCTTTTTTGGATCCATATCGGGACATTTTGTACACCGAAATTCCACTTGCTATTGCTTATTTAAATGTGAAATGACTCAGCAAACTCAGTGACCGTTTTGTTTGGGAGAGATGTAGAACGCACAGAAGCTAACTATTACTTTGCATCTGGGAATATTTTTGGGAATCGGCCAGATGGAAACAATTTTATGCATTGCTACAATATCTGCCCTTGCAATTATCATACGATCATTAACCGTTGCGATGAAACACAAGCACACAATATTTTGTTTTTTCACACTTTATTTTATGAGGTAAGTTGATGCAACACATCCTGTTGATCCGAGACTAAAACACAAACCAAGTGAAACAAAAAGTAACCTGGACTACATACTAAAGTGTCAACATTCCATTTACACATAATTACAACTGCTTTTATTGATTTTTTTTTTTAATGAATATAATCTTCCAAAATCATTTAAACTTAATCCCGAGGCAAATTCGCCAAGCATGTTAAGTGGTCCCACATTTTGCACATTGTGCATAGCTGTTCTTCCTCACAAAGTGCGTTACCTTCTGAGAGAGCTCTACTCCTTTCCAGACTTTAATTTTCACACTACGTGACCTTCATTTGAAACAAAAGTATTTAAAATATATCCATCACTTCAAGCCGTTGAAATATTTACAAGCAGATGTATATTAGTTTCCCAACAAATGTATCAGGACATTACTCAAAGCAATCCCGATACTTTTGTTGAGGACTACATAAAAATTATGAAAATAATGATTTAGTATACAACATTGCCTACGTAGAGTGTTCTCATCGGTAAACTCTTTCCAAGCAGGTGCCCGCTTTTTGGGATTGTTCCCTTTTAAATAGTCTATATTTTGCTCCATGGTTAGTCCATCTTTAATATCGGAGTCTGTATCGGAAGGGAACTTCTTTGTCGGGCTGCATGGTTCCAAAGCCCCATCGCCGGACATCTATTTTGGGGACCTCTGTGTTGGGATCCAGAAGCTCAAACTCAAAGTAGACCAGCATGAGGAAGATGAACTGCTTTAGCTCATTAGTGGCGAAGAAGCGTCCGGGGCAGATTGACACCCCGGCGCCCCAGGGCATGGTGTAGTATTTCACCTTCTTGCCGTCTTTGTAAAACTCCGTCTTCTTGCTCCCGTCGGGGTTGAGGAAGCGGTCGTACTTGAAGGACATCGGGTCGGGGTGGATGCCCGGGTCCATTTGCACGCCAGTGTAAGGAAAGACTGCCATCCTGTCCCCCTTGCGGATGAGGAACTCTCGGCCGTCTGCCATCTTCAGCGTCATGTCCTGGAGCACGGCCCTGGTGAGAAGGGGTGCAGCGCACAGTCTTAGGGTCTCTTCCACAGCACTGTCCATGATGGTGGTCTTGATCAGCATCTCTCGCGTCACGTTCAGTAATGGCTCGCCGCGCTTCACTTGCTGGCCCGACTCACGGACAATCTGGTCCACCTCGGCCTTGATGGCCGCCATGGCGTCTGGGTTCTTCATGATGTAGACCAGTAGCCAGAAAGCAGATGGGCCCGTGTTGCCCTGCGAGGCCCACAGGAGGAGAAACATGTACCTGTCGATCATGGCCTCGTCCATGCCCTTCTCCTCGCGCACCTGCTGCATTTCCCACACCCAACCGCTGATGTTGTCTTTGCTCTTGACCTTGCGCACCGCCAGAGCATCCCAAAAGTAGTCCATGAGCCTTCGCAGTTCCAGCCTCCTCTTGGGAGCCAGGACACCATACGCCAGGTTCGGGAAGAGCTGATCGTACTTACGGAACTTGCAGAACAAGGCCTCCGATTCCACCCTGTCCTTCTCTTTGGCCTTCTCCAAGCCGTCCTCGGACTTGGGGGACACGTTGCCATACAGGGACAGGTAGCCCGCCCTGAACACAATATTGTAGCAGTACATGAAAAGGCCCTCCTCTGTCCAGGCACGCTGCTCCTTGCCGAGGTCATGCAGCATCAGGTTCTGAAGGTTGCTCGTCATGGACTGTGTAAGGACCTCCAACCCGTCCCCCTTCAGGTACTTGTTACTGGATTGCTGCAGGTGATGATGCTCGCTGTGGGGTGACCAGTAGCCAAAGACCCTTTTCACCAGGTGCTTGGCAAATATGTTGAAGTCCAGCTTCTCCCGGCTCTCCTTGACAAACGGACCGAAGGACAAGGGGTCCTGCAGGAAGGTGATGTAGAAACCCCCCAGCTGGATGGTGAACACGTCGCCATGCTTCTCCTGCATCCTCTGCAGGAACTTTGCCGTGTCCCTGCGGAACTCCAAGACGTGGCCCAGCCAAGGGAGGAGACCCTTGTCTAGAGGGGGCTCTCCGGGCCTCCGCCGTCTGAACACCCCAAGAAGATACAATCCTCCCATCAGTGCCGTAAAGAGCGCAACAAGTATCGGCAGCACCGGCCCACCCATGACTGATCCCTCTGACGGAACAAGTATGCTTTGGAAAGCAGGTCCACGGTCTGAGTATAAATGCTGTTTTGGCCCCTCCCATAGTTTTCAGTTTTCCTGGAACTCAGCTGGCTTCTATTTTTTAAACTTACAAGCACTCCGAACCACATATGCTCTTAATTTGACTCCATGAAATAGCTGTTTCTGTCACATTTACAGGCTGATGGAAAAATCCAGCTTTACAGGTTCAAGTAGAAACATCTGTTTCCGTTGTTACTCATTGTTGATCACAAAAGGCGGGGAAAAAAATATTCTGCCCCCAATGTGACACACTCCAGGCTGTTAGGATCCTGAACTCGCTTCCCCTTTCTGCGTAGCGTCCTGTATTTTTGCGCTACGCTTACTGTCTGCTGTATGCACACTGGCTCCGTTTTGCTCCTCTTATTGTGTTATCTGTTTATTTATTATTTATTCGTCACACTTGTTATTTATTGTTTGTGCCTTCTTGTTTTTATATTGTGTCGTTTACTTGTATGTCTATTGTGTAATATGTCTCGTCGCCGTGGGATAGAGAAAACGTAATTTCGGTTTCTTTGTGTGTCTTGACATGTGAAGAGATTGACAATAAAGCTGACTTTGACTTTGATTGTATCTTACACACTGGGAACTTTTTTAAACCTCCATAAAGTTGACCTTTGCCTTGCATCAATTTTATGTACACTACCTAAAAAGTGATCCTGCATGCAATCTGCTGCTCTTTCGGGGTTCCACTTCAATTTACCACGCTGAACGTGATATCATCCATTCAGAATCTTAAAAAAAAAAAAAAACTTTAAAAATGGTGACGTCACTTTACAGGCGGCTAACTACACTGAGCATGTAGCGTCACCTTGTGGACGCCATTCACAATGTATTCACCAAGCCGAGCATGACATTTTTTCGTTTTACATCGACTTTAAATAGGAGATTTCAATGAAGTACCTCTAAAATGTAACATTACAAAAGCATAGACAAATTGGTTGAAATTATTGCAAAATTAGTAGACATGAAAGTGGTATTTTTTTGCAAAATTGACTAAGTTGGCTACGGCACGATACGAAAACGTGCGGTTGCCATACCAACAAGGCGCCTTAAAATTACGTCACCACAAAGAGTATCCGTAAGATTTCTATTCCATTTCCGTTCGTTGTCGTTTGTCCATTGAAAGTTATTTTCTGGGTAAGCGAGATCAAAGACCGACATAATATAAGAAATATCTGGGCGCAAGTAAACGAGAAGTAGAGAACATGACTCAATATATTTTGCACTCGAAAATTTAGAGTATAGGCTCCGTAATTTATGCGACAATGAGTGAACGATTTGTTACGCCCGAGGTACTTACGGGACTTCTCTTGGTTCAAGTGTACGTTCTTTGATTGCTTCCGGCATTGTACAGCCGATGTTACGTTCAATTGTAGGATGTAATAGGTTTGTGGCAGAAGTAAGGGACACGTCTTTATTCCATGACTGACCCCGAACACGGGTCCTAAGGTTCGCCGCAGTTTCATCTAATCCCAATCTACTGGTAATGTGTTCTTTGACCATCAATCAATCTACTAATTGGATTTTTTTTTTAAATGCGTGACGTGCTTCCCACCATCGTGTTTATCATTTTCGCTTGTGTCTTCGAACGCACCACAAAACACGTATCCTGTGACGTCACAGGTGCGTGCAATGGTAGTTACATCACGAATCGAGCCGGTACATTTCCTCCTTCGTACGTGCGAGTTGAGGCCCAGGGGATTCCGAAAGCTGGGTATTTTACTCACGATTTAGTCAAATAACGTTGATATTTATTCACAGGTAAGACTGATTCGAAGGGAAAAAAGGCTTACCGTAAACGCTACGAAAAAGTGACGCTTGTTTTGTAACTCTTAAGTTTTATATTGCCACTGTACGATAATCAATTCGTGATCACGTATGTTGTATGTTTCAATTAACCCTGGTCACATTTCTAAGCATTTTCTTAAAAATTTGATCATGTTTAACGTGACTCCCAGTTGTCCTTCATGTGTAACCTCTGTGCTCGTCGTTAGCATGATGAACCCCGAATAGTAGCATGTTTAGGATAAGATTCTAAACACAACTGTAATGGATTTTATATGTTCTATGTCCAGTTACAATGGCTGACTACGAGGAGAACGAGTCCAAATTTATGAGGAAAGCCAAGGAGAATCCGTTTGTCCCTGTGGGTGAGTACATCTGGCTATCTTGATATTACATCACTTTAAGTTGTTTTAGTTGTTGATGTGGCTCTTCTTGAAATTGATTTCATTACTAGACTACCCAATGTAGTGGCTGGTGTGTTTTCATTTGAT
Organism: Syngnathus typhle; assembly: GCF_033458585.1. Taxonomy (NCBI): domain Eukaryota; kingdom Metazoa; phylum Chordata; class Actinopteri; order Syngnathiformes; family Syngnathidae; genus Syngnathus; species Syngnathus typhle. The sequence goes on along the minus strand of NC_083750.1, from coordinate 9,542,558 downwards.
TGTTGTGCTCACCACGAATATGGTATTAAACCTCACACTCCACCTGATGCTGTGCCGCACAACTCAGAACCTCAAATACATAATTCTCCTTTTGATCGCTTCAATTAGCTGTATGATGACTGATGACACAAAACAGATGGCCGATCAAATAATGGCCCCTGTGTTGTCAATTTGCCATTCCCCTGTAAATCACTGGGTCTGTCTTGTTAATCACTGGGTCTGGTGTCCACTTTCCTAAATAAACACCTCAAATCCCATTCACAATATTTTGTTTGTTGTATTATCGCACCAGAACACACCATACATCTGGCATCTGTGAAGCGAAAGCTGAAAGAAAAAGTGGCTGTTCAGCAGTGTTGTTAAACTGTTATAATACATTATAAAAAAATAAAAAAAATTGAATGCTTTATTCCAAATGATTAACTGTGGAGGTGAATGCACAAACTATTTAAGAAAAAGTTAACATTGTTTTATGTCGCAGGCATGGCCGGCTTCTTTGCCATTGTAGGCTACAGACTATGGAAGATGAAAAGTCGCGGGGACACTAAAATGTCTGTGCACCTGATCCACATGCGCGTGGCCGCCCAAGGCTTTGTGGTGGGCGCCATGACTATCGGTATGTACACGGCTAATAATAAAACTTGAAATACTGTCAAATAGCCTATAAAGGTTCATTACATGACTGGTGGTCATCATCTAATGTGTTATTTTTCTTTCTTTTTTGTTTAGGTGTCATTTACACAATGTACAGGGACTTTATTGCCAAACCAAGACAAGAACAGAACCAAGCGCGATCTAAGTGAACATTGACTCGACTCATTTTATTTAACTTCCCTTAATATTACCTCATATTAAGGTTTACTTTTCTACTGATAGATTGCACCTATACACAAGTAAATAAGATTTGAATATCTAAAGACAATAGTACTGTACGTCAAAACTATCACCATCTTCTACACAGCTTGGAGTTATAATTCTTGATTATTTGAGGATATTTATTTACTTTTGTTTTATTTTGAATAGTATGGGGTTGTTGTATTGGATTAGTTAAAATATATTTATAGGATGTAGATAAACTAAGACTGTTTTGGAAAAAAAGAAAACTTTCCCTCTGTTGTTGGGATAGGCTCCGACACACCCACGACCCTGGATGGATGATTTGTCTTGTGTGGTATATCATCGTTAATATACATGGATTTGTGTTTTATTTTTATGCCAAATCATATCTGTACAACTCAAATGCAATAGGTACATTGGCAAATAGATGTAATGTAGTTTAGCCATTAAAGTTAGGATACAGTAATACAACTTCATTCAAATAGAGCTCAACAAATGGGTCTTCAAATGAGTTTTAAAAAATGGACCGAGATATTCATTGACTGAATTCAATATTTGATCCTCATGTGTCACGTTTTACATCGACACAGGTCCAATTCAATTTAAAGCGATGCTGCAATCACTTAAAGGCCTTATGTGACAGATATTTTGAAATGTGTACACATGCTGTTTCAATATTTGTCATTTCGTTTCCATGTCACTGAAAAGTAAATGATTCCTTATGTGAACTCTCACTTTTAGCTTTTGCCTCTTGCTTTGTTCAATTTCGGCTGCTCAGACACTGTGTGTAGCATTTCATGGCACTGTGTAGCTTTTGATTGACTAGGAATAAAAACTTGATTTAGTTTTTTCAAATTCTACTGCTGTCCAGGCACAGCCGACATGACGCGTTCCTCTCGTTCTCGCGATATCCGAAGCCGGCGTCGTTGCCATGGACACAACTGTCGCGGTACAAGAAATCATTTAGGGACTTTTCGCCAGATTTAAAACCGCTTCTGTTCTAAACGAAGGCGGTATTTAATCTCAAGGTAGGTGGGCGACGTATATATTACACTTGTTTAAACTTTGCTTTTTGGATCGAAACCTATCCTACAGTGTTAATAGTGGGAAAATGAATTTACAACCACCTATGTTTGTCCTTACGACAGACGCATCACAGATGGACTATGCACATGGAGTTAGCAATCTTGAGGTTCAGGAAAATGGAAAACCGCAAATGGACAAAATGAAAGCAAAGCCTGACTTTCTCAATGAGCATTTGGACTTGGTGAGCCAATGCGCTGCAGCGGTCAACATATCAGACAGGTGAGAAAGTCTGAAAGACGAACTGTCGCAACTTTGCATTCATTGTTTTTTTTTTTTTTTGTTCATCACTTCCAGGATACTCGGACGGGATGAGCGTCCGCGCTTATTGGACCAGTTGAGGGAGCTGACGGATGTCAATGCTCGCCTCTTCAAACTGTTGAGCGAAAAAGAATTTGAGATCAAGCACATGAAGAAAAAATGGGAAAATGAGCGGGCGTTTCTCAAGACTGGTATGTGTATCATATTGAATATTAAAGTTGCAGCGATTTTTTCCCCCCCTGATCAAGGACTTACATTTGAGTACTTGTTGATAATTCCACTTTCAAATGTTCAAAACCAAACTTTTTAGAATACCACTTTGTCATGATTCATATTCTAAAACCAGACTATTTTATATATTAACACATTTTAACCACACATTTAATTTCAAGGACAAGGTCGCCTGTGACTAAAGTCTCAATTATGTGCTGTCCCAGTCTGACCACTAGGGGGTACTATTTGGTAAAACTGGTACGTTACCTGTAAGTTATTTTAAAAAAAAAAACTGTCAGGACAAGTGACACTCACACGCCTTCTCTTTCCTTTACATCTCTATTTTAATCTCAAGAATCTTGAGTCAAGATGTTGATCACTTTGGGCATTTTAGGTATGTCAAGCGATGCAGCCGCCGTCAAGATCGTGGAGTTGTCCAGAAAGAATCGAGAACTGACTGTTGAAGTGGAACGAGAAAGAACAAAATGCAAACAAAACAGTAATAGAATCAAAGCACTCGAGAATGACGTGAGTCTTCTATTTGGTTCAATTTCATCCTGACATTGACTGGTCATTCATTTCATTTTTCTTGGTACAGCTAGAGGCTGCTGTGCGCTCAGAACCAGGTCAAAAGGTTGATGCCAAATTGCAGGAAAGCTCGACTGTGAGGTCAAGTTCACTCCATGTTAGTGGGACATTTGGCATGACAGAATGAAACCAAACGTTACTGAATACATTTCATGTACATCATTAGTAACTGATAGCCAACTTAGAGGCTCCACTGTAAATCCTTATGATTTTCTATAGTTCACTCATGTCATCCTAATCACAATAACAGATTGATTGTCCATAAAAACAGAACAACCCAAAGGTCAAGTCCCTGAAGGACAAATTATCCGGTGCCCAGCTGAAAGTGACAGAGTATCGCAACCAAGTTCAGTTTCTCAAGCAGGAGTTAAAAGTGGCTCAGAAGGTGCACAACATCTCATCTAATGCAATCGCATTTGGCAGGCAACTTCATTTGTTGGTGATGTCATCTGCTGCAGGTTCTCGTAAGCGAGGTTGGGGAAGACGTCAACGTTCAGCAGTTACTGAGCTGTGCGGGAAGCTTTAGGGGACGAGCGCAGCACATACTGGCTCTTCAATCAAGGGTGAGGAGCGAATAAGAGCTCACATTATGTGGCCGTTGACTAAAAAGCTAGCGTATACATTGAAACAAGTCTTTGTTTTGTTGATGTATCAGCTAGTGCTACACTCCACAAAATAAGGTACTCTAAACTGAGTTGTGTGTGTGATAGGTGCGTGACCTGGAGAAGCAGGTGAGGTCACCTCCATCATACATGCTGAGCTTGGACGAAGAAGAACCATCATGGCGTTCTACTAAAAGTCCAGGCCGACACGTTGGTTATAGCCGTAGCGCTGAGAAGAAAAAAAGGGAGGCTTTTCAGGTGGGTTGTGATTACCCCCCTCCCCACCTTCAACAGAAAAGTAATGACATTGTGCATCCTTCTTCAGAGGCTCTCAGATAGCTATGAAGCCTTGCTGCAAGACTGTGACCAGGTGAGGAAAGAGCTGGAAAGCTCCAAAGCGAGGAACAAATGTCTGTCTGCTGACATAAAGACCTTGAAAGCGCAGAATTCCTCCCTGCTGCTGAAGAGCAAACACGACGACGAGCTTGTGGATGCTATATTGGTAAGAATGAGCACGTCGACCGTGAGCAAAAAAAAAACTAATATCCACGTCGTTCCTCTCGGTTTTTCCATGTCAGAAGGAGAAGAGTCGCATGCTGGAGCTGCTAAGTCAGCTCACCAGGCAGAACGCACCAAGCCAGCCCAGCTCGGGACCGTCACTCAGCAGCGAGCTCTTCGCACAGAAGACACTCATCCAGAACTTGTACCAAGTGGTCGCTGACAAAGAGGGAACTATTAAAGAATTAGAGGAAAAAATCAAGCAGCTCTCTAGTGACAACTTATAAAAAAATAAAAATAATAATCATAGCCTAAATCTAAAAAGATGGTTTTAGAAAAACATTGTGATTTCAATTTCAAAGCTTGTCTTAAAAAAATACCCTAAACTATCACAAAAGAAATGCTATTATACCACTCTATTACTATATACTTGTCAATGTAAATAACCCTTTTTTTTTTTTAATCGTGTGACAGGCAAAACAATTCTGTGCCCTTCCACTTGCCATGACAACATACAATTACTACTATGCACGTCACTTTTGTTTGATAGTGAGATTTTTCGAACGTAAAATATATGCTTTGCTAAATACACATCCATAGCATTTTCAAATAAAATCGAAAATGTACATGTATCACCTCCTTACCTTGACCCTGGATGGTTCTTAACGCGAAACAAAGTTGTTCATTCATTTCTACGGCAGTCTGTACCGCTCCAATATGGTTGACCCACACACGCACACGTGACGGCCGGAAAGTAAATGCTGTTGAAAAACACTCAGGAGTTTTTCGCAACGCTGTGAAATACATAAGTGCCTTTTTTAGTCAAAATGTGACGTAACCACACGGTGTCGCTAATGCTATTACGTAAGAAAGGGCTTCCGTCCTACGTAAATGCGCAACAAAGTAGCCTTCCTGACTGTGCAATTGTAATGCTTTTGCGCAATAAAGTCTGACATTCCTGCAAGGAAACGGTAATGCTTTCTTGCGTAACCGAAGCGAACACACTTGGAATGATCATGAACACTTGTTTTAAATAATTGGGCGGATTTTGAGTAGTTTTAATTTTGGGCAAAAAAAAAGTAGCTGGCTAACTACGGAAAGCGGTTAGGGTTAATCTTATAAACGGAACAATGCAAAATCAAACGTCCAACTGGCAGTTCGAAACGTGAGTTTGAAATGTTATTTTTTTTTAAATACTTTTTACAAATGTCCAAATTATGAAGTAATGATGTTTGCCCAGAAAAAAAAAAGTTGACATTAACTTACTTTTCATTGTCACAATTTGTTTCTATTAGACCACAGCAGGAGGAGGGCTGGCTGAACCAACTGAGTGAGATGAGAGATGAAAACGACTGTTTGTTAAAACTGCTTGCTGAAAAAGACATTCAACTCAAACGCATGAAGAATAAATTGGATGATGAGCGTGTGCTGGCCTTGGCGGGTATCTTTCTTATAATGTCATTATTTGTATAATTGAATCTAAAGCAAAATTCATTGTTTTAGGTGCAGCGGGCATCGCAGGCGACATGGCTGCTGTCAAGATCGTGGAGTTGTCCAAGAAGAACCGAGAGTTGACATCTGAAGTTGAGCGAGAGAAGTCTAAATCCAAACAAAGCAGCAATAGAATCAAGGACCTTGACAATCAGGTTGGTCTTGATTGGATTGATTTTTATAATTGATCTTGGTTAATTATTGCTCTTCTTCATCCAGCTACAGGCTGCTCTGTTCTCACTATCAGGGCAAAAGATTGATGTCAATATGCTGAAGGGGGTAAGTTTATTACAGTGCTTTTATTATATTTATTATTTTTATAGTGTACATTTTTTTTACATTTCTTTTGATATATTTTGCAATTATTATTTCATGTTATCACTCGGCATTTAACTTCTTTTTTCTGCAGATTTTAATTATATTTTATCCTATTGGAAAGTGTGTTGTTGCGTTTGATGTTAGCGTTTCTACTGTATCTGCGTTTTTTTTTTTAATGTAATCAAGTCCCCCTAATCAGTACGACTGATTGCTTTGTCCGTGAAACAAGGAAAATCCAGCGATGAAGTCTCTGAAGGACAAATTATCTGCCGCCCAGCTCAAAGTCACCGAGCATCGCAATCAGATTCAGTTTCTGAAGCAAGAATTGAAACTGGCTCAGAAGGTGAAAAAACAACAACAACATCTCACCAACTGTGATGCCCGAACATATTTTGCACACATGGCATTTATTGCTTTCTGTATGTTGCAGGTTTTGGTGAATGAAGTTGGAGAAGATGCCAATATTCAACAGTTACTGAGCGCTGCGGGGAGCTTTCGAGGACGTGCGCAGCAGATCCTGGCTCTCCAATCAAGGGTGAGGCTTGTTACATACCGTGCTCAGTTGTGGCTAGCACCTTGCTTAAAAAGTGTGCGGATGAGACAAAGGTGACCTGAACTGTGCAGTGTGTGTGACAGGTGCGTGATCTTGAGCAGCAGCTGAAGAAAGCGATGACTCGAGGGTCAAACGTGGAAAACACGGAAGAGGAAACTTCTAAAACGTCAACTCAGGATAAAAACATCAACCTCATCCGCACAATGGAGAAAGAGAAGAAGGAAGCATTTGAGGTACGTGTGGAAGACAGAAACATCAGTCTCATTCGAACAATGGAGAAAGAAGAAGCATTTGAGATATGTGTGCATGACAATTTTGTTCTTACTGTATGACAACTTGCCCCCCCCCCCCCCTAGAGGATCTTGACCGGCTATGAAGCCCTTCAGAAGCAACAGGAAGATATGAAAAAGAAGCTGGAAGCCTCCAAGGCCAGAATCAAATGTCTGACTGAGGAGAAGGCAGCACAGATATCCGCCGCCCTAATTAAAAGCAAACACGACGACGAGCTGGTGGAAGCTCTGCTGGTAAGGTGTTAGCACAGGGATGGCTTGTGGGATGTTTGGGCCCAGAAAGAGTGTTTGATCTCGCTTCTCGTAAAATTCGATCAAAAATAAAATAGGTACCTTGATTGCTGCGATAACACGGCTTCCTGTGTCTTTTTCTTTCTGCTACAGAAGGAGAAGGCCCAGATGAAAGAGATGCTGAATCAGCTCACCAAACAACTTGAGGAGCAGAACGCACAGGCCCAGTCGAACTCTGCGGCGGCTGTTGTGAGCAGCGAGCGCTCCATCCAAGATATGCTCATCCAAAATTTGTACCAAGTTGTTGCCGACAAAGAGGACACCATCAAGGAGTTAGAGGAAAAAATACAGCATCTCTCAGTCAAGGTGACAACAGAATAATAATAACGTGAGGTTACAAAAAAAAAATACACACCCTTAGGTATTAACTGTGTGCAACTTTACAGAATGTGGAAACTCAAGACGATGTCAGCACCTCTCCACCTGCACCTGAAGAGGGCGCCATTGACGAGAAAACATCACCACTGTATAGTCATCAGAAGAATCTCATCATTTTACTTGAGTTCCTCATTTTTGCGTCATGTTCAAACTCTTTTCCTCTTCCTCCTCAGTTCTACCTTTGCTGTCAACGGCCCGTGGTATTTGTAGATCATCCGTGAGATCGACAGCGGACCAGCCACCAGAACTGAAATGAAGTATCCCGCCGGTTATAATGACATCGTATGGACTCATCCGTGGGTGAAATGTTGCGGAACCTAGAGGGGTAATCGTAGGTAGAACATGAGCTGGTGCAGCTGCAATTGGATCGCTGAAGCGTGGTAACATGGCGATGTGGCCTTTTACTCCTCCTTTCCACTTCCACCTTGACATCTGGCTTCTCTACAGAGGCCTTTAAACTTTTGGGTCCAAGTAAGTGGGAGGGGGGGCCGTACTTATTCCGCTAGTCATATTAATGGTGTGCGCGAGATGCTAACGTCGCTGTAGGGCTGGCCGTCGAGCCGCAGGAAAAGGGAGCCACCGAGGGCATCGCTCGGCACGGTGACCCCGCAGCTTTAAAGCTGAGGTGATGCGACAAGTCGAGCGCGGCTTCCTGTAGGCACCGTGACATCGCGCGGGTTAAGTCTTCCTGCGCCAGCTCATGTCCTTACCTTCCTATGTCGCATGTGACAAACTGCAGCCGGCGGTAATTCCCTCCCTCCCACCTTCACGTTTGCTCCTTGTCCTCTTTGACCTCCTTGCACTCCTTGCCAATGTTCCACCACCACTCGAGCGTGACGTTCTTATGGCGCTTCAAAGCCCTTCAAAGGTCAACTGTGATTGTTCTTTCCTTGGTTGACCTCTGTGCAAACACTTCAGTAGCAAAGTGGAGTCATCAGTCACGAAATGTGTTTTGTTTGCGCCACTCCAGAGCCAAAAAAGGGGACCGTAATTAGTGCTGTAATTGAAAGTGATTTCTCAAAAGATTTAATAAGTCTGTATTTGAAAATGTACAAAATGCAAGACATCATTTAAGACAAAATTTTCCACTCAATTGTACGTGAATAATGCCCTACCCTTGGAATATTTTTGGGGGAAAACTCATGCATATGCAATTATAAAAAGAAAAAAGATGTTCTCCGAAATAGCCACCTTGAAAGTCGCAAGGCAAACTTTTACAAAAGAAAAAAAACAAAATACAGATTAAGGCTTCAAGGCCTTTTTGAACTAATCAAGTGGGAAGCAGTGCTTGCTGTCGTCCAATTTAAAGCACGGCAGATTCTGAGCGCGGCTTCAAAATACCGCATCGTTTTTTCCGGAGCTTGGCAGAGAACACGGCGAGAAAGAAAAAAAGGCCCGTCCATCCATTGGTTTTCCTTCACCGCTTATCCTCACTATGCCACAAGACAAAAATATCAAGACGTCCAATGAAGTCGGCCCTTGTGCGTGACAAACGAGGCCTGTGTCAAGACCCCCCCACCCCCCCAGCATGCCCCGTTTTGCTCGGCTGCAGGTTATCACTCACTGTTGCTGCTGCAGATAGCGCCTGCTTCTTTACCGGCGAGCGTCTTGCTACCGTACTTTGCCAAATATGTATCAAAAGTAGCAATGTGCGTCAGAAAGGATGTTGATGGAGCAAATAGTTGACATGGTCCAGGGAAAATGTTCAAACTAAATACTTGTTTTTGTTGGGAGCCTGGCGTGTGCTGTCAAATAAATGAACATGCCACAAATCAGTCACTGAGCAGTCATTAGGGAGTATTGTCAAACTTTATTCTCTGGTCTGATGGTGGCATTGTGGATTGAGAAACCATTTTCCTTATAAGATTGACTGGAAAGCCACATGATGGAAAAGTGCTTGGCACGTTTGCCTCACAGGTGCTGGATTCAAAACTTCCACGTAGTTTTCCAGGAAACCTCGGTTCGAATTAGGAGTGTAACGAAGCACGTGGTTACGATACGTCCAACTTTTCCAAGCCACTTTCCTCAAATCAAAAAATAAGTTTGTTTGAGCATCTCGTTTCGCACCCGTGACCTCAGCCGCTAACGAGTCTCATCACATTCCGGTAAACTACGTTCCCCTCCCTTTCCAACCACCAAAAACAGTTTTGATATTGTTTTATGGAGCCCGATTACGCAGGAGCGCTGCAGATTTATTCCAAGATGCCCAACGAGCCACCAAGCCAAACAGCCCAGTTAAATCAACACGGCGTACGTAAACAGCCTCACCTATTTGTCATTCCGGCTTTGAATGACTCCTTTCTGCGGCCGTCTCCTCTCTGAGGTATTCCCTCGTTCTGCGCCCGCGCTTCCTGCGGACCATTGACTGACTGACTGCGTCCAGAAAAGCTAAAGCAAACAGCGCGGCCGAGCGAGGTTTAAAGTTAGCCGTTGGGTGGATGTGGAAAGGCGGCTCTGAACTTTACCCACTGTTCATCTCTCATTTAAATTTGACGCAAAGTCAATAAAGGCTTCATTCAAATGATTAACGTGCAATAATTGGCAAAGCGCTAGAGGTCCGTGTGCCAATAACTGGTTTTATGTTAAGACATTTTGGCAAACCCATATAGAACATAAAAAAATGACTTGGTGGCTGAGTGATAAGTTCTAAAGTTGCTTTCAAATGTGAGTTTCAGTCTCCCTGTTTGCTGCCAGCATGTTCTCCTTTTAGTCACAGGTGGCAGATGCCCCCCTGACAGACTGATGGATGTACCTCTCCACTGACTTGAGGACCAGGCCCGAAGGCTGTGGTTCAATGTCAAAGGCACGTGGCTGAAGATGCAACGTGAGGGGTGGGCCGTGTCACTAGCGACAGGTTAGAAAATATATCTTTTATTGAGGGTAGTGGGGCACCATTGATCTTGCTGGCTGGATTCACGAGGGGAGGGGGGGGGGCTGTAAGTTGAAATGCTTGGCCATGTAAAAAGCAGCGGGCTGAGAACGCACCCTTGTGGTGTCCCCAATAGTTTTGGAAAGATCTGCCTGGTTGGAGTCACCAACCACGGGTGTGGAAAGCATCTCGATTTTAATCGATGCGCTTTGTAGTCCGTGAATGATGGCAATATACGATTTTCCCCATAGCTTGCTGGAGGACCTGCAAAGGTTCACCAGGTGACATTATGGGGCTTTCAGTCAACCTCTTATTTTTTTTTTTAGTGTGGGACTGGATGTTTGACTCATTGAATGCGATATCAGCAATGCAGACATCCGTAGCGTATTGTCTTTGCGCCTAACGTGACGATGATGTCATGACAGCTGCACGTCACATGTTGCAGCTAGTGATTCTCATGTGTGTATGATTGCGTGTGTGTCATATCTCACACACATAGTCCGGAATTGGCTGGGGTCATGCCAGCTGAGCCGCCAACACATCAGGTGCTTTGTGCGTGCAGCCGTGTTCTACACTGCAGGATGCACGCTAATGTTTTGACAAGACCATCACAGATGATTTGATGACTCCTAAACGGATTTCCGTCATCAGCACATGCTCACCCTTCAGCTCGATACAGCAGATGATCAATAATAAAACAGTTAAACCATAGGTCAGGGGTCGCCAACCTTGACAAAAGCGAGAGCTGCTTCTTGGTTACTTAATGAATGCGAAGGGTTACCAGTTTGATCCACCATGACCTTTATGTTATAAATAACCCGATTCACTTGATCTAAATTGTTATCAGACTTAAGACAGATGTGAGCCTCTTGTGAGTTGCAAATACATTTGAAACACCATCCATGTGGACAATGTTAGCTTACTCGTCTGCAGGTCTGCCAGATAATAAAGACCAGGATGTTCACTGCCGTTGGCTTCCATCTCAGTTACCGTATAGCCCATCCCCCCCGTCCGCCACACGTGTGTGTATGGTGTCCCTTGCAGGACGAGCAGGCTGTAAAGCACACCAGCTCTATTTATTAATTAATGTGCCCCAACAACTGCTGCCTTGGCTTCCTCGTGTGGAGGACTGCGGCATCGGGGCAGAGAAAGGCAGCAGACTATTGTGGGAGATAGCGGCCGTTAATCACCTTAGCTGGTGGGTGGGTGGTTTGGGGGGCGGGGTAGTTTCTGGTATAGTCTGGCGCCAGTGCGGTCATACAGAGAGGGGCGGGGGGCAGCGGACACAGGGAGGGGACGAGGATGGTCGGCGATGCGGTTGTCCTCCTGCTGCTGTCCCATTGCTTGTCCCGCGTCCTGTCCCAGATCCCAGACCCCGAGGTAAGACCACCGCTATCTTCATCACCATCATCTTCCTCCTCCAACAGGTCATCTGACAAGCAAAGGTGTTGTTTTGATCTTCTTGGGATTATTGCTGTCAATTTGTTTACTCAGATTGCTCGCCAGGTCCATTATCGAGCGAGGGTTGCTATTGATGTGCAATACAATGGGAGAGCGAAACCCAAGTTTTACATCAACACACATTCCTGCAATGATGCCCGATGGGAAAATGATTCAAATAGAATGGAAATAATGTGAAGACAGAGTCGATTCAGGGGTCAAGCATAAAACCTTTGTAGCCAATTTTAAGCCGTTGTTTTTGGGAACAAGCTGTTTCCTCCATTTAAATGCCTGAAGTAACATTTTGGGTAGTTTTAATTGAGTATTTTTATTAAAAACACTACTTTAGTACTCATTTGAATTAATTTCACCAAATGGAGCCAGACAGTCACACGATCGGCCCACAACAGTTTCAAATTGATGCAATCAGATTCGGCTGCTGTAAAATAACACGCTTGGTTTTCTCTTTATCGGAGCTTGTGCCTTCAAAAACATTTGTAATCGCCGTCATGTTTGTATTATTGTGGTCTTTTGCAGCTGCATGGTGTTTTTGTGTTTATACCTTGAGCAAGCTCGAGGTTAACCTGCTAATCGCGCCGCATGACACTCGCCCTCGCAGGGGATGCAATTTACATAACCCAAGTTATTTAAGTCACGGTGAATATCTTCATTAAGGCTCATTTGAATGTCGGGAGTGAGAAATAGAGCTGATTGCTGCTCTCTTCAAGTGTTCAATGATTTTTAGAAAATGTGATTATTTTATATTTTCTTTTTTTGATGATTGCTTTAAGAAACAAGCCCAAAATTGCCAGCTCTCCAAAACCATGATCAGATCTTTGAATATGTGATTTGATGTGGTTTATTGTGTTACATTGGACTTTCAAACAGAAATTCAAACGAAACAGAAAAGATTAGACAATTAATATAACAGTTGCAATGAGATTACAATGTAATGGTGATATATTTCTCGCGAGCTTGTTTTTTTTGTTTTTTTTTTCCAGCGCACCACTTAACAGTGTTGATGTATCGGCGATGCAATAATAATTGGGCCTTTTCTGATCTATTGATCACCCAAGTACGATCAAGTCTTGAGTTTCCACCGCAGCTTCCTGACATCTAATTAAGTCGTTGCTATGCTACGCTACCCATTGATCTGTACCAAGGGTGTGCAAACTTTTTCCACTGATTGAAAAACATTCAAGGATACTTATGTATTCTTCACATGCTTTGTGTTATATGTTGGGGATTGAAAAGTGAAACATTGCAGAGTGGAACGAGAGGTAGAAGAGAAAACAAGTTCAAGTGGCGCCGATGTGCGGATTTCTAATCGAGCATAGACGTGTGTGCCATAGCTGTGACCGCATTGATAAACAAGGTGCTTCAGATAGATGAATACGTACAAAAAAAAAAAAACTTTGGCAAGGGGGAAAAGAAATGACTTTTTTTTCGTTTTCTATATACATACAAAATATTCATATATATTTTTATGGTCTTCTCTTTTACCCACCAACAGCTTATACCCACAGACCCCCCCAAAAAGCCGGACCCTGTCACATCAGAGACTGTGGTGTTTTGGGGGCTGCGCTTATGGCAGGTCATCGGCATCTTTGCTGTGTTTGTTTTAGCGATAGGTAAGTCCTCCTACAATTGAGTCGTGAATTGGTTTTACAAATTCCCATTGTCTTCCGGGTAAATAGTGGAGCAACAAATAATAATATAGCAAAAGTGACATCCATTTTCTTGATCTTTCTTTTAAGAGCATCTAATATGACTTCCTTCTTACTCTGTAGTCTGTATAATCTGCATGACTACTATACTGCCCCCAAGTGGCAGGAGCAGGACAATGTCTATTGGAACAAAACAAAACATGTGGCCAAACTGTTCAATTTCTTGACCTTCTGTTTCATAATGTCTTTACGCCATGTTGTGTAAAGTTGTTTTTAAATGACACCGTTATGCAATGCTTTGGCGTCACGAGACTTTTTCACAGCATGTGCGTGCCAGGTGGTGACACTCCCCGGTCGCTCGTCTACCCGACCCGAGCTCAAACACAGCAGACTATTTATTAAAACAAGTCGTACGCTTAGCATTAATGACTTTACCACTCTCACACTGTACGAAATGATCTAATTAGACTCTAAAACGACGCATTTACGCCACTCCAATCCCGAGAATGACCTGTGCTTGGAATAAAACTAGATTTAATCGTCCCGTGGTGCTTTCAGGTTCTGCTCTCGATTCCATTGGCAGCCAGGAAGCCAGTTCTCTGGAGAGATTGCGTTATTGCTGCCATTAGCCGTCTTTCACGAAACAATTAGCACCTTGTCATGCCAAGCTTGGTGTTGTGTGTCGCGAGTCAATAAGGAACTCTTGGGTCCGCTTGTATATACAATGACAATCTGGCAACAATCATTAAGTACGGTTCGGATAGTGTCCTGTCACAAGTTAGGTGAAGTAATAACCTTTGGACGAATATACGTATCCGAAAATTGACCAAAGTACTCACAAACTTCTTCAATTAAAAAGATATGTATTAAAATAAAAGATTAGCTTGGTCCTGGAGATGCAGCAAGCGCAACCCTGAATAGACTTGAGACATGACACCAAGCCACAAGTTGTCCCTCAGCCAAAGCATTTTTCGAGATGCCATTTTGTTTTGTTTTTTATGATTGTGCGACAATTTATGGTGACTGGTGAAACCAAAACACCTCAAATAAAGATTAGCTTGCAAGCTAAGATGCTACCGTGGCTATTCTTGGCTGTCAGACCGACAGTGGGCTCCTCCTTGGCATCGAGTCCTCACTTGGCAGATGTGTTTTCAGAGTAGAGGATTAGCTTGATGATGCTATCCTCATTTCCGTCTGGCTACGTTGTTATCGATTGTTTTAACCAACTGACCCAAAAAAAAACCCACCAATCTTTTTCATTCTTCTCCCATCTCCAGTGATCACACTGTGTTGCATTTTCAAATGTCGAATTCCAAGGACCAAAAAGGAAATCGAAGCACGTCACGCGCAGCGACAGGCCGCCAAGAAATATGCCAACACGTTGGAGACGGTGCCACCTCTTAACGAGTTGACAGAGGTTCCGGGATGTAAGTTGCCTCTGCCTTGCTTGCTTCTCTTACTTCCATCATACTCCCTTTTCCTTCCTATGATTCCTCTTCTCTTCTCGTTTCTCCCTCCGTTGTATTCACCGTCGTTGGCAGCTATTCCCGACGCGTCCGCTGTCCAGACGCTCTCCGAGCAGATCCAAAGCGAGAGTCGTACCGACAGTCAGCGCTCTCTGGTTGGCCTCGCTGAGGAGCAGGCCGCCTCGCTTCCTTTGCCGGAGACGGCGTGATCTTCTTCTTTCTTTTCCTCCGACTTTGTCATCACCTCTGTTACTCCATCTGGAAAAATGGCATTGTGTTAAATTGTGACATTTAAACATACTCGTAGTCATTAAGTGTGAAGTAACAAAATCCCATTGGCCTTTTAGAAATGGGCCATAAATGCATTTAGTAATAAACAAGTAAATAAGAAGAACTTTATTCATAAAACATTTTCTTTTGTGTTTTTGAAACTAATTTAACCATCATAGTATTTAAAATAGTGACATGATTTTGGTATATTTATCCTATTCTGTCTGGTGATTGGCTGTGAGCAGTCACATGGCTCTAATTCTTTACATCCATTGTAACTCAAGTTAAAATCAAATATAGTTGCTTGCCAAGTAGTTCGTAAATGCTTGCCAAATAGTGACCCCACCTCTCATTGTTCCCTCTCAACAATGTCCTTGCCAAATAGTGAGCATGAAGCGCTACAAAGGTTACATTTAATTATTTTTTTTTCCAGTGTTTCTTTTGCAGGATATTCGTATTGTACGTATTACCAGGTAACCGATGTTAGCGTAACAAACAGAATGCGGATGCAAAGTGAAACATGATAACGTGGCGATGCTGCAAGTGGTTGGCGCATTTACAAATAAATCCAGTTATTCACACTCTCCTCTTGTGCTGTTCACTGAAATCAATAATGCCATTTTTACAAATATTTTTAGCCATGCGTGTGTGTTGACTGTAATGCGCACCGCTTAAAAGCTGACAAATGAGGACTCGCATGTGTCTCCCCTAATTTTATTTCAGCAGTTGCACTTTTTAACTAGATGGATAGATGCATTTTCATTTCTACAAACTCAACTGACCTTGTCCTGGTACACAGGTACTTGTAAAATAATGACTGTTCCGGGTTTTTCCTTCCACTTCAAAAAGGATCACGTCAAGTCATAATCAGCCAGTTTATTAGAATACACAGGCGACAGATGTGCCTTCATCACATGGCTCCTACTTAAGTAGATTTCATTTCAGCCTGCAATCTAAGCACCCCCTTGTTTATTGTCTATCTGTCCTGTTGCGCAGCTGCCAAAGCAGAGGACAAGAAGGAAGAAGATGCGGAGGCCGTGGCCACCGTCTCGGGTAAAGTGGACGCCAACCGAGGTGAGAGGAAGAGCAAGGAGGCGAGGAGGGAAGGAGGCAAGGGTGCCAAAGGTGACGAAGGGGAGCGGAAGAAAGCGGGAGGCGCCGACAAGGAAGGAGGCGGCCAAGGTAAAGGCAAGAAAACGGCGGAGAAGGAGAACGGAGACAGAGGAGCTAAAGGAGGTGGCAAGAAAGCTCCAAAGTGACTTTATGGACACAATAGTGGTTGGACCGAATGCAAAACAAACTATTTTTGTGACATGATTAAAAAAAAAAAAAAACGTAAATGTGAGTTTTAAAAAAGCTTATATTGGCACTTTTCTACTTAAATAAATAATCTCAGGAAACAGTGAATTAACACTTTTATTGTATTATTCACAAGCCACATTGTAAACACGCATGTATGTACACTTGGCCTTTTATTTCCACGGCAACAGGATCCAAAAAGACAACAACAAGCAGACATTTTATAATTAGCTGCCAAACCATCGTTTGACATGATACAATCAGAACAGAGGACTGTATTAATATCTATTTTAATCATCTCGATAAAGTGCTCAAATACCATCGTATTTTCCAGATGTTTATTTTGAATTAGCGAAGGTCCATAGCTGTGACATTTTCATTATAGATGTCTAGACAGTTGATTTTGCCTCTGATAAAGTGAAAGGCAGATTGGATCTGATCAAAAACAGTAGCTCACACTAAACGGAACGGAAGAAGAGTGAATTAGTTTTAAAAATTAAAAGATTGGAAGGAAGGAAGGAAGGAAGGAACGAAGCTGGGGTTCAAACCAGAACCGAGGCAGATTTGCTAACTGTTAGTGCAACATGCTGCTCAATGTAAAAGAAAAAATACCGAAAAATCACCTTGGTTTATGGAATGTAGAATTTTAAAATGTTGCTGTTTGAGTTTGGAGTGTTTACTGCACGTACGTCAAATATCACAAAAACAACAGAAATATACATCCACACCAAAAACTCTACTTTACAACAACATGAGCTCAACAATTTGATCGGCATTTGTAAACATTGTGACTTGTATGTACATCATCAAAGCAGCATACAGTATCTAGCACTGGATCAGCTTTGGAGAAATGTCTTGGCGACACATTTAACGTGCTCGGAGATTCCTCAGTGTAGCCGAATACAAATTGTCGAGCAACGCTGGAAACATTCATTTCGACTGCGTCAAATAGCTCGGACTGTGCAGAAGATTGTTGCTAAATGCTTCACTGCCTTTCCATAAAAAATAAAAAAAGAGAATTGAAAAATCATAAGCGTACAAGAATTACCTGAGTGCCTTCCCTTTAACAACAATGAGAACTTTTTCGAAACAAGAAACATATCTCCACGCCTGTCGTGAGATCGATTAAGGCTGTTTTCTGGCAACTCCAGCCTTTTTATGCAACAACAAAATGGCAACATGTAAAAAAAAAAAAATCATAAAATGATGGCAGTGGATGCAAAGAAATGAAATTGATTTTAAAAAGACAGCCCGTTTTAAGACTGTTGCACATTCACTGTGGCAGCTCAAAGTGTCTTGGCCACAACATTTTGGGTTCCCCCATTTTTACGGAAGCGTCACATGACCGTCTCCCGCTCCTCCTCCACCACCAGCACAGGTGAGGGCTTCTCCACCTCGGCTTCCAGGCCCGCCGGCGGCCTTTGCCCCGAAGCGGCGCAGACCTCCTCGGGTTCGGCGTGGATCTCCTGGCCCGACGACGGTGCCGAGCACTCGGACACGGAGCCGTTCTTGATGTAGCCAGGCAGGTTGCGGTGCCCGTTGAGCGGCGCCGGGCCCAGCCGGGTGGTGAGGTGGAGGGCGTGTGGCGCCCGGGCGGTCACATTGGTGACGCTGGTGTGCGACACCATCGGGCCGTAGCTATACGTGTTGCTGCCGCTGCGCGCCTTCCGCTTAAAGTCCAGCGCCAGGGTCCGACGGCTCCACGACTTCTTGATCTCCGCTTGCACCTTTGAACACAACGCGGTACATTTAGAGGCATCCCGTGACTTTGCCGGGACATTTTGGTATTCTCACGTTTGATTGGACTACTTACCTCCCCGTTGCAAAAGCAGTATATAATTGCCACAAGAAAGCCCTGCGACAAAAAGAAAGCAAAGGAGAGTGTGCCATCTGTTTAGTACAGTGATTCACATTTTCAAAAAAAGAAATCAAACGAAAATGTCACAAAAACATTAAATACACTCAAGTAATGATGACCTCATAAATTGTATGAATTGATACTGTACTTCTAATCATGTGAAGCACGATGGGCCATAAAAGTTTGACTTTAGACTGGGCCGCAGACATAAATTTAACGTACTTCCGGTTTATTTGCGAGCCAACGCCAAAGGATATTTTATTTTGAAATGTAACCGGATGTACTTTGGTACACACATTTTATGATTGAATCTTGATGCACGTCAAGGTGTGTTGGTAGGGGAACGCGAAGCTGTCATAATGTGCAACGTTTCTTTGCAATGGTGGAAAAACCCAGCGGCGATTGGACACAAGAAGAAACAGAATGATGTTATTACGGTGGTTCCGACGCGCAAATGAAGCTTCAAAACTGATTCGTCAACAAATGTAAGTGCTTTGAGTGCGTCATACTTGGTGGCTGTATAACAGCGCTGCAAAGGCAATTTTTTGGGGGGTGAAAAGAAAAACAAGCAAAAAAACTCATTTAATTCGCGTTCATTGTTTTGACCGGACAATGCTATTTTCTGTTCAAAGTCAGACCTCCCGAATAAAAGCATTAATATAATCAAAGGTTCAGCACAATATTTGGCCATATAATGGTTTATCCGTCAGATGCACTAAAGCACAGGTGTTAAAGTCAAGGCCCGGGGGCCAGATACGGGCCGCCACATCATTTTATGTGGCCCGCAAAGACAAATTGTGCTTCAAATTCGTGTCATTACTAGAATTGCAAATTGTCTTCACTTTTAAATATATATTTTTTTAAATTGACCAGTTTTTACTAGTCTGATTTGAAAACGATTTTTTGTCGGTTTGTTTTGTAGCTTATACTGTATATAATGAGGTGCTCATACATTTATTTGTGTTGACAGTCATAATGACCCTCCGAAAGAAACTATGACTACAATGCAGCCCGTGAAAAAAAAAAAGAGTTTGACACCCCTGCACTAAATAAACAAGGTGAAAATAGTTTGCGGGCAACATTGTACCTGGAAGGAGTTGAAGAGCATCTCGTAGTGCATCTGGATCTGCCAAGGGATGCCGGACACTTCCGTGTAGGGCATGGCGTTGAATATGATGTAGTGCACGCCAAACAGCGGCATCAGAACCAGCGTGGACTTCAGCAGTTTCCTGCAATGGTAGAAAAAAGGAATTATTTGATTTGATGAAAGTCCAAAAACCCTGGTAGAATTTGTGGGACATTTTTCGCGAATAATGGAAATGGACTATAATGGACTATGGAAAATGTTACTTTCTTGTCAAGATGGAGTCTGCCTTTTTTTTTTTTTTTTGACATCAACTGAGATCAAACATCCACAAATCATCACATACCTGTACTGCTGCCTGGTGTCACACCTTCCTGCATTGGTCTCGCGCAGTTTGGTTGCTAGGACTCTGATGATGTTTAAAAATAAGACAAAATTGACCTGCCAAAAGGTAAATGCATAACAACAGGGCTGTTATGACAGGTCTGATTTTCCCAGAAGCTGTAATACAGGTAGTGTAAATGAAATGCCATCATTTTCTTCACAGTGGGAGGGGGGCATATCCAATAGAGACCACGTGCTTACCACAACAGCTGCAAGTATAGGCACTTGATAAATCCATTTCAAATTGCCCGCACTTAAGTCCCAGCATCTGTGACAAGATAAACACCAAAAACGGGGACAAGTGTTAGATAAACAATGTGATGTCTGCAAACGCCCAAACACATCTCTAAGTGGATCATTTCAATCGAAAGTTTACTCGCTGGCAGAACTGAAGAAATGATCATGCATAAAAATAAATAATAGTAATCCGTATCGTATCCAATCCAACTTCACTCGGGTCCCTCGTAAATCGACGAAATACTTTAACCAGCAGTATGCACTCACTCTGTATCCGCAAACGTGGCCCTCACTGTCGCCCAAACGCTCACAAACATGGCTGGCACACCTGCAAAATCAAATATTTCAAACGCTTAGAAATAAGAAGCCATCCACGCAGACGCTTGCTCATTTGTTGACCCGCGACGACGACGGGCCGACGCGGCATCCACATTGTATGCGCTGTGCCGATGTGGACAATACGCACAGTGTGTACAATGCAGGCGCCGTGACGACCCATTTGAAGGCGGCCAGAATGTCTGTCCGCCGCTACGTTATTCCATCCGATGGTGACCGACTCACCCCATCCAATCAGAGTGAAGCCCCAAAGATATTTCCGGTCTGAGAAGAAGGTCATGAAGATGAGGCTGTGCAGGTAGAGACCCTCCACCAGGATCCAGAAGTAGTTGGTCGCCAGGAAATACAAGAAAAGCGTCACGGCCGCCTTGCAGCCAATCTGTGCACACACACAGCACCGGTATAAATAATACACACCTCCGTTAAGAAGGAAGTACCTGCTTGAAACAGGACCTTTTCTTACACATGACATAAAAAGCCAGGTAATAAGATCAGGTCATGTATAACACGATCTTGAGCTCTGGGAAGGTGTTTTGTGAGGGTGTTATCTGAAGCTTTGTAATAGAGGACAAGATAATCCACAATCTGACCTTTCCACTTGCTAGAGTAAGAAAACTCAGTCTTTGTGAGAGCGCACCGATGCACCTAAGAATCAGCGGAATGAATACGATAACAAAAGCCATTGTGTCTGCTTCGGCGTGATTTGAAAAGAATGATGCACTTAACATGAAGTGCGGCTGTAACGACAGAATGAGCGGAGGAGAGAGCTGATTTGGTCAGCCATTGATTCTGCTCCAGTTGTGCTTCGCCTCCAGTTGTTACGCTGTTGCGTTATTAGAGGCCACTCCAGGCTGATTACTGACGGCTCTTTATTGTCTGCCGTCGTGTTCCGGGATGCCGTATTGATTATGTCGCGTGGATGTTGAAAGTTTGTATTGGGGATTGTTGTGTACGCAGGATTGTAAACCACTACATGTTAGATGTACGTGTTGATGATGTCAAGCGTCTCAACTTATACATATATCATAAAAAAAGAATAAATATATATAAATATATTTTTTTTGCACGTACAAAATGGGCTTTGTTGGATGGAGGAGCCTCCGTGATGGACTTGAGTTCTTCCACTGTGACACGTTCCACATCTTCCAAGGCGGATCCCGAGTAGAGCACGATGTCCTTGACGAAGATGCTCACAGCTCTCAACATGTAGGACACGAAGAGGTGCATGTGGATGTAGTTCCTGGTGCAGTGTAGACGTCTAAGAGCAGACAAGATGGTGGTTGATGTTTGGGGGTGGCAGTAATCATTCTTATAGATCAGCTGACGTTCCTGACAGAGAGGTCGCTTGATGATCTTATTTGAATTGGTATTGAATCTTTGGTGGACAATATGCTAAGAAACTGGGCAGAATTTTTAGATAATATTTTCATCTCTAATTTATTATTATTATTTTTTTACAGGTATTATGAACTTGAACGAGTCAGCATTTACACCCAGTATTATCAAATGTATGATTTTTTTTATTCATTGAGGATTTGTTTTACCCCTATCAAAGTCCTAAAATAAATATATATATAATATAAATAATAATATAGTAATAAAATATTACTCAAGTTTTATTTCTAATTGAAAACATGCTTTAATAAGGCTTCTGAGTTTCATTAAATCGTGATGTCTTGGGAGTTTTCCTTAAATCAAACTAGCAGATGTTGCATTTGTGGCCAATAACAACAACACAATTCCAAGCATATGTTCTCGGGGTGAATTTATTTGCTCACCAGCACATTGCCTGATCATTAACTCCGGCGAGGTCGTGCCTCTATACAACCGTGCGCTGACATAAACCCGATTGTCGATATCGCTAATCCCAATCCAGCATTCCTTGGCCGATTAATGAGCTAAAACTTTGACAAGGCAGCCTATTGATTGGGCGACAAGTCATCTATTCCACAGTTCCCCGGTGGGAAAGCCACCCATTAACGTGAAATATCGCCTGTCCCTGCTCGAGAAAACATTTGGGGAGCACCGGTGTCTCCAAGCTGACGTGTTTGAGGCGAGACGTGTCTTGAGTGCTTCTGGAACGGCGGAGACGGAATGTCAGATGGACCCTCGGGATAACATTAAACTCATTTGGCCCCAAACATATTGCAGAGTGCCAGGGGGGGGGGACGCTGAAGCCTTCTGACGGCTAGCGTGGAAACGTTAGTCAACAGTGTCGATTCCTGACACTTCCTGTTGCCAAAGCTTGCCCCAAAGCGGCCATGAAAAACATCAGCGGGACTGAATGAGAGCTCCTTGCCATCGTCATCA
Organism: Syngnathus typhle; assembly: GCF_033458585.1. NCBI lineage: Eukaryota > Metazoa > Chordata > Actinopteri > Syngnathiformes > Syngnathidae > Syngnathus > Syngnathus typhle. The sequence continues at coordinate 9,519,935 of NC_083750.1, read as the reverse complement.
TCATTTATTTGACTGTAAAACTGGAATGAGGCAAATGTTTTAGCCTAAATACACTCATTGCAATTTATCTTTTCATTCATCTATTCATTTGGAATTCCACGTTACAATAATTAATTGCCAAGCCACAAAGGCAAGAGAAAGAAGCCACGCTAATTAAAAATGTCTCTTTGAATTCTTTGTCAGCAAAATGTTTCAGAAAAAAAAAATGCTCACACTGACTCTTAATTAATGAACATGTCTACATTTGTTATAATTATTATTATTATCAGAGATGATGATCACGCCTTCTGATTGGCTAATTTTGCCGCACCGATCTACATATTATCATCAAGCCGTCAATCGCGCCGCACAAAACATTCATCATTGTGACTTCCTCTTTTTGTCACTCCTCCTAATTGCTTCAACCCTGTGCCGTGTTCAAAAAAGTCTCCAGGGGATGCGGGCTGGCTGATGAAGACCGCACTGACAGACAACAGCGACCCACCGGAAATATCCCAAGATGACCACAGCCACGATGAGCGACCCCAGCGAGACGGAGTAGCCCACGGTGTAAATGAGGTACAAGCGATGGAAGACATCCTGTTGAAAAAAACAAACACTTAATGAGACCACAAGAAAGTAAATGGCAAAGATTCCAAACGTCTCATTGGGTCACATCTGCTATGTACGTTCCAGCGTGCTAAACTTTACGGTGGATTCTCACACCACGATGATGATGATCATATATCGTAGGTATTGAAACGGGACTGATGTGATTGAGCTTAATTATGCACAGCAGAGAAAGCTTCACCTTAGCTAATATGTCCGTGTTTAGTAGTGCTTTGAAAAAGAAGAATTCATTCCTTGACATTAATTAGTTGTCGCCTCGCTCCAAAATTACCATAAAACACAAAATTAGCCAATTTTCACAGCATCCCTTATAATATAATATGTAGTCGAATTGGCCGACTTTATAAAAGCTTATACAACTTTTTTTTTCTCATGTAGGACCCAATTAGATCGGAAGTACTGTCAAACTACAGCCAGACATGAGAAAATGGAAAGTTTTCTTCTGATCAAACCACTTTCTCTGTAATCTCTTCCTATATGGTAAATTTCAAGGAAAGAAAAAAAAAAAGAGACAGTCCCCGCTCCCTCTATCTCATTAAGCTACGCATTCTCAAAGCCCACAATCATATCCTCCTTTTGAAGCTTGGTCAAATGTATTTGTGTGATCACACCTGCTGACATTCTTGATGTTGCGTTGAAGCAAAAAAAAAAAAAAAAAAATCTGCAAAAAAGCTTTTGGATAAAAGCACTACTGTGTCAAAGCCATCAACCGTGGCTGATCTAAGCGATGCGCACCGTTGTCCGCATGGCGCTACATCGCTGGGATGAAAGAAAGCGCTGACGTTGGGGGCTGCACGCCGACGGACCCCAACTGCGCACCGACAGACACCCCGCTGCCTGCCGGGCGGCTGTTACGCAATCAAGCGTCTGCATAAAACTTTGGCCACGTCAGTCTACTCATTTTAGTTAGCCATGTCTATGCTCATGTTAACTCATTCAGTCCCATTGACAGTCAAAGATATGAACTGGGTTGGCAGTGAATAAGTTAATAGCGGCCACTCTGATGGATCTGAGGAGCATGCATGCACACACACATGCAGGCACACACACTGTAGCATCTCAAGCTATTTGTCAATGGAAGAATTTCTATTCACATATTGGAATAGCATTAGATGGCAAACTATATGGGGCACTCAATTAATTCTAGGAAGGGAATTCCCAAAAGCCCACCTCAGGGAAAATGTCAAAGGATGCAGTGTGAGCGGTACCTTCTCTTGGTTCTGGTTGTAATGATAGAGGAATTTTGCACATTCGCTGTAATTGGCCCACGTCTTGTTATTGGCTGCGGAGATCTCCCACGTCCCATTGTTGCCACAGCGGCGGTACGTTCGCCCTACACAGCAAGCACAAAAGCCTTAATTATATATTTTTTATTTTTGACATTGTTGTGTGAAATATTTTTTTGTATGACAGTAATACACATTAGAAAACACAAAGGTGACTAATGCGGTAGCGATGATTAATGACTCTTTTTTTAATCAGGTACATTTTTATTTCAGTTGATACGAGGGATTGGCGAGTACCAATACCAACTCATTCACTAACATTGATGGTTAGAGACATCACTGGATTGGCAGTGAATGAGTTAAGGTATCGGATACTCATAGAGGTTGCTGATACCAGCAAATAATACTTAAGGCAAAGGAAATCACCTCTGTGGTTGAAGTCGTAGATATACTCCGGACATGAGGTGGACACCAGCTTCCCCGAAGCCCCTTCGGGCCAACACACAATGCCATCCCATTCGGGTGAGCAGTAACCATCTACGGAGACAAAAGTAGCGCAAAATAGCAACACGTCTTATACAGCTTTGCATAAAAGCAGCAGTGTGAATTGGTAAGAAAACTAGAAATAAGTGGGGCACATTTTTGTACTTTACACAGAATGTAAATGAGCAGCCATTTGTGGGTCAAGGGGAGAGCACACATTGTTTTCCATTTTCCAGCCATTGCGATGCAATTAAGACTTCAAATCGTGGCATTCTAAGCATGCTGAAAGGTTCCAGCAGACAGATCTTCATTGTAAACAGTTTGGCCCACCTCACAACCAAAGTCAACTGGCACAGGCTCCAGAAAACAGTAATGAGGTCAAAGATACGAGCTTAATAATAATACATCAAACAATGCTTTGAATTTTATAACAGATGGTCCAAAGAACATTGGGGCTCCATTTGAAGATAAAAAAAAAAAAAACAGCCCCACTGCCAGAGGCCCGTAAGATGATTGTCAGCAGACTGGTGGACCACAGGCCTCTGATAACAACATCCCCCCCTTCCCACCGTCCACTCCACCCCGAATTCCTGGCGTGCGGTTTGGCATTTACATCGTGTCATTATTGAAAACATCTGCCGGACTTTGACCACTAATAACTAGCTTGGGATAAAACCAAAACTATGCTTTCTCTGCAGTCCATCCATTAAGTTCCTGTCCTCAAAAGGAGAGGAGGGGGCATGCATTGACGAGATTGTTCTTTTTTTTTTTATTTAAACTTGAAAGAACATACTCCCCCTGACCACACATCCTGTGCTCTTACTGTAGGACCACCTACACAAGGCTAAATTGTATATGTACTTTATATAATATATGATCACAACGCGAAAAAAGATTAAAAGGGAAGTGTGTTATTAGTGATGCAAATTGGCCCGACACCCGCGGCGCGATTTTAATTACGATCCCGCAGATGTCAAAACGTCTGTTCTCCGTTTTCCCCAATGATGTTATTCTATGCATGGACCACAAGCTCCAGCTTATTTTTACCCGAAGCGAGGTCTGGGGCATCGATCCCACATCCCTGGGCGCTGCACTCCCCCGCTTCCCCCGAAGCCAACCTCAGTGTGTTTCCCCTCAATGAGAAGCTTGTCTGGCAATTGGGTGTATTTTAAGTACAAATAACAAGAAGGCAGAGAGTTAGAAAGAAAGTTGATAGAATGCAGTGGGTTTTTTTTTACTCTTACCAAATGCAGAACGATATTAAGGCAGTCTGATGGAGCTTTAGTGCAGCTGTAATTCAAAAATTTTAGAGCGGATGGATGGGAAGAAAAAGTGCATTAACTGTTGGCAGTTCCAGCAGGTGGTGGAAAAAAAAGCTAGGTGACATTACCACTTCTCCTGTCCTTTATTTAAATCTACGTTTTGCATATCCAGCATTGGAATGGTATTTTCTTACAAAGTGTGGAGAACCTCTCGTTTAGAAAAATAAAATCTAAAAGTCAATGTAATCTTGGAAGTGTTCGTATCCACAAATCTGCGAGATGATCCCATGGGCCTTTTCGACTATCTTCTGAAAAAAAACAGAAAAAAAACAGCTGTCTAGACAACTAAAGCGCCTCGGCGGGTGGTCAGGGAAGATAAATACAGAAATAAGCCACTGTATCCCCCAAAACAGGCAAAGAAATTGCACACTCGCCGTCATCCTCTGGGTGTTTTCCGCACTTTCAAGGTCACACCACGAAGCAATAACACACCGCATAACTTTGGTCGAACTTTCTAAAAACGCTCCAACATGTCCGACGCCTTGCCACCACTTTAGGGTAAACACTTACACGGACCATCGAGAAGCTTTCATTGGCTTTCAACAAGCCGTTGGTGAAATAGATGTGTCAGAATGCTTTTGATTTGATTCAATCATTTCATTGACAAGTATATTTGGAAAAGCTTGCAATTTTCAACAAAAATAAGAGGCTTGTGCTAATGCTACTTTGTGAAGCGCAATGGCAGAGACCCTTAATGGGGTCATTAAAGAGAAAAGCCTTTAATCAAGCAGAAATAGGAAAGCGGGCTACGCGGTTACCCATCTACATAAAGACAAATGCATGAGGTGGCACATACGTTTTGTTAATTAGGTAAAATATTAATCACGGCTCTTTTAACTGTACGTCTCAACAAGCAAAGGAGGTCAGTGAACAGCGACCTCGGCATGCGAGGATCCTAATGGAGCGTAACTCGGGGATTGTTCCACTCAAATGTGACCACTAAAAGTAGGCTGCACAATATTTACAATTATATTGTTTTTTATTTTCTCATTTACATCGAACCGAGGAGGGGGGTCACGTTCCAGACCACCCCCATAATAAGTGAAATGCTAATTCTAGAAATATTCTATTTAAAAACTCTCGAGGCTAGATTTGATCCAGTTCCCAGTCGTTAACCTTTTTCTAAGGTCTTTAAACATATTTCCAGCAATGCAAATACATTTAAAAGCCAAATGTTGTACATTTTAAATTGCACATCCTTCCATCACTTTCTGTCGGTATAAAAAGCAGGATTACAGCAATCATTTTCAACCAGAACTAGGCTGTGCTAAAATACTTGCTGTTTTATTCTTCTTTTATCAAACACTATAGAAGTATGGCACCGTCTAGTGGTCAACAGTGGAATTACATCTGACAACAGCTCAAACTATAGATATTAACTATACAAAAATCTCAAAATCGGCAGTGCAGTGAAATAACACTTAAAAAATAAATGAGGTAACAGTCCAAATGTGCCGCCGTAGTGTGACACTAAGCCTCGCAGTCACACTGACCCGTCAGAACAGATTAAGTGGGCTGGTGGTCAGAAGAGCTTGCTGCAGTGGCTCTTAAATACACTTGGAGAGACAAACCTATTATTATCATAATCCAAACCGTTTGGCGCCTGCAGTCATAGTTTCACAATCTCACTCAAGATTCTTGGATATTGCTCAAACCCACCATTAGGAAATATCATACCGGGAGAAACAAAAGCTTTTGTGTCCATATCCTGGAAGTTTACACTTTTAATAGAACGTTTGGTTTACGCCTCGTCGATCGGCGCGACCGCAATTCACGAGGCGGGCACAGAAATATCGGTTTGGCTACGCTAATCACAAATATCCTTCCAAGCAATCAAGTGGACAGAAAACCACAATGAGGTCGGGGTTCTTTTGGATTTCGACGTTCCTTAGACATTCATCAATATACAAATAATCACCCGCTTGGCTCCACCGCAAGGAAAGCAAAGGGAACACAAAAGCAGATCGGGCCTCATTGTCGTAATTCGTTACCAAGCTTTGTGGCTGTCAACCAAAATTAGATTCAATGCTCCCTCACGTTTTGTGGTCCGTGCTCCCTACGTCCACAAAACAGAGGTTAACTTTTTTTTTTTGAACATCACTGACGGCTAAAAAAAGAGCTAGCACTAGACCCCCCCCCCCCGAAATAAAAACACATCAATCTCTGCAGCATTTACGCATGATGAAAAGATCAACTGCAGATGAAGCTATTAGCGTTTTAATTACTCAGCGGAGCGAGAAATTGACATTTACATTGCACATTCAGAAGATCTTTGATTAAAACCCTATTGATTTGAAGCACCATAGTCATCGCTATACTGCTGCTTTTGGCCCCTCCCCCTTCTCAGTGTACGTGGCTGCTTTTTACATGTCACCTACGTTTCACTCGTGCAATCCTCTCAGCCTCAGTTCACTTCGAATCGCCTGAAATGGCAAAGCCCAGTTGGACCAATGGAACCATTTAGCTCCAGCAAACCTGTCCAAACAACACGTCTCTATATCAATCGGCCTGGCGGGAGTCTGACATAAAATTTTCCGAGTCAATAGAGCCACAGGAAATCACTCACGTAAACACAATCAACAGTAACGAAGTTGGATTGATTGCAAATGTAATAAGCGGCCTGAAATGGAAAGCGTCCGCAATAAAGCGCGTGATGATGCTGGGATGGTCTTTGCGGCAGGTGGTCTCAGAAAATGTTAGCCACTCATTATATTAGACGACTTGTCATTTATTTCTGACCTTCTTGGTTCTCATCAAAATATTCTTGTTGATTTGATTGACCTGGGAAGCAAGTCGTTGTATGACATTATCATAGTTCTTCTTCTTCTTCTTCTTTGATGAGCCTTGTAATTTTGCCACGACTGGATTGGGTTGGAGAATTTGTCAGTGCATCCCTGGAACAAGCCAATTCTGGTGTATCCAGACTTTTTTTAAAATTTTTATTAATTTGAGGAAAACATGATGCATTGAATTAAACCAATTATTGCAATTATTGTTACTGTGGTTGCCAAAGCAAAGAACAGGCAGCGCATTATTTACAAGCCGTCTGATACATTTTGCTTCTCAGAAAGGGGGTTATTTTCAAGCTTGACTGCTTGAATGAAAAATTGCCGCCACCTGCCTTTGCCTTAAATAAATTCCAGCTTGGCTTTGCTACTCACCGGGAAGCTTGCCTTGCCTCGACTTGACAAGACCTTCGCATTTGCGCTTGGCTTTGAACAGCAGTGCGATCTGCTCCTCTTTGGTGAGTACATCATCTGCAACGGCCTGCAGGGAGAGAGGAAAAAAAAAAAACATGGTATGTTGAAGAACTTACAAGCAAAATTGGAGCTGTGACAGCCATCATTTGCAGGCAGTTTGATTGAATCTAGTCAAACAAAAGCTTCAGAAAAATCGGGTCGGATCGGAGATCCTTATCCACCTCTCCTCTGTATTATTTAGGCACAGATTGAATTCATGAGACACACTCACACACACTATCAGAGCAGAAATACATAGAACAGAGAATCAAAGCTCTATTTGTTTTTGGGAAGTTCCATTTTTTTTTCATTATTTATATTATAGCTAATATAATAAAAAAAATTGATTTTATATATATATATATATATATATATATATATATATATATATATATATATATATATATATATAAAAGTCCTAGCTTTTAATTTAGCAGCTGCGACCTTTCATCAGACGACAAGAGACAGAAACTCGATTTTATTTTCACGTCAAGTTTTAGTCTGACGCAACAGCGCCAAGCGTGAGGAAACGTTTTCTCAAACGGGTCCGTACATAAACTCACCCCCTTTGCTCCCCCCCGGGATCCGTTTTAGCCCAAGAACACATAAAAGCATCTCGTCAATTCTAATGCGGTGTGACAAGAAGGAAGGACGTGGAAACATCGGATCAAAGCAGTGGATACGCTGACATATCAGGCGACAAAAATCCTTATTTATTGAGGGATAGTCATCGAGGCAGTGTGAAAATGGTATCGAATATTTCACACCAGAAAATCATATCAAAAGCTCTTGCTAGCATAGTTCTTCAAGTAAGAGGACGACTGCTTGCTCAAGATGTTCATTTGTCACAGAGAATTTAACCTGAATTGTTTTTCCGCAGTGGAGCTCAGCGCTGCCTGGGATGTTGCGGCACAAATAATTAACTAAGCAAACTAATCGTACGCAGCAGCAATACATCATAAACTTACCTTTGTCAACAGTGTCCCTTTAAACTAGTATCTTTTTTTGTATGTTGTATGTTGTAGCTCTAAATGTAGCTTTAAATGTTGTAGCTCGAGGACAAGTGAGGTCTCACAATTTTCTATTCCGCTGTGAATTGTTTGTAACGAAAAAAAAAAAATCAATATCACCGTTTGCCGCTTCTGAAGTGTGCACGTTTACATTATGATGGGAATTGCATTCGGCCTCCAGGTGATTTTGGAATTCCGCGAGGCAAGAAACACAAACACAACACGCACCAAACTTCACAATCAATTAAAACGTGTCCTCGGTGACCCCCTCCAAAGGTTTCATTTGGGATGATAGATACGTTTAATATTAAAATTGGTCGCAACCATATTATCTACAAACTATGAATTTTTAATGATTTGGAGAAAAAATCTAAGTGTGTTGAAATTACAGTTTATATAAGGCATAATAGCATTATCGCATTAAAAAAGATTTTTCCTCATCTGCATTTGAGTCGGAACACAATTCCGCCACTCTTTGCAATTATTTGAATTGCTTTAAAGTTCTTTTCACTGGTGTAGCCGCAAAAGTCTTCTGTGGATTATTTCCTGAGATTTGTGCCTGCATTCATTCCAACGCAAGTGGATGCATTGTAAAGCCGCCACCTAATTTTATGAGCCCTGCCGTAGGCTCCCCCGGTGCACCAAAACCACAATGCGTCAGTCGGAACCGCCACCCTGGCTATTTTGAGCCTGGAAATAAAGATGTCCAGTTTGCTGCCGCAGCTGAACGCCCTAGGCAGAATGGAGACGCTCATGGCTTCCCACTGTAAATAACCGCATGCGGAATAACATTGGACCTCAGGCGAACAAGGACAGATGCTACCTGTTGACTCTCCTCAGGCGAGTCAATATAGAATATTCCACAGGAGAGCCCTCGGGACGGGCTCTCTTATTTTCACCTGGCGTGCTCGAGCGGAGGACCTTTGGCAAAGTGCGCTCATTTGACAGCTCCTCACTGCATTGATTACTTTGTTCCATTTTGAATGGAAACAAATGAACTCTTACATTCTGAAAGCGTGTGCATTTGTCATCGGTATGGATTTCCCCGCGTCTCACTTGACATTTGCGATGAACGCGCTCAGCGGGAGTGTCATTTGGAACTCGGGGAAATGAGGCGACGTCTTCGATGATACGACAGTTTGTATCAGAAGTGCTCTGATTACGTTTCCTGAAACCCAGTAGCGGCCCCCCATTAGGTACCGTACTTTCCAGACTATAAATTACATGAGGAGGGATTTATGTGTGGAATTAACACTTTATATAATTTCACATGTTATTTTCACACTAAACGGCTGTGGAATAATTGGAACTACAACTGACAATGAGTCTGACGTAAGCCATGTAGAAGAGGAAGCGCCGCATCTTCTACTTCCAGGGTTAGTGGAGTTGTTCAAAAGTGACACAGATGATGAAGATTTTGTTGGATTTAATGATTTGGAGTGACGCGGATGGTTCGATAAACTTATTAGCATGTTATTTATGCTATGGTTATTTGAATAACTCTTAATATGTTCTCAGTTCCTTGTTTATGTAACATTAGCATACCGTACCTTCAGCCTGTTGTTGCCAATTCTATTTTAATTTTAAATTGCTTTTTAAGATGACATGTCTGTTCTTGGTGTTGGATTTTATCAAATAAATTTCCCCCCAAAATGTGACTTGCACTCCGATGCGCTTTATCTGTCTTTTTCTTTTTTATGATGCATTTTATGGCTGGTGCGACTTATACTCCGGGAAATACGGTAATTGCATTTCCACGGTTCAATAACTGCTCTAGTTCAGAAAGATTTAAACTAGTTAAATGCTGAGCTTACAATTTGCTAACCAATATAGCAGCACCTACTGAGGCATGTCAGTCGTTTCTCAGAGGAATGAAAGCGTGGTGTCCTAGCCTAGCCTAGCCTGTCCAGTCCATTAAGTTGTGATCGAATGTCTGAGAATGAGAATATTGATAGGCATACGCTGTGCACTCCGAATTTAAGATAAAATAAGATAATCCTTTTTTATTCCCTCAATGGGGAAACTCCTGTTTGGAATATCATGTAGCATTTGGAGAAGAGGATGCTGGGTAATGAGCGTGGCCTCTGATTATTTTCTGCTAAGTCTTCCGCCTTGGCTGGCTGGCGACCAAACCGCCAGAGTCAACACAGTCGCTGACGGGGGCGGGAGTTGGGGGAGAAACATCCACATTCTTATTTACTGTATTTCATTTCAAAACACAGCATTCTTTCTGTGCATTTCACAGCGAGCCAAAATGAAAATGGCGCCGTGTAAATACATGTTTTTTCATCAGCCGCTCGCGAGAATACAAACTCCACTTGAGCAAACCGCAAGTTTCTATTTCTCTGCGTGCGCAAACTGTGGCTTGATGACTTAAACGGCAGCGCTCTATAAGACCAATATTGGGAGAAGTGTATTTAAGACCTGTGAGGCTTACTACTGTATACTAGACACGCAAACCCGGACAGGAGGCGCTGCAGTTGGATCGTTTGGTAACGGAACACTGAAATTATTTTCGCAAATAAACCTAATGCAAGTCATAAGACTTCAAGTAAGAAAAGAGGGGGAAATGTGAGGACGCAGACGGGGGGGGACGGCTGTGCATTTTCAAGACGTATACGTCCTCCTCGAGCAACCTGCGGTTGACCAAAGTCATTTCCTGAACTTCCCCAGAGTGAATATGAGAGGCAAATGCTGGCGCCTTCCACCCGCCGTTTTCATCAGCGAGCATGAAACAAAGGATCAAAATGAAAGAAAACTCTGCAATCAATCAGCATGAAATAAGTCTAGTCTTGCGTCATGAGTCAAAAATAGATTCGGTTGAACTCACAGGCAGCATGGTGGCCCAGTCGTCAGCCCGTCTACCTTCCGAGGTACGGATCAATGTCGTTTCAATTCATTTGAATGGGGAAAGATAATTTGAGTTAATGTTATATTCTATTCTATTATTTGTAATGCATCCAAAACAATGACAGTGACATGTTTTTGCCACTTCTATAAACATTGTTTTATTTTTAGCTAGGAGGATTAGCATCATTCACAATAAACGCTGATACGACGACACTATTTGTTACATCTAAATGCACGCTTTTAAAAGACTGATATTTATAGCCGATGATCGTTATAATCCACACGTACGAACATAATCACTCAACCACGACTAAATGTACATCATTATGACTGGGACCTCGCGCGTGGCTCCACTGTGAGCAGGTCCATTAGAATAACATGACTGTTTGTTATATAACCATAAGGCTTGACCCATACTATATTAAATCACTTATATAACATCCCAATCATCCTTCTTTCTTCTTAATTTGACAAAGCACTCCAGCTCCAGCGGCCTGGTGCGCACACATTGTTTCCATCTGTGAGCGCGGATGGACGGATGGATGGAGGGAGGGAGGGTATAATTAGGAGCTAAACGGCGCTTCAAGTCAGAATGCGGTCTGCGAGCGTTTCCAAAGCACAACCAGTCTTTTTTGCGGCTTGCGGTTTTTATCGTCAAATGTAAATTGCAGCGTTGAAGAGGAGTGGCACTGACTCATATGCTTCATAATATCCCGGAACTTCATCCATGAAACGCTTCAAGCCATGCCATGCGTCTAAAGTAACATATTCATGTTGGGTATCACCCCCCCCCCCCCCCCCTTTCCCCGTCCCAAGATACCTCACCGGCCATTCAAAACAAGATTAGGCCCAGCTATAATTTTGCTCCTTATTTTGCAGAGGTAAAAAAAAAAACATCCAGGAAAGTCCACTCCCCCCCCGCCCCCCCCCTTTGAGACCCCGTGTTGAATACATGCCAACAACAAGGAAGTCAATGTTAGCCTATGGTGCAAATAATGGCAAATGACCAAAACAAGTCGAGAAAACAAACATCTGACTGTATTCCCATAATAGAGGCGCTTTACAGCGACCAGGGTAAATATTTTATGTGTGTTTTTATATACATATATATCTTGTATGTGCCGAAGTGCAAGCTGGCCAGGAAAGACAGACTTCACGCGGCTATTTACCTTCAAAATCGCATCCTTGATGACAGATTGGCCGACGGGGGATTAATCAAAAATTAGATGCTGCCATAAATGGACAGAATGTTTCTAGAACACTTTTCCTGGCAGGCTTTATATTTGCAGGACCATCTGGATTTGGTACGGTTCCATTCGGTACGGCACATTTTTCTTGCTTTATGTGTTTGCAAAGAGTTGCGTGTTTTATTACATTTCCCAGATGCATCATTTATTCATATACACAACATGTTCCAAAAACACGCAGATTGGATCGCAACAGGCTATAGGAAATATAATTCCAGTATTTCATATTGTAGTTCGTCCTCAGCGCTTCCATACATCCTGCAACAAATACTCTGAAAAGCTCGCACACTGGTCCATCACGCTTCATCGAATCAATTTGTCATTACAGATTCACTAAGGATACGCCGGAAGGATCCGCCTCATCGCGACAGGAAGTGGAGGTTGCGATGCGTAAGTAACTATTCTCTTCACCTGCAGATACTGACTCATGATAATAAGATGGGGGAATGAACCTGAGGCAAGTAGCCCTGCTTCCGGCAAATCATGGAAGCAAGTCTACAGGTCCATCTAATTACTTTGACCTGGTTGCCGAAACAGTGAGGTCAGAGAATGTAGGGCGCTACAATATTTATCAAGATGGACTGCAAGAAATTTTCATGCATTTTTCAACGCGACTTTTACCAAAATACGCACTGGAAAAAACGGTAGCCTGAAGATACCTAAAAGCTTTCCCAGGTTAATTGTTTCAGAAAAAGGTTTTATGAATGGATGATGAATCACAGCCGGGCTGTGAGGAGCATTGTTCTGATTTCATTTGCAAAACTGGCACTTGATCTCCGTGTCAACAGCGCAATCAGGTGCCTTCCGAGGGGATTGGGGCCGGTTCCATCTTTCTCATACAGATGCAGAAACTCGGAGTATTGCGCGTTAATTTACGGCTCACTTATTGCAACCTATGCGAGGCAATTTGAACTCTGTAATTGCTTGTGAAATATCTGCCTACCTTTCAAGCTGATAATCATACTATAACTTTAATAAGGTGCTCATTTGAGAAAATGTGTGTAAGTGAGCTATTCTTAATTGGGCCCAACTATGACCTACAGAATAATTTTCTTGGTCTTAGTTTCTTTGCCCATAATTTTGGAACTTGACTGAATAAACATTTTTGAAGTGGCTGACCGGCGACACTGAAAAATTCAGAATTGCAGTGTTGGATAATTGTTTGGCAACTGTCAACTTGGGGAGTGTTTTTTTTTTTTTTGGGCATAAACACATCCATAAAATAATGGACCAAAGTAATCTGCCTCCACGAGCAAAATTACAATCATTGCTATTATTTCAAGACCTTCCCGTTGTGCCACATCTTGCACTGACCTTCAATGTGGCACTCATTTGGGTGTAATGTATGTGGCATCTTTTGGCCCCCAAGCAGTGTTGTACGTGTGGGAGGATGGGGAAGGCGGGGGGGACGGGGGACGCACATACCATGTACAATAATTCCCATGATGCCCTCCAGGAATTCGAGCAAACCAAGCGTACACTTCTTGAGAAGCCCAACAAGGTGCAGTTACAAACATGACATACTACATCAATTCGTCTTGTTTCGTCTCTTTTGCCGTTTGTTTCCCATGCCGACCTGATTACGTAAAACGTAGAGGATTAGCGCATGTACATTAAGAGGATTAGATACTCTATACAAGAGATTGATTTACGAGTAAGTAAACAAGTACTACTAGAAGCTACAAAAAACGTGTTTAGCATTTGTTTTCAAAACTAAACAATAATTAAAATACATGGCTGGTTACAGCCAGCAAAGAAAAAAAAAAAAGTGTGCCTGATGTGACACATAGAGGAGGCTTGGGTTAGGTTTTTGGGGCTGCTTTGCCGCATCCGGAGCAGGGTGTCTTAGATTTTTGCGGATTACAGTGAAATCCTAAGACTATCAAGGCCTTGTGGTGCGGAATGTGCAAAGAAAAGCTTGGTCACAGCTTCCCATCAGGTTCTCCAACAAGGACCCAAAGAGGTCCAGAAATCCTTTGATTATAAAACTAATCCTGCCTCGATAAACCATCGGAGCTCGCGAAAGCAGCACAATAGTTTCGATTTTTGTGAGGTGTCTGGTACAAATCTCATCTTCTGTCCCGAAAGTCACAAAAGTCGTCTCTCAAGTTGTTCTATAAATTAAAAAAGAAAATCGCATCCTTTCCTATGTAAACACTCTAAAGCTAATCTTATATTTTAAACTAAACCAGCTAAGCCCTGCCCCCGAAACGACACCGCATTGTTTACAAACTCCAAAGAAGTCTTTAAGGTCAAGAGCTTTAAAGTCGGGTTGACCTGCCGTGACCTTTGAGGTACGCAATCATCCGGACCTTGTAATCATTTGGGGGCAAATTGACCGATTACAATCAGAATTTATGTTGTGTCACTGATGATTGTGGTGATTGTAAAGCTTGTGAAAGGTGCCTGAAGAATTCCGTATGTTTTAAACTCTTATTATCGGAGAAACAGCGGGGGCACAGCAGATGCAGACAATCGCCGAGGCGTACCCGAGGATTTTCACGTGGACTCCACGGAGGCTATTCTAGGATTCCAAGCATATCGCCGCCCCCCGGGAGGTCCATAGCACAACATTGACATACTACCTCATATAAATATGGGAAAAGTAATCAGTCACTGCACCCACATTTGTAATAATGCCAGGCACCCTATACACTGCTTGTTTTATGATAGGTCAACCTTTTGTTTTCTGTTAGCTAGTAGCAGGAAGTGATATTGAAGCATTAGCATAAGTGCTAACAATGCTATTCAGAATGACAGATCTTAAAACCTTTAAGGGAAACAAAAGTCTGCAAACTTTATTTCGAATGTAAAAAAGAAATACCAGGTATGTTGATTTGATGGGCTTTTTTTTTCATCAAAACTATTAATCACATTTTGGAATTCCTCAATCACACTTTTCCCAGACTAATATATCGGAAGAGACGACCAATCGTCTGGCCACTTGGTTCAGCAGATCAATGTTAAGGACGTGTGTGTGGAACAGATAGAGGAAATCAATGAACTAACACAAAAGATCCCAGATGCCATTGTCACCATTGATGAAAGGACGTCAGAGCAAACAAAGCAAAAATTCGAGGACTGTTCCTCATCCACACATTTAATGTATTTTGAATGAAAGGAGAAAAAAAAAACACCCATATTTACTCTTCATTTTGCCAAAACTATTTTATCATTATTTCGTAATTAACTTTATTGAGACCCAATATTATCATTTTCATTTTTACAAATTAATACCATTACCACTTCAAGTCTGTATGTAACATGCTTTCATCAAAATGTCCCAATTATCAATAATTACAGCACAATTTATTCCTCATATTCTTGCCAAGAGAAAATTGGCACAATTGAGGGGCCAGGCCTTTGTTATACAGTGAGCCAGGCTTCATCTTTAATCGATAGATGGAAAGATGGATGAATAGATTACATTTTAGGGGCGTGAAATGACCAACTCAATGCAATCAATGCTGCATCATAATGTAAATACTCAGCGGACCATATTAAAGACCAGAGTCATCACTGCTAAGAACATCTATAGGAGGAGGTCTCCAAGTGGCATAGAGTTCCACACACCCTGGCTTTCTTCAGATGTAAAGGCTGAGGGGGGGCGGGTGAAGCAGCGAGAGGTCACAGTAAGTCAAGAAAACAAGCTCTTTTCCTGAGCCAAACACAGCAGCAAAACTCCACACAGTATAAATGAGTCAACAAGCAGCTGAAAAATGCTTGCAATGAGACGGCCGAGCATCAAGAAACACCAATAAGAGCAGTATCGTCGTCAGCAACATTCCCAGAGGAATCCTCAAAGATCAAATATGTGGTTGGCAAAATGACATTTTTATCTGAAGGCTTTTTTCCCGTCAATTACAGGTCGCCTCTGCGAGACGGCATCTTGGCTGAGCCTGCCAAAATTCAAGTCAACAAGTTGACTGACGATTGATGAAAGCCGGCCACTCTCGTTCAACCTGGCAAGCTGTGTCAGGTATTTTTTTCAAGTTCGTTTTTTGTACATATCGTCATTTATATTTATATACGATGAAAAGAACCCTGCTGGTGGTTCCGGAAGCTTTACTAATGTATGTGATGTACTCCAAACGACGACTATAAATCTTGACATGCTTCTGGCGTGGATAATACAGAATAAATCCGTCAAATGAATTGGCAGGAGTGAAAGCCAGAAAGATATGAAAGCCAAATTGGAAAGAAAGGCCCAATTTGGACCTAATGGTCTGTCCTAATGGGGCAACGGCAGGAGAGCGATTCATCAGAGAAACACTTTGAGGCGCTCGTCGTGTAAATGCGGACTGAATCTTTGATTATGTGCACTGTGGGCGACCTGGCCAATTTGCATGCGAGGAAAAAAAAAAATCTGAAAGTTAAGGAAGAAATTAAAATCACCTCACTTTTACAAACAATTGTTTGAATAAATTGATCAAGCGATGAATAGGATAAACATTTCTGTAGTGGAATTGATATGAATAATTTGTTTTGGGCGTAAAATGATGATGATCATTTAGCTTTTTCTTAAAAAATATATTACTGAATGTTCCTCTTGTTTTATTCCCATGAAATTTTTTTATAATTAAAAAAATGAGTCACACAATGGATTTTTCTCCTAATATATGGACTTTCATCACCGTGATAGTTTTTGTGAAATTCTCAGTTTTCTCACATTTGAATATTTCTATACACATTTGATGTGATCAAAACAAACCATCCTCCGTGTTGCTTTACCCGCCTGAGCATCTGCCAGAGCACATTTTAATTGTTGCCCTGCCGCGATGTCTTTGCGTATTAATGTTTATCCAAGTACAAGTCGAGCTCGATTCCGATTAGAAAAATGCTTGAGCACTGCGTCACATCGCACAATAATCACGTCCACTAAAGCGGTGTGTGCAGCACAACACAAAAGTTTCAATGTCCCGGTCATGAGGTCCGACCGAAATTTCCCCAAAGCGCTGCTTCCGCTTGCTTAATTAATTGGATAAGTAAGTAAGTGAGGACAGTTGTTAGCCTGAAGTGTTTTTTTTTTTTTTTTAATTCACCAGCGCTTAGACCGGCGTTCCTGCTGAAAAAACGTGTTGACCATTTCCCCTGGGTTCCTTCTTCATAAAAATGACTATAGTCTGAGCTTTCTTTGCTCCTCAGCAAAGTTTGAGATGCGGACAAAAGAATTCAGAGTGGAGGACGACATCCATTAGGCATTTACAACAGGGAATTTGGTGACATGTCAAAGTCTTCAGCACATTGAGAAAAACAACATGAAGGCTTGGAATATTTGGGAGGCAGCAGATCAAAATTTTGGGGAAGCTTTGTGTTCTTTCTACAAACACAGCCGCAGACTTTCCACTCTTTGCTTTGGCATTCGATGTGTCCGTGCGCCTTTTTTTTTTTGCTCTTATTTTTGTCGGTCACGGCTCGGAAAAAGAAAAAACTCCCGGAGGAAGCCTGAGCAAACAGTCTGGGCTAAACGCAGGTACGCATCAGTGACGCCGGCTTTAATTGTGTTGGGCGCGATGTCGACCCCGATGGCCCGCATCGCTGCGAAGAGGCGCTGATCTTCCGAAGCTAGGCAAACTGCCCGCTGAATGCACAGCAGGCTCGGCCAAGGCACACAGAAGCAAGTCTGCGCCGTGGCGGTGGCGGCAGGCAGGCCATCTGCCATATGGACCGTTTCAGAACAATGAAATGAAAGCAAAGCGTATCAAAAAAAAAAGATCTAACAGTGTTTTCAGTGAAAACCGAAGTTGTCAATAACCGTAGTAATATGGTTGATGCACTGGCGGAGCTAAATTGGGGGCTGCAGGGGCACTGCACCCCCCCCCCCCCCCCATCCCAGATGCCAGACCAGATAATTAAGTTTGGGGTATTTTACGATTTTTCCAAGCATTGTTTTCTACATTTCCCCTCTTCCCTCATAAAGAACTTACAGTGAACGTTTATCGGTTTTCTGAAGAATTCATTGGGTTTGTATTTTTTTTCTTAGTTTGCTGGAATGTGGTTAGCTCAGATGTGGCTTCCATTTTAAAATTATGTATCATATTTGGATTTTTACAGTTATGTAAACTGCACTATTGAAAGGCTTTTCTGATGATTTGTCAAGTGAAAGCAGCTTTAGCAGGTGACACCAAAGTCACATCAACCTACCAAGCATGGCATAATATAAAAAGGGAAGAAAAACCAAAGAGTTCTTACCAGGCAGAAAGTGCAGAGCAGTGAGAGGAAAAGCAAATCCAGACTGTGGAGCAGCGCAGTGGAGCCCATCACTGACCTGCTGCAGTCACTTCTTGCACCGAGTCCTTGCAGGCCTCTCCCAAATGATGCTGATGATGCTCGGATTTGAATGATTCAAAACTACTCTTCAAAGAGGAGTGTGTGGTGTTTTTTTTAAATTTTTTATTCCATCTGGCCTCTGTCGCTGCTTATGCCCCGCATGTAATCCAGCAGGTCTTTTAATTTCCTATCATCTGAACGTTTATAGGCTCAGCAGTGCTCACTTTATCCCCCCCCCCACCACCACTTTTTTTTTTTTGCATGTGTGTCTTTTAAACACCCCTTCCCTCCCTTTCTCGTGAAATTACATCCACATGTCAGCACTATTTATGTCGCTCTGCCTTCTGCGGTGGGAAGTTCAAATGAAGTCTTTGTAGGGCGAAGAGAAAAACCAACGCTGTATTTTTAGGTCTTTTTTAGAAAAAAAATCCCCCTCAGACTTGGAGCCATGACGCTTTATTCCAGCCACGTCTTCCAAAAGAAACGTGCAGTCAAATTAACAATCAAATAATAATAATAGTCCCAGGCCAGGTTGTTGGGGCGGCCGTGGGAGGGGGTGTCACTCAAGGTTGTCACCATCCCCGGTGCTGCTGGCGTGGTTCCCCATGACTAAAAACAGCAAGACCTTTCTTCTCAATAGTTACCACTTTGACGCATCAATTTGCGAGGCGTCATCGCGTCTTCCACGTGCGGCAGAATGGATGACAATCCTTGCGAAAGAAAAATCTCAACTTATCTCCCCCTTGAACATGAAGAAAAAGAAAGATAAAGAACGTTGAGAAACGCGCACGAAAGAAAAGTAAGTTTCTCGCTCCAGATGTGTCAAGACAGGCTCGCTCGCTTGCAAGTCTCGTGAGTGAGTGACTATGTGGGCATGGAAAAGGGGAGGGAGAGAGGGAGAGAGGGAGGGAGAGGAGACAGGTAGCAGCCGCTCATTGGCTTCCGCTCTCTAACGTCGGAGTAAAAACCACGACTCGCGACGTGACATATTTTCTCAGCCCCTCAAACAAACTGTACATTCAACACATCGTGCAGCCTTGGCCAAACCGCCTCGCAACCCCCCCCCCCCCCCTGCCCCCAACCCTGCAGCCTTCTCAAAGGGCGCATCTTGTAACTCTAAATTACACAGACAGAATGCAGAAGCCGTCTTTAACGCTCTCTTGATTAGGAATTAAAATATTGACTTCACGATTCATGCATTTGCTGAGGAATTAAACCCGAGGGATTAATCCTGAATAATTGCCGGTGTTTTGATCATATTCATGTTAAATCAGATTTTTTTTTTTTAAGTGTGCACAATGTTGGACCCGCTCAACAGATCTGATTATTGACTGGACTCAACTTGAAATCTTGTGAGCAACGCGTAAGAAAACACCATTTTTTCAACATACTTGTATAAAGTGTACAGCATAGGTGTCAAACTCGAGGTCCGGGGGCCAGATACGGCCCGCCACATCATTTTATGTGGCCCGCGGAGACAAATTGTACATCAAATTCGTGTGTCATTATTAGAATTGAAAATTGTCTTCACTTTTAAAAATATCAGGTTTTTTTTTAAAATATTTGACCAGTTTTTATTAGTCTGATTTGAAAACGAGTTATTTGTCATTTTGTTTTGTAATTTTACTGTATATAATATGAGGTGGTCATACATTTATTTGGGTTGACAGTCATCATGGCCCTCCGAAAGAAACTATGACTACTATGCGGCCTGCGAAAAAAATGATTTAGACGCCCCTGGTGTACAGTGTGAGAATAATGATCAAAATGTATGTATAGATCTGCCATGCAACCTCGATTTGGGTGAATGTTTATTAAGTAGTCATATGTTAATGTATTTTCTAAAACATTTGTGGACAAGGATGGGGTAAAAATTGCCCCTGGCATTTTTGGCTTGAACCATCCCATTATAATTAGCCAAGGACAATTAACATGACTAATGTCTGGAGCGGTTCCATCTTTTTTAGTTCAATTTTATTGATTCACCCCTGTTCAGTATCTTAGGTTAGATTTTTAAAAGAAAAATTATGATAATCACAAAAGGCACAAAAAGAAAGGGCTGAAGTTGGCTTCAGGCACGCTTCTAGCAAAGTAAACAATAAGAGCGTAATTTTAAGATAGAAAAATAATTTTGCCTTTAGGCCGAATATGATTTTACAGTAAAATAGTAACTCACCTCAAAACACTCAAATATTTATTTTTTGAAAATAGGTGTCGTTAGAAAGGGGTGTTTGCGCCGTTGTGGGTGTAAACACAGCCAACTTGCTTCCTGGCCAATGGAAGAGGCTCTTGTCATTGCCTTTAAATTTAGCACAGGAGACGTGCATGGACATATTCTAACCCAGAAAGCAGAAATTGGATCTTACCACCTACTCCTCTGTCTTTCTTAAGAATGCACAGAGGTGCTAATGCACTCTTTTGTCTCATGCCATAATGATTTCTGCAACAGTCATCTCTTTCATCTTTCAGAAACGATTGGCGCGTCTGCTGTCATGCAAAGGCTTAGAAAGAAATAATACATGGTACTGGTTTTAAATGTCGTTCATTAGTTCCCCTGTGTGTTTCAAGATTGATTTACAAGATTCAAAAGCATCAATTCATAAAACCCTTTGTGGTCTTGGCTCTTGAGGGCATTCATGCAGGACTGCAGACATCTTTGATGGTTTTAAAAGAAGACTCGAGACCAGTCCAATAATATTGACGAGTCCATCGATAGTATCACAAAAATTGCTGCATATGGAAAATAAATATGCTTTTTGCAAATGGAGTCAAGAGAGTAAGCGGGACGCTGCCACTAGGTGGAAGTGCTGAGCTTCATTGGCTCAAAGCGTATTTCTGTGTTAGCCTTCATGTCTGCAAGTGAAAGCTAGTTGAAAATAGCTTTTGGGCGGACGATGACGGCCTGAGATGTTATTCATTATCCAGCCGCCTGGTAATTTACCCCCCATGTGGTGCCACCACACTTAAGTCGCCATTAAAGTGTCATCCGCTACATTCAGCGTATGACATTCCACTGCAACATTGAAGCAGGAAATGAGCTCAATGGGCAATCACAGTGTTCGGATTTGTTAACCGAGAGCACTTTGGGTTCCATAAGAATTATTTTTCTTCACGTTCTACTCAGGTGGCCGATTTTGCCTAGCGATGTTGTTGGCGCCGTTATCCATATTTACAACAAATAAGCTTCGACTTATGAAAAGCCTGTTTAAGGTTGAATGAGGCTAATCTAAATCACTACTTCATGACTGGCCCTGCATATGTTTGTTAATTAATCTGATTGGCTCCAGTGTTTAAATTCCCATCAGCGGCAGTGTAGAATTAAGCAGCACTGCAGCAATTATGGTAAAGCGCCAATGAGGTAAATAATGCATGGAGTTGTCAGGTAGTCCGTTTTCCTCTAGCTGCTGTCTCGCTGCGTCCTTTTTCTTTCCCAAGAAAAAAAATGGATGTCTGCTCGTTTGCTCCGAATTAATTGAAGTTATAAGCTAGCGTAGCACGGCCAATTCATTTTTATTCAATGAGGAAATAACGATTCAGTCGGCTCTCGTTTGACGGACGTGCGTCTTACGAATAATTCATTCATGGTTGAACTTATATTTTTTTTCCCCCTCCTTCATCCGCCATCGACGTCTTCCATAATGAACGTAGCCTACACGTTCCCATTACGGAAAGGTTATTCCGAGGATGACGAGACGGAGCGACAGTATGATAGCTGTCATGAACAAAAACGTCACAACGTGACCTTTTATTCTCTTGTTGATTTTCCGCAGAGAAGATTGCATTCCTCCCCGCAGTGTCTTCAAGGATAACTCAGAATGTAGGAGAATATGAAGAAATTTCCCGCGCTATCTTTTTAGAATTGACCAGATTGAATGTCATTTTCTGCTTGCAGATTTGCAGAATTTCATTGGGCCAAGAGAAAAAAAAAAAAAAGGAAGGGGCACTAATCCAAAAGCAATTTAAACCCAGCGACACTTGTCAAGACCACTCGGCAATTAGAGGTCTTGCATCACCACTGATTGATTCAAGCCGATGAATCCGTTTGACGTAACAAATTGAGTCAGAGGAATCACCGTGTGGATGATGAACAAGCGCAATATGTCGTTTACTGAGTTTCCCTTGCGCCTGATGATTGAGAAGAAAGCTTCAGTCGGCTGCGTTTTGAGTTTCTGGTTCCAGAGAGCCGGTGTTGTTTCTTAGAGACCAAAGGAGGGCAGTGTGGCTCAGGTGCAGGCTAGCTCAGAGGCTCAGTGACACTCAACCCTGCTTTCAGGCAAACAATAACACCATCTTGTTACAGTGGCTTTTCACAGGTCGGGAACCTTTGACCTTTTGGGATTATTGCCTCTTTCCAGGAAGTAGTTTTTTTTTTTTATTAGGAGAGGAGTTGTTTTTTTGACACTTCCTTGTTTTTCCCAGACAAATGTATTTTTATAGAGAAGTATTTATGAGAAAATATTTTCAAAGAATCACTTCTTAAACAAGAGTAGTTAAACAAATCGTTTTATGTGTCTCGTCACCGTGGGATAGAGAAAAACGTAATTTCGGTCTCTTTGTGTGTTGTGACATGTGGAGAGATTGACACTAAAGCTGACTTTGACTTTGACTTTGAAAAATATGCACATTCATTGAATTGTTTTTAAAAAATCACCGTTTTATATATATATATATATATTTAAATATTTATATTTATATAATTATTTCAAAAATGTTAACTATTATTACGCCCTGGAAATAGAACAACCGTTGAGGAAAGGCCCAAAATTCCTGATGGCCAACCACCAAGATTCTATCCAAATTTCCATCCCTTTAATTGTCAAAGTGCACAGACATATATTATCATTCAATTAGTGGTAGAGTAGTCATAACTAATCGAGTACTCGACAACAATTTTAATAATCAAGTAAGCGAACCTACTTCAAATTGTCCAAATCCTCTAATGTCACCCTCTCAACATCAATTATTCATGAATATTTCTTGTCAGTGATGACATTGATTGCATCAGAACAATCTCACATTTGCAAACATCTGCAAAGTGCGAGTTGGACTTTTTCCTCCTGAACTCACCCAAATGCCCTTTTCAAGATCACAAAAAAATTTTTCGTTCAGTTTCTTCACATGACCCTGTAGCAGCGAACAAATTGTTTCTTCATCAACACGATACATAACACTTTGAGTGGCACATTTCAAACTGCTCCGAGGGAATTGCGTAACAGCCACTACAGAGTGAACAGCTGCTTCCAAGGTCGTGCAAACAATCGCCTTTGTTGCGGCCCGGAGGAGGCTTTCCACACGACGTGCCAGTTGCACGGCGGTGCCCGCTCTAGAATAGCAAAGTGTCTTGGATGCTCTGAAAGCTTGAAGGGATGCAGTTGCTCATGTGGCGAAACGCCGGTGTGTCAGTGACATGCACCCGGTGGGCAGCGCGGGACACTTGCGTTGTGACATATGTTGTCCATGAGTCAACTTTCTCATTAGCTATTTAAAGATAATGATGAGCCACAATAGCACTGGGTAGAGGAGCGACCTCCATTAAGACCGAGTGATCCTCATTCTTATCAGCACCAAATAAACACACACCTCCGGAATATGATGGAATTTGTTTTTATTAACTAACATATGAACTCATTTACTGTCAGCCCAGCGCGTGATGACGTCTATTCTCGTCAATGGCAGTGAATGAGTATTTTTACTCAATTTTACAACTTGAGTATAATTGTTAGATCCGGCAACAACAACCAAAACTGTTCAGTGTGTCCAAACAAATAAAGATGCAGCAGATCCGTGATTTAATATTCCGCTAGTTATCATATTATGAATGCGCTGTCCTTTCGGCTTTGTCCACAGTGAATTATAAACAGTATTTTGGTGACATCCTAATGGGTATTTCATGTGCTTATTTGTTGGACTGTGTAGAACTGCATTATACTGTACCCCCCCCCCCCCCAAAAAAAAAAACAAGGCAGGAACCAACAAGAGCACCAAAATGATTTGACAGACACTTTTTTTTTTTTTACATTTCCAATATTACTCATTTTTAGACACAGTGCTATATTGTAGATTGCTTTTATTTTTCAATGGAAAACACATCACAAACGTTTTTTGTTGTTGCTGTTTTGTGTGTGATAACAGATTTGGCATGTCCATTGATTTCAGTGGCCATGCATGATTTGGAATAAATAAGACAGAACGTGCGTTGCATTCATTTTTAGTGATAATCATCAACAAGGCCCAAGTGTCTGCTTTCTGTGTTATAAACCTGAAAAAACATCATCCATCAATAGGCTTTTCTTTCTTTCTTTTTGAAGAAATATATTATTATTGATTCTGTGAGTAGAACTCACTTGCAATCCATCTTTTACCAGCAAGGTCACTGCTACAAAGAGGTCGGTGAGGGCAGTAGCTTGAAATGTATTAGATTCCATCAAACGTGCTTTTCTAACAT
This sequence comes from Syngnathus typhle, assembly GCF_033458585.1. Lineage (NCBI taxonomy): Eukaryota > Metazoa > Chordata > Actinopteri > Syngnathiformes > Syngnathidae > Syngnathus > Syngnathus typhle. The sequence goes on along the minus strand of NC_083750.1, from coordinate 9,495,234 downwards.
CCCCATGGTGTCAACGCCCACTTGGAACTTTGTCCTAAATAGAATCTCAAAGCCGTATCCTTTTATAGAGTGTCCACCGTTGTTGGCAGCCCCATCAGGCATGTAAGGGGTGGAGAAGGCACCTGGGACCATCCAGATAAAGAGACCTAATAGGCCAGCACGAGTCACTTCTAGCTGGAGCCTCATCACCACTTGACAGCATCTCGCCATGGCTCCAAAGAAGAAGGACGAGCCCGCACCTGCGGCTGCTGCTCCCAAACCGCCACCAGAACCCGAGCGCCCTAAGACCCCCGTGTTCAACTCCTCATCTATCACGGTAAAACAAACAAACAAACAAACAAACTAAAAACACTCTCATCTGTAATTCAAAAGGGATTAAAAATGGAATGTGAACGCTGGGTGATTTCATCAAGATTAAAATGCCCAACAATTAAATGAATTTAGGACTGTTACGATGAAGGATTGCGCTATGTTGTACATTATTGACAACATATTATGCATTAAAAAAACTAATAAGGCTTTCAATATCAAGACATCGGGGTGTCTTTATCAGAATTAGAGTCAGAGAAATGTGTATAAAATAAAGTAGGAGCAACGTGGAAAAGCCAAGTAAATTTGGAAGGAGAAACAGTGACATCTAGCGAAGAACACACGGTAGTGCAGGTTTATTAATATTGACATTGGCAGCCATATTACTTTGTATTATTAAATGGTGTAGTCTGGCATAAATCCACACGATCTCTTAGAATATCCAGCCAGCCACACAATATTTATATGAAACGTGTGTGTAAAAAAATCAAAACCTCATGTTTGGCTCAATGACAATACATATTTGTATTTTCTTTAAATCCCTTATGATGCTGCCAGAGCGCTGTCTCCGATTTAAGACATATTAAAATGAGACCTTGCGACTGATGTATTTTTAATTTGCGATTATTTACATTTATTGACAGATAAAAGAATAAACGTGACGTTTTATAAAATAGTATTATCCCTCTGATAAATCCGACCCCAATAGAAAAAAATAGAACATGCCAGTTTTGCTAATGCCTTTTGACAGGTTGATTTGTATTAGTAGCACTCATGAGCTCCTGGTTTTCGTGTGACCACCCCCAACCTTGCGGCGTTGACACACTGCATGTCCTAAAATTAAATAGACGGTCGCTGATAGAGGCGCCAAGGTCAGCGACAATACACGGCGATGACAACTGGGCTGCAACTCGATCTGATAACCGCGCTGCTATTGTTATTTTGTTTCTTTCAACCTTTTTAATCTGATACGTGGCCTTTTTTTGTCTCGCCAGCTGGAATTCACCCCCGAGCAAATCGAAGGTATGCTTTTAAGGCCTTCATCGTGCACGCTATTTTGTTGAAGGGCGAAGGGTCTATCTCGTGACTAACGTGTGGAAAAACATTGAGACGACAGCTGATCATCAGTCCTCTCCTGCTAAGTGATGCAATTCAACACTCTCCTGGTATGGCTCAATTCGAGTGCCTCGTGGTCAGCTGTGAGTGAGTGTGCAAAGAGAAGGCAAAAGAGCAAGGAGGGAGGACATTATAAAAACAAAAAAAAACATGTCTCACTTGATAGCCTGCGTGTGGGCCGGGGCTTGTGCTAGCAAGGCTGCTTTAGAGCGCCTCATTGTCACAGGTCGCAATGACCCAGCGGGATATATTTGACGCTATTAAAAGTGGCTGCTTTTTAAATTTATTTTGCTCTAACAGACTTCAAAGACGCATTCCAACTGTTCGATAGGACTCCCAACAGCGAGATGAAGATCACCTACGACCAGTGTGGTGATCTGATCCGAGCTTTGGGACAGAATCCCACCAACGCGGAGATTATGTATGTCCTCGGGAAGCCCAAAGCTGAAGGTGTGTCAAGTTCGCTTCTTTACACTTTAGCGAGAATTTTTCTGGGGTCCCTCATGAACCAGGAAGTAAAATATAAAACATTGCTGGGGTGTGAATGAGCGAATGAGTGTTTGAGTGTTAGCATGGACCTAACCAAACATCATCTGCTGCAGAAATGCAGTCCAAGATGCTGGACTTTGAGCAGTTCCTGCCAATCCACCAACACATCTGCAAGGCCAAAGACCGGGGCACATTTGAGGACTTTGTGGAGGGTTTGCGGGTGTTTGACAAAGAGGGCAACGGCACCGTCATGGGTGCTGAGTTGAGACACGTGCTGGCTACGCTAGGTAAATATCATTCAAGTTAAGTCACCCTCCCCTCAATTGCGCATCCACGGTCCCACTAGAACTATAATATTATAGCGCCTGCTTATTGTGGGTGTAATTCCACTATCGGCCACTAGATGTTAATAGAACTGGATTTGTTAACTGTAAACAGAGGGATCGGTACACTCTCTTCCTCAAGATATTAAACGTGTTTATTTTAAAAGTGTATTTAAAGACTTTGAAAAAAAAACTGGTAGTCCGATCCAATGATGTCATGATAAATTGAGAATTTGACGATCTTTTAGGTGAGAAGATGCGTGAGGATGAGGTGGAGCAGCTGATGCAGAACCAAGAGGATGCCAACGGATGCATCAATTATGAGGCTTTTGTCAAATACCTCATGGCCTCTTGAACGAAACATGATTTTGGAGTCCCCTGTGGGCTGCCTTATTGTGCATTATTATGACAACAGATTGTACTGGTTTTCCTTCCTCATTTCACTGGAACTAGAACATCTTAAGAGTGCATATCAGTCTCTGTAGTACCAGATAATTGCCCTGTTCATAAAAGAAAGCAAGAAAGAGAAGAAATACAGAACATTTAAAAAAAAAAAAGGTTTGAATGTGTATTTGTTTCTGAAATGAGGCCTAATTGATTATATATTGTGCGTAGCCTTATATTAAACAAAACACCTAGGAAAAAAGATTAGTTATTTACAAAACTATATTTTAATTATAAATTCATATTAAAATATTTGTATTTTGAAATGGCTAGACAGAGGAAAGTCTGGTCTTCTCTGCTTAAGTTGCCGCCCTGATAAGCGGAAGAGAATGACATGAGATATTGGTATTTCAAGGTCTACAGTTACTTTATGTTTACAAATAAAACCATGTCATTTAATTTTAAAAATAATTTCAAATAATGTTTTTTTTTTTTAATTCTATTCAAATTATTCACAAATATATTTGAAAATAATTTTTTGTATCACAAAAATACTTTAAATTACTATTTCAAATGTACTAAATGGCATCATTATAACAATAATTTAAACATTCTAACAATACCTTATATTACGATTTTTTTTAGCCTACTAGCATAAAAGCACTGACGTAACCTGACACCGGAAATAGAACAGGAATGGCGGGGTCTTGTCGCTAGCTTTGGCTAACTCAGTGGTTCTTAGCCTGGGTTCGATCGAACCCTAGGGGTTTGGTGAGTCGGTCTCGGGGGTTCGGCAGAGCCTCCATTGCGGAGGTCCAAACACACTTGAATGTCGTGTAAATTCGTGATAACGCATATCTGAACTGGTCTCGCAAAAGCAGCAGAAGAAGTCACACTGATTTGCAGGTATGTAATTTGAGTTCATGCTTCACGCTTCATTGCTAGATTATTATGCCCAATAAAACAACAATAATTAGTTTATTTATCGTTATTTTTTGACCACTTTACCAACAACAAGACACTCAACTAAAACACTTGACTCAGAATTCGGCATACGACCTGTTTTTGTTTCTAAATATCTGCATGTATATTTTTATTATGTCTATTGCGAGCGCTAGATGAATGAAATAATTAATTAATAAATTAAATCATGTTAATTATAAACTACAGTAATCCCTCGTTTATCGCGGATAATTGGTTTTAAAAACCACCCGCAGTAAGGTGGCGGACCATAAATAGATTCCACAGATGTTCACTATGTTGTAAATACTGTATAAAATGGCAACATGAACAAAGTATTTTTACATTTTATTTTAAAGTAGTTTACGGACATATTGGTATTTAATTTTGGAATATTCTAATACTAAAAATGTCTAGCAGGGAAGTCGTTTTATTTATGAAGTACTGTAGTAGTAACTCTCTTCAGCCACACGAGGGTGGTGTTGTTTAATTTTATTCTCCACAGCAGTTTCAAAATGAAGCAAGTAATTATTTCTACAAAATAATCATAACTATCTATATAAATAACCACTTAAGTAATGTTTTGAATTCTTCAGGAAATACAAGAACCATATATTTTCATGCATGTTGCCATTAAATGGATGCAAACATGCGCACACGACCTCTGTCCTTTTGCGTTGGAGCTAATTGCTCGCGACGCCTATGGAGGACACAAAGACGCCATGGGCACAATTAAGTGTACTGTACTGTTATGTTACTGCGACTGGACACTGCCATTGCGTCAGGTCTCTCCTACTGTCGTTCAAGCATGGGAAGCAGGATTTGACACAACAAACCATTATTATTGTGTCCAGTTAATTGTTTGAGGAAGGGGTTGCAGCAAGGAGTGTGTGGGCTCATGGGGGGCGTTAATGCGAGGATGTGTAGTGAGTTTTATGCTCCATTTAACCAGGAAATGGTATTACGTGAGCACTTTTTCCATAGAAGTTAATGACAGGCTAAATGGACCAATATATTTAATTCTAGAAGCTTTTAAATGGATGTGCTAAAGTTCTAGTCTACTAAAACAGGTACAATGCTAATAGTTGGTATGCTAACATCTAGCGAGAGAGCAACCCAAGCAGGTAGGTAACAGAGAAACCAGAGCACAAAGGTATGCCAAGTTTATCTTTTAATTGAAATACTCCTCTTTTTTGATTGACAAGGATGTCATTTAGACACAGACGCACACGTTTTTTTTTTTTTTTTGTAAGGCAAAACAGGTGGGATAGCAAACTGCTTTCCATCAAATCCGCGCGTCAAATATACACGTTATATACAGTATATATCAAATGTGATAAACAAGGTTATCACCAGAATATACTAATTTGTCTTTCTTGACTTTGTAGATGCTTTTCATAAGACGGTCTTGACGTAACATGTTGGAGTCCTCTTTGGCAGGTTTGGAACAAATGATTTTGTTCTTTCTTTCAACAAAAATACAATTACATGTGGACATTTTTGTACCATTAAGTGATAATACATCTGTGTACACACATATGACACAATGACACACACACATTTATATAGAATTGGTACCCTGACTTTTGAGTGACCGGACTTATGAGGGTATTTTTTTAGATAAGATTTACAAGTGTTTTGAGATAGAGACGGTGATCGAGGAACAATGGAACTCCTAAATCAAGGCACGACTTTATATTAAATGTATCATCTGGACAACATCTACGACGGTTCCCATACAGCAAGTGTACATACAGCGCAATGCCCTGGGTGATGTATTAAACTTGTACAAAATACTAATTTGATCAAATGTACACTTTACAAATCCATATTAAGAGTTATGAATATACAGTGAAAGAAACATAAGCATCGAACCACTTTCCATGATAAATGTCTTTCATTTACAGTTCAAAACAGCACAAAATAAAAAGATCATGTAAACAAGATGAGAAGTTTGACACGTTTGTCTTTGTCAAACCTTAAATGTGGCTAGCGCCGCATATAAATATTGTCAAAAATAGCATGAGCACAGTTGGCTAACTATAGCACAATTCTGCTAATTTCACATATGTACCTCTGAAAATGTTGTCTACTTTTTATTGGTTGGCCTATTTATGCGTTGTTTATTATGTTTAGAGATGCATTTTTATTTATCCATGCATATCGATACAGTAAATAATGGCACGTTTCATAGTTGTATATCTTTGAGTAAGTTATTTTGCCATTAAAAGCCCTTCCAGTCTAGTTTGTTTTATTTTATGATGTTATTAGTGTAAAAAAAAAAAAAAAGAGATATTAGCATCAAAATGCCGTTCTGCTTGACGTTTCTTTTTAAGATTTTGTTTTGGGTGGAACAAACCGCTGTTCTTTCTTTTGGGAGGGCTTATATTGTCACAGAACTCGATATTCTGTAAGTATTGAATGCTCCAAAATGGCTGGCAATACAAGGAACAATGACCACAACCACCAATGACCCGCTTCACGCCAGCCAAGACGGCGCTGAAACCCTGGTCCGCCGTCCCGGTTCTTGATAAAATGCCCGTTGGACAGCCGTTTGCCGTTAGAGCCGATGACCTCACCAGTGCGGTTGCTGGTCCCTACCACGCATGTTAACCAGTGTGTGTGTTTTCACAGAGCGGTGGTCTGCTTAATGCTGTGGAAGCTGACCCGCGTTGGGGACGTGGGGATGGACATGGCTCGAGCAACTCGCACCCGCAGGGCGTGATTGTCTTGCCACCGGTGCCAGCGTTTCCTCACCGCCGAGCGAACCTGCGGCAACAAAAAAAGCTTGTCGACTTAACTGCCATCAAGCACGACACAGGTAAGATCAAAACCTTCTCAGGTTAGTATGGAATATGAAATTGTGATTTGTTCGGGACCAAACCAATTTCGGAATTTATTTTTGTGCATTTTCCTCACAGTCAATTTAAAATAACGTTTTTTTTATAAAATAACTAAAGGTTGGATATCAAAATAAGCTCAATCCTATTAAACAATGTCTTGATGAAATAATGGATGTTAATCAATTATTGGTTGCAGCCCTAGTATTTTCTCATTAACACTAAAAATGTCATCATACTAGCACATTAGCATTTTTGCTCATTAGCACGCAACAATGGCAGCCAATGTTTGAATAGAGACTCAGGAGCTGATCGTTCATCTCCGCACGCCGACTGTCGGGTAGTATTTGATTAACGTCGGCAAGCTCGCAAATGCACTCAGAGACGAGACCCAATTAGAGTTTGATTGCATTAAACAACCTCATGAAAATGCATCGAGCTACGTCAGCCGCGATTGTGTCTTTCTTAATGAAAGTTACGTCACACGCGATTGAGTTAAACCTGCCTCGGATAAACAAAGAAATCCTGCAGGGATTTTCCATTTGACCAAATTTTTGCAAATGAATAAATGAACTCACCTCCCCATTAAGGAAGCAGTAGAAGACGGACACAAAGAAGCCCTGCGGAAAAACATATCAGCGCCATACGGTGTAATCACGCCGCAATTAGATCACGCTAACTAATGACACATTATTGCTCGCCACACGATGAAAGACATTTGGCAAATGGTGTGAATCCCAACGTGACACTTAGCTTTCAATAACTCCACGGTTTAGGCCATTGTTTGTGTCTGTACTTATATCTTACTAAGTTGGGTCAAAGAACCTCCTAGAAGAGTTCTTTGAGTCTTCCTCAAAGAGTACATGATTTGATTTGAAAAAATAGCCCTAGGTGAGCAATCATGACCACATGGGCAACTTATTTGTGACAGTTGAGAGCGCAGAAAAGCATCAGGATATCGTCCTCCCTCGCATTATCCTCCCCCGCCGCAAAATCCTCGCACGCACACACACGCCCGGAGGAAAAAAAAGTTTTGACGAGACCCAGTCGGCGTGAGTCACGCGGAGAACTCGGCCCCCTGAGGCGCCCGGCTTACCTGGAAGGACTGCAGGAAGGAATTGAAATAGACGAAGACGATCTGCGAGATGTCGTCCCCGCCCGGGTTGACAAAGAAGAGCATGTAGGTGATGCCCAGAAGCGGAAGCAACACCAGCGTGGCCTTCACTGCCTTTCTGCAGAGGGATCAGCAAGGCCAAAAGGAAAAAAAAAATCTAAAATTGATGTCACGAATAAAATAAATTGTTGGGTCATGTAGTACCTAACGTGAAATGCTGAGTCATCCCTTCCGACATTCGTGTGTGTGTTTGTACGGGTGAAGGAGAAGAACTGCTTAGCAAATTGTGGTCAACAGCCAATCAGTGATTTTACAATAAGGCACTCAGACAGATTGACACATGATCACATTAACGCAGCCAGCGAAAACAAAGATGCGAGATGAAGTGTGATCTTTTCCTCTCTAAAAATAGTCCGCTGCTAACGTGTCTTTAAATGAAAATATTGCGCTTCCAGATGGCGGGCGAGTCTCCCCTGTGAAACGGACGGGCCTAATGAAGCACGGTTAATATGAAGAATGCTTCCCGGAGCTACTCACAACACGAGATCTGATCGAAATAAACGCGCTGTCTCTTTCAAGCATTAAAAGCGTTCACAGAAATTAATAGTCTTTCGAGTAAAAAGGGGGGGGGGGGAGACATCTTGAAATAACGTTATTAAAGTCAGTGAAATATTTTTTGAATGGAATCCCATCGACTGCGGAAACGCATCATTCTGAAAGCCGCGATTATGAGATATTTCTAAAGCTAGCAAAGCCTTTCAATCTTGGCATGAAAAGAAGCCAAAGAAAAAGCCCGCTCACCTGTACTGGATGGTTTCCGAGGTGGTCGACGCCCTCAGTTTAGTCATCAGTATTCTGACTATATTGAAGAGGAAAACAAAGTTTATCTAGAAAAGAAAGACAAAAAAATCAAGTATTTTTTTCAAGCAAAACTGAGAAATGATCATTCGAGACTTTGCTCTGCCCTCATTGAAAGGCATCGGCAAATTGGTGCCGAGTGCTAATTTTCTTCCAACTTTCCGAATAATCAAACACAATAAATGCGCAGTACAGAGTCCTGGAGTGATGCTGACCAGTAGCACGAGAATGACAGGCCCTTGGTAAATGTAGTCAATGTATTTGCCTGGGTCCTTCCCAAACCAGCACCTGTAGAGGCAAGCAGTACATTTGAATGTTGTCAAGAGTTAGCTTTTTTAATTAGCTGTTACGAAATCCATGCAAAATCGTGTTGTTTTTTTCCCATTTCCCGGTCAAGTTAAAAAACGACTGCTATCAGGCAAATTAAATAATTCATGCACCTACTTTTCATTTTCATAATACAGCTTCCCGATGCTCCAGGCTATGATTATTGGACATGGGATACCTGAAAGGGATGGCAAATTTCAAGTGACTAAAAATTCACCATTTCCAAAAGTCAAATGACCTACTCTACAAAATGTATTAACATGTTCCCGTTAGAAATGAAATATGCCCACGTGCTCGTGGGTATAAAGTCAGACGTACAAAAAAAATCATCTTTCCAAAACGAAGCAGACGGAGATTCTTCCAAATGACACTCCCAATTTAAAGTAATGGATGTGCTTGGCTCCTATGACTACCGAGTCATTTCCGTTTCAAGAGTTCTCTCCGTCAACTGAACCTAAATGCGGGATCCTTTTCCCTCGAACTCGTCCGTTTGGATCTCGAAGAACAATCTCATCAATTTGCCTGCCAGCGCTGATGAGCTCGCATCTGTCTCATCTGTTGTTTAACTCGAGCACCGCCACATTTGCCGGACCTCGAGGCGCTTCCCCCCCCCCCCCTCCTCCTCTCCCAATTATAATGACATCACAATAATCACAATGACCGTGACATAAAGACGAAGAATGTCAGGGACACCTCCAACAAGGTTTACTTTTCGTATGCCCGCCGGTGAAATGCGCCGAGACAGACTCCCAAATAATAATGCGACTCGAGTGCAAACGGCCAGTGGAACAGCAAAAGGTCATGATATTTTATTTTTAGTTTTTGAGTATGGTAAAATGACAACTTACACCAGCCGATGCAGAGGAAGACCCACTTGCGTAGCTTATCGGTGGAGTAGGTCATCACGATGGCTGTGTGCAGGTAGCAGCCCTCCACAAACATCCAGAAGAAGTTGGTGACCACAAAGTAGTTGTAGACGGTGGTCATCAGACGACACCACGGCTGGCGCACGTGAATGACACAAGCGTCAGCAATCAGCCAAGCGGACGCAGAGTGAGCGACGCCCACCTCGTTACTCTCGTGGATGTTGTGGTCGATGAACTGCAGCAGGAACCACATGATGTTCCTCAAGATGAAGGTGGTAATTAAGTTCCAGTGGATGATGTTGCGCAAACATCGTATGCTCCTACGAAGAAGAGACATTGGATGGGTTACGTCGCATGGCCGGTCTGGGAACGCTTTGGGATTGCTGGGGAGAGAGAAGTTGGTTTTTCGACCAGATAAGCAGAAGAAAATGGATGGATGAAATTTTATTTTAAGGAAACCTGATGAAAGTATTTTGAGCCCACGTCGAAGCACAAACGCGAGCGGTTGCCATCTTTTGAAATCCCCACCGAGTATTGATTATTTGCTGCCTTTATCGGCTGCCAGCTGCTCGCCGCTAACAGTGCAGCTGAGGCCCACAATGTCCGAGCAGGTGTAGTTGTGCGTTTCGAGCAGGACATGCAAAGAATCACAAAGGCTCTGCTGAAGAGGAGGAGGAGGAGAAAGGAAACATTCATCTACAGCACACATGCATGAAGCACGGAGCTGCCGCAATCAGCGACCTTATAACAAGGAAGGAAGGGAGAGAATAGAAGAGGAACAATCCAGAACATCTGCTGCTCTGAGATGGCACGCATGGAGATGTTTGTGAACTATTTCTGTACTCGCCTTAAGCACAAGAAGAGGATGAAGGCCACTAATAGCGCCCCCACAGAGATGCAGTGGCCCAGGTAGTTGATGATCAGCGCTATCTTGTAATGTACAGGATACATTCTCTGAAACACAACATTGGAAACACCCCCACACATTTACATCCAAACAATATAACCTTTTCTTTCATATATGTATATAAAAAAAACAAAAACAACTTCTGGCCACATTTCAACAGTACAGCGCCACAACCGGCTAGTGGCCATTTTGGCTAGCGAAATGCCGTTGGCAGGATGTCAGACATGCTCGCACGTTTGAAAGAGCATCACGCGGACATAAAAAGCACAAAAATTGAACTAAAATAGAATAACATGAGGTTGAATAAACCTACAAGCAAAGGGAAAGCGTGTGTTTGAATCACACTCTGGCTAGCCGACAACTTGGCTAGCAATATGCTGTTGGCGGGATGTCAAACTTGCTAGCATCATGTAGCATCATTGAGATGTCGAGAGCACTTCTCATGCCAGTGCGCCAACTGAGGTTGGGTTTAGTTATTTTGCAATGTTTTCAGAAAACAAGGGAGTCTTTTGCCAAATCTAGACAACTGAGCATATGAAAAAAAAAAGAGTAGTTTTTAGGATTTACATCAGTGTTGTTTTTTTAACTGATATTGTGACAGTAAATTAAAAAGACTTTTAATTCTGATATTAATCCAACAATATCCATGTCACTCACTACTCCTTTTTTTCCTTTCTGCCACGCTCCTGAAAATGTGTCACTCGCCTCATCACCCAAGATTGTTATCCTAGCGCTTTTAGTACAAGGAGGGAAAATAAACGCCATTGACACACTTCAAATGTCTAAATTTGTCCGAGGAAAAATGGAGCAAGAGCCAGAAATACACCAGCGATCGTGCCGCATATCGCGGCTGGCCTTGCGCTCGTCATGCATTCGGAGACGGTTGGGAAAACAAAAGATCTCGAGTGTGTAATTGCGCGACACTAAAGACAAATGCATTTCCTTTAGGTGGCGTTTTAAAAATAGAACCAAAATAAGCATTTACCTTCTCCCACAAAATGGGCATGCAATTTGAATAATTGCTCCTTAGCGCCCATGTGCCGTTCTCCATGCATTCTCTGTATGCGCTCCCTGAAAAGAGACAACAATGCAATTATCGCAAACAAACGAGGTTCCAAGACGCGCACTTCATCGAAATGGTATTTGCAATCAGCCGCCCTGAGTCACTAAAGTGAGTCATTACTTCTCACATGCCATTTGGACAAACAAAAGTGTCCCGAAAGCTCAACGCCAAGGTCAAAGTTTATCACAAAAAATCTGGAGTACGTTAAACTTGTCAGCTTGTTGAACGAGAATAGGCCAGTCAAGCCAAAGCAATAAATGACAGCAATGTTTTTATCGCGTAATAATATACTCTGTTTAAACCGTAATTGTTGCAATCTTCTGCTTGAGCCTCCGTGATTTCTTGAGACAACACGCAATAAGATGTACTTTCGAAGCGGTCATTCATTGGAGAATTTACGGCAACTAGTTTGCCGTTTTTACGTTGTTGTTTTTACTCCGAGGATGAGGTGATTTATCGTTCCCCTCAATCTTCTTTTCATCACAGGCTCGTTGTTAAACGACTAAAGATTTTTTTTGTCGGCGACTCTTGATGGAAGTCAACGTCAATAAGTCGTTGACGGGTATTTTCTTCGCAGCCTACAGTGCGGAGGTCCCGACGCTTTTTAGTTCAACCGATCGGGCTTCATGTAAAGAAATGCAAAAAAACAAATGAAAATTACTACACAGAAATCGGGAATTTCGAATTTGCAGCATCAATGTGCTGTAACCAAAAGGTCTTAAGACCCCGCCCCAACCAGATGCAATTCAACTGCACATTCAAGCTGCCACTTGACAAAACAAAAAGTCATCCTTGAAGTCGTCGAGAGCTAATTTTAGAGTCGGGTTTTGCTTCCCCCGACTTGTCTGCTTCTGCGGGCGACGATGGCACCGCATTTGTGTGAGCAAGCAAAGATGGTGTTGAAACACAAGTACGGGGTGGGAGGGTGCGAGCTCTTCCACTGACGCACGGCTAATTCCCCGACACTCGTGCAAGAGAAATGCATTTCCAACCATCTGCACACCACGCATGAAAAACAGTAACGCCAGCTATTTTATTCATTTGGCATGAATTTGCTCCAGGCATTCGGAATGTAGCTAGCTAGTAGCACCGCCCCTCCACCATTCGAGTTTTCAGTCTTGAAGCTGCTATCCCAATTTGAACTTCAAATCAAAATAAGAAATAGAACCAATCAGAAAGTTTCTCACTTTCGGGCTCCTCCATGTGGTGTTGGCGTGTGGTTTGTGATAGTGTTCAGAATGTGACTTCTCACCAGCTATTTGACACCCAACCGCCTTCTCAATTGACAGTCGCAGGAGGTGCGTGTGACTCAGTGAATGCTGTCACGCCGACTAAACCAAAAAGCAAATATGCGTGTGAGCAAACAAAAAAAAGTATTTGCAGAAGTGCACATAATCGGAGCTTCGCAACTGACGTGGAAATTTGTTGACATTGTTAACCAGACGCATAGCGCCACATTACGAGCCAGCCCAAACAGGACCCCCCCCCCCCACACACACACACACACCCCAAGCGTGTATCCAAATCCCAGGTAGCCAGCCGTATGATGAAAAGGCTTTTGCCACATTAAAGTTGCATACTTAAAAGGGCTCACAGGCCGAAATCTAATTTAACACGCCGGGCACAGAGTGAACTAGGCCACAGTGCTGGCTTGAGTTTGATAAAGTGATTCGCTTAGGCAGCAGGGGAACTGGAGCAAGGCCAGAGTGTTACACGTGTCAGAGACCAGGTGAACAGACACACACACAAATCATCATATCACCATCACTCATTCATTTGTAATTTATTTTAGCCAACAAATCATTTTTCTCTCATTTGTAGTTTATGGATTGTTTTTAATGAATTTATTAGCTGTAGTCTGTACTATTTTAAAGAGGCCGATATTAATTAGAATATGAGATATTACTGGCAGCTGTAAATTATGGCATAATTCAAAGTAAGATATTAGAATGTTAGTTAGCAAGACTGCAGAGAAGAGGCGTACAAGGCGAGACCGATCGGCTCCATCTATGATATGAGATTCAAAATTGGTGGAATATTAACATCGCGAGTATATAGCTTTGAGGGATTTTCATCAGGACACGCCCACAAATTTATTAATTTTTTTAGCCTTAGAATCCAAAAGGGCCTTTCCATAATTTGGTGTTTATAAAGCCTAAAATGAAAGATGGCCTTGATTGCAAACGGCGTCTCATCCATATTTTTTTTTTTCCACCCAGTAATTAAGACTGGCCATCACATTATGAATACTAAAATGTTCCTCGAGCTGTACGGTGGCACTTCAGAGAAGCTCTTAGTCTTACGTTGAAGCTAAAATCACTTAACAGTCAGAACAGAAATGTGTGACAAAAAAATGCCTCGCTTGCCACAGAATACATTTGAAATAGAAACTTACCCTTTTTAAAGTACAGACTGCTTCGGAGTCAATTCTTCACTCTTTTGAAATAGGCCGAGAAGTCACGTTTAATTTCTCACCCACGGGTGCTTTTGCATTTGTTACCAAATAACACTTTCTAGAGATATCTGCGGAAGGAAGGGCCAAGGAATACAACAACTCAACTGGATCTTCGTTCTTTCCCTTTGAGCCACAGGACATTTTGCTCGCATTTTCTTTAATTTTCCGCTGAATTAATCATGAATCTTAATGAAGAGATAAACAGGAGGTGAGTGTCTACGAAGGCGGGCAATTTGGTGCCTATCCAAATTATGGTTGCTCAGCCTTGACAGATGTCCACACTCCACTAAGTAGGACTTGTTATTATGGCGAGTAAATTCACTCTTCTTACAGGTGCTTTATATGTTAATTGTATGCATTTACTAATGAAAGTGCGTCAAGGAGGTCCTCGGTTAACATACAAATATTTACTGTAATTGAGTTTAGTTAGCACTGCGTCAGTCGGTAACAAACGACTTGAGGTTGCATCATCGCCGCGGGAAGGGTTTGTTGTAAAGTGAGGACGCCCTGCAGTTAAAAAAAAACTCCCTCTGAGCCATGTCAGGCGCTATTACCGTCCTATTCTTGAAGGCTTGGACTTCTTTCCTCTTGCATTTGAGTCTGTTAGGGCTATGTTGGGTGTCACATGGTTGTCAGTTGCAAGCTAAAGGGAAGCTTATCGTTAAGATTGTCGGTTTTGAACGTGCATTTTACGTGCGCATATTGCTGTCGGTGTAGTGAGAGCGACTCGTATGACAAGTCAAACCGACCAAAAAGAGGAGAAGACCCATTCAAGTCACACACGGAGGCACCATCGGGGGTCGAGCGGCTAATTGTACATCGGCAAGTGGAGATCATCATTTAAATGGACTCCTAGATTTTAAGAGAATTAGGGGCGTCGCTTCCATTGGATGGTAAAGCTATGCCCCCCCCCACAACGGCGCAAACACCCACAGTTTATAAATCGGTGAAATCTGGTTTAAAAGAAATGTCTGTCCCATCTCTGAGGACAGTTAAATTGCCACCCTATGCACAATGTCCAATCAAGGCATGGGGTCCCGTGTCAAATCAGCACTTTTTTTGTTATAGTCAGTGCTCTCGTGGTCAGTTTTCCTAACATATAATCAGTCGACAGAATGAGTACAATTGTCTGGATCTATTTTAAAGTTCAAGAGACGGAAGCAAAACTGCCCTCCCGACTTGATGTTTTTCAGCAGAGCGCAATGAAAAGTTCCCTTCACTTTCGCTCAAATGAATTGTCCATGTCAAAAGCCTCGAACAGCGCTGCTTGAAACCAATGTCTTCCAAAATCTATTTCCCCTCACACGCAATCAAGGGTGAGCCTTTCACGCTTCAGCCCATGCAGCAAATCAGTCGAGCTTTTTGCAGAAAGGCGACACACGCAGAGCAACGTTGTGGAAATCCTTCCGCTCGTGCCAGGGATTAGCTAGCTGCTTCGGATGCGAGCCCAAATTCAAGAGGCAGTGACAAAAGGTCGTCCGCATCCTAATTGGATGCCGGCTGCAATTTTGACCAGGTTAGCGGGGATAATGAAAAAAACAATGAGAAGGAAAGGAATGGTTCACAAAGTTGTATCGACATCGCCGAAACCTCAAAAGTCCTGAAAATACATTTCCTCTTCTTCATCTATCAGTCCGTTGTCTACGTTAGCTTGTCACTAAGTAGCTAGCAGCTATTTATCTGCCATCCGTGAGGATTAGCGGTTTAGACAAATGGATTCATATTTTATACTAAAAAGACGTAGTATGTATGTGTTGTGTTTGAAGATTTTGAGATACAATTAAGTGAATCGGTGTACACGGACCGATAAGCAAACCCCATTTGCCTTTGTCGTTCGATTAAAGTCAGAAAAAGCCCAATAACTGGATATTTGATATCTTTTAAGATTAGGATGAGGGTTAGTGTGGAGTGTTTTACATAATTATTCCTTCCTGATCTGCTTAGAAAACGCTTTTGAGTGACAGTCTTAAGCTTTGAAGGCATTCAATTGTTACAATGGCAAATCCTTGGTTGTTTCATTTTGTTCTTGTGACATGAAAGGGAAGTGACCTGAAGGTAATTTAGGACTAGTGTAATGCCTTTCACACATCAGTTAACAAAAGAAAAATGACAAGGAGAAAAGTTTAACTGTGATTACCCAAAGAGTATAAAATTAGGAGGTTAAAAAAGGTTGCGAAACACTATTAGAGTGAACAATTTGGCTTTTTTTAATAGACCCATTAAAAGTAGTAATCTCACATCTTGAGCTCACTTACATTTAGAAATGTAGTTAAAATAAAATAAAAAGTCCTTACAACTCAGATAAGTCTGAAATGATTAACTGTATGTTAGGAAATCTTGCCCGCATTCGGAAAATTTAACCGCGGGACGAATTTAAGAGTCAGAAGTCAGTCGCCCGGAAGTGCACGCGAAGAAGCAGAGGACAGGAAGGAAAGCGCATCCGACCATTGTCACTCCACGAGATTCAGATTAAGTTTTTTTTTTGCCAAGCAACATTTCAAACATGGCCACCGTTCTGTCCCCATCAGTGCATTTTATTGAGCAATGTTATCGTTGGTTTCACAGGATTGTGTATGACAAGTGTGTTAATGGTCACCGGAAGAGAGAGGCCGATGACTCATCCGCTGCTCTTTAACTCTCCGCCTTCTCTTCATGGCCTCTTGTCGCACGAGGGAATTTCGCTCCTGTACGGCGTATACATGCCGGCCGAGCATTTGCCATCAGTCGCTTTTTACCGCAATCAGTTGGTGAGAGACATGCGCCACAGTTAAGAGACCCTGAGGGGGGCAATAATCCAAACAGGGGTAGTAATGAGAGCATACTGTACGAGCAACACGCTTACACATACCATCATTTTATGTCAATGTCAGACGTACTTCAGCTTATCAAAAAATAAGATTTGTTTATATATTTTACAATGTAACGTCACATTTGTATCTCCGTCTTTAACATACATTTGAGTGGGAGCTTATTAATTACATTTAGTGACTATCAGTGCAATGATCACGGGTTTTGACCTGTTTTAAATTACAAGCCTCCGATTTCAGTCATTTATTGTGCCCCTTAAAATGTTGGTGAAAATTAGAATTGCGGTGTTCGACTTGACTTTTTCCCCACATTCCCTCGTGGAGATCGCTACTCATTTCCCAACGCCAGATGTAGAAAAGTGCCGGGGCGCTTCTTCAAAGAATTGTATGAAAAATGGAATACAAGTGGAACGGGCTTACCTGCAGGCAAAAAGCTCCGCAGAGAAGCTTTTAAGCCAAGAAGGCAGCTGTGACAGCTTTAAGTGGAAATAAAATAAAACACAGAAACATCACCTCCAGTCAAAAGAAAAACAGTTTTGCTTCAATATCAGGATGTATTTTTTGTTTTGCACTTTTATTTATATATTTAAATGATCACGCGGTGGATTTTTTTTATTTTTATTTGGTAGGGTGGAACACTATCAGGGTGAAGCCCTGAATTTGATACAAGGAGATTGGTGTCTGCTGCAGCTGATTAAATCTCATGGGGAACTTGCTGTGCAACGGTAGGTGAAATGTTTGCAATACACACTAAGCAAGCCCACTGACCCATTCGCATAGACTGCGGGGGAATGACTTCACTCAAAAGAAGCAGCCACCGAACTAAAAGCTTTTGTGTATTGAAATGTGGCAAATTGATCTAATAGTAAATGTCAGCGTACATGCGTTTGTATGGATTGTCAGCTTTTCAAGAAAATGCAGGTTCGCTCCGACGTTTCCATCAAAAGCTCGTCCTTTTGCTCGTATCCGTGCAATGTTTTTGAAAGTCATGTCTTTCCAAACGGTTTCCTAAAAGATGACACTTGATTGAACAAAAAACTATATATTTTTTTAAAATATATTTTTCAATCTTCTATTCTAGTAAGTTGAGCAGTGTGACCAGGTCCTTGCTTGCATTTCTCCACAATAGTTCATTTGATGGAGTTTCACTTGACATTATTAGATAAAATCCCCCAAAATATCACATCAAATTAAGGCAAAAAGACCCCAAGTGAAAACTAAGCCTTAACTCAAAGCCCATTCTCACCTTATTGATACCCCAACCCTGCCACCTAACGTCGATTCAGCTCATTTTTTATTGTGAGCCACAAAAAAGGGTGACTCAAGTTCACACACTGTCGTCTCTCTGCTTCACTTTCATAATAAGCCACGAGATTCTTATCGCTCATTCCAGACGTAGTGTAAAGCGAAAAGCCGCGGCCCTGCACACACTGATATGACTCCGACATTATCAATCCCGATAAGGGAATCAATAGCCGTCCCGACTCTTGGCGACGCGTAGAGGTCCTCGGCACCACAATGAAACGAGGAGTGCGCCGCTATGTTGGCGACCATCCGGGGAAGCCATTGTAATTCAGACAATAATTAGCTCAGCCGCCGAGCCGGGAAAAAAAGCGGTTGACCGAGATACGGCTCGACTTTGCAAAGCTGACGAACGGCACATTGTTTCGCCCGAGGCCTGACAGACAAGATCACACGGTGGCAAAAAAAAATGTTTTCAAACATCTAAAAACGTCCCAACCTTGCCCGTTTTACGCCGACTTAACCAACTATAAATACACAAAGAAGGACACGGACCGTTTTAAAAAATGCATAAACCTCTTACAGCACTCTGCACGCACATTAATATTCATACAGGCTGCAAAACATGGACGGGAATTTCCATCCCCTTACCTGAGAGGCCATGTTCAATCTGTCAGTGCTTTCATTTTTGTCTGGTCAAAAACATCCATACTGACAATATGAAATGTTAAGTTTGTTACATATTTCCTATGACAAATGTGAGCTCTGGGGCGAGTCACAACTCCGTGATTGGCAATTAGGAAGCAACCCGAAGGCGTCACACAAATATAGGAAAAATATTTTTCTTTTGAAATGTTTTTATAATGCATTTCTTCTGGTAATCAATCACTGCATTGAAAAATTAATTTGCAACCGTATTGGCTTATCGTGCTGATTTCCTTGGTGGGTTTTTGAATTTTCAAGAATAGCAAATATAAACCAGAATGGAAACGCTACAAATATGGAAAAAGGGGAGAAATGCAAATAGCTGCTGTAGTGTCAGAGAAGCAAGGGAGGGAGGTTTTAGGTGCTCATTTGTCATCGACTCGGCCTCCTCTGCAAACCCCCAGTACCTTCGGAAGCTTCTTGTTTGGAAGCTTCTTGTCTAATCACGTCATGGATGTCTCAAGATGACTAGAGAGCTCGCATTTGTGGCTTGTTGTGACACGTGAATGCTTCAAACATACTAACGTCACAACATACAGTCGCGGGTATGACCTGCCTGCACCTGTTAAACCTTTTTATATAAAAAAAAAAAAAAAAAACGTGTGCGTACGAGCAAACACGTCAAGCTTCTACGCTTTCACGCTGCGGCAGCTCCAGCATGGAAATCCCCGCGAGGGCTCATGTTGCCGCCATTGTTTACACGCGCCTCCTGAAATGATACTCATTTAAAGAGAAGCTTTGCATAGTAAATTCACAGCCAATTAAAATGGCCTTGCGGATAGGAGAGGAGCCATTTATATTGATGGCGTTAAAGTTTGTTTTGAGGGCAGACAAAACAGTGTTGCCCAAAATGATTAGCACTCACGCCTCCCGTTGAAGGCGACGACATCAACGAACGCATGTTGTCGAGGAGACTCGTAATTTTCTGATGTTGATGGCTTCACAAGCGAGATGTACAATCAATGCTGTATGTCAAACAAAATTGAATATTTAACTGCACCTTTCAAACGTTGATTGCAGAGGTATCACGGAGAAACACACCCACGGGTGAAATGAAACAATAAAGCAGGCAGATGGATGGGTGTTTGCTGCATGGCTGATTAATGGCTGCATGGGGAAATGAAGCTTCTTGAACTAGTTTCACTCCTCATATCTTTCAAGTCAGGGGAAGCGTACAAAAGAAATTCCAAGACATGAAACACACCAGGAAACAATCGAGTGGACGAAATTTAGCACAACGGTGAAAATGACCAGGCACTGGTTGGCCTTTAGAAATGGATGAAAAATGATTTTTATTTTTGTGATCATTGTGTTTTGTGGGTTTGGTTTTGTTTGTTTTGTTGATTTCTTTCATCCAGGACACCTTAATTCCCCCTGACACAAGAGTCAAAACTCAAGCTTGTAAGAAAGAGTTGCCATCTCGCTTTAAGTGCCGTGGCTTGTAGCATCACACAGACCTCCGTGTGGAGCATCTATTTCAGTGACAGGAGGTAAGCTAACAATTGCCACCCCCTCCCTGTCATATACGCTTGCATCAAACAACAGCGTGGGAAGCATGCAGAGCCTCAAACTAAATTCTGGAAGTTTTTCCCTCGAGTGTTAAAACCACTTACTGTTAGTGTTGTACTTGACTCCGTTAATGTACTCAGGGCAGGGTCTCTCCACAATCCTCCCGGTGCTGCTCCGTGGCCAGCAGGTGCCAATCTCATCAATAGTGGCGTTACAGTAGAAACCTGGGAGGGATTTAAAAAAAAAAAAAAAAAGAAAGCTTCCATTTGAGTTGCCAATTCCTCCTCCCCCCGTCAAGAGTGTAGCGGGGAGAAAAGTGCTCCCTCTTACCATCAGTGCCCAAGAGTGAAAGTGAAGCATTTTCCCACAAAGTGTCTTGAAACGCGTCCAGCAAAGTGCAATTTAAGTCCAGCAGCTCCCCGAATATGATCTGGTAGAGGGTTGCATCCATGGTTCCAGTGCATGTGGATGGTGGGGCGCGCGCGCACCGAGCGCAGGCGGACGAGCGAGCGAGTGAGCGATCGGCGGCAGCGGTTCGCTCCCCTGACGATCGAAGCGGAGGACGCGCGCTCCTATTTGGCTGTCATCGCGGTGGCCAATCAGAAGCGCTCCCCATCGCAGACAACGTCATAAACGTCTTCTACAGGTGAACGCGTCAATGAAGCACAACGTCATTGAGGAGAACAGGCACAAATGATTTGTTTGCATGGTTACCGTAAACGCATGTCCTTAATTATTTTACTGTATTATATAAACGACTCGATTTGTTGGGTTAAGCCTTTAATTATATTACCCTAAATGGAATTGCTATTTAGCACCGAATACTCTCCCGATGCGTGATGACGTCATGGTGCGGGGGTTAACTCTGGGTCATTATTCACGGTACGCCCCAATTAAGAGTTTGTAATTACCTTGTAGTACTAAAAGCTCTATTATAGCTTTGCAAAGTGTAACATTGCATGATCGCGGGTTTACATTGTTTAACTATATATTGTTATTTTATTTATTATTATTAATTATATTATAGTGTATTAATATGTATTACAAACTCAAGATCATCTCTGTTAGGTTATTTTCTAGTTTGCGGAAACATTTGCGTCTTAACTTATAGGGCAAGGGATGAAAATTATTTTATTATTATTAATTTTGTACCACTAATTCTTTAGAAACAGATGTGCACATGGGGAAACAACCAACCAGAAACAGAAAATAACTGAATGTACTCCCAAACACACTCAGTACAAACCCAACTTCCTGTTATCTCTTTTGATTTGTAATCGATTGTAATTAAATAAACATGTTATCCAGCCGTAAAGTTGTTTGGCTCAGCCAAATGGGAGCCCGTACTTGCTGTTTCTGGGTTAACATGAGTCGGGGCCGCAAAAATCTCAACTTTGTACAGTTGTAAACATAAAGGTCCATGTTTCATGTCGTGCAGGTTGATAACAAGAACATCGCAGAAACGTTGCGTTGTAACGCTCTATAGCTGACATCTTTTACAATTTCGATGACCCATTTATAGTTTACCGAAATGTGAAAAAGTCCTGGGAGACCAGCAAAAGGTCACAATATTGACAGAAAACTCCCAAGGTCCAGTCCAAGACAATCTGACAGTATTCGGTCTGCTGTGGATTGTGCCGTACAGTTAATGTCGACGTACCACGTGACGGACTCGACGTGTAGTCTTGCAGCAGGTGATGGGGAAGAAGCACCACTCAACCTTCTCCAAGCCTCCAGCGCTTTGGAGAATGTTAAGTGTCAGAAGCGTAGAACCGGATGCTAATTTCCAAGGCAGATGAATGTTGTTTAAATATCAAGAGGCCTTTTCCGCTTGAAGGGGAAAAACATTTTTGGGCAAACATAACATCACGTGGCTCACATAGATTAGCATTGAAATTTGAATTGCGGGTGAATGGCGTCATGAGTGACATACTGTAATACGTATATTCTCGTCTCTGCGCTAGCAACATTTAAGTGGCAAGAGCTGGATGTTATTGCTATATACATACTACAATTTAAAACTCCTCACAGCGTGAGTTGTCTGTGGTCCCTCACTTTGAAATCAATCCATTCATTCCATTGTAATTGCAAATGGACACACACTGCTTATTTTAATTAGACATCAAAAACACGTGCAAGAACGTCGAAGGGGGTTGTACTAATCTTCCAGACGATGACAATCAGATGATTCCTTGGAATAACAATTGGCTGCAAGTAAAATTGGCCTCAATCATTGGTTTTGAGTCATCAATTAGGGGTCCACATAAAGGAAAATCTTTTTGGTCATTTTTGACATATGGCCAAATTGATAATGCTATGACTTAAAATATAATAAAAAAAAATATTCAGAAAAATATAGAAAATACTCAGTATTTTATTTTGATTTTTTTTTTGGGTGCCAATCCAAACGGACCAAGTCGAAGTACGACGGCAGTTTCAAGGCCATTGACTGCAAATAAACAACAACAGTTGAACGGAAATCGGCACTCAGTCAAATTACATCGGGGAAGGGGACTCAGCTGGGCCAAACATAAGTGCCGGGAGAAGGAGGTGACTGGCTGTCCCATGAGGGGATGACTGATGGGACCGGGAGAAAGTAATCAGGTAACATGGCGCACAAAACAGACACAGGTGGTAAAAGTGCTTATTGGTAACCTCCTCAGCTCTCCATCTTTTCCCCCAGGTGTTTTTGTAGGAACTCATGTAACCGGTGTTTATGTTTGACTAAAATTAGCTCTGTTTTCACAAGTTGATATTCAGACATTGGTTCGACCTCCGGATTGGTGTTCTTGAGGATCTAGTGATCCAAACACATCAATATTTACAGTTCCTCGGAACAGGGTGGTCATAATAACCTCAGATAATGAGCTACGTTCCCCTTCCCCCAAGATATTATTTGCACACAACCTCTTGTGTTCAATTTTCATTCCATTCTTAGGGGCCATTGAAGCCTTTCGGCGAGGACATGAAAAGTAATGACTCAGTGGTGTATTAACTAGACCCCCATCTATTTTTGTCTTGGATATTTCTGATCAATTTCGTTCGCTGTTACTTCAGGCGGACAGGTCTTGACATACCGTCGTGCGCCGCAGTTCTCCCCCGCTTCTGCTATGTTGTATTTTTTCCGCCTAGGAAGTCATGAAAAGAACTTCTTCTACTGGCTTCCTACTTAATTATATAGGTTGCAGTACAATGGAGGAGGTATCATTCTATAGGAAGCACACCAATGAGAATCAGCTTGAAGCGTGTCACTGACAAATATTTGGCTTGTATTGATTGATTGTTTGTTTGTTTGTTTGTTTGTTTGTTTGTTTGTTTGTTTGTTTGTTTGTTTGTTTGTTTGTTTGTTTGTTTGGTCAGGGTGTTCGGGCGGCTGAAAACAACCGATTTGTGGAATTTTTCATTCCCACCAATTTTGAGATTTTAGGTTTAGGTATTTTAGGTAGGCAAAATATATTGTTCAAGTAAGAACAATGATGTAGTGTCTAACCCCGGAGAAGAAATTCGGTGTTTTCCTTTTGACTTTATTTCATTAGCAAAACAGGCATAGCACTCGGCTTGAAACTAAGACCCTTACTGTTAACAACATTCCATTACAAATGAGTTCAACTGAAATTGTTTGGCCATGGCAAACAGCGTGCGATTTAAATGCAAGCGTGTCGACCATGTGTGAAAAGACAACACCTGTGATAATGCACTTATGGGGAAAAAATGGATTTCTCATGGACCGGGGTTGTCATGTATCAGCCCAAGCAGCTTTGTATCACAGCGCGTCGGCTTAACAGAAGCTACTTAGCGCCTACAGTGAAAAGCTCGCCAGCGTCTGAACATGCTCGGATCCAACTTCATTGAGGCGCTGCTCAGGTGGCACGTATGATAAGCACAAATAGCATGATACCCAGTTTTGTTCGGCAGAGCAGGGCATCAAAGTTTAATTCACTTTGAGGATACTCCATGGGAAATCCATGAGGGCCGATTCTTTACAATGTAAACTAGCAGAATCTAAACTAGTTCCATCCTTTTTTTTTGTTATTTTGCTCGTTTGTTTATCCCTGCCGTTTAACTATAATAAAAATGACTTGCGATCAATTTCAAAGCAGTGCTGACTGCCAACTGCTCTGATTCCTCACAATGGAAATAAGGTCGGCAAAAGCATGAATAGAATTCTCTTTTCAATCCAAACTGAGCCGTTTTCTCTTTAAATAGACGTTTTCATCGCCGCTCTTGAATTGACTTCTATTAGATTGTCCACTTACTCCTTTTTAAGTCAAACAGTAACAAAGCAGCTTCAAAATCACTCCATATTTCATCCTGTTTTGAGATGTTTTGTTTTTGTCTGGGAGGATGATACTTGCCAAAACAGAGGCTAAAGATATAATAATCTTTGGTGATTGTGGACCTGACACCTCAGACTGAGCTGTGATTTATTTGGGTGAAAATCCAAACAAACTATCTGGCCTAACACACACACACACACTCTGTGGCGCTACTTTAATGCATTTATTATGGCTGTCACCAACCATTGTTGTTTTTTATTAAGATTGTAATTTATGATTCTGAGTCTGTAGTCTCATAACAGCAAACATAGCAAAAAGCTCAAAGGTATTCTCTGGGAAGACGATGGATTTATAGGCCCCTTTCAAACAAACACCCATGTTGTGTACCATTTATTATGTAGAAAAACGTAAGCGAGCTTGATGCTAACGCACGATGCAAAACAACATCGTCGTGCTAGCATTTATACACGTTTTGTATTCGTGAGTCGTTTTTGTCATTGTGGCGACCATCCATTGTTGTGATTTTTCCACGTTTGCTAAGTCAATGAATAATTTCTTACTCGCAATCTCAGTTTGCCATTTACAAATGAAGTACCAACGTAACCTTGACGATCCAAGTTCATTGTCAGAGTAAAGCACGTTTTGCAGTTCTGACTGACTATCTTTGAGTGCTCTATTTCATTTTGTTCTACTACTCTTTCTTAGTCTTTTCCAGCAGTTTCTATGGGCTGTGGCATTTTGCTCTCTCTCAGATAAGGAGACTTACGATTGTCAGTCGAGATACTGTATAGTCATTGTTCGCTTTATGCTGTTGCTAAGACTCCACCTCTGTATGTCCTCAGACATTGGTTTAATTTTCTTGAATGTATTTTAACAGGCTCTTAGTTTTGTTCATACTTACATTAAAAAATTGTACATTTTTGTATTGTGTAGCATGTGCTTATTATATACAACTTGTTTTATATTCTGTCATTAGTTGCATTTTGGTTTCTAAAGTGCTTATTGTAACTCTGTATTCCTATGCTTTTGTGACAATTTGGCTTTTTCCCCTATCTGTGTTCGAAACATATCCCATCCATTTATGTAATAGTTTGCTACTTTATCCGAGAGTATTTTCGGTGCCCTACTAAAAGCGAGGTTCTCACTTTGTGAATCGTGGATGACGGAGCGCGATAGCGTTTTCATGAGCTGTCATACGAAAGGGGTGCCTCAGACTGACCCCATGTCTTTATCCGGGAGAAAGGTCAACCAGAGCTGAGGTTGCGTATGTGTGTCTCTGTGTGTGCGCTCTGCAAGTGCTGCTCTTCCATCCTCCGTGCTGAGGCCACAAGACTTTAGATTAACTCGACTCCCAACGAGCCCCACGTAACGACGCATTACAGTTACAATTTCCTTCATCGATAATCACGGATTCACTCACACTCAATTTAACCTTCTCCATTGTCCATGATTCACAGCAGTGGGCTTTGATTTCATTTAAAGTTACATGAGGAAATGGAATTCCAGGAATATGTAAAGCGTTTAGAATTTCTTAGCATGTCAAATGTACTCAAATGAGCCGAGATCCATTTATTACTTGTTTGGAATTTTTACGACGCAGCCCCAGAGCAAGAAGCTTTCAAGAAAATGTCAGACTTATGTATGCATGGAGTCAAAGCCTTTAGGGACATGCTTGTTTCAATTTATTAGGTGTCCCTTATATACTGTCTACACGCCGACGCGGTCAATTGCCCGCAGCTCCCGCAATAAATTCATTCATTCGATACCTTGATCTAATGGCGTCATTCGTGTTGGATCTCGTCATTTAAGCAAAGATTTCATAATGGCGATGCAAGCTAACTGTTAGCTTATCTGGTAAGAACATTAAGATTCCAAACTTAATTATGGCCCATAAATGTTGGCCAGGTTTTGTTTTTTGCACTTGAGAATGTTTTGTGTGTCTATCTTATTCAGTAACTTTTTTACTCTGTCACCTCTTGTGTTATTCATGCAGCCACAGGAACTTCAATAAGTCGCAATACATCACCAGATGGAGTAGGAAGACGGCAATCGATGATTCCATCTGCTCTATCGCAAACAAAGCAGGTAGGTGTTTGACGGACAGCGGGTGGTTTTGTCACAGCTTTATATTGTCTTATCACTCTGATGTTGTTTTGTCCAAATCATTCCCAGATGATAAGGCACCGGAAAAAAAATATCAACAAATAATGGAATGTATGCTGTTGAATATGATAGAAGCTGTGCTATAGATATGGTAAGTGCCTTTTACGTACAGAATTGAAATTCTCATGGCTCCCTTGAAACATTTAAGCACAAAGGCAGTGCAAGGTTTTCCTTGGTTCTCATTCTAAATTATTCTTCTCAATATGTTTTCCAGCAAATGTTTTTGAGGCTGGCAGACCATCTCAGCTCTCCTGAAATTTTCTATACCAGCCAATATCTACCAAATTTTCCACACTCACATGTTGTTTGGCCTCAATCTTTGGTAGTGTTTCAAATAGAATAATGCAAAAAAAATAAAAAATCCATATGTTTGTCAAGTAATGAAAATAACATCTTCTCAAAATCACTTTCAGGAAATTCCCTGACACAAGTGTGAGTGTCTGAAAGACAAATGGGTCATCTACAATTGTGCATATATTCTGGATGCTCTCCAAGCAGCTCACATCAACAAGATGTGCTTATCTAAAGGCAGGTATAAGCCTTGATCAATACATCCCGTTAATGCAATTATTCTCAGATGGGCTGTTGTGCTGCCTTTGCTTTTCACCCTTTTTATTTTCCAGCCGTTTGGTGATTGGCCCCAAGGAACGGTCACGTATATTAATCCTGACATATCTGCCAAGTAGTGAGAGGGAGTCGCCCCCCCTGAACATGTCCTAATGATCAGCTTTATCTTTTATCACAAAAGCGTGACATAGGACATGCCGTGTTGCCGGCAGAAGTGCTGCCTTGGAGAATTTTCCAACATTATCTTTGCATGGTAATAAAACGTGCGAACATTGATTTGCCCTGCATGGATCCGCTGACGTGTCTTATCAACTGTTTACTCACGCATATAAGAGGATTATATGCATTGGTCCGCTGCATGTTTTGCCCTTGAAATGCCAAGACAAGCGTTTGTGAGCGGATAAGCCCGCCGCATCGGCGTTTCAATTTGCTCCCGCTTACTTGTATACGTGCAAAATTCCTAATTGCGCCAAACGAATGACCACCGGGTGATTTACTAATCAGCTTTTATGCCTCGCAGAGGCAAAACACGTCAAAACATGTTTTCAATTCAATTAGTTTGAGGTTATCCTTGCATATTGTGCTGGAATTTTTCTGGAGGTTGTGTTTTACAAATGGTAGCACAACACCAATGCACCACTGCTTTGCCAAACTTAGTTAAATTGACAGAAAACTAATCGCAAATTAATTTTTTATATATAAATTGTCTTTTATATATATTTTTATGTCACGTGCCGCCCCCCACGTGACATAAAATGTGTTTTACGTTAAATAAAATGGTGTTTTTTTTACAGGGGGGCTGGGGAGGCACTCATAAATAGTCTGCCCCAGGGAGTAATTCAGTGTAGAACCGCCACTGGTTACACTCCAAGCAGCCAGTCTACTTACATTATAACTACTTTTTTCTTTTTTTTTGCTGTCGTTAACTAACCGTGTGTCGCGATAGGTCGTTAACTGCTTCATTATTTCACTCAAGGATCATCCTTGAAGGATGTCCATTAATACCACACATGGTTTGGAGCCCACCTAAACTCCTCCTAGATGGGGGTGTTATTTCTCAACCATTTAATTGCCTTTAAAATCTGCTGGCAAAAGCACTCTGGGATTTATTGTGTCAAGTAATTACCATTTCATTACCGCTGTGATGGCCTGAGAGAAGGCATCTTTTAATTAGATGTTTGCCAAGATATGTTTTATTATCGCCTCCAAATGAGATCACCAGGGGGCGCTCACCCCTGATCGCACTTCATCAACGTGCGCTTCCGATCTGCGCTAATCGTAACTCATGCCGTAACAGAGGTTGTGACGAATTGTCAGTCAGCCAAACGCTGTTTGTTTGGCAGTGATGACTGAAGCCGCCATTGCTCTGCAGCGCATCACTTAAATTGTATTGTTGTCTTTATCTTCTCATTTCTTCAAGCATTTGACTATTCCAGACTTAAGTTGCTCCTTTCTCTCTCTCTTGGCCAGACATGACTGAGATTGATTCCGGCGGAGCACACCCGCTTGGGCGCAGCCGACAACACAGGAGCGAGCGCAGCCCACTTCAGGAGACACTTCACTGATTAGTTCCA
Source organism: Syngnathus typhle (assembly GCF_033458585.1). Taxonomy (NCBI): domain Eukaryota; kingdom Metazoa; phylum Chordata; class Actinopteri; order Syngnathiformes; family Syngnathidae; genus Syngnathus; species Syngnathus typhle. The sequence continues at coordinate 9,466,379 of NC_083750.1, read as the reverse complement.
CTTTGTGACTGTGTGTGTTCCAGTTGAGATCCAACAAGGATTCCACATGTGATCAAGTAAGTGGATGAATTTCTCTGACATATTTGGACTTTGGAAAGTTGAGCCACCTCAACGACAAGCGCTAAACCTTCCCCGAACCCTTTTGAAGGTCACCTGAGCTAAAGAAGTCATAAAACCAAAGCAAGAACAGACCAGAGCCACAACAAAAGAGGTTGAATGTACAATTGGGCTTTCTGCTCCAACGTGAGCTTTATCATCATCTAGCACCATAATGGCACCATAAACATAGCGCCATCTTCTTAGCCAGATCAATACTCTCACATTGGAACAGAGTTTTTGGATAACCTTGGCCTCATTCATCCCAATTATTGGACTTAAATATTCACAATGACACTGGATGGTGGTCTCGACAGCATTTGAGAGCTTCGTCCAATCCGTCTTGTGTGTGTGTGTGATTATTGTTGGTCTTTCGTCTCACACAATATGGGCTTCAGTCCCACTCAGCCCAATTAGGCCCGAAGGCATATATACAACACAATTTTCATGCCGCAACATCGACAGGTCCGTTATTCACCCTCATGGCATGAATTTTACATATGCACAAGGTGATTGGAGAAGAACCGCTTGCTTCTTTTTGCTGCATTCTTGGCTTTGTGTGCAAGTGTGTGAAGTGCCTCTTTAAAATCTGTGCACTCTGACAGAAGCTGTCTATTACCAAATCAAACTTGTGGTTTTTTTTTTATATTCTCTCAAAATCAATAATATTTCTTAACATCTTATAACATTCTATATGGTTGTCAAAGGATGAGTATTCATCTTGATAAAATTAACCATTAAGTTAAAGGTCGAGTGCGATGTTTGCCAACTTTTATTGAGTCAAGGTGCATAAAAAGACTACACACTCAAATGTCAGGTTTTTGTAATAAAAAAAAAAGTATTTTCATTATTAACGTGACCTATAACTTTTAAAGAGCTGATGTAAAAATGAAGAACTAAGATACATCCTCTTGTTGTGGCGATGTCTATCGTCAACACGGTCCCTTTAACGGCGCTCCTTTTAACCAACACGCCACATAACTTTAAATCCTTTGGAGTTCCTCCTCTTAAATTTTACTGACCACTGCCCAATTGGCTGCATCGGAAATATTTGGCAAGAAATATGCGAACCTCATTTTATAGCTAGAAGGACATTTAAGAACACCCTGGCTCACCCCATGAGTGATAACCTTTCAGTAACTGCTGTCCAGGATCCTAATATATAGCTTAAAGCTATTTTGCTCCAATGTTGAATAATTGCCTGGAGCAAGGTTTGAACTTTTCGGCAGAATGTGTGTCAATGTGTAAAGCTGAAGCACCTTGTTATGTTACTGCTTCATCTTTTTACACACTCTATACAAGATGTCTAGCACACATACAGGTGATAGAACACAAATACATTTGCCCAAAATAGTTTCTGTCATGATTTTCTTTTATTTTTAATCAACATTGGGCAACTGAGAGTTTTCCTTTTGACTCCTCTGCAACTTGTGCATATGAAAGTGTGTCTCTGTAATAATTTGATTCTGCTAAGCCTGAAGAAAATTAATCTCTTTTCCCTTTTTTGTCACATTTTGTCCTTGGGGGGGTGAAGCGCCGAATTGTATGAGCATGAAATGCATTCTGCCGTCAGGCATATTGCTTTTGAAAACATGCACCATGGAAACCTTTCAAGTCATGTATATGCGAGAAGGTTAGATGAGCATCTAAATAATAACATAAGATTTGAGATGAGTATTTTAACTCCACAAGTGTAAAGCACTAGCTGACATTCCCTTTGCTGACTCATGACGGCTGCAAATGCGGGGGAGGAAAAATAAAAAATAAATATATATAACTATAACAAGCTGAACCGCTCATTAGACAGCCCGCAAGTCAATGTGTGTAAACAGCCGTGACGGTATATAAAGCTTCATCGCAGCCATTGTCGAGTTATGTTTTTGTTTTGTTGTTACGCCTGAGCTCTGCTGCACTGCGCTGACATGACTCATTATCTGAAACAATACAGCGTGTGTGCGTGTCTGTATTGGATGGATAGATTAGTAGATAGAGGCTGTCACAAAAAACGACTTGAATCGATTTTGAGGATGGAAATCGAAACGGTTCCGCTTTTGAATATATCGAGATTGTCTCGAAACGGGTTTTTGGGGAGAGGTATAGCTTTGAGGGAAATGTTTACATTAGTGGCAAGTTCATTCATGAATGTACGGTAGGTAAAATGACAACAAGACACTCACGGCATCTTATCGAATCGCAATCCTACTGAATTGAATCGAAACATCCATCCATCCATCCATTTTCTGTCCCGCTTGTCCCCACGGGGGTCGCTGTCGGCCTACCAAGCATTATTTTCCACTTTGAAATCAAAGCGACTTCACAATGCAGTGCAGTCATAATATTTAATTATATTGGGCAGATGTTTACTATTCGGTAAATATGAATAATGGATGCTCGTCCTGTTTGATTCTTTTCTGAGTGCTTTCTTGGGATATCATGCAAATATTCGCATGAGACGTATCATTTGCATAATTTTCTTTTTACGGGACAAGAAGTGCCGTTGTTGGAAAAAAAACTTTCAAGCAGGTATCCCTCAGGCTTGATGTAATCTTATTGTTCCCCGCACCTTTCAAGTCTCAGTGGAATTTAATTGAACGTCAGGATGGAAGTGGGGGGGGGGGGGGGGGGGGTATCAAAAGCAAGGAGAAAATGACTCCTGCTTGTTAGAAGGCCCCCCAGCAATGCTGATGTGTAGAATGTGTGGATTATTTAAATGATGAGCAATTACTGCCCTCTGCTGGACATCATTGCGCCATTCAACAAAACACCCAGTCACATTTCATTGACTGTGTTAAGTGTGATTGGTTGAATTCATCCTTTTAGATTTGAAGAAACGTTTATTTTAACTAATTTCTTAATTTTCTTTCTACATCAAGTGAATGTAAAACCAAATTATTGTCTAGTGCCAACTTGCTGTTCCTTTTTAAAAGTGTGATTTATTTATTTTTATTTTTTTGCTCAAGCACGTATTTCCTATTTTATGCTCCAAACATAGCCAAAGAGGGACCTGCTAATTTCCTGAGCAAAAGATGAATGTAAAACTCTCCAAAGACTGAAAGTTGGGGTCACAAATGCAAAAAGGTACCTGGTACTGGCAGGACGACTCCAGTAATAGTTTATAAACCTTTCAATCATGTTAAGATAAACACGGAGCTCCGTGATGGCGACTCCTCCATTTTGAACATGAATTGTGGAACTTGGATGAAATCATCTTTTGATTTCCCACGTGAGAGGAGATGGAAAGCCTTTAGGGAAATCTTCGTACATGTTTTGAAGCCCGCTTCATTCAAGGAACATAATACAAAGGAAGCCTGAGCGCCATAGTAAGTCAACAATGCCGTTGCTATTTCTGGAAACTGCCTTGTGGATGTTGGTGGCCAAGACGACCGAGCGCTCACGTGTAGCGTAACGCTACCGTATCCCACCCAGGTCGTGCAGCAGAAACCCCCACCTTGCTGCTATAAGCGGACCCCAAATGGCTCTGCCATCTGGCGGAAGGCCGAGCGATCCCTCCCAGCGCAGATATTCTCCAAATGAGCAATCAGATTAGCCATGTGAGAATTTAGGCAGTGAGCTGACTCCCCGACTCCTTGTGTCAACACCGTTTGACCCGGAGACGCAGGTCGTTTTTTGTCAGGATGGTCTGACCACAAGCAGATAAACAAATGTCAGAGTTGACCCCAAGGAGAAGGCCTCCTGTTGTATTTGGAAGGCGCTACTCCCCGTCTGGCCGCATCTGGGTGAGGATCCCCGCCAACGTGCGGAACAAAAGAGTTCTAGCTTGCATGGTTCTGACTATGGGTTCCAAATGTCATTGTGATTGATGTTTCAATGAGAAAAAACTGGCACCAAAATCAGTAACATGAACACTTTTGTTCTCCTCAATCCAGGCGAGCTCAAGCGGCCGCAGCTCTTTTCGAAACTAAAGGCAACGAGCCAGTGACTCATCTGCAGTTTCAAAAAAAAAAAAAAAAAGGCGTGCTCGAGCTGACCTTTCCAAATATCAGCCAATATTCTAATTAAACGTTTTGATATTCACATTTTGACTCGCTCTCATTAAACGAGGTGCCAGAGTCTGCCGTTGCTCTATTAAATGAGTGGGCGGGAACAGTTTTTCAACTTTGTTTGGCTGGATTTTCATATAGGGAAAATAAATCATGCCACAAAATGGCACCCGAGAGAACGCACACCTCTAACAAAAGCCACAGCATATTTCGAGGGGGGTGAGGTGCCCCCGTGGCCCTCCATCTAGCTCTGCCTGTGGCCACAGTGGAAAAGTCGCATTTCGTCTTTAAAATATACATTATGTGGTCCCTCGTAATTCACATCCAGCGAGTGGTAATTTATGGGTTGGAGAGGGCATTCCTCGAGAGCGCCAAAAACAGTCGCGCCTCCCATTTGCCCACACAATGCAGGGAAGCAGTGATCCGATTCGTTCCTTCCCGTAATAAAGCCAACAGCTATGAGGGAACAGGAGACGGGAGAGCCCCGTCGCACCTCGGGGGACCGGCGCTCTGTGAGAAGATCCTGCCGACACCTGCCCCGTTAAGACCCTCGCCACTTCCCGCGTTGGGACCACCGGCTGATTATCAGCCGACGCTGCTTTGTGTTTCAAGATTTAATGCTAAGTGTCTTGCCTGGAGGAAATAACCCTGATTGTCTGTCTGCATGTGTTTGCGTGTTTCCGCGTTACGTAACGACAATAATGAACAAAGCACATGCATCGACTACGATTTAATGGCTACCTGGCTCGCTTTTCGATGTCGCGGTTTCCTATTGGTGTCAATAAGGTCGCAATTGTCGTCCAGTTAAAATATGCGCCCGTTGATTCAAAATGAGATTGGAATCGGAAATGTCAACTCGTAGTTATCGAGCACGCAATCGGTCCTACTCCAACTTGAAAGCGAGTCGCTCGTCTGTATCAAGAATCCGATGAATTTTTTAGATAGGAATGTAACGAAATGTCAACTCTCTGAGTTCAGTTCATTGTTGGTGTCAAGGAATCATTTTCAACCAGCGCTCATCAAGAACTGCATTCGTTTTGAATGAAATCCAAATTGTAGCACTCATTTCAAGTATTGGCATTTTAAAGCTTTTCAGCTGAAATGTAAAGGAGTGACTACGTGACCCCACGTCACGTAGTGGAACACCTCAGTTCCCGAGCGACACAATATGGCGGCGTTAAAAGGCCAAAGGTGACGGCGCAGCCGGTCAAGGGCCGTGCTTGGAAAGAGCCAATACAAACAAGAGCTTCATCCTCACCGTCATTCTTTGTGTCTATTTGTTTTGGAAACGTTTCCTGGCTCATAGATTGGTTAAAAGCCATTTTGGCTAATGTATTTTCCTTTTTTTTTTTTTTTTTTTGAGGTTATGGGTGGAAATCGATGGAACGAGACTCTGACGTCATCCGGTATCGTGCGAATGGTCTCATGTCACCTCATAAACATCTTCCCGCCACAAACTCATCATAGATTCACTGACTGAATCTCCAAAATCATCTAAATGAACACATAAGAATTCACTTTGGCAGAAATAATGAGTAGTAACAATAATAATATAATTTAGCGCTTTTCTAGACTGCACATGAGAGACGACCAAACATTTTTGCATCGCTTGAGGCTAATTTGGAAACAATTCAAAGCGCCGGTGTTTTGTTGTGGTTTGTCTCAAGTGTAGGAAGTGTCCAGAATTCTCTGAAGAAGCGTTAACAGATTCCCATCGCCTTATCAGGGAAGAAGCTTGTTTAGTTTGGCAATATCCTTATATTCTGCAATGTGACAAGGAAGGGCATATTTGTTGACCTCTTCGCACTATTCTCAAAGGCTAACGTTACTTTTACAAGTAAACCAGTTAAATTGAACAACAAAAACAACAAATGAGGTAGATATGATCATGATTCTTGCGATTCGTCATGTAGAGTCCGAGATATCAGTCCGGATATCACAAACTCGCCCCACCCTCCCATTTTACGTGACACGTAAGCACACCACGAGAGTTTTTATGATGTTTTCACACATCATAAAATCTCAGTGCCCTTTGTAGTATCGCCACGTCCCCGCAGGGAGATAATAAAAGAAGCCAATTGTTTTAAGCTAACCAGACTCGATTAGAGTTTTATGGCCAGTCTGCCGTCCGTCCCGCTAAGGCAGTGCTTCTCAATTATTTTCTGTTACGCCCCCCCCTAGCAAGAAGAAAACTATTCGCGCCCCCCCTCCCCACCGTGACTATCCTAATTTGTCTTGTAAGTCGTAAAATGTTGCACTGTCGCAAACGTGACAGAAGTAACAATGAGAGCGCCACTGCCCCCTGCTGTAGTAAACGCGCAATTACACTTTATTCTAGTACTGCCAAAAAAAAAGCCTGTTCCCCAGGGTCACACGCGCCCCCCCAGGAATAGCACCGCGCCCCCCAAGGGGGGCGCGCCCCACTATTTGAGAAGCACTGCGCTAAGGAATTGGCATAATATTAACCTCTTTGGAATGGAAAGCATTTGATGAATGAATAAAAAGTATACTGGCTGATAAGATGTCCTCCCGTGTTCTCCCATTTGTGAAATGGGACATTTATCATGATTGCACTTGTTTACAAGCTTCTGAAATGATCTTATAAAACTTAATTCTCATATGATATGATAAAACTTTATGCTCATATACTGTACGATAGCCTACATTTGAATTTTAGAAAAATTAGAATTTTGTAATTGAGATGCCTCAAGGGTCCGTGTCAAGTCACTGCGCGTTTCATTAATATGAGTAGCTTCAGCAGTGTTAATTTTAACCACTATTTATCCCAATTTAAAATGGACGCGCCATTTACAAAAGTGCTGAAAGAACACATTTATCGGGCAGTCATTTCAAAACATAATTTTTATCTTAACTGCATCTGAAATCTTTGATAACGCAGCACCGTTGAAGTGCTTAAGATAAGAGGCAGAGGTTTTCCAAAGGTCGCCTTTTTCATGCCGTTAGGGTTGTAATTTTGAATTTTACTCCCGCTCACACACGAGTCGGATGGAAAACATGAATCTTCCGATGCTAACTCAAGTTTTGCATTTAAGAATTTAATTTTTGACACATAAAAAAATGTTTGCTTATCAGGTCGGTCCATTACTCGGCTTTTCCCCCAATTCAATTACATTTCACTTGGCGCCTCTAATCTTTTCAAAAAGTTTTGTGTGGGGGCACATCTTGCAGACTGTAATTCATTGTCCTGAGGGGTTTGTGTTTATGAAAGAGCGCTGTTGGAGGGAGGCAGCGATGGGGGGGCAAGAGGGTGGGGTCGTCACTGGGGCGGGGGCGGACTGCTAACAAGTGGAGGATGTAATTCAGCAATTCAGATGCGATTTGGATATTTATGCACTTAAGGTCGAAAAGAGAAATCAAATTTGACAGGAAAACACTTTCAGCGAAAAGAAAAAATGTCATAAGAAAAAAAAAAACATGATGTTAGGAGGAAAACAAGGCAATAAAAACTGGTGTGTAACTGTACCATTCATTTCTCATTTTATGATTTAAAGCAGTGTTCTGCAAAATATTAAGGTCATATTAAGAAAAAAAACTGATATCATACAAGATAATATTACCGTTGACATTTTTTGGCTTTGTGGATAAAAGTAACGGCCACCCAGGGTGGCGCACGTGACGACGAGAAGCACCCCGATGCCCTTCGGCAGGATACGTTGTGTTGATGGGGAAACAACAATAAAGGATACGACCGTCAGCGGGCGCCACGTGACGACAGAGCGAGGAAGCCGTAAACCGTCAGGGTTACAATGGAGCGTCACAACACTGCGTCCCTGGTGGAGAGAACCAGACGACACGGTGGCATCTCGTGATCCCATTTGAACTCTGTTGCTAGCCAAAACAGCAGCCTAAAGATACCGCTGAAGGGCAGCACTTTTTCTAAGTGAAGCCCCTCGATATAGTGTTTTTGGCACCAAAGCACTACTTTTGTCGAAACGTCAACATGGGTCCTTAGCACCCAGATGCCACAGGGTGGCGCCAAATCCAAACTAACCTGGCATTGAGTTGAAGGTTGACTGAGGTTATTTTCCCTCATCTTTTTTGTGCTACCCTCCATCTTGTTTTTGCTACTTTTTTTTTTTTTTTTTTTTGCCAAAAGAGACGGAAGACACTGTCCGGTATTTGTTGCTGATGAGGACACATTGGAGCAATTAGTACAATGAGTCCCCGCCGCCTGTCACAGGCAGTTTTGCGGGTCACTGCATTTCAGAGTGGTCGGCGCTCCTCCGCCTTGAACCCCTCGCTCTGTTCGCTCACCCGTCGTCGTATGGCCGGAAAAATCTGCAAAACAACACACGGTGTCCCTCACTCTGTCGCGGTGGGGGTTTTTTTTCTGATCTGACCACTGCGGGTTAACTCGGACGTATGTTTAGTAGCTTGTAAAATTCTGGCTGGCGTAGTAATAGATTTTATTTGTAATGCAGTGTACATTTCAAAGAAAGTGCTACAGAAATTTTAAAAACAAAGAAAAAAAGAGGTTTTGTTTTGACAAGCTTGGGGGGGGGCTCACGATTTCAATCAACTCTGATGTTGCATGACTCATAAAGTCACATGCAACATGTCATCCTTGAAGTGTGACCACACATCTTCGCACTCGCCAATCAGTTCCACCAAATGGATGTCCAGCAACTTCCCAACATCCCGCGTCAGAATCGGGGAGCTCCAGGTGTAAGCGACTGCTCCTTTGTCAAGTGTTGACGTTTCACCTCGTTTCTCTCTGGCTGCACCGAGCAACACCGCATGTAATAAGTATTTAGCGCTCGTCCTGGCGGTTAATGAGTGACAACTTTTGTTCTGCCGCTTGTGCCGATTGATTATTTATTTTGGCACAACTGTCACTGAAATGTTTTTCAGCACCAGACTTATTTCACATGTTTTGGACTTTTTGAGACATTGACAAGGGTTTCAAGCACGAGGCTGGATTCTCTGCGAGTTTTGGAGTTTACTGGGAGGTGCTGGGTGAGAAGGAGGAGGAGGTCTTTTCAATTCCTCATTAATTCACTGTGGCCCTTTCAGTTTTTTAAAGCCCGCCCATTGACCATTATCAGTCCTCGGGCCTTAAATACGCCGCTTGCTTTTTGCCTGCGCATACGCAGGCACGCACGTACACTTTGCAGCCACACATCACCATGAGGGAGTTCAAGAGCAAAGCCTTCTGGAGGGCCGTCCTGGCCGAGCTGGTGGGCATGACCCTGTTCATTTTTCTCAGCATCGTCGCAGCCATAGGAAAGCCAGGCGACCCGGGTCAAGAGGTCAAGGTGTCGCTGGCCTTTGGGCTGGCCATTGCCACACTGGCGCAGAGCCTGGGTCACATCAGCGGCGCCCACCTCAACCCGGCCGTCACGCTGGGCATGCTCGCCAGTTGCCAGATCAGCCTCTTCCGGGCTTTCATGTACATCGTGGCCCAGTTGTTGGGCTCCACCCTCGCCAGCGGCATTCTGTACGGAGTACGCCCCGCAGCCAACGACAAGCTGGGCCTCAATGAGGTAAGCGTCGAAAGCCTGTTTATAATCGACTGAAATATATGTAGTATATATACTATATATATATATTTTAAAAAACTACTGGAATTAATAAATAGTTCATTTGTTTTGTAAATTTTCTCAAGTGGTTGCACAAAATAAAATCATCTGGATCCAGGTGCATTTTTTAAGATGACTCTTTAGCTCATGAACAAAAATTGTTCAAGTCTAAATCCATGTCAAATTTGCTAGTTATTTTATTATAAATGATAAATTATATTGCACATGTTGAGTATTAAGTGTTAAAGTTACCAGAAGAAAGTAAAAATAAATTGTAACCTTAAAAGGAAAAAAAAATATTCAAATTTAAAGCTTATAATAGAAAAAAAAGTTGTTCGTTTATGGGGAAAGAAGTGGTAATGTTAGAGAATAGAATTTTGTAACCTCAAGAGGATACGTCAGCATTTTAAAATGTAAAAAAATAGAAATTTACAAGGGAAAAATACTTTTTAGTTTGAGGGGAAAAAATGCAACTGTTATGCATTTTATGCTTTTTTTTTACTTTAAAAGTTACAGCTTTACTTGAAGAAAATGGTTTTATTCGAAGTAAGTAATATTTAAATGGTAAAGTTGCCATTTTCATAAGACTAATTAAAACAATTACATTTTACAAGGTTTTGTTTTTGGCTACGAGAATGATGTGCAACCTGTAGCCCTTGGGCTGAATATGGCCCACAAGAGTATTTGATTGGGCCAAGCATGCAGTTGTCCAAATCAGTCCTAAATAACAAATTGAGTATGGCCTTGGTTCCTCAGTATTGCTGTTATTCATTAAACCACCTTTGACTTAAAGTCCCTGCAGCTTGTGGAGCCTCCAGTATCAGCATCTGGCACGGCGAGATAACCACCCATTGCATATGTTAGTAGCAGCTCGTGAAACCAACTAACTGGATCTTGTCTTTTTTTTTTTCCTCTTTTCTCAGCTGGCTGGCGTCACCCCAAGCCAGGGCGTAGGCATCGAGCTCCTGGCAACCTTCCAACTGGTGCTGTGTGTCATTGCCGTGACTGATAAACGCAGGCGTGACGTCACCGGCTCGGCACCCTTGGCCATAGGCCTCTCCGTGTGCCTGGGACATTTGGCGGCGGTGAGTTAGCATCTTGCCGAGGGGAAATAAAAAAGTTAGACGCTGATTTTTTTCTTTTTGTCTGTTTTGGGTGCTTCCAGATCAGCTACACGGGTTGCAGCATCAACCCCGCACGCAGCTTTGGTCCAGCTTTGGTCCTGAATAACTTCACCAACCATTGGGTACATGAGATATTCTTTAATTGGGACTATTTTGTGACGCTTTCGAGCCACTGATTTGAGTCGTGATGGAATAAGATCACATGCAAGTCAGGCTGTAATTATTATCTCTGCATTATGTATGCTCGGAACAATTTTAAACTCGTCATCGGAATCGACCTCACCAATCCACTGCAGGTTGATACGATGACATCAAATGGCACGTGATGTCACAAATGAAGCTTTATTATGATTTGGTTGACCCCCGCGAATCCCACCGCAGGTGTTCTGGGTCGGGCCTATGTGCGGCGGCGTGGCGGCAGCCCTCGTTTACGACTTCCTGCTCTCGCCCAAGATGGACGACTTCCCCGATCGGGTAAGGGTGCTGATGAGCGGCCCCGTGGACGACTACGACGTCAACGGCCCCAACGACGCCTCAGCGGTGGAAATGTCCTCCAAGTAGTGGGCGGAGCATGTGGCTTGCCCTTGTAAAATGGAAAAAAAGAAAGCTGTTTTAGCGTAATCTCATTTTGGGAGCTGCAAGGTGTCTTTGTAGCGCGCTCACACACACACACATTCACACACGCTTTTACTTGCAGCAATGGTATCAGCGTGTGTTGAAATGTTCTTCCATTATCAGTATTCTGTATGCCGTGCTGTTATTTTTGTATTCGTGTATGTGCATTTCTCACTTTTCCCTCGATGATATTGAAGTCACTTTTTTAAAAAAATAAATAAAACACTTGTTTCACTTAAACTTTTTTTGTTGTTTCTTTTGTAGGTTACGGTTTGTTATTGTGGTTTGCGATGTGGAGGTGAAAGGGGGCACCCGGCCGGGGGCTTTCTGGAATATTTCCAGTTGGCAAAACGAATTCATCAATGGGCAGATTAACCCTTTTAGCGGGGCCCGCTCGGGGGAAAATTTTCTCTCGGGGCCTCCCCAGCACTCGGTGCCAGTGCACTCCTCACTCGCTGTTTTAGGATCCTAGTCTATATTTGATGCCCAAATAATGAACCGATCATATTAGACCGATGCAGGTTGTCTCAGTACTTGTCCTTGAGTGTCAGATCTCTGATTGATTAAATGTCCCTGCTGCAGGACTTGAGCGATAGTCAACAGTTGGTTGAACATGTTTATAAATGGCTTGTCTTCCTCACCAAGCTTCCTTGAACCAGCTCAGGAAGGCTTCCTTATGATGTCAGAGGATGTGTTCCGGAGCACGGAGGCGTTCCATTCAAACATTTGAAATGAATAGTAGCTTTGAAAAAATAAGGAATTAAAAAATAAGCCAATGTGCAGATGAGCGCTTAACAACAAAGGCCATTGGGGCGCTGGCTCCGGAACAGCCTTTGGAAGGAGTTGGAGCGAGCGACTGCTTCCCCGCCCGCAGTGTGCTGTATCTTATACCAAGGGGGTCTGGTTCCACTGGCCAGCCTTCAAAACTGCCGAGGGGAGGGGGGGGGGGCTTCCTTTTGACAATTCTCAGTAGCCACTGGCACCCCAGTCCAGTGGGTCTTTGGCTTTTATCAATTTTGACAATTTTTCAGATTTGTACTAAAAAAGTTCAACATAAGTCCGTTTTTTTTAATTAATTTGGAATTTTCTTTACATTAGGTAAATAATGAAAACACAGCATAGCAATTGCTATTTTAAAACAAAAGGCATGGTGCGTTTTACTTTGCCCTTGGTACCAAAAAAATACTAAATGCCCTTTTGACCCCCCCCCCCCCCCCCCCCCCCCCCCCCCCAACTACATTGCCCTCTGCCCAAACAAGACAAATGGAGGTTGGTTTCCTTGTCATGAATTCAAAAGGCTTCCTTTCCGTCACAGTAGCATGGAACCAATGTGACCACTTCACTAGCTTCCTGTTACCTCTGTGGGTGGCTGAAAGTGTTTGTTTGGGGTTTAGGGTAAGGGTTAGGTTTGGTTTAAGGTCAGAGGTCAGAAGTTAGGGTAGGGTTAGTGCTTAGGGTTTGGGGTTAGAGTTAGGGTAGTTTGTCGAAACTGTTATGATACTGGCCAGCCAAGGCCTTGCTTTTGCTGGGATTTGGTTTTGGTTTTAGTCAGATGGAAAAACTCCAGTGTCTTATAGCTTACTACTCTGTGCACTCCAAAAGGAGTTTTTGTCTTTCTTTAAAAAGCAACAATATGAACAAAGACATCCTGTAAATCTGCAGGTGCATTGTGGTCACTTCCAAACACTATTTTACAATTGCAGCTGCCCAGTAAAAGTAGACGCAAGCAGCGGAAAAGCAAAAGACCGAGGAAGGCTTTCATCCATTCATGCTTTAAGTTACTACTGTTGCCATGACGACAAGACTTTACTCCTGATGGTTGCCCTGCTTAATGGGCAGAATATTAACACATCTCTGAAAGTTACAACAGCCAAGAACACTGAAGCAAATGTAACATTTTAACTTTGAAAAAGTCCTGTAGTCAGTAAGTAAGTCATGTTAAGTGTGCAATGAGAGCTAATCATTAAATAACTTTCCAATGACTTTGGGAGCATTTCTCAACACTTGTCATTTCACCGCTATATGTGGAAGACTTAACTCACACTTCAAGTAAACTATCGCCGGTTCTTCTGGATCAATATCGCTGTTTGTTTTCTTTCCAGATTTGTTTTGCACTTATGCCCCTTATGGCCGTGATATGACTCAAATTGTCTTCACATGATGTTATATGCCGTGTGACCGCCTAATTCCTTCAGTATGCTCAGTGAGGTTGGAGCAATGCGTTGGCAAACTTGTTTTGCAGTTTAGCCTCCGCCGAAGGCACAATGCTCTTTTTGTTGGCCCGCACTTGTTTTGTCCCAGAGTGTCATTCCGCAAATGATTTGGGCCCTGGGACTGTAGAGCCTGATAATTGCCAGGCCTGGAGAAACATGGGACCGTGTTGGGAGATGCTCTCATTATATGGATCTAGAATAACAAAGCAGTGAGAAAACAAAGAGAGAAATACAGACAGAGAAGAGAGAGCGCAAGAGAGATACGTAATCATTTATAAATCCATTAATTATTAATAAATTAATTATAATTAATTAGACAAAACATTATTATAAATATCCTAGATGATTTTTCATGTTAGGGCCTCCTGGTGGTGCATGTCCCATTTAAAAAAATTAAAAAAATTAAAAAAAACAAACAAGCAAAGCTGGTCAAATTTGAGAAAGGCGGCCTGATCTCACTCGCCAGAGAACATTTTCTGAAAAGGAGGAATATTTTCCCCTCTAATAGTCCAATTAATATTAAAAAAATTGTAATTTTTTTCCAAGTAATATTACAATATTTCATTTGAGACGTAGTCCCCCCGCACCCCCACATGTGTTCAAAGTGCCAATGAATTCCTAACTGTGACCACCGGTGCTGACAATAATATTTTTTTAAAATAAAATCAATAATAATTGCATAACTAATGTAAAGAGAAAAGCAAGCCGACTGATTGAACAATGAGGATTCGATCTGGATCAAATCAGATGTTTGTAAGCGAACGTGTTTTGTTTTGCTGCCACCGTGTGGTAAAAAAATGTCACCATGTTATTTTGCCAAATGTGTTTTACTGTGCAACTCCAACAAGGTTAAGAACCACAGCTTTAAGGTCAAAGAAAGAAAAACAGGGTGTAGAAACAAGTCTCCACTAGATGGCGATAAAAGACAAGGAACTGTGTGAGCAAGCACTCACTTTTCACTTATTTAATTTGGGGCAAAAAAAAAACTCTAATCTATCTGAAAAGTGCAGCAGACAGAAATAGGAATCATAAGCAATGAAACAAATAAAAAGTGTGCTCGTGTGTGTGTGTGTGTCTTAATGACTAAGTGCAGCTTTTAAATTTGCTTTATGTAAATGTAAGGTGGCAGCAGCAGCCGCTTCAGCATAACAAAAGGGCACCTGAGTGCTTTTGCTAAAAGGCTGCAATGATGAATATTAATATATAATATATGAATACCACGCGGCGCACCTGATGTTCTTTTTTTTCCCCCCTCCAACAATTTCCACTGAAAGACATAAAATGTCATTTTCAAAAACACAAAGTAAATTGGTACAATAATAATGTTGGAGCCAATTTTGTTTCCTTGGCTTAAATCCTTATTTTTTGTTTAAGATTTGCTGGCCTTGGGCCATGGATCTTTATTTGACAAAGCCCTTGGTCACCTGGTTAGTCACCTGATCAGGTAAAGATGGCTTCTTACATCAGGTAGTCAGTCTCAACCAGTCTCAGTTAAACAAAGAAAGAAGATAGTAGTGATATAGTTTTGTACCGCTTCAAACTACTTCAAACCTGCTCCAAGCTTGTATTTTTCTGGAACTTGAAAACTTTGAACTTAGTTTACTTCTTGGAACCCTTTATATTGAAACCTTAGTTGAATTACAAACAATTTGGATTTGCACCTCCCTTGCCTGCCTGCCTACTATTGCCTCTCTCCCTCTGCCTGCATGCCTGCTTGCCTCCATTTTGAACATTCTACCTCCATCTTCAGAAAAAGGTATGAGCAACAGCTGTACACAGTGTTTTAAGATGAGCGTGTGACAAGAACTATACTCAATAATGTTTGTCAGTCATAAAAGGAGAGGACAAAAAAGTTTTTATCAGCAGGTGAGCAAGACTTTACAACAAAACTCAACAAAGGCTCATGAAATTTGCAACATGTTTATGGCTTTAATTAAAGGACACACAATAGCCTATCTCTCTCTCTCGCACACACACACACACACACACACACACACACACAAATAAGTGAGTGCCAATGGGTGTGTTAAAGGTAAAAGCAAAATTCAAACAATAACTGAAATGACACCAAACTGTTCAAATGTTATAAATAAAGGTAAATAAACAGAAAACACAAGCAATATAAAACCATTTTCTGTACCAAACAACGACCAAAAAAGAAAACAATAAAAACAACAACCTTATCCTTCTTAAAGAATTTGCCCAAATAAACGACCCAACTTTGTATTTCCGGTTTCTAGCTGATGTCTAAATCCGGTTGCCTGGCAACCACATCAACTCCCTGATGTACCGCCACCGCCTCATCTTTGTAAAAGCTGGTTTTAGCTCCAAAATGAAGCTGACAACTTCCCTGGAACCACTTTTCACTTGAAAGGACGTCATTAAGGGCTCATCTTAGGAGGAGACTTGTGATAAAGGACCCCCCCCCCCCCCACACACACACACACACACACACCACCAACACCCATAGGCAGCGGTTCCCTAAATCCTCTTTTCAGCCGCTTGAGTTAAAGTGTCGCTGTCAGCAGCATCTGCATGCACACACACACACACCTGGCTTTAAATACATCCATTTGCAAATGTATTATTCATGCGGCCCGACAAGCACTTAATGTATTTTTACCGGATATTTAATGCATTGCGCCCCAGCAGCATGCTGAGACATGTTGTGTAATAATAGCTCGCCTACATGTCATCAAACGTCTCACACGCTGCAAATATTCCCAGAAAAACGTGAGCATCCCAAAAAGATCAGGCAAAACTCATTTTCAAGTGTGGATTAATAAGATGCAAGCAAACACTTTCAAATAGAGCAACTTGCATACAGCTGGGAACGGGTTCAGGGTGTCCCCCGCCTACTGCCCGATGATAGCTGGGATTGGCTCCATTCACGCCCGTGACCCCCGTGGGTACAAGCGGTACAGAAAATAGATAGATCGACCTTATTCCTACGCCGTTTCAGTCGAGATGCTTAAAATAAGTACGTTTGCAAAGGTCATCATCCCCAACTTGACTTTTATTTGCTATTGTGGTGAATTGTCTTTGGTGCTCAGCTGGTCCTCAGGAACACGCGGTGGCAGGTGGCTAGCTCGGGGAAGGAAAACTTCAGTGACACAAGGCTGATTGGGAAAAATACTTTATTCAACGGAAAAATGGCAAGTGCGCGCCCCGAGTCTTCCGGTCGTCCCCCTTTTATACCGGTTGATACATAGCTCACTACTCTGTCCGGTAAACCTTATATGGTCTTCCTAGGATGTTTTTATGAGTACATGCACCTGCATCCTGTGTCTTCTGGTGCCAGTAAGTCTACATTCCTGGAGCCAAGGCCGACATCTTGTACCAGACTCTGTTATCTCGTAGCCTTGACCAGTGTCTGGCCTAATACAAAAACAAGGCCTCAACAATAAGAGTAAGAGAATAAGAGCAGAATGAGAGTACACTGATGAAAATATAATACAAGGCAAGTTGTTACTGCGCGTATTTGCCAGCACGCTATGTGATTAGCGACGGTGTCAAGGCAGCATCGAGCGACTCGCGTTGTTGCACCCTGCGGGAGGTATCTCATCTCATCGCGGGACTCCTCTAATGACAAAGCCCACCGCCCACCGTTTGTGATCTGAGCGTCTGCTGAGACGATTGCCGTAATTACGGCAATCTGTCCCGCGCGCTACGGGCTGGCCCTGCAGGAGGTCATAGAAAAGCGCGTCTGCGTCCTTCATGACTGAATTTGAGTGTTTGGCGCACTAGGCCGAGCCTTGGCTCGAGTTTGTTTGTGGCTCCGGATGTCGCGAGTCTCATTTATATTTTTGCGCCTCGATGCGGTTGGTTTTGCCCTGGCCAAAAAAACTGCTGCGTTAATCTGTGCAGAAATTATTAATGGGCGTTTTTAGATGGGCATTTTCTTCCTGGGTTTTTTTTTTTTTAGGGTAGGTGTCTTTTTTTTTGTGTGTGTGATTTTTATGACTACGTGTTTTTAATATGAACTTTTTTATGTGCTTTTCTGTGGATTTCATTTTTTTCTGTCTTATTTATGTGTGACTTTTTTTTTTATCAGGATTTTTGTGTGTGATTTGCTTTTATGTCTAACATTTGCAAACCATTTCCAACTGTAGCATTCTAAAAAAAATAAAAAAAAAATAAAAGAGCTGGCGTTATCCTTCCAAGCAGTCACCACTCATCCTTCATTCCACGACAATCAATTAATATTTACCAAAATGTATCCTGCAAAAATAGCAGATGCTTTCTTTAACCTATCCCCTCTCGCTTTGCTTTCAAATATCATGGATCTGACGAGAAAGTATGCCCCCCCCACCCCACCCCCTCGAAGGAACAGGAGCGTGGGATTAAAAGCGACACGCAAGATGAGAGCGCCGCTCAGCAGGACCGCAGGGGCATCTCGCTCTTTTCACGGCACTGCTGCTTCTTTTGCATCCAAACATGTTTACGTTGCAGAAAGAGAAAAAAAAAAAAAAACAGTAGCACCGCTACTAAAACCGTTAATATTGATATTAGCGCCAAGTGGCAATAAACAAAAACCTGGATTGTGGTCATGTATAAAACATCTCTTAATATCATTAAACAGTGTGTCAACAAAAACAAGATGAAGACATTTTTCAAATATTTTGGGACATGAATATAGTAGCTGACTCAAACTCAGTGACATCATCAATAACATTATCAGCACAAGGTGATGGAACAAAAGCAACGTATTGGGTTGCTGGTTTTGATGGTTCGCCCGGCCGGGGCCAATAAGTAGATCAAGGCGGTGTCCCAATACTTTAGTCCACCCCCCCCCCATTTCCTTTGCTCGACCGACACTGTGCCAGGCAGGCGCTTTTGTCTTTTTTTCGACCTTTTTTGAGAAGCTGCGGGAAGGCAGACAAATCAAAACAGCGGAAAAGGGAAAAAGTTGTCAGTTGTTGGCGGAATATGGAGATGCACTTTCAAGTCGTACAGAGTTTCCTCATTAAAAAGGCATCTGCCTGACAAACAGCTGTCGCGCCGTCCATCATTTCGCCTTGGCTCCACTGGAACGCGTCTTCATTACGTCCGCCAGCGCCCGAAACGTCGCTCTCGTCGCCGTCAAAAGCCATTTTTTGCAAAACAAGTGGCAGATGCCGCCGCAACAGACGCTGCCGCGGCCTCCTTCGGAGACTCTTCAAAGCTTGGCGAGCACTCCGACAACTTTTAGATAGATAGATTAGGTAGGTAGGTAGGTAGGTGGACAGATGGATGGATCGATGGGGGGTCTTGTGGAGGGTGTTGATGGTTATGATCAGATCAGGATTTGTTTTTTTTTGTTTTTTGTGGCTATTCATTTGATTTTCATTATAGCTCGTTTCAAAAAAGTTTGAGAAAAGCAATAGCAAACGCCCCAAACGTCTTCTTTGACTGTCCGGAATCCACTGAGCAACATCGCTGCTGTTCACTGCAGTCATGGACAAAATACATTTTTGTTTATCTTTTCCACGTATGACAAGTCGATGTTTACTCTTAATCAAAACGTGTTTGCAAAAAAAAATAAAAATAGCGCACAAGCCCGGAACAGGAAACGTGTTCTTTGAGTTGACATTTGTTGAGCGGTCACGCAAGAATCCATCAAATCCATTTCTTCCAGCTGTGGAGTCTTCTTTGTGGCGGGTGCTTGCTTTTGCACATTAGCCGCCGCCGCCAGCCGGCATTAGCTGCCGTCAGCTGGCGTTAACCGCCGACACCTAATGTTAGCCGAGTCCTTCACGACACACTGGAATCATCCGCATCATGTTGAAAGACCGTTTCCCAACGTTTGCACAAAGACACAAAGCCAACATTGACACTGTTGAATATTTACACGCGTGTCCAACTATTTACACGTGCCACCCGGCGTGTTTGGTGAGGACGTCGGCATGCGCCCCCTCGTCGCGGTTCTAAATGAAGTACTCCTTTGGGTTGTGGCCCGAGGCGTTCCGGGAGTCCGTCTGGTGATCAAAGTCCGAGTCCTGGGTTTCCTCTCGCTGGCCGTTTTTCCCTTCCTGGTTCCGATACGTCTCCTTCCGCCGGTACAGGAATTTGGCTGCTGCAGCCAGGCCAGCCACCGTCACAAAGACAATGGCGGCGATCACGCCTGCCAGGAAGAGTCACGCATTAAGAACAAGCGTCAACGCGAAGCCCGTCGGCGACGGATGCAAATATCCGGTACCTCCGATGAGCGCTGAGTCGCCCCGCGTGGAATTGACTAAAGGCTGGCCAGAACCAGAAGGGTCTACGACCGAGGAAGCGAAGAAGAAGAGGAAGAAAAGAGGAAGAAAAAAGAGGAAAAGTTAAAGAAAAGCAAACAGAACGCAGATGTCTGACGGGGCACAAAGCCGCCAGGCGGAAAATAAACCGACCAATTGGACAGAGACAAGACAGATGCCGCGTAATTTGATGATGTCATCATGATGCCTGCTCTTCGTTCTCACCCGACAGGTGTGGCGTGTTTTGCGCGGCGTAGGGATCAGACGCGGGCGGCGAGGCGCAGTTGGAGCGGCGCAAAGGCCCGCTGACGTCCACGCTGCCGCTGTGAGGCCTGAGCAACGCCTCCTTCAGGGGGCTGAGGGAATTAAAGCGAACCGCCGCCAGACAGCCGCTAAAGCCCAGCGAGGACAAGCGGACCAGCTCCGGATCCACTTCGTCCGTCTCTGCCAAAATGGAGAGCAAAATATTCGGATGACATCTTGCCCTTTTTTCCTGAATCCTCTCCGCCTTTGCTTATTCTCACTTTCTCGTGACTATTTTGCAAGTGGCGTTTGGCAAACACGAGTGACACGTGTGGCCTAAAAGCTCCCGCGAGCCCAAACCCTCCATCATGGCCCGGCCACCCGGCGAGTTGGCGCCTCCATTTGCGGTGCTGATGGATGACGGTGTTGGCGGCAAGCGACAGAAAGTCCACTTTGTCATCGCTTCTCCCCCATGACAATTTGACAGCAGCAGTTAAAAGACAAGTGGAAAGCACGCTGAGGAGAAAATGTTAGCCAACTTTAGACCTTAACAGGCCACTTGTTTGGCTGACAGGTCGAGATTTATCGGACCGCCACTCGGAGACGTGACAAGAAGTGCACGGCTGTTGAGACTTGTCACGTTCAAATAATGAAATGCGTCAATTTGTAAATGTAGTCCCATCCGTCTTGTGTACGTATCTCCTCACCTTGTACTTTGCCGAGCAACAGTGACCTGATGCCATTGAATTCGCTGTCGGACGTCAAGTTGAATTCTTCTCTGGCGCTTTGGTCAATCTGAAAGAGAGAAAGGCGACATGGCTTGACGTTCATAGCGACAAAAGTGATTTTATGGTTCACGACGTACTTGAAACGCGAGCGAGGTGGCTCTCAGCGGTCGACCGTGGGAGCTAGAGAATACGCCTCCGCAGAGTTCGAAATTTACATGAAAAAGCATACAATAAAGTTCTCCACTGGAGGTGATTTTAATGAGCGGCAAAGGCCGTCTGAAACATTTAAGGCCGTACAACAGGAAACAAACTTTTGACTGACGTTTGACTTGTGTCAAATATCACTTGACTGCTTTTATAAATTGAAGGTTTTAGCTAGTGCAAGTTCTGTTAGTGTGTGGTGGTGGGTTGTTTAGCTAGTGCAATTTCTGCTAGTGTGTGGTGGTGGGTTGTCTAAGTTTGCTTAAGTCGGACTCTAACTTTCTTTTCTACTTATGGGAGTTTTGTGGCAGCCATTTTTCACCAGCGTGCCAAAACAAAAACTCTAATTTTGTGCAATTTAAGGATAATCATCTGTCCCCGTATACAAAGCTCAAATTTGATAACGCCCTTGAAGGACCCTGGAAAAATCAACCTCAAATAGGCACTCCGAACCTAAGTGGCAGAAGCTCAGTCAGTCAGTCAGACAGACGGACGGTGAACTTTTAACTCCGCCCGAGACCCTGGCACAGCAGACTTCCCCTGCTCAGAAGTCCGACACCGTTTGTTGAGCTAAAGTCTTAAATCCTGACAGAAATCTTTTAAGTTTCTTCTTCAAACGGGCGACCCAGACGAAAAGAGTGGCAGCTGTTTTGAAATCGATGCCCCGGGAGCCGTGATTGGCAAGAGGTTCATGTGGCGGGAGAAGGTCACCTTAAGTTTCATCTTCTGACAATTAGAAGATTCCCCCCGTTACGATAAATAATTCCGCCAAGTTTTACGTCAATCTGAGAAACTGCTGTTAGAGGCGGTTTGGGGGAGTCACATGATCTGTGTTTGTTCCATTTGTTTTTGTGTTACCTGCAGAGAAACGACATCCATCACTCGGCTGACCAAGACCGTATGCAGATCTCCATCGGCTAAACTCTTGGCTTGGCTCCTTAATACTTGGCCTTCTTTGCCGCCATGGAGCTTGTAGCGCACTTCCAGCTTATCTGCATGCAGACACACACAAAAATAAGTGACGCACACATGCAATCTGGAGCTTCTTTATCTTACCCAGGCATCCCTTAATATTACAAAGTTGCATCTTTTATCTGAACGATGAATCTCAATGAAGAGCTTTGCGTATTAAGGAGGATTAGTGCTCATTGCCTATCATTAACAGTCATTAATTTTGCTAATACTACACCGGTGTTAAGAGGAAACGTTCGGAGGTCTTTGAGGCAGCGTGGGGATATAAAAAAATAAATATTGTTCTTCACACGGACTATTTAGAGCTGCTTTCAAACACGCTAATTAATCCCGTAAAGAACAGCGCCGGGCCAGGAGGTTATTTTTATAAGGGCAAATGGATGAAACAATACACCGCCTGGAGAACCCCACCAAGATTTTAATAGCCTACTTAGCATGCCACGTTTGCATTTAGAGCTATTTTACTAGCGTTTGATTCGGCTCCCCTTTAAAAAAGACAAACTGGAATCGCACCCAGTTGAGTGAAGACCTCCGCCAATTTAGCATTGCTTGTTTGTTTTGCATGTCAAGTTTGCGCTTGTCTTTTTAAATGCAAGCTTTGTAAATGTTCCCAAAATAGCGACACCAATTTGGAGTTTATCTGCAAACATGGTGTTGGGGGCTCATGTTTATGAAGCGTCCAAGCAAATGCAAAATGGCACCTTCAAACCAAAATGTCCAATTTCAGGCATGGGTCCTTGAGACCTTTTCATGCGCCTTGCTATGCTGGACATGTCCTCCCAATTTTGGGTTGATCGTCGGAACTGGTGTCGCGATGATTTTTCCGATTTCCCAATGGATGCGACTGCATGCAAATTGGCTGCTTGAAGCACAACGGCAATCTGGCGCTTCAACATGCGTCCTTCAAACTTTTCGATGCCAAAGACACGTGCGTGTGTTTTATGTTCACTGTTGGAACTGGTGGAGTGCTAACTTGTTCCAACTTGGATGTGACTGAGCAAGTTCCGGGAGGTCACATTGGGGTCCTTGAAAATCCATTTTCACCACAGTAAAAAAAACCAAAATCATTCCTCACCATATTTGTTGATGAGCAGCGCCAGGTACTCTCGCTGGTGCGACGACACGTAGAGCAGCAGCGCTGGACTCTGGCTGGTTCGAAAGCTCAGCGACACGTTCTCTGCTCTCAGGCTCAGGTCGGACAAGATGGAGGACGGTGCAGACAGCTTTGCGCTGACGTTGCCGCCGTCCCGCTCGAGGGCCTCCATCTGGAAGGCGTAGCGGACGGATGTCGTCGGCTTGAAGACGGCCGAGACTCCTGGAGAGAAGACGCGGGTTTAGTGTCGCCCATCTGTCTGCTTCCAAAATGGTAGCTTTCTGTTTGCTCCTTCCACACTTTTTTGTTTCTCCAAATTATGATAGAGATTCCCCCCAAATTTCATTTCGCTCAAACTGGCAGTTGAGAAATTTGATAGCAATCAAAAAACAGCTAAAGTCTACCTTGGAGATGTTCTACATAAGCTTAAAATGGTCATTTCTGACCATAATGGCTGACTTCCTGTTCATGTTCTTGATCCTTACTTTGTGGATCTCTTCGTGATCGACAGTCCCACCGAATTTCAGCCTGCTAAGCAAAACTGGTTTTGGGTCTCATCGAGTGGATGCTTACCGACGTGACAGAAGACTCCGTCGTAGGCCGACTGGCGGCAGTCGCAGCGGAAGCCATTGCTCTGCTCCATGCAGCGGCCGTGGTTGCGGCACAGCGCTCCGTAGCTGTCGCAGTGACCCGGGCAGCCGGGCCGGACGCCCGGCGTGATGCGTGCCCTCTCCTCCAGGTCCAGGGTGACACCGTTGAGCTGCAGTGAGCGGATGCAACCGCGGAAACCCTTCTGGCGAGACGCCGTCCCACCTGGACGGCCACATTAGCATTAGTGTGAGATTGCTTTATGATTTGATGTTGTTTTTGTTTCCTTCAGGGCAAATGACTTTGACTGCACACCGCTTCCTCCTCAACCGTGACACAAAATTATTTGGACCTCTGCAACTTTGAAGGTATTTATCTTGTTTTCAGCCGTGCAATCTCTGGAGGATTTATATCTAGGTTCTCTTTTGACATTTTTTTGCACAATAGTTACAGCAGTCTTTTTTCAACTGGTTTTAGGATGTTTACAATCTTATTTCAACCACTTACTTTGAACTTTAGGAGGACTGATTTTAATTTCTTTCTAACTTGTGTAGCATGAGGGAAATTTACGGTAGGAAATTCATCACTCCTGTGGCACGGAACGTTTCCTAGTCTGGCAGAATCTCTGGGATCAAGGTTGGCCGTGAATAATGATGTTCATATCCTCTCCGGAAACCAAATCCAGAGTGCTCAGGTAAAGGCGTTGAGCGCATTAGTGGCTAAAAAAATCAATATTTACCGCCGCAATCTGCTCACTTGTTTGCTGGCTTTTTGACAGTGAAGTACGTGCTGAGATTTGCACAACAATAAAACCTAAACGGAGGATTTCGTTTTGTGAAGATGAACAAACCGCGTCGGCGAAGCGTTGATAAACAGAACCCTGGCTGTATTGATGAAGCTTTGTCGTAGCTTGTTAATGGCTAATTACATGACGGACTGATTAATGACTCTGCCCGTGGCTCTGCCGGTTCAATTAATGATTATTTTAAGAGCCTCGCAAGAATAAATCACATTGGGAAGTTTATTAGTGCGCCGTGCTGACCGGAGCATTTGACTTATTTGTTCTGGTGTTAGGGAGATAGGGACGCTAAGCTAACCAACCTTCCACTTTTAGCACGGTACACACTTTGGCGGGCTCACCGATGAAGAGCTGGCTGTTGAGCTGCAAGTGAACGTGTCCGTCGGCGGGCGCCCTGCAGGTGGCAGCCGGCATGGCGTCCAATCGCAGCGAGGCCTCTTTCACGTTGCGTTCCACGCGAACCCGATGCCAGCGTTCGTCGTTGAGCGGCGTGCTCGAATCCACGGCAACTTCCAGAGGACCGTTGCCCACGTCGAAGGAGAACAGAACCTGGCTGGGAGCTGGTGGGGCACAACATGGTGAGACCCTTACATTTGTTTCGGAACCAATGCCATGGAGTAGAAACTACTATGAGCATCTCTATCTATTGTTTGAGTTTTCTATAACTACGGAGTCCCTCAGGGTTGACTCCTAGGGCTACTTCAATTCTTTTCCTGACACGTGACTTCCTTTCTGCAAGCATTGAGGCGGGTATCAGTGCACCAGCTCGAGCCTCCGGCGCTTGAAAAAAAGAAGAAGCTTTTCCGTATTGTGTGACCACTTTCATTTACGCTGTTGATATAATTGCCTCGGGCCCGTTATGGATCGCCGCGTGCCCGAGTGCCGCCGGAGCGTGGCGGCCTCCTGAAAGATTTAGCAGAGTGCTGGCCAAGCAGAACGCCAGCGGCGGGCGGGCAGGCTGGCGGGAGGAGAAGATGAAACAGTATTGCGACTCGCTCCGTTTCTCAGGAGCCCAGGAGCGGCAGTATGCCAAGCTGGAACTTGGTGATTTCCCCCGGGCGCCTCTACATTAGCTGCTGTGTTTGTCCCCTCCGTTCCCTCGTGGACCGCGGCGGCACCACAAATGAAAGTGCGCAGACTCGTCAAAGTTTTGCGTCGTAAACAACAGTCACATTCTCATGCAAAGGAAATGACACCCAGAAGGCCCTTTCGCGAGGCTCGTCAAAGCCCTCTCTTCTCGTCTCGAACGGAGGATGGGAGTATATTTGGTGATACACTGTAAACATGAATGAGGAATCCAGCACTTAATTGCCACAAAGGTATTTGTCAATATAGTGGTGCCTTGAGATCCGAGTTTGATTCGGTCCGTGACCAAACTCAAAACATTCAAATTATCCTATGGAATGAATCAATGATCATTGCATTGACCCCCCCAGAAAGGTTTTGATTCAGATTTTTGATTTTATAGGGCACCAACTCACAGTTCAGCTCAATGCGTATGAAGTCCTTGATACCCAGGTTCTCCAGGAAGACGCCAGAGGGAGCGCTCGTCTTGAACAGGAAGGAGATGTCGGCACTCAGCTCGCCGTGGAAGGTCGGGAAGTGGAGGTAAGACGTCTCCGTAGCGAAGAAGGCGGCGTTCCAGAAATTCTCTGAGGGGAGGAACAGCGTTGAATTGATGCATCCTTTCTCTGCATGACTTATTCATTTGCATAAGCGACTGGACTTACTGTCGCCATGGCAACGTAGCGGCCCCACCCGGTAGGCGGCCTCCGAGCCAGGCCGCCGCGCGTCACCCAGCACCAGGGACCGCACAGGGAGGCTCTTCTTGTCAGTCACCAAGCCCGAGTCCTCAGCCCTGCCGGAGGGAAAATCATTTTGACAGTTTTATGCCAACAGTTTTCTTATTCATACGTATTCTGCGTTAATTCGACCCAAGGTAGCTCCGAAAGCTAGCCCGTTGTATCGGATATTGAAAGATTTAGCCACTGGAAAAAGACGTTTGAGCCGAGGCGTGGCGGTAAAAGGTCAAGCGAGTCTTGAATAAAACAGCAGCTTGCAAAGAGCAAATAGGTGGAGACTTGCGGGGAGTGTCGAAAAAGCCTTTTGTTACCATTCGGCGGCGTCAGAGTCGCAGTTGCAAGAACGTTTGGGGTCGGTGCAGTCCCCCCGCAGGCCGCACGCGCACTGCCCGCTGCCAGGCTCTGCTCCGGCCCAGTAATTCTGACGTCCGCCCGGAGCGGCACCGCCAAGCCACCAACTCAAGGCTGAGCCCTCTAGAAGTTGAACAGAAGATATTCCTTTATTGAGCCCACACAGGGAAATAGTTTTTTGAACTCTTTGTTTTCTTTTCAAGATCCTCCCTTGTGGGCTCTTCTTGTTTTCACCCAATTGATTCTTCTTTACAGACTCAGCTTTTTCCACTCTTGCAGTTGGCTGCTCTTTTAGACTCTTCTTTCCTGACTCATCTTGTCTGGGTCCTTTCTTTCCTTAGTCTTCTTGTTAGATGGCGACCGCTAAACAAGAAAGGATGACCTCACCGGGAGTATTGAGGAGGCGGGACCTCCTGCAGCGGTAGGTCATCTCCTGTTGGCAGTGATCCGACTGCCCGATGACGGCTATCAGCTGCTCCTCGCTGGCGGAGTAGTGCAGTCGCACGAGGTGCTGATGTTGGCCGCCAGACGGCCTCACGGGGGTCAGCTCGCTGTTGTTGTGTCTGATCTCCAGCCAGGTGTTCTCCTCTGCTGCATAAAATGGAGGATCGGGAAAAAGGAGCACTGGCGTGTTGGCGACGCAAACAATGCCAACGCGCATCACCTGTCATGTTGCAGTAAACCAGGTGCGGGCCGATAGGGCCGCTGCCGTCCACGTCGATGTAGAAATAGCCCGACGTGTTGCCGTTGTGCTTGTACGCCTCGCACGATTGTTCGTACACCGCTAGGAGGGAAGCCGGTTGAGATATTTAAAGAAGCTTGGTAATTGCATTTTTGCCTGAAGCTTTTAGGTAATATTTGGGGTTACATGGCGGGGTATTTTGTCAAATTTAGTGGATCCTCTAAAATCACGCCCAAGGTTGAAAAGTGTCTAGAAAGATACACTATGAAACAGAATTTTTTTTTCCAGCTATATGTTTTTGTTATTTTTACAAACATAGAAGACGTACAATCTTTCATGTCGCTAAAAAACTTATTTTCAGAAATGTTTTCTAGTTTTGGGTGAGTTTTTGGATCTTTTTTTTTTTCTTCAACCTTGAGGAGTCAGTGGCGGTCAATCTTTTTTTGGGTCGCTGAGCAAAGCAACTTAGAAGAAATACGCCATCTGATCCAGATGAAATGTTGCAGTGGGCTGACTCGGGCTGAGCTTGCAGGGCCACTTGTTTATTTATTCTTTTTTTAATTTAAGAGACTGTCCCCGTAGTGACTCACAGCTGTGACAGGTGGCACCGCTGTAGCCACTGTCGCTGCAGTTACAATGGAAATGCGTCCAGGATTGAGTGCAGCGCCCGCCGTGCTCGCAGCGACTTGGAGAACACCTCAAAACACACAAAGACATACGATAGATAAGTTTCTTTTTTTGTGTAGGGTTGCAAAACGTTTTGCCAGCTTTGGCCTTCCTGCGTGAAGTTTCCTCCCACATTTCGAAAACATACAAGCTGACTGACTACATTTTTTTACAAAACTGTATTTGCGAAAAGCTTGCCTTGCTTCTCACCCTTAAAATGAAGTCTGACCACTCAATTTGAGTTTCAATTGAACTTTTTGTTCATTCGAACAAACTCTGGGTGATGTTTTGTAGCAGGCGCGCTGGAGTTGCAAGACCGGAGGTTTGGCGCAATAATAAGCTGCCGTGGAGCATGACTAGCGCGCTGACCCCTGGTTGCAAAATGACGTTTTCCACCTGACTTGCGTTCAATTCAATCAGCGCGATCAGCGAGCATACGGCTGTGAACAGCACGACGGACGCAAAAGGAAGGCGCCGTGACCTCGGCAAGGACGCCAGCTCGCTTCGTTAAGTGTTGGCTCCTTTATTCCCGTCACGTTTCCAGACGCGTTTTTTTTTTTCTTTTTTTACAACCGACTGCTTTGATAATTACGAACGTGATGTTAATTGAGCGACAATTCAGCAGCCAGAGCCAAGTAAAGGATTAGTTCGGCATCACTCACTCCGCGTGACGTTAACGCCAGGTACGCTGAATTGGACCTTACCTGTCGATGATGCCGCACATGTCAATCAAGAGGTCGCTATAGTTTCCCAGCATCCTTTGCTGCACCAGAATGAGATCCACTTGTTGCTGCTCCAAGGTCAGCTGGCGAAGGCAACCCTGGAAAGAGGCAAAGGGGTTCCGGCAGTCCTCCCGCCCGTCGTCGTCCGCCGGACAACCTTCAACGAGACCACATCGAGAGTACCACCACGCATGAGGGGCGCCGACGTTCGCTTACCGCCGAAGAAGAGGTCCCTCTCGACGGCCACGGTGAAGGAAGGACTGGCCTGAGCCACGTCCACGTTGTCCACGCAGATACTCAGGTGCCCTCGTCTGGACTTCAGATCCACCGAATGCCACAGACCGTCATCCAAACCGGAGCCTGACCGGTCCCAGTTAAGTGCTCAATGCATCACTCTCCATTTTGTCCGCGTTACGTCATGCTCTGTACTGACCTGCCTTGAGCTCCAGCAGTACCCTGTCAGCCTTCCGTACCAGCAGCCTGAGCCGAGCGTCGCTCAGGTGCACCCAGACAACACCGCCCCGCTGAGGGAGCCGGAAGGTCAGCAGCAGCCCGTCTCGGTTCCACGTCCTGAAATGGAGTCCAACGGAAACTCTCTCTGCAGGTACTGGGGTTGCGGCCCCAGGCAACTGGAGGAAGCCTCGGGGCCCGGGAAAGGTGGCGGCCACGGCTGGCGTCTGGTGGGAGCATGTGAAGGTGACATTGCCCTGGGAGACGTCAAATAAAATGGTAAAAGTATGAATATTAATCAGGGGGGGAGGCGTGTCCGTGTAACTTGGGGTCACCGTCGTCCTCATCAGCGAGTCTCCTTAAACGTGACATTAGCATAACCGTGAGCAGCCAATAGCATTAGTAAAGCAATAACGGGGGAAACAAAGTCAAACAAAAGACAAATTGTTTCTGGTCAGCGGATTTCAATTAACTGGCATGTGACACTTTATTATTTTTTTTGAGTCATCATCCACTATTTATATTATTGCTATTTATTTGGTCGCTGTTTTTTTATTGTCCCCTGCATTCTGCGGACAGTCACAGACTCAATTCGAATTCATGAAGCTCATGGAAAGTCACCTGATGGGGGGCAAAAAAAACTTGCAAAGTCACCACACACACACACACACACACACACACACACACACGTAAAACAGATTGCCTTTGTGCTTTAGAAACTCAAAGAGTCTCCATTGCAGCATTAAGCAAGCATGCAAAGAGCTCCACTTTCTTCCTCCACTTTTCATCTTTTTTTTTTGTGTGAATTCGTCGAGTCGAAATGCTCCCCAGTGCGTCTGAATTTTAAAACGTAAGGGAGGTCCTCGCGGCCAATATGCTGAGCGACGACGTTGCCCTCACGCCTCATTTCTCATAAAAAGCCGACGGGGGACAAACAATCTATGAATCGACGCAGTCAGTCGGCAGGGCGCCATTTATTGAATGACACTGAGATGGCGACCAGAAAACGCAAACATTTAACATCGTGCTGAATGTTTGGACTTGTATTAGAATTATGGATGGTGCTTTCAAGTAACCCACAGAGAGAAGCTACGTTTGCGCGTGCCTGCTTGACAGCATTTCAATTCGTCTCGATTAATTGACCATTTGTGGAAGTGGGGCAGTAATCTGCAACTTATTTTCTTTTTTTGTAAACCTTGAAGAGGGAATCCAGTTCTTAAGATCGGTGGCAAATTATCATGATTGGGCCAATAGGGCAGTGCCCCACCAAAATCTCCATCTACACAAGGATTGATTACGAGACATTCGAATTTTTTAAGGACCTCCATCATTTATTAAAATGTTACTGGCTAAATGTGAAGCCAATTAGAACAAATGTGAAGCTCATCACTGTCCGTCCGTTTGACGTTTGACCTTATTAGGAACGCCGTCGTGAACTGACCGAAACGGTAGCTCGGCGGTCGCCTTGTCTGGCCATCGCAATCAGGTTATGCCGGTTGTACGCCAAGTTCTCCAGGCACCCTTGGAATCTCTCGTCAGGAATGTCGAGAAATCCCCCCACGCTCAGCTGGAAGATGGAGTATGTGTAACACAACAGAGTGACAAAGAGACAGATGCAGGCAAGGGGTTTTTGGGGGACCTGTTGGACGCGCCAGTGGAGGAATTGTGGTGGTAAGTCCACAATCTCTGTGTGCTGGTCCACAGTGAGGTTGCAGCGGGCGGTGTGACATTCCATGGCCACCAGATGCCACTGTTGGTCATCCAAGAGGCTGCCTAACGAGGCCTGCTGACCAAGACCGGGACTTGAGGTCCACGCTAGGAGAAAAAAAAGAATCACATGATGTCAAGGTGGTTTTACAGTAGGACCCCACCGGAATTTGTTTATGATTTGAATTAAGTGGGGCAGTTTCTTGCCAGATCTCACAGGGGGTTCCCTAACCCTAACCCACCAGAGACAAAAGAAAAGTAGGCCCATCGGAAATCATACGCACTCCATTCAAGAGGCGGCTGATCCGTTTTCAATTTTGGTGGAAAAAATTTGCACCACTTTTGTGATATGATCTGTCATGTGGATTATTTGTAATCTGTGTGGTTAGAGTGCTAAAAAAGATAAAATAGAAGCACAGCTTTCTGACAAGACATCAAAAAAGTTACAAGAAAAGTTTTGTGTATTCTGAAGGCAATGTTGTCTCCCAGCAGGAGATTTAAACTCGGGTTGTCGTATCTCATTTTCATCATCACAAAAAGATTAAAAATTGAGATGCGAAGCCAAATATTCCGCCGTTCGTGCCAAACGTGAGACGCTATAAATCTTGGATGAGCGTCGGCGGCTCCAAATTAGCGGGCCAGGTTCCCCGCGGTCCAGCTCTGTGGGGAGACCCAAGTGAGGAAAAGCTCCCGAAAAAAAACCAACGCAGTCGTTAAATATGTATCCGCTGGTGTTGAGGGGGCCCGAGGGGGAGGAGGATGATGGACAAAAACATCTTCATCTCAAAATGAGGAGGCGGGAGTTTGTCTCTTTGTCAACAACTTATTTACACTCTGGGAAAGAAATAGCTTATTTTGTCAATGAAGCCAGATAACGAGACTCGCTGTTGAATGAAGTGAGGAGAAAACACGTGGTCAGTAGCACTTTTGGGGGACCGCCACACAATATTGACAAAATTTGTCATTATTATTATTTGCATTGTTACCTTTCTGTTGTTGCCCCGTGACGACCACGCCGACTTTTCCGGCCCTGAGCTCCAGGGCGAGTCCGAGTCCCGAGGCAGCTCGGGCGTGCAGCAGCGTCCCACCGTTCTTCAGACTCTTGAAGTTGAGCGACAGTCGCTGCTCCTCGCCCTCCTTCTCCTGGCTCCACCGGTACGCCACCGCCCCGCCCTCGCCATCCAGCGACATCACGTCAGAAGCTGACCGGCGCCAAAGGATGAGGTCATCATTAGCAGAAGGAATCGTTCACAGACCTGTCTTGAAAAACTAATTTGAAACCTGAATCATGCCCCAAAACTTCAAAAGCCCACTTTGAAATTCTCGCAGGAAATACTAAGCTTTTTTTGAAAGCCTAACTGCAGTTCAAAAAGCCCAGTTGGATACTCTCGCCTTTTTTTTAATCCCTCTAGTTTGTAACCTTACTTGTTTAAAACCCTCAACGCGGCTTGCAACCTATTTTCAACCACGTTTGAATCATGACGCCAAGCTCCAAGCCCTAATTTGCTTGCTTTCCGGCTCGCCTTCAATAAAATATGACGACGTGCCGTTTTAAGAGATCGAGGCGAGAAGCAAAGGTTGATTGCGCGTCTGTTGAAAACAAAACAAGATTGAAACAGGAAGAGGTGTGATGGGAGGTTTTTAATCTTCCCACATGAGAGGCCGACGGGCGTACGGCGGACGACTCACTATACGGGCAGCCGTAGACCTCCAGCCGCAGTCCGATGCGTCCGCTGGGGTTCCAGCCCACGGGAAGCAGGCGCAGGAAGCGAGCGATGGCCGACTGCCGCAGCTTGTGCTGAACCACGCTGTCTGCGTTGATGTTCCCTGAAAAAGACTGCACAAGCCAAAACAAAAAATTCGCTAACAACGAGGATATCCAGCCATGAAGGCAAGAACGTACCCCGATGCTGCCCTCCAGCCGGTGCTGCTTCCAGTAGTGACCCGAGTCGCTGAACATGAGCAGATAGGACGTCAGCCAGTCCGAGCTGCCGTAGCGTCCCTGCGTGGACACTGCCGTGACGGTGGTCCGCTCGCCCAGGTCCACCTCCAACCACTGATACGAGTCTGAGGCCAGCGGGGACCAACCTCCCGCCCCTGACGACAAAATCATACATCGGTGCCCCCAGCCCAAAAAAGTGACCTTGCACTCGGTGCGAAAGGTGCTCCCCGTTCATTAAGGCCGGGAAAAGGTTTCAACTTTGAAAAGACTAAAAGGTCAAATGCTAATCGGCTGGCGGACGGCTGGCAGATGCTTTGACCTTTATCGGAAAACATTTGGCGTGGGACATTTGAATGCCGCCTGCACATTCCACGTACGTAAAGGCAGTTCCTCAAATAGGAAGCCTCGTTTGAGCAAATTCAGTGACACCAGAAACATCGGCATAGTTTTTAATTGAATGTTTACAATTCATGTCGTTTTAATTTTAACTGCAAATCTAATCAGATTGAATATAATTGTCATTATCTTGAGTCAGAAGGTATTTCTTATCTTAATTGCAGCAGTTTTGTGTTTCAATATAGAATAACGGTGTGTACTTTTTGGGATGTTGGCCAACATGCTTGTTTGGAAGGTTTCCCTGCTTTCTGCCCAAATCCAAAGCGGACACGATCGCGGGCAACGGATGCCGTCAGACTGTTTAGCCGGCTGCCCTTTGCCGAACATGAATTGCGAGTCTATCAAGTCGTCGCCGGCTGACACCCGACGCTTCTCAATTTGTCTGCTCGGCCTTGCGGAGCGAAGCCCCTGTAACCTCCAACAAGGAGGCCGGGCGGCACGGATGGACGACTGCCGAGACGACTTGGCTCTCGGCGTGCGGCTCGGATAGACGAGTGCCTAACGAGACACTTAATAATGCAAAGACATTCCAGATGCCGCCGCAAAAGATAACCGGGAGAGTGAAAAGAAAAGACGATTGGTCACCGAGTCTCGAAAAAAAAAAAAAAAAGGTTCTCCAGCAGGGGGTGCTAGTAATCACGGGATGCTTCATGCGCCTACCTGTAGAATAAGAGATCTCAGTCGTCCATTTTGTTTGTTTTACATTAGGGTCCCCCCCCCCCCCCCCCCGCGTTCACATTTCGTTTTACAATGGAGGACTACATATCCAAACTATTTTCAACGATGGATTTTCGGTCGAAGCAAGAGGTCATCAGTAAAGGAAGCGCAACACCGGAGTTAAAAGGTACGTTTTAGGTAAGTTATTGATTCCATGTGCTTTATTGTGTGTTTTTATGTGTGAAAACTGCTGATATGAGATTTTAATTAAAATTGTTCACACTAAAGCAGCGTTCCCCAACCTTTTTTTTGTGACACGGTTAGGTGCCGGACAAATTTTACCGGGGGTGACGTCACCGCACGTCACTGAACATTTGGCACACGAGCCAGATTGCTATGCTAGCGGCGCGCTAACGTTAAAGTGGGCAGCAATTACGGCAAGATCGTTCAAACGAAAACGGGGGAAAGAAACAAAGTTGAGATATCATTAAAGAAATCAATCATAGACAAAATCCAAGTTTGTTCAGTTATTTCAGGTATTATAATGATGCCAAACATGTATTTTATTCTTCTTACATTTCACTGCTAGCAGTCGTTTTTCCACACGTTTAAGCGCGTTAAAGGGTGACACTGCAACGCGACGTGACAAACGACAGCGACTACCGAACCCGCCTGCACTTTCCACTGTGCACTATTTGGCCCGTAACGCTCTAATGGAGCAAGCGGCATCTGGAGCACATTAACGGCCTGCTGAGGGGAAACTTTCACAGGTAAAGAGACAGAGATATTTTTTACAAGAGAGCTTTTATCGGCTGCAGGAGGCCACAAACATCGGATCGATGCTTCTGCCAACGTGGCTCTGCCAGCACATTTGGTCCATCCTTGATTTTGCCCCCCCTTTTGTTCTTGTTTAGCTTGCCTCACTTTGACGAAAATCGATGCCCCCCTCCGGATCCAGCAGTTCCCCTTAATTTCCTTTATCACTGCTGCAACAACTCCTCCACTTTGTTTTTCCAAGACAAACTGGCAAGTTTGCCTTGCGCAGCCTTACGTCGATGCCAATTGTCACAGTCTTTACTTTGAACTGAAATTCAGATGATAGTGCTTCAAGGATGCTTATTAAGCAAGTCACAATTTAAAACTGAGCCTAGTTTTCTTAGAAACATGTCTGTGGCGTTCCTCCCTGAAAAACACAGTATCGAGAATGAATGGTTTCATTTTGAAAATGTTATTTATGAATGTGCCCCACTGTGATGTCACTGGGTGAAGGCAAAGTATGTGTCCTTTAAATTCCACAATAGTGTTCCATAGTGGAGGTGGAATGATAAATGAAAGACAATGCTTGAGGGCTGGAGTGGAGATCAATTGATAATTGTATTTCCGTACGCGAGCAGAAAGACAATGTGGTCACGGTGACCTTGCGGAGGCCATAATTGCCACTCACCATCTCGTCTGTTGAGCTTGGCGAAGACGGGAGCGTGACTGGCTGACAGCTGGGAGGAGCTTTGGAAGGCCGTCGGTGGCAGGGTGGACACCAGGGCGCTGTCGCACGCCTCTGCGGATGCAAAAAGCAGGCATTTATGTCCCGATATTTTTGCTGAAATTCCCCTCTGAGGTGTGTGTCCAGATTGGAGGTCCATTAAAGAAAAATACTCGCTCTAGTGTTTAGACATCACAGACGTGACCCCGACTACTTCCTGGAATGTCAAGCGACTGCGCCTTGCTGCCTGTCACAGCACTTGCACTTTTGTTTTCTTTTTTAAGAGGCAATGGAGAAAATCTTCTCTCTTCGTGTTTAACATTCCGGACATGTGCACGACAACACTGGCGGGAAATTGAGTTGTCACTTTTTCAAAGACTGTCCTGGGAAAGATTTAAGGAAATGATGGTTTTGAGCAACGGTTCAAAGTTCATATTGGGATTTCAAGGCTTGCATCTCGATAGAGTTCGGGATTCGGATTAGGGTTTGAAGACAGGATTAGGGGTTTTCAAATTAGGTTTACAGAGTTAAATTTCAGTTTCTAGACTTGACTGACTTGACTTATTCAAACTTGTTTCAAAGTTAGGTTTGCGATTGGCTAAAAAGAGCCCGCACGATGCGACTCCTTCATCTCACCATTAGACATTTCAAATCCATAAACACGTTTCTTCCACTTTCTTTTCCACTAGTCATATTAATCCATACATTTTTGGTGAAGGTCAGCCTTTTACATAAATTGCGTGCAATCAAAATGTCGGATGTAAAAATTGATCTTGGCTCTGCACCGAGTGTTGCATTTGGACGCTTTCTATTTTGTGTAAATGCCAAACAGGAGAAAGAACTCGTCGACTGTAACGTATTTGTCTCCCATAGCAACGGAAATCATTCATCTAATCGGTCGTATCACTTGCACAGTATCTAGCCAGCTCTTCACATTGATTTGTACGGACTGCGTGACGATCATAGTGCGACCTTTCTATCGATATCCATCCATAACGTAAGTCGTTGCAACAAAACAAAAGCGATGTATCACACTTAGTCTCCAATTTTTACTTTCTATATTCCCACCATCGGCTCAGCACTTCAAAGTTGGCAAATGTCACAAAAGAGTTGCTCCAAAGTTGAGTGGCAAAAAAAATAGATTCAAAATGATTTTGCCCAGCGTTTGAGGCTTCTTAAAGCGCCCCCCCACCACCACCCCCGTGAGTGAGAACTCGCGGCTCATTGTCCACTTTTTCTTTTTTGAATAACAAAGAGCCCAGAGGGTCCAGGACGCAGGCGGGCCCCCTGAATATAGATGAGCTCCATCCATCAACTCCAACAAACACACACACAAGGTCTTGCACTTTGCCGCTCTTACGCTGAATTAAAAAAAAGAAAGAAATTCTCACAGTGCTTTGCTGCTTTTAGGGCTTCATTCCAATCACGTTGGAATGTTGTTTTGGTGATGGCACTCGGGCAGAAAACATCAATGCACAACTTCTACCTCAGATACTGCTCGCAAACCACACTTTTATCTTTGCGGAAAGGAAAGGGGGGAAAAAAATAGACCACCTGAAGAATGTCATTAACTCAGTCAATATTTTTTTTAGGGAAAATGGTGGAATTGATCTCTGAAAAGTAAATCTAGAAAGAATAAGTTCTAACATATTCTAATGTCACGAGAAATTGTAGGAATTATTTTCTTGAAAATAATGACCCCAAAAATTGAATCAGCAACCATCAATTCAATCACAAAGTCTCATGAGAATATCGTTGCAATCTCATGCACATTCGCTCAAATTTCTTCTAGAAATGTTTGAATCTGATTAGAATTTTGTGCACCTTTGCCACTGGCT
The DNA here is from genome assembly GCF_033458585.1 of Syngnathus typhle. NCBI lineage: Eukaryota > Metazoa > Chordata > Actinopteri > Syngnathiformes > Syngnathidae > Syngnathus > Syngnathus typhle. Next base: position 9,429,258 of record NC_083750.1, on the reverse strand, counting down.
GTCAATTAATGTATGTAATCTGACCGCGAGTTGGAAGGCTTCATGCCGCGTGAAACAACTCCGATTGCCTTTAGCGCCGAGAGCTGATGTAGCTCTTAGCGTCGGCTACTTCCTCACATCATCTACATTCCTCGAGTGTGGATGGAACAACCTGATTAAGACTGCTGCATTATTCAGCAGGAGCCACCGAGTGTGTGTGTGCTTGTGTGTATGTGTGCGTGGCCAAAGCGTTAATTAATTAATTGAAATGCAAACAAACAGCCCAAAGGTGAAGACACGGCGCTGGAGTGCTCGCCTTATCGTTTCATTAGCGCCAGAATTAGCTAGCAAAGCGGCAGGAAAAAAAAATGTAATTACTGCAACAAGCTACTCACTCCAGACGCTCGCGAGCTTGCTTATTTGAACGAGCTCCTAAGTTATTTCAATGGTTCACTATCGCAAATGAACGTACTTCAACAAGCTACTTAAATGACCGATCTATTGCACTTAACGGGCTTCCAACTTGTTACTTATCCTAACTTCACTTCAAGTAGCTCGTTTAAAAAGTTCCCTCCTCAGAGGAGCATCTTCAGCTAGTTTGTCGTCGTTCGTGTCTTACACAGAGCAACGTCATCAAACAAATTGATTTGGCTTGAATAATGTTGAGAACTTATTAAAATGGTAACGATCCACTGTCAGATTTTGAGCTGTTTATGTTTTTGGCGTCCTACGTAATTTATGTGAGGAGGACATCTTGTATGAGGATCGATTGTCTCACACCAGCTCCAAAGAAACATCGTTAAAAAAGGACTGAATGATGTGTTATTTCTCAATTAGTCATGCATTTATTTATTATTCATGTGTGGAGAATAAAAATGCAAACGACGTTCATATTCTGCCGTGTTGGCTGTCATCATCGTCGTCACGCTAATGCGCTAACTGCAAATGCGCACAGAGAGGGATGGCATTCACAAAAACAAGAAAGTCATTGTGCAGAGAGCTGTGCTAGCATCAATTATGAAATAAGTTGAAAATAGGCAACCTTTCAAGAAGATGAGTCTACCTTGAGGTGGATGTTCTTTGGTTGGTGATTGCCAGGCAGACTTCACAATCTTTGACAGTCTATTAAATCGGAAATTAATATTGCCCCCCCCCCCCCCAAATCAAAAATAGAGCTTGCTCAAATCACGTGGATTGTTTGCTGTTAGGTGAAGTTCACGGCCTCTCGCGTGGGTGCCGACGGGAAAAGAAAACAACTGGAGATGTCTTTTTCCCAACGAAAACATGATGAATAGCCGGCGGCAAAGTCTTGGAGGTCATTCCTCTTATCAGGATCATGTCCTGGTCCGCTGGAAACGTCTCCAACGTCATCCCAACCTGACTGATAATAAAATCTCGGCCTTCCCTGACTTAATAAATCCGCCTTAGTCCCCTCGACCTTGACTTGCGGCATTCTCGCACTTATTTCCATAAGTGACTCTGAAGAAGAAATATGAGCACAGAGCAAGCATGCTCCGGTGCCACTCTGTTGTTTTGTTCAGTTGGAGGACGCTTGATGATGAGCTGCGAGGGTTAATGGAGGAAAGCTAATGTTCCCCTCAAGCTTCCTCGCTTTAAACAAGCAACTCCTTGAAGAAGTGCTTGACTTTCCGCCTTGAGCGTGCCGGTAATTACTCTCGAGAACAGGTAGGAGGGGTTTCCGTGGCTTCTAGGACGTCGACGTTCTTCCGCTGTTTCTAAAGACTTGCTAACGTAGGCCAGGTTTCAAGAAATTTCAGCGCTAACTCAGATCATTAATATGACTTGAAAATGTAACCCCTGACTCCATTTTCGCTACATAACATTGGATAGACGTGACTATCTCGTGAAGAACCACAAAAAAAGCTCAACGCCTGAAAAGACACGGGAAGCCCGCCATGTTTGTTTGATGCGACATTGGTTAAGGCTTGGCGAACACAGCGGCTCAACGCTTGGCGGCTTCCCGCCGTCACAATCGTTTCTGGGGTGTCACTTTCCACGACATTGCTTTGTTGTTATTAGCGTTCAGATTCCCACTCCCGAGAAACGGCGTCTTCTTGATTTGTTTTGGCAGTCAGCCACCATTTGAAAGCTTATCCTACGCTTGGTACCAGCACAGCGTTAGCGTTCCATCCTCAATTTGACGACTTAGCCACGATGACCACTTTGACGTGGACGCCAGCAACCAAACAGCTTTTAACCTCGACAGCTGGCGGCTGTCATCCACCCTCGTTCCTCACCTCAGGCGGCGAAGGACCGCCGCTGCCCGAGTTGTGTGCTATTATAATCCTAAATGGAAATGAGAGGGGAACTCCGTAGGAAGGCGCGAGCGAGTGAGCGAGTGAGCGTCGGCATGCAAATGAGCGCAGCGTGCGGCGCCATTATCTGTCATTAAGCTGGAATCAAAGTCGTTTGCTCTTGTCGCGGAGATCTGTCAGCGGGATGGGGTGGAGATGAAATGGAGAGAGAAAAGTAGATCATATGTGAAGATGATGACACGCTGCAGACTGAGTGTGTGCATGCTTGTGTGTGTGTGCGTGTGCATGACCTCGCCGATCAAAAGCTTTTGGTTCCAACCTCGTCACACGTAAAAATGAAACCCTGTACGACCACTGAGCCGTGAGAATTGATCACGTCACTTTTTCTCGCTCACATCCTCGCCGTTTTATCCTGAGCAAGATCATTTTTTTCAAATAAAAGTCTCCCAGGAGAAAACGTTTCCAATATCGGACTACCCTATGCTGGAATCATTTCCGGGGGGGGGATGAATAGCTTCACTTTTCACAACCTTGTTTGCAACCTGATATTTTTATTTAATGATCCGATTATTTTATATATGTATTAGCATTGCACAAAACAATACTCAAACGTCAATACTCTGATGGCAGCCTTCCCTTTGCCGTAATCCAATCCATCGGAGAAAATATCAATATTTAAATAGCTGTACTGCAATAGCAGCTTTCCCCATAATGGAATCAATAGCGGCTGCTCCGATATCAGAGGAGGAACCAGCCGCCCACATATTGAACTAAAGAATTAGAGTTCTGCTACGTCAGCAGTCAAAATCACTTCACATTGTCACGACTGTATGTGGGTTATGTTGATGGCAGCGTCTTAGTGTTCTCAGGCTCTTTTTGATTTATTTATCATCATGAGGGCTGAGGTCACAATTTTGTGCCTTAGCTTTCCTCCTCTGTGTGGGTTTTAATTTTAATTCCACCGTAATAGCATAACAGTACCAGCGAAAGGCAGAAACATTGAGCTCTGACATCTATATCTCTAATCCTTGTGTTCAGGCAGTGATCACAAAAAACGTCTTTTATTGGAAAATAGCAACAAAACCAGCTTCGCTTAGATTGGAAAAAAAAACCCGACACTTTACACCGATTCCAGGCTTTCCAATGCCAAAATCTATCCTGAAGAGAAAATATTGATACTGGAATAATCGTCCTCCAATAGTACTCTCACTCACCAGTAACCTGAGTGCGCGGAGAAAAGTCACGCGGGCACGGGGAGAACATGCAAACTCCACATATCAATATAAATAAATATCAATACTGAAATATTAAGACGGCGATACGGTTTGCTGCAGAATTATAGCAAGATATTGAAGTAATCCAGGAGTAAGGGTTGCAAAAAAGGAAGTATTCATTATTCCTCGTGTCTTGTTCCAAATGTGTCACTTTGCTTCTTCATTTGTCAGCCTTGAGGCAAATCAGAACTTTTTGCTGCATTTTGTCAAGTCAAGCTGTGAAGAAAAGTTTTTGCTGTCTTTGCCGCCCCCTTGCGGCCAAGAAAGAAACACATGCCCTCAATAAACAGCTTTTGTGTTTTGTTCCTCTAGAGCGGGCAACACACACACGCGCGCACGCACACACACAAAAACGATGAACAAGAAGATGAAACAAATGAAGAGAGCGAGAAGAAGAGGAGGAGGCTGACGACACATTTTCACACTGAGCCGGTGGAAGAGGAGACATCAAATGGACGCTCAGAGGAGAGAAGAAGAAGAAGAAGAAGAAAGCGTAGATGAGAACAAATAACGTCCTAGATGCCTTGAACTTTTTTGCATCTTGAAAAGCTACCTTCTAACCCTCTTGAGGATGACTCACCCCTTCGCACGCAAGAGAGGTGAAGATGACGACCAACGTCGATAAAATGCACCCTCATCATTTGCGTACCTAACACAATTTCGAGATCCAAAGCTCAAACCTGCATCTATTTTGAAGATACGAGGTTCTCCTATGCATATCAAACATCAAAGATGATCAAGTCCAACATTTTGATGGCAACTTTCCCCGACTCGTATTTAATGCACTTTGCCGCTTCCAAATCGTGCAAGTGCACGCACGCGCAAGTTTGCATCGCGAAGCGGACCGAGCGAGCGTCGCCTCGCAGCTGCCGCACGCCGGCTAAGGGAGCTCGGCGGCCGGTCGCGCTTGCTGCGTCTCCCCTGTCCCCCAACGGAAGGCAAGAAAGAAAAAGTGCAAAGAGGACAGCAGCTCACCTTGCGCGGGAGTCCCGGCACACCAGCGCAAGCCGAGCGCAAAGAAACAAATCCAAACGGGGGCGTCCATCGTGATGACGGGATGAGGAGGATGGTGTCGAGCCGTCTCCTCCTTGCTTCTCTTCTGCTACTGCAAGTGTGCGACGGAGGAGGAGATGTGAGGGAGCCAGAGAGAGGGGGGGGGGGGAAGAGCAGAGGGAGATAAAGGAGAGTAAGGAGAGAGACCATGCAAGAGCAAAGAGAGAAGCTAAATGGGTGAAAGAGGATTTGGGAAGCCCAAAGACGTTGAATGAAGGAAGGGAAGAGAGGTAGAGAATTAGCGACAGTTGAATGTAGCAAGGAAGGATGGAAGGAAGCAGATGGCCATTGGGAATTTCGTGTGTTTCCCCGAACGACCCTGTCCATCTCTGAGGAGACTTGCCGATCGTGCAACAAAGCACAAAAGAATCACCAAGTCTGCCATTGGAGGTAAAATCATGCCCAGTTGCAAGATTCCTTCTAGAGAATTATTTCATCAGTTGGAAGAAAAAAAAACAAAAAAGCAGAACGATATTTTGAGTCATGTCCCAAAATGTCAAGACATTCTGCCAGTTTGGTTAGAGTGAGCTGGTTTTGAGCATTTCTTGGCTTTTTTTTTTTTTTTAAAGATCTTCCTCCTGGAAAACATTTGGAGGCGAGCTCGCTTCTCTAGACATTTTTATGCAATTTACTTGAGCATCTGCTTGCTCAAATAACGTCCCCCTTGTGTTTCTGCATTATTGCTTGAGAAGAACAAACAGATGAAAGTCAATCCAAAGACTTTACTTTGTTTGTGTGGTGAAGGGGGAGAAAAAAAAAATCAAATGATGATTTTATCCCCCAGCTAAAGAATGTTTGCGCATCCATTGGCTATCTGATTGCAAAAAAAAAAACGGAATCAGTCAGGTTGCAAATGTGTCCGAGGGGCTCGATGAAGATGCTCGGCTTTATCTGAGCGGGCCAAGCGTCGGCGCCGCGATAAGCCTGCCGTGTTTTCTCCGCGCCGCGTTTTATCTGGGATCAGACGCGCCTAAGACCGTTTTTGTCAGTCCAGAAAGCCCGCCGTCTTCAGATTCCTCCTTTTATGGGAAGCGCCGTCGATACTTTCTGCTTGCCACGGTGATTCTGAGGACAAGTTAATAAAGTCAATAAAACAAGCGACTTGCTTTGTTTTGCTGAGCTCCAAATCTTTCCCAAGTTAGCATCACTTAATTGTAAGAGAAATCTCCATCTATAGCTCTGTTTTCATTTTGGACGCCTGACTTCTATGACACATGGCAGGTGTCGGTTTGTCCTCCTCCCGCCACTTGTCACGTGTGCCTCAGCTCCCGTCACGTTCCTCCCGGCGGGGTTCCTTCCCGTCACAGCTGACAAGCGCCTCGTCCCCACCGCCATCAGCGTCCTGGAGGAAGGGAAGGAGGACAGAAGGAGGTGTTGTCGTCTTTCAGACGGCAGCAACAAAGCCCGATGGACTGACCTCAATCTGGCGCCGTAGCTGCGACGTTCCGCCTGCATTACAAACTCGACGGGGGAGGAGGAAAGCATCACCGCCATTCTTCTTTGTTACTTCCGATTTTGTTTCTTGTTTGTTCACTTGCGGTATTACGCCAAAAGTGCATTTTGGTGGCACATTTTGATTCCCGTGCCTCAAACAATGCCAGGTTGACTTGCCGCCTCATTTTGTGCGGACGCCATTAACACGACAAGAAAGAAGGAAGAAAGGTGCCTTTTAGTAGGCCGTGTGAAAGAGGCACACGAGACGAGTAAGTGGCAAATACGGCGCCACCTGCGGGAGCTCTCCTTTTGCTCCCACCGTTATCGGCTCACGTTTGCTCGGGCGACCCGCCCCCCCCGAGACGTCGCCCTTTTATTCCGCTGTGAAAGACACAAGAAAGTGTCTGGACAAAAGCTCCAACGTGATACTTTTGCAACTTGTGTTCTCTGTGTGGGTTCTGTAAAAGGCGCACTTAGAGAAAATGAGCAAATCTTTTGTGCAGATGATGAGGATGCTTGGTGGCACAGCGCCAATGGCCTCTTGACAATCTTGATACTTAATTGCTTCTCGTCTTGTGAAACACCCAAAAGAGAATGAAGAGGAAAATCCAAGATAAACTTTTTGGGGTGGGGTCAATCATCTTGTTGAGTCTCAGAGCCACCGCCAGCATCCTGTAAAGGCGCATTCTTCATGAGTGGAGCTTTCGAAAGAAACTCAACTTTTGACAAAGACACCCTCGCAATTCTTGACTTTCACTTAGGTGGCCGATGACTGCCACGAAAGTTGAGTCGCCTCTTGTGGTGGGCCGTTCGTCCGTTGCCATGGCAACAAAGAGAGGCCTCTGTTTTCTTCTTTTGATTTTCCCACACCAAAACATAAGCAAACCCAAATGGAAATCCACACAAAAGCCCCCCCCCCCCACGCACCAGAAGTTCCAACCTGTGTTTTGTGTGACCGATCGCCAAATCAACTTTTGACCAGCCACCACATGCAAGCTGGCCGCTTTAGAGTGCCTCGTCGTAGCGGTGTGGGAAGAGCCGGAGAGATCTTCTCCAGCCAAGGGAGGCTTTGAGCGCTTCTGGAATGAGAGAAAGACTGGGAATGGCGAGTGCTGGCAGGTAAGTAATCATTCAACGTCTTCCTTCCGACATCTGGTATGTAAGCTCCGCCCATCAACACTCACCCAAGAGACTCACAGCACCACAAGGTTTTTTATGTTTTTCTTTTTGAGGGGAGCGGCTTCTGTTCCGTGTCATTAATCAAGCCGCCAAGGCAGTTATATTTGCCGGCAGATTAATTGCTTTCGATAAATGATTGGCGGTTGCACGGCCTTAGATCATTGATTGACAACGACACGAATCACCCGCGCGGATGCCGACCGGGTTTTCACGGTGTGTGAACGTTTGACGTGGAGCGAGCGCCTTCCAAATATTCTAATTACGGTTCCAAAGCACCATCTGTGCACCCGCACCATCGCTTCATTACACAACCGACAAACTGACTGACATCATCTCGCCGTCCATGTGTCAGGAGTAAAAAAAAAAACATCTCAGGGCCAAACCGTCACTCAAGTTTAGATGCCGGACACGTGTCAGTCCAACATCATTACCTGAGCGGACGGCGAGAGCGGGCTGTGCCCAAGCCATTTTGTTTGAATATTTTAGCAGCAGGATGGCTTCTGCGTCTGGTTGCTCTGTGCTGCTCTCCAAAGTAAAAAGACATTCTTTCCTCGCCTCTTCACAAATTTGCATTTGTCTGCCACGCCAAATGTCGACAACGGTTGGCCGTTCCGGCTGCAAAGTTTCCACAAAGAAACACATTTTGTGTGAATCTCAAATTGGCATTTGTTAAAGTCACAGACGAGACGGATTACTTGGGATTCGTACAGAAAATGGACATACAGGATTTTCATAGGATGCTTCCCATTTTTTCCCTGTAAAAAAATCTAATTGAGAAGACCAAAAACAGGTCTTAGAAGTTTCAGTTTAATATGGGATGAATGTTCTTTTGTAAATGATTTGTATATGTAGCTGTAAAATGTTCATTTTTTGCTCGTGTGATTTGATCTTTTGGCATCAGCATTGTGATTGCCTCGAACGCTTAGAATCCTCCTTGATGGATTCTTTAATGGCAGACGCGTTGGCGTTAAAAGCAAATAAATAACATTTGCGGCGTGCTTCACATTTCAATGGCGGCCGGTGTCAACATTTACAATCTCCCCGCCTGCGACGATAACGCATTTGCAGGTATCTGCCCGCCGCCCACTCACATAAGCACAATGAAAACCGGTTTCATTCCACCCGCCTATTTCCCCTGTGCGCGCTCGGCCGCCGAAATCCCTCAAATCAACATCCTGATGAGTTCTTCCGACACACACGAGAGCGAAAAACCCTCCTTCGTCCGGATATCACAGTTCAAATAACCACGTGCGTGATTTGGCCGCGAGCTCCAACTGGAACAAATTGTCCGTTCCATTGCTCTACTTGAATTAAAGCCCAAAACGTGGAGCTCTTTTTCTTTCACATCCCTGTCCTGAAAAAGGTCATAATTGCGATCCCGGTGTACGGTTGCGGCTTATTACTGCTCCTCCGTATTGATTTGTTGGCGCTCCGGAGAGCTGAGTGAGTGTTATTGCTCAGGCCGCAAATGACACCAAAAAGCTGTTGCGAGAGCCCAAGTCAGCTTGGAAGCGATCAATGACGTCGCCCCCGATTGGTTTCAAGTTAAAATCCATTTTACTGTGAAAAGATCAAGTAATGGGGCCCTGGGAGACATGGACACTTTTTCCACCCGCGGATCCCATCAAGTGGCCGCGCTCTGGAGACTTCACTTTTTGTTTTCGGGTCAATCCGACCGCAAGGTTCAAACTCGACAAATATTTAAGATTGAGTTTTGAGTGTTTAAATGGGTCACTTTGACCCACACCATAACCGGATAGCTACTGTCGCTCATTTGTATACCTGAATATTTTTTTTAGACCCTCAAATTTGTGATTTCCAAATAGTGTTAATATTGCAATATCTTTCTTTCTTAGCTCAAAATTGGCCAATGGGGGCAGGTATCTCATCTGATGAGGGAAAAAAGCGAGGGCTGTTTATAAGCAAAAAAAAAATGCGATTGATGATGAATAAACATGCGCGGGCGGCTCGTTAAATTACAGCACTGTGTCATTAATAACCGCCGATAATGGTCTTGGGTTTCGGGATTCTCTGGACTCTATTACAACAGCTTCTCATTTCCTGTCCCACACAGTCAAATCACCTTTCTTTTGTGCCATATTCCTCCTCGCTTCCAATAATACTCTTGAAAAAGTGCAGCGGCCATTCCGAGTGAATAAGTCATGAACGTTAACAAGCAGCCGTGGAAATTGCAATAAACCCCTAAACCTTTTTTTTTTTTCCAACGGAATCATTTCAAGGTCCACGCGCCTTGTTAATTTGCCGCCGTCGTGTTTTTTTGCTCGGCTGACTGCGATGACGCGGAAGTAATTGCTGGCGTATGCACTTTATAACAACGCCGAATGAAATTAGCTCTTGCAAAACCTCCATTAAATGAAAAAAAGGAGTAAATTGTCTCACAGTAATTCCGTGGTAAGCTGATGGTGAGATTCAAAAATTGTGACAAGATGACTTGTCTGGGGGGCATGAGGTGATGGAGAATTCCATCCTAGGAATATTACAAAGGGCTGCAAAGTTCCAGAGGAAATTACTGAAACTTTCAAAAGATGTACTTTCTCACTTTAGCTGGTTTCAATCGTTCTGCTGATGAGGGAAAACTTTTATGACTTTTTTTTTTTTTTACCCAGCAGCTTAGAATGAGTAAATGGCCCAGAAAATGTTTAGCTTCTTGTTAAACGCTCGTGCATGAGACACATGCAGAAAATGATGAACAGGCAGAGTTGATCTTGTAAATGATGCCAGCAGCTGCTTGGTGAGCTTTTAAAATCAGGGAAACAATGGCAATTTATCATCATCTTTTTTTTTTTTTTACTAGCCCGGTGTATTAGCTTCATTTGCAGAGTGGACATTTTCAGCAAATTAAGCAATCCTGGAAACGGATTGTTTGAGGCCTTAGTTAATGTTAGATTGTAAACAAAACAACTGTATTGGCTTTTGTTTTTTATATGTTTTGTTTTTAAATGTTTGTTTTACTACTGTGGAGTTTTTTAGGAACTGGCCATTGATATCATTATAGGGTCTGGTTAATAATCAAATAATTGAATATGAAGCAAAATGTTTCGCAATCTACTGTTTTATTAGATATTACAAGATACCAGCTGTACTATTTATAGCGCTCTATCATTTTTCCAGATTTTTTTCTTATTCTTGTTTGCTTATATTATCATAATTGGCATGTTTGCTCCATATAAACTAGGATTATTATTTTATAGTACATTATAGCATGCTGTGTTGATGAGAGGCGAGAGCCATGCAGCGGAAGTCAGAAAAGCGCATGCGTGATGACGTGATCTGCTCTACAGGAAGTAAATAAAGCGCCTTCCCGCGCAGTCGCACGCTTTGAAAACGAGCCGTAAAATGGATGAGCTTTATTTAGATAACATCGACGAGTATGTCAACGACCAGGACAAAATCGTAAGATTGATTTTGTGTAACTTTCACGTTCCCAGTTAGCATCGTCGCAACGTTTCAACCACGTAAGCGTCGGCGTAGCTGCCAGTGCTGAATGTCCATCGACTAAACTGCCATATAAATGCTAATGTCGATAAAATGGCGTTAATGTGGCAACAAAATCCCCATGTTTAACTACATATTGGTTAACAGGCAATTTAGATTAATTCGGCTTCCGTTTCAGTCCAGAAAAGGTGCTGAAACTATGGAAAAAGACACTAAATGGGGATCCATTGAAAGTACAGCTCCGCAGAATATTGTTTGAATGTCACATATGGCCCGATATTCAACGTCACATTGTTTGAAATTCTCTTTTAGACTCCTTCGGGGTTGATTGTACGCGCTGGTTTGCAAGCTAGAACTTTGAATTTGACAAACTAGGCTCAAAATGTATAAAGTTTTAGTTTTGAATCTTCTCTTAACGTCAATAATACTCTTAATATTTCCATGTTGGTTATTGTTTAATAACAGTTGTTTGTCTAACCTTGAACAGGTTACATATAAATGGCTGAGTCTCGCTCTTGGAGTGCACGTCAACACAGCTAAACAGTGAGCCCCCCACCCCCTCTTTAACTTAATAGAAACAAAAATGCAATATTTACTTATATTTTATTTTCATTTTCCCAGAATGCTCTACCACTACTTGGACCACAAAAGGAAGGAGAGCTCGGCTCGGCTCCACGCAACGTACTTGGTGTCGGGAAAGTTTGTAGACAATGGTCACACGGTGCGCAAAAACAACTCATCTCCTACTTGTACTATTTCTGATCATTTATTCAAGTATTTCCTCTTTACCAGAGTCACAAGGTGTCCGTGGTGCGCGAGGAACAGCTGGAAGGTGTGTCATTTCACCCACATTTCAAGAGTCTTGGAGATGAAAATGTGCATTTGTTGCTTTTTTTTGTTTTGGTTTTTGCAGACTTCAAGTCCAAGATGGGTTTGATCGTGAGCGAGCATGTTTACAGTGTCCAGAAAGCTCTGCTGAGGGACAGTGGGCCGCTCTACGCTGTCGATTACGACGCTGTCAAAGACAACCTGCTCAGCTGCGGCAAGTACGTTGGGCTCACTTGATGATTTTTACCCTTTTAACTCTAAAACTATGTACACGTGTCCCTAGTTCCTGGTTTTCACCTGCATGTGTGATGTGTGAGAGTTTGCATTCTGCTTGTTCACAGGCATAGCGCCATCCGATGCTCCGACGCCGTTCCCGTGTCCCCGGTCGAAAGAAAAACGCGGCAAGCTCCGCCCACTCCTGTTCCAGAGCCCCAACAGGGCAAGAAGCCCACCGCAAACGGCGATGTTGCGTCTTCAAAAGCCAAGCCGGCTAAGGGCATCATGGGAATGTTCGCTAGCAAAGCTGCAGCGGCTGAGAGCCAAAACGGCGGCAAAGAGGTGAAGTCAGAGCCTCGGGAAGCTGCCGCTGAGGTTTGTCCCGTTTTTGTGCGATGTAGCATGTGGGATGGAATCTGCATGCAAATGTAAAGCAATTTGAAAGAAAATGAGAAATTTGTTAAATATGTTCGCTTTTTCTAGGTGAATGTCTTCAAAGGTAAAGCATTGACAAAGTCCAATCACACGCTGAACTTCTTTGGAAATCAAAGCACGAGTAAGAGAAAATGAATTCTATTTAAACAAAGAAGCTCAAATTTAGAAGAATCTGTCACCTAAACTGTTGTGAAATATTTGCAAAAGGCAAAATAAATGCTCCTGATTTCAGAGAACCAAGAGAAACCTGTGAAGAAGGAGGAAGAAGAGACAGTGGAGTCTTCGTCGGCAGAACTGCAACAGCTGAAAAAAGAGCCAGAACAAAAGGTCACAACAGAACCGCCAAAGCACAACAAGAAAAATTCAAGGAGGTTTGTGACAGGACAATTCATTAAGTACACCATCTACATGAGATCCGGTGTAAAAATGTTGCTGGATCGCGTTCACTGCCAACGGCATTTATTCTTTTATTCTCTCAGCATATTGACCCCCCCCTTGTTTTCCTGAAGTAAAACCAAACGCCTGCAAAGTTCTGACAGTGAGGAGGAGAAGATGGAGAAAAAGAAACGACGCCGGATCAAGAAGCCTGTGCCTGACAGCAGTGAAGACGAAGACGGTAAAAAGCGTCTTACCGTGGAAATTGCTGCACTGCCCGCCCTGACAAAATCTAGCAATTTTGAAAAATTCAATAAATATTGCAGTATTAATGAGAATTGTCTGCAGTTATTCCAGATTCACCGCCACAAACAGCTGTTAGAGAAGTGGCGCCGCTGGACGTGCCAGCTAAAGAACCTGCTTCACATGTAATTGCGATGACCACTTTCATGCCTCACTTGTAATTATTCTAATAAAGAAGAAACCTTTTTTTTTCATTACAGCCGGGACTCTGCGAGACGACGAAAATACGCAAGCGCAGACGTGTCCTTAAGTCTCGAACCTTTGTGGACGAAGAAGGCTGCATCGGTAAGCAAATTACAAATGTCGACTTTCCCTCGTTTGCGGTTCTGATTCTTGTCCGGTTGCAGTGACGGAGAAAGGCTTCGAGAGTGAGTCGTACTCAGAAGACGACAGCGCCGTCAAGCAAGCGGAGACTAAAATACAGGTCAAAGCCAAAACCTCGACGAGCAAAGAGAAGAAAAGTCAGAAGAAAAGCACAGAGAACAAAGCCACCAAACAAGCTTCTATTATGGGATTTTTCCAAAAGAAGTGATGGACACACACACGTACACTTACACACTGTTCAGAAAGTTCTGGTGCTATCATACAGAAGTGATGAAACTCAATAAACATTCAATAGATATGTTTGTGTTGATGGTCAGATTTAATTTTACCGTGATGCAAAATCTGATTTACAGTGTGTGGAAACGTCTCACGTCACGAGTCTATTTTGCTACCATGCTTGCATTGATGAGAATGGCTGTGCAGTATTTGCAGGTTGAGAGCTGACACATGGAGCAGCTTTTGACACACCCTTGAGGCCAGATCGCAAACGAGTCTGGTAGAACTGGTCTTTCCCAAAAGGAAAATGATCTCTTAGGGAGTGGTGCGGAGAAAAAAAAAGAATTCATAGAGTCCTCCCTCGTTCGCTCTGTCGCCTGCTGAATTTTTTGGCTGTGGCTCCTCAAACAACTGAGTCACAGCACATGGAAAAGTTGCTCTTTTGCTCCTAACAATAGCACCAGTACCCCTGCTATTTCACTTTGCTTCTTGAAACGTTTTCAAAATGAACCTATGTTCAGTTGCTCGCTCACATCTTAATCTTTCTTTCTGCTTTTACGAACGAGGCCTAATTTTATATATAATTATTTGAGTTTGTTCATATTTCTTGTATGTACTTCATTATACTTCAACCTAATGTTACTGTATTTTTTAAATTAGTTTGGATTTTCTGTACAATGTAATTTTTTAAAATTTAATACAAGATCTAAACTCATATTTTATACTTTACTGTATTTCTTTTAACGGAGTGACCATTTTTCAATGTAATTTATGTCATCATTCAGGAGGAATGACGTCATGGCAATCCACCGCGGGGGCGGGGACGAGGTGGTGGCCAGGCAGCCAGCAGCCAGTACTCATCCACCGGTGTCATGGCTTCCTAGCAGTCGGAGGGGACTGAATGAGAGCAAAAACAAGCCCGCTTGTCTCCAAGGTCCCGACGCGTTATCACCCTTTTCCGACTGAACCGAGGAGCGGGGGCTCGCTCCGCCTCGCCTTCCCCCCAGGACATAGTCTTTCCAAATAATTTCTGCTGAATCGGAGCCTTCTATCCCCGCCGACGTTTCAAGGCTAGCACCGCGGTGGTGGAAGATGGCCGACCCGGCGGAGTGCACCATCAAAGTGATGTGCCGTTTTAGGCCTCTCAACAGCTCCGAGGTGACCAGAGGAGACCGATACATTCCCAAGTTCCAAGGGGAAGACACCGTTATTATCGCGGTGAGTCCAACGACAACCGAGGCGATGTTTGTTGTCGCTATTAACCGGGGCCCCCGGGCTCAAGTCCGATACGCCATTTTAATTGTCTTGTAACGTTACGGGAAGTTAGCGCCCTTAGCTTGTTAGCTCGAAGGCTTGAGTCGCCCAGGAAGAGGCAACCGGCGCCCGGTGAGCTGTCACCGGGATTCGACATTTACAATCCGGTATACAGTCCATATTTTGGGTATGGCGTCACCCTAAATGACAGCCCGCTTGTCTTGTTAGCCCCAGCCCCGGCTAGCCAGCTGTCAATCAACAAAGCCTCCCAACACTGTGCCAGTTAGCCACATTAGCCGCGTTAGCGCACAGTACAAAAAGAACCTTTACTTACGCACAGTAAACATTACAAAAGGGGACTAATGCTAATTGCTAAGCCATTTGGAGTGGCCAGGGACCGATCTCTGATTTGATAGTGGCCAACAGTTGTCTACTAGCCGGCCTTTGGGCTAAGCTTGACCGACCTTAACAGTTATTTAATGAAAATCACAAGTAGCATTTAGCTGCTCCAGTTACTTCACTCAACAACCGAGACGCTTGGTGACATGAATGTGTTTGTATTTATGTTTAAATAAAAGAAGAACATGCGATAATAGTGATCTAAAATGCTCAATGACGTCTGTGGAATTGTCTCCTTTTTAACGCAGGTCATCTGTCATGTGACGCTGAATCCTATCGATCGATACCTGGCAATCGAACGCACCTTTGGCGGGTTCTGCCACATTATTCACTCCTGAAAACAGTCCAAGTGAAATATGCTAATTCCATGATTTGTGGCACTTTTCAGGCTTATAGCTTACAATATTGTGGAATCATGAAAGGCTGCTAATGATAAACATGAACCCTCCCCAGTCACGTGACACTAATCATACCACCTAACACAAATGTCACAAAAGGTCAAGTACCGATGGGGTCATTGGTTTACTCACAAATTTCCTTGGTGGGAAAAGTTCTATTCAGGCTATTTTAGTTTTAATACAGCAGTAAAGTAAAATTGGATCATTTCCCACGGCATACGTGATTATCTCTCATGACACCCCCAAACTCCATAACAGCTTCCGTACAAATAAATGGTGGACAGATGATTTGATATCAGAAATGAAAGGACGCTGGTGTATGAAAAACATACCATTAGGTGCTTTCCTATTAGCCATTTTATTGCATTGTGCACTCAGCGATACTTTGCGTACTGTGCGTAATAAAAAAAGAAAAGAATACTAACTTCTCACTATAGCAAATTTCAGCCTTTGGTGCTGTATCTCTTGGATTAGACTTCTGGCCTGGCCTCCATTGCTGCTTTAAGTGTTGTCTCTGTGCGCTTGCCACACTGGAAGGCTGGATAACGAACGCTAAAGTCTACTGCAGCACGTTCATTCAGCTTTTCCATCAAGCTTCCTACATTGTTTCAATCTCAATGTTTGGCATTTGCTCAGCCTATAAAATGGTGGCTAAGCATTCAGCGGCTTGGCTGCCGCTCTTGTGGACTTTGGTTCTTGCCAGTTGTCCGCCTTCCGTTTGAATACTTTGAAATTACGCGAATGAAATGAAAGCCTCACTAGAATGAAAATGTCATTTGGAGAGAAAGGCGAAGATGGACGACTTGAGTCTACTGCAGGAGGAAAGAAAGTGGGAAATTATTTGGGTGGGTGCGGCGTGCAGGTGAGACTATTGTAAGGAGCTGCGCTATCGTGTTGTGTTCTGCCTAGCAACAAAGTCCAGCGAGATTTCTTCCCATTGTGCAACGTGAACACTATCACCAGCAAAGCCATCAGGAAATCCTTTCGCACGAGCCTCCGCCTCCTCCTTGTCACTGTAATTATATTTTCACGTTGAGCGCATAATCCCAAATGTAGATGATAAAGCCAATGGTCTCGTCGACAATGAGGAGTTGACAGAACGGCTTTTGCGCTGTTGTTTACCTCCGACGTCTGCCCCGGCCGATAGCGGCCCGGCGCGCTGGCAGCCGTCGGGTTTACGTGCAAGCAAGTAAATGATCAGCCCATTAAGATGACAAGCGGCGCTTGACACGCAAGCGCCTGTTTACCTGAGATTATTTGAGACGTGGTGACAATGTTTCTCTCCTACTCGGTCACGTCTAAAGCAATTGTTGGAACACGATTTCAAATCATTGTACTGATGTTTCACGGCCACGCAGGAATAACGCAAAGGCTAATGTAATGTGCATCAGTCCAATTTGGTTTCTGCACTCAGCGCTGACATTCCATCATCATAGGCCAGTGATTTACATACGGATGGATGACACTACATATTACCGTTTGTTTCATATTGAACATGCTCATCCGCTCTTCACGTCATGCTGTACACGCAGACCGGATTTTCTTTGAGCATGATGTCAGTTGGAACTCCACCCAGCTGAGTGGACTTAATGACTCAACGTGAAGTTAAAACCTCCAGAGACGTTCGGCTTCTGGCTCGTTGATTGGAAATGACGTTTACCCCGTATGATTATCATGCACTTGATTGTGGTTGGAAGACTGCATGCTTTTTACCTAAATTGCCGATGCCAACATCGACTGGCAGATTGAGGAGCTCAAAAGACAGACTTTGCTTTCGCAAGCCAAGTCACTTTCAATTCTAAAAGCCCGAAAACTTCTCTTGCTCGGCAGTTGCGGTCTATTTTCTCGCTGCGTGCAGGTTTTTACAGATAATAATACATTTGGTTTTGGGATGCACTTTGCACTTGAAGGCAGTTCTCATTCCCTCCTATTTGTCTTCCAGAGCAAACCATACATGTTTGACCGAGTCTTTCAGTCCAGCACGACACAGGAGCAAGTGTACAATGCCTGCGCTCAGAAGATTGTCAAAGGTAAGGCGCTAATAATCCAAAAAGTAGGTCAAAATAAGACTCTTATCATGTCGTCTCGTAGATGTTCTTGAGGGATACAACGGGACCATTTTTGCCTACGGCCAGACGTCCTCCGGGAAAACGCACACCATGGAGGTGCGTGTAAAGACAAATGTGTAAATAGACGGAGTTGTTGTTTTTTTCTTTCTGAAATGACCTTGCGGTGTCTCTGATTCCTCAGGGGAACCTCCACGATACAGACGCCATGGGCATCATCCCCAGGATAGTGCAGGACATCTTCAACTACATCTACTCCATGGACGAGAACCTGGAGTTTCATATCAAAGTAAGTCGACAGACGAGCTGCTCGGATGCAGGCGCAAATCAGCTCAACGTTCATCATCTTCGTCTCTTTCCAGGTTTCCTATTTTGAAATTTACTTAGATAAGATCCGGGACCTGTTGGATGGTAAGTGGGCCAGATTTCCTTAATTATCTTTTTCATGCGGTTGCAAAGCGAAGCTCACACTTAAAGTAAAGGGCACAGTTGGATGTTTGCAACTTAGAAAAATGAAATGACAAAGCTCATTTAGTCGTGCACTTGTTATATTTTTTGTATATGTTTTTGAGTCGCTCTTGTTTGTTCCCAGTGTCAAAGACCAATTTGTCAGTGCATGAAGACAAAAACCGAGTACCCTATGTGAAGGTAAAACACAGCACACAAGTTTCTAAAATCGGCCCGAGTCTGCGACCAAACAACCCATGCTCTTGTGTCCCCAGGGCTGCACCGAACGCTTTGTCTGCAGTCCGGATGAGGTCATGGACACCATCGACGAAGGCAAATCCAACAGACACGTAGCAGTCACAAGTAAGACAAACCCATCCTCGACCCGCCCGTTGAGGTGCTGAGGCGCTGAGCCAGACGTCTCTGCTCTTTAGACATGAACGAGCACAGCTCCAGGAGTCACAGCATCTTCCTGATCAACGTCAAGCAGGAGAACACCCAGACGGAGCAGAAGCTGAGCGGGAAACTCTACCTGGTGGATCTGGCCGGTAGCGAAAAGGTGCTTGCAGAACTGAGTCTGGACTGACTCCCCTTTAGGGCTGCACGACATAGTTGCTGAAGACAGTGATATTGATATTATTCCTGATATTTAACATGTACCTTGATGACTTGAATGACTTTTTATATATTTAACCAGCGAAGTACTTTTTTTTTTTTCCTCCATGCGGCAAAATAAGCAAGCTAATTAATTGTAACGACCCCAGATAATGTTCAAATATTTGAATGGAGATTCACAATTTGGTCAATGTCCGACTGGACTGGTCCAATTCCGATTAAACAATTATTGCATGTCAATTATTGCATTGCCACGATGAGAATATTTTTTCCATATGCTGGCTGGCCAGCACATGGAAATTTGGCTACTGCCGATATTAGCGAATTTTCCTCATGCTAATCTCACATCAGGTCAGCAAAACGGGAGCGGAGGGAGCCGTGCTGGATGAAGCCAAGAACATCAATAAGTCGCTGTCTTCCCTCGGGAACGTCATCTCCGCTCTGGCTGAAGGGACGGTAAATACTGTGATTTCATTACCATTCGAAAGGATGCCACCACGTTTTTCTTAGACAATACAACACAATGCAATGTCGCGCATTTCACAACAGCGGGAGCTCGAACAAAGTCCTTGAGATATAACAACGGGACAACCACAAAAAGAGTGAAAGCAGTAAATTAGAACATGTCGACACGCATGAGCCAAGTGAAAATGCCACCCTCGGCTTTGCTTTTGTCCACCTTGGCAGTGTGGAGTCGGGATTCTGCTGCCCTTCACCTCTCCCTGACCCGTCCGCAGCCGTCCTGCTGCATAAGCAACTATGAAATAATTGGCAGAGTGCAAATATCCACTGCCCCCTGACAACACGTTAGCATTAAAAAAAAAAAAACTGCATTTAAGATGCTGCCTCTTTTATTCTGACATGAAACGTGTACACACAATAGGAAGCATTGAAATCACTACTCTGCAGTGGTTTTCACCAAATCTCCAAATTTTATATGACGATGGATAAAACCTGTTTGTCATACAAATACAAGCACAAGCAGAAGGTCACCAGATTACTTGTAATGCATAAAAAAAAACTAAACTAATGTGTGTTTTCACCAAGGCCTACATACCCTACCGAGACAGCAAGATGACGCGTATCCTTCAAGACTCGCTGGGCGGCAACTGTCGCACCACAATCGTCATCTGCTGCTCACCTTCCTCTTACAACGAGTGTGAAAGCAAATCAACCCTCATGTTCGGACAAAGGTAAGCAAGAACAAAATAAAAGTAAAAATTTGCTTTCAAATGGCTGCTTTGCAACCTCAAACGGCTTTTGTCGGTTTCTTCTTCACAGAGCAAAGACCATCAAGAACACGGTGACGGTGAACGTCGAGCTGACAGCGGAACAGTGGAAGCAGAAGTACGAGCGGGAGAAGGAGAAGAACAAGACCTTGAGGAACACTGTCACCTGGCTAGAGAACGAGCTCAATCGCTGGAGGAACGGTGAGTTGAACGGAGTTATTTTCTCGTCGGTTTGAGCGCAGATCTGTGTATTCACGCCAGCTTTTCCTTGTCCCAGGAGAGAGCGTGCCAGTGGAGGAGCAGTTCGACAAGGAGAAGGCCAACGCCGAGGTTTTGGCCCTCGACAACATCCTCAACGACAAGCCGGCGTCCACGCCCAACGTGCCCGGCGTGCGCCTCACCGACGTGGAGAAGGACAAGTGCGAGGCCGAGCTGTCCAAGCTCTATAAGCAGCTGGACGACAAGGTGAAAAAAAAAATATTCAAGTCTCTTAACTGTATTGCTGTTTTTTGTTATAATTTGAAACTTTCACTTTGTACTTATTTTTTCAAATCAAGCTTGAGAGTGCGCAATTATTTTACCAGATGACTATCGCACTTCATTACATGCTGTGTTTGTAGATATCAAGCCGGCGGGTCACGGCTTGGGGCACCCCACCTTGTGTCTATTGCGTTGAAAAGGAGCGCGTCGGATTGTTAACGAGAGTTAAGGGCAAAAGATTTGTGTAATTCCAGACTGGAAATACAAAACAAAACCACACATCTTTAACCTTACATAATTGAATTTTCACTTAAAAAAAAAAAAGCGCTCTAAGTGTAATATTTTCATTTGCATGGAAAGGAATGTAGTGACCACCTTCAATGGTGGGGCGGCGCCCTCTATGTTGTCATCAATGAAAATACAAATTTCTCGGCTGTCTCTCACCTTGGCCGCAGTGCGATGCCGCGCTGCGAATGCTAATGCGGCTGCACGCCTGCATCTCTGCAGGATGAAGAGATCAACCAGCAAAGTCAGCTGGCCGAGAAGCTCAAGCAGCAGATGCTGGACCAGGAGGAGGTGAGCCCTGTAGTCCACAAACAAATGTCCAAGCTGTGTGTGTGTTTTTTTTTCTTTCTCTTGCTCGCTGTCTCTCAGCGTGTGTAGTTTTTTTAAATTCAACTTTTTGTCCGGGCAGCTGCTGGTATCATCACGTCGCGACCATGAGAACCTCCAAGCCGAGCTCAACCGCCTGCAGGCCGAAAATGAGGCCTCCAAGGAGGAGGTGAAGGAGGTGCTGCAGGCTTTGGAGGAGCTAGCTGTCAACTACGATCAGAAGAGCCAGGAGGTGGAGGACAAGACCAAAGAGTTTGAGGTTATCAGCGAGGAGCTCAACCAGAAATCGGTGAGGGATACCTGAGAACTTGATTGTAGGCACATTTTCATGAAGAAGCAAATCATGTGGTTGTGAAATTTCACATTTAATGGCTGCGCTGAGCATTCCACAGACGCGCAAATATTTTTTAAAGTAAAATTTTAGCCATTTGTGTCTCCTTTAACGGAGGAGCCGTGGAGTTGTTACTGAAGTCTTCTTCTCCGCAGTCCATCCTGTCATCTTTGGACTCGGAGCTCCAGAAGGTGAAGGAGATGTCTAACCACCAGAAGAAGAGAGTGACGGAGATGATGTCATCACTTCTCAAAGATTTGGCTGAGATCGGCATCGCCGTGGGCAGCAATGACATTAAGGTGAAGAGAAGCAGAAGTGAAGCCTGTCCTGTCCTGTCCGTCCCTCTTTGCGGTTCTCCCCAGCCGCCCTTCTCATCGTATTCCCCATGTCTGTAGCAGCACGAAGGTGGCAGCGGCTTCATCGACGAGGAATTCACGGTGGCCCGTCTGTACATCAGCAAGATGAAGTCGGAAGTGAAGACCATGGTGAAGCGCTGCAAGCAGCTGGAGGGCACCCAGTCGGAGAGCAACAAGAAGATTGACGAGAACGAGAAAGAGCTGGCCGCTTGTCAGCTGCGCATCTCTCAGGTGAGCGCCGCCACCGACCCGGAGAGCCAACGGAGCGTTGTGAAATAACGAGCGGCCTTTCTCTCGTTTTGAAGCACGAGGCCAAGATCAAGTCCCTGACGGAGTACCTGCAGAACGTGGAGCACAAGAAGAGGCAGCTGGAGGAGAACGTAGACTCGCTCAACGAGGAACTGGTCAAACTCAGCGCACAGGGTGCAATTCCGATCCTCTTTAACAGTAGACTCAAAAAAAAAAAAAGCGTCAAAAATGACTTTTCCTTAAAATGACTTGCAATGAATGGAAGTTTTCTCTTTCTCAGTTTGTTTTAACAAATGTTGTTGCGTATGTTGTGGTTCCATGTCTGTGACAAGATCTTGTCGCACTTAGATAGCATTCTAACGTTTTCTTGAGAGCCATTCAGCATTTTTGCTGGATCTCAGTATAAGATAGTCATGTCTCTACAGAAAGGCAAAAATAGACCAATCTCGTCATACATCACCAATTATTTAAAAGTAATCGCAAATGTCAGTCGGATGTCGAGGAGATGCCAACCCTGCGGTTTTCTTGTCATGGTGACACGTCTGCCTTTGTGTTTTGCAGAGAAAGTCCACGCAATGGAAAAGGAGAACGAGATCCAGACCGCCAACGAAGTCAAGGTGCGTGACTCGGCTCTTGCCAATCACCTGCCTTCTCTCCAATTACCGTCCCGAAAAGTAGCATTTGTTGCATCGCAGGAAGCAGTGGAGAAGCAGATCCACTCTCACCGCGATGCTCACCAGAAACAGATCAGCAGCCTGAGGGACGAGCTGGACAGCAAGGAAAAGCTCATCACCGAGCTGCAGGAGTAAGACAGCACCACGCCATCTCCGACGCGCCTCTAGGAGAAGAGACGCGGCGCTTATTCGTACTGTCATATTTTCCAGCCTGAACCAGAAGATTATGCTGGAGCAGGAGAGGCTACGAGTGGAGCATGAAAAGCTCAAGTCCACCGATCAGGACAAGAGCCGCAAACTGCACGACCTCACGTAGGTTCCCACACAACTGACAAAAGACAACCAAAGAGAATGAACTTTGTTTTTCAGACTGGCTGTCTTTGAGCATTTTGACCGCACAATGCTGCTTTTTCGTAACAATATAAGCACCAAACGTAACAAAAGAAAAGGAGAAATGTGAGAAGCATGACCACTCTGCATGTCCATCCAGGGTGATGCAGGACAGGCGGGAGCAGGCCAGGCAGGACCTAAAGGGTCTGGAGGAGACAGTGGTGAGTTGGGAGTCAGAGCCCGTTTCAATTTTCTCAAAAGCGTCTGTCTATCTTGCCTTATGTTTTCTTTTCCTTCAAGGCAAAAGAGTTGCAGACTTTGCACAACCTGAGGAAGCTGTTTGTCCAGGACTTGGCCACACGCGTGAAAAAGGTGAGACAAATATGGGGATGGCAGCAGGATTTGGATGTAGGCTAAATAGTAGCCAGCTCATGCCATCTTTACATGCTGTTGCTAATTGTAACGCCAACGCTCTCTCCCGTTTGTGTGCAGAGTGCCGAGATGGACTCGGACGACACCGGGGGCAGCGCGGCCCAGAAGCAGAAAATATCCTTTCTTGAGAACAATCTTGAGCAGCTCACCAAGGTTCACAAACAGGTAGGACGCCTGAAATACGTCACGTCCGCCATTAGCTGTAGCGCCATCATCCAAATTTGTTTTTTGCCGCTAGCTGGTACGCGACAACGCAGATCTTCGCTGTGAGCTTCCGAAGCTGGAGAAGCGCCTTCGTGCTACAGCTGAGCGGGTCAAGGCGCTGGAGTCTGCACTGAAGGAGGCCAAGGAGAACGCCGCCCGTGACCGCAAGCGCTACCAGCAGGAGGTGGATCGCATCAAGGAGGCCGTCAGGGCCAAGAACATGGCCAGGCGGGGACACTCGGCACAGATCGGTCAGTGCGGGCAAAAGTTAATCTTTTCTATACTATAGCTAAGCAGAGAAATAACTTGTGTAACTCAAACATCGCCTTCAAAGTGTAGACTTGCGTTAGAATAATTAGTCAAAGTACTCAAGAAAATGTCCAAAGATATATTAATAGAATCAAAAATAAGCTTTGTCAGCAGAAGTGCCCCAAACTCTTAAAGTTTGCATCCTCTGAAAATATATTACAAACCAATTTACTCAAACTGCTAACAGAAAGCATAACAATAGCGTCGTTTTTGTTGTTGTGGTCTTCATCTTATTCTCCCACCACCGC
The DNA here is from genome assembly GCF_033458585.1 of Syngnathus typhle. Lineage (NCBI taxonomy): Eukaryota > Metazoa > Chordata > Actinopteri > Syngnathiformes > Syngnathidae > Syngnathus > Syngnathus typhle. Next base: position 9,405,277 of record NC_083750.1, on the reverse strand, counting down.
AGCTAAACCTATCCGGCCCGGGCAGCAGCCGGTGGCGTCCCCCACCCACCCCAACATCAATCGCAGCGGGGGAGGTTTCTACCAGAACAGCCAGACGGTATCCATCAGGGGCGGCGGCTCGGCCCCTACCAAGACGGACAGAAAGTATGCCCACCCACGCCTCTTAAATTTGGTGACTGATGCTGCTATTGTCCATCTGCGCGTATTCATTGCTATCGTCTCTCTTTAGCTGAAGCGGGACAAGAAAGACGAAGGTCAGCCGACCCTCCGCACCCCCCTCGCACCCCCCTCGCACCTCCTGCTGGCATCGTCATTCCATTACAGCTTCCCAGCTGCCCAGGAGTGAGTGTGCGGATTATAAATATTTATAAAATATATACAAATATTCCTGGCTGTAAAGCTCCGACCCGCTTGCTTACCCGTCACCACAAAAACAAACAGACGACAGATTGAATTTACAACGCAAGCTACTAAAAAAAAAATGTTGAATAACAATATCCAATACAACCAGTCTCGAACAGCCGCAGCAGCCTTGGCCAGCAAAAACTGCACGTGACTTGAATGTGTAGCTTTCCTTTTTCTTTTCTCTTTTTTTGTTTGGCACATGTTTGTCAACGTGGTTGTCGCGTGAGTAGTTGTGCCCTGCAGACTCCCCTCCCCCCCTCCCCCACAAACTGAATGTAACACTAAAATAATAAAAGGCGAAAACAAAAAGGAGAGATCCTGCGGCCAGCCAGACGTAGCTTTGTAGGTGAAAAGCAACAACGCTGTACATTTCGTACGTTAGCAGCACACCGGTTTCTCCGCGATAATTTCTAAGGATGACATCAATATATAGATACTGTACTTATACATGGTGGGCCAAATGGGAGGTGGACATTTCAAAATGCTTTTATTAGATGGCAGTACATTGGCAGCATCTTTTCATTGGCAGCATCTTTTCCTTCCTGATAACCCTTCCACTGCTTAAACCAACTTTATTGCCTTTCATCCTTCCTTTCACTCTTATCGATGTTCCCTCCTTCCTCCCTTCTTTCCTGTCAGACTATCCACCCTTCCTCTCCTCTTCTTTCCCTTGCTCCCTTATCCCTCTGTCCCATCTTTTTTCCTCCCTACCTACTCTCGCTCTAACCCTAACCCTTTTCTCCCTGCCTCCTTTCATAGCATCAACATTTCTTTCACCTCCCTCCAGGAAGTGAGTTGAAATTGAGCGTCCACCTCCTTTTGTCGCGCCGCGTATATGAAATCCAGCTAGCGGCTCGACGCCCATCTTACTCTTTTTGTTGTGCGTCTTTTCCCTTGTACAAAGATTATTCAAATTTGTCAGCGCGCCACTCACTTGCTGTTCACATGGCCATGGAGGAGGAAAAAAAAAAAACGAAGTCAAGATGTGCAAGCGTGTACTGTAGATGTATTTAACTGGACACCTGTGGAGGCCAATTGTTTTTTGTGGTTAACTTAAAGCCGTATACTCGTCGCGTCACAAAGGAAAGGAAAAGAAACGGACGCCGATGATCCAGTCCAGGCATTTTAAGGCCTGCTAGGTTAACTCTGTAAAGCTACGTGTGTGTTTTTACCCAGCTCGATGACTATTTATAGCCACTGCGGCCATTTTGTGCGTCTTATGTGCTCCTTTGACTGCTTTGGATGCGTCCCATCGTCCACTTGCAGGGACGGCTGCTCACGCATCACTCGGCAAAATGCAGCATCCAAACCAAGTCATTGCGATGTTTTATTTAATTCAATAAAAAGGTGTAGGATTTTTTTTTTTAATCTTAACGTTGTTTTTGGGGGTTATGTTTCACCCCCCGCCCTTGACGCAGTGAATCCCCAGTACGTTGTTACAGAGGACTATTAAGATCACGCTTAAAGGAAAATGAGAAATGAAGTGCGCAGAAATTTGTGAGAATAAAGAGCTATTTAAAATCCATTTTGAGAAAAGGTATTTTTTCAAAAGAAAAAAAGGTTTTTCTCATTTAAATGTGAGATACGTACTCCAAATTAGTCATTCTTTGGGGAGTAGTCTTTTGCTCTGAGGGGGAAAAAAGTGTCATCGCTAGAAAAAAAATGGGGTTTTCCCCAAAAATGTCAGTTTTTTTCAAGAATAACAGTTGGATTGTTCTGCTGATAAATCACAAGGAAGTAATTATTTTGAGATTTTCTTTCAATATTTTTCTCTTAAAAACATCATTGAAATTAGGGGATAAATTAGATTTTTTTTTTTCATAAATCTTCATGATCAAGATTTCTTTCCTGTTTTTTTTTTTCTTTAAAATTGAAAATTCGACTGAAGAAAATCCTAAAGTATGAGTATCATAAAAAGACAAATGAAAAAAAACAAAGAAATTAGGCATTTCTTAATGCTGAGACTGAGACTTTGGCAAAAAATAACTTCTTAAAATGGGACGAATGCGGAAAAATGACTTGGAAAAAATACCATTATATATCGAAGTGTCACTGTACCTTGCTCATATTCCTTGTCGCCTATACTTGTGGGTTTTTTTTTGGGTGTGGCCCTAATACTCCTTCAGTGCGTTGTAATCACAGCATGAGGACGCCAACACCGCGTGCAAGTGCAATATATACTGTAAGATACACTGTACAACACACACATCCTCATGTAACATTTACCATACAAAAAAAAAACATGATCCATTTATTTAAAGATTAAAATATTTCAACATGGACTTTGGAAGCACTCCATCAGTTTTGGAGTCAAGTCGCACTTTAGGCTAGACTCTCGCGCCTCCTCCCTCTGTAATGAAGCAAGTAATTGAGCATGGACCTCCAAATGATTCTGCGGTCTTTCACCTCTCACCAAAAACTGGATATGAAATGGAAACTTAGATTGATGTGGCTCCCAATCAACTTCAATTGAAATTAAAGCTAAAACTGGAAAAAAAATCCACTTTTTTATTACTGTGTAATAGTTGGTTCATTTTTAAGGGTCGTTGTTGTTATGGGGGGTAAATCCATACGTGGACAAAAGGTACTGGATCATTCCCGGCTAATTGGGGCACAAAGTTGAGGTTCTGACATGGACGCAGACGAGCTCACCGTTTTTTTGTGTGTGTTTTTTTTGTTTGTTTTTGGATTGACTGCATGATGTAAATGTATGTGTGATTAAATAATTATCAGTCAACACATTCAGCTCTTGTCTCTGTGCCTCTTTGGACAATTCTACCCATTTGATTATTTTTTCTTGGTAATGTAGAATTTAAAATGTAGGTTTTAATATTTTTCTGTTTATTTTAATGTATTTTTTGCTCTTTTCTGTAATAATTGGTTAATGATGTCAAATTTGCAGTTTAGATTTTGTAATTTGAAACCTACAAATGTTTTTGAGTTCATTTCCCTTTTTATTTATACTGTACTTATTTATATTTCTGTTTTCTGGTAGTGTGTTAGTTTAAAATCTATGTTTAGAATATTAAAATACAGTTTTGTACTTCTTTTGACCAGAACCCCCTGTGAAGCGGACGGCAGTGCTTCACCTTCGTGGTTTTATTTTATTATTTATTCGTAAAAGTACCCATTATGAAGCCTGCAGATATTTTTCCTTAAGTACCTCTAATCTTTGGGTTTTGGCTTGCTGCTTTATACTAAATACCAGTTATATTTTCATAAATTTCAAGTAGATGTTGACGCTTGTTTTTGTAGTTACACGTTTCAATACCTAGAGGGCGCAACCATTCTGTTAGCGTGAAAAAAAGTAGAACACTTCAGGCTCCCGGAAAGATGAACGCAACACGCTAGGAGGTCTTACTCCAAAAACGAATCGGTTAATTGTGTGAATTAACTTTCGGTCGATAGTTCTCTGAAAAGAAACGAATCAAAATGTCGAAGTTTGTCTTACAAAAAGTTTCGACTTGAGCTCGCCGGGTTTGGCGCGTGCAACCGTGACGTCGACGAACGTCAGCTTTCACGTGGAAGGGAGCGAGTAGTTGAGCAACTCGAAGCAGACAGGAAGTGATTCCTTCTCGGCGTCAAGGCTTGACAAGTGTGCGGTTTATTTTTTTTTTATATGCACAAAAGCTGACCTGGGTGAAATCGACCGGGATTTAAACAGCACCAACCACCCAGCCGGGTCCACCAGGATGTGTTACCCTTGAGGTAAGCGACTTTAACGGGACATTTTCCCCCTCCCCTTGACGCTCCGGGACATCCAGTTAGCCGCCATGCTAATTAGCGAGCCTCGGATTTGTTTTACGGTGTTTTATCGACCCCTTATGTGTTATGTTGACGTGGCTATGTTTTGAAATTACTTTTCTGGTGTTTCAAGAGTCGTTATTAAAGTGATAGATAAAGGTATCCAGGTGGCGGAAAAAGTTGGGTGGAATGTTCCAGGAAGTGTCACAATCCCAATACACGAGTGGAGTAGATAGCAGGGCTGGTCTGATTTTATTTATTTTTTTAAATGCCAAGAACAAGATTTATCCATTAACTTTCTACGGCGTTTATCCTCTTGATGGTCGCTGGTGAACTCGAGGAATTTGATGACTTCATCAATGTTCCGCTCACAGTTCTCACAATTTGGTCCAGATATTGTGGAATCACTAGTGGATGGCTTGGTGTGTGTGTGTTTTTTTTTAAAATAAATAAACAATACTTTTTATTATTTGTCTTCTCTGAAGAATAACTTTCTGTCAGTACGAAAGCAATGGACTCAGTCGCCGTTCAATGGCATGGCACATTATTTAACTTCTGTTTTATTAACAGACGTGTTGCCAGTCAATCAGCAATCCCATGTAGACAAACAATTAACTGGTCACCAGTCAATCTAAGAGCACACAGACAAACAATAGACTGGTTGCTGTCCAATGTCAAACAATTGATCGGTCGCTGGATTATGTCGGGGCACACAGACAAACAAGACCGCTTGCTGTTTAATGCGAGGATACATTGATGCTTATTTTGTTTTAATAGTCAAATACATAGATAAGATGCCTTTTAAATTCCTGTGTGCGTCTGTGTGTGTGTGTGTGTACACACGCACAGCATAAAACTATGCGCGCAATCACAAAGATGAGCATCGACTTGTCTGTGTCATACGTTTAGCTGGCGTGGCAGCGTGCGAGTCACGTTATTAGCGTTAGCGTCTAATCTTCCCATCCCCACGAGGTGTTTGCGTTTCAAGAGGATTTACGGGTCTTCTTATTCACTTCCGTTTATCAGGTTACGACCATATTAGGAAGGCTAAGACATCTGGCTCTTTGTGTCTGCTGTTTTGTTGTTGTTGTTGTGTCATGCACACAACCAGAGCGTGCCTAATGGGCAAATAACAGACACTCTATTAGGTACACCAGCTAGAGGCATTAAAGGTATTGCAGAGCCTCTTGGGGATGGCGGTGTGTCTGGCTCAGTGTTTGCAATCTTGACTTCTTCTTTTGTCTTCCCATCAGCCTGACTGCGGAGGCCATGTCGGACGACGTGTAATCAAGCCCGGCGGACAGCAGGAGGCGCCATGGCGGAGCTGCCCATCGCTCCAGGCCAGGTCTACATCGAGGTGGAGTACGACTACGAGTACAAGTCCAAAGACCGACTGGTCAGCATCCACCAGGGAGAATGCTTCATGCTGGTCCAGAAGACCAATGAAGACTGGTGGAAGGTGCGCAAGGAGGAGGGCAGCAAGGCCTTTTACGTGCCAGCCCAGTACGTCAGAGAGGTCCGCAAAGCCCTCATGCCACCCCCTAAGCCTTTACCTCATCACCCCGTTTCCGCCGGGAACACCCCTCCTCATCACCCCGTTTCAGCCGGGAACACCCCGCCTCAGAACACTGGTGCTGTCTGGGTAAAACCAGCTAATCTGGATCTGGCATTGCTGGACTCCTCTGCAGACAGACCCGAGTCCATCCCAGCACGTTCGCCCTCTGCTCATTCCACCTCGTCCATGCATTTGACGCCGCCCATCCAGCGGCGGGACAGTAACCACCACCAGCATGTCCCCGGCACCCCCACGAGGCTTGAGCGATCTTTAGGTGAAATCCTGGCCCAGAGCTCCGTACCGGGGCCTTCCCAACGAAGCAGCACGTTGCCGCGCACCTGGGCCCGATCTCCAGTGTTGAGCCGGGCCCCGCTGGACGTGGACAGCCCCCCGCACTCGGCGGGTGAGGAACAGCGGACCAACGACTCTGAGTCCGGGGACGAACTGAGCAGCAGTTCTACCGAACAACTCCAGGTGAAGTAACTTTGATTGGTTCTTGCATAATTGGTATGTGGCCATTTTCCTCAGTCCTGGATTATTTCTTTATGTACAGACCTCTGCTCTGACTTTTTTGCCTTGTGTTGATTGGTTGAGGTTGGGGTTGGGGATGGAACCCGGTTTGGGTTGGGGTTAGGTCTGAATTTGGTTTCGAGTTGACTGGCTTAGTGTCGGTTTATTGGTTTGAGTCCAAGTTAGGGCCTGGTTGGTATGAAATGTGCAACCTGAATGAAAGCGCCTTTCCTTGCATTGTCGAACTTCTTTCCTAGCTCAGGAACTCTGGGACATAAATGACAGTTAAAAGGCCACGGAAAATGTCACTCCGAGTGCTTGTAAAGCCCCCAGCGCTTTAGTGGCTGTCTGGCCCAGTCCGCCCACCATTGTGGTCATTGCTCGCACGCTTCGCTGTGGATTTATTTGTGCTTGTTTTGAGAGAGGCAAAACAAAGACAAATAAGACAAATTTTTGTCTTTGTTTTGACTCGGGGCTAAAAGCGAGCCTGCTCAGGAAGAAATCCCGGCGCCTCCTGAGGCCTGGCTGGATCTCAACCTGGAACGCGCGCACGCATATTAAGACTCCTTTTGCTGTCTCGGTTTATTTCTCGTGATAAAAATTCACCACGTTCTCTCCGGGCTCCAGTCCAGTCCAGTCCAGTTATAGATGTTTTATATATATTTATAGACCACCCCGAAACATGCTTGTTTGGCTAATGTTTGTCAAAGACAGTGCATGACATGCCGCTTGGAAGGAAAGACTCTGTGATGATCTCCATTGCAGGGATCCCTTTCAACGAAGTCTCTCAATAATAATCGACATTCTGTGCACTGATTAGGAGGGGATCATCTGCTGACTCTTTGATTAGACACAACAAGCGTGTGTGTGCACACTTCGCTAGATAGAGCTTTTCTTCTTAATCCCTACAATCTCTTCAATTGTCTGTGTGTGTGTGTGTTATGTCAGCAGATCACTGCACTCTCTCTCTCGGTCTACCTCTGTGTGTGTGTGTACAATAATGGTGTGCATTTAGCATTTTTCCCCATGTCGGACACACACCAAGCGGTCACGGCGACAGCAGCGCGACAGTAGTGAACATCGTCATGTACCCAGATGACAACCGCACGGTAGGACGGACGGACGGACGCTCGCTCACTCACTCGCTCGCTTCATCTTGAATGTCAGTCAGCACATTTTGCACACAGGGTGTCAACAGCGCTCGTGGTGACAAGCGTCCTGGGACGCACGACAGACTGACCAAAAGGGTTGAACTAGCGGCGCAAGCATTTATTGACGATATGCAATTGTCAATTACCTTGAGGAATTGCCATTGTTTAAAATGCCTTTGATTTCAGCCAATTGCATTTCGGTCGAGCAAAGACGACGGCCTTCAAATGGTTCCTACTCAAAATCCAATTCCTGATTTTACTCCCCTTCTCTTCTAGACAAAAGAAATGACAATTCAAAATGAGATTGGCTCTTTGTTCCCCATTCTGGGATGTACTTTATTTCTTTTTATTTCTTTTATTCTTGCAATTGAATGCAGGCAGCGCACACGGATAATCTGTTTTGTGATGCCGGCTCAAGTGCGAGCCATGCCGCGCTCGCAAGCGTGCTCCATTACATAAGAGCGAGCTGTGCGGGTGGCTCCGTAATCACATTTGTTTGGACAGCTGGCGCCTCTCGGGCACTATCAGAATGTGTACCGAGTACGTGGATGCCGCTGTGCCAGTGGAGAAGTGCGTGCGGGAGTTTGTTTTGTGTGATTGGACAATATAAAATAGCTGCTCTCTGCTCTGGCATTAGCGTGAGCAAAATGGGACCGCTCGTTGAGTTTTTGTGCCGTCTGAAAACTGTCTACATCCGGCGTCATTCAACTCCAGGATAACCTCTCTCTCGCTCTCTGTCTCTCTGTCTCTCTCTCTCTCTCTCTCACTCTCTGTCACTCACTCACTGAACAAGGTGGACAGTGTCTTTTGTCACCTTCTTCAAGAAAGGCCCGTTTTCCTCTGAACTTTGTGCCCCACTGAAAGCATTCCCGTTGCTTAATCATTAACTCCGTCGGACTCATTTCTATTCTCATTCCTCATAGGTGAACCATATATTATCTCCCTACTGCGCCGAAGAGTTCTTAATTGTGCTTGCTGCGGTAAAGTTTCTGACTGACACACGCCACTCTAAATAGAACTTTGAGACAGCGTTTTGTATTGAACTGCTCATTGGGCTCATAATTACACCAATTTCTCAATGGTTGGATTCACTTCTCAAATAATCGTGTCATTTTTAATAACACAGTCACAGCACCAGTGATTAAGGCTTCTTTCTTTTTCCATTTGGTTCCAAGCCCATTTGGATCATTCCACTCCAGATTTGATGGGTAGATTATTCTTGCTGATGACTCACCGTAGGCGTTCAACCGCCATTATTTGGAGCGCGCTTGGGAACACGGGAGCGCTCGGCCTTTGGCCTCGTCAGACTGGTTTGATCCCGGCAGGTTTCGATTGCGTTTCTCCTAGAAAACCAAAGCCTTCAAGACCAGAAAGACCGGTTCCTGTTCTATGAATGAAGTGATGCTCTTCCCAAAAGGAAAAAGATGTTGTTCCCACGCCGTCGGTTTGGATATTCAAGCAATCATTGGCAATTTCAAATCGTACGCAGACTGTGATTCTTTATTAATTTCATTTTTTTCAATGATTATTTGTAAGTTGCGTTTTATGACCGATTTATGCTGATATCGAAGAACTAACTTTACAAACATTGACGTGTCCTCATATGACAACAGAGTTGCGACAATGCAGCCGTATAAAACGAGTCAAACCGGTCGTGACGTGACAGCTTGTGACACGTTGACGCAGTAAAACGCAAAGGTTCGGGCCAGAAGTCGTCGTTTTGAGGCTTCGAGCGCTCCGGATTCAGTCAGGTGTAGCAGCAAGTGACAGATTGATGAAAGAAATGATTTCCACAACACCATCAGAGTAGAACTAATACGTACAATTTGACCAGCGCTGGCCTGACTCCTCAAACTCAAATCGTTGAACCTACTCCCAAATCTTATTTAACAACAAAAAATGCCCTCCACCCAAAATGAAGTCTGTCAAAGGAGCTTTCGCTGTCTGCATTGCAAATGAATTGAGGTCGACGTGCTCAATAGAGTTCATCTTCCTCACTTGTGGATGAAATAGCATTGTGATTTGATTTTGAAGAGTTTTCTAATCGTCCAAAGCCGCTCCGCAGCGCACTTGACCTTGGCCAGACTTATTTGTGCGCATTGTCAAGCGCGAGGCGTCCTAAGCGCCTCGTTATTGTCATCTGCATAATGACGACCAACGTCTGTCTCCTCGCGCGCCAAAGCTCCTTGTTAACTTTGAGCCTCAATTCAACTCTTTCTTCTATTCAAATCCTTTTTGTATCCAAAGCACGTGGTGTTGCTGTGTATTTTGTCCCTAATTACCTTCGTGCTTTGCCAGCCAAAGCCGGGGGAAGGTACAAGCATGCATGAATATTCATTCTGGTGTTTGTTTTGCTAAGTGTGTCCATCGTGAACAAATAAAAATGCCTTCCCCCAAAAAAAAGACAACGGACCGTCCCATTTGAATGTCACCGTCGAGTTGCGAGTGCCTGACTCGCTGCCACAGTTGGCTTCTCAAGCGCTGCCCGGCGTGTTTGAACAAGTGTGAGCGTGCGGTGCGGCCAGTCAGTCAAAAGAATGCCATCCGCCTGCGTGCGTGCGTTGTTTGCTCGGCTGCCGTATGCGACCTGGCGGGTTTCGTGCAGAGGAAATGGGGCAAGAAATGCCAAATCCCAACCCAAGCTCCACACCATGAAATTTGGTAGCAATGTATAGTGTACAATCGCTACCAACTTTGAACAGATGGGCGGTGACTTTCCCTTAAGGCGCCGCTTTGTCAACGCGATCCCTGAGATCAGGACAACATGTTGCCTCACCCGCGCTTCCCAATTGTTCAGCTGCTAGCGGCACCTGGCGGCTGATATTAAGCGCCATCATCGAGGTCGCCGAGTTGCCGCACACAACTCAATGACACGTGTTTTGTCCCCCCTTTTGCGCAGACACAGTTCACAAACTAGCCAGAACTACCTTGCGGCAGGTCAGCGTGAAAGGGGCACGCAGAATGAGAATTCAACGGAAATCCTCTCGCGTGTGCGTGCTTTTGGTTTCCCAGCAACCTCAAGAGCAGGATGCAAAAACTGTCATCAACGCTCGATAGACAGGACGGACTTCCTCTTTGAGACTCACTGCCGCATAAATCACACGCTCGTCCCTCGCAGCGGAGCCAAACGAGGGTCGATGGCGCTCATACGAATGCGGAGTAGTCGGCGGGCCCTCTCCATGCACCACGAGGTAAACCATTTGAAATCACCGCGGGTGTGAAAAAGACGGCAGGGCATTGCCCGCCGACCGCGCCGCGGGTGGGATGGATTGACATGCCGCGGGCGTCGCTAAAGCTTTGCAAATGCACTTGTTCGTCATGGGGGTGAACACATCTGCAAACAGCAGCAGAGCCATTTTTCTTATTTTCACTTGCGTGTGCAAACACAAAGTTATGCATTTTGTTACATCTTCTCTTCTTGCGGCACTGCTTGACTTGAAATGAGTTTTGCATTTACATTTGTTTCATGTTTTTCAATTTGTTTTTTTTTTGGTCAATGTTTTATTAGAAAATACATTTTTAATTGACCTACACCAGTAAAACCAAAGTCAAGTAAACTACTCACTCATCGTCGACGATTCCGGACGTTGCCGTCGTGTCACTTTGTGGTAATTTTGAAATGGTGACTGAATCCTGGTGAAATGGAATCGCTGCCCAATTTGGACTTTGAGCTAAGTCAAGTCTCTCACGTGACATTGCGCGTAGAGTCAAAGTCAAAAGTCTAAGCGCAACTTTTGGAAATTGTGGCGCAGCGCCATATTGGTAGAATCTTTTCAGTTTGGTGGCCGATGCACGTCCCCGCCTCAAGATGCAGGCCGGGCTTGCACTTTCGCTTCCTCATTTCTACCTGACGCAGCTTCTTGCTGACTTCCTTCCTCTGTTTTGCACTTGTCGCCTCTATTCCGTATCGCCATGACTTCCGAGCTGTTGTCAATGTCCACGTCTCCCTGGTGACGGGAGGGATGGAGGGAGGCAGAAGTTCCTCACTCAAGTTAGCCCTCAGTGTAACTTTGCTACCATTTATTTTGATATTTTGTTCCACTCTGCTCACGTTTGTCAATTAGCTCTGTGTGTGTGTAGGCTCTGAGCCTCAGCTTTGTGTGTGTAATGGGAGACAATTTGTTTCATGGTCTTGATGGTGGCTTGAGGAAAATTCAAAAGCGTTTTCTTGTGTCTTCAGAGCGTGTCGTCGGGCCGCGGCCGGCCAGACTCGCCCGTGTACAGCAACCTGCAGGAGCTGAAGATGAGCCAGTCGGCGGCCCCCCCGCTCCCAGCCGGCGCCCCCCAGCAAGTGCTGGGCGACTGGGAGTCCTACAAGGACCCACACGGCCGCCTCTTCTACTACAATCGCTCCAGCCAAGAGAGGACCTGGAAGCCACCCCGAGCCCGGGACGCCAACACGAGCGCGGGGGAAAGCAATGAGGTGAGCAAAAATACTCCTTTCACGCAGGAACGGACAAAAAAACAGCAATAATCACAAAAGCAGCAGCTTGGAACGTTCTAAATTAAATCAGATGAAAAGCAATGTGAGTGTTTTTTCTGGTCCATTTTATCCACAAGCGCCCAACATGAGACCTGCACTGACTATGCCACAGTGCCCCCTGCAGACCAGAACTGGCACAGCACGCAATAGTTCCTTGTCTGAAACGTTGCTTTCTGCCTCTGCTTGCTGCGCATTTTTTTAGTGTGTGTAGGGAGCCCCAGACATGTCATGAAAATTGTATAAAAGCCACAAATTAGTATTTTGTGTGCAATTATACTGATATCGTATGATGTGGCCACAAATTGTCATTTTGTGTGCTTTTTTCTGTTAGCAGAGCTTTGTGTGTACACTGTAACTGCTTTACCGCCTCAAATTAGCATTTTGTAGACATTTGGTAAGCGCCCATTGGCATCTTTTGCCTGAAAACTTGCGACATGTCATGTCAGTGGCGCTCTGCACATGCGGCCGTGTTGCTTATGGTGTCTCCCTCCTCTGTTGGTGAAAGGTGACTACTTCTTCCCCTTTCTTCTTTTCTTCTCTCTCTCTCTCTCTCTGTCTGTCTCTCTCTCCCTCCCTCCACGCTCAGAGCACTCCCCTATCGCTCTCGCCAGCTTTCTTACCCTTCATGTCGTTGTCGGCGGGCCGCCCGGGGCCCCTGTGCTCGGAGGACGCGCACTTCGGCGCCTACTCCAGCTGGTCGGACGGCTCGCCACCTGTCGGGTGGTCCGAAGGGATGAACGAGTACGGCCACAGACTTTATGTCAACGACTATACTAACGAGAAGGTACTCCTCCCGGGGGCTCGGCTTGGCCCGGCCTGCGGTGCGAATGTACCCTTCCCGATGTGACCACCCGCAGCAAATCTTTTTTTTTCTTCTTCTAATTGTTTTCCAATGTACACCAACAGTGGTTAAAGCACGTGGACGAGCAGGGTCGGGCGTATTACTACAGCGCGGATGGCTCCAGATCCGAATGGGAGCTCCCAAAGGTAAAGCAAAGAACAAACTACAGGAAGTGTGGCGAAGATTCAGTCTCCAAGCTAGTCAAAAGGAAAGAGTGCTGAGTTGAAATGTGTTTTCTTTCTCTTCTGTTCTAGTACAACCATTCCCCGCCACAGCACTTGGCCGAGCCCGGCAAGACTCGCAGTCTAGACAGGAAACACGTGGACCCCATCATCCTGACCAAGTGGAGACACAGCGCTTTCGTCCAAGAACCCAACGACAAGGTGCCTCACGTAGGAAAGACGACGGGATGCAAGTCAGCAATGCGTCCCGTTTGTCGCCTTCTCCAAATTAGGTTGTTGAGCAGACGCATTGGTGTCATCATGTGCACGATTCCCACGAGTGTGCGTCCGCACATTTCTTAGCGTATTCAAGAGCCTTTGGAGAGTCTTTAACATCACTTATTAAAAATGTCATGAAAAGCCTTGACAGAAGCCCCAAAGACTTGTACGCAGTCTTTAGGGAGAAAATCTTTCATTTGCCTCCTTTGAAGACTGAAGAAATGGAAAGCAGCAGCACGTGGGGCTGCCTTGGAAATGTTGCCGTGTGCGTTGCGCTCATCTTGCTCAGTTGAGCGACCCACATGACCGAGCTTCTTGCCTTGTGTTGGTTCTCCTCGCCAGGACTCCCCAGTGAGCCCCAAGTCCCCTGTATCCGACTGTGGGTCCAGCCCCTCGTCTCCTAAGCGCCCCGCCTCTGTCAGTAAAAGCCCCGCCCCAATAAGAACCGCCGTCTCGTGCACCTCTTGCAAGGTTTCCACATTGGTTGGGAAGGCGGCACCGTTATAATGTGTCGTCTTTCTTTCGCCCCTGTGGAAATCTTGTTTATTTATTTATTTGGGCTTCTTGATGGCACCTTTGCTTCTTTGCTCGCCATTGACCTGTTTTGTGGTGGAGTGCCAGTAAGTTTCTAGGAAACAAGCGATTTAAGGAAAAGCAACAAGTTTCTCACCCAAATGAATCATCGTACTCATATTCTACTTGGAGTGAATTGGGAATTAACTGGATCAGATTGTAATGTAAATGCAACCGGAGTGAATCGTATGGCAATTGCAGTCCATTGTATCTGAAATTGGACCCGATCTTCTGATGTCCTCAGAGCGAGGATGGCTTCTGGGTTGGTTGTCAGTGTTGCATTCTTTTGATCCAGCCTGCTTGCTTTTCCTTGAACGAGCCCGCTGGCGTGTCGCCGGCGTGTCGCTAGCGTGTCACTGTCGTCCATGCGCATTTGCGTTTGGGCCGGTTTTGAATGCAGATCAAAGAGCCGAGCTTTCCTTTGTTTGGTTGCTGGCTGGCGTCGGGCTGCGATGATTGTTGCTTGTTGCCGCGGCGCACGTCCAAGCCGCTTGCTCGCTGTGTTTTCGATCTTTTCTCTCTTTTCCCTCTCTTTCTGTTCAGCCCTCAGAGAAGTGCGGCGTGCTCAATGTGACAAAGATCACGGAGAACGGCAAGAAAGTTCGGTAAGTACAACTTTTGATTGTCATTTTGTCTTTTCGACCGTGCCGAGTTGAGCAGCGCTTGTGAACCGACTCTCCGTCGTAGGAAGAACTGGACTTCCTCCTGGACAGTTCTGCAAGGCTCAGCGCTGCTCTTCGCCAAAGGCCAGGGAGGCGGGACGAGCTGGGTGCGTCGATCAAAGCCTCACTTCCAATTAGTGGTTACTTTTGTCCTGGGTTTGATTGTGCGCCATTTTCAGTTTGGCGGCGGTCAGTCCAAACCCGAGTTCACGGTGGATCTGAAGGGCGGCTCGGTGGATTGGGCCTCCAAGGACAAATCTAGTAAAAAACACGTCATTGAGGTGAGGTGGACTTGATTTGACTTCATAAGCTAGCATCACATCATGAAAAATGTCATTGTCAAGACTTTTGATGACTTGCACAGCTGAAGACCCGGCAGGGCACGGAACTCCTGATCCAGTCGGAAAACGACATCCTCGTCAATGAGTGGTATCGAGCGCTAAGGGACGCTGCCAGCGCTCCGGTAAGCACATTTGCACACTCTGATCTTCTCAAGCACACATGGTTGGTTGCCTGGAATTGATATTGTTGGAACCAAACACTTCAGTGGCTATTAACATTTTATTCTGCCAAACACGGGAACGAGCCAAAGAGTAAAACGTTACATCTGGAGCTTTTCAAAAACTCCTGACTCAGCAATTTTGTTGCGCGAACTCTACTTTGCTGGCCACTGGCTTGCAAAGGTGGGAAACGATGACATTTCTTAAAGGTGACCGCCCGGCGTAGTAATTTGTGTGCTCTCCAGGCATGCGAGTCGGACGAAGCCGTAGAAGAGGACATCCCCGATTCACCTGAAGCAGACATGGAGAAAGAACGCAGAGACTCCAAGAAAGGCAGACGTACGTTCACTTAAATGGGCTCGCAAAGCATAAAAGGCGTTTCCAATACTATGAACGGCGCTGTCTTGAAACAAAACATCATCTAACGCTTTCCACTCAGTCTTTGTTCCTGCCGCGTCGTCATGGTGACATAGATTATGCTTTGTGCTTCCCGTGCAGTCATGAAACCGTCAAGCAGCGTGGACGCGGCCGACAACAAGAAGACCAAACACAAGCTGAAGAAATTTCTGACGCGGCGGCCCACCATGCAGGCCGTCAGGGACAAAGGTTACATCAAAGGTAACCTAACCCAGGCCAAACCCGTTCGACCCGCTTTGGTTCAGTCTTTATTTTTGTAATTGGGCTTCCGAAGCCAGATCCGTTCGACATTGCTACATTTGCTCGGCACGTCTATCACAGGGAAGCCCACGAAACCGTCGCCAGAAAACTGGAAGATCCAATGGACAAGGCGAAGAGTAGGACGAAAACATTTTTTGGAGTTTTCGCGTGTTTGTGTGTGTGCGCCCAGATCAGGTGTTTGGAAGCAGCCTGTCCAGCCTGTGCCTGAGGGAGAGCAGCACGGTGCCCTCTTTTGTCAAGATGTGCATCTTGCACGTGGAGAGCAACGGTGCGTCCCGCGGCGCCGCCCGCCTGACGACATGCCGTGCAAGCCTTTTCATCCGTTTCTTTGTTGCCACCTTGCTGCCCCCACTCCACCTCCCCGGCAGGTCTGCACATCAGCGGCCTATACAGAGTCAGTGGTAACTTGGCCCTCATCCAGAAGCTACGATATGCCGTCAATCATGGTGAGTTCCCCGTGCTAATGTTTTCTCCAGCTCTTTCTTTATTTCTGGCTGTTGTCTTGGCAACGTGTAGATGAGCAGGTGAACCTGTCCGACAGCAAGTGGGAGGACATCCATGTGACCACCGGAGCCCTGAAGATGTTCTTCAGGGAGCTTCCTGAACCGCTCTTCACTTATGCGCTCTTCCAAAACTTTGTGGACGCCATCAGTGAGTGCTCGATTTTACGTCAAATTATCAACGTGTGGGCGCGTTTTCCACATTTAATTATTTACACTTCGTTTTTTGAACCCTTGTTTTTTGCAGTATTTTTTTAACTATTTCTTCACATGGCTCAAAGAGGACTTTTGATTGTCTTCTTTCGAATCTGACTTGGATTTCATTGCGTTGCGTTGAAGTGAACCTGTTAAGAGCTGGAGACCAGCGAGCGTCAACGCAATCATTAGCACAATATTTGCAGTCATCACGCACGCTGATGATGGTCTTTTCATTTTCTTTGGGGGTGGCGGCCGTCTTGCAGAGATTCAAGACTACAAGGAGCGGGTCCACACCATTAAAGAACTTGTTCGACTGCTGCCCGAGCCCAACCATGACACCATGCAGGCCCTCTTCAAACACCTCCGCAAGTAAGCACATTTCAACAAATATGCACAATTGGACAGTTTCTGCATCTGTTTCGCTTAATTGGGATCCGTCTTCAGGGTGATCGAGCACGGCGAAGAGAACCGCATGACAAACCAGAGCGTGGCCATCGTGTTCGGCCCCACGTTACTGAGGCCCGAGGTGGAGACGTGGAACATAGCGGTCCACATGGTCTACCAGAATCAGATCGTAGAGCTCATCCTGGTAGAGAAAGACAACATATTTGGCAGATAGAGGCCGACGGCCATCTGACCGAACCGGAACCACTCTTTGCACTTTGGACTAGCTTTGGCTTACTTTTCGTCACACTGGATTCTAACTTAACCGACAAAAATAAACAAACCTGCTAAGATTTGTTTTTGTGGAGGATCCAAGAACTTTTAATTGAACAATAGGGGAACGCGACTTATTTACTGGACCTTTTCATCTAATGGCGTTGGTGCCAAATTAGCCAATTTAAGACCTAATTAAAATATTGATTTATTTATTAGAATGTGGCAATTCTTGCATTCAATCGTTAATCTAATATTGTTTTTTCATGACCACTATTTTATGGCATCCAACAGGATTTACTCACCGCATAAATGAATGCGTCAAAATTGATCTCATAGGTTGAACGGAATGCGTAGGTTAGGGTTAGGTTCTGCTCAATGTTCTGCTTTGATTTGCGCAACTTGCTCCTCTGAGCAAAATCAAAATATTGTTTCTCAAATTATTTTGACACTAGGAAGACTGTGCGGATAAACTTGGGTGGCGATTGGTCGTTTCCGGACATTTAAATCACCTCCTTTACTGATAATTTGTTTATGCTCTAACCTTGACGAGTGACCTCGACTTCCAAATCTCAATAATTGTAGTAG
Source organism: Syngnathus typhle (assembly GCF_033458585.1). NCBI lineage: Eukaryota > Metazoa > Chordata > Actinopteri > Syngnathiformes > Syngnathidae > Syngnathus > Syngnathus typhle. The sequence goes on along the minus strand of NC_083750.1, from coordinate 9,387,792 downwards.
CTTCGGCTCCGCCAACACTGTGATAATGACTTTAAAAGTTTGACTTTTAAAATTAAAGCTTTTATTGTGTTGGCTGCATTTTTTTTTTTTACGACGATGATATGAAGTCGTTTAATAACTCGTTTATTTTTACAGTCTGGCCCGATGAGCTAGGAAGGCATCTAGAGGAGTTTTCACTCTAATCACAATTAACACTCTGAACCGGCGAGTGGCAACACAACAGCGTCAGCGTTTGTTCATTAGCACTAAAAAAAGCAAACAAATGATGCTCCAACGCTTTTATGATTTTTTTTGTCTTTGCCGAGGTCAGTTCAGATGAGATGAAATGCTAACCATATTCCAATTCTATGCTTCAATGCTATTCTCAAATAGCTTGTTAGCCCTTTGAACCAGCGGCCAGCCAAGCGAGTCGATCGGCAGTTCAGCCTCATTAGCGATGCGGCTAATTTTCACGCCGGGGTGTTGGTCTTTGTGTTTATCCTGTGGAAAATCACCCAATGACTGTGGATTTAAGCAAAAACTTTATTCATTAATTGTATTCAATGTTTTACCAGGTAAGCCAAATGAGAACGTTTTCTTATTTACAATGGCGACCTAGAGGCACGGTGTGTTAAGTGTTTTGCCCAAGGACACAACGACATATGACTGTGACGGAGTTAGGATCGAACCACCAACCCTCCGGTTACTAAACGACCCGCTCTACTGCCTGAGCCACAGCTGCCACTCTTTTGATCAAAAGAACATTATAACATTTTTTTATTATAATAACTGAGAAACTAATGAGAAACAAAAAGTTTTTGAAGTATTTCAGTGAATGAGTGAACGAATTCTTTTTTCAGTTCATGAGTTCAATCAGTAGGTGTCAGTAATGCGCATCGAAGCTGGTGCATCTTCTCCGTAAAGCAAAACGAAGAAGAAAATGACGTAACTTCCCGTTTACGAACGAGTGGTGAATTGTATTTCCTGTTCACCAACTGAACGGACCTGTGCGTGAACGAGTCAGTGAGTGAGTGATTTGCATTTCCAGTTCATCGGGAGAACGGATCAGTGAGGGAAGAATATTATAACATTTTTTATTATTACAACCTAGAAACTAAAGACAAATATTAAAAGTTTTTGAAGTTTTTCAGTGAACGAGTGAACGAGTTCATATGACTTCAACCAGTAGGTGTCAGTATAGCGCATGGAAGCTGGTGCCACCTCGCCATAAAACAAAACGAAGAAGAGGAAAATGACATATTGTTATCCAATATAACGTTAGATTGCAGGTTTGAAATTTACTTTTAACATGATTATATTATTTTATTATTATTATTATTTTAATAAACATTAAAACCTGTTCAAACTTGTCTGGTGTTTTATTCCTTGTTTTTATTTTTTTGGGCATGAAAACCAAAATCTGACATATGGTTAACTGCTTTATATGACAATATAAATATGTGTTTTACGTTGTGTAATATGTGTTGGTGTCCCCCAAAATAAAGAGCAAGTAGTCAAATACACATTCTTGACACGTACAAAAAAATGCATAAAGTTATTAGGTACACCTGAAAATGGTAGTGTACCTAATGGAGTGTCCATGTGACGTCAGAGATCAACCAGCCAATCAGGAGGTGGGGGGCGCGGTGCTATTCCTGGGGGGGCGCGTGTGACCCTGGGGAACAGGCTTTTTTTTTGGCAGTACTAGAATAAAGTGTAATTGCGCGTTTACTACAGCAGGGGGCAGTGGCGCTCTCATTGTTACTTCTGTCACGTTTGCGACATTGCAACATTTTACGACTTACAAGACAAGTTAGGATAGTCACGGTGGGGAGGGGGGGCGCGAATAGTTTTCTTCTTGCTAGGGGGGGGCGTAACAGAAAATAATTGAGAAGCACTGGGTTAAATAAAGGTTAACCTAAAAAAAAAAAAAAAAAAAAAAAAAAAAAGTGAACCCTGAACTTTGAACCCGCGGTGACCCCGCGGTGACCCCGTGGTGACCCCGTGGTGACCCCTGGGTGACCTTTGAACCCTGAACTTTCAACTCTAGTTAAAAATCGAAAATGTGCACATGACCCCGTGAACTTTGAACCGACCTTTGACCCCTGGGTGAACTTTGAACCGACCTTTGACCCCTGGGTGAACTTTGAACCGTAAACTTTGACCTTTGACCCCTAGCTAATTACGTTTTTTTTTTTTTTTTTTAAACCGGCATAGCAGAACGATCCATGGTCTTCAGATGCCGCGCTGTCGCCATCTCCTGGTCAGTTAGTGAAATGCTTTTGCTGATGTTTTTTTTTCTCTCAATTAAAACAAATCAATTAGCCAGTTGGTTTTCTTTATTTAATATCTATTATCAGACAAAACCAAATTGTGAATCAGTCACCTAGGCTATAGCAGAACAAACAATCCATGGTCTTCAGATGCCACGCTGTCGCCATCTCCTGGTCAGCTAGTGAAATGCTTTTGCTGTTTTTTTTCCCTCTCAATTAAAACAAATCAATCAGCCAGTTGGCTTTCTTTATTTAATATCTGATATCAGACAAAACCAAATTGTGAATCAGTCACCTAGGCTATAGCAGAACAAACAATCCATGGTCTTCAGATGCCACGCTGTCGCCATCTCCTGGTCAGCTAGTGAAATGCTTTTGCTGTTTTTTTTCCCTCTCAATTAAAACAAATCAATCAGCCAGTTGGTTTTCTATATTTAATATCTGATATCAGACAAAACCAAATTGTGAATCAGTCACCTAGGCTATAGCAGAACAATCCATGGTCTTCAGATGCCACGCTGTCGCCATCTCCTGGTCAGTTAGTGAAATGCTTTTGCTGATGTTTTTTTTTCTCTCAATTAAAACAAATCAATTAGCCAGTTGGTTTTCTTTATTTAATATCTATTATCAGACAAAACCAAATTGTGAATCAGTCACCTAGGCTATAGCAGAACAAACAATCCATGGTCTTCAGATGCCACGCTGTCGCCATCTCCTGGTCAGCTAGTGAAATGCTTTTGCTGTTTTTTTTCCCTCTCAATTAAAACAAATCAATCAGCCAGTTGGCTTTCTTTATTTAATATCTGATATCAGACAAAACCAAATTGTGAATCAGTCACCTAGGCTATAGCAGAACAAACAATCCATGGTCTTCAGATGCCACGCTGTCGCCATCTCCTGGTCAGCTAGTGAAATGCTTTTGCTGTTTTTTTTCCCTCTCAATTAAAACAAATCAATCAGCCAGTTGGTTTTCTATATTTAATATCTGATATCAGACAAAACCAAATTGTGAATCAGTCACCTAGGCTATAGCAGAACAATCCATGGTCTTCAGATGCCACGCTGTCGCCATCTCCTGGTCAGCTAGTGAAATGCTTTTGCTGTTTTTTTGCTGTTGCTAATTCACCCACGGGCCAACACTGGCATAGAAACGAGCAATTTGGGACCAAAAAGGGTCTTTTTTTTTTTTTACTTTAAAAAAGTAAACTATACATGGTCTAGTTCAGTGCTTGTCAATTATTTTCTGTTACGCCCCCCCCTAGCAAGAAGAAATCTATTCGCGCCCCCCCTCCCCACCGTGACTATCCTAACTTGTCTTGTAAGTCGTAAAATGTTGCACTGTCGCAAACGTGACAGAAGTAACAATGAGAGCGCCACTGCCCCCTGCTGTAGCAGACGCGCAATTACACTTTATTCTAGTACTGCCAAAAAAAAAGCCTGTTCCCCAGGGTCACACGCGCCCCCCCAGGAATAGCACCGCGCCCCCCAAGGGGGGCGCGCCCCACTATTTGAGAAGCACTGGTCTAGTTCCATACCTGCCTCAAGCATATTTCAGTCCATAGTTTCCTAGTTTGAAGCCCTAATGTGAAACCCTAACTCAAATTTGAAACCTCACGAATCATCCTTACAAATGATATTTTCTGCGTTTGCTTCCCTCCACTCGCCTGATAAAATTTCGACGGAGCGTGGCAGGTAGCTAGCCGAGACATTTCTACAAGAACGCTCTGGCGTGATTCATTGCATAACGGCTGCAGCACAGCAGATAAAACGATTTGGCAGCATTGAGGGAAAAAAAACTGTACAGCGAAGCCTCGCTATCTATGAAGGTGAGGTACAGAGTCGTGATTCATTTAATTTGCCCCCTTCATTCTCAATATTAAATCTCAATATGTTTTTGCAATCTTTCTCGCGCATTTTCACGACTTTCCTTCCATATTTTTCCGGTAACCCCGAGGCATGTGCCTCAGCTAGCTTAGCTACAAAACATTGCTGCTCGCTGTCCGTTTGTTGTTTTTTTATTGTGCCGCCGCAATTGTTGCCAAATTGATTGGAGAGTACTGAGCTTGGAGAGGTTGATTAGCTGCCAACAGAGGCTGGACAGACTCATCCGGAAAATAAAGAAAATACAAACGGTTGCTGTACTGACTGAAGTCCCGGCACTCCTGCAAGTGAAACGGCTGCCAGATGCTGATAATGAAAAAAAGAAAGAGAAAAAAAAACATTCACAGGCTATAAATATTGTGGACACGTGCCGACCGTCCTGGGCAAAGCTATGCTAATCTGCTACGGTGGCTACTTCTATAGCAGCTCAGCGTTTATCTCAGGAAAACATCAGGTTGTGACTCATTCAATGAGAAAACCCCCAAAATGGAGGGGGGTTGACTGAGTTAAAAAAGCTCACGCAACCCAGGACGCGGCTCAGTGGTTCCAAAATCAACAGTGGTCTCGCTTTGGAGTGGATGATTTTTTGTTTAGGTAAAGCTTCAGTGTCCGTTTTCCTTTTGTGCGCTTGGGGTTTGCTCCTCCACGCTCTACTACTGCCCCCTGGTGGATGTTACTGGCTCTGCTGACACGTAAATAACGACTCCAGTATGTACTTTATTACCATCAGATTTTTCAACAAAATGTTAATCAGTCGCATTTTGGGCAAACACTCACAATGTTAATGTCACACGTTTATACAGCAGGAAACCTTGCTCTTAGGTTGACATTGTTGTCCTGTCTGACTAGTTTCTTTTTACTTTACCTAGCCCAGCTCAATTTTGAAATTCTGAACCGGTCGCCAGCCAGTGGCAGGGCAAATAGAGACGAACGACCCTTGGCGCTCGCACCTACGGACAATTTGGAGCGGCAAATGCGTGGGAGCGAAACGTCAAATCAAGAGTGTGTCTTTGTAGGCATGTTTTTTCTTCTAACCAAGAAAAGTCAATGACCTATTGTTGTTGCTCTTTGTGCCTCATTAAGCCTAAAAGCTACTTGGATCGATGCGGTGGCGCTTGTACTTCACATTTACTTTGTCTCTTGGAAATGTCAGCCTCCATTCTGAACACTGAAAAACTTGCGGGCAGGGGCGGGGAGCCTCGACTTGGGCACGTTCAAGGTAGCACAAATGCACTCAAAGGAGACACTATGGATTCTGGAGTTCTTAGGGCTCTTCTCAACACGGCATTTTACTTGCTACAGTGAAATTTGCATACAAACATGGAAGACCTACATGTCAAACTGTCTACGTCCCAAAAACAAAAAAGTTGGCAGTGGAGGTGGCAAAGGTGCAACTGATTGTGGAGTGGGTTTGTGTTTTTCAGGTCCAACGTGGTGGTCTTCAAACACACTGAAATAACGAAATCACACACAAAGTCAGGCTCCATGTTTCCTTATTGCCAGAGAAAACCCACTTTTTTTTGTCAAGAATTTAAGTCCTTTCAATAAAGTTGTACTAGATCTGTCCGCAAATAAAACATTATTTTTTTGACAAATGAGGCCAAGCTTTTCCAAAGTTCAAACCGTGTGTCCCAACCTGGATGGATACTGTGAGATTTTTGTTTTTTGCAAAATTTTCTGAAGGCCACGTAATGACGTTAAGACCTCGTCATTACGACTAGACAGCTGTGATCTGGTTCTGAATCTTACCGCGGGTTCAGCGTCTTGGTCCTTCTGCGTTTCGCTCTTCACCTTCTTCTTCTTCTTCTCTGCAACAACAATAGGAAGTCATTCTCCCTTTAACATAAAGCGTTGCCAAACATCTTTTCCTTTTTTTCAAACTCTCCAAAAGAATCCCATGCAATGTCCAAAAGGACCTGGCCTCTGTGCAGCAGAAAACTTGGATGGCCCAAATTCCTTGCCACTATTGTTGTGGGATCTCATCTGCTATTTTGAAAGACTCCAAATGTCCACATTTTATTTTTATTTTTTATAGATGAAAAGGAGTGAAAGTAGTTGCATTGGAAGCGTTTGTGTCAGGCCACTTGGTTAAAAATGTTTCAGTACAGAAGCCGTAAAGGGCAGAATCATTTGGCTCTATTCAACTGCTGAGTCAGCTCATGCTTTTCTTTTTTCCATCACTTTGTACGAGCTCTGCGCCAAAGGTTTCACAGCTTTTTGAAAGTAAGTCAATGAGCCCTTGAATTCAATTTGATTTGAAACTTGGAAGTGAACTCTTACTTTTTTTCTTGCGGAGTGAGTCGCCATGAAGAGGAGTTTTGTGACTTTGGGCAGCTTCCTCCTCCTCCTTCTTTTTTTTCACCTCTGGTGAGTCGTCAGCGTTCTCGCCATTTCTGCTTTCTTCCATTGCTGCCTCATGGACTGACCTCTTCTTCTTCCTTTTCTTCTTGCTCTTGGCCTCCCTAGCACCTTCAACCTTCTCCTCACTGGCTTCTGTCTCATCCTTGGCGGCACTGGTCAGAGAGTGGTTCTCTTGAGGTCCCGTGGTGGTCTTGTTAGCCAGGTCCAGTTTGGAGGATTGAGGAGTTCGGTCTTCCTCGCTTGCGTCCCGCTGCTGTTGCGTCTGCTTCCGGGCTCGCTTCCCCCGTCGTCGACGTCGCTTCTGGGTGGAGAGTTGAGGGTCGGCGCCACCTGCACAAAACAGGAAACATAAAAATAGCTGATGAGAAATGTTGGACGTTTAAAGAAGTGCTTTATTTGATAAGAGAATCATTTATGTCTTTCAAGAAGATTCCAAGCGAAATGTCATATTTTTCCACCTGAGCTATAATCAGCTTTTGTTTTTATACCTTCCACCTGCAGCTCCTTTTGTGGGTCTGCATCGCCCCCTGCTGCTCCTTCATCACACTGCACATCCTTGTTGTCTTGACCTTCTCCCTCCTCCTCCTCCTCTTCCTCCTTCTTCCTCTTTTTTCTCTTCTTCTCCAGCGGTGGAAGCACGACATCCTCCACCTCTGGCTCCTTCTTTTCCTCCTTTTCATCTTCCTCTTTCTTTCTCTTCCTGCCTTTCTTTGTTTTTTTTACCTGATCTTCCTGCCTCGTCTCCGGGGCCTCCTCAGGTGCCATTTTGGTCGCCTTCTTTCTCTTCCTCTTCCTCTTGGGAGTTGCTGCTTCTTCGGCGAGACAAACGTCACTTTTACCAACGTCGATGTTAAGAGTGATGGCGACATCCACGTGCTCTGGCTTCTCCGCCGCCATCTTGTCTAAAAACAAAGACACACATTCCATTTGAAGTGGCAACTTGCACAAAACCATCAGTTCAAACAATGAACCAGTCAAAAAAGTGTTTAACCGTGATCGGTAGACTCTGGCGCCCCTGTCTGGTTGTTGTCCTGCTCCGACTGGGCGGTGTCATCACTGAGCTCCATCTTTCAACACATGCGCACACGTCACCGTGTCGCCATCAACATCTGCATCCTGAGGAGTGTTTGTTACCTTGGCGACCTCCTCTTTGTCCTGCTCAGTCGTGACATTAGCATCTAAACACAAATGACTGAAAGACTCATGAAACTGTGAGAATAAAGTCACACGGAGTCATTTGAAAGCGCCCGTTTTACAATGCGACATCTTCACAGACGCTTGCGAGTCTTGCCGTCAATGTGCCAAAGAAGACACTTTGTGTGTGTGTTGTGATAGGCTGCTCATACCTGCAGGCGGCGGGACGTTGATGGCGCAAAACATTTCTTGTCCATCTTTCAAGCCAGTTGTACTTTCCTGCGCCTCGTCGTCCGAGCAATCGTTGGCTTGCACGGGCGTAGCCTCGGTTTGATTGGCACGTGACCCCAACTGGACATCGATGGTGACTTCTGGCTGCTGCTGGAGGAAAAAGAGCACGAAGGGCAGTGAACACAGCCTGCTCCTTGATCGATGTCTGCTTGAACGTCACGTTTGCATACTGCACAAAAGGCTGAAAAAACAGCAGTAAGTTAGCCAAGATGACACGGCTTGGCGTGATGGGAATATGGATGGCAACAATCACAAAGGAGGAAACAGGCCAGACAGACGTGTGTGTGCGTGTGTGTTGTGAATGACTGAGATACACACGTCATTATTACGGCCAGTGGAGCGCAGCTATGCGTGTGCAATGAAACTTTAGGGCTGGGCCGCTTCCGCCTGATGAAGCCAAAGTTATTTGTGGACAGTCGGCACTCACTTTTGGGCTGGGGATGGCAGACAGACTCACTGTCGTGATATGAGAAATTTCTTATTGATAATGAATTAAATCCAGTTTGTCGTGTAGGGCGACAATGGACAGCGACATTGAAAAAGCTTTAACAATAAAATAGTTGATCTACCTCTTGTGCTCGTTCTTTGTCTTCAGGTTGAGGTGAGCGGCAGCCATTGTCGTCATGTCCGTTGGAGCGTTCCACGCCTTCTGTCTTGGAGGCTAAGTCAAAAGTAAATCTTTTCAAATAAAACACAACTGAGATCAAAAAGTTTCAAAGAGACATACCGTGCAGCCCTTCAGCATCTGTGTTGTTGTTGTTGTATTTGGCGGGGCTCTCGTCAGCGCCACCTTCAGGTTCAAGTTTGATGGGCACATTGCAGCCGTCGGCCGGCCTCTCGGCATGCTGGTTATGCGAGCACCACCTGCACGCAATATATATAGTGGTCGGTCTTTTGCCCATGCTGCTACTTGAGCACTTTTTAGCAACGTAATAGGCGCAAAACTATATTTTTTGCTACATTTTATGGCAGCTGACATTTTGTTGGCAAGACTCAGTTTCAAATCCCACTCACTTCGTCCATCCTTTGTAGATGTCTTGTAGGTTCAAGCTCACGTTCGGCATCTCCGCCTGCACAAAATTTTGTCTTGGTCAATTTAGCAATGTTAGCTTAGCTCCAAAGGGTCGGTGGGGTGGGCGTGGGGGCTTAATTGACACAAACCTTCAACTGTACATTTTGTTCAGTCCCTTCCAAAAAGCAAACACTCTTCTAAATTCTATTATTTCTACTTGTGCTTTTTCTTCGTCCGTATGCCATTCACAAACGACATCGGCTGGCACGCACGGAAAACGGATATTTAAAAATGTCAAAAATGTGTCCATTTTTTTACTGTCGTTACCTGGCTAACATGTTCCTCCAGCACTCGAGCGGCGACCAGCAAGCCTTTCGTCTTTAAATGTTCTACAATGAGAAAGAGCAGCGATGAGTCTTCCTCGCACGACATGACGGACACCACAACAATCTGAAATGTTTGGAGAGGAGGCCCCGCTCACTTTACATTTCATCACACTTCATTTCACTTCACAGAGGGTACGTTCGGTAATTCACTCCGAGGGCGCACAAGTTCAAGTGCGTCGGTTCAGTAATTCAGTGCTTTGCTTGATTTGACTCTTCGCAAGTTCAAAGTCCAGCAAAAATGGAGTGCCACTGCGTGCACTTGGGGCTCCGACTGCGATCAGAAATGAATGGGAAATGAGCGCACTCTTCCTCCCCGAGCACTCCTACTCGCATAGGAGTGTATTTCCGAACGCGCCCAAGGATGCATCATGGGAGTTGAAGTATTTCTAAAAGTATAGAGCGCAAGTATAATACATTATTCACGTCCGGTTTAAAAATAGATTATATAATATTTGAACCATAAGATCACCTATAAACCCTAAACGCTAAATGCAGTACATTTTTTTTACGGGACTCAATTTTCCCAGTCATGCTAATTATGGTTTTATGGTACAAATGTTTGTTTATATGATATGCAGGCACTTTTTTATTTAAATTAACTCTAATATTGTAGTAGAGATCTCTACTACAATATTGGAGTTAATTTGATGCATTTGACAGCACTTGTTCTCAGCGTGTTCCTTTTTTTTTTTTTTCATCATGCCAAGGAAACATTTGCTTTGGATTAGGCTGAATGTGCTTCGTGTTCCTTTTTTTTCAACATGCCAAGGAAACATTTGCTTTGGGTTAGGCTGAATGTGCTTCATTTTTTACATTCATCATGCAATTTTCATTTCCTTGCCAGATGGTCTGCTTGTTGTTCCATTTCGCGTGTTAAGCATTTGTTCAGGGTGGAACCAAGAAGAATATAAAGTTCAGACATGAATTATTATGATGTTAGTGTCCAGTAAAGGGTAAAGTGGGGTGGGGGTTAAATACCAGCGTGAAAACCTTTTTGAGCTCCATTTAAGCCCAAACTTCCCCCGGGACAGTGGAAAGGAAAAGGGGTGGGGGCAGAGAGAGTTGCGCCGGATGTAGCCTGGTTGTACCTTTCAAAATAAACGCTAACGATCGCTGCGATTTGTCAATATTATTGTAAATTAACACAATGCAAGGCGTTACGTTATGGTTTGGGTGCTCGTAAAATAACAAAAAACAAAATACTATAAATTAAAACACTTTGTTAGCTAGCCACCAACCGCCGTTAGCTCTGAACGTTAGCGATTTGTAATCAATCAAAAAATGCCCTTAGTGATTTGTTCATGATTTTTGTCGTTCTTAGCAATGACAGACTTTAAATCTTATTTTTGTGTTGTTTTGCCGCTGCGGTGTCCTCCGGCAACTCTTATTTCGGCGGATCAAGGTGGAATTCTTGTTAAACGAGTATGTGTGACTTGACCAGTGCGGATTTTCTTTGCTTTTTTTTCTTCTTCCAGTGGGAGTGTGAAGAAGCTTTTTTGGAGGACGGAAAAGTTCGTTTGGAAGCATGAGCACATACGGCAGCGTCCTCGGCTAACTTTGAAAAGCAAGAACGAGAATGAAGTGACTTACTTACATTGGGGCCATAATCGAGGTATTATTGATTGACAAATTGATTGATTGCTAATTGACAGGCTCCTCAAATTAATTCCAATGCAGCAGAATAGAGTGGAATGCCTTCATTGTCATTGTACAACAGGTATACAACAAAACTGGGAGCGCCGCTCCGTTGGTGCGTAGAGGGGAAACATTGGGTGGAGAACATAAAGTGGGATAACGTGAATAAATCGGCATGTATGAGGAGGACAGCAGCACGGCGTATCAGATGTTCTGTCGTCATCGTTTTCATTTAATAAATAACAATTACAAATGTTGTGAGGTTGTGGGTTTGAATCTCGGCTGTGCGTGTGGCGTTTGCATGTTACAACTTGTATGGGGTTTTCCTCTCGCATTCCCTAAAGATGCATGTTAGCTTCATGGAAGACTGGTAACCATCAGTTGTGCCCTGTGAATGGCTGCGGCAGGTCTTTTTCTTCTCTTATGAGCCTCTGCTGACGCCTTGTCTTCTTTTGAAAGGCCCAAAACGTTAAAAAAAAAAAAAAGGAAAAATGCTGTCTGAAGGTGTTTCCTGAGGTCTGCCCCCTGGTGGGGCGCTCACATAAGATTCACCGTTTGTGTTTGTAGTCCTCACAGGAAAGATGCGGGCGACCTCCATCACATCGCTGCTCCTGATACTTTGTGTTATACGCCTGCACCACAGCCACTGCCATATTTGGGAAGAGCAGCGATACGAAGACACCGTCGACACCGACAAAGTCGAAAATGACACGCCGGCGGCCAAAGGAAGCAGGAAGCAGCCGCACATCATTTTCATTCTCATCGATGATCAGGTGAATGCACAAAACCGATATGAACTGATCGTGAAGACTGCTGGCGCCATCTAGCAGCAGGGGGTCTGAAGTACGCACTGATAAAATCCACTTGTACCCGTCACTTGGGACGTCAAGGCGCTACGGCAAAAAGGGAGGGATGGCAACAGGTGTTGGATGCCAACGTGCTAACTTTCCCCCCGCCAGGGCTTCAACGACATCGGCTATCACAACCCCAGCATCAAGACGCCCACATTGGACAAGTTGGCGGCGGAAGGTGTCAAGCTGGAGAACTACTACGTCCAGCCCATCTGCACACCCTCGCGCAGCCAACTCCTCACTGGCAGGTAGTACACTGCTGGTACATTACTAGTCCACTAGTACCCCACGCGCCTTGTTTTGGTTGGGGCGGCTAGGTACCAGATCCACACGGGTCTCCAGCACTCCATCATCAGGCCGAGCCAGCCCAGCTGCCTCCCCCCTAACATGGACACGCTCCCCCAGAGGCTGCGCCAGGCCGGCTACGCTACGCACATGGTGGGCAAGTGGCATCTCGGATTCTACACGTGAGCACCCCACAATGAAGTCTTGGCCCGCGCAAGAGACCTATGGCTTTTTTGAATGGGACTTTTTTTTTTTGTCTCGCGTGTAGGAAAGCGTGCCTGCCCACCAGGAAAGGCTTCGACTCCTTCTTTGGATCCTTGACAGGAAGTGTGGACTACTACAGGTAACAAGCGCTTGCTTTTGGGATTTTCACAGCTTCAAGTTTTTAGATGACGTGACTTGATCTCATGACTCATTCACTCTCGCTTGCGGCACATACGCGCAGTTATGGGTCGTGCGACGGCCCCGGCGTGTGCGGGTACGACCTCCACGACAACGAGAGCATTGCCTGGGGTCACCAGGGCAAGTACTCCACCACGCTCTTCACGCAGCGAGCTCGTAAGATACTCCAGAGTCACAATCCCGCCCGGCAACCGATATTCCTGCTCCTCTCCCTGCAGGTACTAGCTCACAACGAGAGACTTATTTCTTGGGGTTAAAAGTTTTTAGCAGCGTCATCTTTTGTAGCCGGGTTTGTTCCCTAAAGCGTTTTGTTTTGTTGTGTGCAGGCGGTGCACACACCGCTGCAGCCGCCCAAGTCGTACATCTACCCGTACCGCGGCATGGCCGACGTGGCGCGGAGGAAGTTTGCCGCTATGGTGTCGACAGTCGACGAGGCGGTGCGCAACGTCACCTATGCGCTGCGCAAGTCGGGCCTGTACCGCAACAGCGTCATTGTCTACTCCACTGACAACGGGGCCCAGCCCTTCACTGGCGGGAGCAACTGGCCGCTCCGGGGACGAAAGGTTGCGCAAGTTTTCCCAAAACGTACAACAACCCAAAACAAAGATAACATTTTCAACTGCAATGTGAAGCACTATTTTCTGAGTACACGTCATGCCATCTCGCCGCACGATAGGTGAAAGACGTACTTGTGGTCATGTGACGCACCATTTCGTTGGTTTCAGGGGACGTACTGGGAGGGAGGCATCCGCGGCGTGGGGTTTGTGCACAGCCCATTGCTGCGGCGACGGAGGAGGGTGTCCAACGCTCTCCTTCACATCACTGACTGGTTCCCCACCCTGCTGGCCCTTGCCGGAGGAAACGTCAGCGAGGTCAGTCAGGACTGCTGTTAAGGAACTAAAAGTGTTACAATAACCTAGAGAGAGGAAGAAAAAAAAAAAAGCACACAAAAAATCCCTAATCTCATCTTTGTTCTTGTTTCTTTTCCCTGAAAAAAAAAACCTTTCAGAGAAAATGACTTTCACCAAAAGAAAAAAAAATCTGAGCTAAAAATACATCTGCACACTGTTCTTAATTCTTTTTTTTTAGGAAGTTACTATTTTTCCATTTAAAAAGCTAAAAGAATTCATGCTTTTGTATGTGGGCTGAAGTGCTTTTGGTGAGTTGCAACAACGTTTGAATGTGAATGTAAGCGAGCTGTGCGGGAGTGCTGGATAGTTTGACAGTGATCATAAAAGTGAAAAGCATTTTTGACAGTAATGGAGACGAATGCGCTCCTCTGATGTCAGCGGTGTACAAAACATGGAGCTCTTGATTGCTTTGGTGATGACTTACAACATAAGATTTTTATTTTTATTGATGCATCCCCCTCGGATCTAATGTTTCATCAGTATTTGTTGCTTTTAGCTGCCTGACAGAAGAACAAGAGAAAAAAAAGGTTTCTACAAGCCAAGTAGCCACAACTCTCGTGTGCACTTTCCTTTTGCCGCAGAGCCAAGGCCTGGACGGCTTTGACGCCTGGGCCGCCATCAGCGAAGGCAAAGAGTCTCCTCGCCAAGAGATCCTACACAACATCGACCCGCTGCACAAAGCCCCCGCGCCGCACGGAGACGCAGGTAAACTGCTGAACTATGTCGGCAAAACGCAACATTTAGATGTGGTCAACGTTTTTCGACGAACGCCGACAGTCCGACTGAGCAGCATGGGGTCAAAAAGATTAGGCGACCAAAGTGAAAATTCAAGTGTGATGACAATCTTTGTTTTGATTGAACAGAAGAAACGCTCTTGAAAGGGTTCCATAAGCCCAACAAGAGGAAGAAGCAAAATAAAAAGAAGAAACCTCTCAAGCAGCGCACCAAACAAAAGTCTGCATTCAGATCATCAAAGTCTAAAGGCACAAAGAAGTTATACTCTGAGGTCAAAGGTCGCCCAGACTACGCCATCATTCGCGCGACCCGCATGAAGGAAAACGCATCAAAGCCCAAGTCTAGAAGGATGGCCTGTCCGGAACACAACCTATCATGGACCGAAAGCAAGGTCCAGTCTCGCCTCAAGGCTAAACGCTCTTCTCAGCCTACAGCACACGCTTCACCCGAGTACGCGATCCCGCCCGACGGCACTAACGAGTCACCCGCGTGGGACACGTCGGTCCAGGCGGCCATCAGGGTCGGAGACTGGAAACTGCTCACTGGAGACCCCGGACACGGAGAATGGGTCCCGCCGCAGGTACGCGCTACTTACACTTTTTTTTCCCTTTATTTCTGAAGAAATTAGAGACAAAATAAGTACCGTATTTTCTGCACCATAAGGCACACTTAAAAGCCTTTAACTTTCTCAAAAAACTAGGTGTGCCTTTAGTGTGGACAGAATTCCAAAATCTGTAAAGTTGTTTTGTGTGGCTTCCGCAATATACAGGTGTAATGTGTAGACCCGATGGACCAATCAGAGGACATTGTTTTACGTAGATCGGGGCGGTAAACCAAAAATTAAGGTTAAAACTGTGCTTTTTTGGTGGAGGCAGGTCCTGCCAACGCTGGCAGGTCGCTGGTGGAACCTGGAACGAGCATCTCCGTCGCACCGGACCCAAAACAGCAGCGAGGGAGTTAAAAACGTTTGGCTGTTCAACATCAGCGCCGATCCGTACGAGCGCCGTGACCTTTCCCGCCAGCGCCCTGAGGTGGTGCGCTACCTGCTGACCCGCCTCGTACACTACAACCGCACCGCCGTGCCCGTCCACTTTCCGCCCGACGACCCGCGCGCCCACCCCAACCGGCACGATAATGCCTGGGTACCTTGGATTGACCGGGAGCAAGACCAGGGTAAGATGAACCACCAGAAGGTCCAGCAGAAGATCAGAAAGAAGAAACAGAACAAATGCCGACTGTGTAAGCTCAAGGCCTTCTTTCTGAAACTCAACACTGGAATCATGTCCAGTCGCATATGATTCGCATCGCAACAAGAAAGCCCCATTAATTTAAATATCAAGAAAATACCAGGATGAATTTGGTCTAATCATAATTCTAGTTCAAGTTATTTTTATGTCCAGTAACTAGGAGAAAATTTGACCTTACAATGGAGATGTCGATTCAACTGTGGATCGTCATCGAGCCAATCCGCAATGAGGAAACCCTACAAGCATGAAACGCAAAAGTGACGCCGCCAATGACGCTAGCTAACAATGATGTCATTGTGTTATCAATGACCGGTATCTGTTGCTTCGATTACTCACAAATCTCTTCAACTAAAATACAGGCTTGCCTCACTTTTTGCAGTGAATACATCCCAACAACTTTTTTTGAATATTTTGTTGAATGTGGAGTGATTGTAACTTAACAGTCAAGAGTCTGTACAACTTTTGGTATGAATCTTAAATGTTCAAAAGCCCACTGGTACTTTTTATATTTTAAACCATGTGCGATGGAGGGTTTCCTGTTTTAATTGATTTTTTTCTAGTATTCTGCAAGCTCCAAATGTTTGTTTTCATTGACATTCACAAACATTGCATTGTTTAAATAAGCATCTTCACCCCCCATGTCACCATTTTCCTACATTTGATTCGAACCAAGTTACCTCAATTCAAAGATGTGCAATAAACCTGAACGCACTCAATTTGGCCAGTTGGTGATGCCAGACATCAAGAAATTTGAGCTTTGCTTTCTCTAGCCAGCAGCATGTTTGAGGTATTAACGTTTGTTGTGCTGAAGTTGAGCCATTCTGCAGTTGAGTGCCTTGGGTCGAAAACTATAACAACCTTTCTGGTTCAAGTTTTCTATTAAAAAAACTTCCAAGAAAAAAATCCAAAAACTTACTTCGAGTGCGTTTTTTTTTTTACCTGTCACTGGAAGACTTATTTCTTGAAATTTGGGAAATCTTTTCCCCAGAAGAAAGATTGACTTAATTCTTTAGATATTACCTGAAAAACATCAGATACTTTTTCAGAAAAGCAAAATGAGATGTTCCCAGGAACTTTTTTTTTTTTTTTTTTTAAATAACTCACTAAGCCATGGTCTATTGTGAATTTCCAGGAGGAGGCATTCCAGAGAGACAAAGGAAGGAGACAAACAAAAACAAAAGCAGAGGCGATATAATGCCCTGGATTTTTATTTCATTGACACCTTTTCTTTTGAGGAGTACTTCCATTCATCTTTGCCGCATGACGCGGACGTGTCCACACCAGCACACACACTAGGGGGCGCCCACTGCCGTGTACACACGCACGCACACCAAAAAAATTATGAAGCCTCCACGTTTGGTACCAAACTCTTCACAGAAGAGAAAATCAGCACACTGACGACCACAATGCCTATTAAGTTTCAAAATTTGTGGGGGTTTTATCTTAGTTTTTGAAGTGGAATGATTGATCCTTTTCTGCCACGTCCAAGCATAAAAACAAAACCAATGTATCTTTTTGCAGAGTCAAATCACAAATCAAGTTAAGAAAAAAATTAAGTACAAAAATATTTATTGTAGAAAAGACGTGTGAAATGGCGGGTGGGGGTTTGGTTGAAGAACAAGCGGTCGCAACGGAGGATTGGACGAAAACGCGGCACAATAAATAGACGAGGGGAGGGTGGGAAGCAGGTGAGAGTGTTGGGACTGGTCGCAGCAACGGCGGTTTGTCCTTTCTCTCTAATTTTTTTTCTAACAACTTGAGTGCAAAACATCACAAATGAACAACTGTGTATTCAATTCATGTTATATACAAGAGGGCTGGAGGGGGCAGGGCCTACAAATACTCAGCACTGTACATTTAATAATTGCCAAATTAACTTACAATCTCTTATTAACAGTAACAAATACAGTGGAGTTTTATATACGTGTATGTATACATACACATATATGTAGATACATGTGTACGTACGTGTATGTATATATACACATGTACATATATATGTATATATATATACACATACACATAAATACACACGCAAACACACCGGACAAGTGGCTCCGCAGAGCATTCACCGCACAGTCAAGTCCAGTCAGTCTGCTCATGTTCAAGCCTAACGGACGATGCATAGCACCTTTTAAAAACGCCTTTCCCCCCCCCCCTTCCAAAAAAAGCACAGGGTCCCTTGTGTGCAGGCTACGTCACCTCCATGGCCATTGTGTTCTCAGACAGACTGCTGAGTGGCGCCGCCTTGTCCTGCTCGTGGTTCTCCCTGCGGATGCAACGTTAGCAACGTTAACGTTAGCTATGTTGGCGCGCACGGACGTTGATAGCCCAAAAAAATAACCTAAGCCTAAAGCTTAAGCATAGTATTTAGTTGGCCGGTTGGGGAGTGACAGGGTGGTGGTTGTTGTTTTAAATACCTTTTGGGCAAGTTTTGCTTTTCTTTTATGGCCATGATGCCAAGCCCTAGGCCAGGGTTGTTCTTCAACCCTGGTCCTTGGGTGCCGGTTTCCTGAATGTTATGCGTCTCCCAACTGCAACACACCTGATTGAAATGAGTAGAGAATCGGCAAGGTCTGCAGAATGATCGATAGATGTGTTGCCAAGCAGGGAGCCATAAGACATCCAAGAAACAAAAAGCATGGCTAGTCTATATCAATCCTTCTTGTGTGATATTGCTTCAACAATAATTGGTTAAGAAACAGTCATTGTGAAAAAACGTTTTTGGACAGTCTCCTTGCATGCAAGTTTTTATTGTCTTCTTTAAAAGTGCTTGTGCTGTCCATAGTCTATTACGGGTTAACATTTCTCCCGTGACAACTGTCTTATTCTTTTTTGTGTTTGTCTCACCTGGGCACGATGTCCAGCGGTGAGGCCGCGGTGGCCGAGGGGACCTTGGGCTTCTGACAGTTGGCAGCGGCGTGCGCCAGCTTTAAAGCAGACGCCGACATGGCGCTGCTTAGCGTTCGGGGGGCATGCACCCGCTTGCCAGCGGGCACGGCCAGTCGGAGGCTGTTGCCCAGTGGAACCTGAGTGGCATTAGTGGTTGCGGGACCAGCGTGGTGGGCGGTGCCGTTGTTGCTACTGCAGGCTGGCGCGGCGCTGGTGGCGCTGCACGGATGCAGGGAAGCGGCGCTGGACAGGGTGGCGGGCGGTGCCGGGGCAGCCAGTGAGGGAGACGCTGTGCTGGAGAGGTGCAAGCCCTTGTAGGCACCTAAACAACAACAGCGGAAGTTGCATATGCGGTACGTGAAGAAACGTCTGACGCCAATCGTGTTGTATCACAAGGAGTTGGAAGTCATTCCTAAAAGTGAGAAGGGCTATGTGTAGACAACATTGTGCATTTTCAAATAAGGTAACTTCAGTTTTAACCAAGCACATACGAGGGAACAGACATAACCTAATCGTAACCTTTGCCAGGTGTTTGGAGCAAGGGGACATCCGATACCTGTGGGGGATAGGATGCCGTTGACACTGCCACCCAGGCTGAGCTCGTCCTTGGTTTTCAGGGCCAGAATTTGCTCGGTGGAGACTAGGGCAGAGGCGGCGAACTGAGCACTAGCCTGGTCCAACGTGTTGGCAGACACCTGAGGGGATGAGAAGCCAAAGTTTTGAGCTGCGGCTAGCGATGGGTGGCCCGGCCGGGTTAGTCGCGGTCGTGCTTACCTGTGTTGTAGTCGTTGTGCTGTGGGCGGTGGCGGCTCTGTTGGTTTGAAGCTGCTGCTGCTGCTGCTGCTGCTGCTGCAGCTGCTGCTCCATCTGCATCTGCGCCAACTGGTCCTGGTGTTGCTGGAACTGCTCGGCAGTCAGGGCTGACGCACGTAAACACAAACATGTTGGTAACACACATCAACTCTGAGCAAGAGCATCAAAGGCACTTTCAGACATGTTTTGGTAGCACGATGATGGTTTTACAGACGTTCCATCGAAGCACTGAGCATTACTTTCACAAACTAAAGTCTGCCACATATCAACAAAATCAATGGCTGACATTCAGCCCCCCACAAAAACTAGCATGTTGCCAAACGCAATAATCCAACCTTCAGAGGGACATTGGACAACTAAAAGCCTGTTGTATAATAAAAGACATAATTTGATATTTTGGTAAATGTATTCAATGCACAAGTTCAAGTCCTGGTCAGTGAGCAAATACTGTACATTTTTTCACATGCAATTAAACAGAAGAGTTTGTCCAGCCTTTCAGTCAACTGACATATGCGCGCATGAGACTCACCAACATGAGGCTGCAACGGCGGTCCAGGCCGTAAGACACGCTGAGCTGACGGCCCAATATTGGTGAGCGGCCGCTTGACACAGCGACTGATTCTGCGGAACAACGGGTGGGCGTTGTCCAGCTGGTGCAGCGGTAGTGTCCGTGGTCGGAAGTGACGCCACCGGCAAGCCTTTATGCTCAAAAGAATCTGACTGAGGTCCGAGGGAGGCGAGGAGCTGCTTCTGTCTGAGGTATTGGTTGGTGAGGTACTGACAAACTTGCTGGCGGCTGGCGAGCCCGATGGGGGCGGTGCGCAATCTAACGTCTTCGGGTCCAGTTCATGGAAAACGTTGTCATAGTCCGAGTGGGCTCGATCCAGTAAGACCCTGGAAGGCAAGGATGCCATTTTCATGACAAGAAATAAAGTGACGCCAACTACCAGAAGCTTGTTCTGCAACCACCCTAGAAAATTCTACTCTGCGGAAAGCCTCTAAACTGGAGTAGGAAAATGCGGATCCCCACGTGTCAAAAGTTGAGAACCAACGACCTTAAAGGTTGAAGGCCACCACAAAACCAAAAATCAAGGTTTATTTGTAGAATGAATAGAGAATCTGCCTAAGAGAGTTGGGAGGGAGGGACATTACCTGCCCCCTCGTCCAAGACGTCGACGGGCCAAGCCCTGGCATCGTCGCGGCACGGTGAGCGTGGTGAGACTGTAGCGATATCGGGCGTGCGCCAGGCCGCCCTCCCCGGCCGGTGACCAAGGCCAGGCGCCCATGCGATCCTGACGAGCCTAAAAACAAACACGTACGCAAACACTCAATCTCCATCTCACTAAGCTTGATGACGACGAGAAACGGCATGACCCTCACAGCGTAATACTGGCAGCCGGCTTTCCTTCGAAAAGCGTAGGCGCCATCCGGGTCGTTCTCCTCCTCAGCTTCCGACGACCCAGAGTGCAGCTGCGGAGACGCCAAAAGAAAGTTCTGAGTCACTTATGCGCTTTTGTCCGGTGTTTTTTCAAGCAGCCTCTAGGTGGCAGCAGAGGGCTAGTACCTGAGGCTCGTCATCTGAGCTAGGGAAGTCGTACTGGTTCAGGTCCTTGGCGTTAAAGATTGCAGGACCGTGGTGATGCGCTGCGCCAGCTGACAGCGGAAGAGCCTTCTGTTTCTTCTCATATTTCCTCTTCTGCCGAGGGACTTCCATCTTCTCAGGCTTGAGAGGGGATGCCGAGATACAGGTTCAACTCCAGAACTACTAACAAGTCTAGGACTTAGGTGACCAGGTGCTCACCTTGGATTTGTAGTCCTTGTGGTCCATGTGGTACTGGTTAGTAAGCGGCACCAGCGGGATGATCTGCGGCCTAACCAGTGCCCGCTCTGCCAGGACCTCAGCCAGGACCTCACCACCGTAGTCCGACATGACATTCCTGGAGGGAAAAATAAGTGGGGGGTCCAGTTGACATTAAAAGCACATAATGTCTGTACAAATGTATTTTTCATAATACTTTCATTCTTTGTACATGCATCCATTAGCATAACCTTTTTTTTTTCTTTCAAGGAGGCCAGGTCCATCAGGACTTTTCATAATCTAAGGCTGAATGACATGGGCTCAATATAATAGCCAGCTAGTCTCGATGACTAACCTCTTCTCAAAGATCTCCAACGTGAGGTGCAGCAGCTCTCGCTTACTCTTCTCCCTCCTTTTGATCATCTCCAGAATGGTGACCGCCCGGCTCAGATCCCTGCGGAGTTTCAGCATCTTCTCATAGGACGCCTCGTCGTTCTTGCGGTTCTGTCGGCAGACGTTAAGTTTGTATCGATCTCAAAGACCTTTGGAAGGACGCTGGGAGAGGTGACCCACCTTTCTGGTCTGCATCTTCTCGGTGCGCCTTCGGAAGGCCACGTACGGGTCGCTGGTGCTGGAGCCGTCGCGCTTCTCCTGCTTGATGATGTTGATGAGCGAGTGTGCCTTGCTGTTTTTCCTCTTGCGGCTCCAGTAGTCAAACACCTCCTTGATGAGCTCATCGTCCTCCTTGAGCAGCAGCTTGGCCTCAGGAAGACTAACCAGCTTCAGGGGAAAAATGATTGTCAGCCACTTTTGCATCAAGTATAATGTGAAACGCTTTCATGTTGACAAACCTGCTGCCCGCTGCCTTTCTCCAGCCGGTCGATCATCTCCTCAAACTGCAATAAGCTGATCTCCATCTTCTTTTTCAACTTTGCCACGAAGGCGTCGTCGTCCGAGTCCAGGTCGTAGTCCGGCTGCTCCGTGTCCAGGCTGAAAGCTGAACGAGGAAAGCACAACCGTTAAGATTCAGACAGATGGACTGTGGAACAGTGAGACAGCAAGGTCTCGACTTACGCTGTAGGTGAATGAGCTGCTTTGGCATCTTGTAATCTCCGGGGTATAGTGATTCGTAGTAGGTGATGTTGCTCTCCGCCTCCGGCACCGGAATGACCATGTTGTCTCGCTTCTCGCCATAGACTTGCTGTGCTGAGATGGCCCGCTGGAGGTGATGTTCCTACACACACACACACGGTGTTGCAACTTTGAATCACATATTATATACTGATATTACGCTCGAGGAACGCTTATTGCTGTAGTGTTCAAGTTTAGAATATGCACTCCAGTTGACTGCTCCACGATAAAGGCCTGTTTGTCGCATGGTGAAAAAAATAATTTACCTTAAAATTGATATGGACTTCCATTTATTTAATTTGCAGCTTTGCTAAATAAGGTAGTGCCTACTCGAATCAACGTCAGATTGAAATATTGTAAAGTCATGCGGCACTTAGTATGAATCAACATATAATGTATGAACCAACTGTGCACAACTGAAGTTAAGAAATCTTAAACTACAGCAATTACAATATAAACCCAAATTTATTTTGGAGAAAATCAAATTTAAGAATCCAGGGGCAAAATGAATACACTGGTCAATAGCAAACTTAAATCAGAGGAGGCTTTAAGAATCAGTGTGTTTTTGATGCCAATTTCAAACATGTCTACTTTTTTCCTTAGCAAATCGGGTCTTATGATATTTCCATTTATTAAGTTGGACCAATAAAAGCTTTCGCAATACAGACATGACCTCACGTTGCAATTTATAGCTGAGACATTGAGAAAACGTACAAAACAAAGC
Organism: Syngnathus typhle; assembly: GCF_033458585.1. Taxonomy (NCBI): domain Eukaryota; kingdom Metazoa; phylum Chordata; class Actinopteri; order Syngnathiformes; family Syngnathidae; genus Syngnathus; species Syngnathus typhle. The sequence continues at coordinate 9,365,051 of NC_083750.1, read as the reverse complement.
TAGTGCGTAACTTCCTTTGGCAACTAGCGATCTAATTGGTACAAGTTGAAATTCACAAGAAAATGACCAATATATGAACAACTTGAGGGAGGCAGCCATTCCTTTCGCTATGGCGTCAAGGCTGTGTCCTTATCCCCCACAAATAGTTAAGTCCTTCAAAATAATGAATTGTGAGAAAAGCATTTTAGCAAATCTTGAGGATTGAAGGAAGGTAACAAACGCAGTACCATGCAAGTATGCGTCAACCCACTCCCTCCCTCCAATTACATGATATTCCACTACAATTCAAGATTTAAAGCCTAAAATAGGAACAGTTGCTGGATTAAGGAGCATCCGAAAAAAATGTACATGAAAAGCCAATCACTGCTTTGCTACTGATTTGCTGGCAAGCTCGCCGTGTGTATCAAGTTACACTCGACAGCGGCAAGTGACTCAGCAGTGCTTTGTTGACACAAAGGCACCCTGCTGCTGTTGTCACACTGCTTTTTTTGAATGGAGGGAAAACGTGTTTACATTCCGCCCTGTGGCGATTGTGGTTGTGCAAAACGTGGGCGGATCCAGGACAAGACTCAATGAGTGAGATCATATGAATGAAACAAAAGCTCAGCTAAGATTGAGCTGACATCCCAATCAGGTGTAGAAATTCCAACAGCTTTTAAACACGCCTTCGTCATTTGAAGGGACCAAATGTAACCGGACCAACAATGATAAATCTGATAGCCACAAAACAATCGGGAGTGTTTCTTATGTTGGCAGGGGTTAGCCATACGCGAGAGACCGACTGAGCTCGGGTGGAAGCAAACAGTCGGAATTTCCAATGAGCACTTTGGCGTCCCCAAATAGCCTCAGAAATGAGCGAATCCATCACCGTCACAATCCCAGACGCCGCTAGTGACACTTAGCGTGACGGACAGCACGGGGGGTGGGGGGGGGGGGGTTGTAGCGCACACTGCTTCGGAGGCAAACCGGTCAATGCGCCGCCTGAGTAAACATGGTGGGAATGTAAGCAAATGCTAAAATGTTGTTTTGAAGGCTTGCAAATAAGAAAGCGGACCAGTCTACAGGGAGCAGACGCTTTCTTCAAGCCTTTTGTTAATTTGGCATATTACAGATAATTGCAGTCGTGTCAAACCAAAGCATAGCTTAATCCTGACAATTTGAAACATCATAGACGAGAGCTTCAAAATGACCACAAAGTTGCAGCGCGCCACATCCAGCCAGATCAGACGACAATGCAGGCTTACGTTCTATTGCTGTGGAGGCCCCATGACCTTTGCCTTCTCTTGTTTCCAATGATGCTGCATGTCTTCTTGTCGAGAAAAGGACATCGGTTTTAATGAAGGATTGCTGCTGTGGCATCATCATAGTCAAGCTTTGAGCAATGTAAACCCACTTTTGAATGTTTCACTTTCTCCCGCCATAATGAAATCTAGAAGTTTTAGAGAGTGAGTGAAAGTGATGTGGATTTGAGGTCAAAACGGTCTATTTTCAGGATTGTTATTCTAATGTGTACATTGCCTCATTTCTTGAGGTAACAGCTTGTCAGTTATCCATGTGCCGACCCAAGCAACCTGTCAGACACATTGTCGGCTGTCAGAGCCACTTTCCACAATGCTGACATGCACCTAGATCAGGCTAAGTCTGTGTGTGTCTCAGATGCCTGTGGCTCTCCAGCAGGACCACAGACAGCGAGGTCATTTTCTATCTAAGCGTAAAGACTATAAAAGACATGGCGATCCAAAAACAAACACGATGAGCATGTGCTGAGCCACTGTCATTTTGACAGAACAGAACCGCCACTTAGCCCACATACACCTGCACTACATAACCGCAAGATAAACATGAAAATAGGGCTAAACTCACTTATTTCACACCAAGCACAAGGATTAGCATTCCAATAAAAATGTTATTTCCCACCAGTAAATCATGTTCTAATACATGTACGTCCTAGACATTTACTTTGTTGACGAAGTGTAGGTACCTAAACGTTATGCGAGTGCAGACATGAGCGAGTATGATTAGAATACTATTTGTAACTGCATTCATACTGGTGTTTGTCAGAAGAAAGTGGAGTCAAACAACCTCGGTAATCAATTATCTGAGAATGCATTGTGATTGCTTATTTTATTGCATAAATAAAACAAAAATTCACAAGATGATAATGTCATTTCTTTAGGTACGCTAAACATCGCAAGATCAGTAGAGCTATATATATATATATATATGTATATATATTGATCTATCTATCTATTTATATCTATATATATATATATATCTATATATATCTATATCTATATATAAAATTATGTGTGTGTGTGTTGGAGAAGCTTAAAAAAAAAAAAAAGAATTGTGACCACCCTAAGAAAAAGCTGCTCAGGAAGCCTCAGCTGAGTCTTCCCATTTTTGTTTTGGCCTCGCTTTTCCCGTTCTATTTTCGTGATGTCACAGTATTCCAGCTGAGCGAGTGCAGACTTTTAAGTGACATCATCAACCCCCCTCACTCACACACACACACACACACACACACACACACAATACCTCAAGCTCTCTACCCGCCTCTTGGGCACCATGTGCCGATGCTGGTCTGCAGATCTGTTGCGACATCTGACACACTGAACCCCCAACATCAAGCAAGCAAGCTAGGAAGTAAGCAAGCTAGCAAGTAAGTAAGCTAGCAAGTAAGCAAGCAGGCAGGCAGCAGAAACAGAAACACACTGCGAGTCGTAGTAGTAGTAGTAATATAACCCGCACACTGGTGTGACACTCGCCAGTCAGCTGCTCATTCAGCATCCTTCAGAGTGTGCAAAAGAAGAGAGTGGACAGCCCGCGGTGTCACGCGCAAGTGTAAAACTGGATGAAATTACAAGGCTCCTTACCGGGGCGCATGCACTGACGACAAATATGAGATCACACATGTTTTGGGTGTGTCAAAACACTAAAAATACACTGAAACAGACTCAAAAGTAATCAAGTGTCTTTGACAGTGACCTGATGTAAACCTAGACCTCACTTTCATCACAATCAAGTCCCTCATATTGCTCAGAAGCGACCAAAAAGCACACCACTAGACAAATACACTCAAAATAATGTCACCAAATATACCCCTCTAAATTATGACATTGCTTTCTAACTCCTGTTGGTTCATGTACACTGAAATATCCCCATGTGTAAATTATTTCCCTCATGCTGCCAAATGCCAGGAGCAAAATACACACTACTAAAGGTCATGTCTTCCTTCCCCCCACATATTGCTAAATAATTCCACAAATATTTAGTACTGTAAGCTATGACCAATTATTTGGCTATGCTGATGTGCTCAAAATATACATTTGTAGACTAAACACTAAGCCAAATCAACCTAAATACAATATTGCAAACGACAATTCAACTTCACATTGCTGAAATGCACATTACATTAAAGCCCAATCGCCTTCATTTACCAATTTATTTGTTTATTATTTATTCATCACTCATTTTATTTATTTATTATTTATTGTTTGTGCCTTCTTGTTTTTATTTTGTGTCGTCTAATTGTATGTTTATCGTGTACTGTGTCTTGTCACCCGTGGGATGGAGGAAACGGAATTTCGGTTTCTTTGTGTCTTGACATATGAAGGGATTGACAATAAAGCTGACTTTGACTTGACTTTGAAAACCTGAACTCAAGTGCACATCAAAGTACATCATGGCAGAAGTCATTGTTAGATAAATCCAAATTACACTACTGTGAACTATAGCAGCCCTCATATTGTCAATAATGCAAGCAAGGTATTGGTAACTCCTCCCCATTATACAGGATTACATTACACAAACTAAATTACCAATAATTAATGTCTTGCAGTGTCAATGAAAATTCAAGGGTTAAGAGGTTTTCCACAAGTCTTGCACTAACTCAAATATTTTGGTTAAACTTAATACCACCCAAATACTGCTAAAGGGGAACCAAAATACATGTCACCGTAACCTCTGTATTGATAAAGTACTGTGTCTAACAAACAAAAATGATCACCCTATATTCCTAATGTGACCCAAATCAAAATTAGATTATGACATCCCTCAAATGGCTAAAGACACAAGTCCTCTAGAGACACAATATGACATACTCGTTATTGCTAACCTCTTAACAAGTGACAAACACACACGTGCAACAATAAAAGCCTCGTATCACTAAGCAATACAAGCAAACCATTAGACATTCCTGTCAGAGTATGCAGCTCGGGGACTAAAAGCCCACCAGAGGAAGATTACTTGTTTGACGGTGTCACTACAGTCCAACATCTGAACCTAAAGCATCGCATTTTGTAGCATTTGAGCTTCCACGCATTCAGGTTAAGATCGCGGACAAAGTAGCCATGGCCGGTGGGGACAAGTTGCATGCTAGTACTAAAGTGTAGCTCGCTGCCGCCATCCATTTGTCCCAAGCGAGGGGTGCGTGCAGTGTTGACATTGCCCTCGGGCGCCCCCTGTCGCTCTCCCCTCGCCGCTACGCCAACACAAGGCCCCGAGACAAAATGTCCGCCGCGCCGAAGTCACATGATCTCTTTGTACTCGGAAAACGGCTTCACGCTCAAATCTCCACCGAAAAGCCGACAAATGAATCCAAAATCGACGCTGCGCATCCCCGCGTTGCCCAAAATGTAACCCAAACGCGAAGAATATGCATTTTAGGGCCCGAATTCGTCGTGTTTCCGTCGGGGGGAAAAGGGCGGCCATTTTGTGAGGGCTTGCGCAGAACAAAAAGGAAAGCGACTGTGATGGTGGCAAAATAAGCAAAAATTACATTTTCAAGATGACACGATGAAATAAAAGAAAGCCTACCGATTCCTCCTCTTTCTCCATGCCCGTTGGCATCTGCGGCACGGCCCTGTTAATGGACGCATACTCGTGCAGGTCGGGTAAATCCTCGCAACGGAAGACGGGCAGCGGCTTGGTGGCGTCCAGTGCTCGCGCCCGAAACGACAATTTACTCATTTTTGCTCTTTTCCAGGTGCCCCCTCTCACAAATAGTGTCTATCCGAGCTCCTAATATTCACCGCGGTGACGAGTGAAGCTTTCATGGATGATTCTGGGGCGGCTAACTCTGACGTTTTTTTTTTCTTTTTTTTGTAAGCTTGTCAAGCGCTAAGGTAGGGCGTCGCCAGCCCGGAGCCGCCGTGTGGTGTGGTGGGGGTGGAGGCCCGGATGTCGGTCGCTGTGTCTCGGCCTGCGTTTTCCCGGCGCTCCGCTTCCCCTCCGCGTTGGCGGCTCAGTACGCCATGGGCAACATGGCGGACATTTAAAAGTGTTTTGGCGTGTTTTTTTGCTCGCCTCGGTCCAGCCCTCCTTCCCCCTCACTACGCATACCCCCCACCCCCTCCTTTCCTAGCACTCCCCCCTCACCCCCACCCTAACAAACCCGCCCAGCCAGCCGGGCGACCATTCCCACGCGACTCCGAGCGCGTGCGCGCTGCGCTCACGGGAAGGCGCGCGTGGAAGTGGATGAAAAAGTGCAATTTATGTTGGTGCCGATGTGACTTTCTAGCTGTTTATTAATACGCCAAAGATGAGGATGAAAAAATTATTACGTAAAAAAAAAAAAAAACATTACGTTGACGTGACCAACATTTGCAGGAAAAAACAAAAAACAAAATACCAATGTCAAATTGAATCCACAAGTTCACAAAACAAGTAATTTCACAATGTCAATAATACAAATATTCGCATTAAATGACAATATAGACAAACTTATGCCACAAATAATATCCAATGACAAAATATGGATATTAATACCGTTTTTAAAATATATCCGTATTTTGAATCATTTTTATATTGCCGAAAATTACATGTGACTAAAGGGTGAACAATTTTTCAATTTTGTAATTTGTTTTTTACTATGTACTTATACTGCGTACTTAAATCATAATAAATGCAGTATTAACCTTCATTGATATTTTAAAAAAAAATCATGTTTTCAACTGAAAGGTGATTCCGGTAATTACAAATTCCTTAATTTGTAGTCAAAAACAAATTAGCATCTCAACAACTTGATCCTGATAATTCATATTTCAACAATAGTTTAACAAATCATTGCATGAATGGTAAATAGGTTGGGGATTAGTCATGAGACTTAAATGTCCCAATCACCGAATAGAGACAGTTGTCTAAAACAGGTCATAAAATGTTTTACGTAACGTTACATTTATTTAATCCATTCGGCTAAATATTTGAAAAAACGATTAGAACCTTTGCCGTGTCGCCATCTAGTGGACACAAGCGTAGAAGCACCAGAATTCAACATGGAAAAACGCAATCCTCAACTTTTAAAGTTCACAAATATACGTACGTCTCAACTTACCAGCCATAGCGAAGACAAAGTTGATCCAAACTTTATCCAGGATCACGCCAAATGAATTTCACTTCTCTTTTAAAATCTATGAAGCACATGAAGTCCAATAAATCCAATACATCCATGGTGAGCACCTGCGAGAACATAAATTATTTTACCACACTGTCAAATCATCATCACTAAAACGGCAACGTCAGTTTAGTAGCTAACGTCACAACCAACGCACAACGCTCATAGAACAAAACGTGGGGGAAGCATTATTCTTAATTCAATTAGTATCAAGTTGTCAATCTATTTTAAAATTTAACATCGGAACTTCATAAAACGAGCCAATTGCAGTACAGCAAGAAACATATCATTTTTCGTCTTAGATGTAATTTGACCAATGCATGCTATCGAGACACTCGGAAACTGTTTTAAAAGTGAAAGAAAATGTCTCCCGTAAAGGGAGATTAGGGCTGTGGAGTTCCACAAGCTACCTCTAAGGGGAATTGTGGCGTTGTTGAGCTAACGCCCCTGAAAAAACAATTGGCAGACGACAATGTTTTCAGCTATCAAATAGAGTAGAAGAAAAATGAAGTTCAATGGAACCAATTGTGTGTAAAACGAGGCGAAAACAGAACCTGGGAAATCAGGGAGGGTATTTTTCAAATAATCGAACGACGAGCAACTAAATCGCAAATGACGTTTACGACCTTCTGGTTTTGTCAGTCGTGCGAAGAAAAAAAGGCAACTTCATGTCACAGACATCTTGAGATCGACACATTTTAGCTTCTGATCCCGAAAATACTAACGAAACTTTTTTGGGTGAGGGGGGGGGGGTGAGGGGTCATACAGATCTCGTGCAGCTTAGAATTATTTTGCGGTGTAATGAAATCATTAGCAAAAATATTCTTTCGAGACGATAGTGCCTCTCTTTTCCAGAACACACATGACGAGGGATACTTACAGGACACAACGTTTTCCAAACGGCGACTTTAAATAATCCAAATGGTGGCGATTATTCACGAGTTGAGGGGGAAAAAAAGGAGAGGAAAAACGACGTAGCTACAACTAGCCCCAATAAAATGAAGGCTTCAGGCAAGCTTCTCTTTCCTTCCTTTCACCATTGTTACGGTAGAATGTTGGAAAACATCTCGGTGGTGTCCATTTGCTTCGACAAAAACGAGTTTTATCGTATGAACGTGTCAATTTCCTTGTCGATTTGGAAACAGGTTGAAAGTAGAGGTGGTCGCCAAAAGTGCTACTGTTGGGGGTTAACAACTTTGCTGAGAGAGACGCCTTCTGATTGGACTACGACGGCCACCAATCAGCAGAAGGCGAGATGGAGGGGTGGTGGCGTCACGCGTCACGGGGCAGAGATCGGCACGCAATTGGTCAAGAAGTCTTCGAAAAATGTGGATCCTTTTTAAGGGCTTAAGTTATTCAATGGTCGCTTTTCGTTTTTTTTGTTCATTTTATGTAATTACATTAGCCGTCAACATAAAATAATTTTTTACCGCTGTAATTTTGCGTTAATTTAAAAGATTAATTCACCAATTTTCACTCAGCTCAGATAGCTATGTTGGGCAATAGCGTCCCCTATTGTCGCCAGAAATGAATGACATAACGTCTCAGGTTGCTTTGCAAACGATGTACCTTAAAACAACACCATTACATGAAATGACACAATGACAGAGTATTTTATTATAAAATCCTTGAAACAAAAACATTTTGTCAGGAAGCAAAAACAGTAGCAAAATTATACACTAAAATAAATCAGTTTTAATTGATCTATTTTTGTTCAGGTTGATCGTTTTTGCATGTTGTAAAATTACATAAACTACAAAAGCATTTAAGCACAATAGAGCAAAATGTAAAGACCAATTAATTGCATTTTTTTTATTCAATAAATAATTTCTGAAACACAAAAATGACATTTTTTTAAAGGCGCTCAAAACAAAAATTAGGACCAACAACGGTTCTATGAATCCTGAATGACTGCCAGGCGGCGGCGGGTCTTAAAGCATCGAATGTTTCCTTTGCGCATGCACAGCAGTTTGAATATGCATTAGTCACCTATGACCCCTGGATGACCAGTGGACAGGTAATTAGTTTTCTACGGAATCCTCTCACATGAACACAAGGATTCTGAATGACAAGAGGCCGTGGCGGTCATTCGGGATTCATAGAACCGTAGTTACAGTTGTAACTTTTGTTCTATTTCATCCCTGCTGACTGCCTCTGAATGAGCAATACCAGCATAGTCATGAGGAATCACAGACCTTACTAAGAAGCCTTAGCAGAACCAAAGACCACACCCAATGGATGGGGCTGAGCAACATCCACGCTACTAAACCTGGCAAAAGTGTCGGTCGGGTGTGGTCCATGAGGCAGCAACACAATTATCCTCCGGCGGTACTCCTCTCAAGGCACCCCAAAATGTGCAAACAGTCCTGGGTCGAGTGACAACGCAGGGAGACGAAAAGGGCAAACGAACCTTTGGTGACACTGGGGTCATCCAGAGGTCGGTAGGTCACACTAATTTGGTATGCATGCATTCAATGCTTTAAGCACCACCTCCTGGCGATCAGCAGGGATGAAATAGAACAAATGGAAACAAGTGAAACCTCTTTATCTGAACATAGTACGTCTTTAAAAACAAACATTACCCTAGCCCTGATCGTCACAATCCACTTTCCTTCCTTTGATCAAATAAAGTAATTGAGTAAAAAAAAAATAATAATAATAAAGAAAAATGGCATGTTTATGTGTATATTTGGCAACGCTGTGAAGAAGTTAAGCACCTGAGTTGGCTTTAGAAACAAAACAAGTCCTACAAAGTTCTGTACACTGACTAATGTTTTCACGTTAAAAGTGATTGGTTCCATCCATCAATCAAAGCCAATCGAATCAAGCACTCAGCATGTTCTATGAATATGGCTTTTTACACAGAACCCAAACACACCGCAATGGCGAAAATATTGCTGTCACACAGAAAAAAAAAAAATTCAATATCACGTTCTAACAGAATACATGTCACATTTGATTGATACATTTTATGTTAAATTTTGCAAAATGATGAATTGGACTTCTGCTTCAGGAAGACAAAAGCGTGCAATTTCTTTGTATATCAAAAGGCTCCGGATCTAAAAAAAAAAACCAATAAAAGACACTGGTTTCCGCCAGTGCCCTCAGCCAGAAGTATTTGTTTTGCCGAATGCCAAATATCACATTTATCGAGTTGTACCGTAAAACGTTAAACACCAAAACATTAATCTTATCACCTTAGCACGTGATCATGAACTTTCCTTTTCTTTGGCAGCAATACGCTTCGATAGAATTCACATCCTCAGCAAGTACGCACACTACATACCACTTGGCACACTTATTCTGGATCAACATCCCATAAAAACACTGATGGCTTCAAAAAAGGCACACTTAGGAGGCTATCAGGTACCAAGATTAAGAAGAAGAAAAAAAACAATTCTAAGGATGAGTATCAGTACCGCACCTTCTCATGAAAAAAATAAAAAGAGGCAAGTTTTTTAACAAACAAAACTGCACAAGTTAATGCATAGCAAAATGGGGGCAAACGTGGCACAAAATAAAAAAGTGACAACACAAAAATATCCCCGATTTTCTTTTCCATACAGTGTTTCCTTGGAGAACAAGATGCTCGCTCCATTATTTACCTTCGTACTTTGGATTGACCACCGTCGTAACGGCACTTTTGTAGATAGGATTCTCACCCTGTGGAGAAACAAAAAGCAATGTTTTCACATTTATCAACTAAAAGCTGAAAGTAAATAAATGCCTACATTTACAAATGTCAGAAAGTGATGATGTGGTTTTGGATTTCAGTCAGCATTTGATCAGAATCAGAGTAACGTTGTGTTTGGGGAGAAGACAAGCAACTGACCGTGTCCCATTTGGCATTCATTTTCTCCTTCTCAAACTTGGCGAATTCTCGGCGATCATGGATAATCATGAGTAGCTTGAGGATGAGCAGCAGGGCCAAGCCGATTAACACGATCCCGGCCACAACGCCGGCCACGATCGGGATGATGTCTGGACCGGCTGGGCATTCTGGTAACAAAGGAAAACATTAAAAAAAACATTACGTCAAAGTCCTGCAAAAAGAAAACAGCGCCACCAACATTGAAAGAATAAACTCGACAAGGGCCTTTTATGGTGCTTCCTTTTGTGATGTCACCACAGACGGACACCAGTGACGGTTTGGTCAGTTGAAGCACAACATCATAGAAGGGAAAAATAATTGATGTTTTTACAAGAATTAAATCGTAAAACGAGGAAAGATATTTCATTTTTAAGATGGTAAAAATACGTGACGGAAGCTTGCTTACCCAGCATCTCGACGACGTAGACCTCCTTGGTGTCGTTTCTGATGGCAAAGGTGTAGTAGAACCAGCAGTCGTTGGCGTCTCTCTCCTTGCAGTGCGTGAGGGGAAAGCTCTGGTCGGTGGGCTGAGGAAGCTTCTCGCGATCCTTCACCTTGATCAGGACAAAGTCGCTGCAGTCGCGCTCGCACGTTTCCTTCTTCTCGCCCGCCTGGAAGGCTCGGCACTGTACGCATTCCCTAACCACACAAGAAATACTAATATTGAAAAATTTAAAGAAAAAATACATTGGAAAAAGCTGACATTGTGCAAAATTAGAGTGTTAATTTTATGAAACTAAAGTAAAAAAAAAAATTGCAGAATATTATGGAAAAAAATTATGCTAATGTAATACACGGGGAAACAACGAGAAGTTCAGGAAAATATTTGAAATTTAACTGAACCAAAGTTCCATTAAATTTAGGATTTTTTCTTTCCTGATTAAGATAGTGGATGATTTCTGTGATATCAAAGACCCTATTTTGAAGTTGGGTGTTTCAGTAGGCCGACGGTGGGTGCTATGCCTCGCTCAATGGCAACCCGGCACAGCCGTGATTAAGATGTCGCGCCAATTCTCTTGAAATTTCAGAAATCCCGGCACGTGGTTTTTAGTCGCGCCCCGGGCCGAGCGCTGTTCTTTTGTACTGACTTGTGCTCGGCGCAGACCCCGGGGCAGGTGGGACAGATTTCGCAGGTGGGCCCTTGGAACTTGGGGTTGGTGCATTTGCAGACGCCGCACTCGCAGCTTCCGCGGCCGTTGCAGATCTGCCCGTTCTTGGCCAGGCAGGTGGACGTGTCCAGGGAGCAGTCGCACGCACTGCCCGTGTAGTTGTCATCGCACACACACACGCGACACTCGCAGCGTCCGTGGCCTGACCACACACATGCGAAATGAACAAAATGAAAACCTCAACAAGTGTTTGCTTGGGTGCATGGCGAGCGCTGGCGCTTACCTCCGCAGAGCTTGTTGTTGGAGCGGTCGCAGTTGAAGTTGTCGCACTCGCAGTACTTGCCGCTGTAGATCTCCGCGGGGTTGTCACGCTTCTTGCACTCGCAGGTTCCGCACACGCAATCACCGTTGTTGCTGCAGATGTCCGTGCCATTGTCTTTGCGGCAGTTGGCGTCCAGATCTTCCGTCCGAACTTCATCCGTGCTGCACTCGCACAGACGTCCGATGCGACCTTCGTTGCACCTGCCCAAAAACAAAACGTATTACGATGCCGCGTCGCTTCGAACCCAACTCAGAGCTGCCCAGCACGTCGCGGCACTGCCTGACTTTAAATTCAGACTTGCCTGTATGATTATCAAACACCATTGCTCCAAAATGTCAAGAACCCCCAAAAGAGGTGGGCACTCACTTGCAGGCGCCGCACTCAAAGGTGCCGTGGCCGGCGTCGCACTTGTTGCTGTTGGGTTCTCCGCGGGCGGAGCACGGACACTCGCAGATGAAGTTGAGGACCACCTCCACCTCCTCGGTGAAGCCCAGCGGTTTGATCTTGATGCTCTCCTGCTTGCCGTGCAACGGGCACTTCTCGGACTCGATGGAGATCTTGAACATCACCTGAAGAAGACGGGGACAACGTCACACGGGCGCCGCTTTGCCTGTAATAATAGTCGCCTGAAATCGTTTGAATGCTTTTCCACGCACCTCATCTCCAATGGAGATATTGGAGCACTTCCTGCCGTTCTCACCGGTTCCCTCCACGCCATTCTTACAGATGGACTTGTAGGTGATGGAGACCCCTTCTGGAAGTCTGCCGTTTTCCAGAATGACTTCCGATGACAAAGACTGCGCCAAAGAGAATAAATAATGAATGGACGGAATCGATCATGTTGCGCTTGTAAACGTAATCCGTGCGCTGACGTTGTAGGCGTCGATGATGAGTTTGATGACGTTGCTGGAGTTGGACGACAACGTGCCCACGGCCGATTTGGGGATGAGATTCTTCAGCTCCTGTGCACAAAGAAGGCAGGGTGAGATTTACGCACGAATGAGGAAGACAAACCAACTAAGGCTGCTGTAGGACGCCACCTTGTACACAGGTTGGAATTCTTCAGTGACTGCAAAGATGGTCTGGATGTTGTGGTCGCTCAGTTTCTGGACTAAATGGGCAATGGACGGGTAGTCCTGAAGGAAACGATACACAATATTAGCATGTGAGCAAGGCCAGGAAATAGATTTGCCTTCATCGGAGGAGAGCAAAAAAAGTATTGAGCGCCATTATATGTCAAGTAACAATTAGGCCATTTCAATCAGAGGCTTGAAGAAATCAACTGGTGGAAACGGCATCATAACTTTCAGCGGAGGTGCAGATGCTACAAGATCCTGGTGTGGCTGCGTATTACACTTCAAGTACAGTACTGAGAATTTTGAATTATTGAAACCAAAGCCACATTTCCCACCACAAATTGCAGAAACTTCAGTTGTTGGTATTTGTCAACTTATTCAGGCAAAAACGAGGTGTAATGAGTGATGTCTTACATAGTAGTGGCTCATGGTGTACATGTTGTTCTCCAGGTGACATTTGCCATCGTTGGGGAGCACGATGCCGCCCAGTTTTCCATCCCCGGCAAAATGGAAGCCGGCGTCCGTGGAAAAGACGAGGAGGCGAGTGACGTTCCGCCAGCCGATCTGCTCCTCGCACACGGCCACCTGCATGATGGCGTCAAAGCCTCCCTCGGGAGAGTCCAGGTTTCCCGAGATCTGCTGCTGGCTGACCAGTTGGTTGAACTGGTCACCCTTGTTGGTCAGCTTCAGGACGTTCTTGTAGCTGAAGGGGCTGGTGCAGTTTTGATTGCCCGTGCACGGGTTCTTGTAGCGCGCCGGAGTGGTGCTGATGTACGGCATCACTGTCTTCTCCACAAACGAGCCGAAACCTAAAGGCGGAGGAGACGGCACTTACAATCTTGGTACTTATTGGAACTGAACCCAACTTCTACCTAAATGTACACAACATTTTCCTGTTGCTGCAGACCGCAACACAAAAGGTTCCTATAGTACCCCCCCAGAAGAAGGAGGTCCTCCAAAAGTTGCGAGTTGCCCAGAAATGTGCTGCCAGTCAAAACTTTTTCCTCACCAATCCTGAAGTCTGAGGTGATGGTCTGCATTTCCCTCATGAGGTCTGTGCCCAAGTTTTTGACGTTGTCCAGATCGTCCTTCATGGAGAAGGACAGGTCCATCAAGTAGTACAGGTCTATGGGATAGTCCTCGGCTCGCTTGAACTTCAGATCAAAAGTCTGCGGCTCGCCTGCGGCATCAATTGGCACGCAAAGTCAGCACACGGAAAGCGCCTTTTGGAAAGAAGGCACATACCCGATCTGAGGGTGAGGGTGAGCTTCTGAGGCTGGATCTGCGTGATCTGCTCGGGTTTAGGCTTTTCCGTATTGTCCTTCTTGCGGTTGGTGACCGGTTTGTTCTTGTTGATGACGATGCCACCGCGAGGATTCTGAATTTTGGCCTCGTTGCAATTTCTGGTCTTCAGAGATTCCAGGTCGTCACAGCGAGCCGACTTGGACTCGCCTTCCGAGAGGAAGTCCTGAGCGACCCACAGAAGATGACATCGTCTGAAACATTTGTTTTCCCCGGATCGGAATAAACGTGGACAGAGTTGGAATTGAATTGTGGATTGTTAGCCGTAAGGGTCACTTCAACTTGAGTTGGAATGAACTCCTTCCTTATCTGGCAGTGAGGCTATGTGACTTTTGTCGGCCAATCAGCAACCGGCAGTACAAGTCAATGAATAAAGTCTGAAAAGGATTCATGACAACATTTAGGCCCATACAGGAGTTGCGACTAGTAAGCCGGAAACAATTTGCTGAGAAAGATAGCTGGACCTCGGCGGAGGTCTCTGTTGTACTTTCTCTCCGTGGCTAATGTGGAAGTATCGAGGTGCTGGAATTTGTCGAGCTCAGAGCGGCAAGATGCAACTTGTGCAACTGGCATGACAACAGCAACAGAGAGAACATTAGAGTTATGCTTTATCTTTGTTTTTTCAAAAAAAAACAAATCCAAATGTTTTATTAGGAGCCTGGGAGAGTTTCTAGCGGAGATGATGACAAATGAACCTACTGCCCCCATTCTTTCAATCAAGCAACTGACCTCATCTGTGCACCAGCCGCATGACTCGGCCACTTGAATGCACTGACCGCACGACTGAGCGTTGGCCTTGATGCACACACTTCCCTCTGAAAGAATACGAAAGAAAAAAAAAATAATGTAAAAAGCAGCTGCGAGGAAGTATGGCCAACCATTGGCGCTCATAAATTCTCCGCTGTTGTGTCAAACTTTACGTCTGCTCTAAAAACATGTTTCAAACAGTTTTGTTTTTTTAACGCAGTTTGGCCAAAAAGGAGTCATGTTTTTGTTAAGTTGTCATGGTGACATGCGTTGCTTCTGCAGGACCCTTTGACCGAGTCTTACCTTGCTGTGCTCGGATAAAGCTCAGAAATGCTAACATCGATGCTAGCGCAACTAGCCGTGGATCCATCTGGAGACAAAAGCATAACACAAAAAAGACAAATCAATAATTCATCATTGGTATGTTCATCCTGGCATGACTCAACCCAAACATCGGGGACACAACGATCAGCACAATGACCACAGCATGTATGTGTGTGTGTCTTGGGGGGGGTCAACTCATACCATGCCCATATTTGGTCAAACAGAATCTCAGCCATCCCAGTGTGAAACAGACACACACACAGACACACAAGCGTGCGCACGCAGAAAATGGCTTTCCCAATGGAGCATTGGGCAAACAGCTGTGATGGAAAGGTTGGGTGTTAAATGTTAAATTCACACCTCCGACATACAGACACGAAAAAAGCAGACTGGTGGCAGGCTCTAAGCAATGACATCCTGTCGCGTCGGGTCACGTGACCTGCTTGCCAACAACTTTCACAGCAACAAAATGACTGAACGACAATATTATTAGAAACAAATGTACATAATGCCTTTAAAATGGAAGTTCAACTAAACTCACATTTAGTGACAACATCAACAGTCCATCTGGGCTCGGCCGCATCATGTGAGGACATGCAAGCGGCATGCAGCAGACGTGCCGGTGAATCATTGAGCCTCGCTGTTTTGGCGCCCGGAGGTGCTTTTTTGATCATGACTTAGGAAGGACACTCACCTTCATGACTCACATGTGTACTTTTATCACACTTAAATTGAACAAGGATAAACGAACAAGAACTGTGGCCATTATGCTTCATAAAATGCGGGCTCGTTCTACTTTTGCTTAAGAGCACATCTGCTAACATTTAGACCGACTCCAATGACGCAACCTGTTAAGACTTAAGTTTAGCATGTTTTGAGAAAAAACAAGTAACATCACAAACTACAGCAACAAATGTGACTATTATTTTTGGACCCTACTTCCTGTTATGCTTTGCTTCTGCTGCTGCTTTTTTCCTGTTGTTGTTTTTAATACAGTTAAAGAGCATTTTGATGGCTCGGTTGTTTTTTTATTTTCAAAGGTCACGCATGGGGTCCCATTTGTCCAGCCATCCCCCTCCTCGCTTTGCCACTCGGTCAGACAGACGGCGTACCCCAGCTGCTGCCTTTTGGCCTCGCCAACACCAAACAAACACTCCCAGCCTGACTTCGCAATTCTTGCCCTTATCAAAACCACGCCTTGGCTGAGCCACAATTCCTCATTCCCGACTACAAGCAGGAGCATCTTGAGTTGCGTCAGGACAGATTGCAGTTAACTGATGACTATTCACAATGTTGACAGTGTAAAAAGAAATCAAATCATTTGAAATCATACCTTATTTAAATTAGCCACAGTGGGGTTAATATGGGGTAAAGCTAATCGGACACGGAAATAACAAATTGTGATAAGAGCTGTCTTGAAAAGTTTGCATTAGGAAGGAAACAGCCAAGCAACATTCCAATTTAGTAAGCCAACAGAACGGTGAAGCACAAGGATGGGATCCCAAACCTCTTAGGGATGAGCTCATACATCTGCGGGCTTCGCTCGGTCACGTTGGCGTCGACACAAAGTTCCATGATGATCGACAGAGTGACGAAACACCACAGACCCGTTTCATTATTCATTGTTTGTGCCTTCTTGTTTTTGTTTTTTTTGTGTTGTTTACTTGTATGTATATTGTGTACTATGTCTTGTCACCGTGGGATAGTGGGAACGTTATTTAGATTTCTTTCTGTGTCTTGGCATGTGAAGAAATTGACAATAAAGCAGACTTTCACTTTGATTGACTCCCAGCAATGACATCATTTTTTTCCATCTGCCTGATGGAAAAAGTTAAGTCGATTGAATCGCTATTGGGGAGTTTGGGGTCAGCTCCCACAGAGTGAAGAAGACAACTTGCTCATGCTCCACTGCAATGTGACAGGAGTCGGAGGAGGAAAAGAAGTCGTCATCCATGACTCAAAGATGACAACTAGGGGAGGATGGGAAATGACATGGTCTTGGACTGCGTAAAACAGAATGACCCCGCCAACTTTATACGCACGCCGCCTGTGGAAAAAAACGTTGCTAAGGAAATGACTCACTGTCCCTCATGTCTCCAATCAACAGGACAAATCCTTCACATTTTCTGTGATTTGACTTTTAAAGATTTTATTTTCTATTGGTTGCTAAACGATATGAACAAGTCAATGCAAAAAAAGAACAAAGCTTCAGGCTACAATTCCTTAGCGGGAAGCCAGCCAGCGAGGCAGGCAGGCGGGGGCCGACCAGTCTCAACTTGTCCAAGATAAAGACGACTTCTGCAGTTCCGCCTGACCAGAAGAGTTTGGTTAACCAAAGAGTGCCTGCCAAGACCTCCCTGAAGACTACTGAACTTGATACACACACTAAAACAGAACCGCACTGCGGTCTACTGCGAGACTTTCAACTCACGCTGTGTCGCAAGGATGTCCGATAAATGGAAGTAAAAAAAAAAAAAAGACATGCGTAAAGTTGGATTGACCCAGCCTGCCTTTCTAGAATTTGGAAACCTAGCGAGGGCAAGTTGCGCTGGACCTCTTGTCACGCAGCCGAAAAACACGGCCCAAAATGTGGCCTTTGACACAACCTTTGACTTTCTGGGTATGTTTGCGTCTGAAAAGTGCAGTTACTTCTTCTTGTGTTGGGCTCCGATTGGGACTCACCGTCGCCCCCCAGAGATTCAAAATGATATTACAAGACCAAAACAGGCAACCTGGCGTGATAAAACTCAACACATTGCAAAGATTCATTAACAATGTACGTATATAAATAATATAATATTATAAATAAATATAAAGCTGATTCTGACTCTGATATTAAAAGGCAATGCTGTTTTTAAAGGTACGTGTTATACACAATTTAATGTAAGCTTGTCATAAACCATTTATGCGAATGTACAACAATATAAAATGACCAACATGCAACAAAGTGAGCCAATTAGAGTAAAATGGATTTTTCACCAGCAGGATGTGAACAATAGTAAAGATTTGAGAGGTAGCAAATCCGTTTTTTCGCAGTTTGATCGGTGAACAAATAAGTGGTTTGCTCGGCACGGTGGCCTACTTTGGCTTCAAACTAAACCAACGCAACAAACATTTTTCGCTGGTAAAAAAGGCGTCCGTGTGATCATACAAGCATGTTTTCTTTCAAATGTTAAACCACTGCCTGAAGTAGTCGCCCGAAGACACACATTCCATCTTTTGTCGCCTCACAGTCGTAGCAACACAAACTCGTAAAGGTGAAGAAAATGTACAAAAGTCAATTATTAGGAATACAACTTACTTTGTTCTGACACTTATTTCCAGTAGAGTCACAATGACATTTATTACTCCAGCAGAATGTCTTGTTTTGTCGACGAAAAAAAGTCGCTAAATGAAAGAATGGTAGCGGGGCGACGGTTAGCTGCGAGGGAGGGTGCGGGTGCCAGGCTTCGTTTTGTTCCCTTTCTCACTCGGACAACTTTTCCACAGCTTTAGGGGACTTCTTGCCTCGTTTCCCCCACAAATACGTTACAAAATAGACACGCGGAAAAGAGCCTTCTTCGACTGGTCCGAAACTACTGCTCCTTTCCCTGGGAACAACTTGCCGTTTTTTATTTTTTTTCCTGAAGTGCCCCACTGATGAACTGCACAATCCTCTTCCTTCTTCTTGCGGACACACCCCGCCCACACCGCTACAACGGCGGCACATAGCGGCCAATGCATCAAGCACACCTGAATAAGTCACTACAGTTGCTTGGATACGTCAGAGCGGTCGCCATCTTGCTGCAGGCAAGGTCACCCGACGGTCAAGCGCTGCAAGTCAATGCAACATACATGACATACAACAATAAGCAGTACTTCCTTGAGTAATTTTTTAGAATGACTAATTGAGTTACAGTTTAGATAATTGTTACTTTCTTGAAAAGTATAAGTCTGATTTTAGGCTGGACAGAGAATGGCCTTCTCAAGATTCCTAATTATATTCCGTATACCGCAACAAAATGAGCCCCAATTAAACCAACGGACTATATTTTGCATTTCCCGTGATTCCAACAGCTTGAACTCTATAGTACATTGTATTTGAGTTTAATTCTATTTGAAACATACACAAAGTGGATTAATAATTCAGACATGGAGATGTATTACTTGCAACATGCATACATCAATGGCATAACGTCATCTTGAATTGCTGTCTTCATAAAATGATGATACAAGAGTAAATATGTAATTTCTCAAAATATTGCTCATTTGTTGTTCTCGACTGTTTGACGGGATCTCTGACGAGAGGCGCTAATGTGCAAACAGAGGAGTGAGGACTGAGAAGGTTGCAAAACACCACAGGAGATTGAGCCATTTGGTAATTCCAAACACCAAGATGGAAGAGAGAGGAGGGGAGGAGGAGGAGGAGGAGATGACATCGGGCTTCACCAAGCTGCCGTTGAACCTCATCGCCAGGTTGCCAAACATGACGACATCTTCTGCACGCACATTGGAAGGCTCTGAGATCAGTGCGCCATTGAGGCATTTGAATTTGTTTGCATTATTTTGGAAGTGTGGTCTTATTACAAGGGTAATTTGGAACGCAACCCCTGCGATGGAGGCGGACGTTCTTTACTGCCTCTCGGTCTCTGTCTGTCATCAAACAGTACTGATGTGTCGAGTGTGTTTTTTACCCAGTGTCTCGACGACGTGGACCTCCTTGACGCCGTTCTTGTTTTCAAAGGTGTAGTATAACCAGCGGTCGTTAGCGTCTCTCTCCCTGCAGTGCGCGAGGGAAAAGCTCTCGTCGGTGGGCTGAGGAAGCTTCCTGTGATCCTTCACCTTAATCAGGACAAAGTCGCTGCAGTCGCGCTCGCACGTTTCCTTCTTCTCGCCCGCCTGGAAGGCTCGGCACAGTACGCATTCCCTAACCACACAAGAAATACTAATATTGAAAAATGTAAAGAAAAAATACATTGGAAAAAGCTGACATTGTGCAAAATTAGTGTGTTCATTTTATGAAACTAAAGTAAAAAAAAATTTGCAGAATATTATGGAAAAAAATTATACTAATGTAATACACGGGGGGGAAAAAAGAGAAGTTCTGGAAAATATTTGAAATTTAACTGAACCAAAGTTCCATTAAATTTAGGATATTTTTATCCTGATTAAGATAGTGGATGATTTCTGGGATATCAAAGACCCTATTTTGGAGTTGGGTGTTTCAGTAGGCCGACGGTGGGTGCTATGCCTCGCTCAATGGCACAGCCGTGATTATAGATATCGCTCCAATTCTCCTGAAATTTCTGAAATCCCGGTATGTGGTTTTTGGTCGCGCCCCGGGCCGAGCGCTGTTCTTTTGTACTGACTTGTGCTCGGCGCAGACCCCGGGGCAGGTGGGACAGTTTTCGCAGGTGGGCCCTTGGAACTTGGAGTTGGTGCATTTGCAGACGCCGCACTCGCAGATTCCGCGGCCGTTGCAGATCTCCCCGTTCTTGGCCAGGCAGGTGGACATGTCCAGGGTGCAGTCGCACGCACTGCCCGTGTAGTTGCCATCGCACACACACACGCGACACTCGCAGCGTCCGTGGCCTGACCACACGCATGCGAAATGAACAAAATGAAAACCTCAACAAGTTTTTGCTTGGGTGCATGGCGAGCGCTGGCGCCTACCTCCGCAGAGCTTGTTGTTGGCGCGTTCGCAGTTGAAGTTGTCGCACTCGCAGTACTTGCCGCTGTAGATCTCCGCGGGGTTGTCGCGCTTCTTGCACTCGCACCTTCCGCACACGCAGTCACCGTTGTTGCTGCAGCTGTCCATGCCATTGTCTTTGCGGCAGTTGGCGTCCATATCTTCCATCCAAATGTCATCCGTGCTGCACTCGCACAGACGTCCGATGCGACCTTCCGCGCACCTACCCTGTCCTGTCTTATCTTGCTGCGCTAGGCTGAGGCTCAGGAGCGCAAATGAGGACGCTAGCACGATTAGTCGGCGATGCATCTGCAAAAAAAAAAAAAAGAAAATGAAAAAAGTCAGCAGCATAATGAAATTGTATATTCTGCGGAAAAACTATACCATCACTGCAGCTGACTGAGTTCAAAGTTATTTTTGATTGAGTTTTTCATTTATGCCTCCAAGAATAAAACGATTGCAATCATGCTGTACAAAAGTTTCAGTTTGGTATCTGATTTTAAATGTAAATATGCTAAAATATATTTTCATTATTGAAAGAAAAAAATATATTTTGGGGTGTTGGTCGGCTGGAATGCATTTCCAAACTTCTAGTGTGGGATCATGTTTTTGATTAAACTCGTCGTATCTGAAGCCAGAACTGCCTTTGGGTAGATATAGTTTTGCGATCCAATCACAATTTGAGGCGAGGTCTTGAATTTTCTAAGAACAATGGAAAAACCTGGACAAATGGAACGTTCAAAAGTCATCGCACAAAGGATGTCCCGATCACAAGATGGACGGCCCGACTTTCAAGGCGAACCAAGTGTGGAAAAAGTCTGTTAATTTGCGTTTCACTCACCTTGTTCTGACACTGAAGTCCCATTTTAATCCACACAAAAAGCTCAGCCTGCTAAAATGTCGGTGGGCAGGCTTTGTCCGGTGCTTTACTCCAACAGCTTCACGACAGCTGTGGGCCATCCGTTCGTTTTGTTTTCGCAATAACATGACAGACGTTTTACATTACAAAATCCACCCTGCCAAAATTGAGGCCTGCGGAAATGGAAGCAAAAGAGACATTTGGGACCTTTTCCCTCCAATATCTGTAGTGATAGGCGGGGTAGGAACCGTTGTGAGGGTTGTATGTTGCTGGGGGGAGAGCACAATAAAGTATGTTCCGTCTTGACATGAACGAGCGTCTGTCCCGTCTCTGCCTTAAGGGTTTCTATGTACCTATTAAACAATAGAACATGGTGTCAGAAGTGGGATCCAAAAGTGTCGAAGCGAAGAGACTACTGGACTAGAGTAAGTCCCAAGCAAGACAGGACGTTGAAAGTGATAAAAGTAACTTCAGTCCGCTAGCACGGCTAGGCAGGAGCTAACGCTAAGGGAGACGAGGAAGAAAACAACGAGGCTCGAAAAGATGGCGCAATATCAAGTAATGCCACCGGAAAAATTCACGTTCAAGGCAGAAGACTGGCCCAAATGGATAAAACGTTTTGAGAGGTTTCGCATCGCATCAGGTTTGGAAACTCAAGCGGAGGAGAACCAAGTGAATGCACTAATCTACAGTATGGGAGAAGAAGCGGAGGACATTTTGGTTTCCCTCCACCTCACCCCAGAACAAATGAGTGAGTACGGCAGAGTCACGCAGAGACTGGATGCTCACTTTGTAGCTCGGAGAAATATAATTTTTGAAAGAGCTAAGTTTAATCAGCGGCAGCAAGAGATAGGCGAGTCGGCAGACAGCTTTATCACCGCGCTTCATTGTTTAGCTGAACACTGTGGATATGGACAACTACACGATGAGATGGTCAGAGATAGGCTTGTAGTTGGACTTCGAGACAAGCGTTTGTCAGAACTGTTGCAACTGGATCCAGAACTTACATTAGAAAAAGCAGTTACAAAAGCCAAACAGAGTGAAATGGTCAAGAAACAACAAGAAATGCTGAAAACAAACTTCAAGGGAGACGTCGTTAATACTCAACTTGATAGTGTACGCATCAAACCACAAGGGGGCGCCAGACCCAAACAAAACAAAATGCAGTGGAAACCAGGATTTTCCACCAAAGCCAAACCATGCACAAGATGTGGAGACACAAAAGGTCACGCTTATCAGCAATGCCCGGCTAAAGATGCCTCATGCAATAATTGCAAAAAGAAGGGACATTTTGCTAGAATGTGCAGGTCCAAGAAAATGTATGAGGTCAATCTAGAAAGATTAGAGGATTTTTCTTCAGAGGATATTTCATTTTTGGGTTCATTGGCTTGTGAATCTTCAGATCCGTGGATGACAGAAATAGAAATGGACAAGTCTAACGCTGTGTTTAAAATTGACACAGGCGCGGATGTGACAGCAGTTCCAGCTGGCATGTATGTAAAAGGACAATTCAAAGAACTAAAGCAAACCAGAAAAGTGCTGATGGGGCCAGGCAGGTCGCAGTTAAAGGTTAAAGGCAAGTTTTCGGCGACTCTCAAAAGAAGAGACAAAAGCATAATGGAGGACATTTATGTGGTTGAAGGGCTAAGTACAGCTTTACTGAGCAGACAAGCAGCCACTGCATTACAGCTAGTGGCTAGGCTTGATACAGCTACTTTGGACAATAAAGAGACAATCAAGCAGGAATTTCCAGAGCTATTCACAGGGCTTGGAATCATGAAAGGAGAATACCATATTGTACTTAAACCAGAAGCACAACCATTCTCCGTCTCAACTCCACGACGCATTTCTATCCCTTTACTGCCAAAGGTTAAAGAGGAACTTTCTCGTATGGAGCAACAAGGAGTCATCTCCAAGGTGGAGCAGCCTACAGAATGGTGTGCACCTATGGTGGTGGTTCCCAAGCCCGCACGTGACAGAGTGAGAATATGTTCAGACCTCACTCAACTAAATAAGTCTGTTTTGAGAGAAAGGCACCAGCTACCTTCAGTTGAAAACACGCTTGGACAGCTTTCAGGTGCCAAGGTCTTTTCAAAACTAGATGCCAATGCAGGTTTCTGGCAGATTCCTCTTTCAAAAGACTCATCACTGCTCACAACCTTTATCACTCCTTTTGGTCGCTATTGCTACAATCGACTGTGCTTTGGACTATCTTCAGCACCAGAACACTTTCAGAAACGCATGCAGCAAATCCTAGAAGGCCTGGAGGGAGTGGTGTGTCAGATGGATGACGTCCTCATCTGGGGAGTGGATCAGATAGAGCACGACAAAAGACTGAGGGAAGCTCTCACACGTCTACGGGACGCGGGCGTGACACTTAATGATAAGTGTGAGTTTTCAAAGACTAAAATCAAGTTCCTGGGTCAGATCATTCAGGCAACTGGAGTTAGCCCCGACCCAGAGAAATTAAATGCGGTGAAAGCCATGAAGGAACCAACCAACATTTCCGAGGTGAGAAGATTTCTGGGAATGGCAAATCACTTGGGAAAGTTTTTGCCACACTTAGCAGAAAAGACACGTCCACTCAGAGATCTGTTAAGAAAAACAAACATGTGGTCATGGGGACCTCAGCAGATTCAGGCTTTTGAAAGCATAAAAATAGACTTGACAACACCTCCTGGGCTGGCATTGTATGATCCTTCAGCTGATACGCTAGTCTCAGCAGATTCATCTTCTTATGGACTGGGTGCTGTATTGTTGCAGAAAACAAGCAGTATGGACTGGAAACCAGTGGCGTATGCATCACGCGCATTGAGCACCACCGAGCAGCGCTACGCGCAAATTGAGAAGGAAGCGCTAGCCACAACGTGGGCATGTGAGAGGTTTGCAGAGTTTTTGATTGGAAAGGACTTTCACATTCAAACTGACCACAAACCTCTAGTCCCTCTGCTGGGCGCGAGAAATCTGGACGAACTACCTCCACGTATACAACGCCTGAAAATGCGTCTCATGAGATTTTCATTCACCATATCCCATGTGGCGGGCAAAGAAATCGCAACGGCTGATGTTCTATCAAGAGCACCGGTGACGTCTTCGGAGGACAGATTACGGGAGGAGGAGATCAACCTCTACGCCGACGCCGTAGTGGACAGCCTCCCTGCAACTGAGAAGAGACTTAAAGAGATTCAGTCTCATCAGGACAAAGATGACATTTTGCGACAGCTTAAGCAGTTCTGTGTAAGTGGTTGGCCAGACAAGTTTTCGATTGAAAAGACTTTTATGCCATATTTCCCTTTTGCAGGTGAACTGACTGTTCAGAATGGGTTGTTGTTATTAGGCTGTAGGCTGGTCATTCCAAAAACACTCAGAGATGACATGCTAAACAAACTTCACGAAGGTCACTTAGGAATTACTAAGTGCCGAGAACGTGCTAAACAATCTGTGTGGTGGCCAGGTCTTAGCAAAGATTTAAAGCAACTCATTGAGAAGTGTGACACATGTGCCCGTGAGCGAGTTAACAACAGAGAGACAATGTTAGGAACTGAGTTTCCTTCAAGACCATGGTGTACAGTCGGGGTAGATTTGTTTCAGTTCGGTAAAAACCAGTATCTTGCGGTTGTAGATTACTTTTCACGGTTTTGTGAGGTAGCCAAGCTTTCGTGTACAACTTCGGACGCTGTGATTACCCACTGTAAATCTATTTTTGCTCGACATGGTATCCCTGAGGTTGTACGCTCAGATAATGGTCCGCAATTTGCATCTGAAGAGTTCAGAAGGTTTGCACGGATGTGGGGGTTTTCACATGTCACATCCAGTCCACATTTCCCACAGAGTAATGGGGAGGTGGAGCGGGCAATAAGGACTGTCAAAAGTCTACTAAAAAAGTCCAGTGATCCCTACTTAGCTTTAATGGCTTACCGTGCCGCACCTTTAGCAAATGGTTGTAGTCCAACTGAACTGCTAATGGGGCGTAAAATACGTACTACTGTTCCGGTCATTCCCTCTCAGCTAGATCCGAAAGGAGCGGATTTGGAAGATGTGAAGAGGAAGGAGCAGAGCTACAGACAAAAACAAAAACTGAATTTTGACAAACGACATAGAGCTCACACATTGCCTGCCTTACAACCTGGAGACCATGTGTGGGTCAAGGACATGCAACAGAGAGGTACTGTAGTGTCCACAGCGAACACACCAAGATCCTACATCGTCGAAACATCTGGGGGAAATCTCCGGCGAAACAGGTATCATCTCTCACGCACACCTGTGGCTCCAGAACCACACATCACTGTCCCTGATATGGGGGAAAGCAACTCTACAGAGACTCTGAAAGGACCGGTCTCTCCTGTTGTACTCTCTGGTTCACCAGAATCTGAGAGACGCTATCCTTCTCGCGTCGGGAAGACCCCAGAGTACCTTAAAGATTATGTTACTTGAGTTCACATGTTTAACTTCAGGGTCTGGGCTGTCAGATTTGGTAATACCAATTATTTAATAGTTAAGTTGTTGCCACTGGGTTCATATATTGGGATGGTATTGAGTTGTAAAACATTTCACCTTTTTCAGCTTGTTGTTGAGGAAATAATCTGTTGTACTAATTTTCGACACAAAGTTTATTTCCCATTGAGAAAGGGGGATGTAGTGATAGGCGGGGTAGGAACCGTTGTGAGGGTTGTATGTTGCTGGGGGGAGAGCACAATAAAGTATGTTCCGTCTTGACATGAACGAGCGTCTGTCCCGTCTCTGCCTTAAGGGTTTCTATGTACCTATTAAACAATAGAACAATATCGAGCTCAATTCAAACTGAACATTACATGCACTGAAACTTCACGAGCAGTGCGTGTCCCAATATATTTGTCCAAAGTTCCCCAAGGCATCCCACAATACTTTTGGAATATGCACTGCTTGTGTCAATCAATGAAAAAAAAGTTACCATTGTGACAATTAATGCAAACATTTATTGATCTAATTGTTTGGAATGTAAAGTTCAAATGATCTGCAACAACACAGACGAAATGTATCTGCCCGGACGTCCACCAGAAAGTACAAACAACTGCAGTTTCTTTTTTTTTTTCTCTCTTTTTAACCCTTTTTTAAGGCAGAGCTGCTGCTTTTCCATCTTTCATGTTTTTGTCTTTTTTTCTGGGGTGGAAAACAGCAACATCACAGAAGCAGGTTTGTAAAACCAAAAATAAGGAAAGTTACAAAAAGTTCATTGATTTGACAGTAAGTCATCATTTTACCCTCCTACATAAAATTTTACATCTTCATGTGATAGTTTTTTTTTCCTCTTTTTTAATTAAAAAACAACATATAACATCATTTTGTTTTTATACATCATAAAATCATAACCTTTTTCAAATTCTACATTCCAGTGAAGGGTGGTTTTATTTAATCTCATCCAGTGCTGCAGCACCCTTTCTTATTCACCAGATCACTTATGTTTACTCATGAAAAAAAAAAGGGATAGAATAAACAAAACTATTGCGGAGAAATTGTTTTGAGAGAAATGGTTGTCATGGCAACAGGCCTTTTAAAGATAGGAAGGAAACGCTTGAGGTCTTGGCTCCTCCATGTCGGGGGTCCAGTGTTACCCTGTACAAAAGCCAGTGACAAACACGCAAACATTCACGCGCACGCACGCAGGCAGGCACACACATATCACATTAAAAGACACACAAACGCAGTGTGTGCGTGTTGTGCAGGACGGCATATTGAGAACGGACAGATGAGATCAAGAAAGGATACTGCTGCACTGTTCCGTGTAGAAAAACAATTCTCATAGAAATATATTAAACTATGTACAATGTGATAGAACAGCGCATGCACGCGCGTGTGGGTGCTCACAAAGGCTCAGACGCGCACAAATGCACACATTCACACGCACACGCACTCACCACCACCAACAACTACACAAATGGGAATTTCACCGGTAACATCACGAGCCAGAAGATATTGACATTCTTTGCCAGGCTTTGCCAAATGTGCCTTTTTTGTCTTGGCCATTCGAGAGATGATGCCGAGACGTCTGACTCACCTCTTGGCTCAAAGCTAAGACGCCGTCTTCACGTTTTGGCCGACCGCCGAGACGTTGTCTTTGGCTTCGACCGAATGCTGAAATGTTCTCTTTTTGTTTCAACTTTCAAAGACTTTAAAACAAAACCTTTCCAAACGTGGAGTGAAAAAAGGCACTGTTTGAACACACACACACGCACACACGCACACACTTACTTGTGACTTGGTCTCATCACCAGCGTGAGAAAAATCCACACCAAAACTTCCCCAAAACAAATAGATCTTCTTTTTGCTGTACAGTTCGTTTGTACACAGTGCCCCCTGCAGGTCAGTCTGTTGCGCTGCCGCTCCTGAGAAAGAAAAGCCCACCCTGAAGTCGAACGGCAGCCCCTCCCCTCGCCGCCGGCCCCCGTCCCGCCTCTCACGCCTCCGAGTAGTTAGTGTGCGCGTTGATCTTGTCCTTCTTCAGCTTGACGCCGTCCACCAGCTCAAAGTTGTAGTTCTCCAGGGCCGACAGGTTTCTGTCGGCCATGGTGGCGTGCGAACAGGCGCAGTACAGCACCACGCCGCACACGGCGCCCACAAACACGCCCAGGGCTGACATTGCAATGATGGTGATGAGGATGGGATCCAGTGTCTTCAGCATGTTGTCCGCTGCGCCCACGCCGCCCACTTCGTCTGAGTCCAATGCTACAAAAAAAGAGAGGCGGCGACAGGATCACAATGATGCCTTCTGTGTCTGCACTTGAGTAAATGCAGTAACCACTACTAAATATGTAATAAGACGTACGTAGGATGATGATCTGCGTGGGTGGAGATGGAGGAACGTCTGGATCTAAAGAAGATAACCTGGTGGTTAGGAAGCAGACAAAACAATCGTACGTCTGTGCGCCGACCAAACCTTTGCAGCTGTCGGCGCCGAGTGCGTCTAAAACGCGGATGTCGTCCACAGCGATGTGTCCTGTGTTCAGTCTGTCCGCCACGCCCTCCACCACCACCTGCAAACGGAAAATGTTATACCAAAATGAGAAAAAAAGTGTGATTTCGGACAGTTCCTGAAGGCAACACCTGATTTGGCGACGCAGACAGATTGTTGAATGGGACATTAAGCTTTTAGAGAAACAAGCAAGCTCGTGGTTGTTGCGCAAAAATGTTCACCGAATGCGACAGCAGACGATGGATGAACGTTTAGCGACAGTCCGGAAAGGTTTGACTGCAAAACATTGAGGACAACCTTGGAGTTGTTCTGTGAGGAAAAGAAGCTCATTGTTGGCCGCCGCTGAGAATAGCTCGGGTCTTGAGTGGCTACGTGAGGAGTGGTACGACTAAAGACAGTGCCCGAAGGCAATCGAATTCGGGACATCGGGAACAAGCACCCACTGTGATTTTTTTTTTTTTTTTTTTTTTTTTTTTTAAAAAGCAGCCCCTGAAGGGAAGACCGAGACGAGAAAGCCACAGAGATGATTCAACCGTAAGCTTAAGGACGGTTGGTTGTTGTGCGAGAAAAGCAACTATTTCAAGAATGCCCCTGAAAGCAATGGCTAAGTTTGAACAATTCACTGGGAAGTTGTTTTTGGGAGTAAAGCCGCCATTTTAGAATGTGGATGAAAGCAGCACCTGTCCAAATAGACAGGGCGGCAATTAGCAGCTGTTGCAAAATAAACTGACTGTGGCAATTTCAGTCAACATGGCCCTGAAGGCGACACCGGGCCGAGACGGCCAACAGACACATAGAGTTCATCAATCGATCTTGCGACTCACTTGATAAGGTTGACTGGATCTGGGAAGTAAAAGTCGTCCTTCCCTCCATCGCGCTCCCTGGTGCCCGCTGACTCTCCACAGGATGCTCCCCCTCCCTTCCTCCAGCTCCTGTCTGATGCGGAGCACCCCGGGGTGCTGGCCCAGCAGGTGGTACCAGAAGGACACGCACAGGTCGACGTGAGGCGCCGTCACCGGCAGACTGGAGAGGCGGGCCACCCTCTCCGTCTCCGTGTCCTCTTCGTCATCTTCAGCCTTTCTTAACGGCAAGGCGGTCAGATGCATCAGGATGAAGTTACCCGCGCGGCCTGCAGGGGGCAGCATAGGACAACACACTCAGTGGGCAGCGAGAGATTGAGGACTCAAGTCTTGGCAAAGCAAAGGCAGTAACAGAAAGTGGACAGAAAGTGACACCGCATGAGGAAAATTTATACAGAGTCACGAGCAAGACAACAACTGAGGAATTTGCCAGACCAATGTTTTGGGACATTTTTTTTTCCCCACAAAGCTTGCAGCCGCTCTCGCCTAAAGAGCCAAAAGCAACAAGGAGGACAATGCCGAGCGCACGTGTTACCCATGCGGTCCAGCATCGGCCCTCTGTGTGCGGTCGCAGATCCCGCGCCGCTCTGGATCAGCCACTGGGCGCCCGAGCCGACTTCCGCAGTCCAACCGCAGAAGGAGGGAAAGTCAAAGCTGCAGGCGAACCACAAGTAGTCTGCCAGCCACAAGAACAACAAGCGCCGGTTACACTTAAAAACACAAAACTTTGGCCATTTTGGCTCTTACTGACATGCAAGAGTTGAGTCCAAAAATCAAGATGGAGGCGGCGTGAAGCTGACCTGGTATGAAGTCCACTGAGGGGTCGGCGGGCGTGACGCCTCCTGCACATCAAAAAAGCTTAGCCGACATAAAATGACTTTCCAGTGAAAACGCTTACCTGTCACCAGGTCGTAGTCTTGGGGAAAGTAGGCGTCGGTGGACGGCGTGGTGACCGGCGCCGTTTGAGGCCACGAGGTGGTGCTTCCAAATGTGGCGGAGGGAAGCGTGGCAGAGACCGGCGTGGTGGGCAAGGCTGTGGTCGTGACTTCTGAGGAGAGGAAAAATCTCATCATTTCGGCGCTTCAAAGAGAAAAAAAATCTCGAGGCTTCCCGTTATGACGCCGACATTTCAATTTAAGGCATGCGTGTTTTATTTTACACGAGAGAGGCTTTTAGCGCGTGAGATTCTTGTTTGCTCACCGTCCAGGTCGCATCCGAGCAGTTCCAGCCGGAGGCCCACCCCTTCCAAAGTGGCTCTCTCCGGGTAGATCCGGATGAAACGGGTCAGCAAAGGACCCACCAACCTCAGCTCGGGCGTATCGTGGTTCTGATTGCCGGAGAAAATCTGACAAGCGCAGTGGAGAGCACCACAGATTAAGCAATCATTGATGTAGCCTTCGGGTACGAGGGGGTGCGCAATCTCTGTCGG
The DNA here is from genome assembly GCF_033458585.1 of Syngnathus typhle. Taxonomy (NCBI): domain Eukaryota; kingdom Metazoa; phylum Chordata; class Actinopteri; order Syngnathiformes; family Syngnathidae; genus Syngnathus; species Syngnathus typhle. The sequence continues at coordinate 9,334,141 of NC_083750.1, read as the reverse complement.
GATGTTGAAGGGGATGCTGAGGGAAGTGTCAATCTTAAAAAGTAGCGTACGGGACAGGCTCATAAACGAATACTCGTTACGGGTGAGGACCATCTACCACATTGTAGGCCGCCAAGCAGCGGGAACACCTAAGACCCCCTGAGCGCCCCCCCCCCCCCCACGGCGCCACCATCTGGAAGGCATGGAGCAGGATGCGCTTCCAGAGGGGCGGGCCCAGGAGAGGAAGCGGGGGGTGCGAAGCAATGATCTCAATTTCCTCTCCCGGGTGGGAAGAAAGGCCGCTCCAGAGACCCCGGGGGCCCTTTTCAGGGGAATCTCATTCAATCCAACGTGCTCATTCTACATTCCAAACACTAAGAGTGTCTGTCAATCAAGTTATGCGCACACACACAGTCGGCACATTCTACAACAGAGAGAGCAACAATGTACAGTTGCAAGGACATCCATGTTTTGACTACAAGCAGAAGGCTAATGGGGACTAAAACACAGATAAGCCACGCGGTTTAAAAATATGAAATCAAACAACCTAAAATGAGGCAAAAGTGCTGAAAGACAGCTAACGCTAACGGAGGCTAGCATCAGCTGAGACAGTCAAACTGCAGATGAAACTGATGACATTGTAAAAACAGGCTAGCATAGCATGTACGCAGCACAGCTCAGGGAAGCAAACAAAAATCGTGCAGAAAAAAAAATAACTTCTAACTCGTGGGCTGAAAAGAGTTTAACGGGACACATGGAGCATTCTTGGACCCACCTTTGGCTTGGTGGTGTTTTCCTCGTTGACCAGGGTCCAGACGCCTCCGTCCAGACTGTGTCCCACCCTGAACTTCTTCACAAAAACATTCTTGTCGTAGTGTTTCCCACCCTGAATCACCACGCCGCTCACCATCTTGTCCTGGCCCAGGTCCACCTGACAAACATGAAGCAAACGTCTTACATCGTCATTCCAAAGCAAATCAATCCTAACCCTAAAAAACTCATCGTTTGTACCTGGAACCATTCATTTCTGAAAGGCTGCTTGGTCTGTTGGCCGGTCCATCCCGACCGTCCCGTCAGCAAGCGGGCGTTCTCGGCCACCCAGCCTCGGTTGGCATACGACGAAGCGCTGATCTGTCCGTCCGAGATCTGACCGGACACCATGCCCAACATTCCCGAACAAGGGTAGTCTGCATGGAAAGCAAAATGGAGGCACTCTTTCAGTGGACTGTCCGGAAATGGTATCCAACATGGAGTGCGAGAGAAGCCAAGTGGCAAACGGAGCGAGGACCTGAGGTTCGACAGCCGTAGAGCTCAAAGCGCATGCAGATGCCTTGCTCCCACGACATGGGCCTGATGCGAATGTAGCGGGCCAGAGTCTGCTTGGGCAGGAAAGAGCGAGCCTCGTCCGTCGGGTTGTGGTTCCCTTGGAAGATCTGAAGGTCAGATGGAAGTCTAGTCAAGTTTTGGTAGGGTGCATGGAAAAAGCCCCAAAAGAGTGGTGAAGCCATCACTACACTGGCATGCTTTTCTTTTACAGGTCCAACTTTTGACGGGACTGACAATGTCCCAACTTGATACCATTTGATGAGCGACAGGCATTTTTGTTCGAAGGGATGAATTCGATTTACGCTGACTTTGGATTTGCCACAATTGAGTTTTGGTCACGTGGTCTAGGGATTCCTCGTGAAAACGGAGCTCGCACTCGAGTGACCTTCTGTTTGGAGCCGTCCTTCACCGTCACCCAGTCCTCGCCGTTGGAGCTTAGATCGACCTTGTAGGAGCGCACAAAGTAGTGCTTCTTGGTCTCCTTGGAGATGGCGCCTTGGGTGCCGATGGCTGTGATGAACCTCAGGAAGCCCAAATCCACCTAAGAAGAACAAATGATGGCGATGAGGCTTATTCAACAGAAAACTATGGAAACTTCTGCCAGTTTGATGTGTGGCAGACCTCGATGAGACCTACAAAAAAAGTCTCATGACCCCTTGCTGGAAAATGCCCATTTTGGTTTCATTTGTTTTGCCATTTTTGGCTATACAGTTCTTCAAAGCTATGTTCATGAGACCGCTTCCGCTATACGATCGAGACAGATGGCCGGCGCTCAAGTCTCTTGGTCATTGCAAGCGGGCCCGACATGGCAGCCAAGTTTGACAACTCGCCGCAAAACATGAAAATCTCTTAAGCCAACGCCGACCCAGAGGAACTCCCCCATTGGCACAAACGTAAATGCCAACTTGTGATGCAGCGTGTGTGTGTTTGTGTATCGCACATGAGGAATGTGTGTGTGTCGCCGCTTGCTGTACGACGTTCCCGGCATGTGTGGGAACCGACTCTGCTGCAATTATACGGCTGTCTGCACGCATCACTAATGACGAGTGGCTGACCTCGACCATGTGTTGTTGTTTTCTATGCATTTGTATGCCTCAGTGTTGTGTGTTTGTGTACGTGTGTTGCATCAACTTTACTTGGCAGTGAGCAAAATAAAAACATTTATTTGATAAGGGCAGCTCTCAGACAGTGCTCGCAATTGCGTGTAAGACATAAAAGCGAGTATTTCCCGTTCAAAGAAGAGGGAAATGACACAAGAGTCACTCCAGGCTCCATTTTTCCTGCAAATGTAATGAAAATGTGATGTTAGAAGGTTGCCAGATATGCTGGGGATGAAATATGAAGAGAGCTTGATGTTTATCATCAAAGACAAGGCATGGAACATTCGGCACCAGCGGGCGGGCGCTGGAGCTGATCTGCAGCGAGGAACTTTTCACGCGGCGGCCAACGTGGGCTTCTTATCGCTCAGATGATGTTCACGCTTGAGCTGAAGCCAATCCATTTAGGACTTGACACGAGTCTCCAATCTCTATTTTGTCACCACTCCATCTTCGAGACGTCGCGTTCTGGATGCAAGCTGTTTGACGCAACGTTTTGCCAAAAGTGGCGTTGCTCATCTGTCGAGCACGTGAACTTCAAGTTTTCCAGCCAGCACTTTGAAAAGTGGGCCGTGGCCTCTCGTCATTCCAACATTCTTCCTCAGACACGATGATTGAGCCAAAATTCCACTCCAAATGAAAATGACAGCCTTGCTGTGTTTTCCGGTGTGGCTTCTTCCAACTCTTGTCTGTGGTTTGACTCGGGAAAGACGTGTCCACTAAATGTCACATTACTCCGGATTTTTTCAAAATGCTCTGAAATCTGCTGAGTGAGAGGTCTTGAAGTCGATCCTAAGTGGCTTTCCAAAGTAGCTTCCTTCCACGGAGAGGATAAGAACATCTTCCGCTGGCCGCCAGCTGCTGCGCTCGTTTGCATTTGAACGCGGTGGAAGGTCGGAGCTTCATTCCGGCCCGTTCCCGCGCCCGTCGGGCAAACGAGGCTAATTGATCTTCCATCTTTGAAAGACTTGGCAACGTGGCAGCTCACGTACGCACTTTGAAGAAGCGCAGGAAAGGGCCGGCCGGCCGGCCGGCTGAAAAAAACAAAACAATGCTTCTTCCTGCCAAAACAGGATGCTGCCTCTTGGGTCATAGCGAGAGAAGAAGCTTTGGCTTGAAGGTTCCTCCAAACAGCAGTTCTCCACCGGTGGCTCAGAACCCAAAATCGGGTTCATTAGAGCTCGGAAGGAAGCGAGTCTCCCGAGCGGGTCGGAGCCACGCTGTTGGGTCGCCCAATGATCTTCTTTCATCTTCCTTGAAGGCCGAAGGTCACGGCAACGGCATCCCACGCACATGCGTCAATAATTCATGTGGCGCCGTTCATGTTTGATGGAAACTACTTGGAGCGTCACAGTCACAAGCTTGCTGTGACGTCACGCTGACGATGGCAAAATTCAAGCAGCGATCGAGTCAGTCGCTCGTGCGCTTGAGTCCCGTCGGGGCCGCTCGGTTCGGTAGCCCGTGAGAAGTCCCCAGACAGACAATAGAGCATCGGCGGCGCTAATCCGCTTCCTGTCCACTTCCCGTTTCCGCCGCCATTGTGCGGCTTCCTCGATGAGTTCCTGTCCTGCACAATGGGAGCGGGCCCCCAGTTCCAAGCCGTCTCAGGGGCTGGGCTGGCTTGGAACCATTGTTGCAGTAGCAAGGTGGCGTTTTCATTTGGTGGACCCTTTGGACCTGCCACCATTCTTTTGGGTTAAACGTCGGCAAATGTTACGACCGACATAAAACAAACATGGCAAAAGCGAGTGACTGTTTTGAATGAGAGCGAAAGACAAGCACGCCGACGTGATGAGCGCACACGATGCGGAAACGGCGGCGGGTGGCTTCGCCATGAAAATTTCATGCTGATGTTCCGCTTGAGCGTGCGAGGGAAATGCCGCGAGTCGTTCACGTTTCACATTAACAAAAGTCCCCTTGGGTTCAAGCTGAGGGCCAGCCCGAAGATGACTTCATGACCGAAATCTTTGAAAGTCGCTCCAAATCTTCATCTTGCCTTAGAAAACACACTTGAAATATTAAACCCCTAAGCCTGCTTTGAAACCTTCGTCTGAGCCTTCTTCAAAACCGTAAAACTCGACAGCCTTGCGGACAACCCTCATTTGTCAGACGGCGGAGTCACCGACCTGAATCCACTCGCGTACGGTGTCGTCGGACGGGGTCCATCCGTTCTCGCCGTAGTTGAGGCGAGAACGTTCCGGCGACCAGTTGCTGTTGTACTTCGACGAGGCGCTGATCTGTTCCGGCGAAATCTCGCGCGACTCCATGCCCAGAGGCTCCAGGCACATGAAGCCTGATGTGAGCACACGCCGTCCGACCTTAGTTGACCTTTGAGGCGGCCTTGCGACGGTCCCCGAAAGGGAGCTGACCTTGCTGCGTGGGGAGTCCGGCGTCTCGGATGGTGTAGTTAGCGGAGAAGCCTTCCCTGGTGATGGCCGTGTCGGTGGTGATGGTCATGGACAGGATGCCCGTGTAGGAGATGACGCGGCCCGGTGACGTCTGGCCACAGTATCGCCCGATGTGGGGACCCACTGAAGAAAAAGTTCATTTTACACTCATCCAGATTAGCTCAGCATTTTTCATGTTTACCGTTTTGAAAAAAAAAATACATCATTTATAATTTGAGAAATTATTAAAGAAAAAAATTGGAGCCGTGATATCATTAGCAAGATTTGCATGCCAGCTGGCGGCGTCCCTTTCACATTGTCACACTGGCGGCTCGGCTAATCTGCCAGGATTAACGTCGTCGTCGCTGCCAGATGCGAGCGAGGCCGTTCGCAATCTGTAACGGATTACGCTTGGAATTATGACAGTTTTATCCGAGCGTGGCGTCAACGCCGTCAGCCCGCGTGGTGTTGCTGATCTAACAATTAGCCACCATAGATAAAAGACACCATGTGGTAATTTACTTTGGATTACTTGATATCGAATTGTTCCCCTGAAGGGAAAGAAGCGGCGTCTTTTTAATAGGCGTCGATTTTTCTGTCGTTTCATCCTTAGCGTAAAAAAGGACGAGGCATCTCTAACATCTCCTTCGTAGTGTCTATTTTATTTCTCTATCGGGCGATGGTGTGTATTCATCTTAATGACACATTTTCAATAATACGAGCGTGACGTTGATCAGAAAAAGATGGTGACCTGCTGGGTATCCGTCCCAGATCTCCAGCCAGTCGTAGCGGCACACCGCCCCCGGTGGCGGCGTGGTGTCGGGCTCCATGTCGAAGCTGTCGAACTCCACCAAGATCTCGGACATCTTGGGGGCGAAGATCATAAAGGTGCACTCCAGGTTGTTGGGGTATTTGTCGGGGTAGCCCGGTGTCCTGATGAGCCCTGTAGGAGCCGTGAAGTTCCTGGAACATTCCTGACCTGTTGGGAGGCGACGGCAAGGAATGTTATTCATTTGGGGAGGGGTGTGAGGGGGGGGGGGGGGTGTAGTGAGGCATCAACGTGCGCTTGACCCTGGGCTGATGTTGTGAACCCCCCAAGGGCCACTCCTGCAACTCACTCACCGGTCTTGAAGACCTCGTAGCGTACGGAGAACCCGGCGCCGTGCGTCTCGTAATCTGAGACAAACTTGATGAGGAGATGGTCGCCGCTGGAGATGATGGGCGAGGGTGCGATCTTGCCGCAGAACTTGCCCAACATGGGCGCCAGCTCATCGTCGCCGTTGTACACCTCCACGTAGTCGTACCTGCAGCGGTGACATGATGGAGGTTTTTAATTACACAAGGTAATGTGAGGTGATCGATGGATCAATTCAACACAACAAACAAGTGGTGGCAGTCGCTCACGCCCTTCCAAAAGCAAAAGAAACATCTTTTGAGAGCTGCTTGGAGCTTTGGGCAAACTTTGCCATCTTATGATGCCCGACATTTTCCAGGCAGACAGTACGTGTCTTTCTTCAAGTCACCGATGACAGTAAGGGAAGGCACGCGGACGGCTGCTTGGTTGGTGAGGGGAACGGGCCAAGGAAGTCATATGACAGCCTCGAGGCCACGGGAAACAATGGCCGACCCAATGAGACGACAGGGGGGGGGGGGGGGGCTCGTGGATTAGCGAGCAGACGTGCCGAGCCGACGAAGAAATGACAGATCAGACCTTTAAGACAGACGCTGCGTGTATACTTGTCAGCAGGCGCACATCTGGAAGGCACTCATCCACGTTTTCGTACGATTTATTACAATGGCAAATGCGCTGACACTTCCAAAGTGACACACTTTGCTCCGATGATAATGTGTTACGATATGATCACGCCATTTACAATGAGCGACCATTCACTCTGATTTTACACACACACAATATCGTCATGGCTTGTGTGTATCGTTGTCCATCCAAGACTTGCTGAGGCGATGCAGGTGGCGAGTGCGCGCGTGCATTTGCGTGCACTCCATTGCCACCTGGCATCACACACACACGCACACACGCACAGACACGTCCATCTTTCTTCCATTTCTCACCTCCCCCGTGATCACTGAAAAAAAATCCACCTCATTTGCACGCTCTATCAAGCACACATACGACCGCCCCCCTCCTCACCCGACTCAGTGACACAGCCATAGAGGGAAGGCGCACTCAGACCACTCTGGTCCAAAAATGCCCAACGTTTAAGAATCTGACAAGGAGGGAACAACCTAATTATGCGCAGACAATCAATGATGGTGACACAAACTATCTGGAATAGGATGAAGGCTTCCAGTGTGCCCCCAAAGATAGATCCTCCCCACTCCCCCTGCAAGATAAAGTGTGCCAAGCGTCCTTCCTTCACCTCAGCCTAGCACATGAAGCCTGCTGGGAAATCAAAATGGGAGCGGAGGAGGAGGAAGACCAAGAATTTGTTCTCATTGAGGCCAGCGCTACCATGCAAGGCGTCAGCAAACGTAACCGGGCAAGGCCGACACCAGCCTCGAGAGGGAACTGGCAAGAATCCGAAGAGCTCCGGTCGGTCCAGCCTTACCAATTAAGAGCACTATTCTTTCAGCAGAAATGTCACTGGTGTTGGTCATTCATGTTCTGGACTTGCAGTTTAAAAAAAAAAAAAAAAGGTCCATCAGACTAATAATTTGTCATCACATTCCAATCCAATGTGGTGACTTTGCACGAAGGAAAGTCGAGAAGTACAATGTGTGTGTGTTCGCACATTTTGCGAGGAAAAAGGCTCTTTGCGGAGTAACACTCTGTCATGGACTGGAGGGCAAAGCAATAAACAGTGTATCACTCCCACTTCACGGTGACAAGCCTGGACCACCTCTATCCGCCCCCCCCCCCCGAAGACACACAACATGTGACATGAATTAGCCTGCTAACCTCACCCAGCCAAGCAAGTCGATCTGCTCCGAATCCACGCAGGCCTACAGCGATGCCTCGGGAGCGGTTTTCTCACTTTGGTTTGCAAGCGAGTTGAGAGACGGCGCCAGTGAACTCAATGTGTTTCACTTTGGTAGAAAGTGAGCAATTGATGCTCAAAATCTAATTCCCAGTGGAAGTAAACAAAACAACGGGAAGCTGAACTTGCAAAAAAAAAACATCCCTTTAGCCACAGGCCGGATGACAACAGCTATTTCAATACAAATGGTTGCACAACACGTGTAGAGAGACGAGAATCGACATTTTTTCAGAGTTATGGAATTATTTAAATGACACGTTTCAAAGATGCATTTCTTTGACGGACAATCGGAAGGAATGCGCCGACGTGTGCATCGCAAGTGCACGTGCGTTTTCCGACTGGGGGGAGGGAGGGCGCTCGCCCTGGACGCCAAGCAAAAACAAAAGCTGATTGTCCGTGCCTGCCCCTCGTTGAGCACCGTTTTAGATTCTTCCTCTCGGCCATGCTTGTTTAGGAGAAGCCAAGAGTTATGCTCTTGATTCCCCAGGAAGAGTCTTGTGACTGGAGCGCATCTACTGCCAGAGCAGTCCCAACAATGTCGTTATGATTTAGAGGAGAGGGCGACTCACAAGACAAAAATAGCACGATGACTCTTGAATGAATTATGGTTTACTAATTTATGATGTCAGCAAATTAGCGAAATGGAGTGAAAAGTACATTCTTCCATACTGACATGTGAGCCTAAAGTCTGTGTGTGACGATCATTAGGACTTTAACTGTCAATTTTGATATTTTGAACACATTTGAAACGATCGCAACATGTTTCACTTAAGCCGGCCCGATGGCGGCGCATTCAAAAAGATCGCTCCCCATAACTTGCCTTTAAGGGATTGAGTGTGGTTTTTTTTTTTGGGGTAACATTTGTCAATTTTGAAGCTTGTATGTTGCTGCAAGAGGAAGAGGAAGTTCGCTTTAGGGAAGAGAAAGTCAAAAATGAGAAGAGCAAAAATAGCCACGAAGGAGGGCGAGGTCACCGTGGCTAATTGACACTTGTGGTGAGTCGCTACGACCGAATCTGTGCATCGTCGATCCGCCTCCGTCGGTCGGGTGGCTCAGCCAACTATGGGAAAAGAGACGGCCTGAATTATCCCGCCACCGACGCATGTTCCCCAAGGCGCGCCCGCGCTTCTTTTTTTCCTGCCACTCGGCCACTTTGGCGGCGTTATTTCAGACGTGCGATGACACCAAAGTGTTACCGCCGCCGTCTGTTCACTTTTTAACGTGGAGCGAATGCAAAGGGAGTCACTGGAACGAACCCATTTTTCAATTTTGCCTTTTGTTTTATTATTTATTGTTAAGTCAAAGGTGTCGACCGCGTCCGGAAGGCCAAAAGGTCGCAAAAGACAAACAAAAAATAAATCAGAAAAATCCGATTTATAGATAAACACGGGAGCTTTGATTTCCAGATTGATCCTGAAGGCAATACCAAACCAGGACAGACAATTGAACTCAACATTTCGGGACATTTGAAGAAACTGCTCGTATGGTGAGGGAAAAACTACAATTTCCAGACTGTCCCTGAAGGCAATGCTATCTTAGTTGCTATTTGAATTTGGATGGATATCAAGCGAGCTCGATGTGAATTTTAAACATTTGATGCCCTTTGGAACAATCACACAGTGGTTGTGTGAGCAAAAATGTCATTTCAAAGTGTCCCCGAAGGCAACATCAGGACAGATCGAGCGATTAAAACTGAAAAGAGAGACAATTAGCAGCCATTAAATGTGGCTATAAAGCTGGAGAGCTAGAAACATGAAACATTTAACGACATTGACAACAATCACTCAGTCGATGCCAGGGAAAACTGTGACGATCCCTGAAGGCACCATCAGACGAGATGAAGATATAGAAACTCGACATAATCGCCCCCCCACACACACACACACGACATATTCAGAACACTTGGCCTTCAGCAGCCAACACAAGCACAAAACCATGTCATTGCAAAGGAGCCCCTCCTCGAAACCACACAACATCACTTCCATTTCCTTCACTTTTTCACTTCCTTGTAGGTGTCCAGATACTTTTGCACATATTTGTTGTCCTAATACCACTCCATATTTTCTTTAGTTCGTTCATCTTCCCAATATTTTTCTTCACATTTTCCTTTCTGCTATCTCAATACATCCTGCAAACATACCTTGGCCCGCTCCCCTGTGTGTCTTCCCGTTGACACCCCCCCACACACACACATACACACAGAGAAGCCGACATCAAAACCAAGAATCCTTCTTTGCGGAGTGTGAACGTGCGTGTGTGTGCGCGTGTACATAAAGACGGGCTCTTGTTTTTTGACGGCGCCTCCTCTGTCTTCTTGAAAGGCTCCATAAATGCCTGGTGAGTAAATCACAGCCGCACAGATGGCCTCCCCTCCACTACAATCGGATCGTGTTGCAGACCCACGGGACTCATAAGCATTAGCGCTGTAGACCCTTTGTACTTATTTGGTTTTTTTTTTTCCCCCCTCCCCATATTTTGTAATAATGGAGTGTTTTTGTGTGAGTGCGTTCGTGGGCAACGGTGCAACTATGCCATAACACCTACAATGTGATGAATCAGACTAGTTTGATGTCCATTCTTAATGGATGTTAATGTTCCTCACACAAGAGTCAACTGCGGATTCCATTTGATTTCTCCTGCTAACAAAAACAGGAGCACCTTAAGGGAATCAGACAAACTCCGGTGTTTCTAAGTCATAAAGACTAAAGTCACTTGAGATTATGAGTCCCCAACCTTTTGAAGAAAACAAAAAAAGCTTCTGCTTTGTGAAGGCTTACCAGTATCATACACACACATACGTAGCGAAAGCGGTCACAATTCCACAAACAGCTCATCTTAAAAAAAGGGAGCATGATCATCTCCTAAAAGGCTCACTTTTCACTTTGAAGAGAAATGCTCTCCTAAAGCCGCACCAAATAGCCAAACAAAGATATCGTCGTCCACCGTTATCAAGCGGGAAGCACAGAAGCCGCGGAACCTTCTGCGGGTGTGCACCCCCCCCAACCTGCACCTCCTTGTGACAGCTGCAGTGAGGCCCAGCGACCAACGGGTGGCAGAGTGACCCGCAGTACCGATTTGTGTGCGAGTGCGTCTTACTTGCAGTCTCGGTCCTCCAGGTCGAAATGCGGGTTGAAGTTGATGAGAATCTTCTGGCCTTGCTCGGGTGCCGTGATCACCCAGGCGCACTGCTGCGAGGGCGGGTAGGCGCCAGGGTAGCCCGGGGAGGTCAGGTAGCCCGGGGAGTGGATGTCGATGGCTCCGCCGCACTCGTCTGGGGGGATGTCACAGTAAATGTCACTATTTGACGTATTACATGAATCATGCAACATGTACAACATGCAACAGCTCCGGGCTGAGAGAACCGACGGGGCGCGTCGTCGCTCCGCCACTTGAACGTGTTTCAAGTGGCAATTTCTAACAGAACTCTCGGACACGTGTACCGCGGTGACACGCACTGACTGGAACCCGCTGGGAACGCACCAGTCAGGGTGAGCGCAGCCGCCAGGACGACCTGCGTGAGCAGGAGACGGAGGAGCCAAAGCGCTCCGACGCGCGCCCCGCTGCTCCGCTGCAACATGCCGACTCCGAAATTCCTCCCCCAAATCCTCGCCACTTGCCGTCCACAAAGTAAGAATAATGATACAAAAACGATCTCAAAGTAAGAGGTCCATCTTCAACTTGACAGGTCCGAGGAGGTGAATATTCCAAATGGGGGAGAGAATAAAAAACAATGTGAACGAGGAATCCTGTTAGGTCCAAGCGGCAGGTGCGCGGGCTGCCACACGGAAAGGAGCCTCAATCGCCGGGGCGACCTCGTCCAGAAGCGAGCGTATGAAACCCGGAGCGGTGGAGCGGGAAGAAACGACCCTCTCGATAGCGCGCAGAGGCAACCAGCATCGCCCGCTCGATCGCTTGCCTCTTCACTCCGGAGCTTTTTCTCCGCCCCCTCCCCATCCGTCACGGCGCCGATGTCGGGGGCAAACAGTGGAATTTCCACTCCCACAATTCCAGCTGCGAGGCGGCCACCGAATAACTCCAGTTACGTGCAATTGAGCACCAGCGAGAAAACCGTTTTATAATCGAGACGATTTTCCTCCGGTTTGCTCGTTTTGCGCCTTTTGGGAGAGGTTAGCCTAAAAAAATGGTTGAAACGGACTCACCTCGTACAAACTTAGTCTTACTTTCAACTCGAACAGCACTCAGAAGTCAAAGATGAGTCAAAGTAATCGTGAGTCAATGTTTACACACCGCTGAGGATTGAGCTACTTCCGGGTTTGTTGCGCTTACCACAGGTGGCAGGTACAATTTTAATTTCATTTGGGTGGTGGACCTTGTTGTGATATATGGCAACCTGTAATACTTGATGTCACCAGCAGAGGTTTCCATGGTTGTCAGTAATGTTTAAGTCAGCGATATGGAACGAAGAAGAAAAATAAAGTTTGAGCGCAAGCTCCTTGTTCAAGACAAAGTTTGGTCATTCTGAAAGATGAACAACAAAGACCTTTCTCATGGACATTCGAAATGGGACTCTTGAATCTATTTAATGCTGCACTTTTTAATCTTTCCTCACTGGCTTGTTTTGGAGGTATCCATTTCCAAATACTTCCATTGAGCTCCATTTCACATCCTGACACAAACAACCACAACGACCTCCGAGGCCAGATGTTTCCCCAAGATGAATATGAGATGTCTTGAGAAGTGACTAATTGCATCGAGAGAGGCAGACGAGCCCGAATGGATCTTGTCCTTAGACCATTTTGAACTTGACTCAAGGATCAATAACACTTTCTGCCATACTGATGGATGCTGATTGGGAGAAAATCGGGTTAAGTTGACAAAAGCCAAAACATCAAGATGAAGGACGACGGCGGAGCTGCTCCCGCCATCTGTTTGCTACGACAATGCTCTGAGCCTGTGCTTCACAGAGCCTCCCCTACTTTGCGGTTCTTGCAAGCTCCTTTATGGCTGTCAGACGAAATCAGGATGCAGTTTAGATCACATAAAGACAATCTGATCGGACGACCTTTCTGACACGTGATTTCAGCGTTCTTTGGAACAAACGACGAGTGCAGGAAATCAAAGAGCGTATTTGTTCCTGAACTCGTGGCATGTCTTTGCGGATTCCTTTCAAGTTGCAAACACAACCATCAGTGTTGTTTGTCCTGAAACGTGTCCTCAACTCACATTGGCTTTTTGTGTCCCCACTTAGCTTCAGGTGAACTTTGAACTCTGAGACTATCTTTTCATTTCTCATCCAAACCTCTTTGAATGATGAAGCAACATTTAAAATACGTCACTCGAGAGACATACATTCATAAATATCTTCATTTATTTAAGCGAGACGTACATTCATAAATCTCTTGCGTTCTTTTTTTTTTAGTTTTGTTGAAGTCAACTAATTAGAAGATATGCTATGCAAGAGACAGTTTGACCTCGGTTGCCGGCGTTAACCACGAGAGGAATAGCATCACATGCGCGAGTCATCCTAAAAGCTGCAAACAATGTTGTTCTTTTTTTGCATTACAAATCGGTCCAAAAGTGTTCACAACTACCACTCTTCATGAGATTTTTCTTCACACGGAATCTCGAATTTTGCCTCACGGGCAATTCATTGGGCGATTGAATCGCTTCAATCGCACAAAAAGTAGACTGTGCGCCATTGTTGGATAATCTGATCAAAAATATACATATTTTAGCCACTTTTTAATACCATCTTAGTTTTATGTATGTAAATGTGAATAAAAAGAATGCTTTCTAATCCAGATTAAAAACATGCAATGTGCTTGGATTTGATTCACATGTAAACCGTTGATAATCCAGATTTAAACTCACACCCTGAAAATCAAATCCAGGCAATTTTCAAACAGGAATTTTTGGGAGAGCTGCTGAGTTGTACAATCTTCGTTTGTTAACTTGATCCAATCCAGATTCACAACATCTGCCTGGAAACCTTTCTGATTTTCTTTAGACTGCGAGGCCTCTCCACATTCTTAATATTGTTTATCTGACATGCGCTACCCAAAATAAACTGGCCTCTGCTTGACTTCCCCAAGAAAACGAAAGCCCACCAAATGTTTGGCAAACGCGCCTCGGTCAAAAATGCCGGAAATAGGATCAAGTAGAAGATGCGATCTTCTTGTCTGTTTATCGCGGATAAGGAGGCCATGCGGACGACGGACGGGGGGGTGGCGCTTGTGTCATGATACAGTTGCGCGGCGCCGATCACAGGAGGCACTGACTGTGACCGTTAGCTTAGCCATTAGCTCCTGGAGGCCGGCGGTGGGCGCTGTGTGAAGGTACACTATGTTGAAATAAATATATTGCAAAATAAGACAACAGAAGCGCAAGGGGGCAATCAGAAGGAAAAAAAAACTCAAAATCACGTCTCATAGCAGACGTCACGGGTTTTAAAAAAACAACACGAGCTGTGCAAGAGAAAGTTTGGGGTTCCGGGCACAGCGCGTTTCAAGATCAAACGTTCGCAGACAAATTGTTGGGAAAGGAACGCAGTGGCCTGCATTCCTCGCACGCCGTATTTTTAGGGACAGCTGTTTGAAATTTCCTCTCGGGGGCTTTTCGCTGTTGGAACAAGGCCGGGCCGGGCCTCGGCTCGACTCCGAGCCGTCGCCGCTCGGCATCCAGCGCCTTCGGTGCCAACATTTGAGACATGACCCCGAAATCTAGAAACGATGAAACAACACTGTGAGTGTTGTCTGTCCGGAACATCTTGGCTCCAGCCAACTGGTGCACTGGTGCAGCCACCAGTCCACACAACCAAACAACACACAAACGTCTTTGTGGCAAACTTGTATGTATGTAATAATCGTGGTGCTGATGATCCGTCACACTGTGCGGTTAGACTTGTTCTTTTTTTGAAATGGTTCCTCCTCTTCTAATCTCCACATGGCTTGCATTAACGTCGGCATGCGTCGCTATCTGGATGCATGTAAATCCTCCTACACTTAGACTGGCACCGTCGCGTCTCCCGACTCATCCAACACCGGTTCCCTCCCGCCGTCATATTTCAAACCCCCTCATACCTCTCTATATAAAGATACTGGGGATAAATTAGCGTAACGTTCCCAGCGGCGAACATTTGCATTCGCATCACCGAGCTGGCTATGGCACCAATCGGGTAACGTCCTAAAAAGGCACCTGTAGCCAAAACTTCTGCTAACTTCCTAACATACAAAAAATAAAGGCATGGAAATTTAAAAAAAAATCCTTAATCCACTTCAGTAAATGATTTATTGCAGTCTGAGAATTTGTGGAATAACACACACACACTCACTGTCACATTTTGAACTGCAGTCCGCACGCACACGCGCACGCACGTGCCGCTCTATGTCTGCTATTTCATGGCGATACCGCCGACATCTCCCTCATCGCCATTGATTTCTTGTCGGCCGAGCGACATGGCAAAAAGGGTGAGGGAGCGAGCGAGCGAGCGCGAGCGATTGAGGGATGGCAAAGTGAAGAATAGGCCAGTGAAGGAAATTATTGATGTGGCGCAGACGTCTTATCGCACCGGCGCACCGTAACAGACAGACTGCCGGACAGATTGCCGGAGGCAGCTCAATGTCATTGGACAGGAAACATCACGCTCTGGATTTTTTCATCTTTATAATCTGAGAACCAAACACGACCAGCAAAGTTTAATCAGTTTTGATGATTCGATTCAATAAACGACTCAATTCCAAAACCTTTCCAAAAAATTATATTGGTAACTACTTTTGCGTGTTCACCCAGCCTCCCCACACCTCGCTTTTACGCTTCGTATTCGTCAGCACCTCGAGAGCTGGTCACTAATCGAACGAGCGTACGAGTGGAGGAGTTTTTGATTAGAGCTCAGTCAATAAATTCTTCCTACAGAAATAAACAGGCGTTAGAAGTTGACCTCACGTCTGTTAGCCATGTGCTACATGCTACCTGCTCATTTTCAAAGAGAACCTCATCTGTCCGCCAGCAAATGAGGTTCTGCTCTCTGCTCCTTGTTGCCACGGCAACCACTCGCCCCGTCGCCGCTGTTATTAATCTGTAATCCCCCGTTGTGGTCGTCACGTACCTGCCTACTGCGTCGCCACGGCGACAAGGACACCTCTGGGGGAAAAAAAATAAAACGTTTTTTTACTCTTCAAAAAATCCAACCCCAGGAGACCTCCCCGTGCCCCCCCACCCCACTCAATGCCTACTCTGCGGCATGGCAGCTGTTTCCATGGTGACGCTGATGGTTATCACACACACAGGCACAGGTGAGTCCTATCACTAAACCTTAGTTGCAAAATATCAAACTTAAGTACTTGCTGTCTGGTGTCATGTTCTACTTCTAAGAGGTCCTTTTTAGTCTTCTGCTTCTACGAATCACAATCTTCTGTTTTCCAGAATTGCAGTCATTCACATTTTAGAGTATCGGAACTCAACCCAACCACGTTGATGACACAAGTACTCATGGGAGCCCTTTTTCAACAGCGTCATTAAGACGCCGCCCACGTCATTAAAATGCCGACTGGCCGTCGGAAATCTCCACGGAAGTTTTCATTAGATTTGATTATGAGGCCAAATTAAAATCCAATCTCCTAAATTAAACAAAAAAGGCTTGTGAGATGTGTCTGATTTCCCCGACGAGCCTGAAGATCTTTTCAGCACATAATTATGTCTTTCAACAAGGATTAGCCACATTAAATAGGGACAAAAACAATGGTGCAAATGAAAAGCGGTGAAATGAAAAGCATTAAGGGATACTGATTTACTTTTGCCATGACTTTTTGATCAGACAGTGAATGCTAACCTACTGGACAAAAAGGTATTGGGGCCGGTTTTTTTGCAGTGACCCTAGGAGGTGTCCCAATACTTATGTTAAAAAATATGCACTTTACATTTCACTTCTTGGGCGTGTCTGAATACATCTTTGTCCACATTTTCTTCACTTTTTGCTTTCAGTACATGTCCCAATACATTTACATTTTCCCTTGTTGGTGTCCCAAAACTTTGGTTACAAACGTCACAGTTTCCCACTAGGTACTCGTCGTAGTTTTTGACGCAAAAATAAAAGTGTGCTGCTAATCCTGGCAACCTCATCCTCCTTCTCTTTCTCCTCCTCACCACAGCATCTTCCTCCTCGTCATCATTTCCACTGACAGCAGCTTGCCTTGTAATCCATTTACATGGTGCGTAATCTCATTTCTCAACATGTCACTCAGCAACGGCCTGACTCTAAAGCGCAGCTTCAAAGTAAACAGTCTAACTGTGACCGTTACTCGCGACTGCTCATTTTTCATGGACAGATGATGCCACTTGATAAGAATACAAAAAGTTGAATGCAGAAATTCAAAAATAATATTCACACCCTTACGGGTGCGTGCATATTCCTTTCTAGCAGTCTTCTCAACAGCCGCCCTCAACATTTGCACATCCAAGAACATGACGTGCGGATTCATCACAGAGTCATTAGCGGCGCATCGCTAACTAACAAGATGGCCGAACGATTTGAACAGTTGGCGTTTGTGCGCTCGCCACTCGTCCTCCTCGCTCGTCTCCCGGAATGCATCTGGAGTGACGCCAGTGAGCTCATTCAGAAAAATCCAGTACATCCAGCTGTGACTGCGACCAACCGCGTGGACATGAGCTTCATTATCACGCGCAAGTCGACTACGTTGACAAAACACACGGCCAGTTGAAAGCAAAAACTGTCTTCTACGTTGCCCCCCAAGAAATACGTGTCATCACCTGCGGTCGGTGAGTTCCAAATGAGGTAGGCGATGCAGCTAATAGGCTAACGACATGACGTTTCTCAAATGTGTCTTTGATTCTCCCAAACAAATCTGCAGAGTGAAAGGGGGAGGTCAGACAAGACGACGTTTTCTTGGCAAGCAGCCGTGCACGTTGTTATCTTTGTCCCACACCAAAGCATCGGCGCCGCAAATAACAGGCTACTAGGCCATGTTAAGAACGCCCATCTGGCCAGCTGGCCGGCGGGTCCCCTTGGAGGTCAAAGTGCTAATTAAGTTCTTTGGAGAGAAGCGCTTCAGAACCCCGCTGCGCTTTTCCCAGCCGAGTCGTCGGTTGCCAAGCGCTCGCCTACCAGACGAGCGCCGCCGACAATTCAGTCCGGATTTCCCAATTTCCACTTGTTGTCATCTTCCCTTCCTAGATGTGTCCCAAAACCGCTGTCCACATTTTGACTCCCAATATGGTATGTTGTCAGTGAGACCAATTTTTTTTGCCTTCATTTCCTGTTGTTGTCCCAATACATTTGCACATGCAGCATGATGAGTCAAGTGTTTTGGCATACAAGGGGTGCTCACACACATAAGCCCCCCCCCCCCCCTACCCTTTTCCGGACGTTGATGTGTTTTGTGGCCCCGCCCATGCGTTCAGCTCCAGGCGAATTTGATTTCAATTAATTAGCATAAAAGACCATGCGCATTGCCTACTCTGCAACCGTACAATAACACCCCCCAGGAGACCCCCCTCTCACCCGACGCCAAGGTATGCAAATGTTAATTGGGAAATGATGCATTGCACGAGACTTTAAAGTAATCACGACCCCGGGGAGCAAATTTTACAATAGAATGTGTCTCTTGTTTATGAACGCACTTGATGCATGCAGCAAACTGCAACATTCATTCATTTTATCGATTGCTAAGATGATTTTTTTTTTTTTAGGGCAGATTCTGTACTTCAAAGTAGGTCCCAGATGATGCACAGTGCTTACACTAATGTGTCTCGCGGCGCTATAGTTTACAAAAAAAAGTCAGGGTCTACATGTTAACTTTTCCAACCCCTTGAGTGATTTGTTTTTAAAAGCCACTCGCAAATTTATCTCCCATAAAATATCAACAACATGAGTGGAATCATTTTGCATATGACCCCCCCCCCAAAAATGCCTAGACAAAGACAATCACACTTAAAAAATAGTGTGCGGCGAGGGTAAAAAAAATCATCAGCTATCATCACTCTCCGCCAATCAGGGAAGATTATTGGCGCATTATTTCATCAGCGTTAGTCTTAATTGAGGGGGAAAAAGATGACTGTCCCAAGGCATAAGTACTAATCCTTATGAATATGATTAGATTAAAAAAAAAATAAGTTGACTGCATCTTGAATGGAGACGAGATATGAGAAGATTGTGGTGAAATGTCATCTTTCTCGGCAAATGTCAGCGGCGCAACCTTTGTGTCATCTGACAGTTATTAGTCGTGCGCTGCGCCGACACACGGCCGGGCTTCTCGACGAAACGAATACCCCCGAGACGATAGCACCATTTGTAGTGCTATATTTGGAACGCGTTTTGGGAAGGTGAGGATGCCCTGAAAAATGAGTTGCCCGTTTCTGTGATCCTCGACAAAAATCACTCAAATCACATTAAATCATTTGACAGATGAATCGAATAATCACACAATGTTTCTCAAAATCACGACTGCTTAAAGCCGGAAAGCTCAACAATGACGCAGTTGGCTGCTGCCACATGGAGCTGATTTACGTTGCTTTTGTTGTTGGCGTCAAAACAAGGAGCGGGTCACTTCCTGTTTGGACAGAAAACCGCCTGCACAGTCACAAGAAGGCCCGCGGCACTCCAAAAGCTCCATTTGGTGGACCTCCGCTGTGAAGTCCAACGTTTATTTAAGAGTAGCAGGAAACAGGACGGATTATTTTTTTTTTTTTTACAACTTACTATTTCCTCTTCTTGACTCGCACACAAAATGGACATCATTTAACAATGTCCACTGAAGTTGTTTAGCATGCGCTAACACTTCAATTCACCCGAGCCACTCTTTACATGCTGTAGTTTTGCTTTTGGCTAGCAACACGCCCCGTTGAAGCGACAGGGCGTTTGTTGGAAGGGACATTGACTCATACTGGCGTGTCACCGTATCAAATGCTAACAGGGTCCCTACGGCAAGATGTGTTAAAAAGAAGAAAAGTGAATATATTTTCGCTCCATCTGCACTATCGCAGCAGCCTCGCTTTGGGCTACACACATACGCAGCTAGCTCATGAAGGGGCTGCGCTCACACCCCGTTAGCAGCTTCACGCTAGCCCACATGCTAAGGCCACGTTAGGCCAATTCAATTCCACGATGTTGTCGGGGTAATGGAATGATTGTCCTTAGGGGGGCCACTCAACATGGGCAAATTGTTTCACCAACAAGTAAAAAAAGCTAAATCCTGTTTGAAACTCTAATTTCATCCTGAGATCTTCAAATCGTAACTCTAAACTTCAAACTCTACTTTTGAACTCCAATTTCTCATGAACTCCATCATCTTCTCATTCATGCCAAATATTGACAGTAATAATGCACATAATTGTCGCTCCTAAAAACATTTTCTCGGCAACAGCTGTTTGCTTAACTCGCCACTTTGGAGCTTATTTGCATAACACACTCAAAAATGAAGTCAAGAAGTTCAAAAAATAACATGCCACTAGATGATAAGCATTTAACAACAGAAAACACGCTCACTCGAAATCAAATAAAAGCAGACAAACTTTGGCTTTAACTGACAATCTAGCTGCTAGGCTTTCGAGTGTTGAACTCATGTGAAGTTGCCAGATTGATTTTTCCAATGCTAATGTTTATGCTAAGGTTATGCGACAAAAATGCTAACACGCAACAGTTCAAAGTGAAGTTATATTCTTGAAAAGTAAAAGAAACTCAGCATTTGATGTTCATCGTTTTCCTTTTGCACGGTGACAATATGTTTTTTTAAAAATGTGTAAAACCAATGCAATTTTGTGACAAGAATTTTGCTCCGTACAGGAAAAGGTCTGACAGCATTGCACATTGCTATGACAAGAAAAGCGCTTACACACACACAAAAGCAGCTAGACAACATCACACGAGAACACACACGCTGCTTGGAACGGGCCTTCAAAGAATTTGTTCTAAACCACGACAATGGCGAAGACGTCTGGCGACTTAGCTCCTCGTACGCTCGGAACGGGATCGTTTGATGATGGGTGATCAAACGTTCACGTTTTTTCTGCCGTGCGGTTGCCTAGCGTCTCCAGAGACTCGCTAATCTGTCATTGGACATGTTCATTAGCACATGCGTGCGTGTGTGTGTGTGTGAGTGGGGGATAACAACAGGTATTTGCTCACCCCGGGAAGCCACATGAAGCGGCGCATCACGGCGCCATATGCCGAGATCAGGAAGACGAGACTCAATTAACACGCGTTTTGATCCCGGGGAAGATCGGCGCTTTGCAAAGCGGGATCAAACCATTTCTGCAGCAGCATGAGAAGCGTCAGATGCTGCAAAACAAACACCAAAAACAAGGTGAACAGGTGGTTGTTTTATCAAGCAAAAAGAAGTGGCAACTAGTAGCAAAAAATAAACTAAAATAGCAAAAAATCCTAAATTAATGGTCAACGCAGACCTTGTGCAAGTTTACAACAAAGCAAGTCCGTTAGCATTATTTAGATCAAGTTCACGTGCAAATATTTGATTGTTTCGGACACATTTGTAGAGATTATTAAGGTGTATTCAATTAAATCATCCATAATTCATGCACGCGGTGTCACTCTGGGGTAAAAAGGTCGTTAAATTATACACAATGAATTCAAAGTGCGGACCAAAGACAATGTTCATTATTCAAATGAGCTGCCACTGGAGGCCAAAGCCAATTATTCCAAATGCGATTTATTTAAATATTGCGACTGGGGTGCCGAGGCTTTGAATCAATGCCGAAGCTTACCAAATGTTGACTTTGGCAGTGAATACTTTGGATTTGCCTTCTGAGGAAAAGCCAAGGGTCCAATCAGGGGCCTCCTATGCACTATCAGCAGAGCAATCGTAAGAATATCTTTAGCGCGGGGAGCGGAGGTGGCGCCCGCAGACACCATTTGAGGTTTCCGCCAGTGAGTTTCATCGTCATCGCATATCGGTGAACGAGCGCGAGGATGCCGTCGCTGCTTGTAATAAATCAGTTTGAATTTCCAGGTTGGCTTGATGGATTGCGGCCCGCGCTGCACGCCGGCTTTATCTGATCGGGCGCGCAAGCCGGAATGCGTCACGGGAAATGGATTTCTTTGACTTGGACAAAAGGATTCACGGTATCCAGGGACTGCATCTTGAATTGGCCTTTCATGTACAAAACACAAACTGGCCAATCAAAGCACGGAACAGTCAGCCGCATCATTGAATCAAAATTTGATAGCGACTAAGCGTAGTGATGATGCTAGCAATCAGTTTCAGTGTCATCTGAATAAAACACTCTGCGGGAATTTGCTCATTGACATTAGAACAAAAACAGTGATGCTAATAAAAACCTATGCTAACAATTACACTGGCTCAGATGGGAGTTAGCTGCTTATTGTTAATACCGCACAGCATTAGCCTAACGTGTTTGCTTTGTGAAGCTGTCTTAAACGAGAGCTCACATTTGGAATCCATTTTCTGTTGTTCATGGCGTCCTTGATGAAAAGCTATTTTCAAAGGTGGAATTGCATCTTTTATCACCCCCCGTTCAGTACATTGGGCACATTACATGTGTAGCCATGCGTCAGAGCGGCTGCCTTTGTGTCTTTTGGGCACACTGACGTATTGACGAGAAAATACAATAGAATGCAATGTAATGCCTCAACGCTCGACGTAAGCGGGATGAAGTCGGCGCCCCGGTGGCTCTAATTGACTCGTTCTTTCTTCAACGTGGAGCCAAAAGAGCCGCGAGACAAATGAAAATGTCTGAGAAGAGATTGTCTCCATAAACAAGCAGTTCCGTTCACTCACTCACTCGTTAATCAGTAAAACACTGCGCTTTAGTGCAGCGTCAGGTTTGCACTTTATTAGGTATACAGGCTCGCTAATTACGTCCATTGTGAAAGACCTCGAGGACGAAAATATAAAGTCAATTAAAAAGCTTGTTCAAACATGATCAAAAACATGAAGTTCTGAAATAATGCTGTTTATCGGTTAGACATTTTTTAATTTATTATTTTTCCCCAAACTATTACATTTCTGTTTGTCATGACTGAATTACTTCACATTATTTTTTTTATATTTTTTTCCATAGGTACAGAATATTCATTTACTCTTGTCCCATTTTGATTTTGGAAATATTTGCATCAGATCTCAACAGCTTGCCTCTCTAATGAAGAGTCCTGTGAGGGTGCATGAAGGTCAAGTTGAAGGTGAGTAATCCTGCGTGTGTGCAATCCCCTTTTAAAAATTAGCTGTTTTGGCAGTTTTGCTTCTTCAAATTATATATATATAAATATTAAGTATAAATGATCTAAACTATTATAAAATAATAATACACTTAAATAATATTAATATTTTCAAGCGTTGGAAATGATATTGAAATGTGAGGTAACAGGTAGCCTAGATCAACGCTAGTTAGCATGCCAGGCAACTAAATTATTGCTTTGGGTCCAAGTTGAAAGGTCATCCAATAGCTGCAGCTTTAATCTCCTAAGTGATGGGGTCGTGACCCGAGGGAGGCGGACTTCAAAGTGGCATGGGAGAGCGTGCACCGGGGCTGATGCGCACCTCCCATATAAAGGCGCTGTAATATCAAAGTGGCGCTGACCCCCTTTCACCCCAACGTCCCTGTGCGAGCGCCTTTCATTTGTCGGCTCTCAAAGCGGACGCCAATGATGGAGTGCCTCATAATTCTCTGTGAGGCTTTTTCATGGAGAGAGGACACGGCTTAGGGATGCTTCCATACAAGGATTGGGAGGGGGCCGGAGGTATGGGGTTATCTGGAAAAGGGTGCCCTGGTGATCCTCGAGTGTTTTCCAAACATCAAGTAGCCAAAATGGAAAAGTCACATACGAAATAACGAAATGAAATCCAGCCTACCTTTCTTCGTTATACAGCTCGTTATGCAAAAACTACGCCGGTAACGTGACAATCAGTATCTAAAACGCTGCAGGCATTCGCTACGACACCAAGAAAGAAAACTCCGTGAACTGGTAATGAGATCGAAAGGGGGAGATTCATAAAATATACAGAATGTCACCCCAACACGATGCATACGCTTGCACATACAGGCACTCGTCTTTTGCTATTCTAAAAAAGACTCGTGCATGTGCAAGCTGCAGATAGAGACTCTTTTTTGCC
Source organism: Syngnathus typhle (assembly GCF_033458585.1). NCBI lineage: Eukaryota > Metazoa > Chordata > Actinopteri > Syngnathiformes > Syngnathidae > Syngnathus > Syngnathus typhle. The sequence continues at coordinate 9,310,295 of NC_083750.1, read as the reverse complement.
CGGACCTGGCTGCGGACTGCATGTCAAACAGCTCAGACCGATAATAGAAAAATGGACTGTGCCGTGGGCGGATTGAATCGAAATAAACACGTTCTGTGCTCATTTCATTACACTTTTTCCCCCAAACGAGCCCACCAGCAAGTCCTCGACAGCAAATTGATCAGATTGATTGATATGCACATGTAACAGAGTAGTGCAAATACAATCGTAGAGTAAAAATTGACTCTGCTTACCTCTGGACTTGGTCATGTTGGTAGCACAACTCAGTTTTCTGTCCAGGTGGCGGTGGCTGATGGAATTTGCTAAGGTTTCAGAACATGTGGCAAAGCGCAGCAAATGCAAGCCAAGCCCAAAGGTCAAAACGTTGCGCTCATCGGCGGAAGACTGTTCTTGCTCAGCAGGTGGCAACGCCGCCATCAATCATCGCTCAACTTCCTTACGAGGTCAGAAACCCTCGACGGTAACCCTCTGACCTCACGCTCGTCTTCACTCTCCACCTAGAAAACTTCCTCCACACATGAACAACAATAAATGTTACGAGCATGGAGAACGAGTCGACTTGGAAGATCAGTACGTACGTGCTAAGCACGTTGCTTAGGGGCGGATAACTTCCACCTGCGCCCATGCTGTTTTACTCCAGGTATTTTTGGAAAATAATTTGCCACCAAAAGTCAGTCAGAGCACAAACGACCTGTGTCAAACGACATTTCTTTTACATGGACAACAAAACAGAACCTTCTCCCTTAATAGACATTATAAATGAGAAAATTGCATGCAAACGACTTAACGATAATTAGTCACGTGATGATCTTTCCACTACAGTACATTGATGAGGCAGATGGCGATGTCGTCTTCCCAGGTGACATCACCTCCTCCTCACATCTGCTTCCAAGCTGTTGACACAAGACCTTCACCTAGAGGTCGTCCACATTTCTTTGAACAATTCAAACTGCCGTTACACGTCGTTTTGGATGAAATATCAGCATACACAAACAAAAGTGCTAATATTAGCTAGCCATATTGCTAAAATAATGCTGGCGTAGGGCTAGAAATATTGCTATCAAGGTACTAGCATCATTGCTAACAAGAGTACATGCTGCTAACAGCGTGGATAGCAATGTTGCAGACAACGGTCCAAAAAATGCTAGCAGTGATTCTAGTAACGTTGCTTCGAAAGCGCTAAAAATGACAACAATGCTAACGAGAAAGTCATTTTTATTCTACATTTAGATATGTACACAACAACCTATGATAACATGACAATGAAAAATAAACAATTGCACATCAGCTTCCACAATTCATTCTATGTTAGAAAAATAAAAATCAGGATACAAACATCGCTCCAAAATGGCTGACCGCTTGCCACAGCGGGGCTAAAGGTCCAGACGAAATGGAGGAAGGAGTACCGGGATTTCATCAAATACTGTAGTATGACAAAGCCTGTATAAGCAAAAGTCGTATCCTTCTGTGCGTAAAATATGACATCATTATCATCAGGCACTTAGCAAGGTTGCAATTTGATAGAGACGACTGCAGAGTCAACCAGTTTTCGATCACATCTGTTACTGTGGTGATCACAAACTTCATTTTGTTTTTTCAACTTGTTTCCGCGCACAAAACAGAAAAAAAGACAAAAAAAGTCGCAAGTTTAACACATTAAATAGTGACATGATTGTGCCAACTAGCCACTTACCTCATTAGCATCTAGTCTGGAACGCTTTTATGGCTTCTTTGGAAAGTTTGAGAAATGAACGCATTAAACGATCCGTTTTCCCTTCATGTTAGTAGCTTAGCCTGGGTGAGCATTTAGCAGCAGCGAAGGTTAATCTTTTGTCAAAAACAACATGGAATGAAATTACAGTAACTTCAATCGGGAGTAACTAACAACGTGGCCAGCAATGATGCTAACAAGGTACGAGCATAGTTGCTAAAACTACCAGCGTTGGCAACAAAGATGCAAACAGAAATTTGGCCCACAATGATGCTAGGGGATCCTGACAACGGGGGCCCTCATTCACCAACAGTGGACACGGCCAAATTGATGTCTAAATTGTGGCCCTGACAGTGTCGCTAATGGAGCATTAATGGCTAACAAGGCCACGATAATATCACTAAAACGGTGTGAGCAATGTTGTGTTAGCTCACGACACATGCTGGTCAGCTAGCATGCTGACACGCAAAGGCCTAATTGTGTCAAAATGAGCTCATTTGTGGTTTGTCTGGTTTTCTTTTTGTAGTGCGGGCAGCAGGTGGCTGGCGATGAAAAATTCAGTGTTAGAGAGCAGCTCGTGAGAGGAAGCAGGAGGGGAAATGGAGGAGGGTGACAATGAAGTGGTGGTGGGGGGAGTGAAGGCATCGAGGTAAAATAATGAACAACAACAATACCAGCTCGGAGCGGCAGGCAGGCCAGTGAGTTGAGCCCAGAGTGGTGGCGGAGGGGAATAGGGAAGGGGGGGTGTTAGGCAGCAGATCAGAGCTGTCAGCCCTTGCTGGCAGAGCCTCCTCCATGGAGATGGCACTTCATTTATTATTTATGAAGGGGGGGGCTTTATAGTTCTATTAGCGACACGCCGGGTCTCCTATTTTGCATCTCTTTGGGGAGACGAGTCTTATTTTGGAAGAGCGGCCAAGAAGTTGACCGAATCAGGACATGTGGGTCTGGGCGATTAATGGGCTTGGGACACAGAAGGCAACATTTCAGTTTTCTTTTGCTGTGGTGAGAATGAAGAGAGGAAGTGAATGTAGCACAGCATTGAAGTGGGGCCAAAAATACAAATCTTCACAAATCCGCCACTGTCTTCGATGGTGAACTCGCGTCGCTATGTTGGCTATGTCGGTCGGCATGGCGGCTTAGCTTTGAGGTGCAAAATTAAAAGCAAAAGCACATTGTTTTCCTATGAACGCCTATTTTGGTAGGATGAACTGGAAGTCGATGGACTGTCACTATCCAGACTGGCTAGCATGTTAGCCTAGTATTGAGGTGGAAAACCAACAATTGTTTCTCGGAAAAAATAAATGAAGACAAGGAAGGTTGAGCCACGTCCAGAGGTGGGTTCCAACAATTTTGGTTCACAGAACGGATGGTGTCGCCAAATGTGTCACAAAAAGAACGTCCCGCAAGGCCAAGGCGCTCCCTCCTCCTCAGGAATAAAAGAGTCGTCCTTTCTCTGAGCCCATGCGGTTAAGTCTGGCCAGCTGCGAGGGCGAAGGCGGCACGTCGTGGCGGTACGGGCCCTTGGGCGATGCCGCCGGGGAAGCCCTGGGGGAGGCCCTCGGGTCCCTGGGGGAGGCCCGGTCCTTGGCCTCCAGGTCTCGCCGCCTCTGCTCTTGCCGGAGGAGCTCCTGCGCCTCCAGGAGGACCCTGGCATTGACGTTGGCCACGCTGGGGAAGCCATTGCGGGCCCCTTGGTAGCTGGAGTAGCGAGGATTGTCCTTGACCGCTTGGAAGACCTCGCCGGTCGGGTACGACTTTTCCCAAGGGTCCTGGGAAATGGAGCTGGCAGTCTTCCGGGGTTGGCTATGCAATAAAATAAAACATCTCATTAACCCAAACATGAACTATCAACAAATATGTACCATGTCTTCATTAGAGAGAAAAAAAACCGGGCCGGGTTTGCCTTGGGCTAGCTTGTTGCTCACGCACATTGTAAAAGGAACAAAACACACAATTGTCATCGTCCTCACACTCGTTTCAATGTGAGCATGAAGCGCACACGTCGGATTTTTTCCTTTTTGTCACCGCTCGCAGAGTCGCGGCGTCGGAAAATAAAGCTCGGCTTTGATTTCCTTCTGCTGCACGCTTGGGCGGTTCACAATCTTCTTTGTCGTCACACTTTCTCATTTCATGTGAACAAAGCCGGCCTCGCGTGTGCCAACAAAAAGGAACATATGAAAACATGGTGTGCACACATGCAAGACACGTGTGCCAACATACAAAAGATAAAGAGGCGGGGGCAGCCGTGAAAGTTTGAAGCGGCGCAATGGGATTCTTACCGTGGCAGAGAGCTGTACTGCCGCTGAGCCTGAGCAAAAGCATCTTCCTGCCTCTGCCGCTGCATCTGAACCTCCACGGACACAGAGTGACGACCCGGCAGCTGGCCTGGGTCGGGACCGTCCGACTGCAAACGACAAGACACGCCTTCGTCGTCACGCCGCATTGGAAATGAGCTACGAGTTGGAAACTTTTAACCTAAGGTATGTTTGTTCGAACCATTCAAGTTATTTTTTTAGATAAAAAGCAATATTTTATTTTGATAGCCTAATCGGATGATGACAGAGCCACCCGATTAGGTACGCACGCAGTCACTTACCCGTCGTGATGATGTCATAATGATGCGGTCAGGTGACAACAAACAAAACGGGAGGGGACGGAGTGAAGGGAGAAGCATGCTGGATACTCGGACACAAGTTACTGAGGATGAAGATGTTAGTCAAGGTTAATTCATGGACTCTGAGCACAACGTCTCGGACAAAGGCGAGACCCTGGCTCCTTTCCCGTGCAACACTCACACCCGTCAAAACGAGGAACACGGGATGCCTCAAAGCGGGCGTTGTCTTTTTCCCACCACGCTTTGCTCTCTCCTCGACAAGGATGAGCAGAATGCGCTCGCAAGCTTTTTTTTTGGTTATACTTATCATCAGAGTCAGAAAAAAAATTGATCACACAGATAAAGAAGGAGATTGAGTCTTTAGGCTCTCTGTGACTTTATGAAAATTTAAAAGACCAACCACAGCAGCACATCAACATAAACACAAGATATCCAAAAATAAGATGAGGGCTATAAATAACATTGGAAATTCTCCAGTTGAACATTGAGACGGCACAAAAGTACAATTGTGCCTAAAATTCAAGATTTCAAAAAGGAAAAAAATGGATAAGATCATCATTTTAATGTTACCACGGCACTCAAACATCAGTTCGCATTCAGATTGGCTCAAATAAGCTACCTTTGATCAATTTGCTCATTAAAAGTGTGAGAAAGGCGATAAAAACATCTGACGACAGTTGATAAGATCATAAGAACACACAACAAAACACACACATTCGCAGTCACTCCTCGACTTTGTCAAGAGCCGCCGACTTGGCGGGCGTGTCCATGCCAATGGTTGACGGAAACAAAAGGACCAACGAGATGAGGGGTGATGACAGCATGCATGCGGTTCGAAGGAGCACATGGGAGCTTTGTTAGCGTTGGGTGGGCATCCAATCAAGTGGTTAGTGGTTTCTTAATGTCCCGTCTGGGCCGGTTGTCAGACACTCACCCAGGGCTGCTCGAAGCTCAACGCACGGCGGCGGTCGTCGTCGGCGTTATTGTCGTCCGGAAGGTTTTGAGCCTGCTGGAACTCCTGCCTCAGCCGCTGTATCCGGTCATGGTTGCTCGGGGCCACGCGGTTGCTAAAGCACGCACAGAGTGTGTGAGAGAGAGACAACATACAAGTGGGTGCGTCATTACAATTGTCAGATCGGCTGACAGATGTCAATCAGAAGCGACGATCAAGCCCCTAACCAAGTGTCCTTATCGTGGATGTAAACGAGCTATGGAGGCGATGCCGTCGAGGCTCCGATTTGGAAAAATCTAGCAAGGCAAACGCTCCCTCGTGCGGCCTTTGCAACTCAGCCAAGTCATCGTCGGGTCACCAAAGCCGCTTAATGGGCGTGCAAAGCTGAGAAGAATCCGGATGACCCGCGAATCAACGTCTCGTTGATGCGAGCGCCGCTAATCTTTCTGCGGCGTCAACACAAACACGTTGAGCATGCTAATCCTTGGCTAGCGCTGAGCATCCATTCCCGCGCGTTCCCATTCGGAGGCAAAATGTTGCCCTGGGAACAACAATACTGCTTTCAAGTCTCAGGAAAGACAAACGCGAAGATTTTTTTTATTTGAAATCGACTTGCTGATTAGTTGACTCAAGAGCTAATCCGACAATGTCAGTGCTCCAAACAATGCATTTTAACGCTATTTTGCAAGACTTCCTGCCCCCCTCCCCTCCCCTCTCCCAACCATCATGGCAATGGGGAAGACAGACACAGCCATCAAAGAGCGCCGTGGATGGAAGAGAAAAGTCAAAGGGTGTCAGCGACACGCTTGATGCAATCCCTCCAGAGGATGTCTGCGGCTGTCTGGAGAAGATATCCCAGGATGGGAAGCGGGTTTGAAAGCTTGAGGGGGGGGGGGGGGGGCACAAGATAAAGAAAGCCAGGGAGGAAGGAAGCTAGTGGGCAACTGTAAGCAGAAGGAAGTTGCAAAGCAAAAAACAGTGCTGGCTGGATTGAACGCTGGCAGTCTTGAATACTCAGACAAGACACGGAAAGGTTGATGCAGAGAAAAGAATCGAAGGCCTAAAAGGTTCGCGCTTCTCGCCTTTTCTGCAACGAAATGACGGCCAGGGAGCCAGTGGGATGGCCGAGGGGATGCGAGGATGGGTGAAATGCCGCAGGCCAATATTTTAGAGATTAGACGGACGCCACCGAGGAGGAGGCTGGCGAGGGCCTCAAAGAGTTGGGGGGGGGGGGGGGGCTGTGGGCGAACAGGCGTCCAGACTATGTTCTAGCATCATATGAAACCAACCCCTAGGAGAACACGCAAGCTGCTTGATGGAAAGCCAGAGGGGTAATAAATAAGACATGAAGGAGACATTCAGATGAGGTTAGCAGAACACATACAGAAGGTTTTGGGGGAACCGTTCCAGAAATCAAATGACTTGACTTTTCAGTTTTGCAAAACAACATGGCTCTTGAGGAGAAATATGAGAGATGAGTTGCGGCGCGTTATTGATCCACGACTGTTTTTATCGCCCGACGGCCAGCGCGACTACGATCTGTCCTCGGGCTCATTAGTGCAAATAACGACCAATCAATACATGTCGCACTTCCTGCGGAAGTCCTCTTTGGACTTGATTGACGCCGTGCCGCATTAACGGCCGATCAATTACGCCCATCACTTTGGATGATGAAGACCCGCGGGTAACACTTGAATGAGTGCGCCAACGACAAGATGAAGGACGGCCAAAGAGACAAAGCAGGAGAGGATGAGAAAGGAGGAGAAAAAGGAAACGAAGAGGGCGGAGAACGAGATTTACAGCGGTAGAATTAAGGAGGAGAAAAGAAAAAAGCAATTTCTGCTCAACAAATTCTGCAAGATTTCCGTCGAATCTTGCGAGACCGACAAAATGACCTCCCATCAAATCTGACAAGTAAATCTTGTGTGTGTTTGGAGATCACGCAAAGCCGCCGGACTTCTTGTTTGAATGCTTTTGGCCCACAAACAATCAAACCCCAATCAAAGACCCCCCACCCCTCCCCATGGTGGACTCCATCACAGCCGTCTAATCGCGTGACGTGGCCGGCTCGCCACCTTCGCCCCCGGGCGGCCATTACGCCACAAAACAATGAGAGGGCTCCAGTTCACGTGCGCTCTGCTGCGCCATCACAAAGCGCAAACGGCTGCTAACCTACAAAAAGTTGAAAGATAAAGCAAAGCTTGTTATGGGCACAGCTCGGCCGGGAGCACAAAAGAGACGATTCCAGAAAGAGTACAAGGCACACAATAACAGGCGACGCGCCAGGCGGCGAGCTCGCCTCAGACATAGTGGCATCAAGCGCACGCCTCCCACCCGTTTTGATCGGAACCCAAGGTGCCCGTTGTTCACATCCATTTCAGATGCTCCTCATAGAACAAGCACGCTGACATGAAATGTGGGTCAGCAGCCTTTTAGAAGCACACGGATGTCACACCACAAAGACCACGACCCCCCCGCCCCCACCACCACCACTCACACACATCTCATCTCCGTCAATCCCATCCTCTCAAGCTGTGCCGGAACAAAATCCCCCGCTGCCGCTGTGACATATCGTCCGTCAGGGTTGGTCCAGTTGCAGATAAAAAAAAAATCCTTTCCTTCCTGCCGTGCTGAATATTAAACACCTTAAGTGGATTTCACGCTGACAGTAATGGCCGCCTAAAAGGATGTGAGGCTGGCTCCATACAAGAAGTCCAAGGAGGGGCTGCAGAGTAAACATTTGCTCCATTTTAATTGCTTATATTGAAATTAAAAATGAAACAGCTCACATTTAGGCGACATCCCCTAGAAATGGTTAGATTTTGAAACTTGAGGAAGCCCGCCTCCGCTTCTTTTTAATGGACGCCGCCCGTTCACCAAACATTCTTTTTTCTATTTCGGTGAGGGAGGATAACCGAGAGCACAAGCGTCTTGGCTGCTCGGCTACTTCATTTGCGGCAACGCCAAGCGAGCCGCCGTAGTTCATTTCGTGCGTAGCGCGCAGCCCGGAGCGGAAAGCTGAAGATCAAGCGCAACCGAGCAACCAAAGCAAAAAAAAAAAAAAAAAGCCGAGCTGCGCAAAAGCTTCCTTTGCTGAGGCAGCCACTTTCGAGTCGCGAAAGAAGGCGCCTGGCGTGCCTGAGGCGGGCCGTCAAGGTTTTGCGTCCTCAGCTTCTCCCGCGCCGGCGACCCCGCCGGCGAAGCCGCCAGACTCTGTTCCTACTACACCTGCTCAGTTCGCCAGCGCCAAAGAAGATATGAGCTCCTCTCGGGCGTCGTTGCAAATGCGCCAAACTTTTCCTTCACTTGACGAGGTCTCAGGAAATCAAAGTCAACTCAAAGCCTCGACTAGGATGTTCCGCGCACAAGCGTAACGCCGAGCGTCTTATCGGGCTGCCAAAAAAGGCAAACGAGCATGTTTGCGGGCGCCCTCTTTCTTTCCAGTTGATTCCCTCGGCCGTTCAATAAAGAGCCGGCGAAAATCCCCGGGAGCCTTTCTCTTAGCATTGCGAGCAGAGGATAGGGCATTTGAAAAATGGCGGTTCATGATCGTTCAAGGACGGGCGGGGACTGTTGGCTTTGGTGTTGCCAAGAAATCATTCAAACAAGAACATCAGTTCAGCGTTTGAGCAAGGAAAAAAAGAAAGAAAAAGAGGATTGCATTGTGCTTTGCCTCTGCGGGATTACGATGCCAAATGTCAATCATCAGCTCTGCGTTCTTGCTGGCAAAACGTTTGCGCTGAGTTTGGCAGGATCAAGACGAAAAGGCGGGACCAAACACGGTCGCCCCAAAACTGCCCGCTGGCACATTTTCGGGGTGTGACCAAAATGTGCGTCTCTGGCTAAATTAACGCCGCCGCTCATTGATTTGGTCGCAATCTGGGCTGGCGGCGCCCAGGACCAGAACAAACCTTTAAGCAAGCACCATTTGCTTGGACTCAGGCTCTCGGCCGGTTCCTGATTGGAGCCGCAAGCTGACAAACATCAGCCTCCCTCACTTCCCGTCTTCTAAGAGGATATCCACTTTCTGTATATCGGGTGTGTTTATCTTACGATTGCAGCGGTGGGAATGGACACAGTATCCCGGCAAAGTTGGGAATGATGCTGTTATTGTGTCATCGCTATGGCAACAAGAGGAGCTGAACGTCCGAGAGCCTCTCAAGCCGCATGTCAAAACCGGATTTGAAGAATGTAAACTTGTGCCAAAGGTTCACGCGTCACATTATTGGACGACTGGTTGAAGCCATCTTGTCCAGTTAATGCCACATGAGTTAACATTTTTGCTTGGTTGCGTTTGTTGTCGTTGGCAGGGCTCCGTGTGAAAGAAGCAGGGAAAATAAAGTTCCAGCTCAAGTAGAGAACGGCCGAGTGAAAATATGACAGCCGGTCAGCAAGCAAGAGCGCAAGCAGAGTAAAACAAAGGTCAGACGTTGAAAAGCTTTCATTTCAGAAGGCCGCATTGTGTGCTGACATTTAGCCGCCATCTTGTGATTACTTTCTCCCACAGGTGTGCTTGTTTGCGCCTCGGGCTCACCGGAACCAGCCCGCTAAGACCTTTCGCACAAATACCAAAATGAACCGGTGGAAAGGTCACACTGTCCCATCACACACTATAAGAAGTCACGGGTGCAGTCATGCCAACAACTTGGCAAATGGTGGCAAGTACCTGTCTGTAGACGCCTTGCTGACGTGTGTGTAGAGGGAATCCAGGTGCTGATGGTGGGACTGGGGCAAGCGCGAGTAGCGGTCGCCGCCGTGCGCCCGCTCATCCTCCGAGGACCTCTCCGGCTCGCGGCCGGCGTCCGGGATCTCGGCGTAGTCTCGCTCCCGCGCCTGCCGCTCACGCAGCTCGCGCGTCTTGGCTTGGATCCTGCCACCGCACAAATATTTCTTTTCTATTCCATCAACATTTGGCATAGTTGAATGTTAGTCATCGAATTTAATCCCAGTCACCTTTCTTGCTCCAGCCTCATTTTAAGCGTCTCGTCGTCTGAAACTTGCGTCTCCTCGTGCCGCCATTTGCTGGAGCCTTTGCGTTCCATTCTGTCGTCTTTGCGGTGCTTCCCGATCCTGAAAAGGGCAAAAAGCTCTTCAAACAGAGAAGCTGCGCCGAGAATTTCGACGTCAAACCTCCAAACAAACCTCAGTCTAAACGTTCATGATCCGCAAATGTTGCTTAAGTGGTCGATCCATTTTACCTGAACATCTCTCCGAGTCCTTTGAGCATCCCCTTCTTGGCTTTTGCCTTGTCTTTGTCCTTGTGCGCATCCCCCTTCTTCTTGTCCTTGCCGCTTTTGTCCTTCTTGTCGTCTTTGGCTCTCACGTTGCCGTTGAGCATCGTCGCGGACGTCGGCCTTTCTCCGCCGGGCGACGGCGGCGTCAACTCTGCCACCGTAGACACGGAATCTCGACCTGAGCGAGAACTCTCCTCCGTGTCTTCTTCCACTACAAGACACACAAACTCATGTTTTGACTTAGGAACAGGGACCTGTCGTGTGGGAACTTTGACGATGGCGGCGGAATGAAATGAACTTGAGGAAAAAGTGAACAAAGTATTCTGAAGCTGTGGCTAACTTTTGAACAACCTTAAAGTAACTCGTAGCAGCAAGGAACTTGAACCAAGTTGTGGAAAGAAATAACCTCCAAAGTCACCTGAAAGTAAGTTGCGGTTAAAAAGAAACTAATCAGTCCTTAAGGCCCACTGCCTGATGTGGTTGCCACGGCGATGCGAACGATGCAGAGTCAACAGGGATCTTTGCCACCCGAAAACGCAATATTAACGGTTAGCGCCTAGTTGTTAGCCACTATCACGCCCATGCGTCACAATGCAACGTTTCAGGCACCAGGCGGCGAGTTACGTGGTAACCGAGGTCCTCGCCGGGGAAGGAAAATTGCGATCGGCGAGCCACGCGGTTTGAAGGCGAAGGTCTTACGGGTCTCCATGCCCTCGTCTTCATCCTCGGCGGCCGGCCGGTCGTACGACTTGTCAATGGCGGCGCGGAAGCTTTCGTTGCAGCCGCGGCCCCGGATGATGCGAGGGCGGGGCCGGTGGAAAGGAAGGTCGCCGTTGAGCGTGGCCTCGGCCACAGCCGTCTGGAGACTCTCCAGGGAACTGGACTTCTTCAGGCCCAACGACGGACCCACGTCCTTCGTGGACGAACCTGATAAACACAGAGAGGCGCCATCAGTGGAACGCTTCTTTGCAACCGATCAGAATTGTCAACAAATAAATGTAATTGTTTTTTTGGGCTGCAGATTGCGCACTTATTTGAAACCAAGCCAGCTTTTGTGGTCTGCCCATCGGTTCCGGAGAAATTCTTCACTCTCAAGAACAATTGGACTGGTGAGGCAAGCAGCCTTCATTTCTGCTGCGTGTCTGTCTGGGCCACCTTTGAGGCACCTTCGACTTTGAAAAGCCAGCCGAAGGTCGTCCACGTCTTGTTTGGTCTCCGTCAAACAGAGCGTGCATTATTTACGAGCGTGTGATTATTTTTAACATCATCCCAGAGAGACTGAACATCTCAAAGCAAAACTCTCAGCTGCTTTGAATAAATACGCACCAGAACTTTTTACTGGCTACGCTGCGGCCGTAAAAGAGGACATGTGATGGAAAATTGTCGTTTTAATGTCACAACATGCAGATCGCTGTGTTTGGACCGGCCGCCCACCCATCGTGTAAAATGAAAGAAATAATTCAGAAAACGTGTCTGAGCAAGCTTCTGAAGTTGACGCCGCTGTGATGTCACAATTTGGCTAATTTACAGAATGGGCCGGCACGCCAAGTTTTTCCACCAGTGACTTAGCAGCTAGTCTGGCTGAAGTTCCACAGCTAAAAAAGCAGCGGCAGCAGCCTGAAAGTAAGCGGGACCGTATTAGCGCGACACTTAGCAACACGTGGACGCTCCGCCCTTTAAAGCAAGCCAAATCCCCCACAATCAGAATATGCTGTAAAACGGTCTCTAATTCAGAAATGTTTCTAGGACCTTAGAGGCAAAAGGTCTCCTTCGACACGCAAACGCTGTTGCGCATTCTCAATCTGACATGCGTCGCGCTAATGCGAGCAATGATAATTAGCGAGCGACTTCGCCGCCGTTAGGTCGCCAAAAAGAGTGCGGACACGACAGTGACGGATGACTCGCTGTCAACGGGCCGCCTCAATCGAGAACGGTGCACACGGGCGGCGTAATTAGCCGCGCTAAAGTCATCTGCGGCTTGAAAGGAAAAAAAAAATTAATGAAACATGCCATCTTTAACAGTGACCTCAAAAGTGAACACTGCTGCTCAATATGCAGGAAGGGAGGGGGGAGTAAATGAGGTTCTGTCTCCAATACAACGCTACGTGATGAATGTTCAGATTAAATTGGCGGACAGTGTATGGTACGCTGCTTTTTGCTATCCCTAAACTTGGGAAGTTGGAAACAAGCAATGATGAAAGGAGGGAGAGAGAAATTAAAGTGTTTTGTCACGTTATTGATATTTGTTACCGAATTCGGGAAGACAAGTGTCGGACTGGGTGATGCGTTCACAGTCACAAGATTGTTTAGCCAAGAAAGTGTAAGATTTGCTAAAACTCACGTGTTAAGGAAAACATGGAACAAGGAAAACATCCCTGACGTTTCCCTCAAAGTCATTTGTCAGCTGCTCAATTCAAGGGGAAAGCAATCAATCAAAGACGATTAACGCAACAGGTCCGCTTTCAGAACAAGAGCTGAAATTGGATCTCATCTTGTCACTGGGCCGTCGTGAAGGTTATCGAAGCTACGTTAGCGTGTCGCGCGCCTGCTAACTACTAGTCTTACCTGTGTCGGCATCAGGACGAGGGCTGAGGTTAATCTCGTCAGCTACTGTTAAAGGAAGTGGAAGACGGGGGAGGGAGGGAGGGAGGTAGGGGGCGGGCGGGGCAAAAGATTCGGGGCTTCAGTTAGTGCTCATGACATTCCTCATGCACCATCACAAACGTTACGGGTGGCATGCCGTGCCAGCGTAGCAGGCGGGCGGGTGAGAGGAAGAATGGACGCAGGGAGGCCGAGAGGGCTGCACCTGATGTTATGAATGAGGAGGATGAAAAGGCGTTTAGGAGTAGGCCATTCGAGGAGAACATTTTGGACCAAAGAGGAAAACTTTGAAGAAGATGAGCAGCGGAAATTTTTACAGGAGTTTGGAAAAAGCTTTGATGGGTCGCCGTTTGGATTTAGGGCCGATGCTCGACAGCAATTGACACAGAATGCGAAAAAAAACCTTCTCGGTAGGGCTGGGCAATACGGCCGTCAAATAAAGAATCGTTAATTGTTAATGAGAAGGTGGCTGAAAGTTGTCTGCAGAGACTGTGATTTTTGCGACCTCTCTCCTCTTTGTTGGATTCATCGCCCAGCCCTACTTTTTGAAAGCGTGGCTAAGGCTAATCCATGGCATGTTCAAGGAGGAAGGAGTAGCTACCGAGATCCATGCTCTTGGATTTGCGCGTCTTGATGATCTCCAGCTGCGAGGCGTCGCCAAACTGCTTGGTGCGCTTCTCCGACATGCTCTGGCGGCCGAAACCTTCGCGCCGGAAGGCGGCGTCTGCGTCTGCGGGGCTCTCGTCCTCAACCTGCGAGCTATGCGGCAACAAGACACAAATGAAAATAAAATAATGATTCATGATTAGTTTATGTAAAATAAGGTCATCAAATTGTTCATGCTCGCCTTTCATTTGATTAAGTATAATGTCATTTTTTTATGCATTGAGGTCAAAAACAAGAATGCAAGAAATAAGATGTCTCTAGATATAAACGTATTTGTTTGCCACCTGTGGTTGGGACCAGGCATCTCTTGCACCCAAGACGGCGTCACGTTGCCGCCGCTTGCGCCGACGTCGTCGTGGGAGCTGGCTGACGACTGGTCCGACAGGTGAGGGGGGAGGAGCGGCGGCCCGTCGTCCTCGATGATGACCGTGTCGTCCTGCGGCATGTTGACAGTGGGAGAAAGCTGGTAGTGGCCTGCAAAAAAAAATGTAATGATTAATTGACCACTTATTGACAATTATCAAATCAATCGGTCATTACTTTTGATCAGCGAGTCAACTGAATTATATGAAATTTACATTTGTGCATTTTCCACATTGTCAGTTTGAAATGTCTCGGTTGTGAATAAAGGGAGGGGATTATTTCACTCATGCGAATTCCAACACGATTGAGTCAATAAAATACAATTCTTTCCAATTTCCATCGATGAGATTCACCCCCTAAAGAAATTGGCAAGGACAGACTCCAATTTCGTTGGAAGTCACTTAATTCATGTTATGATTCACACTAGAGGACCGGTCGCTGATGCAGACAAGGCAAGAGTGCACATGAATAACGCAAAGAAAAGGATCAGGAATAAAAGAAGAGAACCTTGACTTAAAGCGAAGAACATATTGGGGACGGCGGGCAAAGGCAAGCCGATGTGATGCGGCCTAATCAGCTTAGAGAGTTTGTCATCGGGCACAGCGGTGTTCCGTTGTGGCAACAGTGTGATTCATTCAAGCTGCGCCACCGGCGCAAATGAAGATAAAAAGTGAGGCAGGGAAGGACAATAAGTCGGCGCTCTCTCCCGCCGGAAAGCCGGCCTTAAACCCTTCGCTCGTACACAGTGCAAGGCTTAATCCCCACTTCCAAATGAACGTACGTGTGTGTGTGTGTGATGGGGGTGGGACCATGCTGCATGTACCTCTTTTGTTTGTTTTAACGGGGCCCGACAAATATTGATGTAGAATTGTAAAATGGTACATTAAGAAAATGGCATTAGAGCACACTGATTCCTAGTTTATCATCATTGGAAGGAATCGTACGATTGGTGGTATGGCATTGGAAGCCAAGAGAATCCCGGTGGATCAGAAAGGAAGTGGAGCCAATCGTTTTGCATTATGAAAGAAGAAATTCATATTTTCGTCCAATTAGAGTGAATCATGGCAACATAGGATGAAAATGGAAATGCACTTTTGCAGCTAAACACTATTTTGAAAATGCAATGAATTTGAATAAACACCTACTTTACAGTTACATCATCAAAATTAATGATAGCATATTCTAAGATGGACCCATTTAACGCTCAGGTCTTCATCTCAAACTAGAATCAAACCTGACTTTGTAATTCCTTTTTTTTTGCATCTTTGTCTTTGGTACAAATGCTCCTTCTGTCTTGAGGGGTAAAGGAATATGGCATCTATTTCTGAGCCTCTTCTCTTGGGAAAATAAAAAATGTCTTGGTGGCCTTTATCTGGCGTCCAGGCCTTTCATGCTTGCTGCGGATCCTTTTTTTGGGGAGGGACTACTTGCGGTCTGAAGTGGGAAAAAAAAAAAGGTCTTTGGAGTTGAAGCAGTGTGGAGACCTTGAGACACCTGGACTTTTACTTTGAAGGTGCCGATAGGTGATTTTATTCTTGTGAAGACAGAACTGCCGCGCCACCTTGATACGCTTGTTGCCATGACAACGGCGAGCCAAGCAGTCCCCATCTCGCCCTCCGGCTCGTTTCTCAAGCGTGAACGTACCGCACCTCCAATTATCACGTCGTGTCACTCACTCGCAGCTCAAGATGTTATTGTTATTTACGTTTGCGGCGGGTCGGCAAGTGACGGCCAATTTGCATGAAAACCGAGTTGACTGTGTTGCGTTGCACGGGTGAGCGGTCGACAAGAAGCCGAGCTACAAAACAAAGATTGGCCTTTGACGCTTTGCTCTGCTGATGCTTTTCATATTTCAAAAATATTTCAAACACTTTTTGAAACGGCCACATACGATGACGCAGAAGATGGCGGGAAGCACGAGAAGAGGTCTTACCAAGCGTACGTGGCATCAAGCCTTGTCGTGGCATCAGGTTGTCATCCAGATCTTCCAGCGCGCCGTACAGGGAGTGGGAGATACGACGCTCATGCTCGTCCAGAGACAAAGTGTTGGCGCTCTGCTCAGGTCCCGGTAGATCTCCCACTGCCTCCTGGCAAACGCAAACACTTGAGTTATGGATTCTTACTGGATCGGAAATGGAGTTCATCCTATCAAGCGAATCTCATTCTATCGGTAATCGTTTTTGTAAATAGAATTGCATTTTAAAATGTTTGACTCATATTAGAAATGCAAATTGAGTCTATCGTAATGCTTCATAACTGGGCATTGTATGGAATCGTAATAGGAGTGAATGGTACTGTGCCATAATCGGAAACGTAAGCAAAGTGAATCACTTCCATCAACCGAACGCCAGTGTGAGCGTTCGTTCCACACCGACTGACAGCGGGATGCACACCAACGCTGGCGGCATAATAACCGGGATGGATGAGGACAGATTTCCAATGGGCCGGCCGGCTTCTTATTAGCCCGCTAGCATGCTGACGACGATCCTCTCGGGACTTACGGAGGCTCCACTTAAGCCCAACAAATTGACCATTTTGTGCTCCTCTTAACCATAAACACGCATTCCCGGACTCTGCAGGAGCGTGCGCGCGTGGCCAATGAATCATTGGCCGTATTGATCGGCTGCGGTTTGCCGCATTTACCGTCTAGACGGTGATGGCCGAAGCTATGAGGCTTAGCGTCGTTGTCTGCGTCGCGTCACAAGCGACACACACACAAAAAAAAACACCCACAAAGAATGGGAGGAAGGGGCAGTGGGGGGGTTCCAGTGACAATATCACAAAGATAAAATAAACATTACAAGATGGCTTGCATTTTAAAGCTGTTCCGAATATTTTGATGCAAAAGACAGGCTTGAGGGTTTTGCAAGGCGCCGCTGTGGCTTGCTCTTGACTTGAAATGAGCTAGTTAATGAATTTGGCCGGCCGAGGTAATAGCAGGGGTTGGGGTGGGTTGACTGTTGGGAGGGGGGGCATTTGATAAGGCGAGGGAGCGCAGACGAGCCGCAGTGCAGCGTGTTGCATATTCAGACAGATAATTAAGCGGCAGGAAGGTCTGGATCCCGTCAGGCGGTCGATCCACTCCGACCGAGCTGGGATTGAAGACGGAATAAGGATGGCGAATTTGAAGGAGGGGGGGGGGGGGTTGCGGTCACGCGTGTGATTTATGCAAACATTTGCGATTGTAAATTGGCTCCTCGGGAAGGAAGCCGCGGGCAGGAAGGTAAATAACACATGATTTGATTCTACATTTCGAGTGCGTGTCACATGTGCAAAAAGCCTTTGCACATGGCATTGCGCGGCCACGCTCCCCCGCAGGCAAATTTGAAAAATGTCCAAACCAAGCTTCTGGCTACTGTTTTTTTTTTTTTTAATCACAATAAAATCACCCTGGGCAAATCAAACAATATACACTGGTGCCTCCCAAAACATAGCTGTTGTAGCCATCGACAGCTAGTCGCTCTTTGCAGAGGATAAAGAAAATATGCCTGGATGTATTGAGAGAAGCGATTTGGCTGGACGGATTTGTGGCATGAGGAGGTCTCAAGGAGCATTCTCATGGAGAAGGGGCTTTCAAGTTTTGATTTATTAATGTAGGGGGGGGGCTTAGATGGTGGGGTGGGCACACCCCGCAATTGCCTGCGGCGTCACCTACAGCTGAAGCGCACGCAAGCCGGCGTGGCGCCTTCAACCTGAATACGCACACACGCACGCACACCACATGTTGAATAAAAACAAAACAGAGCTCAGACCTCAAATTGGGCTTCCAATTAGCAGACGGGCCATGGGGAAATCTAAAATTTAGTTGAGGGAAGATGAGCGAGAGCATGGCAGCAGAGGGGAGTGCCGTGTGCTGGCAGGCGGGGTGGGGGGCTCAGGTGCTGACACCATGCGCGACACACGGAGACAACGCACGTTTTTTTGTGGGCACCTCAAACAAGCTGACAGCTTATTATCATGGACCCACCTGGCCCATCTTGCCGACGCGTCTGGCCACGATGAGCTGGATCATCCCGAGCTTGTTTCCCTCGGTGGACATGGACTTGCGCAGCGTCTCCATGGCGTCCTGGTTGGTTTTGCCCAGCAGCGACTCGCTGTTGACCGCAATCAGCTGGTCGTTGACGCGCAGACGCCCGTCCTGGAGCGGGAAGTCACAAAATACACAAGTTCAGCGTGCTAGCCGATGGCTAGCATGGCGCCTTTGAGAGGCTGAATTTCAGAAGAGTGAGTCACACATGCGTTAGCAAGCTAAGATAGCACGCGAGTTAGTTTTAATCTCCTGGAAACATTACGTGTAGCCAACTTGAAAAAATGCTAAGTGGCTAATTGTGAGTGCTTATGATTTGAAAACGCGATGGCGTATATTGTGCCTTCGGGGAAAGACAATATTTCTCACAGCGACCTTGCACGCAGCCCCTCCGTTGATGATGGACTTGACGAAGATGCCGAGGTCGGCGTGGTTCTCTTTGGACCGGTTCCCCTTGACGCTGACGCCGAGGCCCGCCGAGCCCGAGTCACTGAGCGGGATCTCGAAGGTCAGAAACTCACGAGTGCCGTCCGGCGTCAGCACCAGCTCGTCGTCCTCTGTCTTCTGCCGACACACAACAACACATTTTGGGAATTAAAATCTTTGAGCAAAAATTCAGGCCGATATTGAACAAACTGGATAAAACAGCAATTTTGGGAATTCAAACGGGAACACTGAATGACACGGCCAACGTGGTGAAATTGATCTCTCTGGTTCTCGCCGCCGCCGCCACAACAGGTGCTCGCCCCCGCCCCCGACTATAAGCGCCATTCTCTATGGCTCGTTATTTGACAGCTGTCCTATGAATAGACGGCCCGCGTGCACGCCGTCGCCTGCCAATTATTGCACACGCTTAATGAATTCAATCACCGGGCTCACTGTCAGTGCGCCATTAGCCGCCTTTGTTTTCCGGGGGCGGAGGTGGATGGAATGTGCGGAGGAAGGAAGAAAGGAAGGAAGGGGATGTGGAAAGACAAATAAATGCATCCTGGGAGTTGGATGAGGAGAGAAGGGGGAAAAAATAACTATGTTGCCTATGATCATCAGCGAGCGCGGTGGAATAAATAATAAAGACAAGAGCAACGTTCATGACTCGCGAGTACGGAATTCAATTATGCAGATAAATGAAGCCTATTACGCTGGAAAGCATCACAAGTAGGAGGCGGAGACGACGTGTCGAGAGGGGAAACAACACTAAATAGGCCGCGTGGCACAAACAAGCTGCATTAGCATCGGACGGAGCTCGTCAAAGTGAACTTCTCACCAAATGTTTCTGCTTCCTGTTTGGGAGCAAAATGGAGGCTTGAACAAAATAGCAGACCGGCCGCGCGATTTAGCCGCGGGCACCAAATCCCGTGTCAACGCGTGAAGCCGCTATCAGGACTGATTTCATATTTCCCGTTTTACGATTTGGCTGTGAAACGGCCGCTTCCAACTCGCGGCGACACTGAGATTTTTTTCTTTGGCAGATGACGAGATGCTTTACTGCCTTTAGACGTGAAGAAAAGACCAATTAGCTCTTCTTCCACAGACACGCACAAACACACACACACGCAGCAAAATGTCGGGAAGTATTAGCGGGTCGGCAGCCACGTTCAACGTGGACCCAACAGAGATGTCATCTTGACAGCAGAGAAGAGTTGCCGCGGGCCAAAGTTCTCTCTCTTGGGGAAAAGCAATATGAAAAACAAAATACAGAGAGAAAAGAGCAAAGGGAGACAGCGAAAAGGAGGAGGAATGACAAACAGAATAAAGAAAGGAGGCGATAAAGGAGGAAAGGTGGATGAAAGTAGCTAGAGGATGGATTGGGTGAGAGATGGAAAAAGAGCAGGGAGGAAAATGGATGGAGCATTCTTTGTTCTTTTCGTTTGACGGTTCTGACGCGAGCCCTGCGGCTGTGTCGTTTCCGTGGCGACCCAACCAGTCAACTGCTTGACAGCGGAGGAGTCGAGGTGCACTGAGCACCAGGTGGGAGGCTGTTGGAGGCTGCCTCCGTGTCACCGCGTACATCAACACACAAAAGTCTCACACACGTGCATCCCCGACTCAAATGTATCATACGCTCACGCACGGCCGCGTCTCTTTTAGGCTGCCCGACAGGGGGACGCGCCATAGAGCCCCGATGTTTGGGCTGCACTCCCGAGTTTTTACGGGCGGGATCGTTACCAAAGCGCGCCTCCAAGCAGATGTGCGAGCAAACTTTTTCCCCTCCGCCTCCGACAAAGGGGAGAGGGGGGGAAAAAAAAAAACATTGTTAGGATTCACCTCATGCGCCGCCATCCAAACAGGCCGACTCTTCCGCGGCTTACAAATGAAGAGTCTTTTTTTTTTTTCCCTGCGTACTGCGGCATCCATACGAGATGAAGAATTCAAATTAGCTTCACTTTCCCTTTGCGTGACTGCAAACTCAAGTATTGGTACTTTGCTTTTTTATCTGTTTGCTGCAGATTACAAATAGGGGATTAAACAAAGGAGGATGGGATTTGGGGTCTTACCAAATCTCTGGGGCTTTGCATCTGCGCCTCGCCACCCTGCTGGAGGTCACACAAACAAGTGCAAGTCACAACGTGACCAATAACACAAGATAACATGTCAAGAAAAATGTCATATTCTTCAGAAGTTTTTTTTTTTTAGTACAATAACAAATTCATTTTGGTTGACCAAATGTATTTTTCAAATCACCTTCAATGTTGGATGGTGAAGAGAACCTCGCAAGTACCTTTTGCCTCCTTGCCAGCGAATCGCTTGAAGGTGCTCGTGTGAATGTTCAATGACCGTCATTGTAAATGTCAAGTTGACATTCACATATGAGGGATATGGCCCACCCCCGTCTGAAAAACCGACACCTCAACCGATGCATTTTGTGCTTTCCCGCCTGCGTCTCTCATCTAAAGCCAAGTTGCACTCGCGTGCCAGGATTGTCACCAATAAGACGCTTGATTGGTCCTTTGGCCTCCACTGGGAGACCAAGAAAAAAAGAAGCTACTCTGAGACTTGACGAGCTTTGGGGTCGACAGAGACTCAAGTTTCCACACGGACGGACGTGAGGAGGTCCCTCTTCAATCTTGTGCGTAATTACGAGCGCACTTATTAAGACGACTTTTGACGGCGGCAGATGCGCGGGACATCACGTCTCATTTGCCGAGCGGGGCAATTAGCGCCAACATCTGGACGCTTTCAAACTTATTAGCCGTCCACTTGATACGTTTCTCAGCGGCCGCCCCGACGAACAAACAAAAAGGTAATTGTTGTTCCCCTCGCAAAATTCGGATTTGAAATAACAGTTTGCTTTTGATCTTTACTTTTTCTGATACCGAGCTAGTTTGCTCCTCGCAAAAAAAGAGCACAAGGTTGTTTCTCCTGAAAGTTGGACTCAAAGCGAGTGGACGACTCTTGTGCCAAGCCAGAGCTCAAATGGAAGAGACGAACCGCTTCTTGAGGGAGGAAGGTGTCTTCCTGGCGGAGGACCAGCAGCCCCACGGTGCCCCCCATTGGCGTGGCCCTGAGGATGGCCACCACCTCCTCCTGGCTGCGGCCATTCAGGTCGTTGCTGTTCACCTGAGCACAGGCCATATCTGTTAATACTGGACCTCGCTTGTGCAGAACAATTCCAATTCCATCTTAAAAAGTATTTTATTTGGAGAAGACAATCATGAATCAAGTTTTTTGGAGTGCCTGGTATACTCACAACAGTAGCCTACTTTTCATCAGCAATGGGTTTACATGGCCCCAAATATATTTTGACACTATTTTCAAATTGTCTTCAATTTTATCTCGAGCACATCAGATTTTTTTTTTGTCCTAAGGTTTGACCAATATAAGCTTGCACAATACCTATTTTATTTTCCAGATTGTGCTGAGCAGTGTTCTTTAGTGTTCTCCTTTTGTGCCACATCCTCCTCACCTCGAGCAATCGGTCACCGGCCTTAAGGCGTCCATCTTGTATGGCGGCTCCTCGTGGGAGAATGTTCTTGACGTAGATAGGCGCCGAGCCCCCTATGGGCACGTCGCGCGACGTGATGCTGAAGCCCAAACCTTCTGGCCCTGCACAGTAAGAGCAGGAAGTCCACTGAAAGACCACCACCAACTCCAGACTAAACAAAACACAGTGGCCTCACCCAGAGGGAATATTTATGTCGCGGAGACAATCATAGCACGCTTGTTTGATGAGAATTTCCCGTGCAGCTCTGTGGACGCGACAGAGTCTCGTCGTGCGGGCTAATTACCATGACCAAAATATTAGGGCACATCTTTTAAGGAACCTCGGGATGTCCTTCAAGTGTACAGAACAACTTTGGTAGCAATTGGTCTGGAAAAATAAATAAATAGATAAAATGAAAGACATTTTGTTTTGTTTCACAGAACAAAACGTCTTTCCTCTCATGACAAACATCTCCCACATTTCATTTCTATCTATTAAAAAGCAGCTTTGGGGGCTGAATTCTCAAAGTTCTCCTTGGGGGCGTGCTTTTAAGCAAAGACTGTTAGGTAGAGAGGAAATGATGACTAAGCCTCCATCCTGTCCAGACTGCGCTTGTATTTGTGCCTGGGAAGGAATTGGGGGGGGTAAAACAAGTTGGGACTAAGTGGATGTTAATTACGACGCAAAGGTCAGCCAGAAGCTAAATTAGCAACTTGTCCAGAGACTATTTTTCAGAAAAGTGATAAGTCATTGTAATTCCATGAGGAGAATCATTGCCACATTGTTTTGCTAAGACAAGACAAGAGTCTGGTGCAAGACAATAAGACACAAACTTAAAAATGTGCGGTAAGGAGGAGGAAAGATTTTCCAAGCCATAATGGAGGAAAGTTGTATATCAGTCTCATTGATTCTATAGGGGGGGTGTAGACTTTTGAGATCCACTGCAGCGTCTTCACTTTATACCTCTTGCAGGACTCAAAGGTACAAAGAATGCGCGCCGGGAGCAGTAGGATTAAGTGGAAACAAAACGAAATGAGGCGAACGTCCCTCTTGAGAGACGTGCCGCTAATCTCCCGGCAAACGTCTGCCGCCCAAAGAAAGAGCGAGAGGACACCGTGAGGAGATTTCACCAAACAACAAGAAGCAGCTGTTTGTGTTTTTGTCACGGATGAGAGAAGGGGGCCGGGGGTGGGGGGGTTTGGGAGTCAGCGGGCGGCTGCTAAGCAACAAGCTTAACGCCCGCACCCCCGACTGACGTTTTGGCAGAGATGCGCACCCGCCACCTGTGCCAAGACGTCCATCAAAGGCCACGCCAAATTTCCATGCAGCAAAACAATGTTGGAAAGCCCACCTGTTGCTTTCTGGTACTTGGATTCAGGTTTTGGGAGACACACACACACCACCCACAAGATTTGAAAAGTTCCCAAAATATTACCATTCAAAAATGAATCAGTACACGCAAAGTGAGCTAATTAATTTTTTAAAAATAATTCAAACAAAGTTATTTTTTTTTCATTTTTATCTCAGTGGGCTGCCATCTTACTATTTGTGAGCATTCTCCCCACCTCGGCACAAAATGTCCACAAATCAACACAATGGACCCAGTGAGCACGCTAGCAGTTAGCATTATACCTAGACGGTATGTGCTTGTGATTTGCCCATACCTTTCTGGAGCTGAATGTTGAGCCTCCTCCCGACCTTCTTGTTGTATGCCGGCGTGGGGGTGGACGTCGCCCCCCTCTGCGGCGAGTGAATCTGTCCGGTGGGAGGTTTGGCGGCGGAGACTGCCGGCGGGTGAGCGGCAGGCGGGTAGCCGTCCGCCTGATCCGGATGCTTGTGGGAGCCACGTCGGGACATCCTGCGGGGCGCCGTTTCCGCCGCGCCGGCCGACGCCAAGTCGGCGCCGAAGCGTCCCGACGAGTACGCCGGGTTCCTCTCGGCCTGGGACAGATGCTCGTAGTGGGCTTTTACCGAAGACGGCACCACGTGGAACGTGATGACGGGAGACCGCATGGCCTGGCGGAACATGTTCTGGGCTCTGGGTGGAGACAAAACAGGAGTAAAATCTCTCAATCGCTTTAAAAGGAAAAATAGCAATTAAGTTGTTTGAAATAGCTCAGTTGATTGGCATGAGTAGTTTGATAAGTAGATTCAAAGTAGGCATTAGGATTGGTGATAAGTAGGTAGGTCCTTATGGATGCTTCTAAATCCATCTCCTTAAACGGAGCGTCCGTTAGTCTCCTTTTCGGGAAGGCAGTGGGAAAGGTTGACTAAGCGCAAGGCTGCTGCACCAGGCAAAAAAGTGGGAGCGAGGAAAGCCATGGGCTTTACGTACTGTTCAAAGCGGACATTGCGCAGGTCCCCGTTGTTGATTCTGACGATGCAGTCGTTCTCCTGGAAGAGGGCCTGCTGCTGGGCCTTGCCGCCTCGCTCCAGACGCTTGACCAACAAGCCGAGAGTCCTGAAAAGGGGCAACACTGCTGTCGTCAGGTCGCAAAGGGGAAGGTCACGTTAGCAAATGAATGGCCGCAAACATTTGAAAAAACTGGAGCGAGGCCTCAAAGCCAGTTGTGGTTCTGCTTGGTGAACTCCAGGCGAGCAAAACTGTCGAGTCTTCTGACAATAAGGAATATTTGAGATTTTGCCGGTTTCTACTTTTGGCATCGGAGCTGAGGTTTGCCATTCCCGGCGTGACAACTTGAAGCACCTGAGGCGCCACGCTTGCAATCCGCTGGGGCAAGCTGCTCGGCGGCTAGCTTCACCCGACAAAGGCACTCGGCTCGGCGGATTACGCGGCCAGAAAGGGAACTCGGGCAAAGATGTGGCTCACCTAAACCAGCCTATCTTGTCCACCTAGCAACCGAGCCCCTTCCTTTTTTTTTTTCCTCGCTCCCTCTCTGGGCGTGCGCCACCTCTGAAAATTGAGTAGATTGTAGAGTTTAAAACAGGGCGCCAGCTTCTAATGCAATCGAAATGAGAACGTGATTACGGGACGGGCAGCAGAGTTCAGAAACATTGCGGCTGATTGGATTGGAGCGGCAAGGCAATGGGATTTGCAGAAGAGGGCCTGCCTCCACTTGGCTTGATGGAAGCCTCATCTTGGAATCACACATTTTCCCAATAAAGTGTGCTCTTAGCGTGATTTGAGTCATCCCGTGAAAAGGGCAATAGCATTCCCAGCCTGACCCGGTTCGCAGATGCTGTCTCGTTTTGGCTCCGCCTCCTTTTCGGGAATATTCAAAGCAGAAGTGAAATCGCGGCGATTTCACTCAAAGTGTGAATTGGTGTTCGGCAGAACGGGGGTAACGGCAGCCGCCACAAGTGTGCACGGATTCACTGTATTGGTAAAAAAAAATTCTTTGAGTTGTTTGGGGGAGTCAGAACTGAGCATGGGATTGTATTCACTTAATATTTCTGCAGGATTAAAGCATAACGACTGCAGTGATTCTTGATTTCTTGTCGTGTCAAGGAAGCGACTTCCCGCCCGGCCGGAAGGGATCATTTTTACCTTCTGTCCCTGCCGCTGAAAGGCACCACATGGATTCCCAGAGGCCCGCCATCGTTCGTCACCTCCACCACTTTGATTAGGTCTCTGCCATCAGGCGAGGGGGAAGGAGCGGCGGATGGGGAAAACAGGGGGGTGGGAGGGGGTGACAGCATGTGGGCAAACAGAAAAAGGAGCAAATGTGATGAAGGTAGACATAAATCAAAACAAAAAGGGAAAAAAAAAAAATCATTAAAAGCTACAACGTAAAATGGTGTTGAAAGTATGACAAACGCAAGCCAAGGCTGAAAGTGAAGTCAAACAAAAACGATGTGCAGTGGAGCCCTTTGGAAGCCTTCCAAGGTTTTCTTCTGCAAATGGATTCTGGAGCGGCAAAAACGTGTTTGCTGGGCTTCTGCCAGTGCAAGTGTTAATTACAAAAGACGACTTTTGAAATAGGCGATTTGGGCAGGACTTCAACAGTCAATTGGATAATGAAATGTTCGTTTGCTTTCCGTTTTGCTTCCCGTAAGTGTCCCGTTACTTTTGTCCGCATTCCCTTCACTCCTCTCTCCCTGCAATGTTCCGATAGTGTCTAAGGTGTTGAGATCAAAGCGGCAAAAAAGATAAAAACCAGCGCTCGCGTCTGCAGCCGAGCGCTACGCAACATCAGCCGACCGCCTCGCTGCTTTGGAACAATAACTGTGATGAGTTTTGTGGGGGAGGAGGGGGGGGCTTGTTGACAGGCGGGGAGGGCGTCGGAAGTGCAATAATAACAGCAATTGCATAGCTGCATATCAAAGTGGAGAAAGAGGACCAGAGGCAGACACACTGGCTCATAACATCAGTAGCGGCGGCACGTGCAACGCTTCCGTGCACCCACGCCAGAGCGACGAGCTGGAAATTGACTTTTGTGGTATTGCGTCAGTTGTTGTGCTATTGTGCTCCACGCACTCACAAAAAACTTGGGGCCAAAGATGAGCTCGACGAACTCACTTTCAGGTGAACTCAATTTCGGTGTATTTATATATGATATCAAATATCTATATTTGTTTATTTTAGCTTCAAGCAGAGCGAGTGTCCTTGGAAGAAGCGACAGGAAGTCAGAGACTCACCCAAGAGACCCGGCGGCGACGACGTGATCGGAGCACGAGTCGGCTCGGCCCACCGGTTCGATGCGGCCATTTTCTTGCTCGCGTGCCTCGTCCTCCTGCAGCCCAATGGATAAAATGGCGGCCGGACAGAAACAAATGCTTTTAGTGCTTCACATTTTGCAACAGAGCAATCACAAAGGGTGAAAACTTTTTTTTCATGTTAATTTCTTAAGGCTTTGTCACTTAAATGCTGTACGGTTGATGTTTTTTTTTTTTTAAATATGATCTGCGCGATAGGATCGTGCAAAGAAAATATATGGTGAAGAAAATTGCCCAAAAAAAGAAATAAAACGGCAAAAACCAGCCTAGCTTTTCATCGAGCAATTTCGAGTCAAAGCCTTGAAGTGCTGAAACCCGACTGAAGTCTGTTTCATCAAAGGATACTTATGAATGCGGAAAGCTCCCTGGGAGATATTACTATTCATGAACATTTTAAAACAAAGAGCGCTTGATGGGAACGAAAAAAAATAAAATTACATGACTCAGTTTATCAAGCCGGGGGCGCAAGCGTGGGGTGGCTGCGCTATCTCCTGGAAAGAGCAAACAAGACGGGCTTTCATCACGGCACGGCACGCTCCCGACATCTCTGGTGCGGAGCTGACGGTTGGGCACTTGCGAACAGCCTGACACCCGTGGCAGAACCATCCGCTAACCTTCTTTTGCTTAACCACAAATTTGAGAAAATCTACCAAGATAGCCGTAATTTCCAAAAAGTCGTCTTGAATGAGATTTTCTGGTGCTGGGGTACTCCCCACTGCGTGTGAAAGGGGGGCCTGTCCACAAACCTACTGAACTGGGGGGGGTAAAACGTTATACGACATGGCATTTTCTGGTTCCCGTTGCCAGGAGGTGGGCTCCAGTTGAGCAGATGTGAATAATTCATGACGGCGTTTGGAGACGGCGGGCGGCTATGAGGAGTAGTTTCTATTTTTTCACCCACATAAGTCATTGTTTGTTTCCTGAGCGGGGAGGGCGGGGCGGTCAGGCAGCACCGTGGCCCCGAGCCTCATTAAAGATTAATAGCCGAATCCACTGAGGTCCGTCTCTGGCACTAAATAAAGTGGCCCCGCCGTGTGTGTGTGTGTGCATCTGAGAGCGCCGCTGCGATTTAATGAAGTGCGGCACAGGCACGGTTCCTGGCACTTTGACCGCACGGGCACATCGAGATGGATGTGGATGCGTGCGGCGATATGCACCGCTGGAAACTGGATGCCCGAAGTAGACGCTTCCTTGGTGGACTTGTCTTTACCGGACGTATAGCTGATTGGATCATTGGTTCATTGGTTTCAATTGTATGCGCGGCGTCTTAACTAGCTGTGTTTCACGACTAAAGTTAGGTAGCTAGAAGACTTCAGGGGGTGTTTGAACTTCAGACGTCAGGGGTATTTTATCTGTCCGTCAGTCGGCTATGTCGACGTTTTGGAAGAAGAAATGTTGAAATTGCGAGCACGCCGCCATTTGTCACATGCGAGTCCTTGCTGTTTGCACGCGCACAGCGACAAAGACAGACGCATCAATTCCGGCTGCCTTGAAGACACTTAAGTAATGAGAGGCAGACGCGCTGACGTTCACGGCCAATAAGTCACACTGACGTGCTGCAGTAGTGCTGACGGTTCAAAACATTATTTGGCGTCTAATTTGTGACCACATCAATCCTCCATCCGTCTGTGCACTTACGCTTGTCTGTCTCTAGCGTAAAAGTCGACAACTTGCTAGCGAGGTGACATCATCTTCATCGATACTGCAATCCCATTATGTGTCCCTCGCACAAGAACCATGAGCGATATCCTCAAAATCAACACACTTGAGAGCTTTTCCAAACGCTTGACTACTTGGCCCTCTGCTTGACGCAAACAGAGAAGCAGAGGGGCTTCCAACCAACGTTCAAACGTCATTCCAAGAAAAGAACTCATAAATCCGCCCGATTTCCCTGACTTATGGAGTTGACTCGTCACTGCGGTAACTTAGGACCCAGAGGGGCCGCCATATGCGCGAGCACGGCCTGCTTGTGTGGCCCCTGACAGGCTGTCGCTCGCAACCGGCCGGACGGAGTTTGCGGCCAAAATGTAGCTCGAATGGCCGGACTCGGTCAGATGCCAAAGGGAAACTTATATTTTTTTAATATGGAAAAGACTATGCAGCACTCCCATTGAGTGCAATTGCATGTCTGGCAATAAAAGCCACAATGAGAAAGATAAGCTCTTTTTAAACATAACACTCATACTAACGCGCTCTTGAAAATCAGAACAGGTGGATTATGACTTTTTTTTTTTTTTTTAACAAGCACCATCTGCTCCGCAGCGATCAGGTGTGTCGGGTCTAACTAGATTTGCTGAGTGTAGCTCGCAGCCTAAGGGGTCGCTGCTTGCGCCCCTGGGGGTCGCGTGCGCTCCCTCGAGACCAGCTAGACTTCTTCAGATCTCCTCTTCGCATCTCCGAGGTGGATCGAGACTCTCGCAGCTGGAAAGAGGAGAAGTCTCCCGGCGCTAGATCAAAGATGACGGAGCGAGCGCGGGAGAGCGCCTCTTCATGTCTTTGCGAGGTGAAGAACGAAAGTGAGGTCAAGTTCACAATCGGCTAGACTATTGGAGTAAGCAGAAGGAGGCCACTCAAAAAAAGATGGCACAACAACAGCAGTCCCACTTAAAAGTTGAACCTCTGCGTCCGATGAATTTCATTACAGGCAGAATGCGCGGAAAAGGATGCAAAGATTTTGCTCGACTTAAAGCGCCGTTTATTTGCTTAGAAGATGCAATCGGCATTCTGTTCATGGCTTCCCGGCAACGTGAAGAATTGCAAAAGCGTGAGCCAACACAGAGCGAGCGGTGAGACGCAAACAAGCTGGGGGGGGGGGGGGGTGATTAATGCACACGCGGCGTTCAAAGCAACATGGCCGCCACGCACTTGCATCACCTTGGTACAGCTGCACACTAAAGAACACAACTAATCCTAAGTGACGTTCATTCAAATGGGTTCACCTAACACACACAGACACACACACACACTTGAATCACAATCAAAGCTCCACAGCAGCACCTACTGGACATCAACTTATACAGATGTTTGGGTAAAAAAAAAAAAAAAAATCAATTCCTACAAACACACACCCCTGCAAAATATCACAACGCTGCTCACACATGTTCTTAGTAACAGTAAAACATCAATTTATGCCCCCCCCCACACACACACACAATTTAAACAAACCCTGGTTGTGATTTATGAGCACTTCGCTTGCTAAAGGTGCACCTGAGGGACACACACATGCACACGACTCTCCTAACTAGCCTCTGAATGTGTGCGTTTGTGTGTGTTAGAATGACACACTGAAGGCCGAGTGCGCGCGCACATCTCTGGAGCATTTTGGCCATGTGTGAACATGCATATTTGTCATCCATGTGCGCAGCCTTGTAGTTCCTAGTGCGTGTGCACGTGCGTGTGTGTGTGTGTGCAGTCGGCCTTCAGCGTGTCATTCTAACAAGATCCCTGGTGAGTTGAGCGCCACCTCCCCTCGCCGGACCACCATGACAGATGACCACGTTGCTTCCTAATAGTCCAGGACGCACATATGCGTTATTGCAAGGTGCAAGGTGACCACACTTAACATATGCGTGCGTGTGTGTGTGTGTGGGCTGGCTTGAATAAAGCCAAATATGAAAATCACGGCGAGGTTTGAAAGGACTGAGCCACACTCAAATCCTTTTATATATTTATGTGTGGATATAAATTATATATAGCATTCTTCCGCAGTGGCGGTGAAGGCTCGCTGTTGCCATGGCGACCCCCCCGTACCTGTTCAACATCTTTCTATACTAACTGTACAAGAGCACAAGACCCCGGCCGACCTCGACGAGTTCGTTCAAAGCGAAGACCGCTTGGAGTCTGGCGTGACGAACTTTGTCATTTTCCGACCTCCTTTGTGATTCTGGGTGCAGTGCGACTTTTTACACACACAAAAAGTGAGGGCAGCAATTGGTCATGAATGCAGAAAGACGTGATGTGCTTCCCCCCCATTCTCTGGAAATTCTCCTTTTCTCTCACGGCAATGAGTCAAAGGGCGAGCGATACACACATACCTGTTCCTGCCTCTCCAGCCAGCAGTCCACCATGGGGTGCTTGGCACTGAGGGAGGAGCGTGCCGTCTCCCTCTGAAAGTCTCGCTGATTGGCCCACGTGCCGGCGTCCCTTGGCAGGCTGCGGTACGTGTCCGAAACTTTACCCTGCCACATATGAATAAATAAATAAATAAATAAATGCCAGTTTGCGCTAACCTGAGGACGTGTTGCGCTCGCTTGCCTTCCTCTCCAGGCTATTGGTGCCTGAGGCGTGGCGGGTTTTGAGGAAGCCAGCGGTGGTGGACCATCGGGTAGGGGTCTTCCGCGACGGAGCTTCTTCCGCTTGGACTCGCGAATTGACGGCGGCGCCGCCAAACGGCCCGTTGAGGCACAGCAGGGCGGGGTCGCTGCTGCGCCGGACGTGCAGGGGCATGTCTCACGAGAAAGACAAAAACGGCTTGATAGCGCTTCCCTTTTCCACACACGCTTCGATGTGACGCTCATGATGTCATAATGCGGACGGGTGCTTGCTGCGATGCTTCTAAATGTAGCAAGACGGACAAACGGTCTTGACGTCCGTGTCGCATAAGATGTAGCGCGCGCGACGGCAATATCCGATACGCCAAGACTGCGACCGGGGCTTGAAGTCAAGTAATGGGCGGCACGCCACGACGAGGGACGGCCGTCTAACGAGGCGGCGGGCTGGACTGGGCTCAATGGTGCGAGGGAGGGACGAGCCGCCCGTTCAAAGTGATCGCGCTGTTTAAAATTGGCTGCGTGTGGGAGGCCCAGCTCCAAACAAGACACCTGCCAACAACGGCAGCGCTGATCAAACCACAACCAAGACCCTAAATTTCTTTTTTAAGACATGTCGACGACGTTGAAAAAAAAACGTCCGTTTCTGGCCGACTGCGCAAGGAAAGTAAACAAGATTTATGTCGAAGTGTCACAAACTGTCTTCGTTTTGAGCACCCGGCTGGAATGATTCCAAAGGCGAGCTCAAGAGTGTCAAGTCCAAGAGCGCTCGGGAGCGTGGGACTGGCAAGCCGCCGCGCTGGGATGCAGAGCTTTGCTGCGGTCAGCCAGCTCGACACTACAATTCCCGGAATGTTTTCTCGCCAAACGGGCCTTACTGGTGCGCAGGGCCGACGGCGTGACTTCGATCTCGCTGGCCACCTGGTAGGGTTGGAAGGCCGAGGCGGCGCCCGGCGCGAGGTCGGCAGTGGCGAAGA
This sequence comes from Syngnathus typhle, assembly GCF_033458585.1. NCBI lineage: Eukaryota > Metazoa > Chordata > Actinopteri > Syngnathiformes > Syngnathidae > Syngnathus > Syngnathus typhle. Next base: position 9,278,280 of record NC_083750.1, on the reverse strand, counting down.
GGTCCGGGCTCTGGGTGCCCGTGGAACTGGCACTGGTGCCGTCGCCGCCATGGTGGGGCTCCTGCTCGTCGTAGATGGCAATTAACTGCGGGGAAGATGCAAAGACGGTCAAGGGGACATTCTACCTGGAACATCTTGCAAAGCCAAAAGCTAAGCGCAGCTGCAAGGGTTAGCTTTAGCCAACAACACGATCAGCGTTAGCTTCTGACTGCCAGCACTTCGATGTTCAGCAATTAGCGGGAAGGTGATCAAGCAGCACGATTGAAGCGCCACTTTGGCGCCGGAAAATACGATCTAGCTTGTTGCCAGCTTGGCTTTGTTGAGGTACAACCCTCTAAACTCTGGCAACCTAAGGCAGAAGAGGGCTACGTGGAAATTGGTTGTGTCAAAAAACATTCCTATTCTGACTTGGCCATGTGATTGCTCCCTAAACATCACACACACACAAATGACCATAATATTTGTTGACGTTTTCAGCACATTAGACATTAACTTCACATTAGCGCTTTAATAGCCTGCTGGACAAGCTCTTGTTACAATATGTGCACACATAAATAGGTGAACACACACACACAATCACGACCCATTCATCTCATTAGGGTCAAAAATAGGCGCACACTTCACATTAGAGCCAAAGTCAGCTGAAGTCGAATGTAATGAGGCCAATAAAAGGTGCAAGATGGGTGCATGTGTGTACACGCTGCACAAATGGTGGGGGCGTGACCGGTGAGGCCTCATTAAGCAGCCGCGTAAAGGCCAAAATAGTCGCAGACATACAACACGCATGTTGCATGCGCTTGCTATTAGTGGCTAATCAGTCCAATTGGTGTGACATGGGGGTGTTTCATGACCTCCCAAAGAAAAACGGCCTTTCTCGCTTTGCTCCTCATAACATTCTATCAAACGTTACGGAAGCAAACACTGACCTTTCCCATAGGAAGAGCAACAAAAGGTGGAGAAAATGCATTTTCTGTGACAATCAAAAGGTAAAAATCAAAAGGTAAAAATCGTCAATTGGTGGCAAGCAAGTCAAAGTATTGCCTAACTGAAGAAAAGTTTTGGCTGAGCTCTAAACACCTCCGCGGGAGCGCACTTGCAAACTTTCCTACTTTTCCCGACAGGACCGCTCGCAAACGCCAGAAACCGCGACACGCTTTTGGGTTCGTTATTTATACGAGCTGTTGCCAAAAGTTCAGTGTCAACTCGTTGTGTAACTCCACTTGACGGGAAAAAAAACCGGGACATCAACTGTTGTACTTTGCCTCCTCCGTGTTTTTGTTCTCGTGGCCTGCCAGCGATGCTAAGCCATTACCGGGCAGCTTTTTACATTTACAGAGCAATTAAAAAGGCTGTGATACATTATTTACACCATTACGGGAAGGATTGTATACTTTGTTGAAAATCACTTCGTAGCGGTCCAAAGTTGAGTACTTGAAGAGGAAACATGTGGACGTTCCGTGGGCGCCCAAGCTAGCGGAGGAGTCACTAACGAGTGCCGCGCATCATGCGCCATCATCACTAATCGTGCTGCCCGCCTGGCTATATTTAGCTTGCGTGCTTCAATTACCTTTTTTTTTTTTTTTTTGCAGAGCTAATCAACACGTCGCAGGCGGCGCCGCTGCTCTAAAAAAAAAAACACGCAGATGGTGGCGAGAGCGTTGATGTATTCGTTTAATTAAGTCGGCCCGCACTCCAACGCTTAATAGCATTTGGAGGCAAACTCGCTCGGAGACAAGATTAATGCGATGACTTGGACTTGCCTCACTACTGCAACCTTGTCCACAGTTCATAAACAAGAAAACAAAACAACACAATTAAAGTCAACTATTTGTGGGATTTATCACATATGCACAGCGCTTGAACGGAAATGGGCAAACTGAGCCTGAAATGGTGACACGAAAATCAAAATGGAAGCCCTCCTGCGTGTTTTCAGGCAGAGGATCTTTTTGTATCTACTCACCAGAGACACTTCTACCCAAAAAGACCCATGGCACATTTGTCTTTTTGTCTCCATCTAAGACGCTGCTGATTTCACCGAGGAGTCGTTTCCTTCAAATGGCGTGATAACTCACGGTGGGCCGCGGCGTTAAAGATAACGGATGCTATTCCAAGCAGGGACGATTCCTCACGCGTGAGGATATTTGCAATAAGCTGAGGATCTGCAGAGTTAAGGGCAAGGGACTGTGGATAAGCGATTTGTTACGGGACTTAGGGGGTATCGTTGGCTCGTCCCTCCATTGCCCAAACATGAACTCTAACCTTGGAAGAAGCTTAAGAGCCCAGCATCAGCTTACAAAGTGTCGCTCAAAGCTCATTAAAACAGCTCCGACTGTCACATCAAAGTCGGCATTGGGAGAGAAGAGCACACATCGACAAAATGTGTCTCCAAACATGCAAGCAAACGCTGGAGAAAAATCCTTTTGCCTTCTTCTGGCTGTGCTTCGCATTTGGAGGATGTAAAGTGAGCTCTGGGGCAAGAGGTTCTGGAAAGAAGAGCGGTTGTGACTTGTAAACATGTTCTCACAGTCCAGCCTTTGCGGATCTACTCGGCCTTCCAGGAGGCTTGAGTCCAACTCGACAGACTGCAGAGTCCTCACCCGGTCTTGGCAGGGGAACGTGAATACTTGACGGTCTGATTAGAAAAATCGCGTCACCTCTTGAAACAATGTTGGGGAACATGCGGCATTTGGACTTGGCACGTGGGCACCGTTTTCCCTCGGTCGGATGACGGCACGCTGCGGTTCGGTTGCGCTCTGAAAATGTGTTTGGATGGATGGTTAGGGCCAGACAGAAACACAGAGAAGGGAGGAAGTCTCCATAAATGTTAACATCTGGAAGCAGCTACTGTATGAATCCAAATGATAAGCTCTTGAAACATGCAAGTCAACGGGTTACAAAAATACGGCAACAAAACGCTGTTTGTAGTGAGAAGGTTTTTGGCAGCACACAACCCTCACCATCAGATGGACTCTGTCTAAACTCTTTTAAGAGTCCACATTAACGTTCCCGTGAGAGTGAAACTCATTAAGCCCTTGTGGTTACCAAGATTACAAAAACATTGCATCAGTTCCTTCACCCCAAAAAGCTTTTTGACACACACGCCAGACGCGTTTGCTTTCTATCGGTTTCGCAAAAGTTCAACGCGTTCCCAGATGTCCAAGGAAACCAAAAACCAAACACCACCACAGAGAAGACGAGAGAAGGTCCCCACAGAGAAAAGGGAGGGGGGGCACCAGTGGACAACAAGTGTCGTGTCACTTTTACGGGCAATTTATCTTGTGAGCAAAGAGGGACTTGCAAGGACTGAATATGTCTACGAGGATTTCCTCTTTTTATGGACCAATTAGTGACAAGAACGGACGGGAGCGAAGGAGGGGGACGAACGCAAGACCTCGTTGAGGAGCTGCAATCTCAATTGCACGGGCGCTTGATTTCAAGAATACCACGGATTGAATCCAAAATTGCAATATCTGGCAACGCGTCCACTTGTGACAGCTTTGTGGTGTGTGTGTATGTGTGTGTGTAAGTATTTAAGCCTGCTTGCACAACATCAGGCAAAATGTTTTCCTTGGCAACAGCTGCCTGCTCAGAGTAATGCTGTTGTAAAATAAACGCGGGGAGGAAAATGGAGCCGAGTCGTCTTCGGAGCACCGCAAGACGTGCTTATCAAAACACGTCTTTATGGGAACGCCCGGATGGATTGTTTGGGTTTGAGTGTCTGGAACACAATCGGAGGATGGAAAAAGGACAAAGAGGCGGTTGAGTTTATTAGTCAAGATTTTGACTGTCAGCAGTCAAATAAGTTTATTGTGAGAGCAGCTTCTTCCTGTTGGAATGCTTGAGTGGAAGTCCAGGGAGGTCTGAGGTCCATTCACGAGCACTTTGTTAGCTTTTCCAACCACAGTCTCCTAAAGTCTTAAGAGCCGTGGTGAGTGGCTGGCAAAAGTAACAATGGTCTGTGATCCTGCCCCGCCCCCTTGTGGCGAACAAGGGATCGACAGAAAAGTCAGAGAGGCCCCTCATCTCCCTCCAGGCAGACTAAACACATGAACTTCACAAACACCCAGTGATTGGTTACCCTGCAAGAGTTTTAGGTGTGGGCTTTTGGGTCTTCAGGAGTGACCTAAGACGTGATGCCATCACTGTTGAACAACGAATGCAAGGCAATGACATCATGGTGACAAATGTTGGGCTGGATAATGTTCACAAGAGCAGAAACGACTCGACACTGAGCAGAGCAGAGAAAATGGCCAATGTTAGGAAAAACAAGACTATATGGGGAGATAGATACATCGCCTCCGATTATGCAGTGTCAGCCCCGACACGTCCACAAGAGGGCAATGTTGGACAAGAAAAAGCACAGAAGAATTGGAGCGCAGCAAGCTTTCCTTCTAAGGAACCAGCTCGGCCAAGAGGATTTCAGCCACGTTTCCGCAGGAGACTCGACCTTTTCCAAATTATTGCTACGATGTGGCGACGACTGCACGTGGCCGTTTTTTTTTTTTTTTTTTTATAAAGGAAACCATGATGCCATAGCATTCTACCATCAGTCATGACGTTGGCAACATTTCAGTATTTGGCCCTTATAGAGGAGTTGAAATGTGACATCCCGTCTCACTCATGTCCATGTACGGTGGTGTCGGGCTTTGTGGTGGATTGCTGTGGCCTGGACCTCAACAAAAAAAAAATGCGAGTGACCACAGAAGGAAGTGAGCCGACCCAAAACGATGTTTAACAGCAAGGGAGGAACGTACACAAAATAGCCGAGAAGTCTGCAGTATCTGAGGGGCACAAAATCAACTGGCTTAAAATGATTGTGGTTTGCGGCCCTCCTCTTTGGCAACAGTGCCAGTTGATGCTATTTTGCTGCCTTGGTACATTAAATCAAAGACCTGCTTGCAAGCCAGTTTCTTGTGGGTCCAATTATGATTGAGAACATGCCTACCAAACTTCATCTTGGAAAGGCTTTGGGGCTGAGTTTTCACAACAAACAAGCAAAAAAAAAAAAAAAAAAACCAGAAAGCCAATGGGACAAGTTTGGCTTTGAAGGAGCCTGCAAATTGCCAAATTAGCCTAAAATGGCTGCTTCAAAGCAAAAGAGCAGACTTCCTGTCGGTCTTGAAGAATGACTTTGCTGGGTCTATTGCTAATATCAAATTTCACTCTGCTTCATGAAACTGGGTTTGAGGTCAATTTTGGAAAAAACAAAACGTGTTTTATCCATTTCAGGCCAATCCAAATGTTTCATCCCAAAACTCACGGTGGCGCCACTGCTCCAGAGTCAATTCATTCCAAGTGATGACATCAAACTTTTTGTGCTGCAATAAAAGCCAGAGGAAATGATCCACTAGCGGCCAAACCGGGCCTTCCACAAAAAGAGCGAATGTGGGAAGTGAGAGCTAAAAATGATCAATAGCACATGTGGCGAAAGTTTAGCATAATACTGTGCGCACAATCGATCGCAACGAGCGGTCGGTCCTGGCAAGGCGTAATCATCTTGTTCTCGTTAGGGGGCTGCCGGGGAGGAAGAAGTGAGAAGGGGGGCGGGGGGGACAGGGGAAGAAGGCGAGCGTGGAAGGAATGAGGTCATCCCCCATGCTCACCCGCCGGGATCTGAGGGCCAAGTGCGGCGGCAGCAGCAGCAGGAGGAGGCGAACTCACAGCTCATCCACAACATGTCAAAACAACTCACTTTCTCACTTGATGCAAGCGCCTCGCCTGGTTACGCTTTATTAATTGTCATCCTGCCTGGGCACATCCCCGGCAGAGGTACACAAATGCAAGAACGGGCGCGGTTCACGAACACGTGGCGACCACAGAAAATCATGCTTTAGGCGCTGCTGTTTTGATCAGCAATCTTTTTTTTTTTTTAGTCCTTACCATGGAACTGTGTCAAAATGAATACGCATTATTTTGGAATTACTATGAAGACAACAAGCAAGAGACGTGGAAAACATGAACATGCTGTCAGGGGTCACACAAGACCCAAGCGATGGCGGACGCAGCTGTGCGACACACCCCTGTGCGTACACACATACTGGTTGCACAGACGTCAGGTTTTGGCCTGGTTGGAGGAGCGTCACCTGACACCTGGCATGCGGTCGGTCATCTGTCTGGCTCCGCAAGACAAGAATGACTTCTGAGAGAGACCAAAATGCTTCCCTGACTGGGCCGAAGGAAGGCAGGACGACGAAGATGTGTGTGTGTGTGGGGGGGGGGGGGGGGGGGCTGCGGGGAGAACTCCATTGACTTTTCCTGGCACGCTGCACACACACATAGTTTGAAAAGCTACAGTATGCACGGCTTCCCCAAACAAGCCCGTGTGAGTGAGCTAATAAAAGAGGCGACGGCATTCCTTCCACACTTTCTAAAGCTCGGCCTGCCAGTCGGAACGGACTCTGAAGATGAGTCATAGGAGCCGCCAAGAGCTTCGCAGTCGCCCCGGCCGAGGGACGTCAAAGAATCTTTTGGGCAACATCCCAACAGAAAATGTTTGAGGTAGCTTTTTCAAACTGACCTACAGTTGATTTCCAACTCAAGATATGCTGAAGCCCAAAAGTCCTCTCAGTGCGAGCACACAGTCAGTCTTTGCGTCACAGTCGCGGTGAGCGAGCGTGAATCTGGTTTGCGGCACGCGACCGCAAGCACACGGGTTCCGTCTCCAACATGCAGGCTGGGTGCCAACACAATCAACCATTGCGCCGGAGTTCAACTCTGAAAGCGGCAGCACGAGGAACGCAACAGAGGCCAAGGGCTAAACGCTAAGAGTCTGCTCTACGTCTTTCCGCTCATCATTTCCGCTAACGGGTCTTACCCGGTCTTTGTCGTCCGCTACGTCGCACAGCACATCATCCAGGTCCAAGATGCCGCCATCGCCGTGTTCCAGGCGGTGCACTTGCAGCCAGTAGCTGGCGTCCTGAGAAGAAAGCCGAGTTGTTCCATTAGTATGCCCAAGATAGGAAACAAACTAGACAATCTCAAACAATTGCTATTGTTGTGTTGTTCCACTTTACTCCACGGGTTATTTCTTCATATATATAAAAACAATCTTAATTCCAATAATGCTGGCATGTTTAAAATGACAAATGGTGTAAACTAGAAATAACTGCGGCTTAAACAGAGTGCCTCTCAATTATTCTCTGTTTGATGCCCCCTTCCTAACCCACCTCTCCTCAGTGACTAAAATGTATATAAAATTGTAGTCAATACACTTCTGTATAAGATTGTGTCCTAATTAACACATCCCTCGGGGTCACACATGGGCCCTACTTTATTTTGACTTTTAAATGTTTTTTTTTATTTGGGGGGGGGGGGGGGGGAATCCACGATGTGGTGAAGCCGCGATAAACGAAACGCGAAGTAGCGAGGGAACCACGATTTGAAAGCTTACACGCCAACGTCATGTCATGTAATGGTCACCTGCAGCGATATTGTTTGACATAGAGAGTTTGATTACACAGGGTGCCCTGTTGACGCCGTTTTATTACATCACAACAGCGCAGTTCATGAAATACCGCTCAATGTGACACATCGGGTGAACGAGCAACGTGAAGTCATCGAAGCACGCTCAAGTCAATTGACTTGACATGGTTGTTACTAACTAGCTAACAACTCGATCACTCGTACTTGCCCGACAAAATGATCCAGCGGTTTGTTTTCCTTCGCCGACATGATTCTTATGCCACAAAAGACGCCGGAGACACGAGAAGTTTATCCAAACTCCGCATTTAGGGGGCGGTGTCGTCGATGACGTAACGCGTTGACGCCAGATTACGCAGCGGCTCCTCCGTTGATAAATCTCCCCAAAAAGGTCTCTATAAATCCGCTTCAAAGATCAAACCCGTGACGACGTATCCACGAATGTCTACTGCGGTGTTTTTAAAGAACCCCCAGAGAGACGAGACGGCAGGGAGACCGAGAAAAGTACCAGGTGGTATCGCCAGTAGACAGCAGCGAACCGCCCCAAAAAAAGAAGTCGCTTCATGGACGTGACGTCACACAAACGCGGCGAGGACGAGGAGGCCGCATGTTTGGAGCTCGTGCACCTATTCAACAATCTCAAGTGTTTTGACAGCATCTATCTCAACAACGTTCTCATTGACATGGAGGTAGTGTTGGCCATCCCATAATCATGACAATTAAAATTACTTAAAGTCAAAATGCTTAACATTACATTGCACGCGTGGTTGTAAAACGGGGCGCAAAAAAAATTGGCACACCAGAGAAGAACGTTGAAGACAGTGCCAAATTTAAATAGTTTAAATAAGTTCATTTTGTCTCTTTTGGCAGTTCAAAGCATCGCAGAACATCACGGAGAGTGACATCCCAATGCTGGAGTTTCTGATGAACTTCATGGAGGTCAACAACACAAACCACCCCAACAACTCTGACTTGGACAATGCCGATTCCGGCAGCGACAACTCGGTCCCGAGCAGCGGCGTCGGCGAAGTGGACAGTTTTGGCGATTAGTCGATGAGAAACTCAAGCTTATTTACAAAAAAAAAAAAAAATCTAAAGACTTTCCGATAAGGATTTGGTCGCAGCGCACTTTTTCATGAGCTCAGGATCTTGACAACGCACTAACTTCTAAAATGAAAACATTCTGTTTACACTTGGCATACATTTTTATTTTTTTACACACTTTTTAATTAAAGCAACTGTACCTCAACTTCGTCTCTATGAGTGAACGTTGTGGGGGGGGGGGCGTTTTCCACCTTGGTTGGAGACTGCATGTGACACTACCCTTCTTTTCTTGGAGAGAATATGAGATTAAGATTTGGGATTAAGAGGCCAGATGGAGGATTCCAAACATCCTCAAATGTCCATGGAAAAACGTCGGTCGTTCCATTTGGGCCAAAGCGCCATTGAGCCTCACAGCGGGTGAGCTCAATTAGCAACAGCTTAAATCATAACAAGAAGCTTTACTTAACACGTTGTCCTTTTATTGCTTTATGCTCCTTGAGTCTTTCCCAGGATTTAGACCAAAAGGGTTTCGGGCTCTAAACTCAATTTATGGCCCGGGGTGCACGCAACACTTTTCTCGTTGCCGCACCCAAATGTTTGCATTGCGTTCAAGACCGTAGTTTACATTTGGTCGACTGCGGGTCGTCTCCGACACGTACGGCAAAGTGAGAGTTAAAATAAACATGAGGAGGGACAAGGTAAGCCCACAGGAGGCGTCACAGTCTTCACATTCTCAACTTCTGACAGTGGGCCCTTAGTTCATGAGTGACCCGACCGATTGCGAAGGTCCAATTACTGCCCCCCCCCCCCCCCACCCACCACCACGCTAATGCTAGCAATCATAAGCAGACTGAACTGAGCAAGGCCAAAGAGCTCATTGATGGCTTTTCGCGTGTTTATGAGGAGAGCACTAAACAGTCAGCTGGCCACACAAAGCAACCACAGGTTCTTGTAAAAACCGCAGACATAAAAGGGACAAAAAAGTCATAGCCAGATCCTGACTGGCTCTCAGCAGCAGCTCACGACAGTCGTGTCACGCGTAAATCCGGGCCAAGCCACACACACATTCAATGCTGACAATATGTCCAGAGTAGACAAAAGTCATAAAAGTCCAATTTTCAAGGCAATTTGTTGCTTTCATTGCTTTTCAGGTTGGCTTGGTCGCCAACTCTTTTTTAACTCCTTTCCTGATTCCAAAATCTCAAAACAGAATCAATCCTCTTGTTCCAACATTCAAACTCAATATTTCAACAGCTAAAAACAAAACCCAGAGCAGAGGAGAGTGAAACCCGAGAGAGGCTCACCGGTGTGAAACAATGGCACCATTGAGAGAAGCGCTTGTATCACACCAGAACAGGCGGACGTTTGACACTCCGACATCTAAAAATAGTCCGCATGACACAGGCACAAGAGATTAATCCGTATTTTGACTTTTATTTATTCTACAAAAAACGCTTGTGTGTGTGTGAGAGGAATGTTCCCGAGGCAACTGATAAGTAAAGGCGAAGATGGATGGAGGTTTTTTTCAGGAGCCACAAACAAAACAGAACATCCATAATTCAGCAGGAAACGACATTCCGTGCTGCCGTGATGCCACGTGACATCTCAGGCGGGGATTCCGCCTTCACAAAGTCTCTTATCGGAACATCAAAACGTGTTTTTGAAATAAAGGGCATTACTGGTCATTTGCAAAGTATTTCCTGTGCATTTCCCTCAGGCAAATGTTTATTTGGAGAACGTACGTCACAGGACTCAGAACTCATTTTGGATCCAAATTAAAGTAAACATGAAAATGTTCATTTCAATCAAATAGATATGTCAATTTTGTATTTTGAGTTTCCGCAAACATCATCAATCACCAGGCTGAATTCACTCATACGCCGTCTACGAGTTCGACCCCGGCTTCACCGGCTGCATGGAAAACATCTGAACTTTTCTCCCCCCCCCCCCCCAATTTGTCGACATAATCTGTCAGTCAGCGGTCGCATGACGTTAAACCAGTGCTTCTCAAATAGTGGGGCGCGCCCCCCAAGGGGGGCGCGGTGCTATTCCTGGGGGGGCGCGTGTGACCCTGGGGAACAGGCTTTTTTTTTGGCAGTACTAGAATAAAGTGTAATTGCGCGTTTACTACAGCAGGGGGCAGTGGCGCTCTCATTGTTACTTCTGTCACGTTTGCGACAGTGCAACATTTTACGACTTACAAGACAAGTTAGGATAGTCACGGTGGGGAGGGGGGGCGCGAATAGTTTTCTTCTTGCTAGGGGGGGGCGTAACAGAAAATAATTGAGAAGCACTGCGTTAAACGCCAGAGCTCTGAGTCTTTTCCACGAAATAATCCCACGCTGCGACCTGCGGCCATTCACCAAAGGTTGCCAGCCACTAGCAAATAATCCGCTTGTTCCCAAAATAGAGTTGGGGGGGGGGGGGGCACACACACCATGCTGACTCTTGCGTCATTTTCGTCTCTCGACGTCACGATATTTCTTCTCATAGAGTTTTGTTTTTGCCAAAGGTGCTCAAAACTAGTTCCTAGCAATCTGCAAATCGGTTCCATCAATCTTGGGACAAGAGCACAATCATTCTCATCTTTTGGGGCTCCAAACAGCACCTCCAATTAAAATCATTTGTTTGCAAAACATTTTGCACACTTCAAGTTATTTGCTACCAAGCTAAGACGTACGTAGCAGTCTCCAGCTCAATGTGGTGCTCCTTTTTGTCCTTACAAAAAGTTGGTGAGAGTGCTGTGCGTCCGTTTTAGGGCCCGGTTGCTAATTGCCGGCATCCACATGACGCATGTGTCGGGTCGCTGGCACAAAAAAATAAATAAAAATCAAAGCGCAGCAGTCACGTGTATCCGTTTTTGAAAAAGACACACGGGAGGTGGTAGGGGGGGTCTGATTTGTGGCCGTCGATTAATGATGAGTATCTACTTAGGATGATGAGGCTTTGTGGGCTAAAAATAGAGCTTGGCGCTTCCTTGGACAGCCTGCCCATTACTGGCGGGCCCCTCTGGCACAGAAGCCTTCAACTTCATTACTCATCTGCTTCGCACCGTCTTCACCCTCCTCCTCTGGCTGACTCGATATTCGTATGAGAACTTGACGAGTAGCTCACCGGTCCAAGTAGTTTCAGATGATGATTCAGTTGAGAAGTCTCAAGAACCCAACAGGAAGTCACTCAATCTGTCTAAAGCTACGCTCAGCGGGAGCACCAATGTCTGCCCGAACTCGGAGCGTTGTTCCAACGGGTTCATTTGAGTCTTGCTAAGAGCGTCTGGCCTTTCCAAACATTTTGGTCAGGTCGTCAACTTCTGTGCTCTGATTGCGTATCACACAACACGTTGTGTTGTTATGTGCGGCCTTGTTTCCAAAACACTTGTGCAGATTTTGACAACACAATGCAGGCGTCTGACTCCGAGTCAATATGCGCGTCTGCACCGAGTGTCCGCAATTGAGCCCTTTCACAACACTGCCCATCTCAGGTCAAGCCGCCCCTCACCAGCCTCAGGCTCGGATGCACAAAAGGCGACATGGTGTGAGGTCACGGTGCAGGCGCGTCATGGAGAAGAAGTGGGGCTGACGCCGACCCAGTTTTGGAATGCGAAGGCGAGATACTGTACGTGGAGTCAGCGTTACTCTGCTTGGCTGCAATATTTGCACATCACCATTTTGGTCCTTTGCTTTCAGAGGTTCTCACAAATTGAAGCATAAAGGCCAAGTTCAAAGGTCACAACAAGGTGACATAGGCTAAATCCCACAAACATTTACCCAAGATATGCTCAACAAAAAAGTGAAAAACGGGTTGCCAATAAACCACATCGGGTCACGTGTCCAATTAACATTTCGCTTAAATGAAGCAGCCTGCTATAGCAATGAATTTTAGTTATGTGGCGTCTCTCTGAACACTAGAGGGCGCTATGTAAACCAAGTCCTTTTTCTCCCCCATCATCTGGCATCTACATACGTCTGTGCGGCGAGAGCCGAATTAACTATTGCGACACCTGATACGCCGTTGCGGCTTCGCTGGCTTCGGTAGTCTGAACGACCGTCGAAAAGCAAAGCGACGACTGCGCACTCAGCTTTGGCAGCATATGCCATCGGAGAGTCCAATTTGACAGCAACTGGAAGCGCCTAGCTTTTTCCCCTCGTCCATCTCATTGCTCAGGTATGAGAGGACTTCTGTGGATGTCAAAGCGAGCGGCGTGTTTTTCCTTTTTTTCTTTTCTTTCCATGAAGCATTCGTCTGTAATGGTAGGGGAAGTTACAGTGCCAGCCACTACGCACAAAAATGTTTTTGAGACAAAGACTTTTGAAGGAAACACAACAATCTTGCAAAAAAAATAAAAATAAAAGGTTAGGTCAGGCTGGGTGAGGCCATATGGCCTAAAAATGAAAGCATGTTTTGTTTGTTCCATTTTTGTCAATTTAGACTACAAAAAGCAAATGACAAATATTTATTTATATATATATATAAATTATTCAAAACAAGGTTTGCTCTTGGGCTTGTCTGGGATTGTGTTATTTATGCCCGTGACGCCGAGAGATCATATGTCATGATGATCATACGGTACAAGATAAACAATTGTGCCCTCCAGGTAAAATGCAGGAAAAAAAGTTTCCTCTGGATCAAAGAGAAGAAAAAGTAACAATGGCTGCATAAACACGGCTTGATCTGATAAGATGTGACGATAGGACAAAAGCGTCTGAACAGGTTGTGTGGAATTTGATGACACTTTGAAATAAAGCCCCATTTAAGGACAGGCTAATTTGATTAACTGGCCAACCGTTATTTTCTTTTGTTGGCAAAAAAAAAAAGTGGACAAGTGTGGCTTAAAATGTCATGAAAGAGGATTGTTGTGGTAAATTAGCAAATAAGTAGTTGGCTGGCGAGCAAACAGAAGTAGCGAGTGGATATTTGGAGATTTACAAGTCACTGTTTTGAGTAAACATCATTGTGAGCTCGTCGGTTATGATTTGATCACTTTTTCCGCCACTTCCTGATGATTATATTGAGACATTTTACTGAATTGAGTCATACTTTTACGACTTGATTCACCGCAAGGAAAGCTATTCAAAATGATTCATTGGTCCGACCCAACGTTGTCATTTGGAGCTAGTGAGTCAGCATCTCGAGTCACATTGCAATCTTTTGAAGAATAATTTGAATGACAATGATCAGCGGCAGGATGTTCCAAAAGTTTGTTTTTGTTGACACTGCGAACATCTCAATCGACGAGCATCTTCAAGAACCTACTCACAAATTACTCTCATTCGCTGGAGATTCCCGACTGGGTATAAAACATTTTGCAAAACTTAAGCACTGATTTCATTCATTCCCTCAGTGATCAATCAGCTGCTTTTCCTCAAGGATTTGCGAGTGTGTACCGGAGCCTATCCCAGCAGTCTTTGGGCGGTAGGCGGGGTACACCCTGAACTGGTCGCCAGCCAAACGCAGGGTACACATAGACAAACAAGCATTCGCATCTCGGGTCAATTGGAGTGTTGATTCGACCTACACGGATGGAATAATCAATAGCATAATCACTTTATTAAAACACATAAATCACAATGAGGGTGCGCCGTGCAAACTTACTCAGCAGAGACAATCGGATTGCGCCATGTTGTGTGCGCACACGTAGCCCCCCACTCCCCAAACTCCGCGTCCCGAAAGCTAGCAGCAACAAGTAGGCTCACTAGCCGGGTATGCTAACATGCTAAAAACAAGAGGAAGACGACAACGCCACCACCACAGACGGCTTGGCTTACCTTGGCTATGGCCTTTTTGTACCTCATGACGGCCTGTTGGACGAGCGCGTACACGTGAATGTTGCCGTCCCCGCACGGCACGACCACGCGTGTCCGTCCGAAGCACACAGTCACTTTCATGGTCTCCTTCGGCGCTCGCTCGATGCTCCCAAGCCAGGCGAGAAGAATCGCAACAAGTCCACAAGCTGCATGGGGAGGTGGACGGCTGCGGAGGGGATACGGGGGGGGGGGGGGGGGGGGTCTCTCTTGGTTCGCTTCGTTCGGTGGTACTTCTGCTAAAGTGACTTTTCGCTTCTCCCCCAGTCGGACGACATGTTTGCTTGCTTGCCGTCTGTCTTCCGCTCTTTTTGGGACCACCTGTTTAGAGGAGCTCGCGATATCTCTTCTCCCTCTCTTCTCCTTCTTTCCTTCCCGCGCTCGCTCGCGACGCCTCCCAGCGCGTGCCCGCCCGGCTGCCGGTGGTGCATTCAACAAACTCAGGAAATCTCCCGTTTCTCGTTCCCGAATTCAAACGTGCTCGGTTACAATTAATTCATTTGTTTTAGGAGGACAAATTATTAAACGAACAAAGGTGAGTGAGAACAGGTGCTCAATTGAAATGCTTATGAATAATGCGTGTGATTTAAGTTATGATACAAAAATAAGATTTGTGATGCTTTAAAAATAAAATGTTGCTTCATTTATTTGAATTTCATGTTCACCACTTTGATCAATGTTGCATGCTCTGTATCAATCGTGTTTAATAAAGCAACACAAAACAATAGTGCTACTCCGTTACAACAAAATACACGTTTACGACATGACACAATAAGTGCGGTAATTACGCTAATTAACATTATAAGTCACGACACAATGCAAGGTGACAAATAATGCCGTACTACTAATATGCAACAATTATACAAATGATCCAAGAGTCTTCAAGCCATTTAAAGTGTAGATCACGCGGTAATCGGAGTCTGGAATTTTGAGAACGCCTGCAGTCTTTGATTTAAAACAAAGACCATGAGCCTGAACGCTGTGTGCTTTTAACCCTATTGTCCCAACACAAAGACACATACATTTGTTAAAATTAGGATGAATTTTTATTTCTTTGCATCAAACATAAAAAGCTAACAAATGTGAACTCCGATCAAATGGTGCAAAGAGAATGTTTTCTTCCCATTTTTGCAGGAATATTTTTACATTTCACATTTGCCCTCTCTATTCAAATAAATCCTGCAAAGTCTTCTAAATGATTGTTGTGAAATCCTGAAAAACGTTAAGGTAGTTTGAGGACTTAGGTGCGTATGCATGAAAGTACAGTAATTGGTGACTTAACTTTACTCAAATACACAAGTCAGTTGCGCCATCTAGAGGTGAAAGACAGTAACTGTCTCTGGCGTAGTTAAGACTTCGAACCAGGGTTTAGGTTTGTAATTTGGGTTTTAAATCAGAGTAAAAGCCAACTTTAAGGTGTCAAAGTAAGTTTTCAAGGCAAGATTGGGATTTTACATTGTTTCAAGCCAGAGTTAGTGTTACAGGTTACGTAGGGTTTCAAGCCAATGTTAGGCTTGGCGCCAGCATTCACGCATCTAATTAGGGTTTTAAGACGCAGTTCAGAAGTAGGGTTTCAAGCCAAGGATGGTGGTTTGGTGGTTGGTAGTTTCGAACCACAGTTGGGTTTTACAAGTTTCTCACCATGGTTTCAAAGTAGGATTTTATTTGAAGTCAAGCTTCGGTTTTTAAGCCAGGGTTTCAAAGTTGAATTTCAAGCCAGAGGTTAGGTTTCCAATTAGGGTTGTAAGACAGCGTTTAAAAGTAGTTTTCGAGACAGTGTATTTCAAGTCAGAGTTTGGGAGCTGTAGTGTGTGGCATTTCTGAGTAAACACATGATCACTGTTATTAACTTCTTCGGGCAGTTGTAACTCAATTGACCACACAACCAAAGTAGGGTATCAAACCAGGTATATGCCTCAAAGTAAGGTTTCGAGCCAAATTTCAACGAGATTTCCATTCAAAGAGGCTCGAGCCAAATTTCAACGAGATTTCCATTCAAAGAGGCTTAACGTGTATTGCTGACTAATCGCCAGAAACTTGTTGACTTTAAAGCCTGATTTTGGCTTTGAATGGTGAACCCGGAAGTAACGGGGGTGTTATATCTCGCTCGTTTCTAATCAACAAGCACTCTTTGTCCCAAAGCGCCTCTCCTGGTCGTCGTCATACGACTTGTCGTCGCTGACGAGCGAGGTCACAGTTCGTCACCAGTGACGACGAGCACGGCGTCAAAGTTTGGGTAAGTCATAAATCAATCCGTTGACTGATTAAAAAATCATAAGATCTCACGTGAAAAGTCCACTCGAGTTACATTTGAACACTGTTGGTGATGAATCGGCAAAGAGCGCAAATTCATGTCAAGTTAAACGCCGTGACGTCAACGCAGCCATGCCAGAAAAGGGATCTTCAAAGTAAAAGGCCCCAAAACTTTGCACTAGAACGTAAACATTGGTTACGGTTTCGAATTTGAGTTTTGATTTCAAAGCAGGGTAGGGTTTCAAGACAGGGCTTGGTGCTGAAATGAATTGCTTGACTCTTAGTACTCCGATTTTTTGTATTTCAATTGACCAAAAGTGTTTATTACTCACCAGTTGCATCCTCATCGGTGTTAAACGGTTGTCACGTCCTGTGTCGAAGTTAACGGTCATCCTCCTTCAACCCATGCATATCTACAGTACAGCGCCACAAATTTGCTTGTTTGCTGAAAATTTCCCCCAATTTGGATCTTTCCATTTTGTAAAAAAAAATATATATTTTTTTTAAATAATGTTTTTGTTTGAAAAGGAATCAATCTGCAATCACTACCAAACAATGTGAAATTGTTTTCATTTTTGTCTCCAGTGTGAAATTGCAAGAGAAGTTTGGATCTGTTTCCCTCTATTGCAGGGGTCACCAACCTTTTTTGAAGTTGGGAACTACTTCAAGGGCACCGAATAATGCAAAGGGTGACCACTTTGATAATACACTTCTGAAATAACAATAACTGCGATTGGCTGGCAACCGGTTCAGGGTGTCCCCCGCCTACTGCCCGATGACGGCTGGGATAGGCTCCAGCACGCCCGCGACCCCAGTGGGGACTAAGCGGTACAGAAAATGGATGGATGGATATTTACTCTATGTGAAGACACTGAACATTAATGTTAGTGGGAAGCCTGGTATTGCATGCTCTTCACCAGTGTACTGTAAACTATTTTTAGAACTGGCCTATGGCCGACTGATGTGGTCGCTGCGGGCGACTGATGTGGTCGCCGCGGGCGACCTGGTGCCCGCGGACACCGGGTTGGTGACCCCTGCTCTATTGAAACCTTGTTCCAAATGAGTTTTGTTTTGTTTTCCCTCTGATCAGAGGCAAGGGATGATGGACGACAGTGCCAACGACTCAACGACAGACGAAGAAGAGTACCTGGACGGAATGTCTCCTTCAAAAGTAAATGCCGTACCACTTTTTTGGCTTTGGACTTAGTACGCCGTGAATTTTGATCTTGATTTTGAGGTGTGCTCATGTGAGCTGGATGCTCTCTGTGGGCAAGATGGGGGGCCGCCTCGCATAACAAATGCCACAAACCACACTGACAACACTGCCCAGGGCTCCAGAGATAGCAAACAAGTGTTTCAAGCTAAGGGTAGGGTTTCAAACCATTGTTAAGGTTTTATGCAAAGCTTTCAAAGATGGCTTTCAAGCCTGGGGTAGGGTTGCAAACAAAGATTAGATTTTCAAACTTGGGCTTTCAACCAGGTTACAAACCTAGGGTGGGGTTGCAAACAAAAGTTGGGGTTTCAAATGGGGGTAGGGTTTCAAACCAGACTTGTCGCGTCATGGTCACGTTCAGGCGTCGGGCAAGCGGGAAGGCAACGAGTCCGATGGCAACTCGCCCAGGAGACGGAATACGACTTCCGTGCAGCCTGCTGACCGGTAAGTCAACATTCTAATGCGTTAACTGCACACGCTAAGGGGCGTTTGCGTGGAACCTCACGATGGGTTTGGGCTTTGTACCCCCTTGCAGGGAAATCCACAATGAGCTATCCTGCCACTCGCAAGACACTTCCGAAATAGACGAGGACGTGAGAGAGGACGAGAGTGACTCGTCTTCTTCGACGTCCACAAGCTGCCAGGCGAGATCTGGTCAATATGGTGAGTGAAGACACCGTATCTACAGAGTAGCCGGTGACAAAAATAAGTTTGACTCCTCTGCTCTATAGAGACGCTCTCGCATGTGACTGAACAATTTGCCGCCCGCACACCCCATGCAACTATCTTACAAAGTTGTTTTTTTTACAGCATAAACACACACACACTATCAAAATGCTTACAAGCACAAACTAGTTAAGCTAGTCGCAATTGAGGTCATGACATCCTGGTAGCTAGTAATTTTGAGGTTCTATTTCCACAGCCGCCATCTCGAAGAGCGCTTCCGCCGCCTCACCAGGCGGCGCCCACCAGTTCTACATCCGAACAGGACAGATGATCATACAAGGTATGGTTTCAAAGTAAGGTTTGCAGTCAGGATTTGAAAGTAGGCTTCTAAGGTTAGGGATTCCACGCCAGGGTTTGGGGTTTCAACAGTGGTTTGGGTTTAAAATGTTGCTCTTAAATCTGGGTTAATTTTGTTAGTATTTCAAATTAGGGCTAAGGATTAGAATAGGGGTGCAAATCAGGGTTAGCGCTTCAAAGTAGGGTTCAAAGTATGATTTCAAAGTCAGCTTTATTGTTTATTTATTATCCCTTCATATGTCAAGACACACAAAGAAACCGAAATTCCGTTTCCTCTATCCCACGGTGACGAGACACAGTACACGATAGACATACAAGTAGACGACACAAAATAAAAACAAGAAGGCACAAACAATAAATAATAAATAACAAATAAATAAAATGAGTGATGGATAAACAATAAACAAATAACCCAATAAATAAGAGGAGCACATCAAGTAGATGTGTGGGTTTCAAATCACAAGGGGTAGGCAAAGATCAAGGTTTCTAATTAGGGTTTCAAGCCAAAATCATGAGTTTATAGGTACTTTTATTTGACATTTTTTTGCAAAGTTAATGTTTTAAACTAAAGTGGTTGGATTATGGTTTCAAGACAGGGTGAGGGTTTTAAATTAGGGTTTCAAGACATGGGTTTAAACTGCACTGCACTACGATAGCTGAAAAAACTAAATAGAAATAGTTTTTTGTGAATAAAAGTTCGGTAAAATTCGCCCGTCTTCCTGGACTTGGCACAAGCCTTATGACTCTTTGGCCGATGGCGCCGCCTACCTCTCCAGAAGCAGCCAATAAGAAAGGCCTCTTGTTTTTCGCTCCCTTGTAGTCGCGTCACTGCTTCTAAAAATAACATCTTCTCTGGAGTGGGAGGGACTACTAGCCAGCGCGTCTTCCCTGACTTCAGCGGGCGCGGTGACGTCACCGTGACGCAAATGTCGGTAATTGTAATCCGGCAGAAAGTTGACGAGCGCCCAGAGACGACGCAAGACAGTCAAGGAAGCGAGAGCACCGGAGCGCCTTTACGAATTCAGCCAGCCAGGGAGGAAACGAAGGCGCTTTAGCAGCTTGTATTTTTCCTCTTTTTCGGTTCTGGCTCACTGGGGTACAACAATGGCTGTTACGGGAGATGAGACCGAGTCAGGTGCGGAAAACTTTTGTGTTTTTTTTCACTAGTTCGTCTGTCCATTCTTCTGGTCTCTCGTGCGTTTACTTATTTTGCTTTCTTTTTTCTTTTTGAAGGGGTTTCTTGGGTTTCGTTGTCTTCCGGTTCTAGCGCGCGCATGCGCATAGAGCCGCCTGTACAAGTGGGTTCGACCACCGGCATACCGTCGCGAAAGTTTGTTTCGCTTAATTGTGGATTTAAACCAAATTGTGAGCGTGTGCGCATACATGGACACGCACACATTTCCACGCACACACTCACTTAGTTTTGTGACGAAAAAGTTGTGTCCATCTCAGAGTGAGCAACACGTTGTGGAGGGAGGGGATGGAGAAGAAAGTGCTGCTTTGACGTCATCGTAACTTCCTGGAACAAAAGGGAAGGGGAGGGGGCTTAGAGAAAGACGCATGAAGTGACGTCATCACGCCCCCCTTTTATCACTGTGTGCCCGATGCTGACTCATCCTTCCGAAGTTGAGATTTTACAATTTCGATTTATGATAGGAATGTCTTTTTACTGACATATTGTATCAAAGTTGATCCAAGGAGAGCAACAATATTACAACACAAGTCTAATATTAGCGTTGGCTAGCACTTAGCAAAAGCAGTTGAAGTCATTCAATTTGCTGTCCAGAATGAGATTATAAAGCAAATATAACAACTAAGTGCACAGAAAAACCAAAGCAGACTTTCATTTTGAAATGCTGATGAAAAAACATCAATCAAGCCTATAATTCCTACAACGCCACAAGATGGCGCCACATATTTTTTGCCCAACTACAAAACCAGAATAAACTAAATAAATAACTGGGACTAGGCTTCTCAGTGATTAGTAAATGGGGAAATTCCATAGTCCTCTTTGAAGTTAGCATTAGTTTACAAGCAACAATTTGTGAGAACACCCAGAAGGTGATAATCTGACATGCATCTTCTACCACAGCCGCCACGGGAGACATCCCCGCCTGCCAGTTGCGCTCGCCCACCTCAGGCCTAGCCCACAGCACCGTACTGGCGGCGGCACCGGGCGCCACGCACGGCCCACAGTCGCACCACACGGAGGAAGTCACCCGCAAGAGAGAGGTCCGGCTCATGAAGAACAGGTAGGCGGCGGCGCCTTGACTGGCCACCGGCCTGAGCTGTTCAGGATCGTGCATCCTTCAATTTTTTTGTCTTTTGGGCAGGGAGGCTGCGCGAGAATGCCGGCGGAAAAAGAAGGAGTACGTCAAGTGTCTGGAAAACCGCGTGGCTGTGTTGGAGAACCAAAATAAGACACTGATTGAGGAACTGAAGGCGCTCAAGGACATTTACTGCCACAAGGGAGAGTAAGAATATGCCAAAGCTGCTCCCATTTGTTTCCCGCCTCCGCCGCAACCCGACAAACTGTTGTGACTGCGTCCGCTTGCTCAAGCCTTTGCGATGTGTGTCCCGTCCAAAAGTCATCGCAAAAACATGAGGGGACAGACATTATCGGTAGCTAAAGATGCCTCGGGTGGCCATGGGAATGACAATTCTATTTCTCAAAAGCAAAAGATAAGCTAAAAGTGCTAACAAAGCGTGTTTATTTTCTAACAAAAATGTATTTGTGTACTTGTGTCCACAACCACCACTCTTGTCCTCATACATCACCTTAATGCAGTCAATGAGTTGTCATGACAACAGTAATGCTATAGCCCAGGCTGGTGTAGTATTCCGTCAAGCTCTTCCTTTTGGGGTTCATCCTTTCCATATGTGACTTCAATCAATACAGACAAGGATTATTTCTTGGCAAAATGAGCTCAACTAGTCACCAATACAGCACAATCGTTGACAGACATGATGATAAATTCCCAATGTTAAATGCCAACAAAGCGCATCTCTTTTGTAACATCAGTGGGATTATTGTGGTCTTTGTGGACAGCCAATATGCAATTCTTTACAATAGCACTGATGCTAAAGCTAACAAATCAGTTTGTGTCCTGGCTGCTCCACCCTCATTAATAGAAATTGGCAATATGGTTGAATGGTCAAGCTATTCTACATGTTACACGAGCAGGCGTAGGGTCTCGACCATTTTTATGTTAATTTGTTACATATCGTTGTTTGAAATCATACCAAGAATAAATTATTTATCAAAGCACAACCAAAACCAGTCGATTGTTAGTTTTCACACATAACTGATCATTATTTTGAAAGATGATTTAACACCTTTTTAGAAACACAAGCGCCCCAATTGTCCTTTTTGTACATTTTGTGTTTTTGTTGTGGCATAAATAAAGTTTTGTGGCTAAGAGAGCGGCACTGCCTCTGTGTGCAGGCGACTATTATTACGCCTCAATTAACGGATTGTCTCGAGTGGTTTCCGTTACGACTAGAAAATACTTTTGCACGATGCACCGTCTTGTGAAGTCTTAATTTAACCAAATTTACCTTGAACATACCAAAATCCAAACACAATACTAACCTGAATCATACAGCAACTACGCCGTCTGCTCGGGACATGTGGTACTGCACTCTTTTCTACGTTGCCCGCCACGTTTGAACCAATTGGCCGAGACACTCAGACCTTAAAGCAGTGCTTCTCAAATAGTGGTGCTATTCCTGGGGGGGCGCGTGTGACCCTGGGGAACAGGCTTTTTTTTTGGCAGTACTAGAATAAAGTGTAATTGCGCGTTTACTACAGCAGGGGGCAGTGGCGCTCTCATTGTTACTTCTGTCACGTTTGCGACAGTGCAACATTTTACGACTTACAAGACAAGTTAGGATAGTCACGGTGGGGAGGGGGGGCGCGAATAGTTTTCTTCTTGCTAGGGGGGGGGCGTAACAGAAAATAATTGAGAAGCACTGGGTTAAATAAAGGTTAACCTAAAAAAAAAAAAAAAAAAAAAAAAGTGAACCCTGAACTTTGAACCCGCGGTGACCCCGCGGTGACCCCGCGGTGACCCCGTGGTGACCCCTGGGTGACCTTTGAACCCTGAACTTTCAACTCTAGTTAAAAATCGAAAATGTGCACATGACCCCGTGAACTTTGAACCGACCTTTGACCCCTGGGTGAACTTTGAACCGTAAACTTTGACCTTTGACCCCTAGCTAATTACGTTTTTTTTTTTTTTTTTTAAACCGGCATAGCAGAACGATCCATGGTCTTCAGATGCCGCGCTGTCGCCATCTCCTGGTCAGTTAGTGAAATGCTTTTGCTGATGTTTTTTTTTCTCTCAATTAAAACAAATCAATTAGCCAGTTGGTTTTCTTTATTTAATATCTATTATCAGCCAAAACCAAATTGTGAATCAGTCACCTAGGCTATAGCAGAACAAACAATCCATGGTCTTCAGATGCCACGCTGTCGCCATCTCCTGGTCAGCTAGTGAAATGCTTTTGCTGTTTTTTTTCCCTCTCAATTAAAACAAATCAATCAGCCAGTTGGTTTTCTTTATTTAATCTCTGATATCAGACAAAACCAAATTGTGAATCAGTCACCTAGGCCAGTGCTTCTCAAATAGTGGGGCGCGCCCCCCTTGGGGGGCGCGGTGCTATTCCTGGGGGGGCGCGTGTGACCCTGGGGAACAGGCTTTTTTTTTGGCAGTACTAGAATAAAGTGTAATTGCGCGTTTACTACAGCAGGGGGCAGTGGCGCTCTCATTGTTACTTCTGTCACGTTTGCGACAGTGCAACATTTTACGACTTACAAGACAAGTTAGGATAGTCACGGTGGGGAGGGGGGGCGCGAATAGTTTTCTTCTTGCTAGGGGGGGGCGTAACAGAAAATAATTGAGAAGCACTGCCTTAAAGGGTGTTTTGCAAAGAACAATGGTCAAAATACCTTCAATCATTGGAAGCTTTTAGAGGCTGTTATTTCTGCAAAAGGAAAATCTACTACATATTGATGCAAGTTTTCTGTTGGGGTTCCCAAATTTATGCTTACCTTTAAGTGATGACTGCACACTTTCTGACATTTCAGAAACACTTCCCCTTTTCCACTGAGCTAGTTTGCAATTTTTTATTCCAACATGATAACATTATTTGTCTGGTTACATCAATATTACCTCAAACGCGTTTCCTCTGCAACTTTGTTCAGCCTTGCTGTCTAGCGACAAACATTGCATTTCAAAAATATGTCACTTCAGCCACCAGCAGCAATTTTCTATTCCAACTATGATAACTTTACCCTTTGTCTCGTTACTTCAATATGTACAAGATGGTTTGGCATATTTTGTGACTTTGTGGTTTATTTGACCACCCAGGACGGATCTTTCTTGATGGCGTCGTTCTCTGGGCCCAAGATGGAAACGCCGTACGTCTTGCTGCCGAGGGTCAGGTACCTGCAGCAAACAAGTTGTAATCCATCAAATTCTGTGACTTTTTTGTTGTTGTTGTTTTACTTGAATTTTTATTTATTTATATTTCAACTGAATTTTTCTTTGAATTATTTTTCTTTGAATTGAATTTCTATTAAATTATTTGCATTTCATATTACGATTACATTAGTTTTTTCGTTAAGTACGGCTACTATTAAAAAATAAAGGAGCTGAATGTTTTGTTTATTTTGGGAGGCCAAAACCAATGAATGAATGGCTAGTTTGAGAAGAAAGGCTTGAGCTCAAACCTCTCAGCTACGTCCAGTAGGTTTTCCCGGGTGACATGGACGAGTCGTTCGCGGTGCCGCTGCTTCATTTCGTCTGTGATTCCGCTCAGGAATACGGACATCCCTGCATCCAAAACAAAAACATCAAGTCAAGTGCTCGACTCGCTCGGCAGCCTTTAGCTCGCCTCCCGTGGCTTCAAAATGGGGCAGTTGCCATCGGTTACCTTTGCTGGAGGGTGCCACAGGCGAGTCGACGGCGGAGAAGATGGACAGTTTGGCTTCGTCGATGTCCTGCTGGGTGAACCTGCTCGACTTGGCCCAGTCGACACCCTTGCCGAAGGCGGACAACGTCTGGACCGAGTTTGGATCCCTTTGAAACGCCACAAAGAAGGAAAATTAAAATTGGTTTAAGATTTGACTGGCAGCATTCAAGCAAACGAATCAACTCGGTACCTGTAAGAGTAAAATGAGAAGAGGCCGCCTCCAGCCATTTTGGCTCCACCCCCGTAGGCTCCACCCTTCTCTCGGATCTCACCGTGGAGAAACTTGGCCGTCATCATCCTTGCCAACACGCAGAGGCTGGCGACAGATAGAAAGTTGCTCCAAAGTCATTCCCCACATAATGCCAGCATTGTCAGAATAGTCAAAGAAATTCTCCACAAAACCTGGCATAGTCTTTGTGGCTGTAGGGGACAGTGCGGATGGACTCGCTGACAAAGTTGACAGGAAATGGCAGCTGGAAGAAAGTCTTCATGTGACAAGGCTGGAAATTCGAATCCTTGAAAAGAAAGTGAGCCCAATTAAGGATTTGCTGGAAACGGAATTTTGGGGCCGAATTTTCCCAAAAGTCAGAAAAGGATGGGCAAATGAAAACAAAGACCTACAGCCACGAGTGTCTTGCAGGCTCCAGAGATGTTGTCGACATCTAGCGGCCTCTAGTGGAGAGAAAAAAAAAAACATTAGCCTGACCTCAGGCTCTTTCCACCCACAAAGTGGTCCAGTCACTCTCTTACCTGGATGACGTTTGGTCGCACGGCTTTGAAGCGCTTCCTCTTGTCGGCCACGTCCGTCATGAAGTTCTCCAGGTGGAGCACTGACTCGGACGCCCCCTGGGGCGTGGCGTTGACGGCACACCTGTAGAGATGTCCGCATTAGGTTTGCCACCCACCTCAGACTATGAATGCCAGACAATGAGCGGCACCTCATATTTTCAGGGTTGAGAAGGTGCTTCTTGATCCTGGGCAGCGTGCGGAGGACCGGGGTCAGGTCCGACATCTCGGCTATCCTCTTCATGAACTTCACCTGAGGATCACAACAGTGAACGGAGAACATTTTTTGCTGGCACTGCTTCAAATAAAACAACCACAGTTAAGGACATTCTCCAATCGGGCTACCTGGTCCATCCCGTCAAAGGTTTCGAGGAGTTCTCCGGCTGGCGTCAGAAGGTGTCCGGCCCGTGTCATGGCGTAGATGTGGCCGGCGTCGGAGATCCCGTTGGCCAGCTCTTGCGCGGACATCATCACCAGCACCCGCAAGCGCTCCGGGTCGTCAAAGCGAGGGCTGTTGAAAATCTCCGCCCACAGCTGCAACATGTCGGCGAGGTTCCTCTCCAAGCAGGAGGAGGACAGGAGGACTCCCTGACAGACAGTGGGGATGAGACGGCAATGGCCTAATTTGGGGTCGGGCGAGTCGAGCCAACCTGCTCAAACACGTCCATGTGGGCGCAGTCGGGGATGACCTGAGGGGACACGGACATGTCGCCCGTCTTCAGCTCCATCTGCTGAGCTTGCTGCCGGTAGTCCAGAGAGCCACAGCCCATCCTGAATGAACACACCCAAAAATGAAGGACAAAAAAAATGGTGGCTAAATTGAGTGAGCGGCTGGTGTGACGCCAACTGACTTGGTGATGACGCTGCAGAAGAGCGGCACATAAAGCTTAAGGTCCTCTGGCAGCGTGTTGAGGCTGCACATGGCCCGGAAATACACCAAGCCGTTGGTGGGCTGCTCACACAGCTGAAGCGGAACACCACCTGGGCATCAGCACAGAAAAAAATTAGTTTGATGGTCACGAAAGAGAGCCTTCCACGCGGCGCCGTACCCGCTTTGGTCATGTGCAGAGGCGTGACGGCAAGGGTGGGCGCGATGTCCGACACTTTGAGCGTGGGCAGGCATGAAGCGTCCTGTGTCTTGCTTTGAGCTGCCAGTAGCTGAAGACCTGACAAACAAAGAGGACTCGTCTCGAACGCCGCGATGAAGAAGAATCCTTCTTGTGAGCGATTGTCAGCACCTTTCTCATAAATGTCCTTCTTGTCGCTATCAGACAGCGCGGCGATCTTCTCCCGGAGTTTGCGCTCCTCGGCCGAGACCTGCTTGTCCAGGTAGGAGTCGTCGGGACTCATGGAGAGCGTGAGTCGGTGGCTGTTCTCCTGGATGACGCAAAGAAACGCAAGGAGCTGATAGAATGCATTGACTTTGAATTTTCATTGAAGGCATTGAAGACAACCCTGCCTGAAATTCCCACTTGCCCTCACACCAACCTTCAAGTAGTGCTGGACTTTGTCCTGGAGGAAACGCGGGTTCTCCTGCAGGGCTCGTCGAAATTCGCGGATGCTATTGTTGATCTGTAGGAGGTCCACTGGGTCGCCGTCGTGGTTCCAGGAAGACGCTATATACTGCACCAGCAATCAGCTCCAGATTAACAAAAACAAACCCGGCCGCCTCGGAGGCATTGGGGTTGGTCGGCCGACGCTCACCGAGGCCAAAGCGAGGCCAAAGTTGCTGGACTGGTGCTTCATTTGGATCTCCGTCTTGTGCAGGAGCGCCTCGATCCTCTCGTCCTCAAAGCCGCTCCTGATGAGGGGCGGAAGGCAGACGGGTGACAAAAGACTTCTCCACCGACACCGAGATGAAAGAGACGAGAAAGTTCCCACGGGCGCGCCCCCCCTCGTTTCCACTTACTCGATAATGCTGTCCACGGTTTGGCGGATGATGTTCTTGACTTTGTCGGCGTCGCACTCGGCGATGCCCTGCAGGCCGATGCTGAAGGACGCCTCCTTGGTGCTGCCGTCGTATCTGCCCGGGGCAAAACAACAGCGCCGTGTCACCGCACGGAAACCGGAACTTTCCTTGCAGACTTTGCTCTCCTCCTGCTCGTCTCACCCGACCACCGAGGAGAAGTCCGTTCCGATTTTGGGTTCGATGAGAGCTTTGTAGAAGGGAGCGTTGGGACCAGATGTCATCAGAGCAGACAGCAGGCTGAGGGTGAAGGCTTCGAAGGTGTCGGTGATGCTGTGGAGCAAAACGAACGCATCTCAATGTCACGGCAACGGGCGCGACGCTCACTTCAAAAAGCAAGATTTGCGGTCGTACTCTCCCAGCTTGTAGCTGACACACAGCGTGCTCTGTCGCGCGGCGTCGGGAGCCATCGCGTCGGGACTGCACGTCACGCGCTCTTCTCTCTGCACAGCGCGAGAAACAGACCTTCCATCTCATCCTTCACATTCAGCATCCTCGAGACTATTTGGCGAGCTCACCGGACTGGCCCAGGGCGGCTGAGACGGGACGCGGGTGTTGGTCTGGATACGTTCAAATTTGGAGAGCGCTTCCTGGTCAATCTGCTTCAAGTGTTGCTCCAGAGGAAGGTCGCCGTACGTGAAGAACCTGAACCAGTGGACGCGGAAGCGGGAGAGCCCAGGACAGAAGTTTGGAGACTCAAATTAGGAGGCCATGTGGGACAAAAAAACTGAGCGGAAAACGTGTGTCACCTGGCATTGCTGGGGTGGTAGTGCGTGGCGTGGAAATCCTTGAGCTGCTCCCAGGTGAGGTCAGGGATGGCCAGCGGCTCTCCGCCGGATACCACAGAGTACGTGTGGTCCGGATAAAGTTTGTTCTGGAGGTGCTGAGCATATAGGCGCTCGTTGTCTGACTGCCAACAAGCAGAAAAAAAGGGCCAACTTCACTCGGATCGTTTCCATTTCAGGTTAGGAAAGGGGATATGGACTCACAAAGGCTCCTTTCATCTCATTGAAGACCACACCTTTGAAGACAAGAGGCGAGCTGGCGTCGGCAGGGTCTTCGTTCTCCAGCCTCCAGCCCTCCTGCCTGGAAAGTTGTCGCTTGTGACGCCACAGGAGAGAATACAGAAAGAAAAAAAAAAAACACCACCACAAGACGTGAACGCTCACCAGAAGTCCTGCTCCCGTAAGCACGGGAAGAACACGGCGTCCAGGTAGACCGACAGAAGATTCTGGAAGTCTTTTGCGTTCTGCGTGGAGAATGGATACATGGTGTAGTCGCTGGCTGTGGGCAAGGAGACAGCAGTCACTTTAATGGTTGGGTTCAAAAACTTAAAAAGAAAATAATAAAAAAGATTGTAATGATCAGCGAGAAATCGGATATCAATAAAATGAATGATCAGGGCGGCATATGTACCTGTGAAGGCGTTCATGAAGGTGCACAGTGACCTGTTGAGCATTTTGAAAAAAGGGTCTCTGCACGGATACTTCTGGGACCCGCACAGCACCGTGTGCTCCAGGATGTGAGGGACCCCCGTGCTGTCCATGGGGGTGGTCCGAAACTGCACGCTGAAAATGCAGAAAGACCAACATGGCATAGCAACACGTGATATTTTTGGTAGTGTCTTTTTTATCAACCTGAATAGATTGTTGGGATCATCCCTTGCAGCATGCAGGTACTGAGCTCCTGTTCTGTCGTGAGTCAACTTGATGGCCGTGAGGAACAACTCGGGGACTGCCACAACCTGCAGCAAAAAGACACTGACATTTTATCCTGGTTGTGTATGCCTGCAAATGTCATGTTTGGATTTTTTTCCCCTCAGCGATTGATACATTTTACCAAATAAAGGAAGCATCGTACCTCTTTAACTGTAAATCCGTGAATTTGTTGGCCTGCTGTGTATTGATGAGCCTTCTCTCCTGCTGCTGCTGCTGCTGCTGCTGCAGTACTCCTCCGTCTCCATGACAGATGCAAGCCCTTTAAACTAGTTTAAGGGGAAAAGGTTAAGATAAACTTGAGTATACTCTCAAACAAACCATATGCAGAATTTTTCACACTGGCCTCAAATATGCTCCACATTACACCGAAGCTAACTGTAGTGACCTATAATGGTTCTAGTTTTCACGCTCACAAAAAGTGTCCTTGAATTCAATCAACCAATCAATCAATCAATCTTGTGCTGACTTTAAAATATAAAATAAAATATCAGTTTTCTCTTCAAGCATAAGTTATTCTTCCCGATGTCCCTAATCGTTTACTTAAACCTATTCATCGATTAAAATAATTTAATATTTCCTTCGCGGACTGTCTGTAATTACACTATCCCTCCACGATAAATGACAGGCCTTACTAAATGTCCACAAATATCCACTTTTCAATTGTGTGTTTAAACTAACAATCATTATTTTAAAACCTCGATCACGATTCCACCAAGCTAAATAGTCCCCGCTGTCACTGTTCATCACAACATATGTAGCCTCGGTAGCCAATGCTCATGCTAGCTGACTTACCGAACATTTTGAAGTTTCGCGAGCACCGTCTTTGTCTGGCGAAACATGGCGAACTAAAAGTATGTTGTGTTCATAAACTGCTACGTCCTCTACGTTTGGCAGCAACATACACTAATATTAAGACACAAAACAATTTTGTCGGTCAAGTTGCATCACTGCATCCCGTGTCCTCTCATGCCGTGCGACTTAGTAAACGGAGCGGCCATGCTGGAGTGAGGGAGCAACATCTCGACGCTGATTTCACAACACATGGAACTTCGATATTTAAAATCCCGCACCCGTCCAGTACTCATAGAAATCTACGGTGCCGCTATTTGACGTTTGTGAATGACACAAAAGCATCCCTACTTGTGATTGGTCAATTTCAAGAGTGGCAACACATGATTGGCCAAAACCTCTTTAGCTAGACGGATCGGTTAAAAAAATATATATTTTCCTAATATACTTTTTGGGAAAGGGGAATTAAAAAATCAATATTATAATATGTTAATGTGAATATTTTACAATTTATAGAGTGATAAAACAAATAGTTTAGGTGGAGTTTATTTAAATGTAGTTTTACCATATTTCCAGCAGATGTCACTGTATAACAATTTTATTCCCTTCTTGAGTCCTTCCTTCTGAATAATTTCTTTAGTTTCTCGTTGCAACGTAACGCATGTAGTTGTAAGGTTCAAATCATCAAAATTAAACAGGCTTATCTATATTTTACATCGTAAAACTCCAATGCTGCTTGTACTGGGTTGAGAAATGAAGAGGAGTGTATTACAAAACAGTATTGCATTCAAGTAGCATTGTATGCAGTATCTGCAGGTATAGCTAATGAGCCCAGATCAATTCTCAGTCAAAAACAACTGCATGGATCATTGTCAAAGAATATGTAATGTACAGTATTTTAATCATCCTCGGGAAAGGCCTAAACAGTCCCTCTTGTGGTACACATGTGTACTGTAGGTATTAATCATTTAGCAGCGAGCGAATTGCCAACCTGCTCTCCTTAGCACTTAGGGTTTTTGTTTTTTTACAGGGTTTTTTACGTTCCCCTCCCTCCCACCTCCGTCGCCGCGACCAAAAGCACTCGGCGCATTTTTCACA
This sequence comes from Syngnathus typhle, assembly GCF_033458585.1. Taxonomy (NCBI): domain Eukaryota; kingdom Metazoa; phylum Chordata; class Actinopteri; order Syngnathiformes; family Syngnathidae; genus Syngnathus; species Syngnathus typhle. Next base: position 9,247,194 of record NC_083750.1, on the reverse strand, counting down.
CCGAGATATCGCAGATGATTGCGGCCGAGCTGACGGAAAACAGCTTCTGGAGGCCAGAGGTACTTAAAACGCCAGTTGAACAAAAGATTTTACGGTCAAATCAATGAAAGCGCAGCGAGGAATACAAGCGGAGTTAATGAGACGAGACACAGATTGTTGGACAAAGCAAGACGAGGCAAACAGATCCATGATGTGAAGGTCAAAGGTCACATGATATCTCAAATGACAACGCACGCCACATGGTACGTAGCCACAACGCAATGGTAAAAAAGTCAGGCTGCTGTGGCATGACGGCGTCGTTCGCGTCAATATTTGTGGCATAGTGCCAACTAATTGCAGCCCTGAGAACAAGAATGATAAAAATCACAATGAGAAATGTGCAACTGCTCTTTGGAGATATTTCCCGCTAAAATGTCTTATTAGGCGTCTAATGAATAGCTTAATCGTATTCAATATTCATTTGCTTGGAGGCTTGAAGTCCCAGCAGGCGCTTAGATCGCTATCAGCGCTGCTATGAGCTCACCAGAATTTTCTTTCTGAGACATTCTTTTCATTAGGTGTGCATTGTGGATGGAAATTTGGATCCCATCTGCCTCCTCACCCCTCCTTCCCCACTCACCCGTGGGGCCAATTAGGGCGCGGGGGCTAAACGAAGCGTGCCGGCAAAGTGTGTTTACTCTGAAAACTGCCCGGTAATTTGGAGAGCGTCTACATTCAGAGCCTGGAGGACTTTCATTTCCATCCTGCGAGTTTTTTTTTTTTGTGTTGCTGAATGACACGTTCACACAAACGCACATCGCGGCCATGAATATAAACAAAAGCTGATGAACTAACTCACAGACAGTAACTAAAGGACTAACAAACTGCCTACTCAACCAGCTGATTGAAAAACAAACAAAAATGACGAGCTGGGCCTATTTACTGACCGACTGACGGAATAACTGATTGATTGAGCAACTAACAAACCCACAGACAGACTGACTTTTGATGAACCAACTTGTCTAGGTAAGCAAACAAACTGATGATGCCCACTGACTTCTATGCAAATGAAGCTTCATGTCCAAGAGGGCCTCCAAACGGAGACAGAATGTCGAGCGGCATCCTCATGCGTCTTTTCTTTCCCTTTGGCTAAATTGCGCTTTTGTCGCGACGCCTTCACACCTGCTGCGTCTCGCCCGTAACCTTGTTGCATATTTCATGCGGCCCGCATGTTTCTGTGTCACGTTCTACAAAGCCAAGGCGGAGGAGGAGGAGAAGGGATGTTCTGGCACCTACTTCTTTCCTTTTATTGTTTTGCATCAACATGCATGCACAACAAAGTCAATTAAGGTTGCGCAAAATCAATGCAAATATCTTTGTTCTGAACAACCACTTTGCATATTTAAATGGTCGACTTCTTCTAATTACTTTGAGCGTTTCTTTTCCAAAAGCGGAATGTGAGATTTATTTATTATTCACTGGCTTAACTTCTTTGAAGGAGGATTTTTTCTGATTTCATAAACTTGATGTGCTGCCATGCAGTCGGCGGAAAGTTTTCATTCGCACCTTTTTCTCACCTCACGTTGCCATGGAAACAGGCTGGCACATACACGCACGCACACACGGGTGCACAGACACAAACGTGTGCCAGTCAACGTATACGTATGTGCGTGCATGTGTGTGCATGTTCATCACGTACGTGTGTGTGTGTGTGTGTGTGTATGTGCGCGCGAGCAAATAGCTCCCGGCATATTTGTATTGATCTGACTGTCTGCACTTGTTTGTACACGTGTGTGTGCTCATATCATGTGACTCACTGAACTGCGTGCGTGCGTGTGAAGGCGACACACGGGCAAGAATAAAAAGAAGGCAACTGATGACTTTCTGACGGAACAAATGAACAAGCAGATGCAGATGCGTGTGTGTGACATTTCAGCCCTTAAAAAGGAAGGTTTGATTTGACCACACATACACACACACAAGCACGCGCAGTCAATTAACCCCAGTCAAGTGCTGCCTCAGGGGAATGCGGAAATACAACCGAGGTGCATTTGTGGAAGGTTTCATGTTTGTTCTTTTCTTTTTTTTTTTCTATTAATACTGCCACCTACGCGCAAGTTGTCATGTCAAACACAGTTTGCACAACGATTCCGATTTACACACAAAAAAAACCATGGGGATTGCCGTAAATAGAAATGATCTGTTGCAGGTTCAAAGTGTGGCCATCTTAAAGCCTTTGTTGCGCGTGCGGAAGTTTCACGTCAAATTGCGAGAATGGTCGGCTGCGGATCATTCGGACTCGTCTTGGTGTGTTTGCAAGCTGACGAGAGGCATGACACCAGATGACAAGGTGTTGAGCAAGGTGCCGATGAGGCTAAAATGAGTCCGAAAGGATACTTGTCATTACGGCTAGGAACACTCGAAGTCAATTTGATATGATGCAAGCTCGTACTTGTGCAGAGAGACATTTCCATCTGCCGCTGATTTGTTTTTTTTTCATCTTTCTGCTATCATCTGTACACCATCTCGCCGCCTTCATCCGAGCTTGTCTCGCCATCTTCTCTTCATCTCGGCATCATCGTGGCCTTTGTCGCTTCCTGTTTGCTGCCACTGTGCCAAATATGGACACAAATCCTCTCTGGCTTTCTTTTTGTCTTTCACCCTTCTTATTCACAAACACACACGGACATGCATGCACACGTAATTGTACACGCGTGTGTCTGAATTAGCCTGCCGAAGCCGCCGGCGACTTTCATCTTAATAAGTGGATTGTTTATGCGCCTATGAGCCAAATGTTGCCGCGTCGCTCATTACTGCTGAGTGGGGAGGGAGGAGTCTCCCGAGGCTACACACAAACACACACACAAACTATAGTGTCCACAATAGTAAAATATGTCAAGGATCACTGGCGGAGCTAGAGGGGGAGGGCTGCAGGGGCACTGACCCCCCCCTGGAAATATCCTTGGAGCACCCCAGTGGCAGGACCGATACGAAATGACTTTTGATTATTTACCAAATGATTTCGATTTTGCACAAATGTTTGCACACCTCTGCTGGGGAGGTTTCTTCTTTCAACTTGCCACACTACACGATTAGCCTACAAAGTGCAAAACTTTTGACTTTAGCTTTGATCACATCGCTAACGACGGCATCACGTTAGCTGCCGATCCAGCCCGGTCCGCTCCACCTGCGAATGATGAGTGGAGCACTCGCACGTATGTACGCGTGCACGTTCTCATGCCGACATCTGTTTGACTTTGGCCTGTCAAGGGCTGAAGGGATGAAAGCACCCTGGCGCCTCTGAATCCCACTTCAGTCGGAATGGCAAATATAGACGAGATGCCACAACATGCCGTACACCGGCGCCTTCGATCAATGGGGCGAATTAAGCTAGCTAGTATAGAATGTACTGCAAAAGACACACCGCCATTGACGTCTTTTTTTTTTTTTTACTTTGCGGTTTATTCCAAGCTGTTATTAGATATGTATTTCCATTGTGTGACTGGCAAGTAACAATCATGTTGGTTGTTTCGCTAATTTCAATTTAACTTTGTATGTTTTCGAGTCACGTTCATTTAGTAGTTTATCCTTGATTGCTCGGACAAGGAACAAGGACTAGGAGGGAGGAACAAAGACTAAATCATTTCGTCCGCTTGATCATTTTTTGAGCCGAGGACAGCGGGTCCACACCGTGACGCGCTGACGATCATCTCTGCGGGGTAAGGTTGCCGACTTGCTTTTACGACGCGTCCTTTTTCCAATAAAGCACTAAAGCGGCAAGCGCATCCCAGACCGCCGCCCGGACGAGCCCGCCAACCTGCGAGTAAAACGAGTAACATCCCTCCAAGGCCGAGCCGCCTTCCTAATTAAAGGCATAAATTCTTACGCCACCTCCTCCCCTGCAAAGACAACTGCAGGAAGATAAAAAGGAAAAGAAAAAAAGGGGGACTCGACGGAAAAACACTCCAAAGTCCTCGCGGGGAGCCTTGCTGTTCCCATAATGCTTTGATGGAGGAACACACCTGAATTTAAACGACAGAAATAAGACAAAACTACTCAAAAGAATCAAAAGAAAATGTCGGCGCTTGGTCTTGTCGCGTGTGTCAACACATCGATATAACATAATGCTACAAGCAAAATAAACAATCCACAAATCATGTCCACTCGGTCACCTTATGTCATACTAATCTGGTCATGTGACCACTGGTCAGATGTCCCACTGAACTCCAACTTGGAGAATAGAAATCTGCAGAAAGGCTACATGGAAGAAATCCGCAAAGTTAAAAGAAAAACATTGGCTCCCCACACACAAACATCTCACCGATATTTTGATCAAATGTCATCGCAGCGTGATCAAGTCATCTCAAAGTAGGAATTCTTTCGGTTGAAAATGTTGCTTGCGCCTTCAGGTGACGTTACGTGTAGTCTTTCACTTTTAGCACCCGCGTCGCTTTGTGTCAAAACGTCACCGGAAGCAACACGTAAACAGGAATAGCTGTCGTAAAATAAAAAAAAGAAATAAAAAATAAAAAAGTCTCGGCTCGCCTTGAGACATTTTTACCTTTTACGCTCTATTTCGCTGACCTTCTGTTTTTGTTGTTTTTTAACACCTTAATCTGGACCCCCGCATCACTTTGATGGAAAGTTCCGGAATGGGGGAAAAAAAAAACGGATGAAGAGCGGCAGGTAGCCTTGGCGGCTGGCGTTCGAGTGCCGCCCATGACTTTATAGCTTATTTCGCCACGCTGAGGAAGCGCCATTTAACGCAAAATCAATGAGCTTATCGCTTCAGTCATAAAAGTGGGAATGAGCGAGCGCTTTTGACTGCCTAGGGCTGACGACAAAGACCTCCAGCCTTTTCGAGCGAATCTCATTGAAAATCGACAAGTAAAGCAATCTCCAGTCGGACGGCATTCAAAAATCGACAGACAAATTCCTAGAGTCCCGATAGTTCTATGTCGGTGACTGCCGAAATCAACAGAGGTCTTACGAGAGGATCCCCGAGGATCGGGAAGCCTCAAACTTGTCGTTTTGAGTTGGAGCTCGCTCAAAATCAAGTCAATAATCGCCCTCGACCATCTTCATTTCAAATCGACAAGGTGTGATGAGTACAATTGATAACAGCTTAAAAACGAAAGCAGCAGGCAGCTCAGTCCGGCCTTCATATCTTCCCTAATTGAGGCGGCCCGCAAAGCTAATTAATTAGCAATTATGCGCTAACGGCGTTCATTGACGAGCCCCGCTAGCGCCTGTTAGCTCCCAATAAATACTGATTAGCTGGCGCCGATCGCTAAGTAGCTCATCGCTAACGTGCTCGTTAAGGACGGCTCAGACAAAATGAGGCCGCCTGAGATTATTTCACGCGTGGACGGCCGCTTGGCTAGACTTCTTCTGGATTCGTTTTTGAAAGTCACATAGGGAGCTTGAATGGATCTGGATTCTGCCAATCCACATTTTGAACGTCTCTGGATTCATTTTGACGCCCGCGTAGCTTCGCCTGCGTCCATTTAGCTCGATTCGGACAGTTGTCGTTTACTTGTGCTTGGGGCCATTTTGACGTTTTTACAATCCTGAACTCTTGGTGTTTTCTCGCCTTATTTTTGCTATTTAGCAAAGGCAAAACTTTTGCATCCTCCCCAGAGTGACTTCAACTTTGAGGCCTGACTTTCCCAACCCATCGACTGGCGCAGGTGGGCGGGTGCCAAGAAATCTTTTTGATCCAAACTCACTTTTTGTCAGAGCACGACATCAAATAAAGGGAATTATTAATGCGCCATCACACGTTTGCGCTCACATCAACTCGTCATCTTCCACGTGTGTATGCGCATTGTGTGTGTTCAGAGTTGGAGGTGAAAGGCTGAGAAACCGTTTTGAAATTCCAGAAGTCTTCTAACCTAATTGAATGAAACCTAATCTAATCTAAATTGATGTAATTACATTTAATTTAAATTTAATAGAATTTGATTCATCACCTTTTATTAATGAGTGTCAGGTCAAAAATGTGTGACACAAGCACATCGCTCGGAGCAGGGTGCGTCCGTTGGATCCGAAGACTTGCCTCGGCGCCCGACGGAGCTTGTTGGTACGATGGCCGTCAAGCGTATGGAAAAAGCCAAATGGCAAAATCCATAAAGTCATTTTGGAGAATGTCAGCCGGCATCAGCGTATCGATCCTCGCGGGTAACTAAATCCAGTCGTCAAGCGACCGCAGGAGCGTCCGGCGGCCAGATATACAGCTCGCCGTCGGGCGGGGGGCTGGCCGGGGGCTTACGAGCCCGCCGTTCAGTCCCCGCGTCACATGAATCAAGCCAATTGTGCGGCGGCGGCCTCGTAAACACAAGGTCGCTCGGCTCGGAGCGGCGGCGGGATGGAGATATAAAGGCCTCGTATATATCCCAACAAGGCCTCGGGTCAGCGCAAACATCACCTTGAGCCCCCCCCCCCTCCCCCCTCACTCACTCGCTGGCATTCTTTATTGCCGGTTGCCATGACGATGCCGACGCAGTCTCCAGGACGATTACCGCGTAGGTGTTTAGCCGAATTTGGCGACTTGGCAGACTTCGGACCCAACGCGTTTGCTTTTATACTCCTCAAGCGGGTGGGCATACGTGTTTGGTGCACGTCATCGTATTTCATTCTGAGAAATGACAACAGCGTGCAGCGGGAGACCCAGTTTGTCGGACGCATAATTATGTTTTTCTGTCAGCACGTTTTGATTTTTTAAAAAAAGAAAGAAAATATTGTCAGAGTGAGAAAATTATTCAAATTATTATTATTATCATGAAGTCAGAAAGATGCCGGGTCCTGCACGTTAACTTCCCTATTGTGAATGTTTACATTTAAGTGTGTGCGCCTGAGTGCATGTTTACTGTCAAGTGAAGAAATGGAGCAGCAAAAAGTCTGTCGCCTCACTGTCGTTACATAACGACTATGTCCAGCATCCGAGGCCCAAAATAGCGCCACTGCCTGGCCTAGGAGGGGAGGGGCAGGGGGTCGGTCTCAAAGCAGACCAAGTACATGGGGAGGTTAAAAATATCAATCAAAATATCAATCATACAATTGCAACCCATATAAACAATATAAAATTATCATGTTTGTGATATTAAATACAAATGGATACAAATCACACAAAGGAAGAGGCCCTCACAAGAATTGCATTTCACAAATTGCATTTCATATATTGCACAACACATACTGCTAGCAAGGTAGCGATGACTTTGGAGGCTAGTCTACACAAGCGACTAGGTAACACTCACTCGCTCGGCGGCTCCTATAGAGCCTTCATACCTGTTGCAAACTTTCCTTCTCCAGCCTGCGACGGCCAATCGAGCGCGCCGGTCACGTGACCACACGACATTCCACTTAATAGCTAAACGGTAGTACTTTAATATTAAACTAATCACACTAAACGAAATTAGAAGTTAGATTGGGAATACTTTTTTTTTTTAGCGTGATATAGGACAGAAATGCATGAGACTCACCTGAGAGCAAGTCAGTTTTTGGAGTTCACACCAACAATCAAAGGCTAACAATGCCATAAATTGCATATTGATATTTTGTACATGTCCTCAGTTGCAGACATACAGTCCAATGAAACACACACATGCAAACAATGCAATTAAGTGTGAACTAAGATCCCAGTCCAAAAGTGAAAATATGTCTGAGTGTGTGTGCACGTGTGCACAAATAAGTGTGTGTATGTGACAAGTGACAACTAAATTACGGTCCCTGGGCGATGCATTTGTGGTTCAGGCCCATGATAGCATGATAGCATGTTATTAGCGTAGCACACACACACACACCTGATGGCTGCTGTCAGCTGAATGCATGAGCGTGTGTGTGTTTGTGTGTGTGTGAGAGAGAGAGAGAGAGAGAGAGAGAGAGAGAGAGACAGAGAGAGAGAGAGAGAGAGAGAGAGAGAGAGAGAGAGAGAGAGAGAGAGAGAGAGAGAGAGAGAGAGAGAGAGAGAGAGAGAGAGAGAGAGAGAGAGAGAGAGAGAGAGAGAGAGAGAGAGAGAGAGAGAGAGAGAGAGAGAGAGAGACCAAGTAACAAGTGCAGGTGGACTCTGACTTTTTGTTCTTTTGTTTTGTGTGATCGCAACCACAGACTTGACCACAATTTTTAGTAGATATGCTTTTTTTTCTTTTAATTAAAAAAGAACATTGTCCATAAGGACACTACATGACAACCTGAAACTAGTACATAGATCCAAATGGCGAGTGTGTGTGTGTGTGTTCAGTTTTTTAGTTTTTAGTAGGCTACATCATCAGTTAACAGCATCCTCATGTTGGCGTCTTCATGCTACGCTACAACCGCACGACGACAAAATGAATACTCTTTAATCCAATAAAAGCTTTTTTTAATCCACTTTCTCATAAAAAAAACATTCGTACACATTCTGCGCATTTTACAAAACAAAGTAAAAACACAAGCGTCACATTTGATCATCCAAACAAGTCACATGGCAAATAAAAAAATAAAAATAATACTTGTGAGTGCTTTCAAAAACATTTTAACATTTTTTTTTAAACAACACCCACATGGTTTTCTTGGTCCCCGGTTGAAAAAGGGCCTTGTTGGAAAATGTCTGCAACAAAAAACACTTTTGCTTTGTCAAGCTCGCCAAGTGGAAGAACAAAAAGAAGCAAAACAAGGGACAATGGCCGCCCTCATCTTGTCGAGCATGAGGCTCACGCTTGTTGGCGCGCCACAAGTTGCGCTTTTGTTAGCCTTTAGCTTAGCTTACATCTGCGAGATGAGCCAAAAGCCTTCCCCAATCTGTGCTCAACTCCCCATTCAAGATGTAAGTTTTTGTCTTTTTTTTTTTTTGTCAAAAATCAAAATGGCAACATCACAAGATTAAAGTCATATCATCAAGAAAGGTTGGGAAAATGACACGATGCAAGTTTGTGCATCTTTTATTTTGTTGCCGTAAGCTACAAATGGTCAACGTTGCAATCAATGGTCAAAACGACAAACCGCTCGCGCACTTTGTCAGCGTCTGATGAGTCCAGAAAGAAACACATCAGCAAAAAATTATCGCATAGTCAGAATCGTTTTGACGAGAAAATCAAAATTGGATCTTTTGGAGAATAAGTTTAAAATGTTCTAGATGAAAGTCATTTTATTCCTGTGGAAAAAGACGTAACATTACAAATGAGTCAAAATGCCAAAATTGAAATGTCAAAATTTACAAGGAGGAAAGTCACGTAAATTATCTTTTGATTTTTGAAAGCTCTCTCCTTTAGAGTGAGGAGAAGGTTTACTACTCAGTAGCAAATCCCAGAAGTTCCACCCACGCATTCCCGTCTGACTCAGTTGGGGGGGGGAGAAAAAAACAAACATGAAAATGTCTATCTTGTCTTTTTGTGATTCACGCAATTTATTGTGGCGGGGTAGGAGGAAATGAGCGTCTGTAAAGCTTTTTCAACAACTACATTGCTGCACGCGCACGTGTGTGTGTGTTGTGTTGTGTGTGTGTTAAAGAGGACAAGGCCACTTGCGTAAGGCATCAGGAAGGTCAACAGTGCACTTTTTTCTCTCTCCATCTCCAAGCCAAAGAAAAAGTGAAGGCCCCAAAAGCGCTCTTAAGGGTCTGATGGTTTTTCTACAAGAGCAACATGAAGCGAGCCGCTCTCCAACCACGTCATTCTCCAAGCGCAACAAATACGAACTGACCCCCCCCCCCAACATTCACACGACATCCGCAGCCTGTGAACACGCTGCAATGTGCACGCCGGGACACTAGTTGGCAATGTAACCTTTTTTTGTTAACTGAAGCGTTGGCACAACCATGATGAATCTTTAAAACAAAGAAAAAACCACCACGCCTCTTTGAAACAAGAAAAAAACGGAATTAAAACCAAAACCCGTTTGGTGATATGCTTGATGTAGATTTAGGCAGATTTTTAGATGCCAGCCCTCCAAAGTTTAAAGGAATAATATCCCTTCATTCTTTTATGTTTGTATTTCATAAAAATGATTATTGGATTAATTTTATTAATAAAAACAAAAGACAATCATAGTTTGGGAGTCTTGTTGGATTTCTAGCAAGAAAAAAGTTTGGATTATTCAAAGATTTCTGACTGTTGCAAGATTGTTATGATGAGTTGTCTTGTCTCAAGACAAAAAATCGGTTGAAACATAAAGTTTGAATCCTAGAAGATGACAGTGAGGATTTTGGGGGGCGGGGGTTGTAGGTTTTATGAGACAAAAGTTACATCTGATCAGAATTGGAAAATAATCAGATTAATCTGAGGAGATTAGCGTTGATGGTGTTCCTTTGCAGCGTATTTGAGTGACACTGTTGGCGTTCAACGTCCGATTTTCTCTGACTTGCTTCAAAAACAAGGAAAAAGAACTTTCTGGCGTGTATCTTTTCAGACAGGTTACATCATACATTGCACATTTATGAGCTGCACCAAAACAAAACTTACTCCCTCGCTCCTTTTTTTTCTTTTTGTGTTTGTTTTAAAGAGCAGGGAGCCGTAGTTCCACCTCCAAGCTTCCAGGGGGCGCACACACAAAAAGAAAAGCCCTCGTCTGCTCTCCAGGCTTTCTTTTCATTCACTCACCATTCGAAAGACGCCATTCGTCCACCATGCACGGCGCACTTCAGAAAACCGCCGCAGGCATCCGCAGTCCAAACACTCCGCCGCCCCCCAAAAACTCCCAAGATCCTTTGGGCAGTGGTAGTAGGGAGGGAGCAGGGGCGGGTTGTGTCCCCCCCCCCCAAAAAAAAGCGTCAAACACCATACACAAATTCCTGTCCTTTCCGGAACGTTCCTGCTCCAGTTCAGCGAGGTGTCGGAGGCACTGGGTACGGTGCAAAATGAGAGCCTGCGTTGACTTCCTGCTGAGCGGAACGTCGTCTGCCGCGCTGTGCCGTCGAATGCCTCACCGGCCTCGCTGACGCCACACCGGTCAGGAAACATCCGTCCGCTTGGCCGCTACTGCCGCCTCCGCCGCCTTAGATGTGCCGCTTCATGTGCAGGGCCAGGTGGTCCGAGCGGGAAAAACACCTGAGCAAAGGATAACGTCAGATATTTCATCGGGGTAAAATCTGGGAACGCTCTGGTTAGCTAGCGCTTTCGAACCTGTCGCAGTGGCTGCATTTGAATGGCTTGGCGCCGGTGTGCTTCCTGAAGTGGCGCGTTAGCTCGTCACTACGCGCAAAGCGCCACTCGCAGCCTTCCCACGAGCATCTGTACGGCTTCTCGCCTGCCACGCAAAAGCACAAACACACGCAAGCTAGCGCGTTAGCCACCATGCGAGAACACTCAACTTGTTCCAATCACCTCCTGCTCTTATACTCTATGCATTGCTACTTTTGCTCACAATCACATGTGGAAAGTACGGCTGCATTATCATGCTTATTGTCGACGGATTGTGTAGTAGTAATCCATGTGGCGTTTGTTTTGTGACACACAACGCTACCGACTATTGCGTTGAGGAGAAAAACAAGCTACTGTGCTGTGGTATGCATCTTACGTAATGTGCATGTGTGTGTTGCCATTAAAGTCGGGGCGGGGAAGGGGTGCGCTCACATGGCCGGACAAGGATGCGAGGAATGCGACTTCCTCCGCTAATGGGGCGGCGCTGTAGCTGTAAACAGCTCGCTTGAGGGTCAAAGTTGACGAGGCTCACACGTGAAAGAAAAGCCAAAGAGCGCGAGTCTCATCTTCCCAAATGTGAGCCGTGTTTGCAGGATAAACATTGTGTGTTTGACAACATCAAAGTAGAATTTCCTCTCGCAAACGAAAAGGTTAAATCCAAAAACAAACCTATGTAGAATAAAACACACAAAAAAAAAACTTTGGGCCACATCAGAAAACTATTTGGGGGATGTGGGACAATCTTGCCCAAGAGTTCCACCAGTAGGGTCCAGGTTAAGGGGTCTGACGTCTTGCTTAAAAGGTTTCAAGACCTGTACGTACCTGTGTGGGTGCGTTGGTGCGCCTTGAGGTGCGAGCTCTTGGTGTACACCTTCCTGCATCCGTTGAAGAGACACCTGTGCACTCGCCTCCTGCCGTCGGGCGAGACTTCCCCGCCGGCGAGCCCCGCCCTCTCCGCCCCGCCCGTCCTGCCTTTCGCCGTCACGTGCTGGCCGCTACCCCACGCCCGCGGCCCCGCCGGGCCCTCCTTGGCCAGCTCAGGCGAGGAGGGCGGCGTCCCGATGATGACGGCGGCGGCTGCGCTCAGGTCCTCGGGGTTGTCGCCCAGGAGGTCGGCCAGCGAGCCGACGGGGAAGTCGAGAGCGGGCGACAGTTCCTCGGAGCTGTCCGACGCCTCGCTGCTGGCGTCCGAGTGGAAGCAGCAGCCGGCGGCGTTGTCCCGGCTCTCCGGGGGGTCCACGTCCTCCTTGGCCAGTTTGGGGTCGGCCGCCTTGTCGCCGCACGCCAGCATCAGTTTGCTCCACAGGTCCTGCTGGTTCTCGAACTTCAGCTCGGTCGCCGACACGTACGGCTCGGCCTGAAGGTAGCGCTCCAGCTCCAAGCATGTCTGGGAAACAAACACTGTCATTAATCGTAGCACACGTCGGGCGAACCAGGAAGAAGAGTGGATACGTCGATGTCACGCGAGCGGTCTGACTTTTCCAACGTAACGTTCCCGGCTGCCGTCTGCGGGCCGAGCGCTTGTAGACCTTTTAGCGCCATCAATTATTCAGCATTATGTGGATTTAATAATGCATTTGGAGGCACGGCCAGAAATAACATCGCACACCGGGGAACCGAGAGCAGGGAAGGGGGGTGAAATGGTTGTGTGTGTGCGTGATGGCGAGGACAAGTGTGTCCATAAAAAGCTCCGGCATGAATACTGCAAGATCCACTGTGGGAATGTACGCCAGGGACTTTGGAAGCGGCTATTGTGGGTCCGGCGTGGGCCAAATTCTGAAGGCAGCAGATAATTGCGAGAAGGGAATCCGCAACGGCATTCCCGGACAAAACGTGCGGAGGAGAAGAAGAAGAATGCGGACACCAAGTTGAGAGACGCATCCCACTCGGACTTGGAAGGATGCACGGCCGAGTGCGCAACTTAACTGAAGAATTTGAAGCCTGGGCCGCCTTGGGGGAGGTGTGCCTGAAGCCGTCGCGCTTCCCGTTTGAATGACAAAAAGCATGGAGAGCTTGTCGAAAGTATCCAAGCTGCAAAGTTGCAATAAAAAATTCGATGCATTCAAAGCAAGGGACGGCGGCGACATATTGCCGTTTCTTGATCTCGACCTCCGATTGCATCGATGAATGGCAAAATCACTTCGAAACCATCCAACGGCCTGAAATCTAAAGAGTCGGTCGGCATCAAGCACTTGACGATGGTGTATTTCTTGATTTCCCATCGCAAAACTCCAAAACAGTTCGACTTGGTGAGCTGAAGGAGTTCAGATTCAAGCACTTCACCATCAGTGATGTCAAAATTCAAAACGTAAAGAGCAAGCACTCATTATGATCATTGTTATGATTTGGATGCTAACTTGCATTCCTGAAAATAAAAAAAGAGTTGAAGTTTGGTAGTTTTGCCCCTCTTGCTTGCACAGCTCACTTTTGGCTGTCAGTCTGTGCGCATGCACGCGTGACAGCTCCAAGCATGCGCATGTCGACCCCGGGAACTTGCCTTGGGGGAGGTCCGATGCAAAAGGAATTCCACTACAATCTTTTGTTTTGGCACGACAAAAAAGCCATTAATGAAGGCAGCTGGGAGCTGTCAGTCGGCGCTTGTGCACGTGTGACAGATCCGCGCGCACGCACGCAGCACGAACGCACGTACGCACATCCCCGAACTTGCTTGCTCGCTTGCCTGCCTGCCTGCCTTGGGGGAGGTCCGACAGAATATTTTATTTCGCTACTATGCGAGGATTTTTTTAAACTTGTAATGATGAAAAAATTCAATTCATAAATGGAAGGTGTAGAAAAATAGTCAGACGGGGGAACTGTCAGTCAGCGCGCATATGCGCACGCAGGACAGTTGCGCATGCAAAGTTTGCACTGGCACGCACATCGCCTGCGCGCTTTGCGGATAAATGACGGGAAAAGCCATCATTAAGTTGGCGTTCAATCGACGCACCAACTTTCTGAAAATATATGTAAAAAAAGGAGAGGGGGGGGGGGGTTCCCTCTCGTGCGCTTACCTGCTGCCAATACTCCTCCAAAGACGGTAAGGCGGAAAAGTATCCGGTGTCGTGCACGATCTGGAGCTCCTGGAAGATGCTGCACATGGGGATGACGTCCATCTCAGCCGGATGCCTGGTGGTCCTACGTGCGAGCGAGCGAGCGAGCGAGCGTGCGCATGTACGTCGCGCTTGTTCCGGAGCGCAGCGCACACTGACTGAAGTCTGCTCCCGAGTGTCAGCTCCCTCTAAACTTGCGTCTCCCTCCCACCTCGCTCTCGCGGTTACAACTCCACACGAACATGCACCACGTGATGCCGTGACGTTTCATGCCGGTCCATCCAATGAGCTCCGGTGAGCGCACGACCCGCCTGCCGCTGCGGCCTGCGCCAATGCCTGCCCGCGGCCGGAGCCCCTGCCGCGGCCCAGTTGGCTGCAGAACTCAGCAGCTCCAACCGCTCATTGGGGCGCGCCGGAGATATTTTTAGGCCGCTATATATACGCGCACAACCAGGAAGCAAAACGCGAGCGGAGGTCTCTGTGAGTGCGCGGCTGGCTCGCCAGGCGCTGCTGACTCTCCGGAGGATCAGCGGCGCAAACTCAGACAGCGCAGCCGAGTACAGGCGCTCCTGTCAGGCTACTGAGAACGAGAAGGTGCCGCTAAGACCTCCGTCCACTGGAGGTCTGAACATGTTCGTCCGTCGATCCATGCATCCATCCATGCATCCATCCATGCATCCATCCATGCATCCATCTATCCATGCATCCATCCATGCATCCATCCATGCATCCATCCATGCATCCATCCATGCATCATCCATGCATCCATGCATCCATCCATGCATCCATCCATGCATCCATCCATGCATCCATGCATCCATCCATCCATCCATCCATCCATCCATCCATCCATCCATATTAACGTCAAGTAGAGAATTGTTATAAAATACTAAAAAGAAAAATACATAATATTCGAGAATAACTTGAAAAGTTGTACTTATGAAAATAAAGTTATATAATAAACCAAAGTTGTATGATAGGTAAGAAAGCATTTTTCAATAGCAAGCAATCTTACAAGAAAAGTTTTTGGAGAAAGTAATAGACAAAGGTTTACAGTAGAACCTCAAACGTCTCCAAGTTCGAACAAATTAGAGTTCGAACAAAAAATTCCAAGCTTTTGAATTCCCGAAACCGAACAAAACATTGGACTCCAAACAGCTTTCCGAGCCGGGTCGAGGCTAGCTGACGGTGTCTCCACGTCCCCAAGCGTTCCCGAAGCAACTTTCGGTTCGGCTCGACAAGATAAAGCGCGTCTCGAGGCTAGCTGATGGCGCCTCCGATTAATCAGTTTTCAATTATTTCTTATGGGGAAGAATTGAATCAGACTCCGACCAAATCAAACTCTGACCAGTTTTCTGAACCGAATTAAGGTCGAAGTCAGAATTCGAAAGAGGAAAAAACTTCAATGGGAGAAAAACATTCCCACTTTGTACTAATAATTCCACCACTAATTAAAGTAATTTCCTGGGAAAAGGCACAACAGACAACAAAGACGGTGAGAGAGAAGTTTCCACAAAATAAGATCAGGTATCCCTCCAAAGAGCAGATTGAAATGGCCCTCTTCCCCTCCCTGCCTTCATGAATATTTATCAGAGGTTTTGCGGTTGTTGATTTATGTTCATGATTTGCGTCTCATTCGGACGGCAACGTCAAAGGTGCATTTGGGGAAATGTCACATTGCATATAAGGCCCCGCCCCACCCCATTTCATACTGAAGACAATTACAAAGGCTCTGCTGAGAACCAGGGAACTTGCTAGAAACTAAAGCAACAAGCTCAAGAAAACAACCTCAACCAGTCAAACAACAAAAATCAAAACAACCAAACTAAAGTGACAAACTGATCATTTGAATCGAGCCCTGAACTGAACCAACAATGCAGTTAAACAACAACCAACCTACACCAAAGACCCAAAAATAACTAACCTAAACCAAGGAAAAATGTTTTTGATGTTTAATGGATAAAATATTTACACCCAAAAAATCTCAAGACATTAAAATCTTTTCATGCAGAAAAATCTGACTTTCAATCCCAAGAAATGATTTTGCATTTTATTTATCTTAACAAAAACTCCAACTTTATTATGCTCACATGACCCCCCCCCCCACCCCACCCGGAAAATGCCGACCGGGAATATGTGCAAAGATACACACTCACACACACACACGCACACACATGCACACGTGTGATTAGTTGCCTCACTTTGAAGCAGGCCAGTTGCAATATTGATGCAGACGTAGTTTTTATGACAAAAGTAGTAAAATGCGCCACTTTTCCACCGTAAACTTTACGACACTTTATTGTCTCAAAGTAATTAAGAGAGCATTAAGTTTAATGTGCGGCGCACAGCTCGGGATTACACACAAACACACACACGCAGCAAAAAATTGCTCATAAAACATGTTTACGTTGAAATATAAGAACTGTCCAAAAAAACCAACAAACCAAAGAAAATGTTACAAATTTTCGTGTTCTTGTTTTTCAGAATAAACCAATTACTATTTCATGTCTTTTCCTTCATTAATAAAAGACGTTTCATCTGCAAAATAAAACATTGCTTTGAAAATAGAAATCAACTCATGGTACAATTATTGGCCCATCTCTGGTGCCGGTGTGCTGAGGGAAGTGTCCGGCAACAACAAAGCGCCACGTCAATATTGCGTCCATATTTGTCTGCTTTGTATTTGCGGCGAGGACATTTGAGCATTGATACGCTTCATGGTGGCTCGGTCAAGGTAGCAGACGGCCGCTCATCATCATCATCATCATCATCATCATCATCATCATCATCACCAGGAATAAAGTGATTCCGAACATGAAACAAGCTGCGTCCACGTTCAAAGTGATTGTCTGTCTTTGACATTCATGTAATTGTAGCAGCCTGGCGTTGCCATAGTAACCATCACAAATTCCCTGTCCAATATTTGGTCAGCACCGTGAACAACAACAGCTTGTGAGCCGATAACTTGCAAGGATGTTCTAGAAAAAACTATTTGGAAATAATATGAATGACTCATTTTGCCTATCAATAATATAAACAAGCAATTTTTAGTTTGGGTCAGCAGGATGAGGCATGACAGAAATGCAGTGAAATGATATCTTAAAAATAAGGACAAAGCAGTTCCACTTTTGTGTAATTATGCCGCTCAGCTCGCCTTTGTGATTTTGCCGATTTTGGTTGGCTGACTAGCTTAGCTCACGACGGCTCTTCTGTGAGCAGCTTTTCACAACACGGGAGTTAAAACGTAGTAAAAAGGTGTAGCGAGTGAGGTCCGAGGCGAGCAGCCCGCATCCTGTTGTTGACGGGAAGCGTCCGCGTCCCTTCCGATGGGAAACGCAGCCGGCTTAAAAATAGCGCCGACGGCTAGCGCGGCTCGGAGCTTTCCGTGCCCGCCACCGTCTTCCTGCACTTGTGTCAAATGTCAAGTTGAGCGGCTCACACGTTGTCTCCAACAACGGGAGCCCCCACTTCAATTTGGCTTTCTGCAACTCCGCATGCCCGGAGAAAGACCATCGTGGGAGTTGCGCTCCCACGCAGGCCCAGCGGCAGCTGCGAATGCCACGAGAGGAGCCAAAGAGCCCAGCACCCCCCCCCCCCAAGGCCTGCAACAAACAAGAACGTGAACCCTTTCTTCCCACCCTTTCTCAGAGTAAACGGGCCCCCTCAAATCCCGCCCTATTTTCCTTCCCTCTCCACACCCCGAGGGGAATCCTCGGCCCCGCCAGCGGCATTCCACATCCTGTCCGGCCGACTCGCATGCAAAACAGCTTTCTCATCGTTACTGTTACTTGAAGAAAGAGAAACATGAGAAGGGACCTCCACCAAGATTTCTTTCCGTTTCATCCCCATCCACAACCGAGGGACCAAAAACGTAAGAAGAGGTTGTGAAGGAGCTTAAGAACAAGTTCTCTGATCTAAACCGAAAGCAATCACGACAACTAACCCACAAAAAAAGTCTCGGCTGGTAAAACACGGGATGTTGGTCGTATTGGTTTGACGCGGCTATTTTCAACTCGACATTGACAAAGGTGTCTTCGTCGCTACAATAGCTAAAGGCTACAATGTCACGTCACCTTCTGACATGTGACTGACGTGTCAAGAAACAACATCAAACATGAGTGACGTCACAGCCAAAGCAATCCATCAGCGAGCACAAATTACAGGACGACCTTGGCCCAGCCAAAACCCAGCGTGCCTTATCCCGGCCGCCGTTGTCGGTGGAAACGGACAGCACGTGTTTTGGCATTTGTGAGTCACGGTCGTCGGCAACGTACCCACGCCGCACCGCTAACTTCTGGTCAACCTTGTTTTGTGAGTCACAACTGGGTGTGAACGGTGTACTGGAACGCTACAACAGTTGTTATTTTGGGAATGTGTGAGAGTCTACATTTTGTGTGTGTGTGTGTGTGTCAATGGGAAATTTACCTATTATCTTAAGGGACCTCTGGACCTGTAAAATAATGTGGGAAAGAAAAGCTTCTTTCAAAGCGTGCTAGCTATAAGCAGAAATTCCAGAAAGGAAAAGATATCTGTATATTAAAAAAGTCATTTTGTTTTGTTTGAATGAAAATAATCGATTAATTTATATGACGAGACGGGGCCACTTCATTTGAAGGACGCGTTGAGCAGCCCGAGTTCAGATCCAATCAAATATTTGCACCTCGTCAATGACCGCTAATTAGCATCCCGGTCACGCCGGAAAAATTCATTTTCCCGCTCTTGACGTTTGGCTTCCATGCTACGCGGCGGGCCTACGCTGCCAGAAGCCGAGCGGGCGCCCGTCTGTCTCTCGCACGTGGCGGGCGGCGTACTTCAAAGAAGCGAACGCTCGCCACCGCCGCCACGTTCGTCTGTCGCGCGTCCGATGCCAAAAGCCAAAGTGGCAAATGAGTTCGGATAGCTTCGCACACGCAAAATAATCAGTGACAATCACGCAACGGGGCGGCAGCCAATCAAAATGGCCTCGGTACAAGCTGTCCTCACACCTGCTTGACCAGAACAAGAAACAACAAGCCTTGGTGACGAAAATGAGGACATAAGTATTGGGACACCTATAAGAAGTGACGAAAACGAAAAGTTTGGTCAAAGGATTGGTAAAGCAAATAGTTGACGATAGAAATCTTGGGACACGGACAACATTTTCGACTGAGTTCACCTCCATCTTCCCACAAAGTCCCAATGACACATTGGACATGTCTGGATACGAGAAGGACGCTGACGACAACTCGGCAGACTTAAAGCGACGCGCACGTTCGTCAGGCGGGTCAAAACAGGACACCAAAAGCTCCAATGTCGGGCCAGCCCGAGCACGTCGGAGAAAAGTTTGTTGTGCTCGCCTGGTTCTCATGAAGTCACGTCCTGACATTCGGCCAAGTACACACTCACACACATGCACACACTTACACTCGCAGGCCCCCCGAACAAAAACAATGCAGGCAAATGAGCTCAAAGTGAAACAAGATAAAAAGATTTAAAAAAAGAGCGCCCTTCTTTAATCGCTTGCATGTGTTCGGACGGCAGGGATCGATATGTTGTTGCTTCAGCAAAAGATTCTCACACATGAGCCGAGATTGTAAATCAGCAGCAAAGAGAAAAAACATTCCCACATGCAGCCAGCGTGGCTGACGTCCAACTGCGCACCAGCGCCAAAGACCTCAGAAGAACTTGCGCACGACCGCCTCAAATGCAAGGTAGCAAAGAAGGCAGAAATGTAGGGGAGAAGGAGAGAAGGAAGGAGGAAGGAAGGAAAGAAGGGAGGAAGGAAAAAAAGCGAGAAGGCTCCAGAAGGTGCAAAGTAAGCGCTACGGGGAAGAATAAAAATGAGCAAAGAGCGTCTTCAATGTTGAAACCGTTGAAGTCCGGTTGGGGGTGATAACGGCAGCCATTGTTGGACACGGTCCCTCCAGTGCGACAAGTTGAAATGCTTCCCGTAGTCTGTGCTGACATCTCCGTTTTGTTCTGCACTCTTGCCTGTGGGACAGCCTGAGCAGAGTTTTGGGCCCAGGACGAAATAGTTACGCAACAATTTTGGCAAGGCGCGCGCTCGCTTTGGCTCGACTGGGCCTTTTTTGCTTTTCTTGCTCTGTCCTAATGAAACCAAAGAGTTTGGCCATCGCACAAAAAGACTTTTTTTTCCGGTTGTCTTCCTGAGCTCTAGCACATGTGATGTTCGTGGAACGAGAAGGTTCTTGGCCCGACTGTGAACCTTAAAGCCACCCGCCAAAACGATTCGGCACTTAGCAGCACGCGCTTTCCCTCGTCCATTCCCAATTGGAGAATGACGACATGGTTGAAAGGTGCGTTTCTTCATCCCCGCCGAACGACGAGTCGCCGCCGGTGGCTCGACAGCTCGTCACTTTGATTGACAGCTCCCGGGTCGGGAGGCGGAAGGCACATCAGTCAGCCTCCCGGCGGCGGCAAATTGCGTCTTTCAGCGGGAAATCCTGCCCGCGAGCATGTGGCGCGTTGTGGATAAGCTTTGGGCAGCAATTGCGCTCCCCGGCTAGCACAAAAGGACGCTCACGTTGCTTTTGGGCGCTTCAAACGTTAACGAACTTGCACTTACTTGACACTCAACAGCGGCACAATTTATTTCAAGAAGTGGACTTTTTTTTTTCCTTGACATGAAGTCTTCACATATGATTTGAGAAGAATATTTTCATTATGCCGTCTTTGCAAGCTTGCGCTGGACTTTAATAGCGTCAGCGCTACCTGTCACGAACACTTTAATGCCTTGCCGGGAAGATGCCTCGAGGCTTAACCGGAACATAATGTGGCAAACATCAGACCAAGCCAGCCTGCTCTATTTCAAGCAAGTCCAGTCTTGACTTCCTTAAAAAAAGTAAAAAGTAATTCAAGTCATCCTTGCGCTTGAGCCACATTGCTCTCAGTGTTAGCATGTCAGTGTTAGCATGCTTTGTATGCTCTACGAACTTGCTGACAATCGTTTTCACAAAGTCACACCAATGGGGTCTCAGGTTTTCACCGTAAACTTTCAAGCTGGAACTTAGGTCCAAAACAAACAAACAAAAAAACAAAGGTTGATAAAAAGTCAGTTAACGTGTTCTCGGACGTCCCTCGGCTCAGCGCATTAAGCGCCCTCGGCTCGCACCGCTCGGATCGGTCGCCAGCGGCGATGAAAGTGACGACGGGCCTTCAATAAGGTTGCTTAATTATTTAGGGCGCCTTAATGACGTGTCAAAACGGACAAAACAGGTTCATAAGAGCAGCTCGGATAATTGGCTTTTTCTTCAGCCAACCGACGGGATGCATTTCTCTAGTCGGTCCGCCGTCTCGTCGTTCTGGATCGTTAACACCAACAAAGTAAAGGGGGAAGTACCAAGGTTTAGGGAAAAACAAAATAAAAAGGAGGTTCAGGTTTCCAACCCGTGTGAGGGTTTCAAAATAAATGGCAATGTGAAGGTGTTTGCAGGCTTTGGCTTTCAAATCTCCAAGTGGCATCCAGACAGCGTCGCTATCAATCTCCCGCCAGCTAGCGACAAGCTAAAGAGTGGCAAAGTATCGGCGTCCAATTTGAGACCCCGCTGGCACCAGTCCTTTCCCTTCCTGACGTGTTTATTGAATTATAATTCTTGTGCGCAGCGGCGACGACGACGGCGACAGCGGCGGCCGATCGATGCGCCGGCGAGTCGGGCTAACAAGCGGCCTGCATCCGTGATGGCGGCCGCGCAGACCCGCACTCACGCCTGTCGGCATCTGCTCTATTTACGGCCTGCTTTGTTTTAACATCCATTCAGGATGAGTGGAAATCAATTTTTCATTTGGACTTAATTGTGTGTGCCGGCCGGCCAGGCCTGGCCGCCCCCCCCCCCCCTGAGAGCCTCACCCGGTGGTATTTTATAGCTAATTACACGTGTGCCGCCCTCAGCGACCGCCATGACGCTCGGGGGAACCCTGGCAGCCATCTTGACGCCGGCAGCCGGAGTCACGCGATCAGTAGCAGCATTATTTCAACGTATCGATACTCGCAAAGTTGGCCGATACTATTACTATAGATAAAGTAGGATTTCGAATCTGGATTACAGTTTCAAATGATTCAAGACAGGTAAAAAAAAAAAAAAAGGGTTTCATGACTTCAATACCAAAATGATTTCCACGTGATGTTTTTATTTCAATAAAAAACTATTTCTGCATTCTTTGCTACTTAACTATTTGCATGGGGATTCTTCAATTTCAATGTAGGTTAGAACGTAAAAGCAGAATTTCTTTTGAATCACATAACCCTGTCAGTAAATTCCAATTTGAATGAGGTTGGGGTTTTTTTTCTCGGTCGGGAGGCCAGCCCTTCCCATCTCATCTCGTTTTCCCTCCACATGTTGTTTGCGGCCCCAATCTGCCCAATGGAGCGTTTCGACTACACCAAAACGTTCACGTTGAGACATGTCAAGATCAAAATGCCGTCGAGACGCTCCGGCATACAAAGCGCTCGCCGCGGGCGATCACGGTGACGCCCAATTTATAGGCGACCAATCATCGGATGAACTGAACTGAGATTTTCCTGCTCTTTAGAGCGACTTCCAGGTGACAGCTCTCATTTATTTGTTGTTTGTGGGCGAGAGGTTTCGAATGAAAATTGTCACTTTGTGATGTAAATCTCAATCCTTCACTCGACAAATAGAAATACAGCCATTCCTGGATAGCTCGCTTGATATACTGTGCATATATAAAAAAAAATGTTGTGACGATGACATTCCCGTCAATCTGGCGTCCTGACATTTGACGGAGCGGCGGGTCAAAAGCATCGCTCGCTTGACCGTCGGCATCGCTGAGTCACCCAGCCGGCTCATCCGTCATCCGGCATCCAGGAAAGGCTCTCAGCCTGCTTCTCCTCTCCTCTCCCCTCCCCCCTCCCACCTAGCGACTGCCGTGACTCGCCCTGTTGATGTCACGCCGTTATTGTTTCCAGGAAGGCAAGGACGTCCCCTCTGTGACTCCAGCAAGGATTTTCCACGTGCTTTGCTTCACTTGTAAGTGATGGGATATCTACAACTGGAAATCCACACATGAAGTTCTGAAAAGCAAATGTGTGGGACTGTTCAGGACAGAATTTTGGGGACTCTTCCGAAGGCATTTTTGGTCTTTCATGGAACTCAAAATAAACAAAATGATTCTAATGTTAAGCAATGACAAAATCGATACGTGACGGCGGCGTATTGATGCGCTATTTCCGATGGTGATCTATAAAATTAGCCAAAATTGAGCACATATTTTTGGATTAAAGCGAAAGCAGTTGTCGTACTCCGAGGACAATGTTTACCGGGCGCCGCTGTAAAACGCTGACGACGAGCTAAGTAAGTCTTTGACTTGAAATGACGCAGCGGAGTCCCGTAAAATGCAGCTTGCTGGAAATGAACAACGTACATCTTCTTTACACCTCAACGCGGTATACGTATAGACGGCAGCCCGTCCCGCCCCGCCCCCCGCCGCCGCAATTATGTCTGCACACTTGAGCAATATAACCCGGCGCACTTATATGATGTAATGTGGCGCAATAAGTCCACTTTCCAATTAAAGGCCCAATTGGTCTCCGGGCGCTCGCATAAACTAATATGTTTGGAGACCCACGGCCCCTCGGAAAGCAGCGCTACATCTCTGGCTAAAAAAAAAAAAATCCTCTTTTTATCTTACTACACTTGCACACAGGGAGAGAATATTTCAAGGATGCAGTTGAAAGGAGACGTCTCGTCTCACTGGGGCTAGCTAAGCGGTGAGCTGGGATGAGCTACACGTAGCAAGGGCAAGCTGGGAAAAACTGCAAAAGGGAATCTTCATATCGCGAAGGAAGTTGCTCAAAACAAATATCCATCGCATTTTCCAGCTGATGATGAAACAAGGGTGCGCTCGCTTTTAGAGAGTCCACTTGACCCACGCGCTCACAAATCACCTTTGGATTCCAAGTGGGAATCCTGCACTTAGTGAGTCATCATCTGATGAAGTTGATGTCATGGAATGACCCACGCAATTTATAGATGATGTCACACGCTAAATCCAGTTCGAGTGAGACAACCGGCGCACGGGGTTGTGGAAACGACAAAGCGGCTGAGCGAGACGGTGGACAACTCGCGCCATCGCGCTGCTCTCTTTGATTGTGCGGCTTTCTCAGCTGCGGCCTTTGCAAACGCCAGCTTGCGGCGGGCTACAGTCGGCCCATTCAAAGGGACGAGCAAACACAAAGGCTGCGTCTTACACTACTTTTATCCAATTTATGGCCTTGGCACAAGAGAATAACAGAGGGCAGAAAGTGGAATGTTTCAACGCTAAGTGGAAAGAAACGTTCGGATTGTTGGAGCGCACAACAGAGCTGGAGGGGCGGGTGCTGGAGGGGTCTTTGAATTTTTTGGGGGGGGAATCTGAAACTATTAAGAATGCTTTCATTCAGCAGCAGCAAGAAACTCCCGGGGATGCACTACATGAGACAGAATGTGGAACAAAGTCTTCTATGGACAATGGAATAAAGGCAGGAGGAGGGTTTCTATGTAGACAAAACAAGATGGAGCAAAACATGTGGAGCGCAATGCAAAACACGCCAGGTGAGCGATGGGTCCAAAGAGTCCAACGCCAACACTGCAAAAGGAAAGACAGAATGCAATGTGGACAAAATGGAACAGTATAAAAAATGCCATTTGCAATCAAGGCTATGAGGTGGAACCAAGCACAAAAATGGGTGGAGCAAAGGACAGCATGTAGAAGATGCCATGCCATCAGGATGTCAGGATTAGAAAAACTAGATGATCAATCACAAACCATTGGAAGGTGGAACGAAGGCACTCAATGTGGCGTTTAGGGAAAGTCCAAACAAGACGCATAAAGAACTTTTGATTCCTCTGCTTCTGACACTAGCCGCTGGATGGGGGGCAGTGATGGTGCGAGGGAAGTCAAGAGGAGAAAAAGAGGACCGGCCCTCACAAGAAGCCTTGCTGTGTCGTTTTGCAAGAATGATGCCTCTCTACAGCGGGACACAAAACCATTCAAAGGCGCCTTTGTGGTGTGCGCGTGTGCGTCAAAACCCTCTAAAGTGGAAAGATGGCTCATGGAATGTGCAAAAAGGCTGCAATACGAAATAATAATTGTGATAGAGGAAAAAATAAGTCAAGTGATTGAGTTGATGACATCATGCTGGGCCCGCAGGCATCCCAAATTCCCGCCGACCCCCCGCAAGGCGAGGCGAGGTGAGGCCGACTTCCTTCAGCGACCGCCAGCTCCCGAATGGACGTTTTCGACGTACTCAGCAAAAACGATACGGTGACGAGCGCGATGTCCGGGTGCTACGTGCACCCCCCCAGCCTCCCCCCCACCATGCAACTTCTGAATGACTTCACCAGAGCAATGGAGGCATTGTGTCGGGAACCAGGCCGGATATGTGGCCTCCACTGTCAGCGCATGCACCAGCCACAGGCTTGTGCGCCTGTGTGTGTGTGTGTGTGTGTGTGTGTGTGTGTGTGTGTGTGTGTGTGTGTGTGTGTGCGTGTGTGTGTGTGTGTGTGCGCCCGTGTGTGTCCCAAACATTCTGTGTCACTTTTCTCCCCATGATAGATGAGCTGAGCAAATTTCATGTTGCAAAGTCAAACTGGCCTCTGCGTCTGAATGCTTTTTTTTCCCCTCCCAAATCCAGGAAATGCTATCCATAATATAACAATGGCCGCCATGGCCAGATAAGTGAAAGCGGCTTCAGAGGCTGAATTGTCGGCCAATTTTGACAGCCCAACATGTTTGGCAAAATTAACGTTGAGATTCCAAGTGTGCCGAATCCGTCAAACTGCCGACCAAGTAATTTCACCGCTTGCTCACTAGCTCAGGCTGCAAAAGTAGAATGTCAATCATAGCAAGGAGTAAAAATTGTTTGCGCTGGGCTTAAGCGGCAGATTTCCTCGGGGAAGGACGTAGGGCCGGCGAGCGCCCGCCTGGCTCCATATGGCCATTCCGCAAAGACAAACGGCGAGACAATCTTTCCCATAAGCTCCGCAAACAGCGTGCAACGCCGCCGCCATGGAAACGGCCGCATCCATTCTCATTAGGCGGCTCCGCCTTCTTTTGAGACCGTCCGATCTGGCCGCGTGCATACGTGGATCATGGGAAAGGAGAAGAAGAAAAAAAACAATACACTCCTCTCACCGCACACCTCTTTAGGTACGCTCAAATGAGACCAATTACCTAGCGTTAGCCACACCGCTAAATGCGGACAAGAAAAAATGATATTTGTTTCTTACAATCGGTTTCTCATATTATAGATTTGGAGGATTTCCCCTACATTACATTTAAGTATTAGTTCATGAATTGTGACCTTTTCCTTATGTATGTCACGATAATACACGCGCCCCCTGCCCCCAGATAAGTGCCTCACCCCCAGGACACCTGGGGGCGTGGCAGTCTTGTTCAATCAGCGGCGCAGACATCCACGGCGAGCGAGGCCATAGCTCAGCTTTAAACACGGCGGGCTATCGACCCGCTGGCCCTGCCGTCGATCCTCCCCTGTGAAGAAAAAAAAAATGATATCATTTGCGTCTTTTGCAAGCTGACCCAGAAAAGCGCGCGGGGGTCTCTTCATCTCCGCCGCCTTGGCTATCGATTTCCGCTGAGGCTAATGAGTTTTTATGTGCGTAATATATGAGGCGGCGTCTGAGCCGTTTGCTCACCGCCGCCCACTTTTGCGCTCGCCATCGGGGGACTTGTATGGGGAGCAGAATATACATCGAGCCGCCTCTGATGCTTAGCCAGCTAGCCTTTCGTTTCGGCCCACAGTGTCGTTAGAAAAAAATAATAATAATAACAACAACCATGCTCACTGGACACTCATGCAATCTCATGTGTCAAAATTGTTTACAGTTTCATATTTCTTTTCTTATATAATTAAATTGCTTTTAAATGTTTCATTTAATTTTTAAATAGATTGACATGGATATTTGTGTATTCTTACAGTATGAATTTTCTTTTTCTGAAAGGATTCTTTTTCTCTCATATTAATGGCAAGTATTTTGAAACAAAGAGTTTTTTTTCTCACATTGATGCATGTAGCACACGCTTTGTTTTTCAGAGCGGCATGTAACCAGCATCGCTAGCATGTAACAATCAGTTAAAAGGCTATGATGGCATTCTAAAGAGTCAGATCGCACACAGCCCGCCCCCTCCCCGACTTAATAATGGCTGCCATGGATTTTCTTCTTCTGTGGTTGTCATTTGTCTCGTGGCTGCCCTGCCGAAAGGTGCGGCGCTAATGACGCCGCGCAGACGCAATTTGCAATGATGGCCTCGTGGTTTGTCAATAACGCCTTCCATCACTACGAAGCATCCTGAGACGCATAACAACGCATGCTAGTGTTTAGCGCTGGTTAGCCTTGCTAACTGTATCCCATGATTGATGGCATTGGTCCACGGAAAATGCGGGCCGTCTTAATCTCATCTTTAGCCGTTACTCAGTCACGCTTGTTCGGATACTTCGAACCAAAATTGTCCTTGCGTCCGATTTTGACGGACATGCATGTGAAGAGAACTTTTTGGCACACGTGTTAAAACAACTTCAGAAGCTGCCCTGTCTTTCAATCCTGGAACCTGTTTTGCAATCTTACTTTAAACCGGTCTGTATTGGCCATCAATCTGCTTTGAGTACGCCAGCGGCACTTTTATCGCGCGACAAACGAGCAATCTTAGCGCACGGTAATGATGCGGCGCTCAGTCGGACGAAAGCTCATCAGAAGTCCGTGATGGCTCTTCTCTGACTGACCTCAAAGTCCAAAAAGGCGCCGGCCTTAAACCACATACCATAGTAGCGCCGACACTGACATGCTTGCGAAGACACTAAACATCAATAAGCCACAAACTATTATAAATTAATTGAAACAAGCATTTGCTAATAAAAATACCCAAACCTAGCTTGACAATACGAGTGTGCAGACTTTTTATAGCCACCGTGTAGCATTACATTTGAGGCAACGAACACTCCGCGGAGCCTACAATGCTCTTGAGTTATGCGTCGTGCCGCCTCGACGGGAGACGGACCGCGTCCAGATGTTTGATTGGGAGGTCAAAGGGCGCAGGCTAACGGCAGGGGTGGAGGCGGGACCAGACTGCAACTCGCCTGACCTCCACCCCAATCCCCACCCCCCTCGACCTTGTGCACTTTGAATTAGGGCGGCTGTGATAGCGGTGCGCTAATTGAATTTGGCCCGTAACCACGGTGACAGATTCTTTGGAGAAGGTCGCCTTTTGTTTGCTCAGGTTGCCGACGAGCGTCTGACAGATGCTCGGGTGGCGACGACCTGCGACTGTTCATTTACACACTCCAAAATACTTTGATTCAATTCATTTCCCATGGACACCTCCTGACTGCCTCCCGACGTACGTGACGTTTATCACACGTCGGCCCGCCAATCAACGGGCTGGCCTCCTCCCCCCAGGTCCCCCCCAACACCATCGGAGGGGATCTCACTTCTTCCACTGAGTGCATCACTGTATACACGCGCGCACACACACACACAAATTCACCCATACACAAAAACACATCCAAAAACATGTCCATGCACTTTCGAGACTCTCAAAGTCACACCCATCCTCTCTCCCACACACACACACACACACATGCACGCACACGCACACGTGCCTGACCAATTTTCTTTCGGGAATCTCTTGAATGTGGGAGTTGGCCTGCTGGCAGATGTTGGAAAAATGTTCCCCCGCCTGCGCCCAGCTGCCTCCCCTTCGCCCCCCCATCCTCACACACCCAAACAACTCCCGACCCGCAACCCCACCCACCCGTGTGGCCACCCTGTCTCCCTCCACACGTGCATACAAACACACACAACAACTTCTTGCGAGTGTGTTTGTAACACCCCCCCAAATATTGCGCGTGCACACTAACACGCGCACGGGCGCATTAACAGTGAAGAGACGACATCATTGACAGCAAACAAATGAAAAGGGTGAAAAAAAGCAGATGAAATGCAAAGGAGATGAAGTTTGGGGCTAAAACATGACGAGGACAGCCCGCCAGACAAAAGTCATCAAAACTGGAGCGCCTCTCATCACGGACAAAATGAAAAGCCGAGCCAGCGCCGCTCATATTTCACTCGCTAGAATTTACAAGATTCCACCTGAAGATTAAAAAAGCTTTAGTATTTGCAACAAACGACTGGTGTCGCTCGCGTGTCGCAGCGCACCCTACGTGGATTGTGAGAAGCATAAAAACAAGAAAACAGGGCCAAAAAATGGTGAGGCCGTCGCCCTCCTGATTTACATGCGAGACAAATTGATCCATCCAAGAGTCGACCGAACATCTTTGATTCATTAGCGCGTCATCAATCTTGCCCCGGCCGCGCGTGCACTGCTGATTATTTTTCATTCATTTTGTTACTTGTCACTCAGGGCACACTTTTATTATTTATCAAGCCTAACGTTTCATATGCGGGCAGCGATATCGTCCGCGGCGGCTTCACTCGTTCGTCTCTTCCCAGCTTGAGGCAAACATCGAAAGTCAATGCGCAGGCGAAGCTTTGCCTAACTTACATGAAATTAACGACAAGTATGGAATTCCCTTCATCGTCGTTGGGCCTCATTAATAACCGCGGCCGGAGAATATGTGCGCCTCCAAACAAGTGCTCCGGAGCGCCGTGATCGGTCGTCGTTATGGCGACGGATCGGGGTTGGGCTTAATGAGGTTGCGTCACATGGCGCAATTAGCGCATATTTACAAAGGAGACGTGGCGCGTTGCGGCCGACCGCTCCGAGCCACGCCCGAGCCTGAGTGTGTCGTGTCATTGTGCATCTGTCAGTGTGTGTACGAGCGTGCCTCTCTCTCACAATTTGTAAGTTGAGATGTGTACGTGAACAAGCGCATGCGTGTGTGGGCACGCATCGCCATGGCAACCCTTTCCCGTCCCGGCTGGACAAAGAGCGGAAGGCCGGCCGCGCAGGATGAAGCCATCAAAGCGTCGTTATTAAAAACACTTGCCGGTCTTCCCCACAGACGTCGTCTTATTGTCGAGGTTATTAACTTCATATTAGGACAAACATTGTTACATACGTTCAATATAAAGACAGACCGGGCCGCAGGATGTCACGGACGCGACCAGGCGGCCATCTTTGCTCAGGCCGGATCTTACAGCGCAAAGGGCGAACACCTAGTCATGTTTTTCGTTTTTAGTCAACCGTGATGGACCTCCAGGTTGTCTCCGTGGATCATCCATCTTTGTTTCTCTCGTGACTGATTAAGCTTGAGCCACTCTCGTTTGACACCGAACCTGCATTCTCCATGCAGGGCGCATCACGGCGTCCGTCCGCCTCGTCTACGCCGAGCGCCAGTATCGCCAAAGCTCCCGTCTGATTTAGCGACATGCTAGCGCCCTCAAAGTTGCCGTGCAAACTTTGGAGTGGTGAAAAGCCAGCGTGTGCTTGATGACTGGGTGACAGCGCCCAGAGCGGAGGCGAGGCCTTCTGTCACCTCCTGCGCTTCGCTTTACAGCCAAAAGCGTCCGAGGTTGGCAAAACCGGCACGACGAAGCAATTTGGTGGCCCCGCCCCCACTCCCCCCCACCACCCATAAACAATCAGCCGGGGTAATGGAGGCCATAATGCTAATCTTTACGGCCCACCGCGACCCCCGACGCCAATTTAATTAGCCCCCCCCCCATTTCCATACCGCCGTTTCCCGCTGACTGTCTCTCAGCTGCCCTATCTGACTTTAACGAGCTTTTTAGGCAATTTAGCTCCATCGGCGCTAAAATTGTCACACGAGATGCTCACCTGCAACGTAAACACAAAATACATTTGTAGGCTTCCGGCGGTGCACGGCGCGGCACGACCTCCACATTGCAATATCGCTTTGTCCTTTTCATGAAAATGCAATCTCTGAATTTAGCAGCGCCATGGCTAATGTTGCACGATGCTCAAAATGAGAAAATGCATCGCATATTCAGTGCATTTTTGCCAGCCATCCAATTCTGTAGTGGCAATTTCTTTTCTGGCCTTTTAATTCCATAATTTGAAGTTGTTTAGCCAACCAAGCATTTTGCTGCAAAATCAACTTGTCCGTCTCAAAGGTCAGCCAAGAAGAAGTGAAATTGAAATCCCCTAATGAGATACGGCGGCCACCTTGGCAGAAGACGTCCTCATTTATGGCGGCGCCATTTCACGCAAATGACAAAAGATCAAAGCTCACCACATACAACTGCACAAAATGTCAGAAATGATGACGCCGAAGACCGAAGACCGCGTCGCGCCTCGTCTTCATCAGCATGCGCCGCCGATGTCGTGCAAGGCGTGACACGCGACAATGCGCCGGTCACAAAATACATGAAATTGTTCCAAAGCATTACTAAGACGTCCGCCACATCCTCCCGCCACCTCCCTCTCTCCCCCCGCCGCTTTCTTTTTCTCCATCACCCGAGGCAGATTGCACTCACTGAGTCAATAAGATCCATTTCAGCGCTGACCCGTCCAATTTGTCTTCAAGCGTGCCAAGACGACTCCGATGAGGCCGAGATGGCGTCGAGGCAAACGTGGTGAGCGAGGCGCTTTCGCAAGTTTGCTGCATCAAAGTTACTTGAAAAACGACTTGGCCAAAAACTTGTGCTCACGAGTCACGTGACAAAACGGACAAGCAGGCCACGTTTTTTGTTTTTTTAATTTTTATTTTATTTTAGCAGTGGACAGATTTGCGGGTGGTGGAACATATTATCTTACCCTTGGATGGTATCATCCATCTCCGACCCTGCCTTAGGTCCACCACGTCAACGCGTGTCGTGACGAGATCCGATTTGACGTGGGAGTGAACGTATGGAGCCATTAGCGCACTTTGATAGCGGTGGCGGCGGCTAACATGGCTCAGCTCATTTCTCACGCGCCGGCTGGCTCTCCTTACATTATTGCCGCCATAAACATAATGTGGCGTAGCGTATAGCATATTAGCGCATATTATAGCATATTAGGGCCTGTTATGGCAAATGGCACTAAATGAGCTGATTTAGCTCCGGGACATAATCTCTGAAACGACTTGCCCTCTACCTGACACATTCCTCTGCCGGAAACCTCGGAGCTTTAGTCGCCAGGACAAAATCGCTATTGATTTTGGAAAAGAAAAACGTAGAGGGCAAAAGTTTTTCAACAAAACGTTCTTTGTTATTGGATTAAGTTGGAAGGACGTCGCGCCGCTGGTCATGCCACTGCAAATTGTTGTTGTCGTGGAAAAACAAAGGCTCGCGTCCATTTGAGTCTGGCAAAGGCTGCGTTGGCGATGACGGAGCAATTAGCGTGACTCATTAGCTCTCGGCCAGCATTCGTAAACAACGATGGTCGTTTTTTTGCATTATTGATTGGGAATTAATGGAAGAAGCGGCCGTCAGTAAAAGGCTGAGGGATGCCATGGGCTCCATTTAGACATCACCCGGATGGACGTCAAAGCACTTAGAAACTTTCAGCCTTTTTAGACACTTGACGCTGCTCATTGGGCAAAAGACGGGGACATAAAAAAAGGGGCTCATATTAACGTCATGGCTGACCGTGAAAAAAAATCTCAAAATGATGTTTTTTGTTTCCAGCCAAAGAAAAATGCAAATACTAAGAGGAGAAAGCTTGTTTTTTGTTAAGTGAACAACAACACATTAATATTGTGTTAAGGATCACTGACTCTCTAGCCCCCCCCCCCCCCCCCCCCGACCCTCCACGGACTTGGTCATCTTTTTCTATCACACTTCTTATGACTGATCTCTTTCCAGCATATTTCTCCCTCGCGATAAATGTGACAAACTTCTATTTTCATCTTCGACTCCAAATCTGTGGTGTTTTCGCGTTGAAAGTGGCAGAAACGCTGCCATCTACTGGCATCCGTGTGTCATAACAATTCTGTCGAGGCTCAAATTTAATGAACAAACAGGCCGAGTGCCTTTTTAAAGGTCTTGGCGTAGTTGACGAACATATGCGCTAGATTTCAATTGAGCAAAAGAAGCGTCCGAAGCCGTCAACGATTCGAAGCACCCAAAACAAACATTTGTCAGCGTGCGTCCCGACAGGTTAGCAGGCACGCTTGGCAGCGTTGTCGGCATCTGGGATCGCTCGGCAAGTCTCAACGTTGTCTGCGGTGAGGGTTTGCGTGTGCGCGCATGGTGTGTGTCAGGTAAGGTGTGTGTCTGTGTGTGTTTTGACTGAAGAACAAAGGCAGCATTGAGTAAAAAAAACAACAACACAAGTGGACACTTGTGACGCACAAGCCAATGACACACACACGTACGTAGGTACGCCCAGAAAAATGGCAGTATGGAGCAATTGCATGAGGCACACCCGATGCAGAATTTTTGCAAATATTTGTCATTACTATGTCCGCAAAAATATCTGCAAGAATGTCCAAAAAGAAAAATTTAGGTATAAAATATTCAAGCTGGGCCTATAGAAGATGCTTCATGCAAACAAATGTGCACACAATCAAAGTTCATCATTGAAGTGGCAAAATGACAAAGACACACTCAAGCACACAAAGATATTAATTAATAATATTACAAGACTTGCAAGAGCGCACACACACACACACATACACACACAAAAGGTGCACAATTAATAATACAACACGTGCAGGATGAGGTGCCATGTATCACGCAAACACACACACATCACACAGTCCTGCTTGACACATGCACTGCTGACATTTGTGCAGCATACCTGTCATTTACGCCTCTGTAATTACACAGCTGGGTGCCGAATGAAGTGCAACAAGCTCGGTTATCTGATTGTGTGTGAGTGTGTGTGCGCGTGTGCATGTGCGTGTCATTGCAAGTCCTTGGGCAGTTTATTTGCCCTGCGCAAGGCGGCCGTTGTCATGGATGAGGAGCGATGACATTCGTCTTGCAACACGTAAAGTTTATCTTTTTATATTCTTGGACATGCAAAAACACTGCACGCACACACACACACATCTTCTGATAACGCGCACACAATTTGACAGTTGATGTGTGAAGTCAGCTCCTGCTCCTTGTTTTTTTTTGCGGGGGGTTTGTATTTTTATTTATTTTTTTGGTGGGTTGACTCGTGACGGAAATTCTTATCAAATTTCATGATGCTGGCTTGCGGGGGCTTAATTTGTTATGACTACAGCTTTGTGTTTTATGATAAATCATTGCATTTTGATGATTATGCTCCGCCAACACACGATATCAAAAACTCAAATGCCTTTGAGTGGCGCCCGTCTGTCGAGTATGTGCGTCAGATTTGCTCATAATTAGACTAAATTTCTCAAGCAGGTTTGTCTTTGAAGGCCTCTTAAATAGTATCTTGGAAACAAAAAGGCAATTTTTCACCATCTTTTCTGCCCCCCCAAAAAATTTTTAAGTTTCGGAACACGACAAAGTCGTTTTATTTGAGATGCGCAACATCAACTGAGCGTCTCCCACGTTCAAGTGAAACAAACAATAACGATGACAACAAAAAGTCCCAATCAAGTCCCTCACAAAGCAAAGTCGCTTTTTAATAACTGCAGCAAAAACAACAAGCCGACACATTTGATTTGCATTCATCTCATAGGCGACATGACTTTTGTTCCCACGACAACGGGGCGACGTGTTTCTCTTTGTGCGGCGGCTAAAGTGGCTTTTCCTTCTTTTTCTTTTCATATTAATTCTGCTCTCGTCACGAGCGGCCACGGCCTACTGCATCCCGCCCGACACAGGCAAACGCCGTCTCTCCCCCATTTCGCTTGAGTGAAACGGCATCAAAAGTTCACAATGATGCATCTTTTGTTGTTGGATCAACTCGAAATGAGTTTAGGCCCTAATGGACAAACTTTGCCTCCCATCAACCATTCCCGAGCGGTCCCCGCGCCGCGCCGGCCATCATCGAGACGGGACGAGTCACTTTTGCATCAAGTCAGCGTGAAAGTGGCTCAGCCTGTGGGCTAATCTGCCAATTAAGATCCTAAATGTGCTCGTTAACGAGCTCGCCGTGATGTATCGAGAGCGCCGTCGCGCCCCGGAGGGCGCTTCCCATCAAGGTGTGCCATTGTTACAAGGGCCACAAGGGGGCAATGTTAAGCAGTAGCAACTTGCGATGTCACCGGTGAGCCACGTCCAACACAACGCGTAGTGCTAGTTTAGCTGCTAGTTTAGCTGCTAGCTAAGATAGCTAGCAGGCCGCCAAACTCAAGGAGAGACACAATGCTTCGTTTTCACTTTTGAAATGGAGAAAGCTGTCCTAAAAAATCTCTTTTGAAATACAAAGCCATCCGCTTCCCTCTAAATAAAAAAAATCAATCAAGTGCAGCAGTGTTGCAAAACAACCCAAAATGTCCGCCGCCACACCTCAACAACAAAATAAATAGTAGGGGGAAAAAAAGGAAGAGCTTGATGAAGTTTACACATTCCCCATGCGGGAGAGAGAGTCGCGCCCCCTTGCACACATTCCTCACATGCGTGTGCGTGCCATGTTGACTTGCGCCCTTCAAACTTTCCCTTCGCTTCTTGTTTCTTTTGTTCACAGATTCTTTAGAGCGCAACAGAAAGAAAAAATAGAAAATCTCCCCGGGGGGGCGTCTTTTAATCTCGTTTGTACAAAGTGTAAATTTTTCATGATGTTAAAGATTTATTTTACGTGTGCAGGTTAATATTTAAACCAAGCGGCGCCCACAAGGAAAAAGTAAGACGAGCAGCGGAGAAATGCACAGCAGCCCGCTCTGACTCATCTGCGTATACGTGTGCAAGCGCGCACACACGTTAAACGCCAAACTGCGGCTTGTTAATAGAATTAAGTTTCAAAGTCACACTGAAAACAAACATCTGTGCAATGTTTATTTGATCTCAGCATTCCGTGCGATTTTTACTTCTTTCTGTGACGCTTTGCCATCATCTCAAAAGAAAACTGAAAAAAAATAGCAGGTCAGGGGGTGACGGGGGGCGGCAACTGCGCTACATCTGGAACCCCCCCCTCTCTCTCTCGTGCTGTTATGTAAGCGTTGGGCCGGCTGCGGCGGCTACGCCAACTCAGCACAACAGCTGCTTCCTGCTGGCCGACGGCGGGAGCGACGTGGGCGGGACTGCGCCGGCAGATGAAGAGCGTTCCTGTCCAACGATGGGCAAAACAGACGCGGGCCGGGAAAATCATCATTTGGATAGGAATAGGATTTGTTGACAAGAAGCGTGAATCCGAGCTCAAAGTGTGTTGAGATGCAAATCTCCTCAGCGCAAAAGCTTCCATTGTCCGGCAGGCCAGTTTTGCCAACACGAAACCAACAAGAAGAAATGCCAAGCGCAAACAAACGATTCACGTGCTGGGCCGGGCGAAGGCCGATCGATGGCCGAGCGCCATTAAAGCAGATGTGTAAATGAGTCCAAACGAGGCAGCCTCATTTCCTGCGTGATTAGATCAGGATCTCCTCCCATACAAAGATCTTTTCATTCTCCCCCTCCCTCTGATTGTCCGCCCTTTGTCCGCCAAGGCAGACGGCTAATAAGACGAAACCGTCGCCCTTCTTCACTCCATCATGATGGACTCCATCAAATAAGCTTGAAAATCACATGCAGGCCAAATTCGGTTTTGACAAATACGAAGTGCCACCCGAAAATGGCTGTTCTCAAACAAAATGGGTACATTTCATTTTGGGTACAGCGCAAGACTTTTGCCTGGTTCCTGTCTCGACAGACAAGCTCAGCCAATTTCATATCGATCGCCTAATTTGGATTCACTTTTGCCGTCTGATTCCTCATGATTTTTTGGTGGGGGAGGCGGGTCATCTTTATGGATGCAATTGGCCACTCAGCTGTTTTTTTTTCCAGATTATTTGGTGGAAACGGTTTCATGGAACCTTATTAGCAGCCTGCCAAATGTTGAAGTTGACCGCACGCTAGCAAAAGACCCAATTTGGTTCTTAATGACGAGGAGTACTAAACATTTACCATTTTTTATCTGGAAGGCTTTGCAACGGCAGCGTTTTATCTTGGGTGAGTTGTGGTGACATTTTCAAAGACAGCCTTTTGTGTTTGGACCCAAAACAGAAAACGGAGCCGCTCCAAGTTTCCTGCCGAGTCATGGAAAAAGAAAAAAAAAAAAAAAAGATAGAAATGTCAGCGTCAATAGCGAGCGGCGCAGGCCTTGGACTTTGACATGTGCTCCACGCACTTTTCTGGCACTGTCCTTCTCTCGGGTCTCGTTACAGGCCCGCCCGTAGACGCGTCGCCATATCGATCGGCAACTATATTGGGACCGCGAGCAGCGAGCCGATATCCGGACCTGACTTTGAAAGATGGCACGACAAACAGCCAGGCCATGGCGACACGCTGTTGCCCAACAGACGGCAAAATCTCTGCGTGCGTGTCCCAATACATTTGGCCACGTCTTGTTGGTGTCAACATTGCGGCCAATCTGCTTGACGGTGCTCCTTGCACTTTTGCATGTTGTTCTCGAGTAACACTAGTCCTGCACGGGATCATTTGGATCTCAATTGCTCGTACGATTTTAGCCAAAAAGCAAGAGCGCTCGTAAACACCCACTTTCCGACGTTCACTTTTCACGAGGTCTTTATGGTTTTAATGAGTCCTGGAATCTCCGCTGTGACGTTGTAGATTCGGCGGGGCTGCTGGATTTTGGCCAGTGGGGGGGAAAAACACATGGGGGGGGGGCTGTGATGCTGAATCCCGGAATAAAAACGAGATCCTAATGAGATCAAGATGGATTACACAGCGCACTGGTTGGCCCGCCACACAAAAGGGCACATTTCAATGTGGTTTGCCACCTCGCCAAGAGGCATCCGAGTAATCGCGTTAGCCACCGAGCTCTTCGTCTCCCAACTCGCGCTCCGCTTGAGTGCCTGACTGACGCGCTTGAAACTTAACCTCGCACTTTGCATGGAAAAAAAAAAAGGAGGAGCGACGTAATCTGTCTGTCAGAGCGCGAGAGAGAACAGACAAAATGAAGTCAAAGGGAACGGCGCAGTAGTTTGCGGTCGATAGCGCCCGCCGAGAGCGTTGCCTCTTTCATTCCAAGCCTGATGGAGCATTTGAGCAGCTCGCACTTTGAGGTGTCAATCGATAAAAGTGTCAATTCCCCTGGAAATGGGTTCGAGGGTTCCGACCAAAGGAGCCGAGGCCACACAGAACACCGGCTGCTTTAACGTACGACTTACGTGTGGCCTGCGTCAAAACATCGCTCCCTATTCAAATGAATGAGAACAACGTGAATCGGTTCCATCAGTTGGACTGTGACGTCTTTTTTTTTTAATAATAATAATAAAATCTCTTCATCATTGTAGTTTACAAACTCTTTCAGTCATGGAATAGAAGCTAAAGAACATTTTGTGCAGCACGGTTTCCTGATTTAATTGAATGGGCGTTCTTATGCCTGCAGTGCACGCCTTGGCCACCGGAGGGCAGTATACTTTGCACGGACAGAATATACTGAGATTTCACAGGCTGTCTTTTTTTACTCGCTTGTGTACAAATACAAGTCGTTAGAATTTACAGCGGTCAAGCCCCACGATTGAATAAGGCCACATCGCGCCAAGCTATAAATATTCATTAGCTGGAGCATGTTGTCAGCCGGCTAAAATGATTGCAAAGGAATTAGCATAATGAAGAATTATCTATGTTAATGTCCATCTGCGGGTCTGCGGACGTGTCAGCGAGAAGGCGTCGCATAATTGTTTTGCGGGCGAGCCAAGATATTTTGTCGCAATGTTTGCATTTTGAATTGAAACGACACGAGAGGCTTGAACCAAACGGGCCTCGCAAATGCCGAGCTTCCCAACGAACTACGGTGGCCCTCAAGGGCCAAAATCTCCGATGTGACTTGTGTGACTGATGCGAGCATTAAAAAGTCTTTAGTGAGGCAGTAAAACAAAGTGAAGAGTTCACTTGCCGCCTCGTTTGTAGAAATGCTCCTGGTTTTATTGTTATGGTTCCTCTTTGTGCCGTCAGCTCCATTAGCCTCACGTTGTTTTACGACTCAGTTTTTTTTTTTTCACTGTCATTTTAAAGGCCCACCGTCAAACTTCAGACTTGTGGCATTTGATTTACGGCTCCACCGAGTTCACGTGACGTTTCCACCGCGAGCGAGGACGAGGGACAACCCGATTGGCTCTTTCCGCTTCCTCGGCCCGAGTGGGAAACATAATTCCCCACGGGAACGATACTGCCAAACCTTGTCCGCATTATTCCTCACATTCTATTTTAATCACAGCGATTCATTTGCTCGCCGCCCCCCGGGGACGCAATGGAGAGATCATTGCGCTATTTTTAAACCCGAGACACGTTTTGCCGACACGATGGCGCCCGGTGATTAACGCCCGTGAGGAGAATTAGTCGAATACATCTGAGAAAGCGACGGACAATTGAATCCAGAGACAGTTGTCGTGTTGAGAAAATTGCAATTGGTTAAGACGTTGAGACAAAGGAAGCATTTGGAATTTGGGTTCAAAGCAGGGTCGTACCTTGACGTTTTTGATGAGGTCAACCCCATCAAGCACAAGTTGGGGCTTCAAATTTGGCGATAAGACAAGGTTTGGGTCACAGAGAAGACTTTTGACAGTTTCAAGACAAAGTTCGGCTTTTGAGCTGGGTCAAGTGTCAAACGAGCGAGAGTGGTTTGTCGAGCCAAGGTTACGGCTTCAAATTAAGGTTGTAAGTCTGCCTTGGGCTTTCAAATGAGGCTTTCAAGACTAGATTAGGGCTTCAAACCCAAAATTGGGTGTGTGGACACACACACACACACACTTGGACAATCCTTCCCAAGCATGCAAAATCGAATCTCATCTGCTGTAATTAGCAGAATAAATTCCCGACTGTTTTGCCGTCACGTGTGCGTCTGCCGCCTCCTCCTCTTCCCGCTTTACTGTACCAACGAGACCCCAGGAGTCAAGTCTGTAATTGAGACACGTTAACACGTAACATCACCTAACAGACCGCCTCAATTACCACAATGGCTAATAAAATTATATTGGAAGCGGGAGGAAGCCGGGGCCGTGCTTCATTATGGGAACCGCCAGCCGGTTGTGTTCCTTCGTCCCCCACGGAAAAAAAAAAAAAAGCCCACACCCAAGCCTCAACTTTAAATAAAGTTCAGCAAAGTGTCGACACGGCCGAAAAACGCGTATTTTGAGAATGGTTTTAATTTGTAGGAAAACTTTAATCGTGAAGTCAAATGCAAATCAAGAGATGCTATCCAACAATTTCATTTGGAAGGAAAATCTTACAAGGGAAGTCGGATTTTATTGGGAGAAATTAGACAATCTTAAAAAAGATATTTAATTATTCGTATTTTATCGATTTCTTTATTTTTTTTTTAAACGTGGAATTTTAAACGTGAAATTTCACGAAAATGTCGATGCTTTTGAGCAGATAAATTAGAACAAAATCGGGATTACCAATTAATGAATAAATAATTGATAACGTGCAAATTTAAAGTCACATTTGCGAATACCATTTGGTCAAAACTTCTTGTCAATATTGCAAACAGAATTAATACAACAAACAAAATTGAAGCGAATGAAAGCGCAGCAAATGAGTTAGGGAGGGCGGCAATGAACGATTTGTACTATTTTGCATACAAAATTTGTGTAAAATCCTTTCATG
Organism: Syngnathus typhle; assembly: GCF_033458585.1. Classification (NCBI taxonomy): domain Eukaryota; kingdom Metazoa; phylum Chordata; class Actinopteri; order Syngnathiformes; family Syngnathidae; genus Syngnathus; species Syngnathus typhle. The sequence continues at coordinate 9,206,502 of NC_083750.1, read as the reverse complement.
GCAGCAAATTTCAGGTTTGGAGTCTTGCACCCATTGACCTCGCAAATAAAGTCGATTGGTTTAGGTTGTAGCACTCCCTGCTGGTGGACCAAAGTAGCATCAAGACCAAGGATTTATTTTTTTTGGTCTCACACACACACACACATTCACACCGTCATATGCGGGAATCGCACTCAAGACAGGCGAATGTATCCCTACACTATCAGCGACTCCCATCCTAGACCAAAGTCTTCATTGGGCTTTTTATGGGAATAAAGTCGTTCTTCCAAAGTTAACAAGAAAACACTTTTCAGGAAATAAAAAGCTCAAGCTTTTGAGTAATGTTGATTTGATTTAAAAAATATACTTTTTTTTAAACTTTATTCTGATATTCTTTTTAATAACAATTCCTATGATAATTTATTTGTTTTCGGGGAATTATTTTAAAGGGAAAAACGCGTCTTTATTCATGCAAAATCCTAAATTTGCATAATTTCTGAAATTAAATTTCACAATAAGTTTAATTTTTGTCAACAAACTAATTTGGAAACAAATTTGCAAATAATTTGAAATCAAATCAAATATGCAGTACACACAAGACATGTTTTTTTTTAATGATGGTTTCACCTGTTAAGTAGGGAGAGTATTTGTTCCGGTTTCAAGAGGAGTTGAAGGAGCCCAGTTCCTGCGTCGTTGTTTTTGTCCAGAAATAAAACAGACAAACAACACATCGCTTGAGATGAATATAAAAAAAACTTGTTTGAAAGCTTAAACTTCTCAATGTGGTGGAAACTTTGAGGTGGCTTAACCCTGTTTTCTTGTCATCAATCTGATTTGATCAAGCTGGTTTTTCCACAGCGTTATACTCGGATAACAAAAATTACAATGTGTTTTTAATGTGGGAAAATAGCAGCCTATGATACTGTACGAAATCAAAGCATTCAGTCATGACATGTTCAGATAGAATTAAAAAAAAATGAATAATTTTGTCCGAATTTTCGATTCAATTCATGGTTGCTTCTTCTAGTGTGTGTAAATTGACCACCTGGGGGCAGCATAATACAGACGTGCGTGGAGACGTCGCAACTTCTTCGCAGAGGACTGCTGTACATTCGCAATACTGAACATGTCATGGTAATAAATTTAATACTGCTTCCACAAGTAAACATTATCGTCATGAGCTTAGACAAAAAAATTGTCAACCAGTTTCAAGTCTATGAAAGTGAGCACAAGTCAGTGGATCATAAAAATGTTTTTTTATTTATTCAAAATAGACTCTTCTATCAAAGTGACAATTATACATAATTACAGGATCTGTACAAAATAATTAGATAAATACCCTCATTTATGCAAACCCGTAATGAGTCCGTTTTAAGGCAACGTGAACCAGAGTAACCCCGATGACGTCATCCTGATGAACTCTCAGGGAGGTGCCCCGCCTCCTCCTCAGACAAAACAAAAACAAAAACAAACAAAGCTTCATGGTCTAGCGGCGCGCGTCCTTGCACCCCGTCACACTCGGGACAGAGGCACCTGCTTGGGGAAGGAAACGGAGCTCCCGGTCCCGGACCTCCAGGTGAGACCGGTGCTGACGTCACTGTACATGGACCCCCCTCCCGCCGAGGACGTCTTGCTCCTCCAGCAGCATCGTGTGCACCACGTCCTCCACGAGTCGAGGGTCTTCCCGGACCACACCCACACGCCCGACGCGATGCCTCCCAGAAGCCCCATGAAGTACTTGAGCATGAACACGGCGTAGTCCGGCCGCGGGGGGCCGTCCGCCACGGAGGGGGGGCACCCGCATTTGTAGCCCGCTTCCCACGCTTGCCGGTTGTGCGCCTCGTAAAAGTAGCACACCGCGATGACGGCAGCCGGTACCGTATAGAGTACTGTGAACACTCCGATTCGAACCATGAGCCGCTGCAGCTTGTCCGCCTTGGCCACGCCGCCTCCGCCCTGGCGCCGGATGACGCGGCGGATGCGGAAAAGAGACACGAAGCCGGCCAGCAAGAACATGGAGCCCACAAGTAGGTAGACCAGCATGGGAGCCAGGACGAAGCCGCGCAGGTTGTCCAAGTTCCGATTGCCCACGTAGCAGATGCCCGCCACCGGGTCCCCGTCCACGGAGCCCAGCGCCAGCGCTGCGATGGTTTTCGTGCTGGGGAGGAGCCAGGCGGCCAGGTGGAAGTAGGACGCGTAGCCCGCGATGGCCTCGTTGCCCCACTTGAGCGCGGCGGCCAGGAACCAGGCGAGAGACAGGATGACCCACCAGATGGACGCAGCCATGCCGAAGAAGTAGACCAGGAGGAAGACCAGCGTGCATAGCGCGGGGCCAACGCTGGCCTGCTGTGAGTGATCGACCCCGTGCTGGCGCGTGCACGCCACTTTCTCGTGGCCCGCCGCCAGCCGCAGCAGGTAGCCGGCCGACACGCACAGGTAGCAGGCGGCCAGGAAGATGATGGGCCGCTCGGGGTACTTGAAACGCTCCATGTCCACCAGGAAGGTGGCCACGGTGGTCAGCGTGGACGCGAAACACAGCGCCGCCCACAGGCCGATCCAGAAGCCGGTGAAGGCGCGCTCCTCGGCGCTGAAGAAGGGACTGTGGCAGGACGCGGACGCGGCCACGCAGTCAGCCGGCGGCGGGCATTTAGGAGCAGGGGGCGCCCCCTCGTGATGCGCCACCGGGGGTGGCTTGTGCGGGTGCTTGTAGACCGCCTTCTTCCAGGGCTTGAGCGGCGGGCGCTTGGTGGGTGGCACGACACTGGCGGCAGCTGCGACAGCGACCCGACGCGGGTCCTGCTTGTAGTCCATGCACAGCAAGTCCTGCTGGCCCTGCTCCGGAAGCAGCTCGCACCTCATGCGGTCGGGCCACGGGAAGCCAAACTGTCGCATGAGTGGCGCGCAGCCGGCTCGCGCCCGCTCGCACACGCTCCGGCAAGGCGGCAGCGGTTTCTTGTAGTCCTCCAGGCAAATGGGCGTGTACATGCTGCACAGGAAGAAGCGCAGGTCAGCCGAGCACTTGATCTCCACCAGCGCCAGGAACTGGTGCACCTCTAGCCCAGCCTCGTCCTGCGTGTCGTGGTGGAACTGGTTGGGCATATACGTGAGGTTGTAGCCGATGCCCTTGCACATGGGCACCGAGATCTCCTGGCACTGCAGCGGCTTGGCGCCCCAGCAGCGCGAGCGGTGCACGGCCAGCGTGAAGAGGCACAGCAAGAGCGCGCAGCGGGACATGGCCGGACGGACGGACGGACTGACGGACGCCCGCGCCTCAGTCGGACGAAGAGCCGAAACGAGTCATGACTGCATGCCCGGTCCGCTCCTCCCCGCGTCCCCGTGCGTCTGTCTGGGCATGCGTGCGTGTGTGCACTCCGTGGGCGGGCTGCGGCTTTTTATACGCAAGGCGACTCGGGCGAGACGAGGCCACGCCCCCAAACCCGAGGAGGGTCGCGGCCCTCACGTCAATCAAACTCAAAGAGCTTCGGCACTCCAATACACACACTGAATACAAAGGTCCCATTAGCGAGGAATGTCATTAGCGGAGTCAACGCTATCGTAATGAGCGAGGCAGGACAATAGTCACTAAAGCCACACATGTGGAAACATCACCCCAACAAGCCAAGGGAATACCATTGCTTAAAAATTGGACCGAACCTGGAAAACAAATGGACCCATTTGGTTGGGTTGTTTTGTGCAAACCCAGTACTTTTAAGGGCCTATTTAAACCACGCATTACAATTAACGAGTCATTTATTTCCTTCACATCCATATTGTTCAATCCATTGTTCGAACCTGACCCAGTTGCATTCAGGGAGCGCGCATAATGTGGGGAAAAAGAACAACCCTGTCTGTTACCAATCGTCAAATACATATTACTGCATTATTAAAATGAGATATGTACCTAATGAAATGCACGTAGCCTTTTTTGTGCTTAGCACGAGGCCACAAGAGGTCTTTCAGGCAACAGACAGAATGTACGAAAAAAACAAAAGTTTAATTTAAGTTCAATTTGGTCACACTGTATAGCGATTCTCAGATACATTGATGTGTTCTACTTTATTAATGTCTCATTTATTGAGATTACGTTTGAGGTTTTGCTTTGGCTTTATCTACTGTGCGGTTAATATGGTGTTGTTAGCCCACCGCAGGGGGTGGTCTGGCTGCAAAGGGAGTCGTCTGTTTGTCTTAACTTCAGTGCAAATTGTTTGATTGGTCGGACGCTGTGCGGATGATTACTGCAACACAGCCCACCCTGTGCGTGTGTGTGTTAATTTGACAACCCCGCCCATAAGAAAACAAACTAGCGCTTGCAGAGCAGATAAGCGCTAATTAGAGCCATTCACACTTGCCACTGGATTGGTGGGCTTCAAACGGCGTTGTTTTGTCAGATGGGCTCAAACGCATCGCAAGGCCGATTATAAATGGTGCCGTGCTGAATTTTTGTCAAGATGTTGCCCCGACTTGTTCACCGTAATAAATAGGCCTCCTCGCTCTGGCCTTCTCCTCTTCTATGCCAAATATGGCTTTAAATTTCATACAATCAGTTTGTCAGTCTCCTCGGGTTTTTGGTGTGACTCCTTGCTCCCTCCCTCTCTCTCCCTCCCTGGAGTCCTTCCTCCCTTCCTTCCTCCTGCTTTCCACAGGCTGGATTCCACCTCACACGTGTTTACTCAAGGAGGGTCTCGCAATCAGCAGAGGTGAGATGCGTGGCCCAGAGCGCACGCGCACACACACACACACACACACACACACACACACACACACACACACACACACACACGTGGATTGGTTCACCTTCCTTTCGCTCATTAACCAAAGCAAACAATGACACACGCACACACAATGAAGTTGAGCAAGCATTACACTAGCCTCTACAAAATGTCTTCAACAAAATTGGAAAATATATAGGAGATGTAAAGGAAAAAGATTTGAGTGGATCATTTTACCTTTTTCTTTGCATAAAAAAAATAAAAAGACACAATCTGACCAGTATTGACAAATACCAGGAGAAGGACCTCTTGACCAATAAGAATCCGATCCTAAAGGCAGCAAAGAAAGGCAACGAATAAGACCAGCACTTCTTTATAGCGGATCACAACCAACCAACCGGATCAAGGACAAGCAGGTCCATCACAAGGACCTCTTGACCGATCTATCTGACGAGTTGCAAAGTTAGATAATCGGCTTGCCGGGACCGAGAAAGGGGAAAATGAGGCAAAGATGTGCACTCTGAACCTATCAGAAGAGAGAACATCAACTTCACCCTTTGGACCTTTGCACCCGCACTAAAAATTTCACTGCGCTATAAAAATATGTGTGCTCAACTGTTTACAAAGCATTTACCTGACGTTAGCTGAATTCGTAAATGTCATCCAGAGGAATTTGCAAGCTGACAAAAGCAAGTCAAATAAAGTCACGCTCGCTGCTGTTGCGGTTTCGTCAAACTAGCCAAGCAAACGGTGCCGAGGGGTCAACGTTTGACTCGGGAAGCCAATAGCTAAACCGTTTCTTTTATTGTGTGCGAAAACACTTTGCAGGTTTTTGTGCAGGTCAAGGGCGAGCTCGTTAAAAACAGGCCGCCACAAATCTAGCGAGGAAATGGCGGCAGGCTGCGGCCTGTCACAGAGGACACAAGAAAAGTCCCAAGCGGCCATATTTATAGTTCGTAAAGCCCACTTTGAAAACTTGAAACTGTCATACGTGCTCATTTGAAAGCTTCCCTTTTTGCACTGCAGCCATTTCCCACTGGAAAAAGTAAAGTGGCAAATCCTTTCCCACGCCAAAATGCACCCAGGCCCACAAGTGGCACAAAGAAGAAAAAAAAAAAAAAACGTAGCATTTTTGTTCTATTCCTTCACCCCTTCTTCTCATCTTCCTCTTTTGCACCTGCATCCTTTCTTCTATTCAACGGGTCCCGGTCCTTTGGTCTTCTTTGCGCTCTCCGGCGCCTCATTAGAACTTCAAGAAAAACATTTTTATTTCTCCTCTCGCTGCTTGCGAGGACAAAAGGGGCCAGTGGTGGGGTGGGGGAGAGGGTTGTCGCATACCCCCTCCCTCCCAAGTGTCCATTCAGCTGGGGTGCGGCCCCCAAAGCGGCGGCCAACGTGTCGGCCAAGCCGTACAGTACCGGGGGGACCCCAAGAACCCCAATGGGGTCCTCATCTGGTCACAGGAGGGGACATCAAAAAACAAGTCAAGTGTTGCTATTCTCCAAAAAGCCTTCACACAGATTTAAATGCCTCATGTCAATATCTGTCAATATCAATCATTATCAACGCAGAGGCTTCCTTGGTTCCTAATTGCAGTTGCCACTGATTATTTGTGCGCTCATCTGCACACGTGCGCAAATTGACCCACTTGAGTCTCCGCAAATCCCGGCATCATTGTGCTGCTAATTGGGGCCCAATGTAAGCAGGTACACCCCCACTTAATGCCCCCCCCCCTCCCCGCTCTACATTGAATAGCCTCCTTATCTCCCCAATGAGCAGCCTCCGCCTCCCAAAATGCACTTCAGCTGCTCACAAAGTCACCTCGCCCGACCCAAACCGAGGGAAAGGCGCATGCCGTGCCGCTTTGGGAGAACTTGGCCACTTATCTGTAGGACGTGGTACCGCCAGGGCCCAATTCTGCAAAAAATGCACGCCACAAAATAAATTGTTGGACGAAAGGCGCCGTTGTGTCAGCCTAACCTTTTGGCAAACAAACGCGGCATTGAGCGAGAGCGGCGACCGTTCCCGGGAGACGCGCCGGCACATTCCAGCAAAATCATCGGCGGCAGTGGCGGGACACTTAATGGCATTAACGCAGAAGCGGCACGCTTGTGTGCACCCCTCCTGGGATTTCCAATAAATGCCTTTCCCAGAATTCCAGACATTGCCTTTTGTTTTTTTGTTCAGCAGAAGAGAGCTCCACAGATTCCATTCAGGAATTTCTCCAAGTGAGCGTGAAAGGAGGAAGTGAGCAAAACATTTCCACATGCAAACAATACAACTTTATCCTCATTTTTAAGGATGGGGGGCGGGCACATTGAAGTTTTCTCTGAGCCACTTTCACTTTTACAAAAGGTTAAGCAATCAAAGATTATGGGTAAGCAGATCTGCATTGAGCTTCTTTGGATGCACACGTCGGCGCTCGCAAAGTTGTTGGCGTGTGACAAACGGAACACCGCCGGAAAGCAAACCGTCTTCACGTGTGTTTCTTTCCCCGCTCAAACAGCGGAGAAGATCGTCAGCCCGACACCAAAATAAACAACGCCGGTGCCATGGCGGATCCCCGCTGAGAGGAGCGTCCACCAACGCACACTTGCTCGCTCGCTCCGGATGATGTCAAAAGGCAAGCTCCCGGTGAGAAGTGCCAACGTGATTGACAGCTGCTGACATTTGTGCCCTCATTAGACTTGAAGAAACTCTTGACTTGTTCTTGAACTCGTTTCACTTTTTGTTTCCTAAAAAAAAAAAAAAAAAGCCATGCTAATGAGTTGCGTGTTTTTTTTTAATTCCCAAACGATCTCCAAGCTTCGAGCCACGACTGCTTTCGTCATTGCCGTGATGATGAGGTGGAGGAGAAGGAGGAAGAGGAGGTGGGCTGACGAAGAGGAGGTTAATGATGAAGAGAATGAGGAGGAGGAGGATGAAATAAACCAATATGATGCAAAGAATGAGAAAGATGTGGAAGAGGAGAACGATGAGGAGGATGAAGAGAACTAGGAGGAAGAGGAGAATGGATGAAGATGAGGGGTGCACAAGGAGGATGACGAGATGGCAGACCATGAGGATGATGAAGAGGCGCGTAAGGTGGTGTATGAAGATGAGGGAGAGGAGTAGGAGGATGAAGAGCCAAGAGGAGGAGGATGAAGAGCCAGGTGAGGAAGATGATGGTAGTGGGCGTGGCCTTCTTATCTGTTTCTGTCTACCTTTCAAGTCTTAATGAGCACTTTTCTAGCCACTTTTGTTATCAGCCAATCATCAGCACGCGTCCTCGGCTTCTTCTTCTCTCGACACAACGCCGCCTAACAAAATGACGTCGCCCCCTGGGGGCTAATTAGTGGCGCGACCTCACTTATTTACATTTAGAGTGAATCCACACACCGAGGCGGACTTTAAGGGGGAGGGGGGGGTAACGTCATTAACCCCTTTGTTAGCGGGTCACCATTCCTATTGCGCTTCATTGTTCTCCACTCAGAAATCTGCACACACATGCACTCGTATTCTGTCCTGCATGCCACCTCATGAGAATTAACATTTTCAAATGCAGGTTGACAAGCTTCCCGGCCGGAACAGATTGCGCTCGCCTTAAGAGGAAATACAGACCAGTGACACACACACACACACATGCACACACCATAATGCGTGCAGACATTTGCTACTGCAATCACACAAAGTCACTTTCCAGGCCATAATACTACTACTACTTTAATTGTGCTAGCTCTGAAAAGAAAAAGAAATAGTCTTGCTGACCAAGCATTTGCTTGGCTTCACTTTTTTCCCGGTCCAACACAAAGCATTTCAGCTTACATGCGAACCCTGAAGCAAACGCCGATCCGGTCGAATCCTACTAGAGGGTCTAAAGGCCATTTTAAAAGTCCTGAAACTTGACTCGGGAATCCCGTGCGAAACGGCCATTTTGGAAGCCCGCGGGGAGTCACACTCGGCACGCAACGCGCACGTATGTTTCGGATCACGTGGGCCGGCAAGCTGCCAACTTTCTGCCTTAGGCTCGTATTTCTCTCGGCCCGCGGAACGCTTATTCCAGACGAGGGAGCGTCTGGGACTCCCAGGGCTGCGGGGTCGGGAAGCAAGCGCTTCCTTTCCGGTGAAAGGAAAGCGAGAAAAAATAATCAGCCCTGTCACAACATTCCCTGATGGACATTAAAACAGGTGAGTGCGTCCACCATGCTATCAGAAGGGGACGCGTAGAAAAGTCTCAAGGACTGCGGCCAAAGTCAAAGAAGATGTCAGACATCGTGGTGTGCAACGGCCATTTTGCGCCACTGGAACGTTGGGGAGAAAATGGCGGCCGAGACCAGTTTCTTCTTTGGGGGCATTGAAAACGTCATTCTTGTGTTGTGCACGTTGCAGTTTCCCAAAAGTCTTTTCTTTTTCTTGAATAGTATTCATTGGGCCGGCCGCCACCAGCGAGGCTAACGTGACAAATTGGCGGCGACAAAAGCGAGCGGCGCGCTTAACAACGTTGGCTTCTTTGGCCATACCGGCGGGAATTTCCAACACTCCTTTTCTGTCTTTCTTTTCCCGACGTTGTGTCTATGTGAACAACGGTCGTGAAAGGATTTTTCTTGGGGGGGGGGGGGCTGCTAATGGGCAGAGGAGGGCCAACTTTGAAGAGGGTGGGGGTCAAGAATCAAAATGGGAATGACATTTGCCATCCGCAGTTTTCTTTGTCAAGGTTTCTTTTCCTTGTTATCTGCATTGCAAATTGGCGCTGGACAAGGTGGGGGTGGTGTCGCTGGGGGTTCCCACCCCACCACTTCCATCCATCAATCCACCTCGTCTCCCCACGCTCACCAACCCCAGCCCAGAAGCTCCCATTGTGATAATGGGCTCATTTTAAAGTATTGAGTACTCTTAGAGGCTGTAGATACCAGCCACCGATACTTAAGGCAAAAAAAAGACATTCATGTGAACTTTAGGGGCTCAGATAAATGTTTGCAGACGACAGAAGCGCCAGATCACGTCAGCTGTCAATCACCTACAAATGAGGGTGCGCGGGTGTATCTTTGTGCATGTTGCACCCTGCGGAGTGAGCGCACACGCATGTGCGAGTGACTGACAGCTGCCACATCTCTGCTGACACTCCAAAGTGACGTTTCCCTTTGGGGCGCCGTGACAAAAGCGCCAACTCGACTCAATTGCACTTGCAAGGGTCCGCCGCTATTTCAGGACGAGTGGGTTTGTGCAACTTTCAGACATGCAGTGACAAATCACAAAACAGAAATATATTAAGAGCACCCATTGTACGCGTGTGTGTACGTGAGCAGGAAACAATCAACTTGATTCAATAATCACCTCGGCCTGTTTAGACGCGCAGAGGGAGGCCTCGCCGGCCTGTTTGTTTTCTTTGTATCGTCTTGCGTTTGCCTTCTGGTTTCATGGCCAAGTGGACCTCCGTGACTGCGCGTCTCACACACACACACACACACACACACACACAAAGAAAGCACCCTTCACCCTGCCCGTCTCCCTTGTGGCCCTCGACACCAATCTTCAGATTCCTCAAAAGGTCACGTTGCTCTCATACATAAGAGTGCGGCTCGACGACAGACAGAACCACGCAAACACACACACACACACCGGTTGTATTCTAACATCTGCAGAAACATTTATTTGTCCAACAGATTGTTTAGTTGTGCATGTGGAACTTTGTGGAACTTCATCCTTACTTCCTGTCACATGTGGTCTCGCTGGACATTTTATTAGGCACGTTTGAATCTCATCTCGTACGAAAACGAGTTCTCCAACCTCCGCGTTTTCTTCATGAACTGACTTTGCTGGAGGTGTCCTAATACTTTTGCCCAAAATGTCTTCACCTCTCCTCCCAAAGGTGTCCCAATGATTTTGTGTCAAGTGAGTGCCAAGTAGACCAACAGAGGCTTCCCAAGAATCGATCCAAGCAAACCAAAGTCCATTTGCTGAAGGCAACTTGGCATGGCGCTGAGCCCATCAGCGCTGGATTGCTGCGATGACACTTATCAAGACGGATTGCTTGGTTCAAACACAAAATTTCCTCTGACGTCATCGTAACCCTAACCCTCTCCATTTTTTTTCTTTTGACTGGCAATTTCCTGCGCGTCCTGCTGATGAGGTTCAGGAGCGATCGGCGTCCGGTCATTTAATCCCGTCGCCTTTATTACAAGCGCAGCTGTTGAATTCTTGCGCGGTGGCGCAATCTTGCCACATGTGCCAGCCCAAATGAGCGAGCGGCCGCTTCGTCTCACTCTTTTCCCAAGTGCAAAATGTTCGACAGGTCCCGGCTGCTTAGAGGCTGCATTTCGAAGAACGAGCTGCTGGTAATTACTGCATGTCAGCACTAGCGACTCCCCCCCCCCCAACCCGCTCATCAATTAGCGGCCGTCAGTCCAAAACTTCCTGCTGGGTTCCTGTGGCGACAGCTCCAGATGTTTGTCCCATTCCACGATTGTTGACTTGAACTTGTTCTGGGTTCGCTTCCAGAAACCTACGCTATTTCCGTCTTGCGTCATGTCACTGTGAAAGATGCTCTCGCTCGCCTCGAGGCAACTCTTGCCAGAAGACTCTCAATCAATTTTGACAGAGAGAATTGATATGTCACGCTTATTTCAATAGGAACGTGATATGACACTTAGCTACCACACGTAGTACATAATCCAGGTGAGTGCTGTGCAAATTATATTCTCCTCCGTCCGTGCCAGAAGGTCCCTCAAAAAAAAGCTTCCTGTGCAAATTGATTGCAGGACGTGTCCTCTCCCTCCCTGAGCGCCACCAAGAATGGCGGGAGAATGACAAATATGAGAGGGTAATAAAAGCTTCCCACTGCAACAATCGAGCCCCTGAGCCTCCTTATAAATTGTTGAGGCAAATCTCATCCGGTCCAAGCTGTCAATCATTTCATTCATTGAGATTGGCTGCCCAAAAAAAACAAAACTGGCAAAAAAGTTCTGTTCAATATCAGGTCAGGGGCCCCTGGAAAATTTTGGGGGTGAACTGTAATAATATTGGACTTGTTCACCCAATGTTGATGGCTGAAGCAGATTTTTTTTTCCCGACTTTGCGAGAATCCTGGCATTGGCCCAGAATGTGGATTTCCAATCTGACCGGGCTGACTTCCTGTTCAATTGTTTTCTGATTTCTTTTTTGTTCTTCTTTGTTGGCCTACAACTTATGCTTACGTTGCTGAGGGTCGGCTGCGAGGTTCTGACATTTTTGACGAGTGCTGGTCGAGTGGCCTAATGGAAGTCAGACAAAACATTTCCTGCGGATGATCGAGCGTGTTTGCAAAAGCGTGCCGAGAGTGCACCGGGATGCTCTTGAGACGCAGCCGGAAAGGAAAAACAAGCGCCGTGTCAAGTCCCGCAAAGCATCTGCTGCGAACAACACGCACTAGTTGCTCTGATGCTTGACGGAACCACACCGTCCATGAGAACACGTCTCCGGCGGCAAAAAGACATTCTCCCGGGATTGTTTCCCTCTTTCGTCTGAGGCTTTCCTTCTGTTGACGACGATCGGCGCCGTGTACACGGCCAGATCAAGCAGATGGCTACTGGTGCGCATGTTAAAAAAAAAAAAGGGAGCGGGGGTCTTGAAACCGGACCCGGAGGGGCACCTGCGCCTCAAGCGCTGAAAGCCAATACACGGGCCTCAAATGGAAGCAGGAAACCGGAGCAGCCCGAAAGAGCGCCAGCACTCCGGGACGGACAAACTCTGGGGATCAACTTTGCTTCTCTTTTCAATGAAGCCTTTGTGAACTTGGCTGCAAACGCTGCACGGGCACAAGAGCGGAGGAAATGTTCTTAAACGCTTGACTCCACTAGTTGCCGACTTCTCGCGTCCGGCGCCTTTTGAGGCCGGCGCGAGAGATGTTGCTATGGAAACCGCAATTGGGCCCAAATTAATTGGTACAAAACATAACCTCATTTCGATTTGGATGGCACGCATGCCTCATTTCAGGACGTAGCCATGACACAGAATAGCCTTAACACTAAAGTTAAGACAAGTGAAGTTCAAATAGGCCGGAAGCTTCAACAAAGTGAACCTTATTAGCGTTATTGAAGCCCGTCCGTCGTGAGTCAAACACTCGCTTTGCTAAAGCTAACATTGCAGCAGCTGCTCGCACAACGCACGGAGTCAACGGCTTTGTCTTCCGACCCACTGAAACTCTTGCAGCTTTGTGTCATAAAATCATTCATGAGTCACACAAGAGCAGGAGTGCGGCTCATCTATTATGCAGCCTACCCCTCACCAACACCCCCTCCCCCACTTATTCAGCCCCAAGACCCTCCAGTGAAGAGAAGCTTTTTCCTCGCTAGTGTCCCACACGCATCATTGTGTGGCGGATTAGCCAACCCCTTGTCCCCCGCCCCCCCATCCACTCCGCCATTGGAAGCTAACCAATTATCATCAATTGGCCGTATTCTCCGAGGTGATTAGCATACACGGAGCACTCTCGGGGGTCTTTGGCACTTATTGAAGCTGTCCGCAGTGTAAAAAGGGCGAGCGCCGCTTCTGTGGCCTGCCTGAGCCCAAGCGATAATAAGCGGCGCTAATGAGCTGGCTAAAGACGAGCGGCTGCTTGACACAGACCGGCGCCGGAAAGAAAAAGAAAACTGCAGAAAATATGATTACGGCCGAGTCAAAAAAAAGGCAATCTGTAGTCCTGAATTTTTCTGTTGACTAGAAATGAAGTTGAAAGATCCTATGCACTTTAAATGGCAAATTGGCAAACATTGGGAAGTTTGGGATCACAAAAAAAGAAAAAAACATGGGCAGTTTCGATCTGTTGCGGAGATATGTCGTCCACAAGTGTGGAATCGATCACCCATTGTTTTTGCTAGTGCTAGACAAAAGGAGTGTCTCAAGAAACAAGAATGGCGCCCAACATATCATTCCCAGGCAGTGCCAACAAATAGCCCCCGGCGGCTTTCCGCCAGGCTGATAATGTGGATGCGCTTGGCCACTGGCACGCGAGCGGCAGCGTAATGAATCCTGCGAGGACAGCGAGCGTGCATGGCCGCCTTCCAGGGCTCGTTCATTAGCCGCCGCACGGCACAAACATCTGTCGGCCGAGCGGCTGGCATCGGCGGCACCCGCCAATTAGCTAGCCTCCCGCGTGCAACAGGTTTCGCTCGTCGGAAGATAAACAGGATGGCAGCGTAGCCAAAAGACTCACAGAGGCACAAACAAACACTCTATGCTTCTCTCAACTGTCATTTATGGCAAATCCACGGGTTAATAGTCCTGCCAGCCTTCAGAAGGACATTTTGTTTCACCTGTTCAATTCAGGTCAATCGCAGAAAGAACACCTTCCTTAACTATTGACATTTGGTTGCCAGGTAGAACATTGCGCAAGCCCCTTCCACGCACGCCCGAAAGCCCCTCAAAGACTCAGGAAACTTCTTGGCCCCGAGTAAACAAACGTTGGAATGACGGCAGATGCTTATCGACACGCGCACAATGGCACGGCAGTAAAACGCAAACAGACCCAAAAAACACTGACGGGGACAAGTCGACGCTCGTCTTGGCGTCCTCCTACCAATCCGTGCAAGACGGATCACCTCTTCCTGAAGCAAGTGGAGAGCGATCCGTGACTTGGGGGAGGAATTTTGGGAAGTGAAGCTCATCATCTTCCAAAACTCCATTTGAGAGCATTTGTTTGTCACAGATTACGGCATTGAGGTTGGGCAAATTAAGGCGCAGGACATCAAAGAATATCCTTCAAACGCGAGGACCAAGACTTTGTTGCTTCACGCTTGCGATTGTGAAGAAGGCGCTGCTTCCGGCCCACCTCTTGCCTCCGTCCAGGAGTTTAGTCTGCACCTCCGTTCCAGCGCCAAACCGGCAGACTCCCAGATGCCGCTGATTAAGTGGGATACAGGAAGCCAGCATGTAAACAAGGGGGGCCAACTGCTTGGCAGGCTGCTTTGCTTGCTGCCTGCCTGCTTTTCTGGTCCATTGAAGCCTTCCCTGCACTTGGAAGTCAGAAGACAAAAAAAAAAGCAAGGGGAAGCTGATCTTTGTCTTCTCAAGCTTGGAAATTCCTCCAGTCAGAAGGGAATGAATGCTACACACAGTCGACATTTATTTAGGTGTGAGGTTGCCGCTGGCCGGCTCGCTTCCGGAAGCCATTGAAGGCCACACACACACGCACGTACACACACACACACACACAAGTAGAAATGCAAGAAAAACCACAATGCCACATCCAGGAACTACTCAAGTGCAAGCACCTACACGGCAGCAGCTGTTAATTTCACTGCACGTCCCTTGACCACAAATTGCCGGACGTGCAGACATTCTGCTAATCAAGACAAGCGTTGAGGGAACAAATCAAATATTTCCTTTCCGGGCTTTGACCACAAGCACAAGGCACTCGGGGAATTTTGGTCTTGAATTCCGGCATAAATGATCCGCAATGAAAAGTCAACATGCGGAAAGCACACAATGAGAGCCGCTCACGCTTGAAACTTGCTCAAACTAATCAAGCTGATGATGTGCCGGCAATTACCGGAGCTAATGCTATAAACAATGCAAAATGTCCCTTAATTTAAATTTGACTTGATTCAAACAAAGTGGCTGCCTTGTGGCCACACATGAGCGAGCTCACTAGCTCCCTCTTGTGGCCGTCGAGCAAATACAGTCTCTGCTGGTTGGCTCCGCCGTCGGTGGTGAAAGCATCGTTCGAGCGGGCGGCAGCTGTTCGCATTTCCTGCGTATTGGGTGTCGAACGAGCGGGCCCGGGTTTCCCGATCTTTTGCCGGGCAATTGAGAGAAACGCCGGGACACATGTACACACGCACGCGTCATACACACACTCACGCTTGTTTACACACGCGCGCGAGCACACAAGCACGATTCCAAAGCAGCTGCTGCTCAATTGCTGCGAGGGTCACTTTGGTGCGCGTGCGTGTCTTGCATAGGTCAGCTACTATACGCCGTGATTTGATTACTGCCGAATGCGTGACTGTCAGCACAGTGGCGGTCAGCTGCAGCCATATTGAATTATGGATTGGATTTCAGCGGGCTAAAAGTGCCCCACCCCTGACACCTCCGCGGCTCGTTTAGCACATGCCAACTTTGGGTAAAAATATCAAGTGTGCCCACTGGTTTCATCAAAAACAATTGTTTGTGACTAAAAAGCGCAGAAAAGTAGCTGGTAGTCAAGCACGATAGTGAGTTGGATTTTTGGACATCCAACTCTGAAAAAGACCCAATTTCATGTAATATTTCCAACTTTTTTTCCAGGCATATATGCAAACGCCAAATACATACAAGAAGAGCATTAACACAAAAGCTGAAATAAAACAATGAAACCAAGCTGTCCATTACCTTGCACAGGTGTCTCTGCGTCATTCCCGTCAAGTTGGCCGACAGTGGCGTCCATTAAGTTCAAACAAGCTAGTTCTGAATTGGCAATCCATATTGGGTTTGTCCAGACGGGGTATATATAAATAATGGCAAAGGAGGCTCTTGTCTCTTGCGTCTCTCTTTAATGGCGATCAACAACCTTAGCCAACTTGTGGTCTTTTTCCCGCATGTTTTTCCCTTATCGGGGACTGGTGTCGTGCTTCTTTTCCAGAGATTTTAATCAGGTGTGTTGCAGCAGGTAGACGCGGCCGCATCCGAGTGTGCACACCATCTAGTGCACTATTAAGGGTTTGCGCCATTTTGTGTCGGGGGTCACGAATGTGCTCAACATGGCGCAAACGTTAATTGCACTACAAAAATAATGGAAGAGATGTACAAAGCAAATGAATACAGTTTAACATCCTTTTTTTTTTTCATTTACAATAAATAGTCGGAGACCTGTGGTGACAATTACGGCGTGGCGGTCATCTGATATGTGACGAGGAGAAAAGTAGTGCCGGCTGTCTGAATTGTCAAATGTCTGACTTGTGATTTGTTGCGTTGTGATGACAACATCTCGCGGCAACTTGTTTCACTCCGGACAAGAGAGGAAACAGTTGCTTATTTCTAACCGTGACAAACTTCCCTTTTATTGCTGATCTACATCTGTCATATAAAGTGTCGTGTCTTCCCTCTTGATAAATTGTCCAACAAATACATCATACATATGATTACAACTCGTCAAAACGCGTTGGGACAAAACTGCAAGAAATAGCAGTAGTTAAAGATGAAATGTTATGTTGTGCTGCTATCTAGTGGTCAGAATGTGCACAACATGCGCTCCAGGGGGCGTATTACAGAAAACCTATCTTAAAGGACACGTATCATGGAACCTCGACTTATTTTGCTTTTAAAATAATTTCTTTGTGTATCTGGCAAGTTAGGACGCCCCCAGGACTTCAGTATAACACGATGCATGATGACGCTATCTACTGTCTTGAATAACAACTACAGTTTTAAGGCAAGAGAGTGACAAAAAGACATCACAATCAAAGATTTAATACTGTGTACACACACTGACACACAAGGGACAGAACTCTTATGCACACCAACGTTTGCGACACATGAGCAACAACAAACACAAAACAACAACAAGATAAGGCTACATTTGTAGTGCTCCATTCAGTACGTCATTTCAAGTGCATCATTTGAGAATATATTCAATCTGCAATAAATTAGAGTAACAGCATGTGACTTTCTATATCATATTTTGTGCACGCGTGTTTTGTTAAATGTGCCTAAGATAGCAGCAGCCAATGAGACGTTCAGATAGTGGCCGAGGAGTCGCCTTCTTTGGCCCGGAAGCGGCCAACGTGCTCCAGCTGACCTGAGTCGGACACGTCGTAGCTCGTCTTGTACTTGGCCAGGATCTTCATCAGGGGGCGGAGCTTCAGCCACCACTGCTCCTTGGGGATCCTGTGTCTGAAACAGGATGTGGAGTGGAGTCAGTCACCAAGCGCTGTGTTACTAAATCAAAGAGAATCTTGGAATCAAAATGGCTGCCTTCCGGTCAAGTAAAAGTTCTTACTCAAAGTCGGTCTCGTCTTTGAGCTGCGCCACGGGCTGGAAGAGCATCGCTCGGCGTCTCATGCCCAGCAGGCAGGCGCTGTCCTCGGAGTTGGCGAACACTCGCCCTGCGTGTCCAAAGGTTCACGTTTGAAGCGGCGAGACCCCCCTCGCGTGATAGCCGCTCCACCTTTTACCTTACCTCCTTTGAAAGACTCCTTCATGGTCTTGGTGAGCCACTGGACTGCTTTGGCCGCTACTTTGGTGCCAAAGTTTCTGTCAAAGGGGGACGGAGAGCCACCCTGTGGAAAAACATTCGGTGTGCACTTTGTAGAGAACATCGGCACAGCTCTGCATGAATGCCAAAGTGTTTCTCCATCATTAATGTCAGCCATCAACTCAATTGAAATAAACAACTGAGGTACGCAACAGTTTGAATGACAAAAAGCTGCTGTTGACCTGCTGCATGTGTCCCAAAATGTTCTTTCGGCAGTCAAACACCCCTCGACCCTCCTCTGAGTAAAGTTGGTAGATGAAATCGGTGGTGAAGTTCTCATTGCAGTTCTCATTCCTGCACACAAACACGACATTGAATCGGCACCCTGGCAGAGACGGTGCAGCCCATCTCACCTGAGCACCAGACCCCTCTGGATGGTGGTCTTCATCTTCTCCGTCAGATGTTCCACGTTACCCTCCAAGGAAAAACAACCGGTTTGACTTAGCGAGATGAAATAAATTGTCGAGCCACATAAACATCTCAAGAAGAACGGGAAGTGGCCTCCTTGGTTGCGAGTATCTAATTAGCAGCCATGCTCGCCTCCTTTTTTCCATGTACTGTCAAATTTGGAGAAGGAAGGCACCCGAGCTCCCACCTGCAGGTCTCGGATGTCAAAGGGTTCCTCATAGATGTAGACGGTGTCGGCGCCAGCCGCCAGCCCGCCCACGGTGGCCAGGTAGCCGCAGTAACCGCCCATGGTCTCGATGATGAACACCCTACGCTTGGTGCCGCTGGCCGACTGCTTGATGCGGTCGCACGTCTGCCGACAAGCGCACCGGCGTCACGCACCGAAGCGGCTCCTCCTCCTCACAAATTTCAACAATACAACTTGACAGAAATGCCATGTTCAAGCGGGACCATCTTACCTCCTGACCGGCGCGGCACGGTTACCGTGGCGACTTCACAACGACAACAACAACAAGGTGCCGGCGGGCAAAGGCGGCGGTTGCGCTGTTACCTCCACGAGAGCGTTGAGGGAGGTGTCTGCGCCGATGCTGAGGTCGGTGCCGGGTACGTTGTTGCTAATGGTGGCGGGCAGCATGCACAGCGGCACGCAAAACTCCTCAAAGCGCTCGCGAGCCTCATACAGCTGCAGGACTGACTCCAGGCCCTGACGGACGCACGGACGCCCGCGGGCCTCGTTACGCTGTGCCCACGTTGGGGCATGCCTACAGCTAAGCGTGTGTGTGTCTTTTGATAGCGTAATAGTTCGTATCTCCGTGTCAATTCCTTTCTTTCTACAGTTGGTGTTGTCTTTTTGCATCATGATGGCGTGCTGTTTGTCTTTCTATCTTTGTGTGCTGTACGTGTGTTCATGTCTTTCCCTCTCTGAGTAGCACGATAGCGTATGTTGTTATCTCGCAGTGTGGCACAAGACCTTTTGTGCGTTTGCGGCTTGGCGTTGGCTCTCTCCACTCGACCGAGCGGTCGCGCCGTCTGTCAACGCGTCACCGTGTTGACGCGACTTGATAAAGCGGCACTCCTATTTTAGCGAGGAGAACATTCCTTCAACATGGCATTCAGTCCCTCCCTCGTGCCCTCGCACGCACGAGAACGCAACAAACTCCATCCCGCACGCTCGTTCTTTGTCAGCTGTTGACCAAACAAACGCAAGTGAATTCAACTTACCTGAGCGTAGCTCCGTGTTACTTAGCGCTACTTTGGCTAAGTTACCTTTTTGGCACTTTTCAATTCACAAAAAGACGTTTTGGAGGACCGATTAGTTGCAGCAGTCAAAAGCTGACCTTTTGCCTACTAAGAATTCAAGCGGCCTTTGGCACGAGCGCAGCGGGCGTCTGCTGCGAGCGCTCACTCATCGCACTCGCCGGCACACACATGCACATGCACACACGCACGTGCACAAGCATGCCGACTTACATCCGTTATGGCGTTGAGCGCCGTATCGCAACCGATACTGAGGTCCGAGCCCGGTATATTGTTGGACACCGTGGCGGGGACCATCACCATTGGCACGCACAGCTCGCCATATTTGTCCCGTGCCGACGAAAGTTCCAGCAGTCCCATGTAGGCCTGCAAGGGTCACAGCCCGTTTGCGAGGACACAGACGAAAAAAAGTTTTTTTTAACGAGGGAAAGCTCTCAAAGTGGCGATTGGTTTAGAATAAATGAGCCTTCAGCGGAATTTGGAGAGAAACACCAAAGAAAAGCCAAACACAAGTTAGCGGCGAAGCTATCCGCTAGCTGAGCTTGCGCCATGCACATGATAGACGAAGCGGCTAAGGGGCCGCATCTACATTTTTTTTAACCAAACAAACAATAGCAGGGGTGGCGTGCAACGATGGGAGGACCCAAGGGGAGAGAGCCAATCACAATGCGCACATACACAAAAACACTCCAGAGAGACAAGGTGGATTTCTCTGTTGAAACCTTATTCCTAGTTTAAAAGCCCGACTCTGACCATAAAGGTTAACCATGTAAGATCTTCCTTTCCTTTGAAACTTCCTGCCCTAACCGTTGCTTGAAACCCTACATTGAAAACCTAACTTAAAACCCCACCCCAGGCCTCCAACCCTAACCCTGTCGCGATACCCTCCCTTGTTTGAAACCCTATTCCTGTCTTAAAACCCTACTCCTGTCTTGAAAGCCTAACATGTGCACACGATGAGATTATGTTCAGTCATGTTTGTCAAACCAAAGCAACGACACAGGCTGCACAATTCCGAAGTATGGCAAATGAGCGAGCAGATGTCATTAGCGTTCGCTCTGTGCAACAGCTAAATGCCGCCATCTTTGTTTGTACCTCAAATCCCCCGATGACGAGCAGCGCGTTAATGTTGTGGGCGGCCATCTGCTGGGCGATCTGCTCCAGATGTTTCCCGGGAAGTGTTCTACGCCAGCATGCCCGGTAAAAGTCCACTCAGTCCCAAAAAAGTTGCAGCAAGTGCAATGAGGCATACCGTTTGGTGCCAAGCAGCGAGCCTCCTTGTCCCGTCCAGCCTCCGACGTCACCCCACTTGATCTCCTTGATCTGATCATGCAAACCAATAAAAGTGGAAATCAATCAACTTTGAAGCCTTGTAACTGTATCAGTGACTTTCCAGGCTCTTTGTATCATTTAGGAATCCCGCTACGGCATATTCAGAGCCGAGCTGGGACGACAGCGGCGTCCTTACTCCTGCCTGGTGCCACTCATTACGCCAGTGCTTCTCAAATAGTGGGGCGCGCCCCCCTTGGGGGGCGCGGTGCTATTCCTGGGGGGGCGCGTGTGACCCTGGGGAACAGGCTTTTTTTTTGGCAGTACTAGAATAAAGTGTAATTGCGCGTTTACTACAGCAGGGGGCAGTGGCGCTCTCATTGTTACGTCTGTCACGTTTGCGACAGTGCAACATTTTACGACTTACAAGACAAGTTAGGATAGTCACGGTGGGGAGGGGGGGCGCGAATAGTTTTCTTCTTGCTAGGGGGGGCGTAACAGAAAATAATTGAGAAGCACTGCATTACGCTAACCTGTGAGGAATGTCTTTCCACCGAGTTTAATTTAGTGCCGGCTGCTATTTGTTAGCCTCATACGTTAGCACCCCAAGTTTAGCACTCTGACCTTGGGTGGGCTTAGCAATGCAGAATACAAAGAGAGGCAGCCAGCTGGGTGATGGCGTTGCTGCCGCGTTCCAGACTACTTGTGACCCGCCCACCCTGAATTCACTAAAAAAAGTCTGTCAAAGCCACGCCTGAAAAAATTGCAGAAAGTCTCACCTGGCCTTTGTAAAATCCCTCGAAGCCGTCGCTCACCGCAAACATTTTATGGCCTTCGGCGATGCCCACCCGGACGGCGGAGCGCACGGCCGCGTTCATCCCGGCGGCGGGCGCCCCTACGTTCAACACCGCCACGTTGAAGGAGCTCTGACAAGGAAAGGCTTTTCTGTCAAAGGTCGCAGCATTTAGCGGTGAGCATCCAAAACATGCGATGGGCCGCAAGATGCAACCGAGCAGCAGGAAGCCCAAAACTCGCATTCAAGTGCACGCGTGTCGTCATGTGCACGGCCAAGACGAGGATGTGCACTTGCTTCCAAATATTTGAAACCCATTTATATATATATATATGTATATATGTATATATATATATATATATATAAAATTACTATTCTAATAAAAATTGTGTAAACCATGCAATAGCTCCGCCCCCAATGCATCTGTGCAGGAAGTACCTCGCTGGGCTATCGTTAACATGTGTCAGAGCGGCTGGAGGGGAGACACATGACGTCCGATTCGTTACGTCTTTCCGCAAACGTTTGCTCTATAGCCGCCGTCAAAATCGGTGCTTACGTGCGGAAGCTCCGAGTCAGCCTTGTGGTTGCAGAGAAGTCTGTAGGTGGTCAGGTTGTTCTCAAAGCTCCTGCAAAGGAGACAAATACATCCCCATCATTTCAAAGTTTTTGCTTCAGTTCAACAGACATTACGCTGCTCCTTCTGGTTGAGGTTTCCACCTCAAAACTGTGAGGCTGTTGATACATTTTTGTTTCATGATAAATGAAATACCTGCCCCGCAGCCTGACGGCGTCCTCAAACTTCTTTTCATCCATGGCCTTCTGCACTTCCTGTGTCTGAACACACACACACACACAAAATGGTGGTATTCCAGCTTCTCATCAAAAAATGGCACGAGGGGCCGGATCGGTGGTCTTACCATCTGCACGCACTCCATGAGGGGCAAGCGTACGGCCTGGTTGCCCACCAGCGACACCACACAGGCGGGCGTGCCAGCAGAGGCCTCCAGCAAGGCCAGCACCGCCTCCACGCCCATCCGGCTAGCCTGTAGCGAGATTGCGGGGTCGGCATTTAGCGTCAAGCTCCGCGTTTCGGAGCAACGCGTCTTACCAGGATCCTGTCGAAGGCCGACGGGGTTCCTCCTCGCTGCACGTGGCCCAAGATGGTCACCCTGGTATCGAAGCCCAAGTTGCGCACCACCAGCTAACGGGCACATTGGCAAAACGGCTGCGCATGATGTCTGTAGCGCTAGGCTGCGTCTCAAAGACGACTTACATCTTTAATGTAGTCGGGCGTAATGGCTTTGTTGTGGCTGTCGATGGCGCCTTCAGCCACGATGATGATGTTGAGTCTTTTTTTGTCAGCGCGGTTCTGCCGGGAAAGATAAGAACACCATCTCGTTTTTAGTCTTTGCTAACTCTGTGCTAAGTAAATCTGTGGCGCAACGCTTGGTCCAGAAGAGGCCATATCAAGATTTGCTTGTCACGTACGGTGTGAGAGCGTGAGCTGTTACCTCAGAGAGCTTCTGGCACATGTTGTCCTCCCAGCCGTCTTCGGGAGGCATTTCAGGAAAAAACACCCAGTCAGCTCCGCAGGCCAGAGCGCTGACCAACGCCAGGTATCTGCACACGGCACATCGTCCCACGTGATACAGCCATAGCGGCCATCTGGCCGGGCCGGCGGCCATCTAGCCGGGCCGGCGGCCATCTAGCCTGGCCGGCACCTACCCGCAGTGTCGACCCATCACCTCCAGCACAAAGGTCCTCTGGTGGCTAGACGTGAGCGGAAAGTAAAAAGTCAGTAGCGAGGTGGCGGCCGAGCGTGCGTTTGCAGGCGGACCTCTGAGCCGTGGTCATGATGGCGTCCACCACCTCGATGATGCGGTGCAACGCCGAGTCGGTCCCGATGGTCATGTCGGTGCCACAGAAGTCGTTGTCGATGGAGCCCACCATGCCCACGATGTGCAGGACCGAGTTGCTGCGTGCCGCCTCCTCGCCGATGGCGCCTGCCAAAGCAACAAGGTAGTGTTTTCCGTGGGTTCCATGCCCGCGGGTGGCAAAGGTCTCACCCACCCTTCTGCACTAGCTCGTCCAGGAGTCCGCTCCACTCCTCCCGGAAGAGATTGGCCCCGGTCAGACTTCCGTCTCCGCCGATGACGCAAAGGTTGCTAATGTTCTTCAGCACCAGGTTGCGCGCGGCCTCCAGGCGACCCTCGCGGTTGCGGAAGGCTTTGCAACGAGCGCTGCCGATCACCGTGCCGCCCTGCAGGCGTTGGGGGTGGGGCCAAAGGTCAAGAGGGAGCATTTGCCACCTGGCTGGTTAAGCAACGCCTGCGCTGCGCTCACCACTTGCAACATGCTGGAAACGCTTTCCCACGACGCTTCCTCGATGTTGGCGCCGCCGTCCACCATGCCCTGGTAGCCCTGTGGGACGCCACTTTGCTCACATTCAATGAGGTCGCTCACTTTGAGCGGTATCGATATTGGATGTGCATTAGAAACATGGAGAGAAACACTCTGTGGTGCATTGAGCTTGCCTACTCCAATCACATCACCGTCCAAAAAGACCTTTCTTCAAATAATGGTCATTTACGGCCTAAGAGCAAGTTTGATTCCCCTGAAAAAAGTCAGATGCAATTTGTACGGCAGGATGTTGCTTGTCTTCATTAGCGATGAAAATCGAGCCTCCTAATCATGTTGTCGTTCTGAATAATCAAATCACTCTGTTGAGTCATCAGAAACACTACAAAATATTTATTGGGGGGGGGAAACAAAAGCTGCCCGCCAAAATAAAAGCAGAAAGAGGAGCTGAGGGAGCGAGCGAGTGCGTGTTCGGACTCTTGCTGGAGAAAAAAAGTGGAGTCAGCGAGGATCAGGACCTTGATCCAATTAGCAATTCAACCGACGCTGAAATCGGGACGGCTAATCGAAGATGCCACTCGGAGCGCTCGAGGCATATTTGCATATTTTGGGCACTTGTTTCATATTTTTATGTTCTGTTGCTATCTGACCTCATGTATGAAGTAGACTTTTGCTCCCACATAAATTCCCATGCGGACCACCGCCCGGACTGCCGCGTTCATCCCTGAGAAAAGAAGAAAATTAACTTACGTTAGTGTTTCTTTCAAAATAAAACTAATAAGGCCTGAAATCACACATTGGATGCAAATCCAAAGAACTCAGATTAGTCTAGCTGCCTAGAAGCATCTCCACGATACGGACAACACAAAAATGTGGTGTCACGAACACGCGCGCATGCACCATCATGGGTTGAGTGGGCGCGTGTCTGTGCGCGTGCGCGCGTCCATTCATGCCGCGAGAACTTGCTGCTCCTCACGTAGGCGCTGCGTCGCTTTTCCAAAGCGTGCGTCAAGCTACCATGCGCCCCCTACCAGAAACCAACCTTGCTTGCCTTCAGCGTAAAAGCAAAGTCAAGTCTAAGCCAATATAGCTCCTCTTTTTGTGAAAGTCACATAACGGAAATAAGTGTATTTCATAGTGGTAGCCTGACGCACTCACGACTCATCGTCCGCGCTTGTGTGACACGAATTCTTAACACCTAAAGACAAAAAAATCGACATTCGTTAAAAAAAAAATTAAAAGGACATTATTATGATTAAAAAGATTTTTGTTCGTAAGTGCAAATCGGTTTCTCGTGAACGGACGGATTTTTCTTTTAATCGAAGCAGCACTTGTTGATGTTGACGCGCGCGCGTATGTGTGCGTGCGTGTTTAAACAATGCTATTGCGTAACCTCCCAATGAAACACGATTAAAAACCACACCAATGCTCCCCAGCAAAAACACTTACATTTATTGAGAGTGAAATAGAGTCCTTTGAATTATTAATAATTATAAGTGTACTCAGGCTAGGGATTTTATTTTATTTATTTTTTTGGTGCAGTCTCTAACACACCTACGTTTTCTGGCATTCACTTGCTGCGCAGACGGCATAATTCCATTATCGGACGTCACTTCGCCAAATCATCTGGACGCAAACTGCGGCTTTTTCTTCAAATTGATTCAGTGACAACACGAAGAGACCCCGGAGTGTCGGAGTGTTCACCAAGAAAAGCAGTCCATTTAAAACTGTCTGGCTTTGATGCAACGAGATAAGTCATGAGCGCGGCCAAATGAGTAGTTTACTTGCCTCTTTTTCAAATGATGGCACTTCAAAAAGAGCCAAGAAAAAAAATTATAATAAATGCTGCAAATGGAAGTCGCGGCTCTCACCTTGGGCATCTCCGCCGCTGGTAAGCACCCCGATGGACTTTCCTTGGCCAGACAAGTTCTCGAAGAGCTTGCGGGTGTCTTGTCGCTTGGGGGCTGACATGTCTTGGCTAGCCTTTTTCCTACTCGATGTTCTCGCCCTTCTCGTCTCTTCTCCTCTTGGTAGTGTGCAGCAAGTTGTCGACAGCAGGGACGACAGCGGGGCCCGCTCGGATGGAGCGAGCGAGCAGCCAAGCAAGGAAGCTGGAGCGACTGCAGTGGGTGCCGCCCCCAATTGCAAAGCTTTAAGTAGAGTTACGATGGCTCACCATGCCTTTACGAGGCTAACCCAGCTTCAACTGGAAAAACAATTCGCAAGTTATTCAAGTCGAGATGGAACATACGCTAGAATAAACAGCAGTGCTTTTAAAATTATTCTCAGTCATGTTGATGTTCACGCAATAGTCGGGAGAAGAAAATATATCAAAGTGAGACTTCGTGTCATCTAAATTCTGCTTTTAGAGAAGGTCTAAGGTCTGCTAAATAGGGATGGGCGGATCGATACCAAAATATCGATATATCGATCCAGGCTGCTTATTTTCTTAGTATCGATCTCCCTAGCTAAAATATCGATACTTACAATTATTTAATTATATTTTTCCTCTCGGGTGGCCTCCACCACCACCCCATAAACTCATGGGTTCGAAATAAAAAAATGTATATCTTAACGTCCACATCCATATCTTGTAAATGCATGACTACTTTCAAGTAAACATAAGCCAAGGTGTCTTTTTTGGCTTGTTTTTGGTGCATATTCTCCGAATTCCAATCCATAGCATTCAGTAATGTTCCATACTAGACAAATCAGCATTCAGCGGTAATTTCTACCAGAAATACATTTTTAAAGATGAGAATGAATTAAAAAAAACTTTTGGACTCGTCCTTGTTTACGTCAGCACGGTGTCTCTTGAAAGCGGTGACGTCACTTCCCCATCATCCTGCCGCAGACCAGGAGACCTCGCCTTTCGCTCTGCGTCGTCTGCCGCCGCTTCACAAGCCAGAACCAGAACCGCGACCAGAATCAGCCATGCCAGAAAGCAGCAAAAGTCACGTGATCCTGCTATCGTGCGGCAGCTTCAATCCCATCACCAAGGGACACATCCATATGTTCGGTAAGCTTTTGTGTGGGAGAATGGCACGTTGTGACGTCGCCCAAAAAAAAAAAAAAACATCCCAGGCGGCCGGCTTTTGCCTGTTCCGGCCGCGCTCGTCGCTGTCCAGCTTCCCGGTGCTGAAAGCGTTCCTTCTCGTTGAACGCGTCGTGTTGTCGCCGCGAGCGCAACTAGCGACGCAGATGGGCCTTGAAAACAACGCCAGCCAGCGTGCACCCCCAACCCCGCCCGTGGTGTGACGCAGCCCACAAAGCAATAATTACTGCGAGCTCCTCATCTTCGAAAATGAGAAAATGCGCAAGCTGTCAAAATGAACATAAAAGAGCAATGCTCAGAAAGAGCCAATCAAACGCACTGTAGCTGGATGTTGAGGGTCTTTGAATGTGTGTGTGTGTGTGTGTGCGTGTGTGTACAGAAAAGGCAAGGGAGCACCTGCACAAAAGCGGCCGTTTCATCGTGATCGGAGGGATCATTTCGCCGGTGCACGACTCGTATGGGAAAGCTGTGAGTAGGGCAAAACATGTTGTTGTTGATGATGACTGGACGTGGAGGGGAGCTTGAAATCCAACGTGAGGGGCAAGAACGGGCCAGGTTAGCGCGCTGGTCCCTTGGAGATCTGCCGCCATGATGTTGTTGTGCCATCCGTTGGGAACTTTGGGGAGGGTGGAGGTAATGGCGCCAAATTGAAATTGTCGTCGTGTCCCGCTCAGGGCCTGGTGTCCAGCAGGCATCGTCTGACCATGTGTCAGCTGGCCGTGCAGTCGTCTGATTGGATCAGGTTAGTCGCCCGCCGCCGCCTCCGCCGCCCGCGCTAAAGCCTCCTCCCGCGGCTGCAGGGTCGACCCTTGGGAGTGTTACCAGGAGACTTGGCAGCCCACCTGCAGCGTCCTGGAGCATCACCGAGATCTGATGAAGGTGAGGCTTCCTTTAACACCAAGCATCCAAGGCCATGTGCGGGAATCCCAGGCGCAGGAAATCCTGGCTAGATTTGCTTCCCAATGATGTCCTTGCCCTCCTAGCGAGTGACGGGTTGCATTCTGTCCAACGTCAACACGCCGTCGTCCACGCCCGTCATCGGTCAACCGCAGACGCGGACTCCGCCCCTTTACCAGAACCGCAACAACCTGAACCGCCAGGCCACTTCGGGTAAGTCTCCCGGCAACGATGGCAACGAGGACCGTGACGAGGTATTTCTGGTTTGCAGTGAAACTTTGGGGGAAGCTGAGCGAGAGTTTGGGCAAAGTGTGCTGCGTGCGTCCTCACATGGAACGCTTCACCTTCATCGGTGAGTGTGGCCAACGCCCATCCCAGTTTTGGGCGCCTTTGTCGCTGACTTTCACCTCGCTGGTCTTAGATGAAAACGCCAACTTGGGACCCAGCCTGACGTATGAGGAGATCGGTGAGTGGCGGTGGTGCCACGTGTGTACGAGGAGTGCTTGATTGAGGGCGTGTCTCATTCCTTCCTCCCTCCCGCCCTTCCTTCCTTCCTTCCTTGCTGCCTCCCTTCAACTGTGGCGCGTAGAGTTGCGCATCTTGCTCCTGTGTGGAAGTGACCTCCTAGAATCCTTCTGCATCCCTGGCCTGTGGAAGGACAGTGATGTAAGCACCCCCCACCCTTCCTACCTCAGCCCGTCTTTTCCGCCACCGCCCGCATAAAAGAGTTCTGCAGATCACAACACGTTGAGTCGACCGAAGGTCAGCGAGCGTGTGTGTGCGCGTTTGCAGATGGAGGTGATCGTGGGCGACTTCGGCCTGGTGGTGGTTCCTCGTGACGGCGCCAAAACAGAGCGCATCATGAAGCAGTCGCCGGTGCTGCGCAAACACCAGGTTGGCTCTCGTGTCCCGGGTTCGGCCGGCACTTTCTGACCCGCCGTCGTCTGCCCTCTCTCAGGACAACATTGTGGTGGTCGAGGACAACGGCGAGCATCCCATGGCGCAGGTCAGCTCCACCAAGAGCAGGTGAGCTAAACGGCCGAATATAGAGGACGGATCAGCGACGTGCAAGGCGGTGAGGGAAAGGAAGGAGTTGGTTGTTGTCAGACCTCCAGGCGGCACCACGCAAAAATACACGGTACTGGTTGTTGTGACGCGTCTGTGGCTGTTGTGCGCAGGCTGGCGCTGCAGCACGGCGACGGACACGTGGTGGACTACCTGTGTCAGCCCGTCATCGACTACATCCTCAACACGCAGCTCTACATCAAGGCCTCGGGATAGAGACTGCTGCAGCCGTGTGCTAGCCGGCGCCCGCTAACACGTCTCCCCGCCGACCGCGCCACTTGGGCCATTTCCACACCCACCCGCATCGCACCGGAGACTCCAAAACATTTTAGGCCCCCCGTGTCCTTTGACGCATTCACCAACTTTTCTGCATGTTCTCCACACCAGAGGCAGCGTGGGCTAGACTGGGTGACAAATAGGAGTGAAGGCAACACCACATTGTGCACTTAAATCGTAACGCGGTCAACCCAACCATATGATATGAATCGGTCTGAGGAAAGTTCACGCTAATGTTGAACGCAAAAGCCCAGGACCAGGCTAAGCAAAAAGCTCCAAAACAAAGTCCGGGCAGATTGAAACCACTCAGGTCGTGGTAATACACAAAGTTCAGTCCGCTGAAATATTCCCATTTGGTTTGAAATTTGAGGCTCAGCTAACACAAACGGAGCGGGCGAACCTCCAAACAGGGCATTTAAATAACAGACTTGGAACTCAAGAGCTTCTTCGCTCTTAATTACGCTGCATGTCTTGGAATAGAGCTCATCGCTGCCCCCACGTGTTGTGGCACGACCTGGTATTGCACTTAACACATTGCCCGCTGACTTCAATTCATGTTCACTTTGCTCCTTTCGGGAGACATGTTGTGGTTTTCCTTCCCGGCCTGGTCTCAAGGCCACGCTTATTTGGACACCATTGAGAGCCTTTTGTTGTTTGTTTTTACAGTCAGCGTAAAAGTGTAGAATTTCAGGAGTGGCTCTGCCTTCATCCCTACCGCTCGAGTGACAGCGAGCCTTTTCCAGTCTGCTCCACTGGGGGGTAATTTTGGGCAAGAATGCGTTTTTCCAAAACAGGGTGGAAGCGAAGGGTTGGTTTTTGAAAGCGAAGCGTGCTTGTCCGTGTTGGTGTTGAGCGTGCAGCATGTTGACACTCCGCTTGTGCTTGTGGCATGACTTTGATGGATTTATTAAACTTCAAGATAAAACCACCATTTGGGTCTGCAGCCTTTTATTCCATTCCATACCGATGGTATTCACCGCTTGACAATCGATCAGCTCACACTTCAGCAGCAGAGCTTTGGGCGCGTTGTTATTCTCAAAATAGACAAATAGGAACCTCGTGGCAGGCGTCTGTGCGTGTCCCTTGGCTCTCGGCAGAATGGCCGCACCTCCAAAAGGAATTTTTTTAACTCCTCAGCAAATTCAAAGCATGTTTCGAGCTGTCCAGAAATCATTCGCGTGCCATCAAATGCCTTCCCTCGGTCTTTTGTGATTAGAGGTGTCAGAGGAGACAAAAACGGGAGTATCTGGTCTTCTTGAATGGCCTTGCCAACTTTTGGTGGGTTAACAGGAGGCAAAATTAAGCACGAATGCTCGAAAACGTTTATCGGCGGCCAATCAGCCCATAGTTGGTTGTGCAACAAGAGAAATGGGGGCAAACAAAATGGAGACTTGAGCACACGAGAATGTGCACACATGTGCGTGTATGTGTGTGGCTGTGAAAAGGGGAGGAGCTTCCACCACCGAACATCGTCTGAAAAAGCGACGGGCGTGGCCAGCTGTGGTGAGGTTGTATCAGGGCTTCTCAATGGGGGGGCTGTTGAAGCATCCACTAGGCACGGTCTTCAAGATCTCCTCCAGGTTGGCAATGTCCCACAAGATGGCGTCAATGTCCCCATCCAAGACGGCCAACAGGCGGCGCTGCGCCGCCTCACGCTCCACCGCATCCCTCAGCTGAGGCTCCAGTCTCGTCTGCACGTCCCGGCGGGCCGCCGCCACCGACTCCTCCAGCTCCTGAAGGCGGCGCGGGTCCAACGTTCCCGGTTTGCCTGTGCAACGGCAGGAGGTTAACGTTCCCAGCGAGGCCCAACTGTGGCCATATTCGTGTTTCTCATTTTCAAAACGTCTTTTGTGTTTTATCTCCAACAGTTTGAGTGCGTTTCTTACCGACGGCGGCCAGCCCACTGGCGATGTCCCGCAGCATTTTTCCTATGTCGTCTCTGGCCTGTTTGGCGTTCCTCAGGGCGCCAGCGGCGGCATCCCCGGCCTGCGTGCGAGTCAAACACAGGCGTCACCTTGCTGTCGCTGCCTTTCCGCCGGCCGCTGTCTCACCTGCACGGCGTCCGCTTCCAGGTTCCTGGCATCGTCCAGCTCGTCCCTTATGTCTATGCCGACGTCATCCGCCAGCACCCGCAGTGCCTTGGCGTCGTCGTTAAATTTGCCGATGTCGCTCACGAGTTGCGGTGCCAACTCGATCCCTCCCTAGCGGGTCAAACATTTTTCATCACTTTATGCCAAATATGGGAGCTTAGGGGTTAGCTTCGACGCCAGCATTTTATGCTACGCACCTCCAGGCCGGGGATCAGTTTCTCCAGCTGGTTGATGGACGCCATGGCCCCGTCAGAGTCAGCGGACACGGCGTCCAGCAGGACCTGAGTCTTCGCATTGTTCTTGGCAGCCTGCTGTATGGTCGCGTTGATGGCAGGAAGTCGCTTGATGGCGGCGTCCGCCAGCGCTTGGTTGTCGGCGATCTGCTGGTCAAAGCCTGAGGAGGGACAGGATGTTGAGGACGGTGAAGACGGACGGGCTAGGACTGAGGCGACTTGTTTCTGCGCGTGTGATTTTCTCTTTACCTCTCAGAGTACCGAGGGCGGTGTCCAGTTGATTGGTGTTGCTGTTGATGCGCTGCAGCGCCCCCTTGGTGTCGGCATAGGCGCCATCCACTCGGCCTGTCAGCGTGTCGATGTCCTGCGAGAGTCACGCTCACAATCTACTAGCTGGCGATTTCGAGGACAAAACAGTAAGCCTTGGCAGAGGGCTGTTTGATGATGACATCACAATTAGGATGGGACAGGAGAAATTGATGGTGCACCTGAAGGAACTGACCCTGTTTGCTGATGCGCTCGCCAATCAGGACCACGACGTGAATTGATGCAATGCTCGCCTGCTTACCTGCATGGCATTCCTGCCTCGCTCCAGCAGGTCCTGGGCGGCCACCGTGTCCCGCCCGATGTCATCGCGCAACGCCGTGAAGCCCGCCACATTCTCGTCCACTACCTTCCTCAGGAGGTCCAGTTTGGCCGCCATGGCGTTCGTGTCCCCCTGAGAGCAACGACGCGTTAGGATGCGAAGGTGCTTCAAGTCATAAAATGGATACTTTGACTCCGATTGACTGACCGTCAAAGCGGGCGGGATTTCTCCGGTCATCTTCTTGATGTCTCCCAGCATGCCGTTGGCCCTGTTGCTCTCATCCACTGCCTCGCCGCTCAAGCGGACGGCCCGGTTCTCCAAAGTCTTCACCCGTGGCACCATCCCGTCGTAACTAAGGAGCGTGCGGAGCAAAATGAGACGCTGCTCGCTGTTCAAGGCTCGATGGAGCAAAAGATAGACGTACACAGTTTTGGCTCCTCCGATCAAGTCTTTGACATTGTTCCCTTTGCTGAGAAGACCTCGGACCAGCGCCAGACTTTTCTCAGAGTCGGCGAGAGCCTCGTTGGCGCTGCGTTCCACCGCTGTCGCCTTGGTCTGATGTCTGACAGATGAAGACTTAAATAAGCAAGTGGGTCGGCCACGATGCTGTTGATGAGTGTCTGGTGCACGCACTTATCAGCCAAGGTTGTCGCTGCCTGCGCCAATGAGGAGAGCGTATTTGGTAGCAGAGGAGAATCTCCCGCCGGAAACTCCTGAAGAAGCCGGGAGAATAAGATTTACTCATTGTCCCTTCGTGTCAGCCCCCCACTGTGGCCACTTGCATCAATGCAAACTCAGCCAAAGGTCTTACAGCTGAGCGAAGTGCTGTCTTGCCCTCGTCCAGTTTGTCTTTCATGTCGTCCATGAAATCCCAAAGCTGATCCGCTTTGGTCACAAAAGTCTGCTGGCGTTGTCGGATGTCACCAGCGGCATCGGCCACGTTCTGGATGTCTTGTTCCTCGGCCAGGCGAGTGCGGTTGATGGACTTGAGACTGTCCAGCAGCCGTTTTTCCAGGTCTGTTAAACATCACAACTTCACAAGTGAGACTTGGACAACGCCCGATCTCTCACGAGTAGTCCAAATGTTCTCAGCAAGCGACGACCCACCTGCCATTCGCTCCACGTCTCCCTCCAGGCCGTCTGTCAGCTTCTCGGCCGCACTTAGCACAGCCTCTGCATTGCCAATGTTGCTAGTCCCCTGTCCGCCACCCGTCTGAGAGTTGGCCTCTTCCAACAGCCGAAGTTTGAAGGCCAATTCCTCCATCTGCGAGGCACTCATTAGCAAAGACGGACGGACGTGGCTTGCGGGACGAGAACGACCCTAGGCCGGTGCTCACCTTGGCTTTGGGTCCGTTAAAACAGGTGGGACACTCGCGCAGCCCCACCGCCTGACACTTCGGACCGTCGAAACCTGCTCGGCAGCGACAGCGACCGTCGACGTCGCACTGCGCCGACTCGGAGCCCCGAAGATCGCAGTCGCATGCTGTGCAGCCGGAATACGGGCAAAGCTGACGTGAGCGTCGCCGTATCGCCAGCGTGTCAACTCGGCGAAGGGGGCTTACGTCTGCAGGCCTCGGTCAGGAGGCGGCGATAAAAGTTTGGCAAGCAGACCCCGCAGCTGGGACCCGTTGTGTTGTTGACACACTTGAGACATTTGCCGCTGGTTCGATCGCAACTTCCCGCCACGCCGACCTCAATGTGCCCGTTGCACTGGCAAGGTTGGCACGGCCGCCAGCCTCCGGCACCCCCTCCTGGCGAGCCGTAAAAACCTTCTTGACACTGGTCGCAGCGAAGGCCTGAGCACATACATGAAACCGCACCTTCAGCCCCAACGAGTGGATGGGGTCCGAGGGGAATTCACGCCCCAGTGATGCCACATAGAGAAATCCCGTTACATCCTGTTTTGTCTAATCAAGGCGGACCCTACCTGTGGTTCCGGGCGGACAGCTTTCGTGACACTGCGGCTGCGTGGAGCCAGGAAGCGGCGAGCACGACATTCCCTCGGCACAGGGGCAGGGGATGCAGCGGCGAATCCAGAAGTCCCAGTAGAAGCCGTCCGAGCAGGTCTGCGTGTCGTCTGCAGGATAGCAGTCGCCCGTTTGCGGGTCGCAGTCGCCCCCCCCGCAGGCGCAGGGCTTGCAGGTGCTGAACGCGCCGTCCGCTGGATGTTTGCGTTTGAAACCCGCCGAGCATCGCTGGCAAAAGTCGCCCTCGTAGCCCGGCGGACAGTCGCAGGTCCGTACCCAGTGGGCCGGGACGCCGTCCCCTCGCCTCGCCGAGACCAGTTTGACGTTGTCGAGGTATCCGCGGCCTGGAGACAAACTGCAGCCTAAGAGAAAGACGCCGCGTCCGGGATGCACGGGTTGGAGCTCACCTTTGTCGCCGAAGGTGGCCCGTATCTTGATGGCGCTCAGGTTTTGGAGCAGAGTCTGGAACTGGAAAGGGGTGAGCTGAGGGTGCCACTTGCTGCTAGGCTGCTCGTCCAATCTGACCCAAGAGAGCGCGACATGGGGTCATTCAAACGTCCAATGTTATGCGTTTGAGCACACCCCCTTCTTTTCATAGAACTGAAAAATGAGCTCATGCAAGGAATGCGTTATGGAAATGTCACAAATCCCGCCCACAAAGAAAAAGAAAATGAAGACGAGCTTTCATTTAAAAGGCTCGGCGAGAGATAAACATGAGAGCGCCGCGGATTCCTGCTTTGTTTCTACTTGCTGGAGCGCCTGGAATGTTGTTGACGCTTCTCGTTGATCAGACTCCCGCGCCAGCGGGACGGAACCCGACCCAAGATGAGCCGTAGGGATTCCCACCTGAAAGTGTAGTTGATCTTCTGCCCGCAGCGAAGGACAGATCGCAGGTCGCCCAGCGAGGCTGAGACCCGAAGACCAGAACCTTCTAGGATGACGTCGTCAATGGACGGATGCCGGACCCCGCGGTCCAGACGCAGCGAGAAGGACAAGTTGCGACCGTAACTCAGCAACTTGTCGCCCAGGTAAGAAGCTGCGGCAAAAACAGGAAGTGTTTAGGACGGGCGAGGCTTCGGCCTGAGGGGCTCGGGTCTATCCGTACCTGGCGCATGCAGGTAGATGGGCAGACCGTTTGCGGAGATCACCTCCACGTCCTCATACTTGGGGGACCAGCGGGAGTGCACGTCCTTCGGGGTGACCCCGTGAGCGGTGGCTGCCTTCCAACCGTTGGAACCTGCGGAGTGAAGCGTTCAGTGGCCTTTATTCCTTCCTTCCTGGAGATGTTGCTTAGCAAAGCCTACCCTGCTCAAAGCCCGACCAGATGTTGTGGACGCTGTACGTCCGCTGAGGGGAACATTGGCTGCTGTGGCCATAACAGAAACACAAGGCATGTGCCGAAGTCTCTCGGCGTTCCCGTCGTCGACCCCTGCAAAGGAGAAAGACAATGAGCGGTAGAAAGAGAAGACCGCTTTGGTGAATGATCAACTTTTTTTTTTTTGCACCTGGGTGAACATCCTGAGGGTCCTCCTTCTCTGCAGGCGCAGTGGCCCTGGCCGTCACATCCGTCGCTCACAGAACCTGGAGGAACACCAAAAGGCGAGGTGGTCACGATTGGGACCCGCTGACGGTCGTTGCATCAACTGTCTGCCGAGCTCTAAGCTTCTAGATTCGACTTCTCATCTTCACTTTGGACTTTTGGACGGTCTACCTTGAGCAGCTTTACACATTAACTCGAAATACTGCCGTGATTGCGAGCAGCGCGAGAACATCGACGGCCTCTGCTTGACATGTCTTAAATGTGGATGAGTTCACATGGGGTTCAAAGTAAAGATGCACCGGTATCGGGTTATCGGGGTCTCGGGTCGATATCACAGCTTTGTACTCCTAAAACTACCAAAAACTGATACAGCATTAATATTTTTACAGCAGCGCCTCCTGCGGCAAAGTGACAGTTAAGCTAGCACACACCGCGAGCAAGTGAAGGAATAACGTCGGCCGTGTGGAAGTATTTCAAAGTAAATGAAAGCGGCAAACAAAGTGGACTGTAAGTACTGTAATCAAAGTACTCGTACTTCTATCAGTTTTTTAAAAAAGTGTTATCGGTGAATGCCGAGTTCAAAGTGCAAACAAAAGCTAAAGCAAGTTCACTCGGCGACAAAAGTCTAAGTGGGCCGAAAGGTCAAGTGTCAAGTTGTAATCGCCCAAACGTGGCTGTTGTCATTACGCTAACAACGTTTGACTTACTTTTGGTCGCCGCGACGACACCAAGCACAAAGAAAAGTGCAAAGATCGAAATCCTCATGTCGACTTCTTCACGCCGCGCCTATAAGTCCTCCTCAAAGTCACACACGCTCTGCTTTTAAAAACTGTGTTCGTGTGTGTGTGTATGTGTGTGTGTGCGCATGACTGCAGCGTGTCAGGGCAGGCCGGCCATAGTGACATACAGTCTAGCATGAGTGTTTTCTGGGCGTTGTTTTATTTCAACACCTTCAAGTACCTAACATGTCTGATGAGCACGACCTGGAGTCAAACAAACACAAGCAATCAGCCGTTTCAACTTCCACCCGCTGCGGAATCCAGACCATGTTCCGTGAGCGGGCCCGTCCGTCAACATGGCTCTAAAAGGCCCATGGCACTCCGGCAGGGGCCGATGGGGAACGGACCAGGCAATGGTCAAGTTAGATGATCTTTGTGCAATACACTACGTGTGTGTTTGTGGGAAAGCCCCCCCCATCCGTCCCCTGACTCGACACACAGTCACATTTACTCACGCTTACGCATGCACACACTAACTCGCTGCTCCCACAAGTCCAGACAACATGCTCACACCCCAGCCAGTTACCATGCCAACGCCTCACCCT
This sequence comes from Syngnathus typhle, assembly GCF_033458585.1. Taxonomy (NCBI): domain Eukaryota; kingdom Metazoa; phylum Chordata; class Actinopteri; order Syngnathiformes; family Syngnathidae; genus Syngnathus; species Syngnathus typhle. The sequence continues at coordinate 9,169,510 of NC_083750.1, read as the reverse complement.
GAGCACACACGCCTACACATGCACGTGTTGCTGGAGGCTTCGGGAAAAAAATAAATGCTTGTTCGGTGCCAGCCCTTCATCTTGCGGCCCTCCATCCTTTAACAAGAGCTGAAGGCGGATGAATCCACTCCGTCCGTCCGTGGCGGAAACGGAATGGCCACCTTTGGAAAAGCTGGATCGCACAAATAAATAAGGACAATCAATGTTGTACTTTTAATTTCAAAAGAAGAGATTGGTTTTCTGTCTGGCCTTTACTGGCCACCGTTGGTCCATGTGTGCCGCGCCAGTCCATTGCCACTCAAGTCAGACAATAAAAGCCAAAAAAAGTACATACAAAACTTTATGGAGCCGAAAAGCGCAACTTTACGTGAAAAACTGACTAAGAAAAATCGAGCTGCAGGTTGAGGCGGCCCTCGCGTTCGAGACCATCGCTCTGATCTTGACGTCGGTTGCTAGCCAAGGCTAACATTAGCTTCCAGTGAAGTCCACCCGCGCCAGTCACACCCACATGTGAGCAACAATGGCGACAGGAGAGGTAGAATAGGAACCGTTAAGATCAGAGGAGGAGGAATCAAACCGGAAAGCTCAGGAGTTGTGCTGAAATGCAGAGGACGAGCAGCAGGGGGCGCTCTTGTTCAATTGACGCTCAGCATGTTCCTGATGTGTTTCGGCGTGGCCTCATCGTTCAGATGCTTGGTGGTGTACCTGCGGAGGTCAACACGTTAACACGTCGGCCGACGGGTAAGCTAGCTGGCGTCAAGTCGCCAAGCGCAAATTGTGACCTGAGCGCATCCAGCAGAGCTCGCACGCTGCTCGCCGGCTGCTCCCGCAGCACCCGGACGCAGCCTTTCACCTGCACGCAAGCAAGCACGGGGCAACGCCGTCATTGGCCTGCTCCTCTCGCTCCAGTGTGAGTGCTGCGCGGCGCTCTTACGTCGATGTTGGAGGTCTTGACGAAGGCTCCGGCCGGGTGCACGTGGTCATAGAGGATGATGACGCCCACCATCACGCGCAAACAAAAGAGCAGCGTCTCCTCGCTGGTGAAACGACTTCTGTACTCTCTGCAAAGGACCGTGGGTTCATTTTCCAAAGTGGGCGGGGCGAGGCGGGGCGACGATGCCCCGCCCATGCCTCGCCGATGTTTCGCCGTTGCATTGAGGGCCTCACGGTGTTTCCAGCATGACTTTGCAGACGCTGGCCATGGTGCTGAGGCAGTCAGTGGTGTTGTCGACGGGGACTTGGGGATTCTGTGTGTCACACAGCAGCGCCCCCGCAGGGCAGCATAGAAGTTACAAGCGGCGTACGGGAACGTCGTCAACCGGGTCGTGACCCGGGACCGTTTGCGGACACCCCCGTCTCATTTTACACATGACGCTCTTTGACTTAGCTACGCGATGACACCGCGGGTATGATCGCGTCCCGTGCACATCGGTGGAGTTGCGTCGGCGTGTACTGACATCGGCGACGAACTTGATGGTGGCGTCGCTCAGCGTCTTCAACATGGGTGTGGCGCTGGCGTAGAACAGGGACATACGATTGGCCAGCTCGTTGGTGACCTCGGCATCTGCGTCGCCCTGAAGGACGGGCGCACATCAACAATGACGGCGAGGTGCAGCATGTGTGCGCTTCTTACACTCAGGTTGTTGATACGCATGCGGCTGATGGTGCGCCTGTAGTAACTGAAGTCATTCTGGATGGCTGGGATGGTCATCTGGAACCACGAGGATCATCGAGAGCAAGAAGAAGATTAAGATGAGGGTGACTGAAGAAGAAAGCTACAAAGGGCATGAGGAAAGTTGAAGGCGCCGGCCAACCTTGAGCTCGTCAAATCTCAACGTGAAGTGCAGGATGAGCGCAAACTGCCGGGCCAGCGCCTGTTTGTTCTCCAGCTGCTGGGTGGGCGAGGCTTCCGGGCCGGTCAGGACCTCCAGCAGCTGGTGCAGACTCCGCTCTGGAGACACGTCGGGAAAGCGTTGAAGGAATGAGACCGAGGGCAGAACGGTGCGTTGGCAAAACACTGACCGAGTTTGTGGGAGAACTCATAGAAACGTTTGAGTTTTGCCACGAGGGGAAGAACGGCAGACCAGGCCCTCTCCTGAGCGCCCTTCTCGCCCGGACTCTGGATGGCCTGTGCGCACGCAAACAGGCGGGCTCACAATGGACACATGCCATCCGCGGCGGGCGGGATTGGATTTTACCAGTCGGATCTGCTCGCCTGCTCCCGTGTAGGCCTGCAGCTCGTCCAGGATCACCTGAGCCTCCGTGAGCACCTTGTTCACCTTCTCCCAAACCTCCTTCTCGGAGCTCGACGCCTCCGCATCTGCACACGCGGACACATCACTGGCACTGCATGTGCGTTTGTGCGGGTGCGTGCGTCTTACTCTCAAAGTCCAAGAAGAAGTTTCCGGCGTTGTTGTCGATGTCTCTGCTCAGCACTTTGATCAAGTTGCCCATTGTCGCGCATACAAAACCTTCAAGAAAATGCTGAGAGAAAAAATATTTCGGTCCAACGTGATGCGGGCAACATTTACTTCACCGAATTAAAGATCATCTTATCCGAGCGTGCGTGCCAGCTGGCTTCGGCTTGCTTTCGACGCAAGTTGAAGCAGCGGCGCCTCATTGGTGGGACTGGCAGCCTGCACGGGCACTTTGCAGCATATTGTGGTACTGAGGACGCGCGCACACGCACAATGAGACACGTGCAATGCCTGACAGCGAGTACGACAAGTGTCAAGAGGAAGTAATGACGTTCGAGGAAGGATTTGAATTATGTCAAGTCTATAATAATAATGTTCAGTATTACGTAGGATTATTATTATTTGACCTTAATCTTAATTTAAGATTTCCAACAAAGTTTATAAACTTATTTTAAATAAAAAAATAGAATTTCACACAACCAGTTCAGTTTGTGTATTTGAAAAAAGTACAAAAAAAATCGTGTTTTTCAACATGATTTCTTTTAGCACTAATTTTATTCCGCTAGACAGGAAGCAACGACGAAGCCATTTTACAACTTCAACAAGCAGCTCCTTAAAGTTGATCGTTTCAATATAGCAAGGAAGTGCTGGTGTCCCTAAAGAAGTGGCCGCCGAGTTGTAGACTGTTAGACTGTAACCGGAAGTGTTCGTCTGCGTTCCTGATGGTGATCGGGGAATCACGGACCGCAACTTTTTGCTCCATCAACAAATCGCTACTTTTGGAGCGCGCACAAAGTGCGACGCCTCCACTCGGAACTTGACTGTCGAGTCTCAACAAGAACTGATGTGACGAGTCCCGACCGGCGCGATCCACCCAGACCCGCAGAGAGCATGAACGAGACCTAGACCCCGACTCTCGTCCCCAGCGCAGTACTCACCTTCGCCGATCGGTGCGGGATCGGTGGAGGTTCGACGGGTTGGCGTTAGCGCGTCCAGGTGATCCTACATGCCGACAACCCGGAAGTGTGCCCCCTCGGCGCAGCGTTTGCTATAAAAGGACACGTTTCCTGAGCGAGAGGCCAATCGGCGCACGCGAGGGACCCGCGACGTCGGCGGAACGCATCAAGGTCATCAGAAGCCAACGCGACGAAAAGAACTCGAACGCAACACGTCGGGAGGGTCGGCGTTGCGCGGCCGAGGTGCCCCAAAACAACCACGACAACAAGACCACCTTCCACTTCATCCTTCCCTCATTCCTTTTTCCATATTCGTTTGCCTCCCCCACACATCCAATGAAACGATCCTATTTCAGTCTGGGCCGCCCCCTCAAATGTTTTTCCTCTTCCAAGCGTCCCAAGAACCTTTATGTCACCTCACCTCTGTGCCGTGGGGCACTGGCTGAAATAACGTCATCTGCATCTCCTGCAGTTTCCTTGCGACCAGCAGGAGACATAAATGCATGAGTACATACAAATTGCTCGTGTGTCATGTTTCTGCCAGCCGGCTGCGGTCGCTCAAAAGTTGATAGTGTGACAAACGAGCTCACGAAGAAGAAGCGGGCGAGGAGACGGAAACGGAGCGCTGCTAGCGTTTTCATTAGCATGTTAGCAGAGGCGCTGGGACTCGGAGTGTTGTCGTAATGGCGGAATTGAACCGGCAGCTGCAGGAGTATTTGTCGCAGTCCAGAGGCAAGACAGCCGCCCCGTCGTTGCAGTCCGGCGGCAGCACCGCAGTGGAGCTCGGCGAGCCGGAGCCGGTCCCCGGAAGTTGGTTCGGACGCTGGTCCAGCCCGTGGTCCAGCGGCGGCAATGCATCGGCGGTTCAAAGCTCCGGCGGGAGTTGGCCGTGGTCAGCCGAGCCGGACCCTTGCATGCCGGGCGTGAGTCGCCGCCAGCGGCTGGCCATCGCCGGGATGTTTGCCGCCCTGTCAGCGCTGTGCTTCGGCCTTTCGGCTCTGTACGCGCCGCTGCTGCTCATTTACGCCCGCAAGTTTGCGCTGTTGTGGTCGCTGGGCTCGGCCTTCGCCATCGCGGCCGCAGCGGTTCTGCGGGGACCCGGCCGGCTAGTCGCTGGCCTGCCCGGCTCGCCTGGGGCCGTCGTGTACCTGTGCGCTCTCGGAGGGACGTTGTACGCCGCGCTGAGCCTGCACAGCACTGTATTGACGGCGTTCGGGGCTGCCGCGCAGGTGGCCGCGCTCGTCGGATACGTGGTGTCGCTGCTCCCTGGAGGCAGCGCCGGGATCCGCTTCGTGGGTGGCGTTGCCGCGTCCGCCCTCAAAAGAACAGTGACCGGGAAAAGCGTGACCATCTGAGCCGGGGCCGTCGGTCCGAGAACCGATGACGTCATCACCGGTCATGTGCCTTTTGCAGAGCCAAAGCCACCTTGGACAAAGCGGACCCTCACTCTTGGCTTCATACCGGTGGGCCTGAACGCTGACTTGGCTGTTATGGGACCAGAAAGACTCGCTGAAATAAATGCAATTCAACACCTACAAATTTAACTTGGCGTTATGAGACGACTGCTTTTGCCATAAATCAAGCACCACTATAGTTTTACTTCAAGTGTGGTACTTTTTTTATTTTATTTAACAAGTGTTCATACTTAATAAATGTGCTTTTCGGGACCTAAATCACAACCTGCCTATATTTGGATGAAATTGTTTTCAGGTCCACAATCCTTCGCACGTCTTGATCCAAAAACAGAACAATCAGATATTTGAGCAGGATTCAAAGCTTCCGCGTGGGTATTTATTGTCCAGTCAGTGAAAAGACAAAACATAGAAATTTTATACAAAAAATGAGGAAAGATTAGCAGCCGATGAAGCTGTCTAGCGCCCACGGCCCCTCGGCGCGCCTCGCAAGGGGGGGCCCCCTCTCCTGGGGCCAGGCCCCCAGCCACCCCGCCCGCCACGCCCGTAGCCGTCGTCCCGCTGAAGAGATCGACCTGTGGGGTGGTGTGTGTGTGGTGGGCGAGAAGCATACATGCTGTTATTCTTTCAAACCCTGCCACACGTGCTTTCAATACAAGCCATTGTCAAGCACCAAATTGTGTTAAGCATTTTTTTAAATCTTGCAAATGTCACACAAACAAAACTGACCTGCATCTGCGCCCGGCGCGTCTCGTTCTCGGGGGTCGACCGTTCCCGGGCCATCCTGCCAGGGTCGTTTCCGCGGCGGCAGCGAGGCCATGTCCATGCCTTGCAGGGACAGCGACCGCTCACGGCCCGTCGGGGACGCGCTGTCGTGTAGAGAGAGTCCGTCGCGGTAGCCGTCGGGACCTCAACACATAACAGGGCACACGGTCAACACTAGCCGGGACCCCAAAACCAAATACTAAATCAAGTATGAAAGTACCTCCTCGTGGGGGGCCCCCGCCTCTAGGCCTAGCCCTGACCCCGGCGTCCCAGCCCATCCCGTCTTTGAGGGCGTCAAAGCCTTCCTCCTGGCCCGCGTAGTCGTCAGGGTAGCCTCGACCTCCGGGCCGTCCAGGGCCTCCTCTGAACCTGAACCGTTGACAGTTTTGGCGCTCGGGTTGCCCAAGAGAAGATGAGTCTGGCTTACCTGTCATCTCGCCTCCCTCGAAACTCTCCCAAGTCCCGGGGGGCGCGGTCTTCGGGACCCCAGTTGGCCGCGGCCCCGCCTGTTCGGAGACCCGCCCCGACCCGGTGTCCTGCCGTCCCCGGAAAAGCGGATCCGGGTCTCCAGGCCTCCTCTCCTCGGCTGTGGAAGTCATGGCCCCCGTCAAAATCCTGTGGTTTGTGCTGTCCGTCTCCCCAGAACTGCTCGTGCCCCCCGCCGCCTTGGCGGTCAGGGGGTCCCATGTGGTGGTTGGGGGCCGGCCCCCGGGCGTCTGAGGGAGGGCGAGACAGACGCAACAAGGATACTAAAGAGGTGTGTGGGACATGGTGCTTTTACAGTTTTTGACAGAGCAAAACATGTGCTGCTTCTGTCTAATCAATTCCACTATGATCACAAGAAAAAGAAAATTGACAGCCAAGACTGCGGCCCACCTTTGTTGCTGGGGCCCTGCTGGCCCCTCCCGTGCATGGGGGGCCCTGAAGTCTGGGCCTGTAAGCACCAAAGAGCACGAGTCAGGAGGACCATGGGCCCACGCGTGATGCCGCCACACTTACCTGGTGCTGCATGTAAGGCGGTGTCAGCATGTTCCCCGGGTGAGGCCCCTGCATCCCGAAGTTGTGTGTCCTGGATGGGGGTCCCATCATGCCCCCCTGAGGTCCCATCATGTTTCCTTGAGGCGGCGGCATCATGCCCCCCTGAGGGAGAGACCCTGGTAGATCCCGTGCCCCCATTCCTCTGGCGGGAGGTCCCATCATGCCCCCGTGAGGGCCCGGCACTCCTCTGGCTGCAGGGCCCAAGTTGTGCAGTCCCTGAGCGCCCATGTTCCTGGAAGAGGCGGTGTGTCTCTGCATGTCTGGCGGGCCCATCATGGCCTGCCCGTGCCCGGACGACGTTCCCATCTGAGCGGAGGGCATGAATGAAGGCCCCATGTGGGGGGGCCCCATGTGGTTGGACTGGGGAGGAGCAAAGTTCTGCTGCACTGCGGGACCAGAGTAAGGGGGCCCGGGGCCCTGCTGGGAGCCGTCCGAGCTCATCTGGTTCATGCGGTCCATCTTCATCTGCTGCTAAAGGAGAGCAGCTGATCAGCTGGCGACACGGCACGGGTGGCCCGCGTCACGCGTGGCCCGCGTCACTCACCTCCAGTAGCTTGGGGTTGGTGTACTGCAACGCCGCCATTTCCTGCTCCAGCTCCACCTGACTTCTCTTCTTGCCGTCTCCTTTGGGCTCCGCCTTGCGCTCTTTGGGGCCCTCTCCAGACGGGGGCATGGAGGGAACTTTATTTTCTGCCCAGGCCTGCGGAGAAGATGGTGGGTCGGGTTTCCCGGAGTCGGAAGATGGCGACAATCGGGTTGTGCGATTGACAAGCACGAGCTGACCTGCTGGAACTGTGCTGGGATGGGTTTGGCGTAGGGGACCTTCTTCTGCGGGACCCTCTTGTTGTCCCTGCCCATCACCTCATCCATGCCCCAATCCAGTCCCGGGATGGACATCTCTTCTGGCCCCGCCTCTTTATCTGGACACAATTGCAGCATCTTGGCTTTTGTTTGCTCCTTTCCCCTTTGTTTTCTTGAACAGGTCACAAACTCTTGATGCAGTCCGTCAGCAAAGACTACTTACGCGTCTGTTCCTGCTCCATGGCGATCTTCAGCTGCTCGGGAATTCCCATTCCAGGGATGGCGGCCATGCTGTTTGGCTCCATGTCATCTGTCACCAGATTACGTGGATTACTGTGACAGCTCCTCATCACTTTGGCTCAATTATTTTCAGACTTGGGCTATTTGCAGCGGATCTCCGCTGCTTTTAATTCGTCATTACTTCATTTTCCTAACCGGTGTTTAAAATAGGGAAAGAGCCTAGTCACGGCAGCGGGCAAGGAACCAATCACGATTCTCCCTTATTCGTGTGAGCTGACAAGCCATGGGTGCGTCGAGTGTGCATGTTGTGTCACGTGACTGACCGTAGTCCACGCCGTCCTCCGACATGCCAGGTAGAAGATTGAGGTTGTAGCGGTCCCTCATTTTGTCGCCGGGACGATTCCTGGTCCAGAATTTACTAACAAACACGAAGCACACTGTGACTTTGGGCTCGCTACTCAGAGTGCAAGAGCGCTATTAGGTTGGAGACATGAGATCGAAAACTACTGGCGGTACCCAACCAGTCCATCAGATCTGCGCAAAGTCAACATTTTTATTTATTTTTTTGTTCTCCACATGTAAGCGTGCGGCGGTAGACGCTACCTGGTGTGGTCGTTGGATCCTGAACAGAGGATGTGACCGAGCGGGTGCCAGGCCAAACTCCAAATCATTCCCTCGTGCGCCATCTCCATGCCACCCACTTCCTTCTCCACCCTGATGCCGACAAGCGCAACGTAAACGACACGTTCCGACTTGGACTGGATGATCGGGAAGGCGATCCCAGGCGCGCTCCCTACCCAGCATTCCAGAAGAGCAGAGAGCCGTCCGAGCCGCCGCTGGCAAAGAGCCCCTCGTGGATGGGATGCCAGGCCACCGCTGGGAAAAGAGCAAAAGTACTCCAGTTAGTCGCACCAAGAGAACCGTGGCCCGAGCTCGCCCTTCTCTTCAAAGATGGCCACCAATGGTCAAACGGTGAAAGACTTTGCGACGGGCGATTTGGACGGCGGCTCACCCGTGGCTTCCTTCTTGTGGCCCCGGAACACCTGGAGCTCTTCCTTCAGGTTGCGGATATCAAAGAGCTTGCAGAGGTGGTCACGCGACGCCGTCAGCAGCCAGTTCCCGTTACTGTTCCACTTCACCTCCATCACCGTGTTCTTGTGGGCGTGGCTGAAAAAAACAAAAAAACATTGTGATGATCATGTGGCCCCTCCATAGTAAAATCAAGAAGGGAGAGGGAACATCACCCCCCTCTTCCCCATCTTTGTGAAGCTGAAGGGAAAGAACTTGGACTCACAGGGTTGCCAGACTCTGTCCGGTCTTTGGGTCCCAGAACTTGATTGGCTGCTGACTGTCTTTGCTGCCGGACACCACCAGACCTTTGGTGGGATGCCAGTCCACGCACTTCACATCGGCACCGTGTCCTGCGCACGCACACACAAAACAACAAAAAAGAAAGCATAAGAGTATTTTGAAAATAATCATAAATAAAAGGATAGAAAGACCGAAAGCAAGGGACGTGGTGATGGGGGTTGTACAACCTCGAAGGATGCGCTCCTCGTGGCAGCGCTGGAAGTCCCAAATCCGAACGGTGCCGTCGTCCGAGCAGGTGGCGAATTTGCTGTCGGTGGGTGAGAAACTAGAGAGGACACAGGAAGCGACACGTCACACACAGGGCCGCCGCCAAGCTCGATGACTTGGGGGACCCTGATTTCCAAGAGTGGCCGAGTGATTGGGAGCATGACCTTGAGCAAGACACAGAGTCCACCTGCCCCTGATTGCCCCCCCTCAGCCTAAGCTCAGGTCAAGTTTTAGACCTGCATTCAGGTAGAGTACGAGTTAACGAGTAAAATCAGGTCCGACTGTGTGTCGAGCTTTAGGTTTGGCGAAAGATTTCAGCTACACGTACAGGTCCGGGCTCAAAGGATTAGGGCGGGGATGTCGATTTAGACCGGGGTTCTTGGTCCGACTTTAACTTTATTGATGGCCGACAAAGTGCCACTTTGGCCTTTATTGACGCCACTTTATTAGCAGACACAACAAGACACACGAGAAGGCGGAGGAGGGAAAAGTGGCGATCGGATGTAAACCTGGCTTCTCTCACGGCCTCCTTGTGTGCCTGGAACATCTTGACGTTGTTCATGTTGGACTGCCAGTACTTGACGTAGCCGCCGTGGTCCGCCGTCAGCATCCACATGTCGTTGTGGGACCAGGTCATGGCGCGCACCGGGCTGTCGTGAGCCTGAGGTAGGTCACAGGAGGCCGCATCAGACAAAACGAGCAGCACAAGATGCAGTGGCGGAGAACGCAGGACAAATTGTTGGATTCTTTTTCATCCCATTGAATGTTGTCACGAGCATATGCTTTTATGCAGTATCATAATAGAGACTACCCCAAAAACTTTTTAAAATTTTATTTAAATTTGTGGAGGTTAATTGTGGTTTCTCCATCGGACGAGCGGCACCACGCGTGTTCACCTGGAGAATGGTCTCAAAGTTGAACGTCAGCCCGTTCCACAGCGTGAATTCGCCACTGGACGCTCCCGTCACCAGCCGACGCCCCTCCGGAGTCCACTGCGGACGGGTGTGTGTGTGTGAGAGCAACAACAACAAAATAAATGCAGGCGCGCTTTCCCCGCCAAACACAGAGCCCGGCAGGCACGACCAACTCACCCGGATGACAAAGACGGGACATTTGACTTTGTTGGTGGACGTGCGCACAAACTTGGTGGTGACGGCGTTCATGGGATTGTTCAGCATTCCGATAGGAGGGACCAACTGTGGGACACAAACGCACACGTCCGGTCACGCCGCTTGACTCGCTTGCCACAAAACATGCAAGCTTGTCCCTCAAAACTTTGCACACATGACCTTGTCGAAGGTAAGTGTCCAAAACCTCTCAAGAGTAACCGTTGTCGGTCATCCTCCGCGACACTTTGGTGGCGCTAGCGCAACACCTTTTCTCAATGGCAGCCACATTTCTTGGGAAGGATTTTAACACTCGCCGCTTGCTTTCTAGAAAATTGCATCCTAGTGGCAGCAAAGCGGGCGACGAGGACAAAAGTACGAAAAGAGGAAGCAGACGAGGACGAGGAAGGCTCACGTCGTTGTAGCATCCGGCATCGGGTTGGATTGCTCGCAGGTCGCGATGGTCTCGTTGCCACTGACGATTCTGCGGGCAAGAAGGCAACGGCTGAGCGATGGAGAGCCAAGAGACAAAGAAAGCCACCTCTGGGAAGTTTTCAAGTTTAGAGATAAAACGGGCCATTTTTCATCATTGAGGAGTTTTTGCTCAAAGAATCAGAATTTCTGTTTATATCCCTTTACTATTCCAGAAGAGGGTATTGCTTCAGAAACTCAATTGAACTCCTACCTGCAGGTATCTGATGACAGAGGGGTTGTAGTCGATGGTTTTGCGGTTGACGGCCTTGCGCATGCGCTTGCCGTCGAAGGTGAGCTGCTGCATGGCCTGCTGCTGAGCAAAGTCGGGCCGCTTGTAGAAGACCTGCCGCGGCGCCTGGTGCTGGAAGCGCGGCATGTGGAAGAAGCGCTGCGGAGAACTCACGTCCGTCGCCATGTCTGCGTTCTGGGCGGACCTGCGTCAAAACGGAACGTGACCGCGTGTCAGAAAAAAACACATGCCGCGAGTCTTCCCCCCCATCCCGGGGGATCGTCTTGTGTGCCAACACCGTGAGTTTGATTCCCGCAAATGACAGTGTGCATGTGTGTGACCAAAAAAAACCCCACACCTCTTTCAACGTATTACAGAAGACTGACGAGCGCAAGCTATTCCGTGGCTCTGAGAGCAAGTGACAAAACATTGAACTGTGACCTCTACAAGCTTTTTGCAGAACATTTTGAACCAAACACGGGATGAGCAAGTACCAATAACAGATATCGCATAGGGACGACTTCTGTGTATCGCTCACTCGTGAAGACAGCCAATAGCGGTTGCCGACACAATTACAAAAATAAATGGTCAGACATAAATTTAGTCCTCCTCGCCAGGAGTCGGTGTTGCGCTTCGTCACATACATCAGAAGGAAAGTAAACCTCTGAATGTGTGTTTTTTTTTAAAAACATGAATACATTATCCGTGTGACCATGAATGAATACACAAAATTCTTCATTTGCAGTCATTGGAATGGAAACGAATAATTCCTCATCCCCAGAGGCCAGTTTTACCCTCTGCAGGCGCCCGAAATGACGGTCACATCTATCCCGTCCATTGGCAAACGTTGTCCAGGCATCCCGGCTTGATGACGCCATAGACCGGAAGACATTTGAGCTGGATTAGTTTCAAACTTTAAACGGGGTGTTTAGGCAATTTCAAGTTTGAAATGAGCTCTAATCAAGCCATCGTTTATCTAAATGATTGTAGATGGTCGATAAGTTGCGTTTGAACATAACTCGAGAGTGTGTAAACGAGAAGAGGGGCTTCATTGGTCACGCTTAAATTCAACACGTTTAAGCTAAAATCACTGTTGATCCAGAGGCTGAGCCTCAATGTTAGCATTGCGCCTCGCCAGCTAGCTAGCGCGGTTAGCGTGAGCGGCTCACTTGTGAAAACAAGCGTAGTGCGAGGAAAGCGGTAGCTGGCATCCAAATTAAGTGGAGGTTTTGTTGTCCATGTACGTTAACGGCTGTTTCGGGTCGATGCCATCAGAGAGAGTGCGTGTTTTCTCGGGCTGTTTTTGTCCAGTTTGCTAGCCTCCAGGCTAACAGCGGCCCGCGGTAGGGATTCGGAGGCCCCCGAAGCTTCTCGCCACTCACCCGAAGTCCCCGCGGCAAGCAAAGCTCGCAGCCTAGCGAGCGGACACCAGCTGCGGGCTCCTCCCGCCGTGCTTCTCTCGCAACTCGGCACAGCAAATCTGGATCAAATGCGTCCACTTCACTTGGTGCCGCTTTAGCCGGCAGCTAACACGAGAGGCTGCGGTGCAAACATGGAACGTGACGTCATCGCGGCATGCGTAGACCACGCCCCCAGCCCAGCGTGCCGGCTCCATCGCGTACTTACGAAACGTGACGTCACCGCAACGTCGCAAACCGAAACAATTGGAAGCAAAACTGACTGAAATCTGTCTTTAATTGTCAATTTAAAAATTACCATAAGTAACAACAGTCGTAATAGGCTTGGCACAAAATATGTAACTCGTTTGCTTTATGAAAGAAAGAACTTGAAATAAATGAGTCCTGCGCAAAACAACATTTTTCTCCGTTGCGGTTGATAATATGATTCATTCATTAGTTTTGTTCTATTAAAATAGCCCCCATTTTTCAATATTGTATGTATATTTCAAATTTTTTTAAACATGATATGATTAAAAACATTGCACATTTATATTTGTGATAGTTGGATAATGTTTGAAAAATGTTTTTATTTAGGTTCAATTATCGTTTTGGTTCATTTTAACAACAAAAGTTTTATTTATATCCGCAGCTAACATAAGTATAAGTTAAATGTACTAAAGAGAACCTTATTTAATGTGGAATAGACGTCTAGATGTTCAAATATAACGGCATAGCTCAAGCTACCTAGCCAATCACAAGTGACAAACATTTCCATGATGAGATCACTGAATATGATTCAAGATTCAAGAGTTTTTTATTCGCCATGTTTGAGCGTGCCAAACTTTTTCCAGCTATTTCGTCATAAAGCCAAGGTGACGTACAAAGACTGACGTCATAGTGATGGCGGCCAATGGGCGAGCGCCTCTTTGATCGGGCGGGAGTTGGGAGGCCAGCCGTCGGACGTCGGCTACGGACGGACGGGCGACCAACATCAGCTGCGCTTTCGCACCGTTTCGATTGGACCCGTAGTCAATGTCGCTTCGATCACTTGCGCAAAACATAGCATAGCTTATTTTAGCTTAGCGTAACCTCTCAACCTTTTGAACTTTCAGGTAAGTTAACTGTCGTCAAACACCCTCCACGTCACTTCTTTATAATTGATCGCGGTCATTAACTACAAAGAGCTTGTTTTAACGTCTTTCGTCGGATGGAACACAAACAAAGCTTGATCATCTTGTGATCATTGTCACGCTTTTACTGCGAACGTTTTAGAATGTGCTTTGTTTTTCGTGTAACAGTAACGAGTACTACTTTACTGTGTGTGTGTGTGTGTGTGTGTGTGTGTGTGTGTATACATGTGTATGTAAATATATATCCACATACACACACGCATATATATATGTATATATATATATATATATATATATGTATGTATATATATGTATGTATATATATATATATATATATATATACATGCACACACACACACACACACACATATACATACATATACACTTGACCACACACACACACACACTGATTGTATTTTTTTTTAACCACTATTATGACACAATTGTTGTGGCAAGAGCGGACTGTTGCGTGTTCACGTCGAAGGGCGCCTGGCCCAAGCGTGTCGATGATGTCATTCTTGTTTACACTGACATGCATGTGTTTTGATGTGGTTGGCAGGCAGGCAAACCTGCTTGGAGCGTCTCCAGCAGCCACACGATGAGCGGCCGAAGCCACAGATCCAGGTCAGACCTCACGTGCACGCCGCACACTCACCGGTGCTTCCCAACCTTTGTTCTAACCAAGCATTGACAGTCGAAATGTGACACGGCATGCCACCGAATCCAAAAGTACCCCGAACCAATGGTAGTGTCGTCTTGGTGGGCTCCCAAGTAACGTCGGTGGAAAATTTGGCTTTTACTTTGCTGCGAGTGGAGCGTGAACGGCAACAGAAAGTTTAACCATCTTGTTCAGCCTGCCTGTGATCCAAATGGGTGAACAAAGACGCAAATATTCAGCAAGTCGTGCGGCACACATGCCCCGCCACCTTCGTCAGTGAGCGTCACTTGTCTTGCCTTGCCGTGTCTTGTCTTGTGTTGTGTTGTCTTGCCTTGTCTTGTGTTGTCTTGCCTTGCCGTATCTTGTCTCGTCTCGTGTGCCAGCACCAAGCGATGCTGCTGCTGCTTGCCGGTCAAAGATGAGCGCGGACGATTTGCCAGATTGACTCCAGTCAAGTCGGAATGGGTGAAAGAGGAGGCAAGTCCGCTCGCTCGTCTCCTTCAAAGAACAGAACTGGCAAGTGCGACTTGTGTTGTGCCAACGCGGAAGAGCTGCCGCTTAACCAAAATGGGACAAATGCTGACGGTGCGACCACGTTAGAATAGCTCTGCAGACGCTAGCTCGAAAAAAAAAGGCCATTCTTTGGGATACGGAACAGCTTAACTTTATTTTAAATGTTGGCAGTTATGCGCTGGTTGACATGAGCTTCCATGTGATTGGTCGCGTGTGATTTTTACTTGTGCAACCACCCCCTCCCGTTGATGGTTTTTCATTTTGGGATCTCCCAGGAACCTGGCACTGGAGCAGGACTTTCACAGAGGCAAATTGTCAAAATCTTTGAAAATTTCGTGGCTAGAAAAAACACAGTTGGACACCCAAAATGCTGCGGTTACCAGGGGCGACGCTGACCGACTCTTTGTACCCAGCGCGCATCCCGAAGGAGCTCTTGGGCGTTGGCTCAGCGACGGAGGCTCGCCTCTGCGGAAGGGCGATACTAACTAAGGCTTGGCCTTGGACAGGGCGAGGCCTCGGTGGCTGAGTGGGCACAGGAGAAGTGTGTGGAGCCGGTGAAAGGCCCGTGGACGCTGGAGGAGGATGAGCGGGTAAGTGAGCGCGCTCCCGACCCGGGGCCCGCCGCAGCCCGGCGCGTGACCCTGACGCGTGGCAGGTGGTGGAGTTGGTGCGCAAGTTTGGCAAGAAGCACTGGTCGCTGATCGCCAAGCACATGCGCAGCCGCAACGGCAAGCAGTGCCGCGAGCGCTGGCTCAACCACCTCAACCCGAAAGTCATCAAGAGCCGCTGGACGCCTGAGGAGGACCGCATCATCTGCCAGGCACAGCGCCTGCTAGGCAACCGCTGGGCACACATTTCAAAGCTACTGCCTGGCAGGTAGGTGCCCCGCCCACACGGCCCCACCCCGCCCTGCTTTCGTCTTTCATGTGCGTATCTCTTCAGGCCTGATAACGCCATCAAAAACCGCTGGAACTCCACCCTGAAGAGGAAGGTGCAGAAGGAGACCCCTCGCAAGATCCTCCACCGACACCCAGACTCGGGCGTACACCGCACCACCTCCTCCAGCTCCTCCTCGTCCAGCTCGTCTTCCTCGGCCGCCTCCTCGTCCTCGTCTTCCGCCGGACAGGCGGCTTTCAAGGGCGACGCGGCTGACGAGGTGCCCACCACGCACACGCCACATACAGCACGGAACCACACGCGGCCAGCAGAAAGCTGCCGCTGGCTTTAAAAGGTCTCTTGAGTTTGGCCAGTAGCCGACGTATACCGCGGCACGTATAGCTGTCTGTAAGAACTTTGAACGCACAACCATCGCTGTCCAACGTAGAGCCCAAACATGGGACGTGTCCATCATTAAGCTTGCGTGCTAGTGGCTAACCTGCAGCGCCAACCTGTCTGTGATGTCACATGTACACTGTAGGAACACTTGATGAGCACCGAGATTCTCAACATGCTGACCGACTGGAGCCCCGACCACAGTGGCGAGCACAAGGACCGAGCCACCGTCTTCTCTCGCTCGGAGGTAAGCACTCGTGGATGACGACCCCCGAGTGGCCCTCTCGGAATTGGAGGTACGGCCTGGCCCAGCCGCTGATGGGCTGTGTTTGCCTTTCAGGACCATCTCATGAACAGCGAAATCCTCAACATGCTGAGCGAATGGAGCCCCTCCCACAGCGCCGAGCACAATGCCCGAGCTGCCGACATGTCTCCCTCTGGGGTGAACTGCCGTCTTCGCCGCCTGTCCGGCCGGCCGTCGGCCCGCAAAACGTGACTTGGTTTGTGTTCAGCTGTTGAGTCCGGATGATGGCGCGGAGGCTTCCTTCGAGGAGGAAAGCCTGGCGAGCGGCAGGCATCAGGAGGGGACGCCCCGGGCCTCGCACGGCCGCGCGGCGGACAGCGGCGAATTACTGTGCTTCCCGCTGGTGGGTCAGGAAGTGTGGTGGTGTCTGCAGCCCACCGACGGCGCCGATGTGGGCGAAACGCTGAGGATCAAAAGCGAACCGTTTGAGGTGAGCGTTACACACACCCATCAAACTCACAAAATGGGCCAACCTCACCAATGGGCACCCAACGGGTCGGGCCGCTGCAATCAGCAAGCCTCTGAAACGAGCATGGACTCAAGCGCTCTTTTACACGGCCAGTAAATTTGCCCATTCCCTCACATTTTGAATCTTTATTGTCGCTGACCAAACTCCAGCTGAAGGTCAAACGCTTACCGATGTCTCCATGACAAGTGTCGTGTCAATGCCAGGTCGTCAGGGGGCGCCGGGCCCAAACTTTGTGAGAACATGGAGAAGGATGATTCAAAGAAAAAGTGGATTTTGAGATGGATTAATGATTCTGTTTGCAGAGAAATGTGGGTGGAGCCTGTGAATCAATATGAAGCTTCCTATCACATCCGCTTCCTGTCCCCTTTTACAACTTTTGCTCATCTGCTTTTGGAGATGTGCAGAAGTAAGACTTTGCATGGATGGAGATCGACATCTGTACGGGTATGCAGTGGCAGCGAGCGAGAGCACTTTTACTTGGAAATGTTTATTATTTGGTTGATTTCTTGGGCAGGAATAGCACTTGAATGCACTTGAGCAGTTTTACTTGGAAACGTGCCATGTTCATTGCGTCTTATTTGATTTCTTGGGCAGGAACAGCACTTGAATTTTGCACTTGGTTATCAACATAAAATTGATTGGGTTTCGGCTTTTTTGAAGTCGATTTCCAATGAAGCCGCACATCTTTTGAACATTTTATTGAGCAACATAGACAACTTTGTGATTTGTCAATGAATGCAATTTGACATCTTGATGATTTAGTCCGTCTCCTTTTAACAACTTGCATATTTATATAAACGCGTAACAATCGGTTTGCGTCACCTGCCGACGAAAAGATTCGATGAGATACTTGTGAACGGAAGCCGATCGATTGCCGTGTGACTGTCCCCTCTGTCTTATTTCACTTCAGAGCCCAGTCGCGATTTGACGAATCGTCAAACCTTTGTATCAAATATGTCTGAATAAAAAAACAAATCCCCAAATCAATGCTGATGTCATCACTCGCGTTCACCTGGCCGCTTTGTACCCTCACGTTTGGCACGTGACAGAAGGAAGCCGTGTCAGTAGAGTTTCATGGAGGCCTCGAACAGACGTGTCAAGTCGTCCTCGCTGTGGCCACGGGGACTAAGTTTGGTCACACGCTCCTAAAAACACATGCAAAGGTTTGTCGCCAAGAGCAGACAGGAGAGGGCGGAGTCAATCTCAAACGAGCGCGCCACCTGCGGGATGGTTCCTCGGACCAGCGCAGGCACGTCGTCTTGCTGGTACCCGACGGCGGCGAGGCCGTCCTCCACCTTTAGCTCAAACAGGAAGTGACGTAAGGCGTCGGCCAGCACGGCACCCGCGTCCGCTCGCTTGGCACGGCTGATGTCTGCGCCTTGAGGTGAGGCCACACGCATGTCATTCCGGCCAACGGCACATTAGGAGCACCTGATTTGTACGTACCCAGGATTTCAGCAGCCTCCAGGTGGCGCTCTGGACACGCTGGAGCCGTGAAGCTGAAAACCGCCGGTGCGGTCAGGACCACCGAAAGGCCGTGAGGCTGGCGCACACACGCACGCAGTTGGACGTCCGAGTCCAATTGGGGTACGTTAATTGGAGGGTGGCACTCACCACCAGGGGGTGCTCCACGTTGTAGCCGTCAGCTTTGTGTGTCTTGACGTTTCCAGCAATGGGATAGGACATACCGTGACTGGAACGGGACAGGACATTGGGCCACTGCGCCACACCAAGGCGCTCGCAACAAACACTCACCAAAGATGGACACCGGCGTTTCCAAAGCCGATGCCGGCAAACACACTGGCCAGGTGCATGCTGGAGCGAGCTTCCGCATCCTCCGGGTCGTTGACCGCCCTGCCGAGCATGACCGCAGTTGAAGAGTGCCATGCCATTTGAGATGCCCATGCCGCATCATCTTGTCTTACCGTTTCATGTACTTGGCGACCTGTCGCAGGGCATGCCGCGCCCACACATCGCTGATGGGATTGCTGCCTTGGTAGGCGGGCCTGCTGAGGGGATTGGGGGGGCAGGGGGCCCGCTGGTGATACGGCAGGGCGGTATAAGACTCCAGGGCGTGGCTGCGACAAAGGACAGCATGGTCAGAGCATCTGTTCGGCAGCGGCAGGCGAGCGAGCAACCGCTCACCAGAGGACGTCGAAGCCGCTGTTGGCAGCGACCCTGCTGGGCATGCTCAGGGTGTGGCGGGGGTCCACCACGCCCAAGGTGGGGCGCAGGGCTCGGCTGGCGATGCCTCAAAGCACAAATGACGGAAGGGACTTTTCCACTTTGCTTTCAAGCATTTAGACTTGGATGGAGCAACTGGCGCCCCTTACCTGTTTTGGCCCTCAGAGGCTCGTAGTCAAAGATGGCCACCCCCGTTGTCTCGCTGCCGGTGCCGGCGGTTGTCGGGACTGGGGGTTTTCGAAATTAACGGGGGCCATCGTTGCCATGCCCACACGGCAAGAGTTCAGCATCCCCATGGCAACGGCACAATAGTTGACCATTCCCGCTTACCTGCAATGAGCGGTTTCAAGGCGCCGGTGACCGGCTTCCCTTTGCCGATGGGAGCGTTGACAAAGTCCAGAAAGTCAGCGTCGGGGTGACACGAGTACAGATTGGCCGCCTTGCAGGTGTCAATCACGGAGCCGCCACCCACCGCAACAAACGCGTCGAAGGCGCCCTTCTTGGCGAACGCGATGGCGTCTTTGAAGCTGCGGATCAACAGAGGCTAGGTGAGCGATCGGAGAGCAGGATTACCTGGGGCGGGGTGGGGCTCGTCTCACCTGCCGTCGGTGGGCTCCACGCGAACGCCCTCATACATTTGGTACGGCACGCCGCTCTCGGCCAGCGACTCCAGCACCGCTTTGACGGGCGGGAGGCAGGACAAGTTTGCGTCGGTCATCACGCACACGTTCCGGGCACCCAAGTTCTGCAGGTCCTGCAACGTGAAAAGCAAAGCGCCACTTTCGCCAACGTAGCGGACCGATCATTAGAGGATCATTCGGCGGCGCTTACCATGCCGATCTCCCTGGTGACCCCCTCTCCGTATCGGATGTTGGAAGCGGCCATCTTTAAGGAAAACGCGTCGCCGTGACGATGAGTGACTGAAGTGTGCTATTGAAGGCACCGCATGTTACCTCAAAAGCGTAGTCCGTCTCACGCCGGCCACTTGGCACCACTGCCAACAAAGACGTCAGGGATCAGCAAAGGCGATCCTTCATTCGTTCGTACCGTCCACTTTATTTTTATTACTTACCTTTATGGAAAGTGTTGGAGTGAGCAGGACACCTGCACCTGTACGCACACACACATGCACAACATGATCACGTGCATGTTGCCATACATACATAACAAAATAAACCCCCTCACAATATTTATGAACACGCCTTGTAAACAAGCACTGCAGTCAAGCAAAGACTGGCGCTAATGTTATGAAAACAAGTGCATCATAGACACGTGGCGTGGGGGCGTGGTAGTAGCTGAGCGGGGCGTGGCATCACGAGTGACAGCTGAACTTTGGAACGCTTGGAAGTTGGAACCACCCGCCAGAGACAGTCCTTTCGGGGAACGTAGGAACTAGAACAAATGAAAACATGACCCCTGTATACGGCATAGTCATTGGAAGCCTTAGAATTGATGCCTGTGACAAATCTATATTTAAATGCCTGACAATACAGAGCACTAAAAGAGATCTAAGGGGAATCGATTTAGCCACACGTTTGCGTCGCATGCTCCTCGCTAGCATTCGTAAAAGTTGATTTGTAATTACGTGGCGCGCTCGAGCTGCATCAGCAGACGAACCACTCGATCCCGTGCCACCGCCATCTTTGGTTCAGACGCTCCACAGTCCACAGTGCGCACAAATATCCGCTGACGTCACCACCATCCTCTTCAAAATAAACGTCCGTCGTGTACTTTTACAATACTTTTACTTTTACACACCAAAAATATTTTTTTGGGGGGGGGGTGGTTCAGGGGACTAAATAATGGGTTTAACTTTCCGCGGCACATCCTTACGCCGACTCAAATATTCACCGGTGGCTGAAGTTTAGCACACGTCTTTATTCCATGACTGTATTCCAACAACTGTGGCTAGATAGTCATCAAAGCTACAAAGACGGCGAAGGACAACATATCATCCCTATGGAGGACAAATATGTCAAATATAAAGAGGGACACTGATGTTGACATTTTGTTCGGCGCTTCAACGAAGCGGCCAGCAGGGGGCAGCGGGAGACAACACCATAGAAGAAGACAAAGTAGAAGCGTTGGGGGGGTGACGCCAAGCCATTAGCACAATTAGCTTTAAGGCTAACATTTAGCATGACACCTAGAATCTGAACAGTAAGTAGCTTCTTGCTTCTTCCCCACGCATTAACAAGGACCGGGTTTAAAATTGGAGTTGAGAGCAGAGAGCTGTTTTCCGGTTAACTTTGCTTCACTTCCGGCCGACCCGCCGGGTGACGCGATTAGCCGTTAGCATGTAGCTATGAGCATCTTGCGTTGTCATGACGTCAGTGGGCATCCGAGGAAGCTGACAAAAAAGGCCCGCAAACTGGCTGACGAGAGTTCGAATAGCAGCCAGTCGCGGCAAATGCTTGCCGAAGTCTGCCGTTCCCAGTCCAAACTCTGCTCACTGTTCTTTTAGTGCTGGGGGACCCGATTGGACTTCTTTTTGAGGGCGGGGGACAGCAAAAAAACCATCAATCATGACACCCAGAAGCATCGTGGAGGTGTTAGCGTTTAATGCAATAATTAATAAATAAATGAAGGAGCAATGACAAATCAGGAAGTGGCTCAACAATTTATGGGCAAATGAAAAGAACATTCTGAAAAATGCAAATAAGCAGTTGATGGGCAGGGGACTGCGTTGCAGCTAAAAAATTCTGAGAAATAAAAGTTATGAGAAGCAATGACATTTGCAAACGAGGGGGGGGGGCGGCCAAGTTGGGCAATGGAGCAAGAGTGTATCATTACACCAAGTCGGGTCGGAAAATCAAACATGCGCCCCCTACCCTTCAGGTCCCGTGCAATCGGGTGCTGGGCGGCGATGGCTTTGATCGAGGGCGTGGGCGATGAGGTGACGCTCCTGCTGGTTGCGCTGACGGCGGCGGCCGTGTTGCTGCTGGCGTGGGCCTCCACCTGCACCTCGGAGCCACCGCACCCGCTCCAGCCCGCCTCTCCTCGGGCCGCCTCTCCTCCAGACCAGCCCCCCGCCTCCACCACGGAAGGGCCGGCGCCTGACGGCGACTTCCAGAGGAACATGGTACTCAGACTCAAGTTCCTTAATGACACGGAGAGAACGGCGCACGTCAAGCCCCAGGACACCATCGGCTACATCAAGAGGTAACTTGCTCGCTCGCTAGCCGACTCCTTAAGGTCAAGAAAAAAAGTGCTTTCATGAAGAGTCCCGGGCAGCTTTTTTCTTTCATGCTCTGGGCTGCGAGTCCGACAGTCTCTTTCATCGGCAGGACCTACTTTGCGGGCCAGGAGGGACACGTACGTCTCATCTACCAAGGTCAACTGCTGCAGGACGACGGTGCCACGCTGGAGACGCTCCACCTGGCGCACAACTGCGTGCTGCACTGTCATGTCTCCTCGCAGCGCACGGCAGCGGTGCCGGTTCCGCCCGAGGGAGCAGTAGGGACGGGTATTGCGCGGGTCCGGGCAACACTGAATGGCGGCGGCCTGATGGTGCCGCTGCTGGGGCTGGGGCTGGCCGTGCTGTGGTATTGCCAGATCCAGTACCGCCACCTTTTCACGGCGCCGGCGTCCGCCTTGCTGCTGGGCCTCACCGTCTTCCTCAGCCTGCTGGCCTTTGGCGCGTACCGCCACTAGACACTGGCGCTCTTTCCGGACCGCGTCCTCATCTTCTTTGTGCCTCTTCCATGTCGGTTTCCGCCACCAGATGGCCGCCCGTCTGGATGTTGACGAAAGAAATTCTATTAAATCATTTATTTACACTCTATGCTGTGATGTGTTTCGTAAAATTTAGGCCTTGTTTTGGGCTTTTTGGTTTTCTTTTTTTTTTTAGATCTGCCGCCGCTGAGTCCAAAGCTGATGACGTTGCCGTCGATGACGGTGAGGTGCATTGTGGGTAATATGTAGGTGGCAGTCCTTTGAAAAGTAATGCCACTACAGTCATGTGACTTTAAAAACAGCAGCGGCGATCATGTGACCTGCTCTTTAAATCATCTCACGGCGTCGCTCTGAAACACATCACCACATGGATGGACATCAAGTGCTTTGTTGACAAGTAGCAAATACACACGGCCGCGCACAATTGGGGGGGCTCCGCGCTTAGCGCCGCAACTAGCGTACTCAACTGTGGCGACCCCAAAAGGTGCTGCTGCAACATCTTCTGAAAGCTTTGCCACTTTTTTTTCAGCCTGCACATGAAGAGTGGACCAAGTTTGCCACTTGGTTTGCCCATTTTTCATAGGGGTGGCATTTGAAGCGGGCTGTGTCGACCTTTGCACCTTTTCCCCCTCCTGGGAATGAAGAGTGACGGATTCCCAAGAACACGGCGATGTCGCCATCACACCTGCAGCAGCGTGATGATTTCAGGTACTTCCACGTTGACCGTCTCCAGGAGCATGATGGTGTCCGTCAGGGGGAAGGGACACCCCGCAGACTTGTCGCCTTCTTCTTCATCGTCATCGTCGTTGCGTCGGGACATGCTGAACAAACACGATTGATTCGAGACTCATTTGCTATGATTGACCTTCCGAGCCAGGGCGGCCTTGCGCTTTACCTGTGACGGACCAGCTTGAGGAGGTGCTGCGTGTACAAGCTGATCCAATTGTTGATGAAGAGGCGAAGGCTGTCTTTAAAAGGTTGGAGGTCGACCTGCAGCCAGCCGTGGACCAGGTGGTAGTCCTCCAGCTCGTTCAACTCCGAGAGCTGCTTCTGTAGGTTGTTGATCTGTGGGTGCCCCCCCACCCCCAAAAAGGCAGTGAGGATGCGCCCTGGATCTCCAAATGGAAGCGCGCCACCTCTCAAAAAATGCAACAGTCATCTTGCGTTCACCTCTCGTTGGAAGTCGGCCAGCGTGGGCGGGACCTTGTCCACCTCCTCTTCGCCCTGGTTCAGCCTCCTGCCGTACGTGAGGAATTCTTGCATGACATTGCGTTTGGGACTCAGCCACAGCGGCGAGAAGCGGTCCAGGTTGGCCCTCAGGAGTTCTGCCTCCTGGTTGACCTCCTGCAAGTGCTGCATCACTTCCTTTTCCAGCTCGGCTAGCTCGGCGTTGTCCCGCAGCGCCTCCTGCGGCCGCACAAAGAACGGCTCGTTCATGTGGCTCCAGGCGACGCGCCAATCGGTGGCGGCTCACCTGATAGTTGCCTCGGTGAGCGCCGGCGAGCCGGGGTGGCAGAGCGCCGGCCGCGAGGACATCAGAGATGAAGGACTTGAGGACCTCGGTCAGGTCAGAGGTCAGGGACGGATCAAAGACGCTTCCTGTTGGCTGCAGCTGCAGCGACACCTGCAGCAAGGCGCCCCCGGAACTCTGCACGCACACACACAGTCAGCGGCCCGGTTGCAGCCATTTGGACAGCTGGAGAGGTTACGCAAATGAAAACCAGCCAAGGTGGGCAAAGCTCGCCATAATGTACGATTGCATCAGGTCCTTAGACTCCTTGCACTCACCGCGGGCAATGTGTTCTGCGACAGGAAGTTGAGCGAGTGTAGCATCATCTGCAGGACGCCGTCTTGCACCACCTGGTCCGCGTGGTCCAGGTAGGCCAACCACTCGGGCGACGATTCGTCCTTCACGCCGTACCGGACCGAGCTCTCCTGAGGACACCTCGTCATTGGGATTTCCGCAACAACAGCAGCGCGGTCCAGCGGCCACCAACAGTTAACATCCCACAAAGGGGTTTGACTCCGCCCCTTTGCCACATCCAACATGATATCAACGGCCTGACCTTACCTTGATCAGACGAATGACCTCCTCGCCGTCTTCCCGCACACGCGCGTAGGTCTGTTCCGTAGCTCCGCCCCTCTCCAGGAAGTCTCCTGAGCGACTGAGCAGGGGAAGTGCCGCCCAGCCCTGGGGATGGGACGAACGTCACGAGCTAGCACAAAGTCGCTCGTGGGCAAGAGGACGCTGGTGTTGACCAACCTCCATGATGGTCACCAAGGCGGCCATGTTGGCTCGCGCTTCGTTCACGGAGGCAAAGAAGACCGCCAAGCTCTGCGTCTTCTGCTCCATCAATTCGTGGACACCTGAACATATGCAGTCCCTCCTGAATATGAATTTTCCAAACTCTTGAGCATGCTCAATCACAAGTCACATGACCTCCTCCTCACCTTTACTGGTCCAGGTGCTACGTTGTAGCTCCAACAGACTTCGCTTCTGCTCCTCCAGCCCATCCCGGATTAGAGGAAGCTCCACAGGCAGAGCCTTCTCCACCACCTGGAGGGCCGGCCCGGCAGTCACAAAAAGCTTTGACCAGTGATCCAGCATGCACATACCTGGTTGTAGGAGGACACGATGTTGGTAAGACTGAGATAACTTTTGGCGATGTGTCGTCCGCTCTGCAAAATTTCAGCAGTCTCGGGACGGAGCTCCAGATCCTTCTCCCAACGAGCCTCTTTGATGTCCCTCAGCAGCCCCTCCAGCTGGACACACACACAGCCGTGGAAAAAAAAGGGCCAGCAAGTGCTCAATCGGAGCATCCCCTAACCAGACCCGTGCTGGGCAAAAAGCAGCCCAAGTTGCTTTTTGACACGCATAAAGTGGGCCACCATTGTGCTCCTCTTTCAAGCCGAGCTCTGATGATAAATAACCTTTTGTCCGCAGGGGATTCCCAAAACGCCGAGCTCCTCCTCCTGGATCAGCGGAAGCTTGAGGACGGCAGCGGCGTCTTGGTCCAGCTGGCGGCTCCACTCCTGACGCACGGAGCTTCGGATGTCCAGCAGCAGGTCGGCGATCTTCTGGAACTTGTGACGCACCGTCTCGCATGAATCCACACACCTGCGCACATCAAAATTCACTTGATATTGACCGCACATTGAACAGAGGTATTTTTTTTTTTTGGTAAATAGTGTACATCTTGATCTTCGGAACAGTGTATGAAGACTTTTGCTATCTCTGCTGCACATGCGCGCTTGTGCGTTGCCCTTACAGATGTTGGACTGCCTGGAAGTTGTGCAGAACATTGTTGGCCCTGAGCATGACTTGCTTGGTCCATCTGAGGGTGACGGCCGGCGACGTGCTGAATTTGGACGAGACCCCTTTCTCGGGCTTAGTCTTAACCAGCGCCTGCACCCTGTCCAGTTCCCGCAGGACCATGTCCACCAGCTTGGAGAGCTGAGGGCGCAGCTGGTTCCGGATGGCGTGGCGCTGTAGCAGCGGCCCAAATATGGTGACCACCTTGACGGCGGCGGACGGCAGCGGGCATTCGTCAAGCGCCCCTCGCAAAATGGACACCAAGCGAGCCTCCAGGTGGGACACGTGCTCCTGGAAGGAAGCGGCCTGCTGCGCAAAGCTCTGACGGTGGCAGAAGGGGCGGGAGTCAGCGTGGCGGGTCGACCCCGCTCAGAAAGAGCGCAAAAAGGCCGCTCACCCCATCGGCGGGCTCGGTGGCGTCGCTCTTGCAGTCGGCCAGGACTTGCAGCTGGTGCAGGAAGTCTCGGCACGCGCCTTGCACGGCGCCGGTCCATATCCGCCCGCGACCGCCGGCCACCACCACCTGCTCCAGCTGGATCTGAAGGCGCACACGATACACTTCCTGTTTGGGGAGACGCACAGGAAGGTCAACGTGGAGCAGCAATACAAGTGCTCAAGTGCACGCTTGCCTGGATGCTTTGCAGGCGAATCAGGAAATCATCCAAACGAGAGAAGACCAGATGAGATGGAAACTCCCAGCGGTGCAAACCTCCGTCCTGCATTCAAAGTTACCATGGTAACGCAAAGTTGTGTTGCCCCCAAGCGAACAGGAGGGAGGGAGGAATGCATCAAAGCAAAAAGGTCGCCCGCTAACTCAAAGTTAGCCGCCATGATGACAGCGGCAGGTTCTGGCACCTCTTGTTCCAGCAGCGTCCTGTGGTGGATGTATTGGTCCTTGAGAGTTTGCAAAGTCAAGGTCACCACTCGGACATCATCCAGAACTTGCGCAGGATCCAAAAGCAGGCCGCGCATCACTTCCTGTCCGTGCAGGAAGTCTCTGCTCTGCAACACGAGAACACAAGCATGCTCGTCATCAGCATTTTGCTATTATATTTTACAAGGTGAGCCATCGAGCTCAGCTTTTGTACTTGACGCGTTTTATCTTGTTTTGATAAAACACCTGGACTGGAAACATGTCACTGTTTTGTTTTTCCTCCCGCGCCATGCCTGATGGCGTAATATCAGCGTTTCAGATCAGGACGGCGGCAGCGTACTTTCTCGATGAAGAAGTTGCAAATCTCCTCCAGGAGGACGACGATCCAGCAGGGCTTGCAGTGAAAGTGCGACCTGATCCACACCTGATGGACCTTCTCCATCACGACGGCCATGTTGTCCCTCAGCTGTCACAAAAGCAACCCATCATGTTCATAGTCATGGCGGGCGTCAGGTCATCTCTTACCTGCGTATAATCCAGCTGCTCCAGCTCCTCCACCTCATGCTGCAGAGGCGCAAGGTTGTCGTTGGCGTCCTGGGCCTCGGCCAGTCCTGAGGGCTGACAGGTTAGCTCAAGTCCGCCCCGGTTCCGGATCGCCGGCTCCTTTTTACCTTTTTGGACGTCGGCATGAATCTCTTTCAGGGTGGCGCTGTAGGCCCCCTGGGCAGACTGAAGCAAGGACGCCACCTGCTGGGCGCTGTCACTTGACATCTGCGGCGTCACAAGTCGGTTAAGCGTGACCTGACGTCAGCCTGCGTTGAGCATGTGCTGACCTGCTGCAGGATGAGCTGCAGGTTCCGGAGTCTGTTGCTCCAGAAGTTGAACTCCTCCGATGGTGGCGGTTTGAGTCCATCCAGGAGCGCCTGGGCCGGGTTCCGTTCCAATAACTCCGACACCACTCCAGCCCACTCGATGATGACCGACTCGCAGGCGTGCAGCAGCTTCACGTCGCACGTCTCCCTGTCTCGAGAAGAGAGCGTGTGACCGGGGCCATCAGCGGCAACGTGACAAGTGGCCGCCCTCGGATTCGCCATTGCGTCCTGACCTGTCCTCGTCGTCATGGAGACGTTTGGGAAGTGGCAGAAAAGTCCAGCCTTCCTTCCGAGCCTTCATGGCGAGAGCTTGGTTCTTGAGTCTCTCCATCAAGTTGAGCATCTCCTCGGCCGCCCCCGGAGGCCAATCGTCCTTGTTGGCCGGGTTGCTAAGCAACGGGCAGATGACCTAAGGGGACAAAGAGTGGGGACGGCGCCAGTGCCAGTTAGCGCCGGTCATACGCATCGGCGGCGGCTAGCTTACCTCCTGAGTGAGCGCGGCGATGAAGGTGAGTACGTCCTCGGAGTGGATCTCCTCCAGCAGCAATATGTCATTCATGTTATCGGTGCTCACCGCGTCTTGCTGCGTTTTGCCCAAGCAGATGACCTTGCGGCCCTCCTCAGGAAAGTCCGAGCTCAGGCAGCCGCTGCCGTCGGCGTTGACCCACACAAAGAGGTTGATCATCTCTCTGGTGTTGAATAAGGTGTTCAAGTGGGCCTGGTGCTTCTTAGCGTTCAAAAAGTCCGGCCACTTCTCTTCATCCAGTTGCAGGCTTTGCACCAGCAGAGGCCTCAGGTACTCCACGCGCTTGTCGTCAGGTTCCATTTCTCCTCTGGTCCCCTCCAGACCGGCCGGGACTTACCCACCCGCGCAGACGACAAGTCCGACATCGTCTTATTCGACTGCTTTGTCACACAGAGCGCCATCGTCAGCTCACAGCTGTGATGTCATCACCCACTGTCGCCATCATCCGCTTTTACGAAAGGGGGGAGGGGTGAACAAGATGGCGGTGGCGTACTGTTCTTTTCGTGGTGTTTAGAATCGTGCTTCATTCCTTTGCTGGATACAAAAGCCTCAAAATTAAGAAGGACATAAGATGAGTCGGGATCAAATAATTGATTGTTTTTTCACAAGAGTCAAAGAAATGTCATCAACAAACATTTTGCCACATTTGTCTTTTATTTCTCAGCTTCACTTTCAGGCGATGTTGATGACGGGGAACAGGATCGAAAGAGGGTGAGGACAAAGAAGAAGTTTCTAGTGGTTGAGCCAGCTGAAGGAGAACACGTGTTTGTTTGCATCCTCAGCCTCGGACGCCGCCTGCAACGCAACAGGGGAAATATAATGACCATGGAGACCAATCAGCCGGTCCAGGCTCGCCATGCTGTACCTGCGGGGCGGGCTTTGGTGCAGATGGGGCCGAAGGGGGCACGGCCTGGCTGTCCGGAGGAGGAGCCCCGATCAGAGGGAGCGGGGCCTCCAAGGGTAACTCCAAAACAGGCTGGTGATTGCCCGAGGGTGCCAGCGTAGATCCGCCCATTTTGGATGCACTACCCTCAGCAACCTTGTCTTCCTTGTTGGCGCCGACATTGTTGCCATCCACTAGGAGACAATGTGTTTGCACTTTCATCGACACTTAGCCAAGACAAGCGAACGAATAATGACATGCTAACTAACGATGACGTGCTAACTAACGATAACGTGCAAACCAACAATGACATGCTAACCAACCACGACTAGCTGAGGCATTCATTAGTCAACGAACCAGAATCTGGCCTATTTAAGATCTCGCTAGTAAGTGGCCACGTGATTTTTCTGGCGCCATCTTGTAATGCTTCTGTTGTTGCACAAGCTAGCTAACACGGACACCAGCAGCGATTATTGTCACGCATGTTACATTTGACAAAGTTGACAGCCATCAGCGCCCTCTTCTGGCGCTTAATGTTAGCGCGAAAGTGCTCCATCTTCTCATATCCCGACCGGACTTTTTCCAGCTTTGACGTGTCGCTTCCCGCCGCCATCCTGCACACACGCCCGGCCTTAGGCTTAGCGTCGCGTTGCCGGAAAATGAGCGCCTTGATCGGGACTCACTTTTGCAGCAGCGGTTTGCTGTCCTAAGAGAAAAACAACAATGGCTTTGCTTCAAATTGGCCACGCTGTTCTTGATTTGCTATGAAGCGGCAGAACCGGCGCAACCCGAGCGACTCGGCGCCTTGAGGCTAACCTGCAGAAAGACGGCCATCTCGGCGTGATCCATGATGTTGATGGCATTCTCCAGGAGCTTGGCGGCGTTCTCCTGTTGTTGGCTGTACTTCCCCCGCAGCCCCGCAATGTAGTCCAATTTTTCCTGTTGCTCGGCGCCGATGCGGGCGTTTAGGTGGCCTTTTCGTTCCTCCAGAATGGCGAAGAGGTGGTCAAAGGACTCGCACACCTTGGACTTTTGCTGGCGACCGTTATCCTGGAAACACAGTCCGCCCAGACTTGCGCTTTATGGTAACGCTGACCAAGACGGCGGCGAGACCTACTGACATCCACTGCACGGCACGTGTCGTCCAGTTGCCCCATGACGGCCCGGATCCTCTCGCTGGCGGCCACCAGTAGCGAGATGCACTCGCTCAGCTCGGCCTGGGTGCACAAGTGCCCGCCGGGATGTTTTGTTCACCACTTTCCTGAAGATGCTTTCCGATTCCGACGCTTACCTTCTGTTTGGCGAAGACGACGTCGAGTTGTGCCACCTGGCAGTCTTTGTGTGCTCCGAAGACTTTGCAGAGAGAACAAGTGGGGACGCTGCAGCTCAGGCAGTAGATGTTGATCTTCTCTTTCTCGTGATGTTCGCACACGGGATGTTGCGCCTCCTCCACAGGAATTGTCGCCTTGCTGATAGATGTGACCGTGTGAATTACTGCAGATCTTCTCAAACTTATGGAACGTCATTGTATTCGAAAAAGCGAGCATTGCTACAGGGGTGCACTTGAGTGTTAGTACCAGCTATTCCCTTGTTTGCACATGTCAATGATGTTCTCCACCAGCAGGTTCCTTTGCAGTCCATAGACACCGTGGCGATCCAGAAGAACCTCGTGGCGGCATGACGGGCAACGGAAGCGACCGCCGGAGGACATTGTGGAACTACCTCTGGAGGTCAGGTAAGGGTTGGCTGCCTGCGTTGCAGAGAAGGTTTGGAGATTTCCAGAATGAGCACCATCATCTTCGCTTGGCCTTTCCGTTGTCTTGGTGGTGCTTGCTAGCTGTTTGGATACCTGTGACTCTTACCTGGAAGATGTCGTTGGCACACTTGCGACACAGATTGTGCTGACACGGAAGGATGACCACAGGCTTGGAGAACATCTCCAAGCAGATGGGACAGATCAGCTGCTTCTCCAGGCTCTCCATGGCACTCACCTCGGCAGTATCTTGCCAAGACCGGGACACTTTAGAGATCAGCTCCTTGCCAAGAACGGGACACCCCCCCCCCAGACCGCCCCCGGGTGAAGATCACAACACCATTGAGACCCGGACGTTGTGGAACGGGTGATCCGGAGGACAAACAATGAAGGAGTCAAGCAAGAAGAGCGCGTCACCTCTGAGTCTGTTTTTAGACACGGGTATGCGCACATGCAAGCTTGTCAGCTGTTGCCATGCCGACATGCCCATACATGTCCAAAGCCATGGGAGGCATGTCGCAGCGCATATGAGTGAGTGAGAGGGGGAGGCGCTAAGGTCAGGCTGTCATTGGAGCTCAGCGCACTGCTGTGTCATTGCTTGAGTCCACGTCACATGGTTTATGGACGCCATGTTGTTAGCCAGAGTCTGCCATCCCGCCCGGCCTCTACCTATGGTCTTTTCAAGTTCAAATGGTCGCAGGTGCACTCGTGCCGGTCCAGGCGAATGGATGCCCCCTCTTGTTTATTCACACAGTCTGCATTGTTTCTTTCTTCAACTTTTATTGATAACATTGAAATGTAGTCTCAGGAGCAGGCGACAAAGATCTAGGCTGCATTGGGAATCGTTTGGTGTAACCCAGGTACAAATTAGGTTTACGAAATAGCGTCCGTCGGGGGAGTCGAATGAAGGAAGTGTTCGCCCTTTCAAAGGGACTTTGAATGAAAACGATCAAGCAAGGCCAGTAAAGATGGGATTCCTCGAAAAAGAAGCTGAGAGGCAGATGGACGTTTGCTGACAGCATCATGTGTAGGTGTCTCCATATTTGCGCCGCCCGTCCGAGATGAGTTGCGTTTTCTCGCTGGCGATGTTTGGCTGCTGGATGATTGCCGCCTTCACGTCTGCGCACACAAACGCGTCTCGTGGAAAAGCCATTTCGGCTTTCACTTGAAATGCACCCAAAGACTGCTCACCTTTGGATGGGTGCAGCTCCATCTCCTCCCGGTCCTCCTCCTCCTGGTCTTCGTCTTCCTGCTGCTGCACGTCGCCGTAGGGTTCCGCCGTTTCCTGGTCGTCGGGGGGCGCGGTGGCTTTGAGGCGCCCGCAGCAGCAATCGCAGCAGCAGCACAAGCAGCAGCAGCAGTAGAAGCCCGTTAGCAGCCCGCACAGCGCAAACAAGGCCTGCGCAAAGAGCACACGTGCCGTCACCTCCCGGAGAGCCCGACTGCGGGTTTCCACGGTGGCGCTGCCCACCTTGGCCCACCAGGTGGTGAGCGTGAAGTAGGCCTTGACGTTGTCTTCCCCAAACTGCTGAGCCACGTAGAGCCCCAGGGAACCGTAAGCGTCGTAGATGTTCCTTTTGCCGGGGTCGGACAGGACGGCGTGGGCCGCGTTCAACTCCTTGAACTTCTCCGACGCCTCAGGGTCGTCCGGGTTCTTGTCCGGGTGGTAACGCAGCGCCAGCTTCCTGTTCACACGCAGCAAGAAAGTCAGGCGCAAAGCCCCCCGGCACTGGGTCTCACCTGTAGGACTTCCTGATGTCATCGTGGCTGCATCCCGCGTCCACGCCCAGGAGTGCGTACAAAGACTCGCCCGACGCCGACATGGCTCGCTGCCTGCCGTCCGACATCCTGACACCATCACCTGACCGCAAAACGCAAGAAGGGAGATGAGAAGACCGCAGGAAGGGAGAGAAATAGAAAAGGAAAGAGAGGCACCAGCAAGATGAAAAGAAATTGGAGGAGAGCAGACGACAAGATGCGAGAGTTGAACAGAGGAGGGTGGCCTCGCTCCATGGCTGCAAGTGTCACGGTCCACAAGAGAAGACAAAATACAAGAAAAGCGACAAGGAGAAGGGAAGGAGTGACAGAGAAATAGCAAGAGTAGAGAAGTGAACGCAACAGAAAGGCAGATGAGAATATATAAGCAAGCCATCTCAAGAGAAGAGCACTCGCTTGCTACCTGTGTGCTTGCCCGCTTCAGGTTCTTGTGGCTTCTTCTGCTCCTACTCGCGCGTGAGTCCATGAAACATTCAGCTGCTGGACTCAGGTGTCCAGCAGCGCTATCCTGTTTCTTGTCGCTATGGAGACCAAGTTAAGAGGAGGAGGAGAGAAAGGAAGAGATCGAGCAGGTGAAGTCTTGAGGAGGCTCCGGTGACATCTGCTGCACCTCCATAACACTAGGAGCAGAAAGGTGGGAAAAGGTTGGAACAAAGGCAAGAAAGGAGAATGAACACATTGTTTTAGTCTTTCCATCTCCAACCCGGCCTTGACCTCCAAAAAAAGCCCAGTGGTTAATTCTCTATATCAAAAATTCCAACCAATTTCAGTCAAACGTTCATGTGCAATACATTTTCATTGAGTTATTCTCCACGGTCGGGCTCAGTTATGTTTGCTGATCAGTAGGGGGCAGCAATGCACATAAGGTGCGCGTGAACTCAAAACAAAACCGAAGAAGACGAGGGCATTCTGTCGGGACGACGTACTGATAGTCACGGAGCCGTTATTTGAGCGTTACTCGCAGGAGCAACACCAAATGTGAGCAAAAAACGCTTTGACAAAGAGATAAAGCTCGCCCGTGTCGGTTAACGTCGGCGAGTTGACGCGAAATGCAGCAAATAAGAGTAGCGCGGGCAAAGCCTTGGCTCTTTTGTTTTAGCTCATTCAGCTAAACCGTGGAAAAGCGGGTCATTTTTTGTTCAATTCAATTTGTTGCTAATGCTAAGGAATCGCATGTAAAATGTCCGCAATGTACGATAACGTGAAATATTTGGACGTCTTAAGGTCCAAGCTTGAAATGACAGCAAAGGAAGTTAAGATGTGTGACACGGGCATCATTTTCTTTTAAATCAAGAAAAAGTCGAAATGCAGCAATTGGTGGTGACTTTATTCGGGACCCCAAATCTTTTATTTGACCGTTTTGTTGAATCCGAATTTAAAGCTCCCAAAACCTTCTTAGTTTTTAACCTGTTTACATGGAAACGTATGTAAGTTCTTTCAATTCCTACCCATAAAGAGAAAATAAAAATGAAGAGAAGACCGTCAGGGTTTACCAATGTAAACCACAAAATTATGCAATGAAGATTGTTTTGTGCTTGCGCAGTGTCGGTGCAAGAGGGAAAGACGCTCATCTCGTCTTTGCCATGGCTGACATCAAGAACTTCCTGTACGCATGGTGTGGCAAAAAAAAGTTAACCCCTAACTATGACATCCGCGCCGCCGGCACCAAAAACCGCTTCACGTGTGAGGTGTGTTCATCATTTCATTTCGAGTGCATTTGCACAATTGTGAGGACCGACGGACGTGCGACTGTCCTCGTCCGGCGCCTCCAAGATGTTCTCCTGGTCTGTGCCGCAGGTCCGCGTGGACGGCTTCAACTACACCGGCATGGGCAACTCCACCAACAAGAAAGACGCCCAGTCCAACGCCGCTCGGGACTTTGTCAACTTTCTGGTCCGGGTGGGAGAAATGAGCGCCGCCGAGGTTCCGGCCATTGGCGTGAGTCCCGCTGTGCGGCGCGCAACCTATGAGAAGGTTCGCGCTAACAAGTATTTTGTGCCAGCAGGCGGGCGTGGCCCAGCAGGCGGGCGTGCCGGGCACCCATCAGCCTGACGGAGAAGCCAAGGCGCCCTTTGGGAGTCTGCCGTCCAGCGGGCCGCTGCCACCTCATCTGGTGGTTAAGGCGGAACAAGGTGACGCGTGTATTTTTTATGCAAACGTCTGCTTTGTTGTAGCTGTCACAAAACGCCAATGACAAAACCGTTTTGAGTGAAAAGCCGGTCTGCTACGGAAAGTGGTCAGCCTCTTTTGTGTTTTGCCTGCGCCTCGCAGAAGAGAGGCGGGCTGCTCCAGTTCCGGGGGTAACTGGACTGGGGTACTCTGGCGGCGGTGGGGGAGCTGACTGGGAGCGTGGCGCCAACCTGAAGGACTACTACGCCAGGCGGGATGAACAGGAAGCTCAGGCGGTAGGACGACGCTCACTTGCCACGCATTGACGGCAACCAGAAAGGCTAAGCCATTTGCCGCCTGACTTTGTGACCCGCAGACTCTGGAGTCGGAGGAGGTTGACCTGAACGCCAGTCTTCATGGCAACTGGACTCTGGAGAACGCCAAAGCCCGTCTCAACCAGTTCTTCCAGAAGGAGAAGACCAGCGCTGAGTATAAATACAGCCAAGTGGGGCCCGACCACAACAGGTCTGCAGCGGAACCTCCCGGCGAAAAGTCCAGACGGACGAGCAGCATCCGCACTCTGAAAACATCTTTGGGCCTCACGTGGCTCTTAAACTCTCACTTGAATTCTTTAAGAGCCACGGTGGACCGGCCACGGTTCTGACCTTCTGTTCTGGCGATGCTGCTCGCCCGCTGCTGGTGACCTTCTTTAGCTAGCGTGTGCTTTTCTGCTGGACGACTGCAAGGTCACGGACGGCCGCGGCCCGGCGTCATCAGAACCCGAAGGGAAGACACCAGAATGGCTTTAGAAGCACTAAAGGCTTCTGGTGGTGTTTTGAGATCTGTTCTGATGACGCCGTCTCCGCGGGCCGCGCCCCCCAGGCGGCCAGGTCCCGCCCCTTGAAGCTCAAGTCCGGCAGAAAAACGCACAAAAGTCAGTGGGGTCAGGTGAGTTGACTAGTGTCTTGTCTGAGCGGCGGTGCTCAACTTAATGGAATGTGTGTGCGCAGGAGCTTCATCGCCGAGATGCAGCTGCATGTCCGACAACTTGGCCGCCGTAAGACCTCCCGCTCTCCCGTGGGCTGTGTTGGGAATGTTGAGCAGAGAAAAGTTTTGACTGACGTCATCCGTGTCGCCGAGACATAACGCAGCACCTCGTCGTCGGCTTGTCTCCTTTCCGTAATATCCACCCAATTTTGTAATTGTGGCGTGTGTCATAATAATCAAAGTTGTAATTGGACGACTCGCTTTCCCTCCTTTTCGGAATGGGCGCGCCCAAATTTGCCTTGTCCCCCATGCACTTGAAACTCCGTTCCTTCTGATTGAGGGAGGTGTTCCCAACAGAGCCCTAACGGATTCTTGAGTCGCTGTGTGGTGACCTATTCGTATGTGACAACCACCCCCCCTGCAGGTGTGACCGCACGCGAGCATGGCTCCAACAAGAAGCTGGCGGCGCAGTCGTGCGCCCTGTCTCTGGTGCGCCAGCTGTACCACTTGGGTGTCATCGAGGCCTACTCGGGCATCACCAAGAAGAAGGAGGGAGAACGCGTAAATGCTGGCCGCCCGTTCGTTTCTTGCCCTTTTAAATGTTTCACTACCAGATTATTTTGAGTCTGCGTCGTCCAGTCCGACTCTGACCGTGTGCGTCGATTACGTCTGCAGCTGGAAGTGTTTGACGTGCCGCTGTCTCCGGAGCTCCAGCAGCAGCTCAGCGTTGTCGTTGAGGAGCTCGGGGTGCGGATCCCTCCGCCCGTGAGTCATCACGCCTCACACAGACACACACACGCACACAGCAACCTCCTCTGAGGCCGTCTTCTACTTCCTGTTCAGCCTGCAAACCCCGGCGAGACCGTATCGTTGCTTCCCGCCAAGGTGGCGGCGTTCGAGCCATCTCAGCGGCAGAGTGGGGCAGGCGTGGTGCCGTGGTCCCCGCCACAGGTCAACTGGAACCCCTGGACCAGCAGCAACATCGACGAGGGCCCGCTGGCCTTTGTGAGTGAGCCGTTGTGTCCCGCGCGGTCGTCAGGCAATTTGCTACACTTATTTGACATCCAATTGGCGGAAACGGCGTTCAGGCAAACGTTGCAACTTGTATTTCATCTGCAACAATGAGGAGCTAATCCATCTTTGATAAAAAAAAAAAAATGATTTCGATGCAGCCTGATCTTGTCCGCCCAATTGAGCTTGTTGTCACCAAGGCGCTTCCGCTTTGTCGCAGTGCACGCCGGAGCAAATCAGTAATGACCTTCAGCATGAGATGACCGAGCGGCTGGAGCACGACGAGCACCTTCACAAGGTACCTGAGCCGAACCGACGTTTATTGAGACGAGGCAAGTTTTTAACTCGAGTGCAGATCCTCATGGATGTCATGGAACTTGCGTCTGCGCAGATGCTGAGCGAGCGCGAGCAGCTGCCTGTCAAGCAATTCGAGGAGGACATTATGTCCGCAGTGAACAACAACTCAGTGGTGATCATCAGAGGGGCCACCGGCTGCGGCAAAACCACTCAGGTCCCACAGTACATCCTGGACCGCTTCATCAAGGCGGGCCAAGCCGCCCACTGCAACATCGTGGTCACGCAGGTGTGCCGCAAGTCAACTGGGAACTTGTCAGGGATCTCTTGCTTTCTGGAGTGGTGTAAATAATCTTTTCTCGAGCTCCGTTTGTGGTTTTCATCTTGAAATCTGTTCTGCTTTGGTTGCCGTGTTCAGCCCAGACGTATCAGCGCTGTGTCGGTGGCGGAGCGCGTGGCCACGGAAAGGGCGGAGGATCTAGGTCGGAGCTGCGGCTACAGCGTCCGCTTTGAGTCCATCCTGCCCCGCCCTCACGGCAGCATCCTTTTCTGCACCATCGGTATGTAGGGCGATGTCTTCTTTTGCTCGGGCGGCCTGCCCTGACGCGTGCTCTCTCTTTCAGGCGTGCTCCTGAGAAAACTGGAGGCGGGGATTCGAGGAATCAGCCACGTCATCGTGGATGAGATCCACGAGAGAGACATCAATGTGAGCCGTTTGCGAGCGAGTGCCCTCGCCTTCGCCCACCTCACCTTTTTGTCCCCGTGCGTATCCACAGACGGACTTCCTGATGGTCGTCCTCAGAGACGTGGTCTTGGCATTCCCGGAGATCCGCGTCATCCTCATGTCGGCCACCATCGACACCAGCATGTTCCGGGAGTACTTCTTCGACTGCCCGGTCATCGAAGTGTTCGGACGCACCTTCTCCGTGCAAGGTGGGGACGATGCCGACACCAGAAAAAAAGATCCATTCATTTGAGCGGCTCCAAGCGTGTGCTTGTCGAGGTCAAGACAAACCAAAAGTTGTGTTTGTGTGTGCGCATTGCCGTTGTGCTTCACTAG
This sequence comes from Syngnathus typhle, assembly GCF_033458585.1. Taxonomy (NCBI): domain Eukaryota; kingdom Metazoa; phylum Chordata; class Actinopteri; order Syngnathiformes; family Syngnathidae; genus Syngnathus; species Syngnathus typhle. The sequence continues at coordinate 9,131,431 of NC_083750.1, read as the reverse complement.
AGAGCACCGTGAAAGTGCTTTGACATGTTTGTGTGATGTACGGCACAGAGTACTTCCTGGAAGACTGCATTCAAATGACCAACTTTGTGCCGCCCCCGGTTGAGCGCAAGAAGAGAGACAAAGATGAGGAAGGCGGCGCAGACGAAGACGTAAGTTATGCCAACGCTGGCTGCCCGGTGGCAGCTCGCCTCACCGCCTGAGCGTTGCCGTGCCCTCGCAGGTCAACTGCAACGTGCTATGCGGGAACGAGTACTCGGCGGAAACCAAGCGCTCCATGGCACAGTTGAACGAGAAGGAGCTGTCTTTCGAGCTGGTGGAGGCTCTGCTCAAGTACATTGAGACGCTGCACGTGCTGGGTGCCGTCCTGGTCTTCCTACCAGGCTGGAACCTCATTTACGCCATGCAGCGCCACCTGGAGTGCAATCCCCACTTTGGTACGTCCACGTTCCGTGGCGGCCGGCTGCCCACGCTTTGCCGGTGTGTCACGTCGCTCTGTGCTGTACTTCCAGGCCCGAGCCGATACCGCATCCTCCCGCTACACTCTCAGATTCCCAGAGAGGAGCAAAGGCAAGTCTTTGATCCTGTGCCGGATAACGTCAGGAAGGTTGGTTACGTCTCGTAGGCCGGCGGCGTGGCTCTCTGCCATCTTGCGTCTTTGTGCCAACTCAAAACGCGTGTCGTCTCATTTCATGTCACGCTTGTCTTGCCCCCGCAGGTGATTTTGTCCACCAACATTGCCGAGACCAGCATCACCATCAACGACGTGGTCTACGTCATCGACTCCTGCAAGTAAGTTTCGTCGCGGCCGCCTCCCTCTCCGACATCTTGAAAACGAAAGGAAATGAAATGTGTTGAGTGACTCGGCTGTCCATGTCATGATACCCTGCGTGCAGGCAGAAGGTGAAGCTGTTCACATCTCACAACAACATGACCAACTACGCCACCGTGTGGGCCTCCAAAACCAACCTGGAGCAGAGGAAAGGGCGGGCCGGCCGAGTTCGAGCCGGATTCTGTTTCCACCTCTGCAGCCGCGCGCGATTTGACAAGTATGACCGCGGCCACAGCGACCACGACCCCGCCCCTGTAAATTGACTGCGTGCACGTGTGCTTGTAGGCTGGAGACCCACATGACTCCCGAGATCTTTAGAACTCCGCTGCATGAAGTTGCCCTGAGCATCAAGCTGCTGAGGCTCGGCGCCATCGGTCACTTCCTGTCTAAAGCTATCGAGCCGCCGCCGCTGGATGCCGTCATAGAGGCGGAACACACGCTCAGAGGTGAGGCCCGCACGAGCACACACGCACGCAGCGGCCATGCAACAACCTCCGCTTTATGCGCAGAACTGGACGCGCTGGATTCGAACGATGAGCTGACTCCGCTGGGGCGCATTTTGGCCCGCTTGCCCATCGAGCCTCGGCTAGGAAAGATGATGATCATGGGCTGCATTTTCCAGTCAGTTTCCTCCACTTGCTGTTGTTGCTGCTTTGCCTGCTGCCTGTCTTGACGCGTGTGCATGTGTGTCTAGCGTGGGAGACGCCATGTGCACCATCTCGGCGGCGACCTGCTTCCAAGAACCCTTCATTACCGAGGGCAAGCGTCTGGGCTTCGTCCACAGGAACTTTGCCGGCACCCGCTTCTCAGACCACGTCGCACTCTTGTGCGTCTTCCAGGCCTGGGACGAAGTCAGGTGGGTGCAATGTCACCACCAGCCGCCCTCCGCCGCTCATGGCCTCAAACTCCCTCTCAGGATTAACGGCGAGGAGGCGGAAAATCGCTTCTGCGAACACAAACGTCTCAACATGGCAACTCTACGGATGACCTGGGAGGCCAAAGTCCAGCTCAAGGAGATCCTGGCCAACGCTGGATTCCCCGAAGGTACCCGCTCGGGTTTGTGAGCTGCTCCGTTGCCGTGCCCGCTTGAATGGTGTCAATTTTTTTGAGAGAAGTTTGTCCAAAGATGGTTTGTGTGGGTGTGTCCTAATGTTGCGATGGCACGCATGCCTTTCAGAGTCTCTGTTGACACAGACGTTCACGGCAGTGGGCCCGGACAACAACTTGGACGTGGTGGTGTCTCTGCTGACGTACGGCGCCTATCCCAACGTTTGCTTTCACAAGGAGAAGAGGAAGATCCTCACCACGGAGGGACGCAACGCCCTCATCCACAAAACCTCCGTCAACTGCCCTTTCACCAACCACGACCTCGCCTACCCGTCGCCCTTCTTCGTTTTCAGCGAGAAGGTGACGTGAGCGCTCCGAGCGGCTGTTGGCGACTAGCGCAAGCACATCGCGGGCCGCTCCCGAAGTACGCCTTATCGTTTTTGTGCGGCCTCGGCAGATTCGCACACGAGCCATTTCCGCCAAAGGGATGACGTTGGTTAGTGCCCTGCAGCTTCTGCTATTCGCTTGCAAGAAGGCCTCCTCCGACGGAGAAGTGGTGGAGCTGGACGACTGGTGAGAGATGAATCCACTCCATTAAGCAAGGTAGCCCTTGGCCTGGCGCTGTTGGAAGGTGTAGGTAGCGGCAATAGCGGGGGCTGTCCTCGTATGTTTTCATATTTCACCCCCCCCCCTCCCTTTTAATCACAAGCACTTCAACCGCCGGATGGTACGCTTGACTTTACATAAAAAGTCCAGAAAAAGGAGTAAACAGCTCATGTGATGCGCACAGGATCAAGCTACGGCTCCCTCACGAGACTGCAGGCCACATCCTGGCTCTCCGGGTGGCGCTGGAGGCTGTGGTGGTGGACGTGAGCAAAGAGCCTGAGCACATCTCCCAGTTGGACCAAAGCAACCAGCGGCTGCTTAACCTTATCCGACACGTGTCCAAGCCTTCCGCCGCGGGAATCAACCTGGCCGCCGCCGCCAACCGCAGGTGAGTAAGAAACTGCTTTCTTTGCAGAGTTGGAGTGCTTAACAATACAAACGTTCAGTTCGTCTTGTCTTTTTAAATCGGTCCCAAAATGGGTGGTGGCGATTCACACACACACAGAGTGATGCAATGTTTGCCGACTCTTTGAAAGAATGATACGCTAACGGGCACCTTTGTCTCTCTGCAGGATGGGCGATGGTCCTCGCCCCCCCAAGATGGGACGCCTTGACAGAGGGGGCGGAGAAGGAGGCTACCAGGGGGGAGGTGGGGGATACAGAGGGGGAGGCGGCTATGGCCAAGCAAGAGGGGGCTACCGAGGAGGCTATCGAGGCTATCGAGGCGAAAGAGGGCCGTATGGCGGAGGAGGGGGCTACCGAGGTGGAGGGTGGGGCGGCCGAGGAGGCCACGGCCGAGGGGGCTACGGCCGAGGCGGCTATGGTGGTTACTAAGAGGAAACTTTGCGCTGGCCATCATTGTCTTCTCAGCTTCAATAAATCACCAAACAGGCTTCGTTGATTTCAACCTCCTTTATTTCCTCTCCCCTCCTTTTGACCTATGACCCTCATCTAAGCAGCATGTTGCTCCGCCTCCTCTGGGCTGGGGTCGGTCTTGGTGGCCCGGTTGAGGTTCTGCAAGATGTGCCGGACAGCCTCGCCGTCATCCACTTCCCGCGCCAGATCGAGGGCCTCGCGGTAGGTGCGCAGGCCGTCGTCGCGGCGACCTGAAGACGTAAACCGAGAAGGACAGCTCGCCGTTATCGGCCCACCAGGCGACTCGTCGTCCCACCTGCGTGCAGCAGGAGAGCGGCCATGTTGGCCAGGAGGACGTGAAGGTCCTGGTGTCCCGAGACTCGGCCCCCGTCCACTGCCTGACTGATAAGCGCCAGGGCATCGTCGTGGCGACCCTGCATATCCAAAATGGTGGCCAGGTCACTCATCAGGACCAGCGTCTGCGGGTGAGTATCACATACACGCACACACTTCTTTTCTCAGACTGAGTAAAAGTACTTCAATCTCAGTACTAGTCATCCTTCTCATGCATGACCAACATCAGCAGACTTAATTCTAACGACCATGTGCTGTCTCCCACCTGATGGTGATGCGGACCCTGCTCCTGCCGGCAGATATCCAAAGCTCTGCGGTAGTGGGCGGCGGCCTGGGTCAGTCGCTTTGTGGCCGCCAGGTAGCGAGCGTGAGAGTCCAAACACAAACCCAGAAGCAGATGGGTGTCCTTCCTCAGAACCTCATCGGCCTCTGGCAGGAGCGAGAGAAACGTGGCGCGTGAAGAACAAGGAGGGCAAGATGAAAAACATGTCTCCTTCAAACCTGCGCTCACCTGTTCGCTCATCCGCTGGCGTCGTCTCTAGCGTTTGCACTTTGCTCTCCAAAGTCTCTAAGCAGAACCTGAAACCATGCTCGGCGAGCTCCGACCTCACACACGCACACGCATGGTCAGGACTCACCTGATCTGACCCCGGCGACCCTTAGGGTTTCTTTCTTACTTGTTCTCTTGGGCGTACATGGTGGCCAGCTTGAGGGACATCTCCACAAAGGCGTTGTCGTCCTGCAAACGGGAATTGTTGAGTGGCAAGCTGGTGAGTGGGCCTAAAGGTGGCTCACCTCCGGCGTCCCGTTGGCCAGCATGTGGCTCATGGTCGCCTTGAAGAGCTTCTCAGCCTGCTGGGCCAGAGGCGGGACATCACACTGCAGGAAGCCATGGGCCACCAAACAAACTCCTACTCACCTGAGTCATGTGACCTTGAACGTAGGCCAGGTTGGCCATCTGAGGAGACATTGTCACGTGATGGCCAAAACGCCTATATGAGAAGCTGGACTCTGCAACAAGAAAGACTCCACGCTACCGCCTTTTCCAACCTGGCTGTACGTGTAGATGATTGCCGCTTGGTGGCGTTCCCGTTGTGCAATGGCGACGGCGGCGTGCAGGAAGGACGAGGCCGCCTCCAGCTCGCCCCTTAACATGCTGAGCTGCGGACGAGATCGCGTGACAGGGGAGATGACGAGAGGTGAGCTCGTAAATGCACGTGGCGCTTTGCAACCTTGGCCTTCTTCAGAAGCAAAATCAGCTCCTCCTCGCTGCTCGGCACCTCTTCGGATGAGCCGAAAAACAAAAAGGCTAAAAGGGCGACAAGGCAGTTGTGGGGGAAACCAAACAAAAAGGAGAACAAGATATAAAGTTGGCCTAAGGACGACATGGCTTACCTGCCGTTGCCGCCGTCCATACGGTTTCTCCTCTCCTGGGTCGCTGGCCTCCGCTTCCTCCTCTTTGTGGCAGGGCAACTCCAGTGATCCCCAACACTCCATCATTACTACAAAAGCAACAAACATGTCAGAATGGGTGTAAAAAATGTCCTCTTTGATTGGTTGGTCAGAGCCAAACACAAATGCAACAATGATTGTGGACACATGCTTGTAAGCGGAGGCAAGTGCTCCAGATGATGTACAATTGTATGTGGGCTGGTGTTGCCAGGCTAGGTAATGTATTTTGCGGTTGTCAAAGTACAGGGAGACTGTTGCTCATGGACGCCCCGCCCCACAACAATTACGTCACTACGTTTTACCCAATAACCTTATGTTTGGAGGTTGATGACGTTGCTGTAGGAAGAGTGTGAGTACTTGCGCTGGAATAGAGATAGAGTACTTAGTACTTACCTGCTCGGCGGAGCGTTCCGAAAGCAACGCGACGGGAAAATGGAGCCGCTCGCCGCAAAGCCAGGACGTCCAAACATAAACCTGCACGCTCGCCTTACAGTTTGCGCGCAGGTCGTCGCCATCTTGACTAGTGATTCCTATGCGGAAGTGATGACATCACTCTGCCCGCCCTAAAAAAACGTGTAGACGCGCCTCGAAATGCGCTCTGCAGCCTGGGTTTATGCTGCATTCTTGGAAGGTCGCAAGTCGGAAATCCCATCTTTCTCGAATGCAACATTACTCACGTTAAACGCCTTTTTTCAACGGTATCAGTATTAAAATTTGACCGGTTGTAGATAAATGAGTCAGCTAGTGCATGTTCTTTTTCACAATTTACTACTATTTATATCCTGGTCAGTATTGTGAAAATGGGTATTTAAATCAGTGTTGGGAACTTTACTATAAAAAAAGTTGTGGGTTAGAGTTGATCCAAAAAGTAACAGAGTTAGTAACTATATGATAAAAGTAACTATTTGCATTCCTGTAAAAAATGTTGCTATGAGCAGTATTCACATGGCAGTTGAAATGAAACAAGAAACAGTTCAAACAAGTGTTTTTATTTTGAATGCAGTTTTATTTTTCAAGTTTTAAGCTCTGCACATTTAAGTTTCAGACTCAAGGTTTATTTTGTTTTTTCAAGTACATAAGGTTTGACCCCAATCTACCTCTATACCTAAATGCATGGCACACGGCCTTCTGGACAGGGAGAGGCTGCGCTTTCAATCTCTTCACGTGATGGTAGTCCAACCCAAAGCGCTGAAAAACAAAACAAAAGTTGAGATGGCTGCCGTGGTACGTCACATGCCCACGACGACGTTGCAACTAAGTAACGAGGATCAGATAAACGCTTCGGTCGTTTTTTTTTGTCAAAGCTGTTTTCCCGCCTTGAGAACAAACTGCTGGCGGGCTGTCGCAGCTACAATTCGGCCTTTTGTTTGCATCATCTCCGCATGTTGTCACGGACCCACCCCTTTGTTCGCTCAATCACTCACCACAGTATTAGATCCCACGATGGTGCCTCTTTGCCAAGCTTGTGTCTGCAAGCAAGGAGAGCAAAATTAATAGGAAGCACTGCACTGCACAGCACAGGACAAGATGGTGATGTGTGGCGGATCAGAACACGCTTCAGACCGGTGACATCACACTCCCCCTGCCTGTGAACAGACTGCTCGGAGAGGGGCTTCAGACGGCCTTTTAGCTCATCACTTCTGCACAACAACTTTGGGGTGCATTCAAGACAAATCGATTGACTGTTGCCAAGTCCCCATATAATTAGACATGACTAAATCCTAAGTTTGTATAAAAACAAGGCAGATGTTAGAGCTTTTTTGACATTTCTGAAATTAATGTTTTAAATGAATGAACATTGAAAAACTAAATTCTACACCATGTCTCTTTTAAAGGAGCGACACAAGTCTAAGCTACTTACCGTGAAACAAGCAAGAAACCAACGCTGGCGGGAATCTTCTCAGCTTTTAAGGTAAGTCGAACTCGACTCCGTCCTTCCCCTCACATCGTGCTTTGAAAGCGTTTGCACCTCTCAATTCAAATCAAGAGTACTTTGCGTCAGTTAGAACGTAAACTCTCCGTCAGCTCAAATATCGTGACCAAAGTCAGGACGAAATAGCACATAGTTGGCCGCGTGCTAAAGGTGAGCTGCAGCTCTACTCGCAAAGAACAAGCACATGGGCCGTTCTTACGTCATCGTGAAACTTCTTCTCGTGGAGTTGGATGGCAAACAATGTGCAGCACTGCCACCCAGCGGTGCAAAGTGCAAGTGCAACTCGAGCCAACTACGAACCTCCGCTTGAACGTCGTTGCTGTCAAGAAATGACGACTTCTGCCATTAGTCTTTCACCAATTAACGTCCCACTTTTTTTCTTCTAATTCACAGCTAGTTGAGCCACACAAGTCTTTAGTTCACACTACCTGGAGCCCCCATTTCCCACGCGGTCCTGTCGGTGTTTGTATTTTTCTCTTCAACACATCTCGTGTCTGTCTATCGATCTATCTCAATATACAACACATCGCGTATGTCTATCGATCTGTCTCGATCAATAAAACGATGTATGTATATGCCGCTGGCAGCCTTTTAGACATTTTACACACCCATTCTGACATTATGGCTTCATTTGTTGTTGACGGAAAGAAGCCCTTGGCTTTGTGTTTAGATCCTGATTGCTTTATGCTTCTGCAGTATTTTAAGAGCAGGGTGCATGCAATCGGTATTTGCGTCTTTTTCGGTAGTTCTGCTGTTCCTCCGCGCCGGCTGGGGGCGTTCAATGCAGGGAGATGTCAGCTGTGGTGACATCAGCGTGTTTAGTGACAGCTTTGTTTGATTTGACGCAACATAATAGGCTAACTTTCGCCTGCTCAGGTGTTATACTTTGATACCTTGTTCTGGCGGCCCGGAGAGCGAAGGCTGGACAGGACGGCCCGGACTCGGAGAGCCAGCAAGGAGGCGGGAGTAGGCGCCCGGTGGGCTTCCAAGCAGCGGGTAGATGGCACTCGGATGCGGAGGTCCGAGGTCTCCGTCGGTCCTCGGGACGCACATCGGTTGCACCGGGCTGGAGGCTACGACACCGAGCGAATGGCAGTCGACTACGACACCGAGCGAATGGCCGTCGACGTATATCTTGGTCGCGCCAGCCTCACTGCTCGTCGCTCTGCAGGAGGCCTGAAAGTTGCCTTTTAGTTGAAATGAAAAGCAAACGAGTTCCAAAGTGCTGCTGCGGCGGCCGTGGGCTCCAGGTCGCGCGCGCCGCTGCTGCCTTTCTCCGCCTCGTCTTCATGTTTGGCCTCGGGGGTCCTCCCCCTGCGGCGCTGGGCGGAGTTTCATCCCGGACCAGACGCTCCTTTCGTCGGATCGCTTTTCGACCTGACTCCCCGGAGCTTCGGGCACAAAGGAAGGCCACCTTGGATGCAAGCCCGGCCACCGAATCGCATACACAGTGTCGACGAGCGTGCAGAGTGCCCATCGGAACCGCGAGGTGAGTCCAAAGTGGACTTTTCCCCCAGTCACTCCGGAGCGTTGGAGGCCTGCTCGCTGCCAGGCGCCGTCTTGTCTTCTCTTCATGGCGGCCTCTCGGTGGAGGCTTGTTGGCTCCGGCCTGGCTTAGCTTGGCCTGGCTTCGCGCGTCTCACTCAGCCGCTGCTTGCACCCGCGCGACCACAAGCGCCAGCAAAACCGCAACCGGACAACATTTGAACGACACGTGATGTTTATTTCTTTGTTCTTTTTGCTCCAAATAAATGCCTCATCCCGCCTTTTCCTCTTCTCCTTCGTCTTTTGCGGTAAACGTGACTCGATCCATGTTGCTAACTTTTTCCCCGTTAAATTTTGGATTCGCTCCTCTGTCGTTTCTTACTTTCGGGTTGACCATACTAAAAAAATCTGGCGGCTTGTGTCGGTGCCAACGGACGGTGGCTATTGCTATGTCCTCCGAAGGCCGGAATTTAAGGTATGTGACGTCACTTCCGGCGCGACTCGATCGCACTTGGTGTTTTGCATCTCGACCGCGGATGCTTTCCAAATTCGAGAAAGACAATTGGCAGGCTGCGTCTTTCGCTTCTCTCAATAGTGGAGCGCACAAACCATGGCCGGTGTGGACCGTCTGAAGGTGAATTTGGACCTTATGCGCCGAAAGCGACGTCTAGCTTCCGAGGACCCGGCCGGTGAAATTAGACTTTCTACTGCACTATTAAATGACTGCCAAAGGAAATCTTGATGGCTGGGAAGCAAAAGTTGAATGTTCACGCCCCTTTTTGTTTGTGTGCGCTCAAGAAGTGTAGTCGGCTCCATCGGACAGGCGCAGCGCGATGAACGGCGGCGGCGTCTCTACGCCTCCTAGCGGCAGACTGAAGATCGTCACAGGTAAGCAAGCACCGTGGTGGCGGAAAGGAGCGCTTGTGATGGAGCGGCGTCTGTGACCGCGCCTGTTCCCAGATGAGTGGCGCCAAGAGGACTGTCTGACCCTGCTGGAGAGAATTCGCAGCCTCTTGCCCGACACTGACGCCACCAAGTACAAAACCACCGAGTCGCACTTTGACTGGGACAAAGTGGGCTTCGGAAGCTTCACGGGAGAAATGTGTCGACAGAAGTGGAGCAAAGTGTCCACCGAGGTACGTCATCCTCATTGTGAGACATCGTCGTTGGAGCATGCAATCGACGTGCATTTCCCGTTAGCGTCTTTAAGGTCCAAGCTGCGGGTCTAGCACGCCTTTACGCGTGATTTGTCTTTTTTTTTGTATTGGAAGTATTTAAAAATAAAAAAAGCAACGAGGTGATGGCATTGTTGTCTTCAGGTGCGCAAGTACCGAACCATGACGGAGCTCATCATGGACGCCATCGACTTTGTGAAAAATCCTTACAAAGGGAAGAAGCTCAAGGTCCGTCTCACTTTTCTCCTCTTATCAGAAATGGAGAAATTGCCAGAGAAAGTCTTCTGCCGCCACCCGGCATTGCCCAAACGTGTCAGCAAGTTGGCTTTGTGCTTTGTTTTGCAACAGACCCATCCGGATTTCCCCAAGAAACCCTTGACGCCGTACTTCCGCTTTTTCATGGAGAAACGAGCCAAGTACGCCAAAATCTACCCGGAGATGAGCAACTTGGACCTGACCAAGATTCTGTCCAAGAAGTATAGGGAGCTGCCCGACAAGAAGAAGGTCAGCACGCAGCACCGCCCACACGGGGCGACGATGTCTGAAGTTGCGTGTTGTGTTTTTTTGTTGCAGCAAAAGTACGTGGCAGAGTTCCAGAACGAGAAAGAAACGTTTGAGAAGAGCATGGCTCGCTTCAAGTAAGGCGCCGGCCGGGAAGGTGTGGCGGCGGCCCCCGTGGCACGTCGTCGTTGATCGCTGCCTTGCTGTCGCAGGCACGATCATCCCGAGCTGATGGAGGAGAGGAAAAAGTCGGAGCTGCCCGAGAAGCCCAAAACGCCTCAGCAGCTTTGGTACAGCCACGAGAAGAAGACCTACATGAAGATGCACCCCGAGGTCAAAACTGCATTCATCTCAACACAATTTAACGGATACAATAAGGCCGATAAACGAGGAGGATGATGATGAAGATGCCGCCATGTGTTTCCAGGTGAGTCCGAAGGAGCTGAAAGAGGTGCTGAGGAGACAATGGTCACAGCTGTCAGACAAGCGAAGACTCAAATGGATCAGCAAAGCCTTGGAGCTCCAAAAGGACTACGAGGTATTGCAACACCACGGCGACAGCGACGACAAAAGCAGCCATTTGATGCCGTGCCCGCGCCCCTTCAGGACAGCATGAGAGTGTACCATGAAGCTCATCCGGACGTCGTCTCGGACGAACACGTGCGCTCTGTTCTCACCAAAGCAGAAAGGCAACTCAAGGACAAATTTGATGGCCGGCCAACGAAACCGCCTCCGTGAGCAACACGCACGCCACATACACTCAGCAGCCAGAGGCTGCTAATTAACAGGCTAGCGCTGCTATTTGCTGTTTTTGCAGCTAGCTAACAAAGTGAAAGTTGTTTCTATATTTTCTATTTTGTTGGGGGGGTGGGCAGCAACGGCTACTCGCTGTACTGCGCCGAGTTGATGGTGAACATGAAGGACGTGCCGAGCACGGAGCGCATGGTTTTGTGCAGCAAACGCTGGAAGATGATGAACCAGAAGGAGAAGGACATGTTTCAGAAGCGCTGCGAGCAGGTTTGCGGGCACCGCCCACCTCGCCGCCGCTGCCTTTGTGACGCTCGCTGTTGACCTTGACGCTGGTGTTTGCCTTCAGAGGAAGAAGCAGTACGACGTGGACTTGCAGAGGTTTCTGGAGGTAAGCTGCTCTGCGCAAGCTTCACAAGCTTTGCGTTTACTCGGGTGTCAAAACCAAGGTGTTGGTCTTGCAGAGCATTCCAGATGAGGATCGAGACCGAGTCGCCAGCGAGGAGAAGCTGTGCGGAGCTCGGCTTCCGTCGGGCGCCATCTCCAGTCCGCACAGGACCAAGTCGCCACCCGTCAAGGTCCTAAACGTCGCTTTGGGTTTATTGTGCCATGGCACGGCCCACCAACACGTCGGCCCGCTTGCAGGAGCCAGAGCCTGACCTTTGGTCCCCCCAGAAGAGCGGCAAGCTTCTCGAGACCCCCAAGACGGCCGAGGAGATGTGGCAGCATAGCGTCGCCGGTGACTTCCTGAGCAAGTGCAGAGTGCGTCCCAGGCAGGGCGGGGCTTCACGCTAACAACCGCCTTTGCCGTAACAGCTTGTTTTTGTGTGGCGGCACAGAGCAACCGCAGGCGAGCACAAGCGGAAATGGAGGATGTCTGGAAGGCCATGGAGAAGAAAGAAAAGATCCCCTGGATCAAGAAGGCCGCAGAGGACCAGAAACGATATGAGGTGTCGTGAGTTCCGTAAAATGTCGACCACAAACGCCTTTGGAGTGTTTGGGTGATGTCACGCTTTGTCGTGGCCCACAGAGAGAGCTGTTGGACCGGAGGCCGGCTCAGAAGAAGCCCAAGTTTGACGGAGAACCCAAGAAACCACCGGTGTGAGTGCACAAAACATTGGGGGCAAGTGCAGGGTGGCCAAGCCCCCCCCCCCCCCCCCCCCAAACAATGACCTTGTCGTCCAATAGGAGCGGCTATCAAATGTTCTCTCAGGAGCTCCTGACCAACGGGGAGCTGAACCACTTCAGCCTGAAAGAGCGAATGGTGGAGATCGGCAAGCGCTGGCACTTGTTGACGGCCGGTCAGAAGGACACATACAAGAAACACGTGGACGCCACGCAGGCGCGATACCGTTCGCTACTGGAGGCGTGGCTTAAGGTACCGCAGCCCTGAGCGATCCGGCCACGCTTTGCCGAGCCATCGAGCTGGAACCCCGTCAATAACCTCCCGCTCCCCATCAGTCTTTGTCCCCGCAGGACCGCGCCGCCTACAAGGAATTTTCCTCCTCGGTGAGTTGAGTGCCCCTCCCCAGGCTTAACTTGACCGTACCATCCCTGTCTTGAAGTTCATTTTGTGTGTGTGTGTGTGTGTGTGTGACCGTCCCGCAGAAGCGTCGCAGCACGTCCAAAGCACGCGCTAGCCCCGCCCCCAAAGTGCTGGTAACGGCCAAGGGCAAAGCGGTGGCCGCCGAGGTGACGCCCCCCGCCGCGGGCGTGGCCAAGCGAGCGATGGCCTACCGAGCCAAGGTAACACTCATTGCCTTTGCCGCCGAGCTCTCTGACGGCTCGCTGACCTCCGGCTTGCGTCGGTAGAAGGACGTCGTGTCTGACTCGGAGGACGACAAGAGCGAGTCGTCGTCGGATGATGACGAAGAAGACGAGTCGTCCGGAAGCAGCGACAGCGAAGATGATGAGGTGATCTTTTCTTCCAATGGCCGTAGGGTGTGGGAAAATAGGTACTGAAGTTTTCTCAGTACTTTTCTCATCTTTGCTCAGCACGACGACGAGGACGACGAAGATCAGACGTCTTCTGAGCAATCCAGTGACTCCGACTAGCTCGGCCTTCTCGGTGGTGGGGGGGGGGGGTTGTTATCTGACAAGTGGGGTTTGTACAGGAAGGGGGGCGGGCGTGCCTCAAAACGGGATTAAGAAATAAAAGCACTTTTTTCCTTTGCTCGTGTTATCGTCCATGACACCATCTCAGGCCAAGAGCATCAAATTTATTAACTATTAACAATGCGATAAATAATCTGAATTTTCACCCCATCCATGATGAGCAGTCATCCCTCCCTGCCACACACACTTTTTTTTTTTTTAATCATAACACGCTGTTACCCTGGACAGCGCGCACACATCAGTCGACAACCAGCCGTCAACCGTTTGTCACATTTCCTAAAAACCTTTTTGGCCACAAAGACAAAAGGCTCACGGCGGTACGTCGTGGAGTTTGGCGCGGAGATACGTCTTGACCTCCTCGATGCCGTTCAGCTTTTCCAGGTCGTGGTAGGGCAGCTGCAAGACATCGCGCAACGCGTTAGCATAGCTCGGCATCCAATCGAGTATTACGAGTGCAACTGGCTGGCATGGCACCTGCAGGATGGCATAGCCCAGCAGCCTCAGGTGGCGGTCCCTCATGGCGCGGGAGCCCACCAGGACGCTGGAGTTGTGGCAGTAGTGCCATTTGTCATTCACCGAGATCACCAACCTGAATGGGGGACACGTCATGTTGCGACACAATTGTCCACTTCCGAAACGCTAGTCGGTCAAATGGAAAAAAGCTTTTGGACGCCATAACGATTGCGGCTCCGCGCGACTGCAGCTGGGCAGACCCACCTCCTTATTTGCTGCTCTTTCTGCGGAGGCTGGGCAGCCTCCATCGTGGACCCATCACTTGGCGTCCCCGCTTTGTAGAGAGCCGTCCCCTTGTCAGTGGGGAGATCCGCGCTCGCCTCGTCCTCCAGGATCTTTCCCATGGAGAACTGGAAGAGAGAGTCTGGGGCGGAGGTGGCACCAACGGCCGCCAATCCCGGATCCTCTGCTGGTGGCAGCGGGCCCTCGGAGGGGGGGCTACTGAGTGTGGAGCTCTCCTGGCTTTCCGGCAAATGGTACTCCCCTGCAGGCACGTGGCACTGGGGGCCCGAGTCTGAGGGACCGGCGCTGTCCTTGAGGCAAGTGCCGCCTGCCGGGCCGTATGCCGTCCGAGGTGGAAAGGACCCAGGCTCCACTGTGGTCTGGGCAGCCCCCGCCGCCTCCTGAGCGCCAGTGTCCAGTGCGGCCAAGGAGGCCGACAAGTTGCCGATGTCATCCGGTTCCTGTGGAGTGCACCCGACGGCCGAGCCCGGAACCGAATGCCCGCTTGGCTGCATGGGAAGAACCCGACCGGACGAATCCACTCGCAACACAAAGTCTGGACAGAAACAAGATTGATGTGGGCCGTGCTGCATGTGGTGAGTGCTGCGCGTGTGTGGGGGTGTACCTGTGTAGTATCCGGGCTCAAGTATTTGGTCCCGCTTGTAGTTGTTTTCTCCAACCAGCTGCCGCAGAGCCTCGGCCACGACGCCTTTATAACTGGCACATTCACACATTGGGTCAGTGACCAATAATGGTTCTCGCAAGAATGTGTCAAAAGATATAATCGGAGGACAATGGCCGCGATATCAATTTTAGTACTCAACAGTTCAGCTTGATTCTTTTTGCAACGGATTTTGATGTTGAAGACGTGTAGGTGACATTCGGGCCTCCGGTTCCCACGATCGGCTGAGCTCACCTGTACTTGCGGTTGACCTCGTCGGCGGTGAGCGCCTGGTGGAACATGAGCACCTTCAGTTCGGGGTGCAGGCGGGGGCCCCGGTAGTGGGGGTGCTCTAGCTGCAGGGCGGCATCCAGCAAGGACAGGTAGCGGCGCACGATCAGGGCGTAGGGGCTGTCTGCGGGCAGGATGGGTGTTAGCGCGAGACGGGCCGAGCCAGGCCGGGCAGGCGGGCTACCGACCGGTGACGTTGCTGATGAAGGCGGGGGAGAAGACGTGATGCAGGACGGCACCCGGGAAGCGGCCCAGCTGAAATAGCGACATGAGGATGTTGACGGTGGCCAGCGGGGAGCTCAGCGCTTTGGACTCCAGAACCTCCTCCAGGACCCGGAAGAACCGGTCCTCGTTGGACGGACGGTAGCTCATCCTGCTGAAGGGAAACACCAGCTTCTGGATGACCTGCGTGCACGCGGGGTGATACAGAGTCAGGCCGGGGGGGTCAGGTCAGAGGACGGCCGCCGGCCCTGCTCACCTTGCTGTCCAGATGCTCTGCTTTCCTGACTAGGAAGGCCGCAATGGCGTCAAGTAAGGCCGTCTCGCGGAGACGATGGCGCGCCACGTACTTTGAGATGAGCGACATGGTGGCCACGCTCAGGCCGTCCTCCTTCTTAGGAAGCTCGTCTAACACAAACACACGGCCACACGCCTTAACGCGCGCCTCACCCACCGGCGCCCCTTTTTCAAGGCCGTCTGCTATTCGTCTATCGTGATCTTGTTGTTTGGTCCCAATGCACAAGTGTCCACTCCATGTGGTCAATTTTGGGCAAATGTTGATGTGAACGGACCTGCCAGGCTTCTGATGAACCTCTCCTGTCTGTTCTGGTAGAAGAGGTGCGAGCTGAAGATGAACTCCAGGCTCTTGTTGTTGGCTTCCCGGGCGCAGGCTGCCAACATCTCATCCAGCAGCGCCATCTCCTGGTCTCGCACGCCACTGACGCTGGCCAGCGTGTGTTTGACCAGACGCAAGATCTTTCTAAAAGGTGACCCACAGGCGTGGTTAGGCTCTCATTTGCAAGGTTCCCGGAACCACGGATCTCAAGTATCTGTCGTGCGCGCCAGGAGCAGGGATGGAGGAATTTGTTTGAAGACGTCGCCGCTAGCCGTTACCTGTTGGCCAGCACCCGTTGGGGGTCAGGCGCCGCCTCGTCCTCGTCGCTGGTGCCGCCACGCCATTTCAGGCGGTAGTAGGACAGCAGCAGGAAGAGGGTCTGCGGGTGGCGCTCTCGCTCCAGGTTCTTCTCCAAAGTCAGCAGGCAGGCCTCAGCGAGCGGGTGCTGGCTGCCAGGGTGCAGTTTGAGGCTGGAACTGAACACCATGGACACGTCCTTCTGGTTGAAGCGCGCCAGGCGGCCGTGGCACTCCGCCTCCAGCGCCGCCACCATCGGACAGTCGCCGGAGAGTCCTGACGCCACACAGCACACCACCGAGAAGGTTAGCTTCCTACAGGGACGCCAACAGCGTCCCCCCAAGAGCCGCAGCGACTCGCTCGGCCGCAACCCGAGTTGTTGGTGAACCAAGGCTCTACCATGGTCTTTGGCAACCTCAATTTGTCCTGATAGCATTCTGGGCTGGCGACTTACCGAGCGCTGCGGCGGCGTACAGGCAGTTGACAACACTGAAGTTGTCAAAGTCGGAGCAGTCGCTGATGACGGCATCGCACAGAGACAGGAAGTCCTGGCGCTCCAGGACGTGCCGACCACATGCGTCCGAAGCTTCGCCGCCGGGCAGCGGCGGGAGGGGGGCGGCCTGTAGCAGCTGCGCTATCTTGTGCAGTGCCACGGCATAGTGGTTGTGGGAGATCTTGGCCGGGTTCTGAGACAGCCAGCGCAGAACCTCGTCAGGGCGGCTCGAGCGCTCGATGAGTCGCTTCATGGTGAAGAAGGTGTCGTAGCTCATCTTCTCTTGGATGAAGTTCCACGTCTTCTTCTTGCCTCCCACTTGCGTGCGAAGATGGGCCCGGGGCGGCGGCTGAAAGCGGATTCCCCGAGGCCCCGGGTACGCCAGGTACGGTGGCAGCACCTGGTACTGATGGGGATGGGGGGGCGGCACCTCGAGCACAGCCAGCCCTTGTCGCTTCCCCGCATTGACTCCGCCGCCTCCCCCGGCAGCGTATAGATGGGTAGCGTGCATGGCGGGCGATGTGGCAGCGGCGACTTGACTTAGGACGCGCCAACCGGTGGACCAACGCAGCATGGTGCAGACGCCAAATCAGCTGGTCCCAACGCCCTGTTCCTACATGGAACCACAACACACTTTCTGACATTGCATGACAGTAGGGTTGACCCGATCCAATAACGTAATCGGAAGTTGGGGTAATCATTTGAGTGACACTTTTGGGAGAAAACCCCCCCACAAAAAAATAATTGAGTATTGCTCAAAATGGAGAGACTCAGACTCCGACGAGTGCAAAAGCTGAAGTCGGTGTTGTAGCTTTTCGGCTTATTTTGGTCGACTTCACTGTCATGTGGTAGAGGCTCTTCGCTGTAGCTCCGACCCATCCGTCAACTTCACTGCAGCAGCGCCGCCTGCCGGTCACACAGGTAGCAACGCACCGCAGTCGCGATAACAGCATATTACGTAGTAATGCCCATGCCGTGGTTGCGTCATTAAACGTCATAGAACGTCACAGCTGACGCCTGACTGCTAGCCATTTTCAACAGTTAGCGCGGGCGAAGCTATCGGCGCTGTCATCCTGTCACACAACAAGAGTTGAAAAGTCGCGCTAGCCGGCTGCTAAGAAGCTAAACAGCTGACGCCTTGGTCGCCACTCGCCCTTGCACGAGCGGAAAGAGAACATGGAACGAAATCAGAGCCCGCCGGGCAGCGTTACCTCATCGCTCGGCCGCTGTGGGTGCTCGGTGACCGCGGAGACAGGCAGCGGAGTTTAGCCGTCTCATTCCTTCGCACAGAAACAGCACGCACACCGCCTCGGCTACCCGGCATGCAACGGCTGCCTCCCGCTTGCAAACGCCGCCGCTCGGAGTCGATTTCACCGCGCAGCTGACGCGCAAATGCTCCAGCTGACGCGCAAATGCTCCAGAGGCACTTCGGAGTCAGTTTTCTCATTGACTTGACTCAATCGGGAGCGGACTCTCTAAAGCCCTTGACGCCGCAGAGTAATGCATCCTGGGAAGTGAAGTTTTATTTAGCGGACCGAAATACGCCGACTTCCAAGTCCCGACTCGTGTGCACTTCGAAGCGAGCGTTTGAAGAGCTAAGGAAGCTGTTCGTGGGTCCTAAAAATGGGGTGCTCGACGTTTTTGTTGGGCCAGGGCTACTGGACGGATGACGAATTCAGTTGGGCCAAAGTTTCAAACCAAGAAATGTAGCCAGGCTGTCCAACATAAGTGAATGGACGTTTTTCTTTGTCAATCTTATGTTTCAAAGTTCAAACAGACTTGTTTTCCTCTTAGTTCATTGGGATCGAAAGTTGAGGTCAAAAGTCGTCCTCCACATACTTTCAAAATAAGTGAGATGGGTGCAGTACCAACAAGTCCCCAGCAGACGGCACACTCCCCGTATGGTTGAAGTCAGTATTACATTTCGGTCAGTGGCATTTATCACTTCCGACGGGAGTGTTAAAAACAAAAAGTGACGTCATATGACGGCACATATTAAAGCCGCCAAGGAAATAGTTGAACAAGAAAAATAAAATACAGTAAAAAAGTTGGAGAATGCCTGAGTCAAACGTCAAGGTTCATCCCACGTTAAGCCGCGCCTCGAACTGCGCTCTGCCGCCGGAAATTAAGTCCGGCGGGTGTTGCGCATGCGCGCTGCTACCCTGCCTGCCCTTCCTTCCAGGGTGTAGTCGACTTCTCGCACTCTATGGCGGCGCACAAAAAGTGCTGAGCTCCTGCGCAACTCGCCGCAACAAGGTCCGTCTTCACTCGCCCGCAACTTGCGCCCAACTTCCCCGCAACTTTCTCGCCTCTTCCGCCCCCCCCTCTTGGAGCAAGTCAACCGAGTTTGGTTCACTTTGTGCCGCTCGAGTGGCGTTGCGATCTTGGCGGAGAGTGAGGAGCGCCGATATGGCGGCTGCTTCCCCGCGGTGGTCCCCCCTGGCGGTGGTCTTACTGACGGCCGTCGTGACGCTCGGCGTCGGCGTAGGCGCCGCTATGGATGAGTGCACGGACGAGCAGGGGGGCGCGCAACGCTGTATGCCGGAGTTTGTGAACGCCGCGTTCAACGTAACGGTGGTGGCGACCAACACGTGCGGGAGCCCCGCAGAGGAGTACTGCGTCCAGACGGGAGCCACCGGGGTCACCAAGTCGTGCCACATCTGCGACGCCCGCGACCCTCGCAACCAGCACGGTGCCGCCTACCTCACCGATTACAACAACCAGCAGGACACCACCTGGTGGCAGAGCCAGACCATGCTGGCCGGGGTGCAGTACCCCAACGCCATCAACCTCACCCTGCACCTCGGTAAGAGCCCCGGCATCAAGTCTGGAACGTGCGATCGCGCGCACACGTATGTTGAGCTTTGCTCTCCTACGCCAGTCTTGTAAACCAATAACAATACATCAATTTGAGCGGTTCAGCAGCAAGCTAATTTTTGTCAACAACTGTAAGGAAGGCTCCGGAAGAAAATGCAAACTTGAGGTTTCGCTCCTAGTAGTGTGCTGCAGCTTTTAGCACGCACCCAATGCGGGCCACCCAAAGCCAGGTGACGGGCCATAACTGGCACCCGAGCCGCAGGTTTGACATCCATGAGACATACCCGAACGTAAACGGACGCAAGCCTTCCTGCCAGGCGGCTCAGGGCAACATGGAAACACGCGTGTCTGCTTAAACAGTGTCCCTTGAGAACATGCTAGAACATTCCCATTGTATCCCATCGTGTCATGGGAATTTACATGCTGGCGGACACAGTATCGTGTTTTAGGTGCTGCAATTCATCCCCAACTAATCGCTTAATATTTTGATCTTCGCCTATCCTCATTTCATATGAAATCGTGCAAAATTTGCATCTCTCAACACAAAAGAATCTCCAATTTCTTTCATTGATCATGAAAACACAATGATTGTTTTCTCAAAATAAGACATTTGCAAATATCCATTTTCTGAACGGCTGCTTTAGAGAACAGCAAAAGTGATTCTCAACTTTTTTGTGATAAAGGATTGGAAATGGGATGGTTCTTGAAATATGTTTGTCGGCGGTTGCGCAACCATGCGAAGACTTTGTAACATGCGATGAAAAAGTCACTTGTGGCGCTTGGGAACCTTTTACCGGCGTCTCCATGGTAACGCCATAAAGGAGACTTGTATTTTGTCCCTTTGCTCGCGCCGCTGGCTGAACTTTGACTTTGAGCGAGTGTGCGCCAGGTGAGACGCGCCGGCGGCGACGACGCCCATCCCGATGCTATTTACGTCAGCGCTCTCGTCTTTCGGGACGTTTAAAAAAAGCCGTCTATTTCTGCGGGGCATTCGCGGCGCCGCATTCCCAAGGCCTGCGCTCACGTCGCCGGCTTGGGGACGAGCCGGACGTCCCGCTGCTGCCGTGGCGCCGCCGCGCTCGCCTCATCACCTCAAAATTTTACCGCTCCCCTGGAGTTGACCAGAGCGCTCACCGTGGGAAAAAATCAGGCGGCGAGCGAGCCGGCCAGCAGCTGTTGAAAATCGGACCCCTCCTCTGCTCCCTTCTGGGCGTGGGAACGCGATGCGTAACATCTGGAAGCCCAGCTGACGTGCTCCAATAGACCCCGTCGTCCCAACCCCGTATCACCGTAGCAAAGCGTTCTAACAACATATGGTCAAATTGTCGTTTCTTTCACCGCCCCATAAATACGTCAGCGACGTCGATACGGCTAAATTGGGCAGCCACATTGTCGGGAGGCGCCCGAGTCGAGTCTTGTGGGCCCTTAAAAATTCTTCACCGGGGCCCGTATTAATGTTGCACTGCTTTTTGGGGGTCTCATCCATAAAGGCCGCCCTGCGTGTCGCCTCCAATATGTTTTTCTCCACGTCGATACTGTAGATGGATAACCGGCAGTAAAACCGGCACGTCTCGTGGAGTTCAGAGGTCACCGATGTTGTGCGCGTGACAGCGTTTGCCTTATGGGTGCTTATGGAATGCGCTGCGCGTTGTCATTCGAAACGGAAGTTGTCTGGGCTGATCATGGCATCGCCTGCACCACCTGCTTGCCTTTTGGAATGTGAGGCTGAAGTTGTTGTCCAAGCTCATTTGCATCTCTGCACTGCGGCTTAAGTTAGTCATTTGAGGAATTTGAGTGACTTCCTGCCCTATGGGAGGAAAGGCAGTGTGGGAATTTTTAACAGAAGCAGCTGGTGGGGGGGGCGGGGGCTTTATCTTTGCCGTGGGGGGGGGGGGGTCTTGTGAGGACGACATGCTCGCAAGGTTATTTGTTGCTATACAGGTAGACATGGCAGTTACAGACATACATACAAAGCATGCGCATCCTGCCCAACAACGATGATGTGCTACTCAAATACGAGCTCATTGGTGTTTGTTCCTGACTTCCTGCTATGCTGATGCCTTGGGGGGGGGGGCTCTGGTGGTCTTTGGTGGTCCCTTTAATTAGCACACTGTTTACACACACTGTGCCGGTTTTCACCTGCAAGACTCTTTCATCTTCCCTCAAGCAAATGCTGAACTTGCTTGACATGTTCATTGAAGTGGGATAGTGTGTGCGTGAAATTTTGAACAAAGATGGCTGCCACAAGAATGTCGAAGAATGTAGTATCGTCGGCGCATGCAATGGCACGATTGGTGGCAAACAATTGTGGACTGTTAACAAGACGGAGGTGCGCGTGGGCGGCGGGGCTGACCTTTTACCCGGCTCCGTCCCACGGAAACGCTCAAAGCCTTCTTTGATTTGCTGGGAATGCGGTGAGGTCATCGAGACCTTGCAAGTGAGTTCTGTGCACTTTGGCGGGACCGGTGGCGCTCTTGTTGGAATCTGCCGCAAGATGACCCAAGCACCCAAGCGGCGGCTTCTCCTTTCATTGACGAAGGGACGCAAAACGACCCCTCCCCTCCCCCACTGGCCCCTTTTAAGGCAATCTCATTTGAGTCTGCTGCTTTTTTTTTTCTTGATTTCATACTGAATACATTGATGCCAAATATTCGACACGTTGCTGTCCAAGCCGTCCTGTCCCGCCCCCTCCCTCCTTCCCCCCATGTAAGTGCTGGGGGGTCTCGGGATGGAAAGTTTTTGTCAGGACTTGTCTTGGTGGTGGTAGCTCTCCCTTGGGGGAGGGGGATGGCTCACTTGGGGTCTGCCGCTGCTCTTCACCATAGTCGGAGGAGGAGGCGGAGTCGCCTTGAGGGCACGCCACCTGCTTCAACACCTTTTGTCGGTCTTTGGCATTCTTTCACTAGAGACGTCACGCTTGCCGTGTCTTTGAGTTTCCTGCCGGAAGAAAGTCAGACAACCGGCTTTGTCCGTTTTATTTACTCTCCACTCCGAGGCCCCGGCTGAGCCCCCCACCTCTTTCCCTCCCCCCTCGACATCACCCTGTTTACACAGCGCATTCCTCACGCACGCACGCGGGCCCGGGCCTGCTCATACTCGTCAGGTATGCATGCGCGTCCTTGTCCTGGAGCCACAAGATGGCGCCCGCCAAAGAAGCAGATGTTGCCATCATAGGATGATATCACGCGTGCCAGCGTCCCACTTTGGCATCTGATGATGTCACTCTTACATGCGGCGCACTTCTGTCGGCAGGCAAGGCCTTCGACATCACGTACGTGCGGCTCAAGTTCCACACCAGCCGTCCCGAGAGCTTCGTCATCTACAAGCGCAGTGGCGAGGACGGCGCCTGGACGCCCTACGCCTACTACAGCGGCTCGTGCGAGAAGACCTACGGCAAGCCAGGCCGCGGTTTCATCCGCACCGGCGAGGACGAGCGGCGGGCGCTCTGCACCGACGACTTCAGCGACATCTCGCCGCTGACGGGCGGCAACGTGGCCTTCTCTACGCTGGAGGGCCGGCCCAGCGCGTACAACTTTGACAAAAGTCCCGTCTTGCAGGTGCGTTCTGGCCGCCTCGCTATTTTGCACACTCTTGTGACATTGCTGCCTTCTCCGGAAGGCGGGGTTTAACACGCAGAGACATTAATGCTGCATTCGAGGAAGACGCGGTGTCGGATTTTGACCTTAAAGTGTTCGTATCTCGAAAACATTTTATTCAACTTGATGCGGGTGAATAATGGCATATGTTCATGCTGTCAGCACAAATCACGTTATTTTAAAACCCAAAATGAACGCAAAGCTAAATATGTTTCTGATCTCGCAAGTAAAGTCCGACCTGAGACCTTCCTGGAATGCCGCATTGCACGAACACTAGGGCAAGTTTAGAAACAAGCAAAGATGTGATCGTGGACACCGCTGTATGTTCTGACTCATGCTCAAACACACTTGAGTGATGTCACTGTAGTCGGGAGGGTTCCTGTCCTGGCAATTTATTTTGGGCGACCGTGTCGGACGGCCGTCGCCAAACGCGACTTCCGAAACCCTGCTGACGCCGTCAAGAGGTCGCAGCGGCTAAGAAGGGCCGCCGCCATTAGCGCAACACCGGCCGCTGGTGAAAATGAGAAGTACATTTTGCTATTTCAAATCAATAAAAAAGTTTTTAAACATTTTTGCGGGCACAAGAATAAAATATTTCAGAGAATAAACCCAAAGTGTCATTGCTGCGCTCCTTGCCAGCAAACATATAGCGCACGTGGGATTCCCGCGTGATTGCTAGTGCGAAAACGGGGCAGCTGCAGTGGCGGCGGCGAGGGGTTAGCTTCGGAACAGCTGCGGCGTGTCCAATGATGACTACCGCATCCAAAGGCCCCAACGCCCACTTCCTGGAAGCCAGAAGCCCACCTCCTTCCATTTAACGAGTGACAAAAACAAAGGCTGTCCTTTTTGGATGCAGGAAGTGCGCAAGCACCTGCTCAAACAAACCCCCCGGCCAACCACCATCAGCTTCCAAACTGACCCCCCCCTTAGAGTTCCAGAATTGCGCAATGCTCTGAGAACAAATTGCCACATTCGGGGTTGCAGAAATTCAAATGACATCATGCACTGTTCCTAGCAGGTCTCGATTCTTTCTAAAAAGAAGGCCTTGCATCTTGCAAAATAGAATTTGTTATTGAAAAAAAGAAAAAGCTTGACAGACGCGAGAGATAGCGCGTGCTCGCGAGCCGCATGTGTCGAGCCTTTGTTTGTCATGTCTCGGCCGGTATCGGTGCGCCGTCCTCCCCGCCAGACGCACGTTGTTGATCTCAGAGCAGCTGCGCCAAGAGAGCTCTCGCTCCCTCACCCGAGGGATGCGAAAAGCTTCCTGCCGATAGCGAGCGCCGGCCTTGGCGGCCTGTTGTGTAACACTTTTGGGTTTTTTTTACATATCGTCCGTGACGAAGCGATGTCCGGGGCCCAGCGGGTGTTTTCAACAAGCCTTGTACACGTGTCGGTTGCGACAAAGGCGCTCGCTTTGAAAGCTGATGCGTCTTCGCTCTGGCAAATCCCATTGACGCCCGAAATATTGCACGGAAGCCGAAACGGGCCCATCGAAGAGGCAGAGTTTGCTGAGCGCTCGCTCGGTGTCCGTAGCTTGGCGTTACGTCATGATGTTGTGTGCCGCGACAGGACTGGGTGACGGCCACCGACATCCGGGTGACCTTGAACCGCCTCAACACCTTCGGCGACGAAGTCTTCAACGACCCCAAAGTGCTCAAGTCCTACTACTACG
Source organism: Syngnathus typhle (assembly GCF_033458585.1). Classification (NCBI taxonomy): domain Eukaryota; kingdom Metazoa; phylum Chordata; class Actinopteri; order Syngnathiformes; family Syngnathidae; genus Syngnathus; species Syngnathus typhle. Next base: position 9,106,935 of record NC_083750.1, on the reverse strand, counting down.
CCATCTCCGACTTTGCCGTGGGCGGAAGGTAAGCCAGCCTGCGCTCTCGGGGAACGTCGTCCGCCGCGCTTTTCATTTCCCTCGATTTATTTTGTCTGCAACGTGAGGCCCTCTTACCTAGTTCACATAGTCACATATATCACGACGACCCTGATCGGCCAGGTGCAAGTGCAACGGCCATGCCAGCGAGTGCCTGAAGGACGCCGGAGGTCGCCTGGTGTGCAACTGCAAGCACAACACGGAGGGAGCCGACTGTCAGCTCTGCAAAGCCTTCTACAACGACCGTCCGTGGAGGCGGGCCACCGCTGACAACGCCAACGAGTGTCTGCGTAAGAGAGCGCCGACGTCGTAGGCCGGCGCCGCCCTCGCCTGACATCGCCGTTTACGTCCACCAGCGTGCGAGTGCAGCGGAAAGAGTTCCGAGTGCTACTTTGACGCCGAGCTGTACCGAGCCACGGGCCATGGGGGGCACTGCAAGAACTGCGCTGACAACACGGACGGGCCCAGGTGCGAGCGCTGCCTAGAGCGCCATTACAGGGTCCCAGATGAGCGCCGCCGCTGCCTGCCCTGCGCCTGCAACTCTGTGGGTGAGACCCTCCTTCGAAATGCGGACCGCCGGCAAGATGGTCACATCAGCGACATGAAAAAGGCCCACCGTGTGCCTAATTCCAATCCAACGACGAAACAAACGACCTGAGAGCGCGCCTGCGCCAGGAGCTTACGATCCATCCGCGCCCATGTCGTTCAGGTTCCGAGTCACCCCAGTGTGATGAGCGGGGCGCGTGCGCGTGCAAACCGGGAGTGACGGGGGAAAAGTGCGACCGCTGCCAGCCCGGCTTCCACAGTCTCACCGAGGCTGGATGCAGGTGAGACCGGGCGACGGGGGCTTCTCGGCGACTCTTCCTTCGATGCCATGATGACACGTTTTGCGCAGGCCGTGTTCGTGCTCGCCTTCAGGAAGCACTCAGGAATGTGACGTCGGCACGGGCCAATGTCGCTGCAAGGAAAACGTGGAGGGCTTTGCCTGCGACAGGTAAGCCGCACCGGCTGCGGCGTATCCACGCGCACGCTGAGCGACCTTTGAACCCTTCAGGTGCAAGCCAGGCTTCTTCAACATGGACGCCAACAACGCCGAAGGCTGCACTCCGTGTTTCTGCTTCCTTCACTCGTCCGTGTGCGAGAGCGCGCCCGGCTTCAGCGTCCACACGCTCAGCTCCAACTTTGAACAAGGTAGGCGGGCGCCTACGCCTGCGCCGCTCTCGCACTGACCGTGCTGTGCTGTGCGTGTCTCTCGGCAGACGAGGAAGAGTGGACGGGCCGGCGGCACGATGCGTCGGACGTGCCAGTGCGATGGTCGGCCGACAGTCGGGACATCTCGCTTCTCTCGCAGGACTACTTCCCCATGTACTTTGTGGCTCCAGGTACGCCAAGCGGCGGCTCGCTCGCTCGCTTGCTGGCTCGTTTTGCTAGAGGAAATGGGGCGCCATACAGAAGAGTGGTGACGATTCATCAAAAAGCGAATACGATTCATCGGCAGCTGTTTTAGCCATCGGTTGTTTTCTTCCAAATTTGCGTTGAGTTTCTTGCCTGTATGGCACTCCTACCTCCAGTCTGGCGGGTCGAAGCGAAGGACCGGGCCGAGTACGGGCCAACCCGCGAATTGGTCGCTCACGTGCGCGCATGAAGCTGACCTTGTGTCTCGTGTCGTGTCCAGACAAGTTCTTGGGGGACCAGCTGCTGAGCTTCGGTCAGAACTTGAGTCTGAGTTTCCGCGTGGATCGTCGCGACAGCCGGCTGTCAGCCGAGGACCTGGTCCTGGAGGGCGCCGGCCTTCGGGTGGCTGTGCCCCTCATCGCCCAGGGCAACGCCTATCCCGCCGATGAGAAGCAACGCTACGTCTTCAGGTAACAAGTAACCACCTCCTCTTCCTCGCACGTCTCCTTTGTCTACTTCTTGCTGAGCTTGCCGTCGCTCACTTCATAAGAAAGACGCCTCCACATTTGGAAGGGTGCTGTTGCTGAGCCGATGTTGTTTTCCCTTCTTCGACTTTAACTTGCTGCCTTCCTCTGCTTGCTCCTCCTCCTTCATTTTGATCCTTTGTCTTTCTCTGCTGGTCCTCCAGACTCCACAACAGCGCCGACTACCCTTGGAGGCCGGCCATCAGCCACTCGGACTTCCAGAAACTTCTCCACAACCTGACGGCCATCAAGATTCGCGGCACCTACAGCGAGAAGAGTACGTCGAGGCTGCAATCCAAATCCCGAATCTGCCGTTGCGACGTTTTCTCACAGTCGGGTGTGCGGGAAGGAAGTCATCCTCACTCACTTCACTCAGCGCCGCTATATTGCAGGTGCCGGTTATTTGGACGACGTGTCCTTGATGACGGCCCGGCGCGGCCCGGGCATCCCGGCCCGCTGGGTGGAGCAATGCACGTGCCCCCGCGGCTACGAGGGCCGGCGCTGCGAGCACTGCACGGCCGGCTACCGCCGCGCCCGCCCGCAACTGGGAGCCTTCAGCGCCTGCGAGGCTTGCGACTGCAACGGCCACAGCGACTCCTGCGACCCGAGCACAGGTGGGCCGTTAAGATTCTCTCCCGTTCGTCGGTGCAGTGGAGATGCCGCTCACCCCCCTTTGTGCAATTCCTTCTCTGGGTGTGTGCAGGCGCATGTGACTGTCAGCATAACACTGGGGGCATGAGTTGTGAGCGCTGCCGGGACGGTTTCTACGGCGACGCCACTAGGGGGACGTCCTCGGACTGCCAGCCTTGCCCGTGTCCCGCCGGCGCCACCTGCGCCCTGGTCCCTAAGAGTGGAGAGGTGGTCTGCACCAACTGTCCCGCCGGCACCACAGGTACCGCCTGGGGGAACTTTTCAAACGGGTTTCGGCACTAGCGGCTAGCAAAGCGACTGCTTGAAAAAGTCTTTGATCGGCCCATCGATCGTCATGCGCCGAAATGATGGAAGATTGAAGCCGCCCTCGCCTTGTCTTCTTCACAGGCAAGCGGTGCGAGCTGTGCGACGACGGTTTCTTCGGGGACCCCCTGGGCGAGAGCGGTCCGATACGCGCCTGCCGCGCCTGCAAGTGCAGTGACAACATCGACCCCAATGCCGTCGGCAACTGCAACCGCGAGACGGGCCAGTGCGTCAAGTGCATCTACAACACGGACGGCTTCTTTTGTGACCGCTGCAAGGACGGTTTCTACGGCAACGCCCTGGCCGCCGACCCTGCCGACAAGTGCAAAGGTCGGTCCGTCAAATGATTTTCGTTTCGATTTTCGGTGCCTCAACGCTTCTCCCCCTTTGTCAGCGTGCGCGTGTTCCAAGTTGGGCACGGAGGGTGGCCAAACAAGCTGCTCGGCGGTGACGGGCCAGTGCCCCTGCTTGCCCAACGTTGCGGGGCGAGACTGCGGCGCCTGCCGGCCAGGATTTTTCAACCTGCGCAGCCAAACCGGTTGCGAGCGGTAAGTGCCGCTCCCGCCGATAAAACGAGCGTAGCGTACAGAGCGTGATGCTTTGGGGAAAGCGACGACGTCTGGCCTTTCCTCGCTCTCGCAGGTGCAACTGCGACGCCATCGGCTCCGCAAACGGCCAGTGCGACATCGTCAGCGGCCAGTGCGAATGCCAGCCCGGCGTCACGGGGCCCCGCTGCGAGGGCTGCGAGGTCAACTTTTTCGGCTTCGGCTCGTCCGGATGCAAACGTAGGAGCGGCTGCCCGACGGGCGTCTCAGCCGCGGCCCATACTTCAACTCTGACCCTCGCCTTCCCCTTCCACATCAGCCTGCGACTGCCACCCCGAGGGCGCCCAGTCAGGCCAGTGCCGGGAGGACGGACGCTGCCTCTGCCGGCCCGGCTTTGTAGGCGCCCGCTGCGACATGTGCGAGGAGAACTACTTCTACAACCGCTCGGCGCCTGGATGCCAGCAGTGTCCCTCTTGCTACAGTCTCGTCAGGGACAAGGTGAGGAGCTTCGCCTGTCCGCCTGCCCCGGGGCTCTGCTGAAGACCTTGACTCCACGGGCGCTTTTGCGGCCGGCAGGTGAACCAGCAGCGTCAGAAGATCCACGAGCTCCAGACGCTCATCGACAACCTGGCGTCCGGTCAGGAGACGGTCAGCGACAAAGCCTTCGAAGACCGCCTCAAGGAGGCAGAGCGCGCCGTCCTCAACCTCCTAGACGAGGCGCGCTCCAGCAAGGGTACAGGAGCTTTGGCGCCGTCATCAGGATGGACTTTATAGCTATGAAGCAAATATTAAAGTGACCCGTTGTCAAGTCAAAATAATGACGGTGTGCTGTTGTTGACCCCTTTCAGATGTGGACAGCGGCCTGCTGGAGCGTCTGAATGCCATCAATGGCTCGCTCACCACGCAGTGGAACCGTCTGCAGAACGTCCGCGTTACGGTGGAGCAGACGGGCGGGCAGGCCGACCGCGCCCGCAACCAAGTGCGCCAGACCGAGAACCTCATCGACCGCGCCCGGCGGGAGCTGGACAAGGCCAAGGACGCCATCGGCAAAGTGGTGCGTGTGAAGACCCCCTCCTCTGCTGCGGGGCGCGTGCTGAAGGTGCGCCGTGCTCTTTCAGGACATTAAATCTCCAAGCGGTGACGGTGATCCCAACAACATGACGTTGCTAGCCGAGGAAGCTCGCAAACTGGCCGACAAGTGAGAGCAGGGAGGGCGGGAGCTAGGTTGGGAGATAAGCGGTGTGACTGGTCTTGTTGGCGCAGGCACAAGATGGACGCCGACCAGATCCAGAAGATCGCCAATGACGCCAACGACACTTCCACCAAAGCCTACAACCTACTCCTCAAGACACTGGACGGAGAAGGAAAGACGGCGCAACAGATAGATGAGCTCAACAGGAAGTAGGTGGCCAAAGAGCCGAGACTCACGCGTGTACTTGAAGGCGTGGCCTCGCCAACGTCTAACCCGGTCTGCCTTCTTCAGATACAAAGAGGCGCTGGAGCTGGCCAAGAGTTTGGAGAAGCAGGCCAACAAAGTCCAAGCGGAGGCGGAGGAGGCCGGAAACCACGCCGTCGAGATCTTCGCCAACCTCACCAGCCTGCCGCCGTTGCATACGCATGCCCTGGAGGTGGCGCCGCCGCCCTGTCGCCGCCGCCGCTGCCACATGGCAATGGCAAACCTGCCGGCTTGCCTTTCGCAGGAGGAGGCCAACAAGATCAAGAAGGAGGCTTCCGACTTGGACGCCCTGATCGACAAGGCAGAGAAGGAGTACAATGAGCTGAGGAATGACCTGGCGCCCAAAGAGTTTGAAGTTCAGAAACTGCTGGAGAAAGGTCGCAGCGAGCAGCAGGTAACTTATCAACGGATTTGCCAAGCAAGCTTTGGAACTGTTTTTGAAATTAAAATGTGTTTTCTCCGCCGGTCTACTTTCTCCTCTCTCGTCGTCTCGCAGACGGCCGACCAGCTCCTGGCCCGCGCCGACGCCGCCAAGGCGACAGCCGTGGAGGCGGCCAAGAAGGCCCAGTCAACCTTCCGCGAGGCTGAGAACATCCTGGACGACCTGCGAGGTGCCAGCCCCGCTCGAGCCCGTTCATCATCTGGCCTTTTGTCCAAACGGCAGCATCGGCTTATTCTCTGCAGACTTCGACCGCCGCGTCAACGACAACAAGACGGCGGCGGAGGAAGCGCTGAAGAGGATCCCGTCCATCAACGCCACTGTGGTGGCCGCTAATGCCAAAACCCGGCAGGCCGAGGCGGCACTAGGAAACGCTGATGCTAATGCCAGGGAGGCCAAGAGTAAGGCCGAGGAGGCCGAGCGCATCGCCGCCAACGTGCAGAAGGTGGGGCCCTCGCCTGCTGCTGCAAATTTGCCGTCCTTAACCAAAAAGTTAAGTGGGAGTGCCTGACTTCGACCTGACCCGTGTTCCCGTCCTGCCTCCGCGCAGGGCTCAGCCAAGACCAAGGAGGACGCCGAGAAGGCCTTGCAGGACGCCGACAAGCTGGAAGGCGACACGGACGCCCTGATGGATGAGCTGAGCGCCGCCGAGGAGCAGCTGAGCAAAAAGAAGGCCGAGGCCGACCAGGATGCCGCTGTGGCTGCCATGGTACCGAGCTGCCCGCCCTTTGCCATGATGTCACATAGTGTCACGTGATGTCACGCGATGGCCACCTCAGGTGACCTTGAGTCGCACGGACAGCGAGTGTTTGACTCGAGGTCACCTGACGTGGGATGACGTCCGCGTTGAACGAACGCGGCTGACGTACCGCCCGACTCGCCGCAGGCTTCGGCTAACGCCAAGGAAGCCGAAGACAACGCCCGCAAAGCCAAAAGTGCCGTCAAGACGGTCCTCAGCACCATCGCCGCCCTGCTGGAGCAACTCGGTAAGAGCGGAGAGGCCGCATCTGCCGGTGTTTGGACAAGTTCATCTTCAACTTTGGTTCATTCCCCTCAGGCAACATCGACAAAGTGGACCTGGGCAAACTGACGCAAATCGATGAGTCGCTCCGGCGCGCCAAGGACAAGATGGCCGCTAGCGAGCTGGACAGCAAGTTGAGGAAGCTCAGCGACGTGGCACGCACACAGGAGGCCATGATCGGCGACTACGACCAGCAGATCAGAGAGATCCGCGCCGATATAGCCAACCTCAACGACATCAAGAACACGCTGCCCGACGGCTGCTTCAACACGCCGTCCCTGGAGAAGGCCTAAAGGCCCGACGCCGCGAGACGCCGCAAACGCCTTACCAAAACTCCACTTTGATTGTTTTTGTCTTTTTTTGAACTGTGCGTAAGCGCAAAGCACCAGAGACCATCAGCACGAACCCCACGAGACTGCACGCCCGCCGCCACTGCAACAGGAAGTCCCTCCAAGTGCCAGTTTCCTGGGCGGGCGCACCACCGCGCCCCACCACATGAGGGAAGGGCTCATCGGCATTGATGCTCCACCTCCCGACGTTTGATTCTCTGATGTGACATCATCGCCACCAAAATCACACCACATCCTGAGGGATCCCGCAGAGGTCTGTCTCAAGACACTACGGCAAATACATTTTCCAACCACTTGCCGTTTGAGCGTTTATTGCATGTCCTCCATATCCAGCTCGAGCTCCGTGCCAGACTTTTTCAGATTTGTCGAGGCCCGTTGCTCTGCTTGGCCGGATTTACGACGATTCGTTTTAAAAAAAGAAATACTCAATGAAATCACTTCTTTTTGGTCCATCAATGCAATTAATTGCAGTCACAACATTTGACTCTTCCAATACTTTGTGTGTGTCTCTCACTCTCTCTCTCTCTCTTGCTCTCTCGCATACCAGAGCCATAAGCTGGATATGGAAGAAATACGACTACAGTAATCCTTATCTATAAGTCGTTTTTTTTTTTTTTTTAATAAGATTAACTGGGCAAAAACCACTGATGTCTATCTCTTGTTTGAAAAACAGGACACGATTTTAAAGTGACTACAGTGCCGAAATATTAACGCGACGAAACGCAGGAAGTCCCTCCTACTAGTAGTTTTCCGTGCACAAGCCTCCGTTACCTTTGTGGCTGACTGTGTAACATTTGTTCTACTGGCGCGTGACGTCCCTCCCTGCTGGCCTCCATCACTAGCAACTGAGCTGGCGCTATGCGGCAGCTAAACGCTTTTCCAGTCAGTTGCGCCTGGCACTCCAGCGACCGACGGGTGCAGCCTCGTCGGTCCCGCCAGCGCTCATCCTGTTCACGTGGTGACGTTGCCCGGACTCTATGCAACTTTTGTACATTCGCTCTGATACACTGGTGCTAAAAATACGTCGTGCGTATGCGTGAATGTTTTTTTTCCGATGTTCACTTTTTTGTTTAATAGCGGCACGCGTGCTTGTCAACGTCGCCATTTTTTTCCTTAATGTTCTTTATCTCGTCACGCGACTGAAGTGAAGACGTAGTTAATCTGTGATTTGTAACGACTTTGTGCCTTATTATGAACTTTGTGTGTGTAATCCAAACAAGAACACTATGACCTTTGACCTCCATCCATCCATCCACATATAGACATGTAAGCACGCGTGTGTAATAATAAACAGTATTGTTAAATTATCAGGTTTCCGCTAACGTCCGTGTCCCTCTTCTGCGCCCTTTCTGGTCTTTCCTTGTCTGCAACGTGTCAATAATAATTTAAAAGAAACAAAATGTGCAAAAACAAAAGCCAACAACTTTCAACAGCTCGTGCTTTGTACAAGTCATTCATCACAGAGGAGCTCCCAAAATTGCCAAACTGATTTTTCCTTGACCCCATGACGTATTCCACGGAAGGTTAATCGAAGTCAAGGTTAGGAGCATTGACTTTTACAAGAGGCCCATGTACGTGATACGGTTGTCGGTTGCCATGGAAATAAGGTTCTGACGTTGACAACACAGCGTCATCTTGTGGACCAAAACGTTACGCATGTTCACGCGACTGTATTTCGGTTAAATAGCTTTAATTAACATACTACTAATATTCCCGACATAGATACACAGAGGAATTTTGATGGATAATTAAAACAATTTATTTTTATTTTGACACGTAACAAAGACGCGTGACGACGTAATATGACGTCACGGCAGTGGCTGCGTGTGCGCGCTCGTTGCGGTTCCCTAAAACGAGGACGGTTGACGACCACTTCTTGTCCCGCGAGCACCAATATAGAACAAAACCAAAACGTCTCGCTCGAGCTAGTTTAGGCTCCTCGAGCTAGCAGTGTTAGCTTATTAGCTCGCGCTAGGCAAAGCTGCCAGGAGCAGTGTTGGACGACTAAATGGGCTGAATGCGCACTTTTGTGGGCCACGACGGATAAATGACGGCGACATTGGACCGCCAAGGACATTACAGTCGAACATTGATGGATTGTGTGCCAACAAATTTCACTTCCTGATTGAACACAACGCCGCCACACCGTGTTGCATTGTGGTCAGTGTAGGCGGACTCGCGATCACGTCGTTCGTGTCAAAGTCAACCTCGGCTACTCGTTTTTGTTTGTCTGCTCGACACTACTCTTAGCTTTCCTCTCTTTCTGAGCGTGCACAACACGAGTACGCCGCGACAGCTCGTCTGCATGTTGACGACGTCGTCTTAAGAGTACAACTCCAACTCCCACCATGCCTCAGCGTGACGTCACTAGTTTCGCAAGGCGAGCGGCTGGCTAGAGAGACCCGCCCGCTTCCGTGTTGTTCTTCTCGGCCAGCAGCACTTTGGACGGCTCCGCGCCGCCATGAGCGAGTTTTTGTGAAGCTCGGATTTGACTCGTCCCAACGACATGTCTCTGCCGCGCGGCTCCAAGAAGAAGGACAAGCGTATCCTGTCGGCCACCTGCCCGGACCCCAAGTGCCAGGCGAGCCTGTTCTTCCCCGTTCAGGGCTCCGCTAGCATCGAATGCACCGAGTGCGGCCAACGGCACGAGCAGAAGAACCTGCTCAACGTTCAGGAGGTGAGCGATCCAGATGCAGTGCTCCACAACCTGCTCAGGAACGCCCTTCTGGGCGTGGCGGGCCCCCCCAAGAAAGGCAACGAGCTGGTCAAGGTGATGGGGCTGTCCAACTACCACTGCAAGCTGCTCTCGCCGCTGCTCACTCGCTACGGCATGGACAAACAGAGCGGCAAAGCCAAGCCGCTGAGGGACATGAACCAGGGCGAGACCTTTGATTGCTCACTGCTGGGCAACCGGGCCTTCCTCATCGAGCCGGAGCACGTGTCCACGGCGGGTTATGGCAAGGACCGCTCAGGAAGCCTGCTCTACCTCCACGACACGCTGGAGGAGATCAAGCAGGCCAACGGCAACCGGGAGTGTCTCATCCCTGTCCACGTGGACGGGGACGGCCACTGCCTGGTCCATGCCGTGTCGCGGGCGCTGGTGGGCCGCGAACTCTTCTGGCACGCCCTGCGGGAGAACCTGAAGCAGAACTTTGAGCAGAATCTGGACCGCTACAAGGCCCTCTTCCAGGACTTTATCGACGCCGCCGAGTGGGAGGACATCATCAACGAGTGCGACCCGCTCTTCGTCCCGCCTGAAGGCGTACCGCTGGGCCTGCGCAACATCCATATCTTTGGCCTGGCCAACGTCCTGCACCGGCCCATCGTCCTGCTGGACTCGCTGAGCGGCATGAGGAGCTCCGGTGACTACTCGGCCACCTTCCTGCCGGGCCTGGTAGCCGAGGAGCTCTGCCGCGCCAAAGACGGCGAGCTCAACAAGCCCATCTGCATCGCCTGGAGCAGCTCCGGGCGCAACCACTACATCCCGCTGGTGGGCGTCAAGAATGAGGCGCTGCCCCGGCTGCCCGCCCACCTGCTCCCCAAGGCCTGGGGGGTCCCGCAGCAGCTCATCTGGAAGTACATCAAGCCAGAGGCGGACGGCGGCTGCGTGGTCGGCGGTGACCGCAGCCTGCAGGACAAGTACGTCATGCGGCTGGTGGGCGCCATGGAGGAAGTCTTCATGGAGAAGCACTGCGTCCACCCAGCGCTGGTGGCCGACATGCACCAGTGGGTGTACCGCCGCACGGGCGTGGTGGGCGTCCAGCCCGAGGAGGTGACCGAGGCGGCCAAAAAGTCAGTGGCCGAGAACCGCCTGCACCGCTGCCTGCTCTGCGGCGCCCTCTCGGAGCTGCGCGTGCCGCCCGACTGGCTGTTGCCGGGCGGAAAGCTTCACAGCCTAGCCAAGTCCACGCACGGCCAGCTCCGCCCCGACAAGAACTACAGCTTCCCCCTCAACAGCCTGGTGTGCTCTTACGACCCGCAGAGGGACGTCCTGCTGCCCGACTACAAGCTCAGCTCGCTGGACACCTGTAACTGGTGCCGCGGCGCCTCGGTGCGTCCTGTGCGGGCCGACGGCCTCGTGGTCTACGCCGACGGCGACCGGACCGACACGCCCTCGCAGGGCGGCAAGTGCGGTTGTGGCTTCAAGCACTTCTGGGAGGGCAAGGAGTACGACAACCTCCCGGAGGCCTTCCTCATCACGCTGGAATGGGCCGGCCGGGCATTCCGGGAGACGGTGCACTGGTTCCAGTACGAGGGCGACCCGGCGCTCAACAGCAATGTGTACGACGTGGCCATCAAGCTGGTCACCAAGCACTTCCCGGGCGAGTTCGGCAGCGAGGTCCTGGTGCAGAAGGTGGTGGATACTATCCTGCGCCACACCGCCAAGAGGAACCCAGAGGAGTACAACCCAGTGGCAGTGGACGGCGCCCATGCCCGCCGCCTGGCTGACGCGGAGGAGGCCACGCTGCCTACGCTGGACCCGCCCAGCAAGATCATCCTGACGGGGCCCAAGGCCAAGACGCTCCACAAGGAGGAGCTGATCATGAGCCGGGCCGAGCGTGAACTTCAACAGAGCATTGGCAAGCGGGCCCCCCTCTCGCAGCGGCGTGGCCAGCGCGACAAGCCGGGAGAGCCCAAAGAGCGCTCCCCGGGGACGCCCGCGCTCTCCTCGGCACCGGCCACCCCCACCAAATCCCCGGCGGCGCCAGCCGGTGGGGAGAAGAAGATACGCGTGAGCGCTAGCGATGGCCGGACCGCCACCCTGACCCTGGGGCCCCGCGCTTCCTACTCTGATCTCTGCAATAGCATCGGCCAGCACTTCGGGGTGGCGCCCACCCGCCTCTGCATCCGCCACGGCTTCCCCCCACGGGAGCTCCCGCCGCCGGCTACCGGCCACGAGCAGGAGCCGGTGGCGCTGCGGCATGGCGACCGGGTCACCCTGGAGATCCTGAAGGGCGCCGATGAGGAGGAGGCCCCAGCTGAAAGCCGCGACGCCGTGGCTTTGGCCAGGTCGAGCGAGCGTGACCTCCAGGAAGCCATCGACCTCGAGATGTCCTCACTGTGTCTGCTGGCCACCTTGATGGGTAAGCATGCCGCCCCTATTTCAAAGTAAGACTCATTCAGCGGCGTGTGACGGTAACAAACGTCAAACCTCAAACGAGCTTTGGGAGCAAATGTTTGTTCCCCACCAACCGGAACAAATGGCCGCTGTCGATGAACGGCCCGCCGCTTCCGCTTCCTGTTAGCATGTGCTAAGCTAAGCGTGTGTGATGTCGCTGCAGGCGAGGAGGATGTGTGGTCGTACGCTAAGAAGCTGCCGCATTTGTTCCGGCGGGGCGGCGTCTTCTACAACATCGTCAAGAAGGACACGGGTACGTAAAAGCGCCTCGGGACCCGCGCCCGCTCGTGAACGACAACGTCGCACAATGCTCCGCTTCTCAGATTGCTTTTGCCAGCTCACTCTCCACCGTTGCTGTGACCTTTCCTGCTGCTTTGGCATGTAGTTCTCTATCACATCCACGTATTTGTTGATATCTGATAAGGCCGTCACGTGGACTAGCCAGAGTCAAAGCCTTGGTTTGGCTCCAGTGTGACCCGTGCGTGGGTGTTTTTTAGGACTGATGAACGGGAAGCACTGCACGCTGCCCCACCTGACGGGGCGCACCTTTGTGTACAACGCGGCGGAGGCCCGCGTGGAGCTGTGCGCTGACCCCGCCGGCCACTTTGAGGTGTGCGGCGACGTGGAGGAGCGCGTTAAGGAGGCGCAGGCCCGGCTGCGCTCGGACGCCGCCGGCGGAGAGGCCAGCCCGTCGCGCGGCGCCCTGCGGCCCGGCGGCGGCGCTGTTCGCAAGAAGGAGCGGCTACATGCCGTCCAGGCCTTCCAAGGAAAGGGCCACTCGCTGGGCAGCCGCAGCGCCTCCCCGCCGCAGCCGGAGCACCTGCCCATCACGCGCCAACACAGCGATGGCACTGACCTCGGCCGCGAGCCAGTGCGCGTGGCGCCAGGCTTCGTGACGGTGAAGGACGGCCACGGTCCAGACCCCGTCCTCATGGAGCAGCAGCGCCGCAAACTTCAGGAAATGGTCTCCTCTATCCAGGCCTCGGTGGCGCGCTTTCCGCGGCCCCCGGCTGTTGGCGAGCCGACGCAGGACGAGGACCAGATGGAGAGCCACGACAGCGAGCGGGCCGAACCCATGGACCACTCTTGATTTCGGCCCTTCTGCGGCGAGCCGCCGGCCGGGGCCATAAAGCGCTGCTCCGCCGACTGCGCCGCCCACCGAGTCGGCTTTGTGCGCGCGACTTACTAAGCTGCGTTGACGTATCATTCGAATGGCGTGCTTTGATCGTCACCAGATTTGCAAAAAGCACGAGCGATGTCGAGGAAGACTTAAGTAGACGCGTGTGACGTGAGAAGCTGCGCCCGCAAGATTCACATGACAGAAAGTTGCACAGCCCAAACGCAAAGTCGTGCTCATGGGCGGCAGGCACGCCACTTGCTGGAGAGCAAGGTGAGGGAACTGCTTTGATCGCCATTTGTCATTCTTGTTTTTGCTGCATGACAACAGCCGATGACGAGGCGGTGAGGGCGGAGCTCGCTGACTGTGTGATTCTGCTTTTCTAAGACAACTTTGCCTTTTTGTTGTCGAATGGCGCCACGGTTTTGTGTGAGGAGATGGAGCTTAACGTTCAATCAAGCGCGCTTGCGCCACCCGCTGGCCGACACGCAAAGGCTCTGCTTTCACTGCCGTGAGGGCCGCAGCGTGTTGTCCACTTTATTTTGCGCTGTGTCGAGAATGCGCAATTGCAGTTGGAGCTTTTCTCTCACTTGGACGAGCGAAGCGACAACTGCAATGTCAACGTCATCCTTTTGCTGTTTGCACGTAGGATGAATCGACAATAAAAAAAATTGATTGCCATTCGTCTTGGTTGCTTCTTTCGGCTCCAATTGCACACAAGACAGGCAAGTGTACCCCACACCATCAGCGACTGCCTAAGTGCGAGTTGTGTTTGTTTGGGGTCGTTCTGTGTGTGACGCACTTTAGGACCCAGAGGCCAGCCAGAAGGGTGTGCAACAAATATGAGCCTGCCAACCACGTGACCATGCATTTTTAGAAGACGACAAGGAGGAGGCAACGTGAGTGTCGACTTTCACGACCGACTCTTTAACATTTTCATTTCATGTTCGTTTTGTTGCCTGCAACAAGTCTGTGGCAGTAGATTGGGGTCAGAAGTTTTGTACTTGGAAGAACAAAACTCGTACTTGAAAGAATAAAACTTGAATCTGAAAATGAACGTGCTGAGCTTAAACATAAAAAATAAAACAATGTATTTAAAATAAAAATACTTGTCCCAGGAGGAGGAGGGAGGAAGACCATGCAGTCTCTCTGCCAGGTGACCAACTCGCTCGCTATCAGCAACGCTCGCTCGGCCTGCAGTCCCGAGCTGCTCCAGCGGGGGGCAGTGACGCTCTGCATCAACGTGACTCGGCGACAACCTTTTCCTGACACCATTACCGTCACACGAGTCCCGGTGAGTGACCGCCCAGACGACGACCTCTACAGCCACTTTGACGCCTGCGCCGACGCCATCCACGCCGAAGCCAAAATTGGCGGCCGGTGCCTGGTCTACTGCAAGAACGGGCGAAGCCGCTCGGCCACCATCTGCGCCGCATACCTCATGAAGCACCAGCGGATGGCGCTGGCGGACGCACTCAAGGTGACGCGGGGGCGCGGCTCCTTCTCTTTTCGAAACTCAAGTCTGTCATAACGAGATGCATGAAAGAGTCCCAGTCAGTAAATATGGTCGTTTGCTGTCGACAGAAGGTGAAGGCCGCCCGGCCCGTGATCGCTCCCAATCCCGGCTTCTTGGCTCAACTGCAGCGATACGAGGAGGAGTTGAGGAGGAGGAGGAGGCGAGACTCTCACCCGTCCCACGCAAGCTCAGGGGACTTGGAGTCGGACAGCTTCTACTTAAGAGCAGTTTCTCAGGAAGCTGAATAAAAAAAAAGTTCAAGAATGAAGGTAACTTTACTCCTTGCCTTTGATGTCAAACTTGGGTGCCTGTCTACTACAACAAGACGCGGTGCAGAAACGTCTCAAGGAGTGTAACAGGAAGTTAAGCAAGAGCGGACCGTAACTGGCAACCGAATGAAAACACGGCAACGAGTTGAAATGACTTTATTAGGGTGGCGCGCATCAGGGTTGGGGCGCCTGCGAACTTCTGTCCCAGTCCTGGCGCACGCGATCAATCCACTTGTTGTAGTTGGACACCTTGGTGTAGATGCCCAGCCTGTCCCGGCGCCCACAGCCCTCGCCCCAGGACACCAGGCCCACCAAGAACCAGGTGTCAGCGTGCAGCGTCACCATGGGGCCCCCGCTGTCGCCCTCGCAGGCGTCCATACTCTGACCGAGGACGCCGGCGCACAGCACGTTGTCGGAGATGTTGTGCGACATGTGGGCGGCGCACACCTCGCGGCTGACCAGCGGCACCCGGATGACGTTGAGCGCCGAGCTGAAGCGCTGGCTCTCCTGGCTTTCCTTGCCCCAGCCCGTCACCACCGTCTCGGTACCGTTGCGGTGGAGGACCCGCTCGGCCAGCCCGCGGCCCGGCAGGCACGCCGGCAGGATGTAGTCGGAGAAGGGCGCCGGGCTCTCCAGGCGCAGGAGAGCGATGTCGTTGTCCACCGTGGTGCTGTCGTAGTCGGGGTGCGGGACGGCATTGCTGACTTTCAGCATCACCTCGGTGCCCTCGTCGCGGAAACGCTCGTAGTCGCCTGGCGACAGCAACCGGCGTGTCACTATTGGGTGACTCATTCCTAGGACGGGGTTGGCAAAAAGCGACGCAGGGACACGGGGCTCCAAACCGACAGAGTCCCGCTCAAACCGCGCTGTCTGGTCACGCCAGACTTAAAACCACTGATTGGCTGATTTGCATTAAGCGCCAAATCCTTCCAACTCTAGCGGCAGTAAGCTCCCCAGGTTCTGAGTTTGAGGTGGCACGATGAAGTGTACATAGACCGATAGTGACACAGTCATTCTTTTTTTTTTTTTTTTTCAGTTTGGAGCAGAAAGACAGCCACGGGCAAAAGTAATGTGCGGACGGACTCCTGCCTAGTTTCCCTCTTTGGGTGCGTCGACTCACCCAGTCGCACTCGGAAGCGCAGGTTGTTTTCCAGACAGTGGGCGGCCGTCAAGACCCAGTTCTGGTCAATCAGCACGCCGCCGCAGTGGAAACGACCTTTGGAATTCTGCAGCAGGACCTGGCGGTAGCCGTGTTCTCATTACCAGCGGAACTCGGTGACAGCGATGCCTCAAGATGACTTTTGGACTTGTATTTGCTTTGGCTCGCCGCCAACAACTCCACATTGAATGCCGGTGACTGGCACTGCTGGCACTGGCTCACCTGCCAAGGACTCTCGCCCTTCTTGCCCACCTCCCCGCCCACCATCCAGGGCATGAGGCCATCAACGGGCCGGGCGTAGGACGAACGTCCGATCAGCAGCTGCCCGCACGACGACGACCCTGCGCGCAGGTGACCAGACGCTGGTGGGCGGAGTCCTCGGCTCTTGCCCGCTTGCCGACACCTATTCCTCACCTTTGGCGACGCAGGTCTTGCCGTCGTCGTGCAGCTTGTAGCCGTCCACGCAACCGCATGTCCGCCTCAGGCCATCCTCCCTCTCGGTGCACTCGTGGTCGCAGTCGCCGTTGTTCACGCTGCAGTTGGTGGCTGATAGAGCTGGGATGATAAGCGTCGGCCGTTGAGTGGCCCGGCCCAACCCTCGCCCCGCCGTTTTTTGTCAACACCGTCGGCACGCTTCCTATCGGGCTTGGTTTGTACCCGTTCCCGAGTAGTGCTTGCGGCCCAAACGACGTGCTTTTGGCACACAGTCATGCGTCCGCCTCACATTTTTGGATGGCTCAGGGGCAAATAATTTTGAGGCCTCCCCAAAAGCCAAAGGTCAACTGTTTCAAAAGGATAACACATGCACTCCTCATCCTGCTCATGCCACGGAACGGGTTGGGTGCGTTGGACTGACCGTGTTGGCAGTACTTTCCCTCGTATCCTTGGTCACAGGTGCACACGTAATCTTGCAGTATGTCCACGCACCTCCCGTGGACACAGCTGTTGGATTCGCACTGGTTGCCGTCTGGAATGCACGCACATAGATGCAAGCACAGTGGGCGTGGCCTCCTTTGTCCCAATGATTGGTGTTCATGGCTGTCCTTGTGTCTCACCTTTGTACACCGTCCAGAACTCCAGCTGCAAAAGTTGAAGGAAAACCCCAAAATGAGATGCATGGTTGAGGTCTTTCAAATGATGTCATTGATTTTTGGGGGGATGAAACCAAAGTACTTGGGATCATATACAGCATCCCAAACTAGTCACAAGTTTCTCTTTAACTCACCGTGGCTTCTCGAACCTTAAAGATCTCGCGCGCCTCCTCGAACTCGCATGTCTCCTCCACGCACTCGCGCTCCATGGACGGCGGCTTGAGCTCCTCCAGGAAAGAGTTGGCGCGGCGCGAGCGCAGCAGCATGTGAGCCTCGGGCGGCCTGGAGAAGACTGAGGAAGCGCAGCACAAGCGCAGCATGGCGCTGCTTCAGCCGGCCCGCCCGCCTGCCGTAGGCCGCTTTGGCCGGGCACTCACCTGATAGGCTGAGCGCCGATGCCGCGGCCAGCATCAGGCACGCGCAGACGGCCTGCCGGCGCATGTCCGTCAAAACCTGCGGCCCATCACACCAGGTGCTCAGACCATGGACAACAGAACAGAAAGCGCTTTCCTGCCCAAATCAGCACCACTTTCTTTCGAAAGCGCAACTGTGAACTTGGTGCCCGCGCGACGTCATACAAAAGAATCGGCAAACAACAGCAGCGCTTGGGCTCCGCTTTCAAACCGAACCACGCTCGGATTCACGTTCAAACCGAAGTCAACCGCGTGCCAAAGTTAAAATCCAAAGCGCTTTCCCACGAGACCTCGAGCGAGCGAGAGCAATAAGGGGACGGAGGTGCGCGCCTTACTTGCTGGCGTGTTTTTAGATGACGCTTTGATGTCTGACTCTCGGGATGTCGTGGCGGTCGTGCTGGTGGCTTCTTCGTGTTTGTGTGGTGTCAATGAGTGACAAGCGATGTTTACTGCGAGTCCACAGTCTGCGTCCCCCGCACTGTCAACATGCAAGCAAATCAAGGGGATGGACTTGTCTCCATTTTCAGTTTAGTTTCGGCACCACTGTTTACTTTCACAGACCTCATCTTGTCCTTTTCATCTATTTGTCTTCACCTTTTGTACGTCATGCTCCTCCTTTGAAATGACGTGCTGGGGTTGCCACTTGTCCTCATCAGCATTACGGTCGTCAAGGTGGGTTTGCTCACGTTCCAAACTCTCTCTTCTTTGGTTTGTTCTCTTCATTAGCCAGCTTTGTTGGAGGAAGGGGGTTCTGCCAGAGGCGGCCAGTGCTCCACAATACAATTATTCCAACAGTGTGCGTGTGTGTATGAAATTTTGTGTCTAATTAAAAAAACAAAAAACACCCTGTTATGTGTTCACTTCTTTATCTTTATTTATTTTTTATTCTCATATCAAATATGCCTACCAGGGACGTGAGGTCAGAGGAGGCAAGGGAGGCAATCATGAAAAGGAGAAAACCAAATTCAATCGCTCAGCAATAGTCAGGTTGAAATAGCCAACTGGTTAGTGACATGGGTGCTTGCTTGGAATGTCGTTGGTTCGATCCCAAGAGTAAGCATATACCAAACTATCCTTTTAGAATTGAAACCTCGCTTTGTATGCATATGCAAACAAATGTTTTAGCTCCTGCAGAACGTGAAAATGAACAAAATCTTTTCACCTGTGATCTTTGACCATGATATTTCCCTAATAAAGTGGCCTGTTATTAGGTACACTTGAAAATGGCGGTGTACCTAATGGAGTGTCCGTGTGATTCCCTCGTTAAGTGCACCTGCGTGAAAAGTTTTAGCCACTGCAGAACGTAAAAGTGGCTAAAACTTTTCACGCAGGTGCACTTAACGAGGGTGACTTGGAAAACATATTGGAACGTGGCCCTGAGGACTAGAGCTTGACACCTGTGACCTTTGACCATGATATTTCCCTAATAAAGTGGCCTCTTATTAGGTACACTTGAAAATGGCGGTGTACCTAATGGAGTGTCCGCCTGATTCCCTCGTTAAGTGCACCTGCGTGAAAAGTTTTAGCCACTGCAGAACGTAAAAGTGGCTAAAACTTTTCACGCAGGTGCACTTAACGAGGGTGACTTGGAAAACATATTGGAACGCGGCCCCATGAGGCCTGGAGGTCGACACCCCTGGTTTAAGTGCCACACCCGCCCTCACCCCCACTTCCTGATTGGCTGTTTGATCTGTGACATCACTCGGACACTCCATTAGGTACACCACCATTTTTAGGTGTACCTAATAACAGGCCAGTTCATTAGGGAAAAATCATGGCCAAAGCTTAACTGAAAGTGAAAAGTGCCACACCCGCCCTCACCCCCACTTTCTGATTGGCTGTTGGATCTGTGACGTCACACGGACACTCCATTAGGTACACCACCATTTTTAGGTGTACCTAATAACAGGCCAGTTCATTAGGGAAAAATCATGGCCAAAGCTTAACTGAAAGTGAAAAGTGCCACACCCGCCCTCACCCCCACTTTCTGATTGGCTGTTGGATCTGTGACGTCACACGGACACTCCATTAGGTACACCACCATTTTTAGGTGTACCTAATAAGAGGCCAGTTCATTAGGGAAAAATCATGGCCAAAGCTTAACTGAAAGTGAAAAGTGCCACACCCGCCCTCACCCCCACTTTCTGATTGGCTGTTGGATCTGTGACGTCACACGGACACTCCATTAGGTACACCACCATTTTTAGGTGTACCTAATAAGAGGCCAGTTCATTAGGGAAAAATCATGGCCAAAGCTTAACTGAAAGTGAAAAGTGCCACACCCGCCCTCACCCCCACTTTCTGATTGGCTGTTGGATCTGTGACGTCACACGGACACTCCATTAGGTACACCACCATTTTTAGGTGTACCTAATAACAGGCCAGTTCATTAGGGAAAAATCATGGCCAAAGCTTAACTGAAAGTGAAAAGTGCCACACCCGCCCTCACCCCCACTTTCTGATTGGCTGTTTGATCTGTGACGTCACTCGGACACTTTATTAGGTACACTACTATTTTCCAGTGTACCTAATAACAGGCCAGTTCATTAGGGAAAATAACTTTATGCATTTTTTTGTACGTGTCAAGAATGTGTATTTGACAGCTTGCTCTTTATTTTGTGGGACACCAACACATACATATTGTCATATAAAGCAGTTAACCAAATGTCAGATTTTTGTTTTCATGCCCAAAAAAATAAAAACAAGGAATAAAACACCAGACAAGTTTCAACAGGTTTTAATGTTTATTAAAATATATAATAATAATAATAAAAGTAAATGCCTCCCCAGTCATGAACCTCACCGCACGTCACTGGTGCCTGCCAATCCTTTTCAACTGACTTCAGGTATTACTATGGCATGTTCATATATGTAACGCGTGAGCATAATAATTAAAACAAAAAATATTTCCTTATTGTTGCTAATTTGCAGGCAGCTCAGTTAGCCCACCACGAAACTCTGAGCAGGCATTTTCACTTTTCTTTGGGCGCCCTGTCGTCACCGCCTGACACGTTTCCTTCCTCGTCTTCGTCATCGTCGTCATCGCCGATCATGCCTCGAAGGTACGATCGCTTGAACTCTTGGAACACAAGCTCCTCCTCCATTTCACTTCACAAACAAGCGTGTTATTATTATTGCTAACACAAAGGCCAAGCTAGCTATTACCATTAGTCCATTACCAAGAGCGTCAAACGAGCGAGTGACAAGAATGGCATGTTAGCGAGTGATGGTAAACCATTTTTACATCATTACCAGAGGTGGCCAACTTACAAAATTCTCGCACATGCACATGTCCAAATATTGCGTTTGAATTTCATGAGAAACAAATAAAAAAAATAAAAAATAAAAAAATAAAAGTCACCTTTCCTTGACTGATGGCAAGAACAAGAAAATGGGAAGAAGAGTTTGAGTTTTGTCAAATATTTGCTAATATTTTCTAGATGAGTGGCATGATCCTCACCTGTGTCAGGTTTAGGGTGCATCAGTTTGAAGGGAAGCTCCAGAGAAACCTCGCTGTCACACAAACAATCCATCAAACAGCGGTTAGCGTCGCTAGCTTAGTGTTTGGAGTCGGAGCTGTCAAAAATCTATACACACCTTGAGCTCATCATGCTGCCAAAATGTACAAAAAAGAGCAGAATTTAAGTTGTGCACTGAGGACAGACAATGTCAGGAGACATTCTGTGAAGTTTTGGTCACATCTTCCAAGACTTGGCAGGGATGTTAAGTGCTCCAACCCGGAACGGAAGCGTCCAACACAAGACACGACAGTTTTCCCCCTCCAGACTAGGTAGCGTTCCCGCTCACGTGTCTCTCACCCTGCGATGATGAGCTTGACCGTGACCTTGTAGGACACCATGATGCCCAGAACCTCCTTCAGGACGCCTGACTTGACGCTGGAACAGTACCTTAGCATTAGCATTGGGGTGACAAGCTCGATCCTCTTTGGCGCTTGCTCACATGCTGGACGATGCCAAGTTGGTGTCTTCGTGCTTGAGTTTTCCGTCCAGGGCGATGCCGCGCCGCTCCCTGTTGTTGGCCAGCAGGGGGAGCAGCAGGATGTCTTTTTCGAGCGTCGCCCCTGGAGACACCGTATCCCTGAAGAACAACAAACTCGGTCGGTCAAGGGCAAGCATCAACATGAGCCTGCTTGCCACTCACCCTTCTTCGATGGCGACACATTTGACGTAGCTGTCGTTGGAGTACAGCACCACCGTGGCCACCTGATCCACTGCGGACAACGAGATCAACGCTAAAGCGACTGTAAAAGGTCATTCCTAAGCGGCCCCTCGGATTGGCAACGGTATCATCACGCTGCCTCATAATGCAACGCTCTGATGTCACGCTGCGATAGGCATGACTAATTGGACGTACCCGACACCACCACGTTCTTGACGTTCTTGCTGGAGTTGTTGACCACGTTGAGGTGCAGCTTCATTGTCTCACCGTGGTAGAAAACCTAACAACGGAGAATGGGAGGAAGTCACCGGAACACGCGCTGACACCACGGCCAGGCCTCCACGGCCACGCCCCCACCTCTTTGTCCAGCCGAGCCATCACGTGCAGCGGCTTGTCCGACACGGGGAAGTCCCGTGAGATCTCCACAGCAGAGACCCCCTGGCTCTCGGGGCCATACTGCACCTTCCTGATCATCAGCTTGACCGAGCTCCTGGAGGACATGGAGCAAACGGAGATCGGGCCCGATCGGGGGATGCTCGGTACGCGGACTCGGTGCTGGCCCACCTTACCGTTTGCGAATTTTTTCATCCTGACTTTCGGCGCTGAACGCTTTCACCTCAAACTCCACTGCACATTGCTGAGGAGACAAGACAAAAGGCATTGTGTGATGCCGGCTGGACAAACTCAAATCCTAACCCTAATTTGAATCCTGAAATAGAAACCCTAACCCTTGTTTGAAAGCCTAATTGTTTGCCTAGGTAAATAGAGGTTATATAAAAGAAAAAAAAAACGTAACTTAACTAACTAATTTAAAACCACATGTGGGAACGAGCGGCGCCGTCACCTTTCCATCGTCGTGGGGTGCCGGTTGCATGGCGACAGAGCAGGGCAGGTTGTCGGGGAACTGCAATGACACCACACGGGGCACGTGTTCTGTGTTGCTAACGGAGCTGTGGCAAGTCGTGGGCATTAGTTGGCGGTAGGAGCTGGGCAAAGTGGGGCGTCACCTCGAAGAAGAAGGGGTAGGAGTCATCGCCCAGTTTCCGCAAGAGCTTGGCCTGTGTGCGCGTGTGGACGCCCTGCTCGCGGTCCTGCAGGGGCGGGTACACCTGCCGCGTGGACAGGTAAAGCTCGCGCCGGAAGGCCACGCCCATCACGTCCACGTCGTCGCGGCCGTAGCGGAAGGTGCATGACAGCGTGACAAACACTAGGGAGCGCCAAACCGAGCGGTCACCACCAGAGGACGCCACCGGGTGCCGCCGACGGGCTCACCTTTCCTCCCCTGCAGGGCCTCGCGGTCGATCACGATGACGCCGTCTAATGGGACGGACGCCGGGAGGGTTAGCGTTACCGACGGCGAGGTGGCTCGCGAACGAAATAGCTTGGCGTCAAGGTAGCTAGGTGGAAGGTAGCAAGGCGGCTTGGTGGCAAGTTGACTAGGTGGGAAGTTGACTGGGTAACAAGGCGGCAAGTTGAAGAGGTAGCAATGCGGCTAGGTGGCTAAGTGGCCTCACCTACTGGATCCACAGAGTCCACACGGTCCACAAAGTCCCGCCTCCCCATGTACACGCCCACCTGAAGACCAGCGCATCAGATTGATGACATCATTAGTCTGTCATCTATACTTTCATCCAAGCTTAGATAATCATATTTTTTCTCCTGAACATATTCATCAATGAATTCATCCATTCATTCATCTGTTCATCATCCATCAGTCATTCATGTCACATCGATTGTCGCAATGACGACGACGTTAGCGCGAGCTGACCGACTTGTCCTTGCAAATCTTCTTGAAGACGACATTCTTGGGGCTCATGATGCTGCTGAGTGACAAGATGGACAGGAAGTGGTCAGCGTCACTCTGGGTAGTGTCGAGGACCAAGACGACGACGAGGACCAAGATGAAGACGAGGACGATGGCCTCGTCTCTATATGGTAACGACGGCTGTCCGGAGCGGGCTCTCTCTCCTCGGGAACGGCCAATCGGGAGCTTCGGCCAGCCTGGCCTCGCCCACCGCAATTCACTCACATCAACCGCTGAGAGGATTGAAAAACCTTCCGACCACGTCAGCACGCCATCAGATTAAAACTGTGTGCCGTCGTTCAACTTTGTGTGTGTCCTCATTGTTCCCATTACAGGAGGCAACATTATGGGATATCTCACAGTTGGCCTCATTTGTCTGGTCTGCATTTGTTGGTGGGGGATGTTGGATGGCAACTTTTTAAAACCAACACCAGGACCGGTATTGACTCTTGAGTGTTAGCAAGTAGCGATACCTAGTTTATTCTCGACATCTTGCATCGGAATCTCTCTTTTGCATTTTGCCATCGACGTGATTGGCTCTGAAAAATTTAAAAGATGGCCTCCAATCCTGAGGAGAGTTTTCAGTGCATCAGGACCTAATCTGTTTTTGTGCCCGTCAGCAACTGGCCCGGATTACGGCCCTTATCGCCGTCAGCATTATTACTCGCATCGGATTACAAGGCGACGCAAGCGCGCACAGGTGGCCAGAGAGGTCTTGAAAAGACAAAGCGCTTCTTTATTCATCCGAGCAAAATTGTGAAAAGGACAAGCTGGCTTGTTTGCAAGTTACTTCAGACGTAAGCTCGTGCTGTCTCCGCCTCCGACCTGGGTGAAGCCTTGTACACCTTGGCTGCAGAACTGCTGCCGTAACCGCTGCATCACAGCAAAGAAAAAAACGGGGGAAAAGCTCATTTAAAAGGTGTCATTTGAAAAGCTAACCCTGTGTTGAAACCCTACCCCGGTCTTAAACCCCCTCACTAAGCCTGTCTGGAAGCCCGCCGAACGTGCGACTATTTGCGTCATACATACCTTTTGTGGGCAGCGGGCGACCCCCTCCTGCAGGCGGTGCACAGCAAGCCGCCCCCTAGCACGGCGAGGCAGGCGGCCCCCCAGCCCAGGTAGAGGCCCACGCCCATCTCGAACCTGCAAGATGAAAACGCACGCTAACGACACTTGATGTGATGTGAGGTGCTGAGATGAGGCGAGACGACTGACTTGACGCCCACGTAGAGCGGGTTGTAGAAGTCCTGCACCACCATGTTGGCGTACCACGACACCGCCGTCAGGCAGCAAAGACCTGTGAGCAGGAAGGGAGGGGGGGGGGGGGTTGTTTGGCGTTAGGGAAAGGTCAATCAAGAACTAGCGGCGGAATCGGCGTCTCGTCTGTCGAAGCCCAATGGACACAAAGCAACGGCATGTTTGAGTGAGCACTAACTCAAAGCTTTTGGGATGTTTGTCGACCAAATGATGACATACAAAGAGATTGAAAGCTTTGGACGGCTCGAAACACGGCTCACCAGCCAGGATGCTGAGGATGCCTCCGGTGACGGCCATCTTAGCCTTGGAGGCGTCCCCGGCGGAGCCGATCTTGATGCACTTGAGGCCCAGCAGAGAAACCACCATGGACCCCAAACCCAGCAGCAAAGACACGATCATCAAGGCGCGGCATGCCTGGACGTGACCTGCGCCAAAAACAATCACCGGCTTAGCGCCATGATGAAAAGAGGAAAGAACAGAAGCAAAGAATGAAGACTGATGGAAGAAAAAAATGGAGGCTTGCCAATTAAAGTGGAATGAAGGCCAAGTGATGAAGAAAATGGAAGAAGGCAGGCCAAAGACGACGTCATGAAGGCAAAAAGGGTGAAAGGGGAAGAAGAACTAGAAGTGTGGGAGCAAAGCAAACAGAAAGTGCTCATCAGCCAGTTAATGATTGCACACTATCATCATAAAAATGGCCGCCACACCTCTTTACGAGCTGCCGAACACAGCTCGATGAAGTCGGTCTTCTCGTCTACACTAAGCAATGCTTAAGCCCCTTCCCGCTGAGCCGCCAAGGCGGGAAATCTCGTCAGAGTGGGCCGGGTTTCCTTCAAAATGGCAAATGTCGGCCCAACTGTATTTAGCTATTTATGTTCAACATTCCCTTGCGACAAGAAAAGTACACACAAACATCTGGCAACCGACCGTTTGGTCAACATTTACAACCACAAGGCAACATTTGCCGCCTTCCAAAACACTTGGTCGCCCCCTAGTGGCAAAGGAGCCAACGAAAAAGAAATGAAAGCTGCAGTCTGGAGAAAGAGAAATGAAGTCAAAGAAGAATAAATGATGACAAAAGATGAAGAGAATAAAGAAGGAAAAGGAGCGCCAACGACAGAGCAAAGCAAGGTTCAAAAAAGAAGAAGAAGAAACGAAGGCTAATGACGCAGCCTTCACGGTAATGGAGAACTCGAGCAAAAAGCAAAGGGCATTTGAAGGCCAGTGAAGAACGGATGAAGGCTCGACAAGTAGGAAAGGCGTCAAAGCGACGACGACGGCTGGGCCATCTACCGGGAAGCGAGAGCAAGGACTCAAAGTCCCTGCACTCGGCGATGCCAGCGCTGTTCTCGGCACACGAGTGCCACAGGTTCTCAAACTGCCGCTGCGAGATGATGACGCTCCCTGACACGGTGGAGATCTTCCAGTAGTCGTTGGCCAGCGCCGCGCCCGTCAGCAGCCAGCTCAGCAGGCTCATGACGAAGCCCGTCGCCTCCACCGCCGTAGACATGCTCGTCGTTTGCCGACAACGCTCAGCAAAAAGAAGAATAGCCGAGACAGAGAGCAAGTTGACCAAGTAACGCACAATGCCAATAGTCGTGGAGGCGCCAAGAGACTTTGCCCTCTGTCGGGGGCCATAAAGTGCACGGCCCCGCCCCGCAGTATCGATTGCCACAGCAGTGCCGCGCCCTCAATTGCGTCCCGAGCCCTCCGAGGGCAAGGGCGGCGGAACGGAAGCACAAATGAAAGCAAACGGAGGACGTCACGGCAAATCCAGGCAAACGGAAGATGTCAAGGCTCAAGAAGGAAGGAAGATGGAAAGCAACAATCCCAAGTACATAAAAGCCAAAGAAGAATCAAAGGCTACACATGAGAAGACAACGGAGCTCGTAAAGGCTGAAGAAGATCTCAGATAAGAATGAAGAAGTACGCTACCTGGGGTAAAGAACATGTGGCTCAAGCCTTGACAAGGACCAGGACTCAGATGAGAAGATAACCAAAGAAGGCTCCAAAGGAAACCTGTGAAGGCAAAGCAGGATTGTCTGAGAGGCAAAATGAGAAGAGGTGGCAAGTTAAGACAATGAAGGGGTGAAAGAAGGAAGGAGGGCTGTTATTTCCAGAAGAGGACCAACATGACGATCCAGGGCCATTTGCCTCCACAAAAAGCACTGTTGAAAATCAGGCCGCACATGGTCATTCTTTTGGGGGGAAAAAAAGCCTGACTATACATAGCCTTTGTATTTCCTGCAAAATGATTATCAGCAGGAACCCATCAATTGCCAGGTGCCGCTCAAACTGTTACGCCTAATAGGAAGGGCACTGATGATGATGACACGTCGCTCGCAGGGCGGAAGTCACGGTTCAACCGGTTCCTGCCGCACCGGCGACCCGTTTTAAGAATGCCGCAACCTGTTCGGCGGCTTCACACGTCGCTGGAGTCTCGTCGCTGCAGTGTTATTGCTGGACTATCCTCGCCGGAGTGTCGGCACAGAGGCCGCCGTGCGTCCCATGGGCTGCTCGGGATGAAGACCAGCGCGCCCGGCACCTTTTCCGCTCTGCTGGTCTTCGGCTGTGAGTAGGGCAAACGGGGACAAAGTGTGGTTGGGTGGAGCGGTCGCAGTTTTTAAGCTTTGAAAATGCTACTTTGGCTTCATCCGCAACACGGCGTGACCTTTTGTGTCGGAGTGGCCAACTTTTGACGGCCGACTAGCGGGCGAGCAATCAAGGAACGTCGGTCACATCATCGTCAACATCGACGTCTTTTACCTCTTCTTCAGATGTTTGGAGTGCGCTGCCGCCGCCGAGCCATGTGACCATGGATTCGGTCAACTTGAAACACATGCTTCGGTGGCACCCCGCGAAGGCGCCGTGCGCTACGCCGCTGCTCTACTCAGTGCAGTTCCAAGGGTGTGTCACGTTTTGCTTTGTACATATGCTGTAGCCCGGGACGCTACATTGGGGCCCACTGTCTCACGTTCCAAAGCGTGGGCGTACGAGCAAAAGCTTCCGCTGAACGCCGAACCAAAACGCTCTTGGCTCCTGACGACTCGATGGGCGACATTCCCGAACGTGCTGTCAACATGAGTCTGTTAAGTAATTTGACTTCAAAGAGAAAAGCTAAGATGGAAAAACAAAGCAAAACACATTTGATTGACACAATAACAACGCAAATGGTGGAGCTATTTTCCCCAAATTAACGACGAAAAAGCCAAAGTGAGATGAAAACAATTATGAAGTTTGCCTGTTTTGTTTGTGCCCCCGCGCGCAGCGAGTTTGAGGCGACAGTCCGGGCCGGAATCTGGTTGAACTCAACCAATTGTCAAGACGTGACGCGCACGTACTGCGACCAGACTTTGGACCTGGGCTCCGACTCGGACTACAATATCCGTGTGCGAGTGCGCTGCGCCTCGAAAACGTCGGCGTGGGCGAGGCTCTCGCCGCCCTTCAACAGGAGGGACAGTAAGGCTCAAGCGTGCTAACCAAAGCTCTCACTTTGCACGCAAGGCTCCAAATCAGCCCTTTTGCCGTACACCTTGAACAAGAAAGAACAAGAATGATGAGCTTCATTTGCGCCGATTCTCATTTTCACTGAGGGATAAGGCGGAGAAGCCGCGCTAAATGCTAAGCTCGCGTGTTTTACTAGGGCAGTGCTTCTCAAATAGTGGGGCGCGCCCCCCTTGGGGGGCGCGGTGCTATTCCTGGGGGGGCGCGTGTGACCCTGGGGAACAGGCTTTTTTTTGGCAGTACTAGAATAAAGTGTAATTGCACGTTTACTACAGCAGGGGGCAGTGGCGCTCTCATTGTTACTTCTGTCACGTTTGCGACAGTGCAACATTTTACGACTTACAAGACAAGTTAGGATAGTCACGGTGGGGAGGGGGGGCGCGAATAGTTTTCTTCTTGCTAGGGGGGGGCGTAACAGAAAATAATTGAGAAGCACTGTACTAGGGTGACCAGACGTCCTCTTTTTCCCGGACATGTCCTACTTTTGAACCCTAAAAAAGATTTTGAAATCGGCCGGGATTTTGTGGGACTGTCTCAAACATAATACAAATCAATTTATCACAAAGTTGCTCTTCAAAAAAAGTTGCCAATGGCAAAAGAAAAAGAATATTTGGAGCCTTGCCTGCGCGCCGTGGATGCACTCATCGATGTCCCTCTGCGTTTTCAGCCGTGCTTACTGCGCCCCTGATGAAGGTGTCAACAGTGGGTGACGGCCTCCTGGTGTTCTTTGAGGAAGCCCCGCCCACGGCGTCCCTCGAAGTGGAGGTACGCCAGAGCGGTGACGCCCTGCACCAGGTCAGCCTCGCCTTCACCCCGAATGCGTCAAGTGGCCGTTTTCACCGTCAATGGTGGCCCGCAGGCTCTCGTGTTCGCCATCATGGCTGAGGAGAAGCTGCTGCACGTCGCCGACCTGCGGGAAGAGTCGGTGTACTGCGTCCGGGCGCGTGTGCTGCTCAAACAACTGCGCAGCCGAAATAGCCAAGAGCAATGTGTGCGGGTCACAGGTATAATGTGGTGAATTCTCTTCGATGGTCAGCTGGTCTTCCAAACAAGATGGTGAAAAAGTGGCTGGCTTGGGGAAGGAAAACTTCAGTCACACATGGCTGATTGGGGAAAGATTTTATTCAACCGATGTCAGAGAGAAGTGTCTCGCGCCCTAGCCAAGATGTCGAGTCCCTTTGTCTACTCTCGTCCTAAACCTTATACTCTTGCGCTTCCCTCCACGCGGGAGCGCGCAGATGGGGCTGTTGGCTGACCTATGACCCCGCAGTTGCCTCCTCAGCTCTACATCATGTGTATCTTAGCAGTCGTTAATGGAAGCCAGATGTGTCTGGCGCCAACGAGTCTACCTTCCTGGACCAAGCCCCAAACAATACCACACGAACCTGACCCGAACATGCCCTGGTCGTACTTAGGCTTACTAGTGAGATATACATTGCATGATACCAGAATAAAAATTCACAACATACCCCCCTGCCGGGGTACCACAAGTGCCCCGGCAACAACTCAACACGAAAAGACATCGGTACATCCAAAAACCTTCCCCCAACCATTTTATGGTTTTCGTCTACAATTTGGACCTATTTGTCTCATCCTAAATCATGCTCAAGGCATGCTACTTAAGGTTACATTAACTAGGAAAGCTCAACCTAATTTAATAGCAAATTTCTCCCTGACAGCAATCTGAGGCCTCTCAGGAACCACATTTGACCAAGATCGAATCCCCCAACCCCATTAACTGATTGACGCCGTCCGCACACCCCCCTTCGGTAATATATCACCAACGCCATCAATTTGGAGAGGAAAAGTTTGCTGTGGCCCGTTAGAAGCCCCAAAAAGCTGCCGGACCGCCGTCGAAAAAACCTCGCCAATCTAATGACGAGGAAAAAGAGGGAGGCCCATTCTACACCCCCGGAGGCGCCTCTCGCCTGGCGAGAGTCAGGTGAAGGGAGCTCCGGCACACACCACATTTCACAAAGCGTAGCATGAGCCCTAAACACAGCAACAAGCAGAACCATGACCCTCAAATACAGATCGCTCAACATGCAACGTCGTATCGTAAACATGCCACGGGGCAAGCAAATGAGGTCACATAATAAAGTAAACATCATGGCAAAAAACACAGATGTAACACAGTGAGGTATATAAAAACAAATCGTCAAAGCATGCAAGAACATTAAACCCGTCGTTGCGCTGCCCCCCTTGCATGCACAAGTACGTGCAGATATGAAATCCAGTCCATTGATCCGTCAGTGGAAAATAGCACTAGTAGTAGACGGCACCGTCCCGGGCCGGCTGTCCGTTCAGTGTCCTCCTGTTGCTTATGATGGCCGTTGAATCCCGTGCAAGGCCCCGGTCAGCACCCAGGCGACCTATGACAAGCTAAAGCTACTGTCTGTATCAAGTGACGTTAACAGTGCAAACATGTGAAGTCATAATGGCAAAAGCCGCAGCCCAGGCCGGACGTCCTTCCGGCCCCGACGGCCACCGCTGGCAGGGCAACACAACCCGATAGCTCCAGTGTTTCCAGCCCCCTCAAATAATTATTTGGCGGTGATGGGGCAACGAGGAAAAAGCTGTGTCAATCGTCTCATCGAAATCTCATCAGAACGCCCGAGGGCTCCCGACACCTACCCCTCGTTTCCAGAGGCCCACGCGGTCCCTGAAACAAACAAACAAACAAACAAACAAACAAGCAAACAAACAAGCAAACACTCCAGGACTCATTCCCCTCATTTCTCGTCGTGCCGACAGCGTTGCTAGCTCCCCCCAGTCACAATGTAAATTCTACCTGTTCCTGGTAGCCTTTCCTGTCGCAGATGTCCCTGTCTCAATCACACCGTCATCTTTCTGAAGTCCCGTCAGTCATGTCACTTCAGCCGCTCTTTTTCCCGTCCAAATACTATTTGTCACCCCCAAATTCCTTCTTCAGTCTAAAGATGTGTAGCATTCTCAAACCGGTACCCCTCACAATACTGTAGTTTCCTAGGTCTGTACCTTTATGTATCTGTGCCTTATGTTTGAGCCACCTCACTGTTCAAACCAGTCATCATTCTGAAACAACGCTCACGTAATCTTTTCAAAACGGTACAGCCACTCAAATCCTTTCTGTATTCGTTATGCAAACTACTCGTCCTAAAATGTATAATTAAACCTTTGCCCTGTAATAGCAGCTTTAATGCAGTCACGCGTTCAGAAATTTCCCCCTTCCTTGTCTCTGGCCCCGTCGTCCTCTGACATTCAATGACCTTCCAAACTTTTGTCGTGTACTGTGCCACTGTCCATTCCCAAATCACTGTATGATTTGTCCTTCGTACTTTGTCATTGAAAAACCTTAAACCTTATTGTCACTAAATTGTTACCACGCTTCGCATCCATTCCAGGCTGTTGTCCCCCGTTAACTCCCTTTCTTTCGAGATGCTTCTTCCGCTCCTTCCGTCACTGCTAGTTGAATTCTGGTGTGTCCTGTTAAAGCTTAAAAACAAGTGAATTTGGAAAAAAACTTTGTATATCACAATTACAAATTGAAACCTACTCACCCCCTTTCTGTTTTACCACTCCCCCCTTTTGACACATTCACCCAATGTGTCATTACGTATCAAAAGGAACCTGCAAA
Source organism: Syngnathus typhle (assembly GCF_033458585.1). Taxonomy (NCBI): domain Eukaryota; kingdom Metazoa; phylum Chordata; class Actinopteri; order Syngnathiformes; family Syngnathidae; genus Syngnathus; species Syngnathus typhle. The sequence goes on along the minus strand of NC_083750.1, from coordinate 9,075,168 downwards.
GCGTCCCCTCTCATCACCACACTCATTGTAGCCAGGCCCACGGAACCTCTAGCTTCCATCTGGGCCCCGGGACCGTCACCCCAAGTCTCTGAAACTTGACTGTCCACCACACACTCGGCAACACAAACAAAAATCAGCGCACTCCTGTCAGTGAGCTTGTAGCCCTGCTGACAGCGGACACTTGTACACACAAAAACAGACATCAAGTATCAAAACAAAAACAGTCATAAAATGAATCCTGGCGCTCGGGGATCCTGTCCTGAAAACCATGTAATCAACAAGTTCATTATAAAAACCAAAAGGGCAAGGGTTAAAATATTCTTGTAAATTCAACACAAACGTTCCACGAACGCAATCGACAACCTGCAAGAACGAAAACAAGTTACGCAAGCAGCGCGCAATCCGCTCCTTGGCTGGCGGCCGTTGCTGCTGCTGCAAAAAATCAAGTCACACAGAAAACCAAAGCAGAGCTCGCTCATGTCGCAAGCAAGCTCAAGCGTCAAACATTTGGTCACTGTCCACCTAGTCCGTCACCCCGTTGGGTGAGCTCAAGGTCGTCACACGTCAAATGGTCCAAAGTCTTGATGTTCAATACTAGTTCTGTCTTGTCTGACCATATCACTGAAACGGGCCTTCTCCATCGAACCGTTTGGTTGTCGATGGTGCCCCTGATTGATCATTGAACCATGGTTCCGATCAGAACTCATCACTTACCAGTTCCAGTCCCTCCGATCTGTACCACCCCTTCAGGTGAGAGGAATTTTATCCTCAACGGCAAACACATCATCCCAACTTCAGACCTCTCTGGCCAATCATACTGCGCACACACAGCCGTAGATGATCCCATGCGCACTCACCCATCCACACACTCACAGACACACTCATCCGTCTCTATCACTCAGCTCTCCCCCCAAACCAAGCAAAGTTAGTATGTTAGTGTGTAGGCAAATATTGACTCCTAATAGTGACTCTTCACATTCGGACATACTCGTCAACATGACCTATTATAAAATCTCCAATTCAATTTTCCATAAACTCGCCCATCAGATTCATCGCAAATTGTCATATATGTCTATCTGAGGGACTAACTGTGGGACCCGCGTTTTGAGGGAGCCTCCATACCCTCGTATTGGTCCTACAAACTCGATCTCTATTACTTATGTTAATTAAATTCAATAAAGATGGGTCAGACTATTCTCTCTGGCTTTTTACGTCATCGTTTGGCTCTCCCCCTTTTTCCCCGTTGTCTTGCTCAAAACTGTTTCTCAGTCTGCTTCTCTTTATTGCCCCTCTTGGCGAGTCTCACTCCCCCCCTTTTTCTTTTCTTCCTCTTCCTAAAACTCCTGCCTGTCACACCATCCAACACCTCTCCCTACTTCCTTGTGGTCGCCTATCACCACTCCTCACTCGCGCGGCCTGCCCCCCTTCTGCAAAGCTGCAGCTCCACACAGGGAGCGCCGAGCCCTCTCCCTCGAATGAGCAGTTTTTAATGTAATTCACGTCATTGCTGTCCAGATCTTCTATCCTCAATCTCCCTTGCTGCCACTTCCTGTTAAAATGCCAAAATACTCCCGTTCCTACTTGCTCTAATCCGATCTTTGACAATGGAGTTTGCCCTTATTAAACCTTCGAATATCTATGTCCTCCTATTATCTTCGCCTCCACCTCTTAGTAGTTCTTTTGACAGAATCTCCTATTGGTAACCCTACAGCGGACTGTTTAGCACATAATCCCTTACTTCGCTCTCCTGCTTCTACATTGCCGTGTGGGTGCAGTTGAATTTGAGCCCTATCTCAGTCATTATCTTGTTACCTGTGGCCTTGTGCGACTCCTATGCATGAATGTGTGAAAGTCAAAAATTTAACGGATCCAACTTTCTGACTACCCAACCTCCACTATGGTGCAACAAACTTCTATCGTATTGAGTAGGTACATCGAGCGTCCTAGCTTCCTCTCGGCTGAATCCACTTTAGTCTAGATGTCTTATTCTAAAATTTATCTAACTCGATTTCTACTTCTTATGTCTGGTGAGCCAAAACATCAGATCTCGCACCTGTTTCTCACCGTTTTAGCCTACTGGTTTTATTCAAATCTGTTCAATCTCTGACCATGATGCTTCTCTCTGTAGCTCTACACATTATTCAATTTTTTATCAAATCTCCTCAGTTCTGTCAAACCCAGTGCACAATGAAGCTCCTGTCCACTCTAACCCAAGCCCCACGAGGTCTTAGCACCGCCAGGAGTGCGATTTGGCCGTCGGACATTTCAAGTCCATATCTTCTGCCGCACCTCACCCTCTCAAGATGGTGTCCTTTTGTCGTTGCTTCAGAGCCAACACATCCATCACTCTCGAATGAGTCCATTGTTCAAATGTCCATTTTTTCTTCAACATTGTGAGTTCCTCCACTTCTCACTGTCTTTTCTCGTCTCCGAGGATGTTGTCTATCCTCCGGAGTGTACTTGCCCCCTCCAAGCACAACAACAGTCTTACTTTGTCCTTGCCAAAGGTCAAAGGTGCCTCAAAGCCAGGCACCGTCTTGTAGTCGTCCGCGGCTGCAGGCGGAGTCTCGGGGTCGAGTTTTCAGGGATCCTGGCACTGAGAGAGACAGACTGGGACATCAAACTTGTAAGACTATCTCCAAATGTAGCTGCTGCCCTCCATTCACTAGTAACGTTTGTTTACCAAAAGTCGAATTCTCCTAGTAACAGCAATGTCGTATTTTTATTGTAAGTCCTGCAACTCATCCTATTGTCGAGCTACGTTTTGTCTATAGTTTCAATTTAATGGGACAGTACATTGTGTCTTCAGTATCATTATTCAAAATTAACTCCGAGGTCTGCGTCCCACAACTAGCCCTGATCTATGTCTTGATCTCTCACGCGTTATTACCTGTGTCATGCTTGCTCAAAAATGCGACTTAGAATATGTGCTGTGAATTTCCAATCTCCTCGATCAAAGTGGATCCCGCTTCTCAGCTCTCCTCTCTCATGCTCCTGTTAGCCTGCAATTGTTCAAATCAAAAATGTTATTGTCTTTTAACTGTCTTTCTGTTGAACCTCTAAGTCTCTCGTGTTGCTAACTTATCTCCTCCAGGAAATGATTTAAAGGGTGTTAAAGAAAGGACCAATAGATTACTCCCAATATCTCCTCATTATTTACGAGTTAGCCCCCCTTTCTTCTCTCACTCCCTCTTTCTATCTGTCTCTGGCCGCATTTGTGGCGTCCTGACGTAAATTAGTGAAGAATTTGGGGGCAGCGCTCCACGAAGCTTTTCCTCAGACGACCTGGGAGTTCTGTCCGTGTCTCTTTGTCCTCTGGGAGGAGACGTGCGCGTGCACCGTCTCGTATTTGTTATGCAAACAGGAGAAATAGCAATCTCGTTCAAGTTAACGTAATCACTCACTTTCTCATTAGTTGTCAGATGGACTAGGGGCGCTGGCCGCCCTCAACAGGCTCCCTCTTAATTTACGAGCGAACCCCCCTTTCCTCACTGTCTCCCCCCACCTATCGGTCCTGGGCCGAATGTGTGGCGTCCTGCCACAAATCACTGCTGCCACGGCCCAACTCCTTTCTTAAGACACACAGGTACACAAACATTAGTATTTTAGTGAGTATTGCAAGCATGTCTCTCTCTTGCCTGTTTGCAAACTGTTCAACATTAGTGCCAGTGAAGTTTCAGTTTCAATCATGCACGTTCGTTGTTAATCATGCACCCTTCGCTCATCCACATTCGATCTCCCCTCGTCATGTCTCAGTTCTCATCGACATTGACCTCTACCGGGGGGACCCAGCCTCGCCTTTGCGGGCTCCTCGGCACAGCGCCCTCGGACAAGGGGGGGGGTCAGCGTACCAATGTTGACTCCACGGGCTGGCCAGGCCCGCGCGTCTCGCCGGCCCCCACCTTTGCCGACAGAGCACCATTCCGCGCCTTGGAGCACCCAGGGCCCCCTCCTTTCTTCTCTCACTGCCGTCTCCCATGCGTGTGCACATAAACGCACACACACCGAGCGCGCACACAACCGCACATGCACACACCCATCCGCGCGCACGCACACCCCATACACCAAGCGCGCACACCGCTTAGACGAACGACGACAACTGACAGAAACTTTACAGACATTACGCACAACATAGAACACAGACAAAGGGATTCGAATCCATCTCTCATGTAGCTTCTCACTAACCGCTTCCATGCGGTTTGGTCATTCTGTGTCTTCTTACCGTGCGCAGGTGCACGTACAAACATGCCCTTTGCACTTCTTGTCTTTGTTTCCCCTAAGAGCGCTTTGCATTTCCCCTTATACTGCAGATTTTTAACTTCAGTGTGCACACAAATTACTTTTTTACATGGTATACCAAAATTAACCCCCCTGAGGCCTCTTTTTTCCACGTTTTCCAATTTCTATCGGCTGCCCACTCCTCCGCTCTGCCAATTGCGGTCTGCTGCAAGCCGTAAATTTTATCAGACTTTGACAGGAGTGTGTGCTATTACAGTGCGCCTCGCCAATCGGAATCGGACCGTGACGACTTGGGTACAACCGCAGCGCACCGGTTCACCCCGGTAAGTTGCCCGAAGAGTGTCTCTCTAAGCGGCTAACGCACCAGCTGTCAGCCGGGGGAACCTTGCAACCCGCACAAACTCCTAATCTGATCAGTGCTCAAATAACGTGGTCTGCGCGCATCATCCTTCTCGGCACCCTGGTCCCAGACCCAGCCGGTAATTTTCCCACATTCGTTCACACGGTTACGGATGCCAAGGCTGCCCATTCCTCCGCTTTGCCAATTGCGGTCTGCAGCACGCCTCCCTTTTTCGTGCGACCTATATATAGAGACAAATGCCCCCACCGAACATCTCAACCACATTAGTGTGATCTCAACTACATTGCGTGTGATCTCAACGTCCCAGCACGACCCCGGGAATTATGCCTCCGGTGGCTTGGTGGTGCCCGTCTCTTGTCGCACACAGTGTTCAATCGTACCTGTGTTTCCGCCTCAATCACACAGCTAAAATTTCCATCCTCCATCGGATCTGTAGCCAAAACAAAGTCCACGTTTTATGGGACTTTCTATTATTCTTCTCTCGTGACAGCCGATCAGCGATGTCCCAGACATCCTGTCCTGTTTCACGTGCCCTCTCTCGGAGCATTTTCTTTCTCATTCATCATTCACACCAGACATGTCACTCACACTGTTGTGCACATTCCCCATTAAGTTTTATGCTATTTTCCCATTTTTATTTGCCTTTTTTCTTTTTTCTATTTTTATTGAACATTTTCATTTTTCTATTGGGGCTACTCCCCCCTTTCAAACTCCACATCTCGTCGACATCCAGCTAGGGGAGACCAATCCCCCCCCCTTTTTGCCAGCCACTGGCACACCAGGCCCGTTAACTGTCCCGCTTAGGAGCCACTCCATCCCCCCCCACACCAGGCACGAGCACATTGCGATACTGTGAGTGAAAGCTTCTCACCTCAAACTCAGCCTGCCGGCCGGACGCTCGATGCTCGCACCCAGGCGGGCGAGGGCTCCCCGAAGGACAAGAGAACTGTTCGTGACGCCAAAATTGTGGTGAATTCTCTTCGATGGTCAGCTGGTCTTCCAAACAAGATGGTGAAAAAGTGGCTGGCTTGGGGAAGGAAAACTTCAGTCACACATGGCTGATTGGGGAAAGATTTTATTCAACCGATGTCAGAGAGAAGTGTCTCGCGCCCTAGCCAAGATGTCGAGTCCCTTTGTCTACTCTCGTCCTAAACCTTATACTCTTGCGCTTCCCTCCACGCGGGAGCGCGCAGATGGGGCTGTTGGCTGACCTATGACCCCGCAGTTGCCTCCTCAGCTCTACATCATGTGTATCTTAGCAGTCGTTAATGGAAGCCAGATGTGTCTGGCGCCAACGAGTCTACCTTCCTGGACCAAGCCCCAAACAATACCACACGAACCTGACCCGAACATGCCCTGGTCGTACTTAGGCTTACTAGTGAGATATACATTGCATGATACCAGAATAAAAATTCACAACAATAACATGTGAAAGATTGATCAAATGTGGCTCAATTGGACTCACCCTCCTTTCCCGACAGGTCCCCAAGCCAACTGGGGGGGTCCCGCTACGGCCGTGCTGACGCTGCTTCTCATGGCGGGCGTCGCCTTTGCCACCCTCTGGTGCGCGGTGCAGTGCCGCACCCGCCCCCACTCCTCCAAGGAGTCGCCGCACCCCCGTTTGCTGGTCAGTTGGATGGACGTCCGCTCATGCAAATGATGATAATCATGATGATGAGGATTAATGACAATGAGGAAGAGGACAATTATGATAAGATGATTAGATTTACATAGACAGCATAGGTTTACGGTTGGCTCCAAAGCCGACACCACTGATGGCTCTCTTCTCGTGTCTCCGGCAGCTGCTCGGTGGGCCGGCGCCCGCCATGCCGAGCCAACCCGAGGAGGTATGCACAGACATGCGCGTGGTGCCCAAGGACCGGCGCCTCTAACCGGGCCACAACCCTCACGGATGTCAAGAGTGGACACGTTGGACCTTCATGGCTTCCTTCATAGCAGTATTTCCCCTGCATGCGGACGTAGATACTGTTGCATGATTGGGGGGTGGGGGGCTTATGCTAAACTGGAAGCTTCAGGAGATCAAGGAGAGACCATGGAAAGTTGGCAAATGTCGTTTTGGTTGAGGCGCACGTCACGAAAACACAAGACGAGGCTTGGGTGGATATGACATTTATTTGTCATAAGGAATGTCAATGGATCGGAGCCACTTTGCAAACAAATTGCCAACTTGCAACGAGAACATCTGCTGCTGTAACCAAGTGGACCTCCAAGCAAAACAATCCATCCTCAATACTAGTTTTTGGCTCTCATATAACTGACACAATTTTTTTTTGACCTAACCAGAGAGAAAAAAATGGTTGTCTTCATCATGGCAAATATTTGTTTACACTTTTTACAGACTTTTCTTAGCAACTGTACGAGTCGTATTGCTATTTGGTCATCACTATATTCCTTGACTTGCAATTTCAACTTCAGTTTGTTGTCAAAAACAAAGACGCAGCGGGGCCTTGGGTTGCGAGTTTACGTGTCAGAAAAATGCCTCTCGGTTATCTTGGACCTTGACGTAGAGTTCAACCAAATGCCATTGTTTTTGGCACATTGCATCAAGCCAACGCTGCTCTTTGTTCTGCTCCTGTCTTGGCCACCTGGGAGCGGGCCTTCACTCCCCTCCCTTGTTCTACGCAGAAAATAAAAAATATATGACTCGTCTTTGGTTTCTCTGACGTTTTGCAGCAAACTCTAGCTTGGAGTGGGATTAAAAGACAAAACGAAAGAAAAATCAGCCCAAATGCCTGCTGGCGTCTCCAAAGACTTCCGAGTTGGCTCACTCGCAACCCGAGGCAGACAAAGACATGCAAAAGTGACGAGGAAGTGATACAACATCGATGTGAATTTCACAGTCAAAACGGCCCCTGAGGGAAACCACGGCTCCATAAAATGAGTTGCACCCCCCCCCCCCGAGGAGTTCAAAACATTAATATTTTCAAGTTATATAAAAAAATATTCAAATTAGAGGAAACAAGTTAGAAAACATTTTAAGTGTAACATCTTGACCTAGCGTTTGCCAAAAGCGGGCCGGTTCCAACGGTCCAGTCCCATTTGGAGGCCGTGGAGAAGAAAGCGTTAGCGAGGGGCACTCGAGTCGCCCTTCACCAAGAAGCCCTACGAGGCAAAGGGCCAAACACAAGACGAGAAGGCGGCGCCCACGTCACAAGTGCAGCTCCAGGTGGATGCGGTGCTCCAGGACAGCGATGAGGAGCATGATGCCGAAGCCCAGCAGGATACCGGCGTTCTGCAGCAGGAAGTAGCCGCAGTGGCCAAAACCGTGCTCGCCGCCGCCGTTGTTGTGCAACATCTCTGGCACCTGGAGCATGGCCACATCACCACCAAAATTCTCATTTCCCTTCCACCCGATCGCGGCGGCAGATGCACAGACTTGAAAAATAAAGTGCCACGTTCGGCCCGCGGTCACTCACCATGTCCACCAGCGTCACGTACATGAAGAGGCCGGCGGTGAGGGCGAAGATCCACATGCAGACGTCACCCGCATAGTGGCCAATGAGGATGCCCACCACCATGCCCAGGTAGGCGGTGGTGGCCGATAGCAGGTTGTAGAGGGCGGCCTGCCGCACAGTCATGCCCGCCTTCAGCAGCACAGCAAAGTCGCCTGAGGCAAACAAAGCAGAGGTCAGCGGAGGGATGGAGGTACGCCAACCCCACCCCAGGGCTGAAGGTGGGCAAGCTCACCTAACTCGTGAGGAAGCTCGTGGCAGAAGACGGCCACCGAGGTGCTAAGGCCACTGGACAAACTCTCGCTGAAGGCTGCACCTGTTAATCAACCAACCAATCAATCGATCCTCGATGCCCCGGCCCGGAGGTGGATTTGTGCGTCGCTTGGCCTTTGGAACTATTCTGGCAATGACTTGACTTTCTTTTAACTAACTTTAACTCCCTTGAAGTTTTCTAACTTTTGGGTCGGGGGCTCTTGCGGCCGTCGCATGCTCGGTCACGATGACTGTTAAGTGTGAGGAAAGGGGGCGGTGGCGGCGGCTCACCGATGGCCAGGCCGTCGCTGAAGTTGTGCAAGCCGTCGCCCATGATGACCATCCAGGCCAGCGTGGCCACGCCGGCTTGCTGGAAGTGGTGCTGTGGGTAAGAGTGGCTGTGGCTGTGCGGGTGGTGGTTCTGCGAGTGGTGGTGGTGGAGGATGTGGTGGTAGTCGTGGTGGTGATGGTGCAGGCTGTCCGCCTGGCCCACCGTGTCGTGGAAGTGCGAGTGGCATTTGTTCTCGCAGTCCTCTGCCGTGTAGCCTTCCGCTGCCGCCGCTGCCGCCTCCGACGACTTCTTCAGCATCACCTGTTCCTCCTCGGCCACGCCGTCCTCAAACACCCCGGCGCCGTTGGACTCGGTCTCTGCGGGAGCACCAAAGCGGCGGCTCAAACTGCTTGACGTGTCATCAAAACCCTTTCAGCCAATTTGTCAGGACCGCTCAGACGGACTCACCTTGGCTCGGCTTTGGGTGGCGCTCCATCAGGGCCAGGGGCTTTTCCAGGTTGTCTTTGTTCTTCCGCTCCTGAACGCAACAAAGTCAGAAGTCAGTGATTCCATGAGTCAATTCAAGTCCAATGGGCAGGGGGCTACAGTTTGAGGTTCTTGTCATCATGACGATGTCTCACCCTCTTCTTCCTGTCCTTGTACATTTTTCCCAGCGTGAGGAAGTGCTCGATGAGAAACATCAAGTAGACGCCGCCGAGAGCCGTCAGACCCTTCCACATGCCGTCCAGGTCATCTTCGTTGTGCCCCTCGTGCCCGTAATGCTGGTGGCCCACCTGAGACTGCAAAGCAGGAAGCAAAGCGGCCGTCGGATGCCAATTTGGTGCAACGTGTCCCGAGCGAGGAAGGCCGTCCCTCCGTAGCAGCCGAGCATCCATTTTGGGACCAAATCAGGAGGTGAAAAGGGCGCCTGTGTGCACTCACGTGAGGAATGAGGTGCAGGAAGGCGTCACCGCTGAGCGTGCCCACGGCCAGCGCCACCAGGAAGCTGAGCAGGAAGTTGAAGAAGACCTTGTTCATGAGCGGCATCAGCACCACGCCCACAAGTGACAGCAGGCTGATGACTGTGATGGACAGGAAGCCGCCCAGCCACGCTGATGCACAAGCCACAAATCAGTCTCCGCTCGGAACTGCTCATCTCCCGCCGAGGCCCCCGCAAGTCACCTGCCATGACGCTTTTGCTGCTCTCGCCCCGGTCGTCATGGTGATCGTGGTCACGATGGTCTGAGGAGGAAACCGACATTTCGAATAGCCAGAAGGTGCAAATCGGGGACTAAGGAAAAAGCTGTCGCTGGACCTAAACGCTGCGTGAATAAGTCGATGCGGAACGATACACATGCCTTCATCGAAATCTGGGCCTAATGGATGTGCAGAATGCGGTCAGGTGGTGATGATTCCATTGAGGCTGGCTTACCATGATCCAGGATGCAGGCCCGGGCGTCCATCTGGTGCAGGAGCGCCGGGCAAAGGAAGGCCAGGTCGTCTGGTCCCACGCCACCCTCCTGCGTCATGCCGTGCGACCACAGCAAGCTGGACGCGTTCTGGCACTGAGCAAGCATGACAACAAAATGCAAGGTCACCAGTCTTCGGACACAACAAGAGCACTCAAGTTGATTGCAGAATTCTTTATGACTTTTCCCACGGATCATTCGATCCATTGTGCCACCTCCAAATATGACATGACATCCATGAAGGCAAAATTTGAAAGCGCCACCTCAACATGCTGATGGTCATGATGGTCGTCGTCGTGGTGGTCATGGTGGTCCTCGTGGTGCTCATCGTGCACGTGATGTGCCACCGCGCGCATCTGACGAGCCGCAACCGATCCGGCGGCCCTGAGCTGCTCCTCGCCATCATCCGCGCTCCGCCTTTGCCTCTCTTTGGCGGAGGCCCCCTGCGATTCGTCATGATGGCGGTGCTGCACCGTCACGTTCCTGATGCGGTCCAGGCCCACACTGCGCAAGAGCAGCGTCAGGCCCACCAGGGAGATGCTCCCGTTTTCGCCGTACCTGGAAAAAAAGACGGGTGACCCCTCGTCATATTCTAATGACCAAATGAAAAAAATGTCAACAGATTGACAGATACGGTTTGGCACTATTTTGGAACATTTTCAAATACATGAAAAAAAAAAAAAAAATTAAAAAAAGATTTTTTTGGGACATTTATCTTTTAAAATGTTATACTACAAACTTGATTACTTTGGCATATTTCCAAAAACAAAGCTCCGGCGAGCCCATTTCCAAGGCGGAAGGTGCCCACCTGTCGAACAACGCCTCCAGGTGTCTCTTCTGGTTTTTCTCGGCCAGCTGCACGTCTACAACCGCCGACGAAATGCGTTGGCTGTCAAGGCATTTGGGGGGCCCGACCGAGACATCGTCGGCCGACGGCACCGCCGTCAGGACGAACGTCACGACCTGGACCAGAACCAGGACAGCCCGGATCGTCTCTTGCCGCATCTCTGCGGGACAAACCCAGCATTTAGCCACAACCGCCGACACGGAAGAGTATTAGCGCATACTTGATTTTCCTCCAAGTGTCTCTTCAGAGTAATAACGTGCTGTTCTCCTGAAGAATGAAACTAGGAAACAAGGGGGCTAGGACACACTAAAAGTGAGAGAGGTGGAGACGAGGAAGATATGACGGAAGGAAACGAGATAAGAAAACGAGAGACAAGGAAACTGGGGAGGCTGGGAGACAGGTTGAGAAGTGACAAGGCAGTTAGGAGACAAAGAAACAAGGAGACGAGGAAACGAACCATAACTTCACATTGCAGTTTGACAGACAGAATAAAGATTAACGGGTAATAGATCCTCCAAAAATGTTTCTGGGATGCGATGGGAACATATTTGAGGTTGCAGCGACTGTGTGGAGTCTGGAGCCGCAACGATCAGAATATGGCCAGGACATAAAAAGTAATCAGGGTCATCCGTTCACCTTCAAGTATTTATTGAAATGATCAAAAAGTCAGAAAGTAAAACACCAAATGACATTACTTCCCGATCAGGTATGACAGCTGGGAGATGGAGCAGTGCCTGTTAGTGTTACTGACGCCGAATTGAAGAATAGCGTCCAGTTAGTTAATTTCCGATTCAAAATGTTGTGCTGCTCAATAGTTTCCTCGCAAGACGCTCACACTCACTATGAACACTTTTCAGCACGGACTATGATGGCGTCATGCTTGACGACGGCGGCGTTTCGTCCTTTTCAGGACAAGGACATTTCCACTCATTGCAACAGCCACATCTGTGGTTTTCGGAACATGTGACGCTAAACGTTAGCAAGCCGCATTAGCATCGCGCTAGCGCAGATTAGCGTCGACTACCACCGAGGACGCTTGGGCACGTCACAGCCGGCTGGCAGGGAGAAGAAGCGGATGAGACGGCCTTGATGCCGCGGCCTCCGAACCACGTCAAAATAGGCACCGAATCCGTCGGACGCGTTAAAACCGAGCAGCGTCGACGTCAAAGCGAGCCCACAGTACATAAACACAAGCACGTTGCTTTGTGCGCTCGGCACCAAGTAACCCAGTTCGGTGCCGTGTGCACAAAAGGCGTTCCACCCGGAAACACCGCCGCCGCCGCCATCGCGGCCGCGCCAACGACGAAAGGAGCGGCGTCCACGCGTGGAAAGTCAATTTCACCTTCTTGTTGTCCGTCGTTCTCCTCCCGCGCGGTGCTGCTCGCCCCAAAAGGGTTTTAGAATGGATTCAGTTGTGCCTTTGCTAACTGCGGGAAATCAAATAGACTAGTTAAAGTTGAGGAGCCGTGTGAAGAGGCAGAGTGGGCGGGGCGACGGACAAAGACTCGCTGACAGCGGCTATCTGGATTCTCGTGGCCAATTCAGGATAGGGGAACTGCAGCTCAACCTCCTCGAAGAGCACTGCCAGGACAATTGAGGGCTCCTTTCGGCAGCCCTCTGCTGTGACATGGACATCCACTTTTTATTTAATTGATTTTCATGTTGTATCATTTGTGCCCTCTCTGCATCCATTTCAACCTGGTGATCCTGAAAGGGGGATCCTTCCATCTGTGGTCCCTTCTCAAGGTTTCTCATTTTCCCCCTGCTAGGGGTTTTTAAGTTTTTCCTTGCCCTTTTGGGAGCTTAAGATCAGGGGATGCTTTGAGAATAATTGTCAATTTCTGTCTATGTGAAGCCCTTTGAGACTGCTTGTGATTTAGGGCTATACAAATAAACTTGACTTGACTTGACTTGTGATTGGCCGGTGCCTTGTGTCTTTGAGGTTGCGTGTCAATCATGAACCAACGCGTCCATTTCACACGGGATCAGTTCCCATCAGGAACACACAACTTTGAGTTTGGCCTCTTGGCCGTGGGTGGGCGCTGAGATTTGAACCGGCGGCCCTTAAGTCAGCCGACGATACGTTCTACCTGCTGAGCCCCGAGTGTACTGCGTGACCTCACATTGGCTGATGGTTTGGTCTGGTCTCAATCCCCAGCAAATAGCAGTAAATAAGTTGTTTGAATACACATATTGGTTTGCTAATGTGTCACAAAGGAGCTACAAAGACTACACGAGATGACGCTCACAGCTGGAGCTTTCTCACCGCAGCTGGGAAAATCTCAAGTTGGCTGAGCATCAAGGGCAAACGTTGGAAAAAAAAAATCACTTATCAGATATTGAAACATTTCCAACACTGCACATGCATTATGAACGTTGCAAAAACATTTAGGTGCTTTACAATTAAAACATTGCATTGACATTGAGTGTCAGCATTGTGCACACTATGGACCACCTTGGAGCAGGCCACACAAAGAAGGTGGCCACTTTGGTTGAGTGGGAAAAATGTTTTAATTTGAGAAGTGTATTTGAGAAGTGTCATCATGTGTGAGTGTCATTCTCTGTGTTCCACAATAACCACAAATGACGCTTCCCCATCCAAAATGACCTGCCGCATTTGTCAGCACAATACGTCCCATCACGAGCAGCTGTTTGGCCTCGGTCGTCACGGTTACGCCGGTGGGAGACTGACCCTCTGCCGACGGGACTTTTCAGGAGCTGCGTTGAAATAACAAGAGGAGGAGGAATGTTCAGAGGGAGTGGCAGCTTTTCGGGAATGCTCTCCGAGGTGTTGGAAGTCACGTCCGCTCAAATCACGAGTTGCGCGGCTGCTGCCGTCCCTGCTGCAACGACTAACAAGCTGGAAAAGGAAGAAAGATTCTCCTAAGTGGATTGGAAGCAAATCCTCTTTGCGCTCTTTGTCGCGGTCTGTCAGCCTTCTTTCTCATCCTGATTAGCCAAAACCCCTTCTTCTCATCCAATAACGCCGTCTCGTTTGCTCCTTCGGCTTTGCCCACCGGGTGACCCGTTCGTCTGCTTGAGACTTGAGGACCAAACCGAGTTTCTCCCGGCCTTGGGAGCAAAGACGAGTTGGGCCCGGCTATCCGCGTTGGTGAGCTCCACTTTTATACGTGAACGGCTGGCCACGCAAAACAACGGCTGGGGGGGCGGGGGGCATTTTGCAAATATGGGATGAAGACCACATCTGTTTTTCACAACAAACCAGAACTTTGATCACCTGCCAATAAACACTCCAGGGGGCGATTTCTACGACTTGACCTTCTCGTTTATGTTTCCAGGCGTGGTGCTTGTTTACCTTTAAGGCAGGCCGGCCGGCCCTATCAGCAAAAACGTTTTTGGGCGGGGGGGGTGTAACACGCAGTCTTGCGACCTTGTTGACACGTGGCTGTTTGTTTGTGTTGGCCTCCATTCCCGCAGCGTGGCACAGAGTAGACCGATCCGGTCATGTTGGTATTCCCGGGCCGGCCCTACACGTTGGCGCACACCTTGAAAAACACACAAGCCATCTTTTCCTTCTACTTAGTGTCACTTCCGAATGAAGTCTCCCTGAAAGCTGTTCTGAGCCGGAGCCACGCTGGAATGAGCAGGAATGCTCCAAGATGGCAACACCACTTTAGACGTCTGGGGAAGTAGCATTTTTTTGCGTGGCTAACTTGCTGAGTGTGTGTGCCAAGGTCCAGCACTCTGAATTCTGAAGGTGCTTTCTGTCGTGCGGGCCAAGCCGGACCCCCGGCTGCACCCTCCGCGGGACGGCCCGCATTATCCCTCCGTTGCTCTGCAGGGGGTGCAGATGGTGCAACCCATTAAGGCAACCGAGTCGCAGGACAACCACACGCTGACCACGCTGACCTCCGCATCATACAACATAGTTTAACCACGTTAAATTTGCATAATAAAGTGCAGAACAACCATGGACATTTAACAAGCACTTCGGAGGCATGTTATCCCGGTGCCTTAAGTAGAGTGTCATGGCCTCGCCACAAAATGCACGTTGACATATGGCGCGCCGAATAATCAGAGATTTGGTTTCAATCTTCCAAGGAGAGAAAGATTAGTTAGACAAAGACAAAGATTAGTTAAAACCTCAGCCAGATCTGCACTCTGAGTCCAACTGAGTTACAAACTGTGACAAACTGAAGTGGGTTTGGGTCAGGGGCACATGCCAATTGAAAAGGTGGATCGGTCGCTAAGTGGTCCGATATAGACAAACGGCTGACATCAGATGGACATCAGCTCACGTATAAGCTAACATGCTAGCTCCAGCCAGGAAATTCCAGATTCGAACCGTGAACCAATGGACTGCGAGGCAGACGTGCAAAACCACTAAGCCTGCAAGGTGTCGCACTGCCTCCAGTTTTCTCTTTGTTGTTCTTTCTCTTCTTCCTCCTCCCTCCGCGCACGCGCCCTCCGTGCGGGGGAAGTAGGCGGAGCTTTAGGCGCAGTAACTACGCACACCAGCACGAACGCACGCACGCGCGCGCACGGCAAGAAGGAGGACGCGTGGAGGCCACGATGCTCTCCGCCTCGTGATCGCCCTCTCGTCATCTTCCGCTTCTTCCTCTTCTCATTCCTCGTCATTGTCCCGCACGATGGCGTCGGGCACGGAAAGCTTTCTTCGCCGCCTGGTGGGACCTCGCACGTCTCTGCTGGTGCTGATGCTGCTGCCGGCGCTGCTCGGCGTGCCTGCGGCGCAGGCGTCCTACCAGACTCAGGGCGTCGGAGAGTGTCAAGGAAAGATGTGTGCAGGTAAGATGAGCCTGCCTCGCTCATTTGCTTGCTTTTCATCATTCATCATCGGGACGAGGGCTGCTTACCTCTCACGGGGACGCGCGTCCGCGTTCGTGCAACCTGCAGCATCCTTTACTCTCCTGGGGCGCGCGCACGCGCTCTGTGGGACCAAAACCCGCCACCATCAATTCGACAACAACGGCAGACGACACGTGGGAAACATTTCATCCAGAGCCATCAGTCAAATGTTAAAAGATCACAACGCCGACACTGTCGTGCGTTCAACATGTGTTGAATGATGACGTTAACGCAGCTCACGAACGATTCCTTTGATCAAATTGTTAGAATAAAAAACAAAACAAAAAAAACACCAAAGGAATACATTTGGCGAATGGGCGACGTCCACCCGACAGTTGGCACTCGGCGCGCTTCAAGTTTGTCAATATGGCAGTTCTGATATTGCCTGGCGACCAGTCCATCGTTTGAATGCATTAACTGTGATACTGAGTGGTCCATTTTTGAGCCACTTGAGAGTCGGTCCATCGGTTTTCTCTTTGTATCCTGACGGTGAGCAGCCCCTTGGTTTTTTTCTTTGTCTGTTGACTTGGATTGGCAACCACTCAATACGGGCGCGAAAGCCAACACCAAGCGGTCCCTCAGTTGATTTGGAAGGAGAAGCGGCAGTGGAACGGGCCGAAATCCACAGGTAGTTAGAAACACTACAAGATGGACGGATAACTGGCAAGCACTCATGTGGCAACATTGATGAGTCCACTTGCGATTGGCCAATGTCTTTGCTGTGATGCCGGTGGCGATCAATATTCAATTCTTGCTTCCTGAGCGTAGGAAATCCAATGTCATTGGGAGGCTTTCTCTGTGGCGCCGCCGTTTGTCACTTTTACGGCCTCTCGTAAATGCGCGCCGGTGACAACGGCCGCCATCTTGGCTCGATGGACGTGGCGCCGCTTTCAAAATGGAGTTGCACTACATGCGTCGATTTCACACAGCTACAAATCGGCTCACGCAATCGGCAAATACGCAAAACGCCAATCTGCGTCCGCCCCGACCGGGCGATAAGACAGAGGCGGAGCAGACGCGCTGCTTTTCACCCTCGTCAAGGTTCGGGTGCGGCCGAGACGAAGAGTGACCCAGTGGCGTGCGACCGCTCCACTTGCCGCTTCGGAGGCGTGTGCCGAGATGACCGCTTGCAGCCCAAGTGCGTCTGTCAGTTCCAGGTGGGTGGCGATTGTTTAATCACCTCACTTGAGAGTGACGATTGACGAGCATGATAGTGGCTTCTTTTAATTGGCTTTTCTTTTGTCTTGGTTCAGTGCCACAAGAAGTACGTTCCAGTGTGCGGCTCCAATGGGGACACGTATCAAAACGAGTGCTACCGGCGCCAAGCGTCCTGCAAGCAGCAGCGGCTCATCTCCAGGGTGGCCCACGGACCTTGCGCTGACGGTCAAGCTTCTCTTTAGCACCACTTGTCCAAATCACAACCTCAACTCTTTACCATTTCATTTTAAAATGGATGTGTGGCAAATTGATAACATTGTTCAATGTCCCCCCACACAGATCCTGGCTCGGGTTCCGGAAATTCCGACGGTGAGTCATAGATTTTTTGTTATTGCGTTTATTTATTTAAACGTATCAAAATAATAAAGCGGTGGTACAGTATTCATTATTCAGAGGATGCGGGTTCAATTCCACCTCCAGCCCTCCCTGTGTGGAGTTTGTATGTTCTCCCCCGTGCCTGCGTGGGTTGATGAGTTCTTCTTCCCTCCCACTTGTTTTTGTTGTCCTCATTCTTTTTCATTGCGCTCCCCCCCCCTCCCAGATGAAGAAGAAGACGAAGAAGGTTCTACCACCGATGTGATCAAGAACAGCAAGTGCAGTACGTGCAAATACGGAGCTGAATGTGACGTCGACGCGGAGGACACGTGGTGAGTGAGGCAGGCACACGAATTGTGTAAAATCCAGGATGCTTGACCGAGCTCACAAAATCCGGCGCGACCGTATGAGATGACAGCGAGCGCGTACGCCAGCGGACAAAAGTCAAAGCGCGAAGATCATGGCAGTAGAATTTTTGGCAAAGAAAAGTGGACCCATGGCCGTAAGCGCTGAGGCAATTGTTTGCTCCTTCTCACCGGACTATGCGGGTGGCGCGTATCCAAACCTCGATGGACGGATTGGGCGGGAGGGAAGATGAATCACTTTGTCTACTCTGGATGGGACCACGTATTCCGAGAGATGAAAAAACGAGCCCAGGGGGCCTGCGCAAAACGGCGTCTCCGACAGGGGGCACCAATGTTCCCTCTTGTGGCCATCTTCAGGTGCATCTGCAACATCGACTGCAGCGGCCACAACGAGAACCCCGTCTGCGCCACAGACGGCAACTCTTATGACAGCCCGTGCTTGGTGCGGGAGGCGTCCTGCATAAAGCAGGAGCAGATCGACGTGGAGCACCTGGGCAGGTGTCGAGGTGGGCCAAGTCGCTAAGTAGCTGAATCGCTGCTCAATCTATTTCAAGGGCCAGAGGATCTCTGCTGCCCCCATGTGGCTGCCTCCCCAACTCAAGCCAGCGTTGATTTTGGTCTCTTTTTTTTTTTTTTCTCGGTTGCTCACCGGCCGACCAAGACAAAGCGAGCAGGAAGGACGACGGCGGCCTTTTCAAAGTCAACATCCTGGGTAAGGCCGCTGGGACGCTGCGCGCGCACACGGGCGCCACCTGGCTTCCCGCCCTGACCGCTCTGCTTTGACTGGCCAGAAACCAAAGGACTGGAGCACAAGGACGGATTCCACACGGGCAGCTGCGGCGCCGACAGGCACCCGGCCTTATGTCTGCACGGGCGCTGCGAAATGCAGCGCGATGTGGCCGTCTGCAGGTGAGGCCGACGTGACTGCCGTTGGCTCCCAGCCTTCGTTTGACTGCCGTTTGCGTCGGCCTGCGCAGGTGCGATTCGGGCTACAAAGGCGAACGCTGCGATGAGCTCCAGGACTTCAACGTGCTCTACGTGGTCCCCAGCGGCCAGAAGTTGCATTATGTCCTGATCGCGTCAGTCATCGGCGCCGTGCAGATCGCTGTCATCGCCGCCATTATCATGTGCATCAGCAGGTACGTGCACCGCCCGCCCGCCCTCGCTCTCTCACTTGCATGCCCCCCAACAAACTGACTCCATTTTGTGTGTGTGTGCGCTCCCTTTCAGGAAATGTCCAAAGAACAACCGTGGGCGTCGCCACAAACACAACCTGGGACACTTTTCTGCAGACACTAACTCTCGGATGGTATAGCCCCTCCCCCCTCCTTTTTATTTGTCAAAGAAGCGCCTGTGCTGGAGAAGATGAGGAGCAGGGGCCGCCTCATTTTTCTCTTCCTTTCCTCCTTGAACAACTTTGAGGAATGTCGGCGCATCCTGCGTTCTGATTTTGGAAACACGGACCACCAAATGAAAGGTTTTCCGTTACCATGCGTTCTTTTAACTAACGATAACAACGAGGACGACGCATTGTGATTCTCGCAAAGTCATAGTCATGGCGGCACAGTTCTTCTGTTGGACTTAAGTCGGCATGATGACGGCTATCGCGTGGCGTCTTTGCTGTGTTAGCGGTTTCATTTCTGATCGCAATATGTCACGTTTGGGTTTCGCCGGCTTTTTGGACTTTGTCAGCCTGCTTCCATTACGTCCAAGGCCCCAACAGGAAAGACATCTCGGCACAAGCAGGAATGTTTTTACCAGGGGTTCTCAAACGTTTTGGGTACAGGGACTCATAATCAAACAACTGCATGCATGTCATTTTGGGGGGGCGGGGGTGATGCTTACAGCAGTGCCTTGACTTACGAGGCGCCACTTGGTCCAAATTGGAGCGACAAGTGTGCTTTTGAGCCTGGAGCCAAACAAACTTTACCACATCCAACCACCATCAATTCACAATTCTTGCAATTGAACAAGAAGACCAGTAGGTGGCGCTTTAAACTGTTTTACCAACAGACAAGGGAGGAAACGTTTTTGCGTTGCTTTAATATGCTGCAATACTGCTGGGTGCAGTTTTTCTTATGAATTTGTTTTAACGAATTTGGGGTGTTTTGGCACCCCTGGAACAGATTTATTCTATTTGTATTTATTTTAAGGATGAGAGATGATTTGAAAATTGAACTTGTATCTCATGGCACCAGTTTTTTTTGTTGGTGGGATGAAAAGTAGTAATTTTATGCAAATTTCTGTTCTTCTTTGTGTGCTCTGCGATTGGCTGGCGAACTAGTTCAGGGTGTCCCCCGCGTACTGCCCAAAGTCACCTGGGGTTGGGGTCCGACGCGCCCGCGGCCCTCGTGAGGAGAAAGCGATTCAGATAATGGGTGGATGTAGGCAAAGTCAGTCTTCAGAGATGAAAATTGGATAACATTAGGATAGTAATGTCAAAGACATACTTTAATAGCTGGAGACAAAACATTGTTTTGCAGAGCCCTCACATTCCAGCTCGCTGGCATTCTAGTTTAGGGGGATCCCAGTTTGAGAACCACTGGCACACACACAAAGACAAATGCACACGCCCGAACACACACTTTAGTCCCAGGGCATTAGCGCCTCCCTGTACTTCGTATTCCTTTTGCGCTTATTTGACAGCATAAATGTTTTGGGATTTCTTTTTGTTTTAGGAGAGCCACAGCGACAATCACAAAACATTTGTTAGAGTCCGAACAACAAGATATTCATATATGGTTGGAAAAGAAACGATTGTTATCGTGATGTTGTGCTGTGTTCATTAGCATAGAATGTAGCAGCCAACTGGCGCTAAGCGGGCGGGGTCACTGAGGAGGTTATGAGTTGGAAAACCTGTCTCACATTCGTCACTTTGTTTTGCTAATCCTCACCGGCCTGCACCTCAACCCCCCCCCCCCCCGATGGCGGCCCCCTCCCTCCGTCTCTCCGTCAACGTTTGTCTTGTAGTGATTGGTCGTCTTAACGTGATTTGAACGTGTTGACTTGCATGTAAACTTTTAATAAAAACTTGTTCACACAAATGGCTTCACGTTTGTTTTCACGCCAAAGCTTCATTTGCCCGCCTGTGAAATGAGAGAGTTTTTTTTTTTTAATTTTAGGAGTGGGGGACGACTACCGCTGTAAATATAGACTTAATAGCATGTGTGTGTGAGTGCACGCAGTTGTTCTACAGTTGTTTCATGTTGCTAAGTTTGTGTTTTGCACCAAATAGGAAGTAGTAGTTACTTGAAAGTTGTTGCTCTTAAAAAATAAAAAAACTGAATAGAGATTTTGGCTTTCAGGTGTCACGCAAGTCATTTGTGACGGGCGACCAGTCACATTCCCCACGAGTCAAAGCACCAAAGAGATCCGTTCAGAGCGCAAGTCTTCCCAAAATAAACCAGCCAGTCCGTCTTGGGGGTTCTACTGAGTGGGGTGGGGTGGCGGTTCAAGCCAAAGCGTTGACGTAAATGTTGCTCAACAGTGGGCTTTTCTTACACCATCAAATAGTGGGGGGGAAAGGGAGACCAATCCCAGCAGGACTTGGAGCTCCATAATTTTCAAACTTGTCTGTCTCATTGCTGGACTTTTATTTTTAGCGACCGACCTCACTGCGGGATGGGAGCGGGATCACGTTGCCTTTTTTAACCAGGGGGAGGGTGGGGGGAGTCTCCCCTCTTTCCTGCGACCGGTCGCCCCAGCGGGTCACTGTGCTTGGATCTTCTGGAAGCCAGAGAATTGTTCCCTGTAGAGAGAACCTTGTACCACAGAGCCAGTGAACATTTTGCCCAAGTTTTGCCGGAACCTTCTTCCCTATAGTTGGAGCATTCATTCCAAAAGCCAACGCTGGAGTCTTCTTGGTCCCAGACCTGGCGTCTTCAAGAAAAACAGAACCTACTGTCCCATAACCATCGGCTTCTTTCCACAGCCAGGACCTTGGACCCCAAAGACAGCTACTAGCCCAAAGCCGAAATCTCTGGAGGAAATGGAGCAGCACAAGTACAGCGCTCAGGAGAAGCTAGAGATTGTGGGGATGGAGGACGAGGAAGGGAAGCCCATCAGCGCCCTGAGCATCTTGTCTCTGCTGGAGCGGGTGGCCGGAATCATAGACAACGTGCAGTCGGGCCAGCAGCGGATGGAAGAGCGTCAGCTGGACCTGGAGAACAACATTCGCGGCATCCAGGGCGACGTGCTCAAGTTGGCCAAGGAGCACGCCGACACTGGGGGCTGCCTGGATAAACTGCTGCAGAAGACGCGCAAAGTCAGCGCCAACGTCAAGGATGTGCGAGCCCGCGTAGAGAAGCAAAACGGTCGTGTCAAGAAGGTGGAGAGCACCCAGGACGAGCTGCTCACCAGGAACAAGTTCCGAGTGGTCATCTACCAGGTAGGAGTCATGCTAATTATCATTTGCATCTTCTTCTCCACATAGCTCTTGTCTAGACCTTGCTTCATCTTCAACAAGCTCTCTCCATCTCGCTTCCTCCTCCTCAAACCTTGCTCTTGAACATCTTGCCTCCTTTGCTCACCCCACACTACTTGCATGGCATCCTCCTCTTCTTTAAACCCCATTTGCTCTTGTTCCTTATCTTCTATACCTAACTTTCCTTTTTGGGGGTTTGGTTGCAAGCAGGATTTCAAAACAAAAGCGAATATGAGTCCTGAAAGAGGGCTTCTTCCAACGGTTCCTTTTCCTTTCATTGCTCGTGCTTTGGTCGAGCGTAACCGGAGCTCAGCCGGCAGCTGCTGCTGGCGACCTTTGACAGAGGGTCCTATTCTGAGCCTCTCGCCAGCCCGGCCGGCCCCAGGGAACAACCACCTGCCGTCGACAGCACAGGAGATGTTGGGCAAACTGCGATGTGCCCGCTCAACACCGGGTGACGCCAAAGCGCCGAGAGCTTCATCCTTTGTCCATCCTCAGCGTGGATAGCAATGTTCACTGGCAGCGTTCGGCTAGCCGTTAGCGTTCCGAGGCTACGTTTATGCGTCGTTATGCTTCCCAGAGACAGCAAAAATTTCAACTGCTTTGGAATTCTCTCCTTGCTTGTGCTTTCCTCAGGGCGACACCGAGGTCCCGTCGGTGGCCGTCACCAAGAGCCCCAAGGAAGGACCGGAGGCTCTGGAGCTGGAGCCCGATTCTTACGACATCCCCGCTGACCTCTCCTCGGATGAGGAGTGCCTGAGCGCCGAGGAGGCCGACCCCTCCCGGGCGGCGCGATTCAAAAAGTCCATGGTGAAGAGCACCGAGACCCTGAAGGCGGCTTTTTCCAAGGAAAACATGAGCAAGACCAAAGACAACCTCGGCACCAAGATTCACAACCTTGGCGAAAAGGTCATGCCGCCCGAGCGCCGCGAGAAGATGCATCAGGCGGGCGAGCGGATCAAGCAGAGCGGCGAGCGCTTCAAGGAGAACATCGCCAAAAAGGCGCCCAACAAAGAGACCTTCAAAATCAAGATCAAGAAGGAACGAGCCGTGGCCGAGGGCCAAGAGGGGGCCGATGCCGAGGTCGAGGTGGCCGCCGTGCCGCAGCCCCAACCTGAGCCTGCTGACACCCGAGTCGTGGCAGAGACAGAAAAGGAGGGGCCGGCAGAGAAGGAGGGGCCGGCCGAGAAGGCCTACGCCGCCAGAAAAGCCGAGCTAGAAGAAGATTACGGGAATTAGATACCCGTGACAGAGAGACGACCGCCGTGACGGGAAAATGACAGGAAGTAGAGCGCATTTACGGGCTAATAACATGAAGTAGACCAGGACTGCAGGACATAGATCACCATCAAGAAGCGGACCAGCACTACATGAACAAAAAATGACAGCAATGGATTCCATCAAACAGATAATACTTAGAGAACGAGGACTCCCGTGACCAGCATTACAAGAACATCATAGGAAGTAGAGCCCGACCGGCATCACAGGAAAATGGCCGCATGTGGAGGAGAGGAAGATGACGCCAAGTAAACCACCTTTGAGGAAGAGAGCAGTTATGTGAAAGGCCCATTAAAATGATGATTGCAAGTTATGCTTTGCTACTTTGGAGCACCTTTTGTTAATACACGCTACAAGCGTTTTTTTTTTCCTCCAATCATACAAGGATGATAACATTGATTTTTGGTGGTTTACTTGTTTGAAAATGTATTTCTACATAATATAAAACGTCACTTTTGGTGTTCTGTGCACATTATACCAAATAAAAAATCTTTGCACAATATAACGTCACTTTTGGTTGTCATTGTATGGATGAAAATCGACTTGCTTCAACGAGTACTGCGTGGTTCTTGGTGTCATTCTCAATCGGAGCAATGTCTCCCCCTAGTGTCCACCCATGGTGATGCACTAGGCCGGGTTCATGTTAGGTGAGCAAAGCTTTGGAGGAAAAAATAAATAAAAGTGATCGAATTTGAGCATCTTTTTTTTTTATTCGTTTTCATTATCATGCTGAAATATTATTTGAAATGACGATGAGAAAATGTCACAAATGATGAGATGAAATGCAAGAAGGCAATGAATCAAACCAAGACGGTCGATAAAATACAACAATAACATGGCGAGTAACATTTTTAAAATGAGTGACATGGTGGCTAGTTTTAGGATAAATAAGGAGTAAATAAATGGAGCAAATTAGCAAGTGGTATCGACATCATTATTGCGTATAAATGTCACCCAAAATAATTTAGGCCTGTGATGAAAACATTTTTTGGAACCGAATACTTTACATAAAGATTGCTCAACAAAATACTAGGCCCAAAAACCCGGACTTGACAGTTAGATTTTTGTATTGTTTCAGTCATTTTGGGTCGATTTAAAAGGTTGTATTGTCTTACCTTGACTTGTAGATGAAGTCTGCAAACATTTTCTTGCTCTGTCGCCATGAAAAGAAAGTTATGTCTCTTTACTCCAGTTGAAACACTTCCAATTAAACAGTTTTGAACATTTACCATTTGTTGTCCCGCTCAAACGTCCGCCGAGGCAAACCACCTGTTTCGCTAGCCAACTAGTCCGGTATACGCCGTTTTGGAGTGTTCCGACTTACACTGAAATTCGGTTTTACGACGCAGCGTTGGAACGGATCAACGTCGTAAACCGATGGACCCCCTGTACTCAAGTAAATGGGAAATTATTTGATATTCTTTTTTTTCTTTTTTACTTTTCACACAACAGCGCACACACAAATGCTCCATGCTAGAATTTGCTCACTCTACCTTTTATGCAAGAACCACACATGAGACAGTTTGCCCATTTTATGCTTGCAAGCGGGGAAAGCCATCATCACCTTGTGTGCTGTAGAGGTGCTTATCTAAATTGTGTAAACAGATACTAGAGGGCCATTTTTAGATAACTAACTAACCAAGAATGTTACCACATCATTTGGAAGGTTTCAACAACTGAATGTGCAAAGTTAAGGTAAGGTGGAAAGTTTTAACAAAGTTAACGATTCTAGTCAACATTCTAACATAATCATACGATCAAAATAATTTGTCAACCCTGTTGGAAAAATGTAAATACATTATCATGCGTTCTCGAACCAATGCTTTTACTGCAATACATGCTTGTTGTTTTGGCCTTGTTGTTTTTATGTTGTGCAAGTGAAGAAAATGGTCACGACTGGATCGAGCAGGATGCCCTTGACAACTCGGCAAAAAGCCATCTGCTGAGTCGTGAGGCATTTCCTCAGAACAAGATGTTCTAACCGCCGTCTCGCGTTGCCGCTGGAACTGCCTGCATGCATCGCATTTCCTGCATGCATCACAAAGATAAAGAGAAGAGCAGAAATAAGCTAACTGCGCTCACATTCTTTCGCTTATATTATCATATAAGCACACAACACCCCTGTGACTGGTTCTTGCTTACGAGACAAACCTTGCATGCGATCCTCCTCCCTTAGGCCTTGTGTCTCACATTGTGGGTAGGGCAAATCCTAATAAAAGGAGCAGGAGTGCATACAGATACTTAGTGTACTGAGATTGTTGTAAGTGTTAGGCTACGGATTTTAGTTATTAATCTGACTCCAATATGAATATCCAAACATGCAAAACATTGGGTGATGATTGGTCGATGGCCGTCTCCTCCCCGTCTGAGTGTTATCGCTGAGTGCAGCTGTCCGGCCTCAGGTGTCTGGCGGTTGGGCCTGACCACCAGGATGGGGTGTTATTCTCGTTCCTCACCGACCTTGAGGTGTTCTTGTCAGGTGTCCTCCCTGTCTGGGCCGATGATACATCCTGTTGCACAACACTTCGAAGAAAACAACTTTGTGCAGTTGCCTGCACATTTCCTTACCACCCAGCATGCGACCAGAGAGAAGTGTTTCGCGCCCTAGCCAAGATTTCGAGTCCCCTGTCAGGTTTATTAATGGTGAGGAATGCAGGCAGTTCCAGCGGTAGTGGGAGACAGCGATTAGAACATCCTTTTTTGGTGAAGTGCCTCAGGACTCAACAGGTGGCTTTTTGCTGAGTTGTCAAGCGCATCCTGCCTGACCCAGTCGTGTCCTTCTTCTTTCTGTTGCACATTAGGAGAACAGCAAGGCCAAAACAACAAGCACGTTTTGCAATAAAAGCATTGGTTCGAGAACGCATGATAATAATAATGATAACGCTCGCCCTAAAATTTATACCCCCCCCCCCCTTCACTCGGGTGCTGTTGGATGATCTATGACCCCCCACTCAGCCTCCCCAACTCTACACGGTATATATCTTGTCAGTTGCAAATGGAAACCAGATGTGTCTGGTGCCAATGAGTCTACGTTCCTGGACCAAGCCCCAAACAATCCTGCACGAAACTGACCCGAACATGACCCGGTCACACTTAGGCTTACTAGTGAGATATACATTGCATGATACCAGAATAAAAATTTACCACACATTCTCATTTCCCATGAATATAAACATTTTATGTTATGTTTGTATGTTCAATAAATTTAACCAAACTAAACCAAGAAGAAGCCCATCTGGTTGTCGGCGAACATGACTGGAGTCATCTGTCACATGAACAAATGGGCCAGAGGCTCGAGGAGTCCTTCCCAAGGGAGGCCTCAGACGTTGTTTGGCTATTTTACGCAGCAGGACAGAAATGACAAAAAAAAAAAACAATGATCAAAAAGGAGCAAAGCCCATCAGGACAAAGTTGCTGCGAAATGTAAAGCCGACCTCTGTCGAGGTCACTCAATGGCCGACGGCAGCTGGGAGGGAACCCAGTCGGCAGGAGAAGCGCTGCGAGGAATAAATGACTAATGAATAAATGTTGCATATTTAGAAAAAAAATGGCAGAAAGGATTTTCCCAAACTGTATTTGTGATGTTTTTACTGGAAGAAATACAAAGAAAAACAATTCTGTACATACAGACATGAGCTCAGGTGGTGCAAAAAAAACCCAAGAAGCTTGCAAGGTCCCCAGATGTGCTTCACAGTCAACGCCAAAAGCGGGAAGATCACCTCTCGTGTCAACTTGAGCCTGCAAGTCGCCGTCATGACGGTTGAAATCAAAAGTTTACCCGTCGCCAGGATGGCTGCCGTTGTCTCGGCGAACGTTCCCCTGGCAACCGAGCCAAGGCGGCGTTCCCGGGATGGTCTTTCTCTCGCCCACTCGAGTATACCTGAAGACCAAACCGAGGATGAGGTTCAAGCGTAGGAAAGAGGCTTCAGATACCTTCAAGTTCAACGACTCGCCAACTATGGCGGTCGCAGCTTTTAAATGTTTCTGTCAACTCACCGCAGTGACGCTCAGCGCCGCTCTTCAGCATCCCATCAGCAGTGGGTCCGTCTAGCCTGGAGCTTGTGTTGCGGGTCAAAGACAGACATCCTGCCGTGGGCTTTCCTGAAGGCCAAGGTGGGCAAAGGGGGGTCTTTTCCGGCCACGTCCGCAAAGGACTTGTGCCGAGATTGGACTTTGCTTTTGCCGTCGATCTTGACGGGGGGCAGACACCAAGCCTCGTAGATCCTCTGTTTGGCGGAACTCCGGCTTTTAGCGCTGACGCTTAGAACCTCGGGTGCGCGACGGTCCAGAGCGCAGCTGCGCCCACGTCCGGCCGAGCCAAAGAGGACCAGCTTGGCGGTCGCAGCTTCTTTGCTGTGTTTGCTGACATCCCGGCGGACAAGGTGGATCTTCAGCTTCTTCATGAAGGCGACACTGATGACGGACTGCTTGCTTTTCTTGCGTTTTTTCTTTGCAGCCGCCACACGTTTACCGGCAAGGCAGAGCGTCCTCTCTCCTCGGTACACTTTAGCGCCACGACTACGATGACCGTGGGGTGGACAAGAAACTTTAGATGGTAAAACTGAGACATTTGTCCTTTCTCGGACATTGTCTTTGGGTGAGACCTTTGTCGTCTGTTGGGTGGTTGTTGCCGTCTCTTCATGTTTTTGTTGCGAGACCTTTCCCACCGTCTCTTGCTCATCTGGTTGGGTGGCCGTTCCTTTCTCTTCTTGTCTTTGTTGTGAGACCTTTCCTGTCACTTGCTTATCTGATTGGGTGTCTGTTCCTTGGGGGACGGTTCCCGTCTCTGGCTCATCTTGTTGGGAGACCTTTCCCGTCTCTGGCTCATCTTGTTGGGAGAACTTTCCCGTCTCTTGCTCATCTTGTTGGGAGATGTGAGCCAATTCTCGCTCATCTTGCTGGCTTGACATCTCTCGGTCATCAAGCTTTTCCCACGCGTGGTCATTTTGTGTGCCAAACTTTCCCGTTTCTTGATGGTCCTTCTGCTCTATCAGTGGAGAAGCATTGTGGGACTGATTGGAATCCAGGGAGCGATCATCTGCATCCACGCCGAGGACGGAGAAGTCAAGATTTTGCCATCTCGTGTCCGCTAGCGTCTCATTCTGCGCCCTCTCTTGTTTTGGGGAAAATTTGACTTCGGAGAGGATATCTTTCCACTGTTCAAAGAAAGACTCCAACTCTGACTCAAACAGATCCTTCTCCCCTTTGTCGGCGCTCGTAGCAGTCTTGGCTGAGCCTTGGGGGTCCCCCTTGGCGGGAGTCTCCTCTGCGTGGTTGATACTCTCGTAGATCGCTTTGGCCTGTTCCTGGGGCAAAACCTCAATGACGAACGAGTAGACGTCGGAATCTTCACCGGGAGAGTCCAGCACTCGGGCCTGTTGTGTTTTCTCATCTTCTTTTGGTTCCAGCGGCTCTTGTTCGCCCTCTGGTGACTGAGCCGCCGCGGTCTCGGGTGCAGATGACAAAGGTTGACTTGCAACTGGTGCGTGATCCAACAAGTCATGGGGCTGCG
Source organism: Syngnathus typhle (assembly GCF_033458585.1). Lineage (NCBI taxonomy): Eukaryota > Metazoa > Chordata > Actinopteri > Syngnathiformes > Syngnathidae > Syngnathus > Syngnathus typhle. The sequence goes on along the minus strand of NC_083750.1, from coordinate 9,046,318 downwards.
GGTTGACGTTGCACCAGAACGAAGAGTACGGCGGTTCGGAGTAGACCTCACCGTCTCGCAGCACCCGGAAGCCGCTGAGGTTGGAGTCGCACTTGGGCTCCGACAGCACCACAGAGTCTGAGGTCACATGCTCACGGGAGAAAGTGAACGTCTCTGCCATAATCTTATAGTAAAAGCCTGCGCGGATCTTGTCCACCAGTATTTTTTTATCTTTCCAGAACGTGGCGATTATATCATCAGAACCTGGGCGGACTGGACATTCAGGCGACTTCTCCGAGTCTTGATCCATGTACCGGACAAGTCTGTCTAAATCTTCACAAGTCCACTTGCGTGTTGCCAGAGACTGCAGGAGCGGCCTCTCTTCACGACCCTCAGGCTCTTCTGGTTGCAACTGTGGTGGTGCACGATGGTCCTGCTGTTCCCTCACTGGACTTGCTGTCTGGTCATTGCAACTCAAGCCAGAAGGAATTTGGCCAGCCAGCTGCGGGCTTCCATCTCGCACAGGTCGCACGCTATCGACCGTTGGCCGAGTTGAGAGACTCCGTGACGACCGGGCGGTCTTGAGGCGTTTGAGTGCTTTGGGATTTGGTGGCGTCTTGCGATTCCTGTGAGGCTTGCTCGACTGCGACGACTCTCTGGGAACACGCAACACTTGCACCGGTTGCGGTTTTGGTGTCTGCATTGTGTGAGGTGATGAATACGGAGCGCATTGCGCGTGCTTGCCCAATGACGTCCTCTCCGCCATCTTTGCTTGGGTCTCTACGGCTTGAGCACTATGTCTTATGTACCATTGCGTATCGTCTTGAACAAACCTTCTGGGGTGAATCTCCCAAGGGTTCTGTAAAGTGGACCTGGCGTCCGGCTGCGGCCAAGGCGTCTGATTGCTGTTGGGGCCAGGGAAACTTGTTGGGAGTGTGCCGTTGTGCGGATAGGATGACGGATTCTGACAGAACTGCTCGGGTACAACGCTGTGGCCACGGACCATTCCGAATAAGGCCTGTAATGCCGATGAGGGATTCTGGTAGGCTGTAACGTCTCTTCGGGGGCAGGAACTGGCTCCTGGGCTCCACCCAGACGATTGCTGGTTCGAGAAGCCGGTGTGGGGGACATGCGAGGCGTTCTGGTAGCATCTGCCGTCTTGACTGGAGAATGTCGTTGACCAATCGGCACCACCGTGTGTCTGGTACTGATGCGGGTTCTGCGTGCTGGGATAGTTCCAAATTTTGTCTGCTGACGAATCCCACGAGGGTGCAGCCATACGTGCACACGCCTGCATTGTGTCCTCAGCGGAGCCAAATGGAAACCACGCCTCTGCCTGGAAGAGGTCCAAACAGTGAACACAATCAGTTTAGGGTTAGGTTTATTGAGTTCATTGCATTGGGTGGGCTTTACACAAATGTATAGCTTGTCTTGTACACAAGCAGTATGGCCATCTCATGACCCCAGTCATATGCTCCTAAGCCAGTCATACGCTCCTGAGTCCTGAAAACATCTTTGTTTCCTCAACATTCCATCTCGGTTGCGCATTGCTGGGCACAAGGTCAAATTGTCACATACAAGATCTTCCATACTCTAATGATAGTATTTGACATATTTCCCAACAAGAGTCCAAAAGCTGTCAAGGGGTGGACGACAAGCAGGAGGAGATGCTGGAAGCGGGAAAGGAGCAGCTTTGTTGAAGAATTGTTATCTAGGGGATCAAGATTTGCTTTGATTGGACACCTTGGACAAAGTCTCTATATTCGAGATAAGGAGCCCACATTACGACGGCCCCCTCATGCATGACAGTGGGTCCTTCATTGTCTCACTCGCCCACATCGTAAACATCTGCCTTCTGACAATGGCCCCTTTCATGTGCTTTACAGCACCACAGGAAACGATCAGACGCAACGCCACCTTTAAAAGTTGAATGGTGGGAGTCCATCACACATGCGCAAGTCGTAACTCACATACGAATATAGAGTGGCCAGTTGTTTGAGACCAGAAAAGAATGAGAATGTGACCCTATAGGGGCTGCGAGTCGGGGGTCAACGTGCAGCCGTTAGAACGGCCAGTTGTTTGTGTCCAGAAAAGAACGAGAGGTTGACCCTATAGTATAGGGGCTGCGAGTTGGGGGTCAACCTGCAGCTGTTAGGCAAAGCGATAGGGTTAAGAGTTCCTCTTCCGGTAAAAGCATGGAGACTGGAAGACTCGAGCCGGGACTCAACAAATTTTCTTTGAGTGTGAGGCATTTCATTCTGACATCGGCTGAATAAAGTTTTTCTTTGCCTGAGCCAGCCACCTTCCACTTGCTTTTGAATAGAATTCATCATAATACTTAATCCAACGCGTCTCAAATTACTCAGAAAGACCACAGTTGCTAGCTCTCATGTGACAATGTCAAAGGTCAGCTTGCTTCCTTCCGTTAATACCTCACTCACCCCCTCCCGCGATGCAACGCGAGTGACTTATTTCGAATTTTTTCATGCAGCATATAGCGCTTTTTTTTTTTTTGCCACACGGGACTTTCCCTTTTCATATTCATAAATAAATGTAACAGTTAGGCTTGTTTTCCTTTTCTTTCCCGGTCGCGAGTTTTGCGACATTCAATGGGAGAAAAGTAAAAACTCTTTTACTCAACGAAGCCGTTCATCCTCACGAGTACTTTAGATGTAGAATACTTGTGCCTTTACTCAAGTAGTACTCTACAAAACCGACTTGAACTTGTAACGGTTATTTAGTATGAAGCGCGCACGGAGGCACTTACTTGAGAAAAGTTCCTCTTCCAATCTGCGTTGTTGTCTCCCAAAGAGCAAAACAAAACGACTCTCGGAAAGGCAGACCCTGCTCCTGCGTGTCGCCAACACACGTCGGGCTCTTTTCTTTCTTTCTTTTATCGTCACACAAATATGCACACCGTCATTGCGGTGAGTCGAACTCCTGGTGCATGCATACAAGACTCCATCAGCGATCCCACACGTCGGGCACCTTTGGTTTCAAGGGAGTCTGACTGCTGAGCTCAGAACAGTACCACTCCTCCCACAGCCTGCTGAATCACACTCCGCCCCTGGGATGTGGTCCGGAGGTGGACTCGATCCCACACCCTCCGAACCGTGAGACCGAGGTGCTAACCAGTGTCCCGCCTTTTGTCATTATATGCACCAATATTTCATGATATCAATTGTAGTTAGATTTTCCTTTGGGTGTTTGTTGCTCTTTTATTACATTTTATCCATAATTAAATAATTGTGTTTTTTTTCACAGTTAACACTATTGTAGTATATTTTTATTCTGCTGTTATTCCATGTATATATTTCACCTAGTAGGTCCAGATTGTGATCAAGGTCAGGCACTGGTCAAGTTCGTGCGGGATAATGTAGTCCGGCTTCAGGAATGCAGACTTAATGGCGCTAAAAAGGAGAGATACATCTGGTGGCAATCAGGAAGGAACAATAGGTTGACTGTGTAGGTTCTGCAATGAAGATTAGCAGGTCATAGGTCAACCAGCTGCCGTCGTGCTGACCCCCAAAGGAAGGAAGCGCTGGGTATAAAGCACGGAAGACTCGGTCGGGGTCACACTCAACATTATTTCTGGGAATGAGGCATTTCATTCTGACACCCCCGATGAAAATATACTCCAGTCCTTAGAAGAAAAACAAACGTGTTAAAGAAGCTGGGCACAGAAAATTCCTCACATTCCAGAAAAACATCCCCATCACCTCATATGACCTCCATAATGTCACGCGTCAAAAATCATCAATATTTCATCCATGCAGCAACATGGTTTGTGAAGAAGGCTCCGTCAGAAAAGAACTTGTCTGAAGCAGACATTTTGGTTCAAGAGAGATTTTTTATTGCGTTACAAACAAGGTCTCCCCACAACATAACGTCCGTGCATGCACGCTCAAGCAGCGGCGTGCATGCGGAAGCTCATGTCGGACTTGCGCTTTAGTTTGGCGTGCAGCAGCATGTGGGCTACCACGCCGGCACGCACATCCGTGCTCATGATTTCCTGCTTCAGCTTGCTGACGCTTTGCTTGATCTTTACTAGCGCCGCTGCACACACGCAGAGAAGCACACACGCAGGCACAGATGCGTGCGGCGTCGGGTCAGGATGTTCGGCCGGACAAACCCGTGAGAACGCCTTGCTCACCTCCGTCAGACATGCTACTGCCTCGCTCCTCCATCTCCTGCTTCACCTTCTCCAACTCTTCACTCAGCTGAAAGGCGACAAGCGCAAGACCTTCGTGTCCTCGACTTTTCTTGGCTCAAATCAAGAAGGGAAAACGACGGTGTCCACTGACCTCGGCCAGGAGTTGTGTCCTCTGGGCCACGCCCCCGCTAGCGCCTCGGTAGCGCTCCTTGACCTGGCCCGAGACCACAATAGGAAGTAGATCAAAACCAGGAAGAAACATTTAGAGGACTAAGGTGGGGCGGACCTCGCTGAGCTGGGCCTGGGTAGCGCGATATTCGCCGATGACGCCTTCCAGCTGCTTGTTCAGGTACTTCTCTCGACTGGACACCTTCTCCATCGTCCTGCTGATGTCCTCCTCCAGCTTGTCAAGGTAGCCCTGAGAAGAGCCAACGGCAGCATGCTAAGCACAAAGGTGGATGTGCATCCATTTTCAAAATGTGTTTTTTGCTATAGTCAGATTTGAGATGTAGTTGATCTTTTTATTTTTTATTTGTCTATTGCCCAATGATTTTCGCTACCTTCTACGACGCTCATTCAAAGTGCGAAGGAGGCTGACATGGGTGAGAACATTTGGGCAAAAAAAAAGTAGTCGAGGAGAGAGCCGTGCAGAAGGACTAAGCGCCCTTGAGACGGTTGTTGACAAGAATGGCAAGGTCAAGGCATTCAGGGACGGCGCCATCGTGCAAAGGCCACACCTGCTGCGGGCGGCTTATCGAAGGATGTCTCAACACGAGCAAAGGCGTCTCTCCACCAAACTAACAAGTGGGAGAAGCTTCTTCGACTGCAGTTGCTCCAACTTAGCTTGACCTGTCAGGCGACACACCTTAGCCTCACGGAGCGAGGACTTGATGGCGCCCTGGTGCCGGTGCATCTGCTCCACGTGGATCCTCCAGTCCTGCACAAATGACAACAAACGGGTCAATTAGGAGGACAACCGCTGACCTAATTAAAGAGCGAAGGCCGCCAAAATGACGTGCGACCGAAAAAGGCGCACCTTGTTGTCGGTCCTGATGGTGACTTTAAGGAGGGGGAGGACCCTTTCTACCTCCAGGTTCCACTCGGCCACATCCAGCGCCGAGCTCAGGATCTCGCCGGGTTTGCTTGGCGTCGCCTCCTGAAGAACGCAGGTGGGTCAGTTGAAAGCTCCTCAGCCGTGGTGTCGACCCACTCCCTGGCGTCAACGGCTCACTTGACGTGTGCTCTGCAGGGTCAGCGCCTCCAAGTCCACCAGGTTCTCCTCATCGTCCTCGTCCTCCTCCTGAAAAGACGCAGACATCAACACCGAGAGGCTCGCCCCGGCGAGGAGGATGAAGAGGAGGACGTACGGCGACGCGGTCCACATTATCGAGTACGGGTTCCGCGTGGTCGTCTATCAACGATTCTTCTTCAGTGCTTTCGGTGGGGTAGTTGGGCCTGAAATGAACCTCAGGCGGTCATGTTGCTTCAAGTCACGTCTGCCTTCTCTCTCTCTTTCTCTCTCTCGCACACACAGGCAGCAAACACGTGACGAAATGATTCATCCATTCATCCTTTGCTTCATGATAATCGACTTAATGAATGATGGACGAGCACTTTTGAAAGGAGAATCCCCGCCTCCTGAGTGCGTGTTCCGCCAGCATGTTCAAGACGAAGCACACATGCTCGCCCGAACCGGACTTCAGCTTGGACGGTGGGAAGTCCACCCTCACACCCTAGACGCACACAAAACGGACACAGTGAGGAAGACGTGGGCTCTCGGGCAGCCCGTCCGATATCCAAGCGGAAAACATTTACGAGCGCCCTGAGCTCGGCCAGGATGTTGGCTACGGTCGCGGCGGGCTCGTCATCCTCCCGAGGTTTGGTGAAGCTTCTGCCCGCGCTGTTGATGAGCCAGGCGGCCATGACGGTGAACACGTAAAACTGCTCGCCCGGGTTGGCCGCCAGGTAAGGGTTGGACACAAAGTAATGCCTGCAACATAGTATACGACGTTAAGGGAACCTTTGAGCTCCAGCCAGCCAACTATAACTCAGACCAGCTACTTGTTTGATTAAGGTACATAAGCATACAATTATACCTACACATCAAATTAATAAAGAAGATATTTTTTTCAATTTAAAAGAATGTGGTTGTCGTGTGACGTGCCTGGAGAGGGGCTTCATGTTGTGTTTTTCCAACAGGTCCTGGTCGCAGTTTAAGATTTTCAGCTTCTCCGCGAGCGCCTCCATGATCACGAAGTTTTGATGAGGAGCTCCCGGGACGCGTTCGTCCTCCTCCCATCCACGGCGACTGTCCTCCGCCATCTCGAGTATTTATCTGTGTTGTTAGCATAAACGAAGGCTAAGCCACCCAGGTTGTTTGCTGCCCGTTGCCTGACAACGAGCGGTCCAAGCTAATGTTAGCCGTGAGTGGTATTTATTTCTCACGTAAACGGTCAAAAGTGATCGCATGACAACACTAGCCGCGAATTAGCTGAGTTTCTCCAGGGAAACCCATACATCTACATAAAAAAAAAAAAGGAAAACAAAGAAAAGAGAAACCGGTAAACAACGTTAGTGTTCTCCTTTTCTTCCACGCAGTCTCCTTCGCGTACTACTAAATATGGTCGGCCATAGCGTTTACACGTTCTACCGCCACCTACTGGTATGGAGTGTGAAAGTTAAAATAATACATTAAAAACAAAGACGCGACTGCACAAAAACAGTTGTGGACCTGTGAACAGTGATGCGTCATGACAATTATTTATGTTGTTTGTAATATTTGAGAGACACTTTGTGAGAATATTGTTTATTATCCAAATAGTTCTCATGGAGCGTAACAAAAAAAAATAAAGAACATGTACAGCCAGCATCAGAAAAGATGAAGAGAATCATTGCACAAAGACATCAAAATACATGTACAGCAAAGAAGGCACAAGAAGGCGTGTGTGTGTGTGTGTCTCTCTCTCTTTGGATGGCCCGCTGACGTGTGGCAGAGTCTCTGGACTTTTAGGAAAGCTTGCAACCACAGCGACGCTCTCTCCAAAAGCAGATTTTAACCAACATTTTGGTCACAGTAGTTTGGATAGGCAGTTCATTTGAAGATAAAGATTCAGAACAAGGAGGAATGAAAATGTTGACAAGTTAGCACATCAGAAAGTGTGTGCTGCCACTTGTTGAAAAGGCGTTTGGGTTCTTTGTGGACCTACAAAGTTTGAGAAGTTCTGCTTTAAAATGACAACAGCTGCTAGGTAACACCACTAGCATGTCACCATGGAGCAGAAAGTGCTTTATTGACATTGCCACAGCAAGTTCAAATGGATGCAACTCATCGTTTGAAAAAAACCACAGTGGTTGTTTTTGTTGAGTTTTTTTTTCATCAGGCATTTGCGTGGTAAGTCAGACAATCAGAACACTCGATGACCACCTTGAAATGTTTAAGACGGGCTTATTTACATGTTTTTTTTTCTTTACATTCTTTTCAAAGTCTCTTAGACTAAGAGAACGCGCTTGAGTGCTTATCATAAAGTTCCAAAATGACGGTAAATAAAATATTTTCTCTAAAGCGAGGTCCAAGTTGCAAAAACTGATTGCGGTCCCCTATTGGTCCCCCTTCCAAATCTCATCCAGTCCCACTTATGAGTCATGTTTGGTCCAGCCAAGAAAGTTGAGCGCCAAGAGGACCACCCGCGCCGTTGGCAATGTGATTGGATAGGAGCGGTTCTCGGGGCTCACCGGACGCCGCAATGGCCGCCGAGCGACTGAGAGTTGCTGTAGCGCTTCTTCACCATCATGCCGACGTACGCCTTCATCAGCTTGGCGATGGCCATCACCTAGACAACAGCGAGGGTAAAGTCACTAAATGACAAGTTGTACTTGATTTTGTTGTTTGTTGATCGGTTAGTTGATGGCTGGGTTGGTTGCTTGGTGCTTTGGGCCATTAATAAGCACCGCTCGTGTCACCCGACGTGACAAACGGATCGTCCGCCACCCCCCCCCCCGCCTTACCGTTTGAGTCTCAAAGACGAGTTCTCGTCCATCCACGGCGATCTTGTAGGTGTTAGAGAGCGGTGCCCCAAAGGACAGGATGCGGTCGTAGGGGAAAACCTCCAGGGGGCGCGGTTCGCCCCGCTTGTACACAGAGACGGCTTCACGGCTCACGCCCAGCCACAGCTCCAGCGGGAAAGTGCCGTCACCGCACTGGCGGACAAAACATTCCAACACAGTCAAACCTTGCCGCTATGGTTGAACATTTAAAAGGTAGAACAACAAAAAAAAAAAACAATGTTCCAGTCACCTCCACGTTGAAGAGCGTGGATCCGTAGCCGGGCCAGTCGCGGACCAGCGCCATGTACTTGCGCATGGCCTGCTCCCGCGTGACGCCGCGCAGCTTGCTCCACTTGTCCAGCAGGCCGGTCCGGATGGCCTCTGCCTCCTCCCTCAGCCAGGCCTCTAGCCCGTTGTCGGCGTCCGAGCGGCGCCGGCCGAGCGAGCCGCCGCGCAGGCTGCGCCTCAGCGTTCCCTCCAGGAAGCTGGAACGCTTGCGCTCCGACGTCCCTGAGCGCTCGCCGCCCGGGGCAAAGCTCCGCGCTGAGTTCTGCACTCGGGTCCGCAGGCGAGCCATGGGGAACACCTGCGAGGTGTCAGGCACGTGGGCCCCGGGGCTTTGGTCCCCCAGAAGGTACTGAAGCCGCAACGCCGACAGGAACTGCAGAGTCTCCTCGGGGGCCGGATACTGACCGCGGATCACCGCTTCGTGAGCCTGCACGTACAAAGGTATCCTTCACCGCTTTTGCTACACCAAACAAACTTGGTGGTCCTCCTGATGTTGTTTTTGGCATTTGCCAATGCAAGCGCCGTGTACGCTCGCACTTGCAAATGATCATATTTTGCCAATTAAAATGGACGCTACGCCGCTGGTGTTGATACGGTCAATCAATCGATCAGTGTGGTGTACTAGTGGTCACCTGCTCAAACATGAAGGCAAACTCCACGCTGTCTTTGGGAACGTTGTCCACGTCCAGGAAGCAGTAGAGTTTGAAGTACAACTTCCAGTCTGCGCCTCGCTCATCTGGACTGAAGGACAATCTGCAGTGTCCACCCACACACGTTTTTATGACTGCTCAACGACAACAAAGCACAATCGCAGCGCTGACCTTTCAAACTTGGCGAGGACGTCGGCGACCACGGCACGGCTCTCGATGGCTTTCTCCACAGTGTCGTTATGCTCGAAGAGGGCAAACATGTTCCTGCTGTCCTCCATAGCCAGACCGCGCAGCAGCTTCTCCACCACCTTGCATGGACACATGTCACATACACACGCACGGTCATCTGCGATAGTTTCACAAGGTCCTTCTCGGGGACCTCGTTACCATGGGAACCACCCAATTCAATCAACGACTATTCTAGCTTCAATCCAGGTTACGGTTTTAGCTTGTAGGCGGTGACAATGAGGTGTTGACCACGGCACGGCGGCTCACCTCGCCGGCAGTGGTGTGCGAGTTGATGGTGATCTTGCAGCAACCTCCGCCGTGACAATGCACGGTGGTGCTCATGTCCCGTCGCGCCACCACGGCCCGAATCTCTTCCAGCGAGGGGACGTTCTCCCGCCCGCGCGTCTTCTTCAGCGCATCCAGCGCAAAAGCGGCGTAGCGCTCAATCTCTGTGCCGGGGAACGCCTCGCGAGTCCTGCGGGGCGGGGGACAAAGTAACAGACCAGAAATGGGGGCAAAATGTGACGCAGTAGAAAATAAGAAAAAAAAAGTGAATTTTGGAAAATTGAGTAGATAAGTGAAAGGTGCGGAAGAACCGAAGCTGAAGAACTGACGGCGGCACTACCTCTTGAGGTGCAGGCGGACGTAGGCGAGGACGCTCCTGCCGGGCAGGAAGGCGCAGGCGGCGCACGCCAGCGTCTTCCAGCGGGCAAGGTTGGCAGGGCCGTGGGGCCCGGGTGGGCGCGCCGTCTGCTTGACCAGCTGGCAGTAGAGCTCGTCGCGGAGGGCACGCGGCTCCCGGCACGCCCGCAGGAGCGCCCCGATGCCCGGCGCCGGGTCGGCTGCGCCCTCCAGTTGACGCAGGCGCGCAAAGGCCGCCAGCGCCTCCTCCTGTAGGGTGCTGCACATCCTTGGGCCTGAAGGAGCGAAAGCGGCAGGTGAGCGTAAAGCCTCCCGTCGCTGGACGGACGGACGGAAAGACGCACACACCAGAGGCCTGGTGCACGTCTCCGTAGGGCAGCGGTAGAAGCGGCGAGTGCAGCGGGTGCTGGCTGTAGCGCAGGATGGGGTTCCTCCTATAGATCTGCTCCACCACTTCAGGGTTGAGGCTATTCTCCTACGCACACGCAACCAAGCACACACTTTGTTTTCTTGCACGAGACAGGCGGGCGTTCTTCCGCCAGTCGGCTACCTTGATCTGCAGCATGAGCTGCTGCGTGGGCGTGTCGATGGGCGCCTTGGCGTCGATGACGTTCTGGACGGCCGCGGCCCAGCGGATGGCCTCGTTGAGGAGTTTGCAGTAGAGGCGGTACGAATGCTTGCGGCCGTGGACGACGACGTTCCAGTAGCCTGCAAGCGACAGACGTCAGAAGGGCGGCGGTGACAAACGGGGGAGGGGTGGGCTGGCTGGCGGCCCACCGGTATCCTTGAAGACTCTGTCGTCGGGCGGCACCACCGAGCACAAACTGTTGAGCACCAGCGTGCCCAACTTGAGGGCGCCGCGCTCTGAGCTCTTGTAGTAGTCCAGGGAGTTGTGGGTCAGCAGGAACCAGCGCTTCTTCAGCTTGAGTGAGGCTTTGCTGCCCACAGCCACGCCCACCACGCTGCTCTTCATCTCCTTGTGCAGCCAACCTGACACGCACAAAATGGTCAGACCACAACTTTTTGCCAGTCCGCAAGACTTTTTTTTTAACCTCGTATGATGAACTCCTGTCCGTCCACGCGGGCGTCACCCTTGGCGCGCTGCAGCAGCGTGATCCAGTGGTGCATCTCCTCGGGCGTGTCGGCGTTGCAATAGAGGACCCGGTTGGCTGTGATGATGACGAAGGAGTTGGGCCTGGGGGGTTGGGGGGGGGCGGGTGATGTGAGCGCCCGACTCTGGGAAACGGCACGCTAACGGCGTCCTCACCTCTCTGGATTGTCAGCCGCGCACGCTGAGTCAATGGTGCCCACGTCCAGAGTACCCTGAAGGACCGGAAGTGTTTGAAGACCATGGATCATGCTGCCGGACCACCACTTGAGGCTTTTGCCTGCCTCGCTCAACTCACCACGGCGTTCTGCGGGTTGGCCTGCTCGTCGTGCATCTCGCCGATTTCCTGCTCAGTGGAGCCGTGGACCTGACTCAGCACGCTGAACCACTGGCTGCAACAGGCGACGGCGTCAACACATCGGCGCCAATATCACGATAGTCAAGCGAGAACCCGAAGCCCCCTGACCTGGCGTCCTCGGCAGTCTCCGCCACCAAGTGGTACGTTCTCTCCGTCGTGATGATATCGATGCCGTTTTCCTTGTCGGCGTTGTCGATCACCTCTCTGCAACGACACCCGTTCGACTGTTAGCGACGAGTCACAAACGACAAAAGCAGCCATGGGGTTCCTCGGACTTGAGCAAACCTGCAGCTGCACCAAAGCCAAGAGCCACAGCTCGTCTCGGCTATTTTCCTGTGTACTCACTTGGCGGTGCGAATGTCCAACACCCCCTTGAGCTTGTCCTCGCCGTCGTTTTCAAAGTACATGAGCTTGCTGTGCCGGAGCACGAACCAGCGTCGCTTCCAGTTTCGGCGTGACAGCGTGGACGATCCTCCGCCTTTCTTGTGCAGCCAGCCTTGCTTCAGCGCCTCCTGCTTGGCGCGGAACCACAGGAAGGTCTCGTCCTTCAGCACGCACCAGCGCCGCTTCCACATGTTCATCAGGCCGCCTGCGGGGAACACCAGGGAAACCTGAGCCCACGTGCGTTCATTTCGAGACACGGACGTACCTTTGATGTGCAGGAAGCTGTGGAAGTAGGGCAGCGTGACGCAGCTGTAGACCGAGTCTCGGCGGTACGACAGCTCGTCGTCCGTGTCCAATCTGTCAAAGTCGTCCTCGCTGTCCTCAAACTGACATGTCGGAAAAACAAAAAGACAATCTTGAGAAAGAAGCCTCTTGGTGGGACGCGCATTTGTGAGCGTGCCGTACCGAGGACTGCGCTTCTTCCGAGCCGAAGCGGTACGCCCCGGAGCTGTTGTATGTTCCAGAGGAGCGACAGCCATCGGGCGACCACCGCTCATTGTTAGCGTTAGAGAGGGCTGCCATGCTGCCGCCGGACGCGACGGCGCTCTCGTCGTCCCGATCGTAATCCGAGTCCTCGTCCGGCGGGATGAGCTCGCACGCCGGCTCCAGTAGGAGCACGGCGGCGGGCGGCGGCGGGACCACGCCGTCGTTGGCGTACGGGTCCTCCTCGGAGGAGTCATCGCTGGTTCGGATGCCGCTGGTGCGCTGGCCGTCCGAGTGTCCGTGTTCACTGGGGTTGGGCGAGTCCTTAACCGCCTCGTCGTCCGCCTCGAAGCCTTCGTCCACATCCTCCTCCTCGCGGTCCGCCCGCCGCCACCCATCCTCCTTTTCCTGGTCGCCGTCCACGCCCAGCGAGCTCTCAATGTTCCTGACGCACTCGTCGATCTCGTCAAAGTTGAGCGAGCGAAGGAAGTGCTGTGCCGCCTCGCAGGCCTCATCCTCCAAGTGCTTGAGCTCCTGGTCGCGGAGCAGCTGGAGGCGGAGCAGCGATGCCTCCGTCAGGGACAGCTCCTGGCGTTCCTTCTTCATCTGCAGGGACTGGATCTCCCGCTCCAGCCGCAGGATCTCCTCCACCTGGGAGGCCTCCTGAGGACGGAGGGCTTTGTCATCTGCCTCCTCCGAAAATAGCCCCAATGTCTGAGAAGACTCGTCCAAGGCCTTCTTCCAAGTGTCGGGTGAGTGGTGTTTTTGGGCCAGCTGAGGCTCAACCGCCAGTTGTTCACGCCTCCTGAGTGCCTGAAGATTACCAACGAGAAAGATGTGGCAGATGACGTCAAAATGTCCATAACAAAGCATCTCAAACTCATTCTGCTACCTCTTGAGCGAGCTGTTCCTCCTCCAGCCGCTGTCTCTCTCTGCCAACACAAAACACAAAGCACGATCTGTCACGGCACTTTTGTGCTAATTGTTTGGATGAGCAACGCCGAGCAGCTGAGCGACCTTTCCTCTTGCTCCTCTTGCTCCCGCTTCCTCGCCTGACTCTCGTCCAGCATGCGTCTCACCAGGCGTCTGGCCATGTGACCTCGCAGGCGCGTCTGCAGCGTGAGCGCCGCCCAGCGCAGCAGCAGGAACTTCCTGCGCCAGTAGAAGGCGCGGTAGTTCTTCTGGATGAGCAGGACGCAGCCCACCAACCGACGGTACCGCTTCCTACGCGCAGCCGGACCCAAACGTCTCAAATGGGACGACAATGGGTTGCGCAGAATTTCATTCCACTTCCTGCCTACCTGACCACGTAGCCAGCCACGTGCGCACGGATGATCACAGCGGCTCGCAGCACCACCAGCTCACGCTGCTTCTCCAGACGGTGCTCCAGGCCTTCCCTGAGGAACACCTGAGTACAAAAACAACCATTCACGTCACAGCACACAAAAACAAGTCAACGCGGCTCACCTTGGTCTTGCCTATCTGCCAGTCGGTGGCACTGCTGTCGTAGCGCTGAAGCAGCTCAGCGCAGCGCCCCCTGGCGTCTGCCGCTGTCAGACCATCCCGCATCAGAACTTGGTATCTGAGGAAGGACACAAGTCAGTGGGCGGCGCCCTCGTGGGTGCCCCCGGAGACAACCCACCTGCAGCAGAACTCCTGGAAAGGTCGCCGCACGGGAAAGCCGGCACGTCGGATCTTCACCGTCTCCAGCATGCCCGAATACCTCAGCTGGTTGAGAACCACCGCTGGGTCAAAGTGCTCAGGCATCTGTCAAACCAGGCAGATTATTTGTAGCATTTGTTTCGACACAATTCTCAACAGAAATCATTCCAACTTGGAAATATTCACCCAAAACGACCTGTCAGCTGCTTCAGCAGTTTGCTTTGCTGACTCTTTTGGAAAATGGCCAAAATGCCTTTAGGATTGGCATGCAATGGCCAAAAGTTGAAAGTGGAGCCACACAAGACAACATTTCTGCTCGCTTGCTATCGTTTGAATTGATGGCGTTCAAACGTGCGTCACGTCACATTCCGTGGTGGCATGGAGAAGAGAGGGCGCCACTTTGGTGTGCTCTCCCGTCAGGCTCAGTGGGCGCAGGAGGGTGCCGGGGGTCTCCCGATGAGAGACGGCTTTGATTAGGACAGAACTACCCCTTCAATGTCAGCCTTTAAGAAGCACGGGCTCATTAGCGCAATGCTCATTTGCATACGACATCTGCACAAAGGCGGGCGCTGTCCCTCACGTCTTCCTTGGTCTTACCCGAGACACTTGGAAAAGCACTTTGAACAGGGATTGCTCACAAAAAGCGCCATTGTCACAAAAATCAGCCCCCCTCTCCAAAATTCTGGCATCATTCATTCTTTTTAATAATGATGTAAATTCATGAGAAACAAAATCATGGCCACAAGACTGAATCTGATTTTAATATTTGATTGACTGTGAAATGGAGTCAATCACACAACTTGTTGCTGCTCCTATTAAATTGACATGCCCTTGTCTATAAGCAAAGTAGGGTCGCTTTTTTTCAAGATGGTGCATCTTAAGTTGGAGAAAGAACCCCAAAGCAGCACAAGATAAAAACAACTGCAGCCTTTTAAAACCAACTGTGAAATGAAACGGTATTGACATCTCATCAAGAACCACATTAAGTCAGCAAATCATTTTAGTTCCCAAAAAGTTGACAGATGACCCGACAATCACATTCTGTAACAACTGTTGTTAGAATTGATAGCAACAATTTGCCCCAGACTCAAGTACCGTGTAAACGTAGCCGCACGACGCCAAGTTAGCAGCGACTGAGAAACCATTTGCAGTCTCGTGTGTCATTGCTGGCTTCAAGAAAAACACGGACATGCAAGAGCGACGTTCAAAGTGCACACGCGCGCATACACACGTCTAAGGCACGCACGCACGCGGCATCCCGCCTCACCCTGCATCCTGGAGCGCCGGCCGGCCACAAAAACTTCCCAAGGGAGACGCACGACTCGGCCTGGTCGCGGCTTGCTGGCTCAAGCTAACAAAGGCTTTGAAACGCTCCTTCTGTGTGGATATGGGAGGGCCGTGGTTGCCGAGGCGACCTGTCTCCCGCCGAGGCTCGTTTGCGCCAGGCGCTTGTCGGGCTTGACGTGTGTGTGTGCGCGTGCATTCAAAGCGGCCCGGGGGAGGGGAGGGGCAAGGGCTAGCGTGCGCTCAACACAAAACCATTCATCTGACTTGAAGGCCCTGTTCTTGGAAACAAGACATCTGTCCGTACATTTTGATGTAACTTCCCCCCGCGACAACCAATGCCTTGGGTACTCTGGTCAGCTCGCGTGACGGCTTTAACTGAGATCAACAAATAAGTGTGCCAAGGGTGTGATAGTGAGCAAGATGCCAAGTCAGCAGGACAACAGAGCGGCCCGGTGAGTCGTCACGGCAACTAAGCCTAAGGTCTGGCGTACGTGTGTGCCCACTCACCTTGTGCGTGTTTGGTTTGATGCAACGGATGAAGAACGGGTCGGAGGCGCTGAGCGTTGCCATCAAGGAGTGCAGTGAGTCCTGAAACGCAAAACACACAGGCAGGCTCGTGTTAAATGACTTCACAAAGTGCTCCTGAGCCTTTTGTTAGAGACTCAAAGTGAAAAACTAAATGGGTGGGCTTCCCCTCAACAGCATCAAATCAAAGAGAACGTCGCCACCTTGTGGCCGCCGGTGCGATTACACCCCAAAAAAAAGGGCAAGGGAGGGACCGGACCTTGAAGTGCGAGCTGACGGTGGGTCGGCGGTGCTTGCAGCTGCTCTTCAGCGTGTCCCGCTTGTTGCGACTCAGTACGTGCTCAAAAAGGTCGTAGACAAAATCCAACCTGAGCCAAGAAGAAGATCGAAACTTTATTGATCCCCGGGGGGAAAATCAGACGACGACATTTCACATAACATTTCACACTCGAAGGCAACATTGGTGAGGAAGAGAAGGCCGGCGCGGCGGAGCCCACCTGCTGTCACGCAGCAAGTGGAGGACGTCATCTCGGAAGGTGTCTCTGTTCTTCTCCAGCGTGCCCCTCACGTCGTACACCACCTGCGGCAGCGGCGCTCATCAGCGCCTGGGCTCGACACGAGCGCATCGGCGCCAGCTCACCTCTCCGGCGTAATGGCGAACTCCAAAGTAGTGAACGGCCACGCGAGGCTTCACGTAAAAGGCATTTTTCTGGAAGGCAAAGCACATGCACGGCAAACTCTTTGAGGAAGCCCAACTTGTGGCACAGGTGAGCACGTTGGGCGGCGCCTTTGTACCGAGTGCTGACTGTGCAGTTTCTCCAGCAGCGTGTCGTCCGTGGCTTTGGGGAAGTGACTCTCCTCGTTGATCAGAGCCAGGAGGCCCAGTTTCTGCGTGAAGCACACACGTCAGTCCGACACGGTCCGGCCTCCAGAACCAGAAGCGCTGCCTCACCTTCTCAATCAAGTCCAAACATTCGCTGTTGTCTGTCCAGTCGATGTTGGCCCACAGCAGTCCTTCCCTGCGGAAGGTCGAGGCGTCATCCACACTTGGATTTCATTTCAATTTGACTTTGTTCAATTTTCAAACTCGCGGCCTCAGAGTCTTCCAAAAACCGAGATGTCCTTTCTGTTAGTTTTCATTTTGGTGACTTTTTGTTGGCCTTACTTGTTGTACTCGAGTTGCTCCAGGGAGAAAATGTGCTTGTTGAAATATTCCTGCAGCTTCTCGTTGGCGTAGTTGATGTTGAACTGCTCAAAGTGGTTGACCTGAAACGGAAGGCGCGTCAACAACAATGTCCACGACGTTCCTCAATGCTCTGCAAACTCAGAGGGGTGGAACAAAAGCACAGAGCGAGGGCCTCCTCGTTTCCGGGTCGTCCGTTTCCCGTACCTCAAAGTTTTCAAACCCAAAGATGTCAAGGATGCTGATGGACTTGAAGTCGTCTTTCCCTCGGATGCGATCGTTGAGTTTGCGGACGATCCAGTTGAAGCATTGCGAATAAAGTGCCATGGCCATGGAGTCTCGTGAGTCCACTGCCTGCGCCAAAACAAAAAAAAGAAGAAGAACAAGGCTACACCGTTCAAGCCAGTCATCGAGTCACCGTGTGGCAGGGAGCCAACAAAAACGGTTTACAGCTGACGGAATCAAAGACGAAGGCTCCGGTTGGCGCGCTGACCTGCTCCACGGTGAGCGGGGTGGAGATCTCCTCCCCCCGGAGGATCATGGATCTGTGTGTGAGAACCTCGGCCAGCTGATCCGGGTTCAGGCCCAGGAGCTCCGCCGTCCGACTCAGGGCTGCCGATCAAACGTGAACGGCCAGTCGTGGCTTTGCGAGCGGGAGGGGGAGGGGAGGGGGGGGGTCGGCACCCACCGGACTTGGAGGCGATCTGGGCCCCTCCGGCCGTTACAAAGTGGATGTTGCCGGCGTGTAGGATCCCTGCCAGGAGTCGCAGGATCTCGCAGATGTTGTCCTCGGTGAAGTGCATGGTCCGCATGGCGTTCTGACAAAGACACAAGCGCAAAGCAGGGGAGGTGGGAATCAACAGTGTTCCACTTTGAGTCATGTGAACGAAATGAATTTTTCAATCATCCGAGGGGTGGCGCCGAGTAACTCACCAGAACCTCTTGAAAAGTGCCTCTGTCGTCGGCGCCGTTGTCTGGGGGGCCGCCTGAGTGGGTCAAGTAGTGATACGCGCAAGACGGGCTGAGATCCAAACGCTCTGCAAGCAACACAAACGGAACTTGACTCGATTCCACCAACGAGCAATGCGGGCGCGAGTTGACTGACCCATTTGCTGGTGGTCGGCGCCTGCGAGCAGAGCATAGAAGATGTGATAGTTCCTCTCGCCCACGTTCTGTCGGACTACCCGGTTCTGCGGCAGAGAACAGAAGAGCGTCACGCTCTATCCCGATTAGCTTGACAAAAAAAAAATGACTTGGCTTGAACAGAGCAAAGAAGTGTCACCTTCTCCAGGAGGTCTGGTTCAAAAGGAGTTTGAGTCAAGGTTCACAAAAAGTCAGCCGACGTCCAAATAAAACTGACAAGCATTAGTTTAAACTAAATTGGAGAATCGTTCGGTTAGCATTAGCAACGATTAGATTTAGCTTCCTGTTCTGCGAGCGAAGAATGAGGATACAATCGACGATGCGTCCTCCCTGGATGCTTCCCTTTTGGTTGAAATGCAGCTGGACGAACTTCCCGAAGCGGCTGGAGTTGTTGTTGTAGAGCGTCCGCGCGTTGCCGAAGGCCTCCATGATGGGCCTGCCGGCGACACAAAGGTCACACTTGTACTCAGTTCACGTCATCAAGGAAACAAATAATCTCCAAAATAATTGTAAGAGTCACCCGCTCTCCAGCAGCGCCTCCTCCACACGCGAACTCCTCTCCTTGGACGACACCTCCAGGGAATGCTGGCTCATGGCTGACAAGAACTTGAGAATCAGTTTGGTGCTTTCAGTCTTCCCAGCGCCACTCTCGCCACTAAAGGAGAACAAACACCAAGCACGCCAAATTGTTGCACACGTCCGTGACAATTTCCGTTTCCCTCTTGGCATCCATCCATATCTGTCTGGATTTAGAGCAGAACAAAAAGTCAACGACGCAGTATTCTTTTGTCCACTAGGTGGAGACAAAGACCGTTGAACAGTAAAGTCAAATGAGATCAATTCTTAAAAAAATTCAAGTCAAAAGCAAAGCAAACCACTCTCAAATAAAACCACAACAAAGTAAACCAGATGAAACAAAACATGTTGAAAAGTGAATTCAAACAAAATGAGTAAACTCGAATAAACTCAAGTCAACTCAAAGTGAACGACACCAAATTCAAAAACAAAAGTTAACAAAAATGAAACCCCCTCCAAAATCAATTCAACTTAGCAACTGCGCCACCTAAAAAGAAAAACCAACTGAAAAGTAGGGAAAAAAAATACTGCCTGGGGGGCTGAAAGTAAAAGGTCAGCGCACAAGGCGCACGCGTAGTGTGATGCTGCGTTTGCTCAGCCTAGCCCAGTCGCCGCGGAAACCAAACGCTCAATGACATTTCGACCACAAAAGCAACACGAAACGTTTTCAGGTTCCGTGCGCATGACGTCAAGTTAACAAGAATGAGCGAAGCTGATTTGCACACGGAGACGGACGGTGGCCTTCTTTTGGAGGCCACCAAAGGATGCCGCAAGATGAGCAATCTTGATAAAACGTCGGTCCCCACCTGATGAGCACGCACTGGCTGCGTTGCCTCCGCCACAGCGCGCGGTAACACTCATTGGCCACGGCGAAGATGTGTGGCGGCATCTGGCCCAGATGATGACGGGCGTACAGCTCCACCGCGCTGCGCTCGTACAAGCCGGCCAGCGGCTGGTACGGATTCACCGCCGCCAGGATCGACCCGATGTACGTCTGCCGGATGACACACAGGCAACACTTTGTTTTTCAAAATTGTGTCAGGATAAAAAGACATCTTATTATCAGAACCCAGTTGAAATGTCATTTTGTCCCTTTATTGAAAAAGAAATGGGACTTTAAAACCGAATGTTCCGGAATGTTTTGCTTGCTGTTGCGAAAAAAAAAAAAAAAAACCTCCTCGGGGCACAAAAACAGGCAAGCTCTCTACTTAAGTTGAAGAATTGCAACCATTTGGACTCAATTAGTTCCCGCCAGGCCTCCTCCCCCTTCGCCCGGCAACAATTTCCACGACGATGCCCCGGCCGCGAGCTAATTGGCTGTGACTTTCATCACGAGTCGCTCCCCCCTTCGTTGGTTAAGGCTATTAAACGCGGCCCCTCGTCTTCTCCAACGACTTTCGCCATGCTAGCCCCGTGGTGACCATCTGCACGTGCCCCGACTGGGTGCACGTTTGCCTGCTTTGTGATGTTTTCACCGATTCACGACCACGGTCCATTGGGCGCCGTTGAACTGGACTGCCCTTACACCGACCGGTCGATGGACCCTGTGGAGGCTATTTTGTGTGTTTTGGGGTGCTTTCTTGTATTGAGGGGTGCTGGTTGGCCGCTGTTACTTTTTTTCCTTTGTCTTTTAGCTTTTATGGCTTTTATCTTGTGCACTTTCTGACTTTCTTTGTGGCGCCGTTGTGTGGCAGCCTTATGAGAGCCTATTGAGTTGCGCTCATGCCATCTGTGTGTCTTGTGGTATGGATAGTGCTGGGGCCTGAATTTCCCCACCCCTGGGGATCAATAAATATTCAATCAATCAATCAATGACGATGGCGAGCGGCGGCGTTCCGCAATCAGTAGTTTGCATAACGGCTCGGCGTCATGAAAACGATGACACGAGCCGCAACATTGCAACGTTCAAATTTAGCATTAGCTACAACCTGTTAGCCCCACGCTAAGCAGAATTTCGAGCCATTCCAATTCTTTGCAGCTCAGTTCAGTCTGAGCCCAAATTTGCCAAAAGCGAGACGAGCAACCGTGCGAGCAAAACGAGGAGCAGATGTGAAAGAATTTGGAGTTATGGACAAAGCGACGCTGGCTTGAGTGACGGCAGGAAATGTAGGCGGGCCGCCGCCAACTGGTGGCACTCGCTCAGCTCGTGTGTTAGCTGCACTGTTATTAGATTTTGGAACATTCACACGCCATCCCCCACCCCTCCCCCATCTTAAAAATCTCCTGGCGTGCATGTGAAAACAAACATTTGTCTTTTGCTTTTACTGCTCATTTGAACCTTTTTTTTTTTTACGTACAACGAGATTTCTTTGGTTGGAAACAAAAGCAACTTTTTCTGTGCGGATGTCCTGGTTCTTTTGCTTTCCTAAGATGTCAACCAAAAAGATGAGGGATCTTCTGGAAGGACGCCAGCAGGATCCTGACTGACAGAAAAGGGGCCTGGGGGTCAACTGGTGTGTTGGCGTTTGTGTGCGCGTTGTGCGATTGGAGCCAGCTGCGCACTGGGGGGAGGGCTCACATGAGGATTCCAGTCATTCCAGTTCACACGTATTCTGGAATCCACATTCCCAGTTCAGGGGAGGTTCTGATGAAGACATCTTGAGCCTTCATGACACGTTCAAAAGGGGAAAGAAAGGCGTCCGACCAGCAAACTCACGTAGATGCGCTTTTGGCGGTATCGCAGGAACAAGTTGTGCATGATGGCGCCGTCGTGCAGATCCTCCAGCATCGCCATGTCCTCCACGCCCTCGTCGCCACCCTCGCCGTCGGGCGCGGGCTGAAGCTCATCGCATGTTGGCGCATTGCGCTTGTACGCCTGAAACGCGAGAAATTCAAAGTCACATTTCAGATGAGCTCGGTTGTTTTATCTTGGCGTGCGCATTCCGAGACGTCGGCTCATTCTCGTCGCGACATCGAGCTTGGCCTTGCCGTGTCCGAGTCAACAAAGGTTTGAGAGGAGAAGGCCAAGAAGAACACACACTTTTTGTCGAGGCGAATGTGGTGGGCACAAAACAAAGTAGCATGTTTCTTGACATACGTATGGTAGCCCCTCCTACAAAGAACCCAGACAACAGCCATGACTTAAATTGGCACCAAAGCACTAATTTGGTCCAAATCCAACCCACATGGTTGCCCCAAGATGGTACCAAAGCACTATTTTTGTCTTGACAGGTCACATCAGTTGTCTCACACACACACACAGCTGGATGAGCCAGTGTGACTAAAGAGTTTTTGGTGACTCGGTCTTGAAGAAAGAGCCCAGTGTCCCGGGAGGCCACCACTGATATGCGCAACTCGCACATTGCTCACATTCCCGTTCGAGTGTTCCTCCAGGGCCAAACTTTTAGTATGGCAGACACAAAAATGGTCAAATAACATCAGCCTGTAAGGAAACGATGCGACCAAAAGATTTGAAGGAAATGTCAAAAGCACAACAGCTACTTGGACACACAAAAACAGAAGGGGAGGGATCGGCAGGGGTGGGCCTCCAGGGGTCTCGCCCTTCCCGTGGCACACTTTCCACTTGTCCTCCTTCATTGTCTGCAGCGTGTGTCTCCCCCTCCTCCCCCAGCAGCGACACACTTTCTTCCCTCTTAAAGTCACGCCTGCAAACTCACAACATGCAGTGTGTATAATCAGCATTGGCAAGCTAAAGTTGGCAAAAGTTTGCCCAAGTTGTGTGTCAGCACTTTTATCAGCCGGGAAAATTCACATTGTTTGAACTCTCCACACTGCTGGAATAACCGATCATAACAAGTAAACACACACGCACGCTGACACACTCGAGCGTGACCGATGATTAAACATGGCCGTAAAACGTTAATCATTAAACTGAGCCATGTTACTACGACAGGTCGTCTTACGTCTTCCGAGATGGCGGCAGAGACTGCTCAGGAGTGCGGACATCAAAAATAAAATAATTTTGCCAAAAAAGAAGGGAGGGGTATTTGCAGCAGCCTTCCAGCCCAGCCCAAAATCAAGTGGGAAGTTTTTCTCAGACAACAAACGACAAGTGGGTGATAAAACGCTTCCTGTTGGCGGCGGCGACGCAGGCCAACAAAAGTGCCCTTGTGAGCGGGAAGCCCAGAAGCGGGAGAAGGGCCCAGCTGCTTGTCACGCTGTCGCACCAGCAAAATAACCAAAAGCAAAAATCCCACTCTTGCAAAAAACCCCAAAAAAACCCTCGAGATCCAGAAGACAGTCTGAGTCAACGATAGAAAATGTCTCCCAAGATGCTTGTGTTTTGTTTTCTTAGATACTTGTATTAACTGGTCCGCCACATTCATAATTAATCAGGGTCAGATCTTAAGAATCTAAACAGCTGCTGTGTAAGTCAATTATTAACAAAGCAGGGTTCAAAGTTCAGCTCGTTGATCAGGGACCATCACGCCGTTGCCAAGGTGACACGAGGGCAACCGATTTAACAGGAGCCTTGCAGGCATCGTGAAGGGCGACACTTTCCCAAGCCGCCCTGCTGAGCGTTGTGCGTGCGTGTAGTTGTGTGTCTCTAAGTGCGTGCACGTGCGTATGCATGTTTGAATATACATGTGTGAGTCAAGCCTGCAGGCCCGCGTTGTCTTTGGCCGCTTGTTGAAAGCTAAGCTCACACGAGGAAGAAGCTGTCCTCATCCCGTTTCATGCCCACCGTGTGAAAATACAAAGGCAGGAAGTCGCCAAGTTGGACGACCAACAGACAAATCCCGCGCAGTCAAGGAAAGTCGACGGCATCAAAAGAACGTTTGGAGTTAAATGGACTTTTCCGGCCCACTTCCCCGCTGTGTCTCGCAGTATTTTTAGCCCAAAGGCAGTCGAGGTGAACCCCGGACCGTCGTCGGCCATCTGAACTCAGAAGCGTGCTAGCGTAAAGCTAAGCGACGCAAACCCGAAGCGGCTCGAAAAATGTCAGAGCCAACTCCGGGCCCCCGAGCCCCGACCTCATCCTGCCCAAAAGGGTTTGATTGTTTTTAAAGCCCTATGATGCTTACAGAGCAACTTCCTTGTTGTCCTTTTATTCCAACATGCAAACATCAACACCCAACACAACGTTTTGTTTGCACAATGGAATGTGGAGTGTTGCGTCTGGGGGGGCCAGGGTGAGTGAGCTGTGTAGTCGGAAAGAGGATCATCAGCCTTCCTGGAATGTTCACTTTTTCACTGGGGCTCAACCAGATTTGTTTTGTGTCAAACTGCTGCTAGCCTGACTTAGCATCAGCTGCGACAAGCACAACCGTTTGAGCAAAAACAGACTTGACCTCCGTGTCATGAGACATTTAGCAAACAAAACACTCATCCCCAGCACGTTCCTTTGACACAGATAGCTTAGCATCCATCAGCAGCTACGTGTTAATTAACGGAATGTTGCTTTTACAACTGTTAGCTTAGTCGATAGCTGGGTGCGGGCTTTAGCGCAGGGGATGTCGTTAATATTCTATTTGGCCTTATGAAGCATTGTGTTGGTTTTGTTCTTTAAACAAGGTGATGTGAATTTGTAAAAAAAAAAATCATTAAAGAGGGGTTCTTCAAGAGATGTAGAAAGCCCCGACGAACACGGCAGCGCCGGCCCGACTGTGAGCGAAGCAGACTATGCTAGGCGAACAAGATTTTAAACCAACAACTGACCTACTTTCTTTGCCTCACTTTTAACTCTGTTTACACAAGTGTGCGCGTGCGGGTTGCGGCCCGGCAGTTGGGCCAGTTCCACCATGTGCCGTCCAGCTGCGCACCTTGGACTTTTTGGAAGAAGAAAATCCGAAACTCTGTCCACAAGATCGCCCCACGTGCACGCTCACACACGCACGCCATACGTAACTTTGGCAGCTAATTAGCTCTAATGGAGATTTGTTTACTTTGCTTTGGGCTCGGCTGCTGTTTTGTCTCGTCTTCCAGGAAGTGGCTATTGGGCTAGTGTCCAATCTGATCAGTCGCTCGCACCACCCCCACGACCTCTGGAAACGGGTGCACACACACTTCAGCAACACATGCACACAACAGCACTCACATCTACTTGCATAACCGCTTGCAAAACCAACACACTCACACGAAGTCACGCACAACATGACACTAAACTTTGAGCAGTCTGGTTTTGTGCTTGAGAGTTTGTCGCCTCGTTACATTTGCTGATGAGCTCATCGCACTACCTTCAGATGGAGTTCAATGTTGGGCAAATTCCCAAAGAAAGAAAGAAAAATAAACGTGGCAGTCGCCAGCGACAACGGGCCGGCGTCGTTTTGCCGCAGCGGTTCCCGAGGGGAGGCCTCGGCCTAGGAAAGCCTTCTCGCTTCGCTGAACAAAACCAAACTTCCACTTGGAGCAGCAAAATTGGGAGGAGACAGGAAGTGGTTGACGTCGTCTGATTGGTGCGCTGGTGCGGCGACTAAGGAGTTGTAAACATTGGCCTCAGCTGAGATTTTTTTATTTCTGAAGCAAGACATACAAGCTTATAAACTTGAGCGCTTATTTGTCTCAAATGTTCCGCTTTTGTGCTTGACTCTTGCTTTTCTCGGTTTAGTCCGGTTCTGAAGGCCGTACAATACTTGGAATTTGGTTCCAAAAGCTGTCTCAAAAACCATGAGTTAGCTCTGGAATGAAAAATGGTGCTCAAAGTGCTTGCGTGAAGTCTGCTTTTCTTCTCTGCCTGGCCTCTTTGTTTCCACGCCGATTAGTGAAGCAGGCGGCGGATATTTGAGACCGCAGTCAAGCATTACCCTCCCAACATTTTTTTCCTCCTCTCGCTCTCGAGGGAAGCAAGACCAACGTTTGTCTCGTCACAGTCACGTGAGATTAGAAGACCCGGAGAGCAGGAAGAGGCAAAACTTTCAAAGTTTTGCTGACTGGAACCGTTCGTTACACCTAAGGACAAAAACCGGTTGGACGACTTTGTCAAAATCGTGGCGTACAAAACAAATATTGAACAACAAGCTCAGGGCCGCTATTGACACAACACAAGACTGCTCCACTCATGAGAACAGCTCGTCTTCTCAAGCGCTCGTCTGGATCTTAACCTTCTTCTTCGAAGCTCCATTCGAACCCTAACAATGAAGTTAATTGGAAATAAAAAAATGGGGTCACGGCGAGGAATCAGTTAGTTTGGGCAGACCTTCAGATTTTATTGGTCCCTTTCAACGGCTACTAACAAACCACCTGGGTGCGTTCGATGTAAAAAAATATATATATTTCTAATATTTCCAAATGATCTAATATACAGCTGTAATTGCAATAACATAAAAGCATTTTTTCTTTTTTTGTTTCCTTCAAAGTACAACATACAATTTCCTCCATTTTCTTCTCAGCGAGAGTAAGAGCAGGAAAACAATCTCACCGGGCCATGTGAAAGCCATACACACTCAAAGTTTGAGAGGCTCCAGTGGACCGTGACCTGACCTGACTAACTTGGCTATTAGTCAAGTGACAAGTACACAGCGTTTATGAGCTCTAAGATGGATTTGCCTTTTGTCTGACTCTACCCTGACATGGACAGGGGACCCAGTCAATCCCTGGTTTGGCTTTGTGTGCCCTGACGCGGACTGGCGACCAGTCCAGGGTGCTGCACAAAGTCGCGGGCGTGAAATGGCAAGGAAACTTAAGACACCAGACGCTGCTGTTGGTTGGTTACCTCTTGGAAGAAGTGCTCCATGTCTGTCTCCCGCTGCTGTCTTGATCCCGGGACACAGGTCGCGCGCTCAGTCCCGCTCCCGCGCGGCCCCACTCATTCTACGTCGCTCCAATGCACGTGCAAAAAGAATGCGGTTTCAAAGGGGACAATTTAATCCTTCTCGCAATTTTTGCCGTCCTTCTGTCCTGTGCGCCCTCCCATCGACCGCGCGCGTCCTCTGGCCACGGTGCATGCGTCCCCGCGGCAGTCCAGGCATCAGCACGCAAGTCGCCCCGACGCCGATCCGAAGTTCGCAAAGTTGGCACTTTTTACTCTGTGCCGAACCGACGGACAATGAGAATCAAGTCCCGCCCCCGCTCCTCCTCCTCGTCTTGTCGCGGCCACGCGCCCCTCGGACGCCTCCTGCTGTCAAAATGAGGCGCCCGTGCACGTTTAAGTTTTAAACTGCTGCCTTTCGGTGCCAAAGTTAACTTCTTTTTTAATGTTTGTTAGTATTGTACATAAAAGTCAAATCAAAACTATGTTGATAAAAATGCAAAGACACAAATAAAATGAACATAATGGCAGCATCAAGAGTTTAACTTTTTTTTTTTTTGTACGGTGATCTCTAACCAATTTGTTCGTCCATCCATCCAATTACCCCCAATGAAAGCAAAACAGGAAGCGATAGACAAACATTTCCTGTTTGGCCTTCTAACGATGGAAGATAACAACCACGACAGTCAAGCGCGCGACTCAGTTCAGTTCGCTTGAGTCCCACCTGCTGGAATGTCGGACGGAGGTGGGCCGCCCGAGTCGGGCTCCATTTTAGGACTTCCAGAACCCGACATTCAACCTCTGAGAAGACAATATAGGGAGTGACAATACAACAACTAGTTTACGACTCGTGCAAAAATTATGTGACGATGAACATTTCAGTTCAACTGAACTGCTTGTGTCATATCAAAATTGTTGACTAGTAGGGGCATTACGGTTTCTTGGCCACCTAAAAGCTTTTGGATGGAATTCCAATCGTGGCACTTGCGAGGTTCAACCACAGGTTGACCTTTTTGGCCGGAGAGAGCGAGAGAAAAAAAACAAGACGTTTTGTCTCTGCTACCATCTAGCGGTCACAGTAAAACATCACAACCTTTTATTCTTTATGATTTCCGTGCGTGTGTGGAGCAAACGACAGGGAGCGCTAGTGCAACAGAAATCTGGCGACAGTATGCCATTTTTTTATACTTCCAATAAAGAAACTTATCGTTCCTGTTTCACCAGTGAAAGCACTTCATAGTTAAGGGGCCATTTTGCATTAAAATAAAGACATATGCAGATATTACCGAGCCTAATAAAAGGAGACATTCGAAAGGAAATTATTAAATTATTATTATTGATGAGAAAATTAAAACGTTATACTATATTCCTTATTTTTTACAAAATTATTAGTTTACAAGGTGAAATTTATCACGTTATGGCATAACAATGAGTATTTTCCGTGTGGCGTCAATAAGATTATGTGGGATACTCCAAAATTATTACAAGTAATCATAAATTGTGATTCTGTCGTTTATTTTCTCTCGGATTCAATTCAACAGATGCACGTCTGCGGCGCGCGCAGGCAAGGGTGCGTGCGTGTGCGCGGGCTCGCGCACGCGCAGCCTCGCAGAGCTTCGCCGAGCCGAGCGCGGAGCGCGTCACGCACAAGCACGCACGCAGCAGACTAAGGAGCAGCCAAGAGCCCCGCGCACAAGTTCCGCCTACAAGGTAACGCCCGCTTTCTTCGTTCCACTCCAAAATGTTCATTCTTATTATTTTCGTCAGCATTAAAGCTGTCTTCTTTTGCGCGTTTTCACATTTGTCTTTTCTGGGCATGCGCTGCGCGGCACACAAAAGATGCGTGGCCGAAACGCACGGCGGCGTGCGTTGACGTCAGAAATGGTGGCTTCATGGCATTATATTTTAATAATACATCACGCATTAGGCGCTTGCTATTTCTTTCTATGTCTGTTTTATTCTCTTTTCGTTTTTCCCCTTTCCCGGAGACGAGGGAACGCGTAAAAAGGGGCGTGTGCCGCGTGCTGGTGGAGTGGCGGGCACGCGCTTGTGGGAGGAATATGTTGCATCTATATGTTGCATCTATGTTGCATATATATGTATATATATATATAAATTATTATATATATATATATATATATATATATATATATATATATATATATAATATAAATTATGTATATATAAACGAACTAAAAAATAATTAAATACAATCATTAATATTGACATCCTCGTGCATCTTTGCCGTATTCGATGTCGTTTAGTCAGTGGGAGCGACGCGCACAAGCCAACTTTATGGTGGCTGTATAGCGGTCCTTTGTTTGCGGCGGCGCGCATGCGCAGTGCGCGCAGGGTGTGGATGGGAGCGATGCCACCTTCCCGAGCGGAGGCGGGGTGGGGGCATTTGTTACTCCAGACACACGCACGCACACAAACACGCACACAAACGCACACACAAATGCACACGCACACACGCACACGCACACACACACACAGCTCCTTTTGTAAAGATGTGATTGTTCTTGTGTGCAGGATTTTCATTGGTGTGTCTGTCTGTCAATCAACATTCGCTATAAATTAAAAACCATATCGTTCAATAATTGGCACATTTTCGCCTAAGCACTTTTTAACATTGTGGTGCCTTGGTCAAATTTGCGTGTGTTTGGGGGTAGGGGGCGGAAATTTGAGAGCCACCAGCGTTCGATGGCGCCAGCACACAACACCCATTGATCCATTCCGATTAATTAAATAAAGATAAATGTTTTTCTATTTGTTTGTTCTCTGAACTCAACTGGTCTCTCATGGCGCCGCCATATCTTTTGTGTCAAACTCAAAATGGCTGCCACGTGCCGGCACTGCTCTCTCTGGTGTGCATTGGCGCTAAAGACAGCTTGCACCAGCCACACTGTCCGCAAAGGAGCTCCGAGGACATTTTGCCACATTAGTGCTGGCCCACTTGTTTCATTGTTGCCAAGTGTCTATCGACTTGCCTGCTTGCCGGCTTGCTTGTCGGCTTGTGTGCGTAAAAAAATGCCATCAACAGACGCGGCGGCGGCCATCTTAAGCATCAGGTGGCGCGATACCAATGGAAGCGATCACACGTGTCTCTGAGTTGTCACAGGCCTCGGCTGGATCTGAAGCAAAATACGCCGCTCGCTTGGAAGAAACTTGTGGCCACGGCTGGTGAGAAGGCAAACGCAAGACAAAGAAGAGTCATTGGTGCTACAGCGCCCCCTGTGGCTGCGAGCGCCATCTGTTGTGTCTTTGTTGAAAACCGCAAGTGACGGGCGTGATGATGATTGGAAAATGATTGTGAACGATTAAACAAAAGGGAACAATAGAAATTGTTTTGTTAGCCTGCAGGGCAGGCAGCTTTGTTTGTCAGTTGGGCTTTTTTTGGGGGGGCAGATTCTCCACCTGGCGGTTTCAATATGGCTGCCAAAAGAGGAGCCAGTTTACAAAAGCTTTGTAGTTTAGTTTTCCAAAGTTTGAAAGAAATAATCAATTGTACTCTCATCTTGAATGTCAGTTGAGAGATTTGTGTGAAGCTCAGCGATGAAGACTGAGCGAGCGACTGAGTTGCATCACGGTGACAAAGCGAAATAGTTCATTCAGGTCAAAATTCAAGTAGAACGTGTCCGCAGGCTTGCCGACAGCCACTTTAGAGTGCCTCGTTGTCAGCCGTGAGTGTGCGCGTCACAGAGAAAATGAAAGTGAGAAAAAAGCTGGCTAGCATGTGGGCACTTTTGTCATGCAGAGGAAGAGGCAGCACGGAGGCGGACTGAGGCTTCTGCTTGACGCCACCAATTTAATGCGCCTCACCGTCAGGCAGACGACCGAAGTGGAAAAATTCTCCCTTTCATGTCGGCAACACATTGTGAATGCCGTCGTCATTTTGGGAAACAAATGCTTTCATGTGCGGTATTTGTGTCAAGTCCCGGAGGGAACGCGGGTTTCTTGCTTTGATGGAAGAAGGATGAGAAAAATGTTGCCGTGGCGACGCCAGATATGAAAGTTAACACCTCACCAGAGTTGAGCGATAACAAGGTTTGCTCGTTGCGCGCTCTATGTTGACTTTGTGCACGGGGCAATCATTAACTTCCTCCGCCAACACTCGCACTTGTTCGCTAGACATCTCGGTTGCGGTTATCATCTTTCGTCACAAAATGTACATTTACTTAAGGCTGCGTCCGATCCCACATTTATGTAGACGCGGGTGTGGGAAAAATATGAAAAGCTATGAGATTGGCTGCCCTGCAGGAAAGTGTGTCAGCCCCCCCCCCCCCCCCCCCCCCTTCGTTCTATTCGGGGTCATTTGGAGTTGAGTGCTCGTGAATCTCTATGAATGGAGAAGCATCCTCCGAAAGCCGCCGGTTGAAATGTTGCGCCGGCTGATCGGTCGCTTGGGATTTGAGCTGATTTCCAGCGGCCAATCGATAATGGTTGCGCTTATTTTGCAAGATGCGGGTTGGCGACTCATTTCTATGTGACCCGCGCCCAAAGTGGTCTTGCCTCATGGCCGGTATATCAATTGGCAACATCTGGCATGAAGACTTTTTCAACGATGCGCGTGTGACAACCGAATGGCGTGCATTCACATTGTGGCGTTGTGCTTTTTGTGCACGCAGACGCCTGAGGTCCGTCCGTCATGGGAGGCAAACTGAGCAAGAAGAAGGGCTACAACGTCAACGACGACAAGACTAAAGAGCAAGACGCCAAGGCAGGGGAAGCGTCCGGTTCCGACGACAACCAGGTAGCCGAGAACGTCAAAGATGAGACCGCCCCTGCCGCCAAGGACGTGACGCCCACCAAGGAGGCGGCGCCGGCCGCAACCGCCGTCGCCGAAGAGCTGGAGAAAGGGACCAACGCCGAGCCTATAGCGGACGGCGAGGTCACCAAGACCCAGGAGGCTGCGCCTGAGCCCAGCCCCAAGGAGGCCGCCGCCCCCGCCGTCAAAGATGAGGCCGACGCCAAAAAGACTGAGGCCCCCAAAGCTGAGGCGGACCCCAAAGCCAGCGAGACCCCCAAGGAGACCCCCAAGGAGTCGGTGGCCCCCGAAGCTCCGCCCAAAGATTCCGCCGAGGCACCAAACAAGGATCAGAGCAAAGATCAAAGCACCAACGCTCAAGATTGATTGGTGGACACCCGCGGGAAAGCCACACCCACTTTGGACAATAATGAGAATCAAGAATGACCACCGACAAACCCGCTGGAGCGACACCCGAACCCGCCCGTCATCTCATGCCGTCGCATAATCGCCTTGGCCATGCCCCCTCATATAAAACTTTCTTAAAATGGTCCCAAAATAGTCAAAGATTTCCTAAATAGTCAGTAGCAGATTTGTATTTAAAATACATTTGTAAGATTTCTACGCTGGTTTGGAACCTTAGCTTTAGTACTCTCCGCAACTCTGATCTGATTACAATCGGAGTCTGGCCTTCTTTTAATCTGGTTCAGGTCTACTTTGAGTCTGATTCCGACCTAGACTAGTTCTAAACTGGGTCTGATTTGGTACTGATCTAGGTGTAGTCTTGTTCTGATCTGGGTCTAGTCTAATTCCATTCGGGTTCTTGGGTGTAGCAACCTTTTACTCGTTTTGAAGCAGTCTGCTTCTGAATTGGTCCTGGTTTATCTAATCGTCAGGTTCTAATTCGGTTGGTGGTAGGCTCTATCTTAGTCTTGGACTGCATTTGAATAATCTGGTTCTAAATTAAATCTGGTCTGTTGGGACCAGTCTGGTACTCGACTGGCACTGGTCTGGGAATAGTCTTTTTCTACATTGGTTCTACTTTGGAATGGGTCTGGGTTTAGTCCAGTTCTGGTCTTGTTTTAAATTGGGTCTGATCTAAGTATGTGCCAGTTCATGTTCTAGTCTAATTCCAGTTTGGTTCTTATCAGGTACTGGACTGGTTCTGGCTCTAACCTAGTACTGGACTACTTCAACTCCGGTGCTGATCTGATTTTAGTCTGCTTCTTGACTGGACCTGGTGTGGCTTAACTCATTCACTGCCAAACCAGTTAAAATGGCTCTTTGACGTCGAGAGACGTTAATGGCAGTGAATGAGTTAATTGCTACTGATCTGGTCCGGGACAAGTGTGGGAAAAGTCTGATTCAATATTTGTCCTGGTCTAGATTTTGGTGCTAGTTCGATGCTGGTATGCATAGGCTAATGTGGTTCTGAATTAGTTCTGATCTGGTTCTAGTCGCCAGAGGAAAAAAAGCAGACATCAGAACGGGGACGTCTCAAGGTTTTGGATGCCAAATTAAAATGGGGGGAAGCTTGTTTCTATGGCAACCATGCTTGGCAACTCCTCATTCTCATAAAAGTACCGCGTGCACACGCATGTGCAGGTCGTGTACATGCATGTGTACGCGTGTGCAGTTGAAAGTTTGAGGGTACCTTGTCCTGCTCCTGAGTGAGAAAGTCTCCTCAAACGTTAGACTTCACGTCGACACGGTCGTGGCATACGTGTCATCACGTGTTCTGGCCTTAATTTGCATGTGCGTTCCGGTCCCATCTTTTGGGTCCGTTGGGTAAAAGCTGGTGTGCATTTCCATGCCAACCGTGTGTCTCCATCCCAGCCGGCGGTGCTCGCTCTACGTCTCCTAGAAAACAAAATACTAAGAAATTAAAGTTTCAATGTTGACTTGTTGAAATTGGTGCAACGGTCGCAATAAAAAAAAAAAAACCCACAAGGAACTACTAAACTGAATTCTTGTCGTTTGTGGCTTCTGTGACATTGCAGCTCGTTCATTCACGGAGGACGTCAAATATTTGTTTCCAATTCAGCGTTGCCTTGTCGTTCACTCTCTTTCTGTTAGTGCTGCAGTAACCGTTAGCACTGACACCATAGTTAGTGCCGCTAGCATCATTAGCACTAATAGCATTTTTATTGTTTTAATAGCATTGTTAATGTTAACACCACTAGCAATGTTAGGACTGATAGCATTGTTAACATCGGTAGAATTGTAGGTTAGATTTTTTTTTTGGGGGTACAATTGTAGGTACTCATAGCATTGTTAGCATTGGTACAATTGTTAGTGGCACGAGCACTGTTAGCATTGCTAGCACTACTGTGGCAGATGAAGCACATCTTTCATCTATGACTGCCAAGAAGCAAATTCAAACTGCGTGATTAGCCAGCCAGCACCCTGCATCGTGACCATTTGTTGCTAAGGCGACGTCTATGCCCACTTTCGCCTAGCAACAGGCGCAGATGCGAAGGAAGGAAGGATGAATGAATGGAAAGAAGATGAGGAACGTGTTGGACATTATGTAGCGTCTTCCTGAACCAGCACACAGTCTGTTCTTTTGTCTTTTACGTTGTTCTTTTCTCGAGATTTTCTCCATCTTTTCATTTTGGCCCCCTTCCTTCCTGTACTTCATCCCTTTACTCCTTCCTTCCTTCCTTCCTTCCTTCCTTCCTTCCTTCCTTCCTTCCTTCCTTCCTTCCTTCCTTCCTTCCTTCCTTCCTTCCTTCCTTCCTTCCTTCCTTCCTTCCTTCCTTCCTTCCTTCCTTCCTTCCTTCCTTCCTTCCTTCCTTCCTTCCTTCCTTCCTTCCTTCCTTCCTTCCTTCCTTCCTTCCTTCCTTCCTTCCTTCCTTCCTTCCTTCCTTCCTTCCTTCCTTCCTTCCTTCCTTCCTTCCTTCCTGTTTGAAGATACGCGAGAGCGTCAGGATTCTTTTTTGACGACTAGTCTCCATCAGCCATTTTGCAAACGATCCGCCGTGGCCGGTGGGGATGCATGGCCTGTTGCCTAGCAACAGGCTGGCGCGGCCACGGCAGCATGGCGTAAGAAATGACGCTTGATGGCGGAAATGGAAATGTAGGACGCTGGTCTCCACGCTGGACGCTTAAAATATACATTACACACGTATTGTCATGACGTTTTATTATGTGACAGCGCATAGCAGGAGACGGTCGTCATGGCAACTGCCCTCCCTTTAATTTCAAATGGGCATTTCGCTACCTTGGCGCATGTCGGTTTTTTCCATCCGTGACTTTGATGCCCTCTGACCAGACCAGGGTGTAAATTCTGCGACATTCCTGAGTGGCACCGGACAGCGGTAAGTGTCTCTGTTGCTATGTTTGAATTCTTCTAACTAGTGATCTGCAGTAGCTGCAAGAAGTGAGTAATGGTCGTCTACTGACCTCTAGTGGAAGCTCAGGCGCACTGCACAAGACCGCGACGTCACCATGGAAACATCAAGATCCTGAAACAATTAAATGACACTCTTTTTCTTTCTTAATTTTTGCCTTGTCTGGTTTTCCTCTCCTTTCTTTCCTTTCTTTCAACATGCTACCCTTTCCTTCCTTCCTTCCTTCCTTCCTTCCTTCCTTCCTTCCTTCCTTCCTTCCTTCCTTCCTTCCTTCCTTCCTTCCTTCCTTCCTTCCTTCCTTCCTTCCTTCCTTCCTTCCTTCCTTCCTTCCTTCCTTCCTTCCTTCCTTCCTTCCTTCCTTCCTTCCTTCCTTCCTTCCTTCCTTCCATAAGGGACAGAACACAGCAGAAGGGACTGTTGTAAAAAATTAAACATTTTAATTGAGCAGTCGCATATAAAAGAAATAGAAAAAAGAAAGATGGACAGCGTCAAGGGAAGGAGGGAGTGTCAAAGTCTGGAGGGGTTCAAGGTCACATAAAAAGAGGAAGTGACAGATGACAGGAACGCCATCTGGATGCTCCGGAGAAAAGAAACGACGCACGCCAAGCGGGTCCCATCCCGACAACATTCTTGAGGTCTGGCCGATCCAACGGCCTCAGCGCCAACCCCCGTTGCATAATTACAGAAATTTTCGAACTGGAAAACTTTCCATGGGAATTGATGGGAAACAAGCAGAATTCTACTCAACAGTCCGGCTCATGTTTGCTCTTTGAGGAAGCTAACATGCTAATGTAGCTTTGGAATGTGTGAGGACGCCCGCTGCTACTTGCGCAAAAACGGTGACTACACCTCCAGCAGGAGGTCTCGCAACCTTCGCCTTTCTTGTTGTAGCCAAAACAACGTGAAAAGGATTCCACTTGTTACTTGTGTCTCTCGGTGCCAAAAATGCTAACTCCAAGAAGGGAAGGAGGAGCCTGCATTTGAGCCTTTCTTGTCATCTCCAAAAGAGGCGAGAGCCCGCATTTCAACCTGTCCCAAGCAAAACAATGTCAACACGATTAGCGACAACCGTGCTAACTACACATGGGAAGGCCGTGATGGGTGCTCAAACCTCCACCGTTGCGGTTATATGCAAAAACAAAAACAAATGTGGGTGCCTTGATTTGAGCCTCCAACTTTCTGGTCGTGTGACAAGGATTCCGCTCTTGACGTCTTTTTTTTTTTTTTTTTTTTGAAAGGGCGAAGACGCTAACCACGCCGCAGTTCAGATTCAAAGGCCCGACCTGAAAAGTGTGAGGCCACACCAGCCACGCTAGCCACTCGTCCGGCCGACTGGCCCGAGCGGGCAACCTGTCGTCCAAATTCCCAGGGAAAGTTTCCGGTTCGGAATCGAGGTTTTGGTTTTGCGCCGGGCCCCTGTCTCAGGATGCATCGGTCTTGTCGGGGGTGTCGGCGTGGTGGGTGGCGCCCCCGTCGTTGGCCAGCAGCGTCCTGCGGTTGTAGTGGTGATGGTGGTGCGCCTTCATGATGGCCGAGTTGTTGTTGTCGTTGAGGATCTGCTTCTGCTTCTGCCGGTTGAGCGACTGGACCAAGCCCAGCACCACGGCGGCCAGCGAGTACTGGCCCGTCATCTTACGCGGCTGCAGGATAAGCGGGTTGGGCAGTACTCGGCCCGACAGGAAGTGCGTGCGGATTTTGCCCTCCTGCTCGCTGATGCCTTTAACGTAGATCTCACCGCGGTACTCCAAGGCGAAGCCGCGCTCCCTGAGGACGGCCGAGGTCTCCTCAGGAACTTGGATCTTGCCGCTCACGCCCGTGCTGTCCATGCGGCTGGCCAGGTTCACCGTCTTGCCCCAGATGTCGTACTGCGGCTTCTTGGCGCCGATCACGCCCGCCACCACCGAGCCCTGCGCCATGCCTGCCCGTGGAAGACGGAGGAAGGAATCAAACATCATCAAGCACACACACAGGTCAGCGAGACGGACGGCGGCCAGCGGTACCTATTCGGAGTTCAAAGTTGTTGAAGGAGTGCTTGTTGATTTCTCGGATGCTTTCGTTAAGAGCGATGGCAAAGTCGGCCAGTGCGCACAGGTGACCCCATTTGTCTTCGCACTGCTGTCGACACACCGGCGCGACGCGCGTCAGCCGATCGCATTCGACACCAGCCGCCACAACATCACCGCGCTCACCTGCTTCTCGGGAGACAAGCCTGACACCGCCATGTATGTGCTGCCGATGGTTTTGATCTTCTCGATGTCCTGGAAGCGTTCCTCGCCCAGTAACTACACACATCAACACATTGCACACATCAACACGCGCACATGCACACGCACAACATTCCTCAACAACTAGCATCGACGTATGCGCACACACAAAAAGACGAACTACCTCATCGAAGTCTGCGATGATCTCGTTGAGCAGTCGCAGACACTCAACTCCCTGGTTGTTCATCTCCGTCTGCGAGTAGAAGTCGGCGAATCCTGGAATGGACGCGAACATCACGCCCACCGAGTCGTACGACTGGGAGTACAACTCCTGCGTGCACGCCAGCAACACGGCCAGAAAGAAATGCGGGAGGCCGTTAGAGTACAGTCAAGGCGCAGTTGCGCACTTTCGCCAGCGGAGGGCAGTGTTGTCAAGCAGAACACTTGTCTGCAAGCTTGCGAGCGGCCAGCCTCCCAACCTCGTTGTCGCGCTCCTTCTCCAGGAAGTGTCGGGCCACGTGGCTTGGCAGGATGTTCCTCAGCATGTTCTCGTTGTGCTCTCGCAGCTCCTTCATCTCGTTGATTTCTTCTTTGGCCTGGACGCGCCACAAGAAGTCCAGTCGCGCCGTGTACTCCAGCTGCTCCGCAAACACACGTAAACGGGTGAAGGTCAAAGACAGGCTCAAAAATGAAAAGAAAAATGAAGGGAAAAAATGCATGCAACTAAAGTAACACTTTCAAAATAAAATTAAAAAAACAAGAAAAAAAAAAAAGAAAAGAAAGAAAGCCAAGCCAAAGCCGTTTCCGTGACAACAACACGCGCCAAAGCCTCGGAAGAAGTCCTCTGCATGTTTCTAACCTGCTGTCCGTGGTAGAAGACGGCTAGGAGGAACATGGCCATGAGAAGTAGCGACGTCTCCTTGGTGCCCAGGAAGTTCCTAAAACCATCATTGTCATTAGCATCATTATTTTGCAGCAAGATCTTTTCTTTTGTGCCTTCCCGGGAGCGGGTCAAGCAGAGCGTTTCCACGGAAACCGCAGCCGCACTGAGCGGTTGCCAAGGTGAAGGTCAGCTCAGGCACGAGCCGCGGCCTGCGACATCCAACTAGCGAGCGTGACAAAGGGGAACACTTGTTCGCATATAAATCACTCGCTCATTTTCATCATGGCCCCTTTTGGCGCTTTGATGCGTGCCGCAAAGAGACTAGTTCACAAAGGCACAAATAGACACAAAAACCAGACCAAAACAAAACAATTGGTGTGTGCGCTCACGCCGCGTTTTGGTGGGTGGCATCGTAGCGGACAAAGAGCGCTGCGTAGAAGCCTTCGGTGAGCAGCGAGTAGACAGCCACCATCAGCAGCAGCACGGCCAGTTTGAGAAGCGAGTTGAGGCGCAGGAACACGGCGCACGTCACCATGGCCAGCACGCCGGTGAACACAAAGTACTGCACACACGAAGAGCACAACAACGACTTATGGCAGGATGGCGGCGTGGCATCATGGCGCGGCGGCGGGTGCGAGGGCACGCGTACCTCCGGGTAGAAGCAGATATCAGCCACGGCGTCGGAGCGGCCCAAGGTGTCGTTCCTGGAGGCCGACTCGTGTGGGTCGCACCACAGCTGCCGTGCGGACAAATGTCAGCCTGTGAGCGGGCCATCAGCGGGCGGCGCCCTTTGGAACGGCAACTCACCATGTTGATCATGGCCGCCAGGAAGTTGATGAGGATGGAGAGAAAGATGACCACGTTGCGTGCTGCGTACGTCTCGTTAATCCAACAGCAGGCCCGGCGCAGGACCAGCGGCAAACACTTGTAGTCCTCGGCCGTGGTGGCCAGGACCAGACACGAGTGCAGCAGGATCAGGACCGACAGCTGCACCGCCATCGGCACCATCCTGCGGCGGGTGGCCACGTCACATATGGAGGCGCTGGCGAGATCGCCGTCATTACGCAACTAAGTTGGCGACGAGCTCGGGGTTGCCGTGACTAAAGTAGTCACTGCGGCGCTCCACGAGGTCTGCTCTTTGCTGATATGGCGGCTAAAAATCATAGCTCACTTTGATACGAGCGGTGTGATCAACGATCCGTCGGTTGGCAAGACTCTGAAAACCGGAAACTCGCTTTGACAGAATTTGGCTGGGTTTCACAATATAGTGACAAAGTGTCATTGAGTAGCATTTTCATTTTCACATAGTGCGTGACTATCTGACTCAGTTTGAGCACGTAAGCTAGCTTAGCTAGCAGTCGGCTTTCACATGAGCAGTGCAACATTCCAGCTTGTGTTTCTTTTTTGGGGGGGGGGGGGTCAATGTGGACGAGGTCTTTCACCTGGCAGAGGGCAGCAGACTTTGTATGGTGGTGATGAAGAGGAGCACGATGAAGGCGCAAACCAGGTTGGACTTGAAAACTTCATCCCTCATCTGCGAGTACTTGAGCAGCAAGGGAGAAAAAAAGGGAGCGATACAAGATGTTGAGCGTGAGACGGGAAACGCACTCGGGCACCCTGGAACAACAACGTAACACATCAAACATACTAGCATGCCACATTTCAAACGGCACAAACCTTGACAGAGAGAAAGAGAGAGAGAGAAAGAGATGGGAAAGAGAGATGGGAGAGAGAGAGAGACAGGAGAGAGAGAGAGACAGGAGCGACAGGTGGGGTTGTCAGGCTCGCTGCTAGCTGCTAACGGTTGGCCACTAGCTGTCGGCCGCTAGTTGTTAGCCAATCCCGCCGGGTGCTAATGATCACAACTCGGCTGCTAAGTTAAACCTGATAAGAGAATGAGTTCTCACTGTTAAACCAGGATATCGGAAATAGATTTGATTTAGTCAGTAAATTCGTAGCTATGTTTGATATGTTGAGTCAATTAGCAGCTCTGTTCCATATGGCGCGTAAATGAGCAGGCTAGCTACGCCACAGTCGATACACGAGCAGATAGTTTGGATATACAGGGGGTCCTCGGTTTACGATGTTCTTATGTATGCAAAATTAGAAGGGAAAAGGACATTTTGTGTAATTTGGCATTGTCGTGCGTGTTTTTTGCAAGGAGGGAGGGAAACGCCCAAAAGGAAGAAAAAGACTGAAAGAAGAGGAAAAATACAAAGCAAAGACGGCGAAGACGCGGGCGCCGTCTCCGAGGCCCGGTCTGGCTACCTTGCGTTCCAGGCCGGAGTCTTTAAACATCAGCGAGAACGCTTTGATATGCTCTCTCCTCAACTTATCGCCACTCCGCAAGTCGATGGCGCTCTCTATTCGCTCGTTAATTTCCTCAGGACCGGAGTGGACATGCAAAGCTTGTGCGAGATGGTTTGGAAGCAGATTTATCGAATTTCTCGTTAGGGCGGCCAGAGTCTAGGGGGGAAAGCACATGCACATACAATGAACGGGATGTGGTTGCCGTTGCCACTGCGGCTGCAGCTGCGGCTGCGGCCCCTCCTTCTTACCTCCCCACTCATATCGGCATAAACACCAAAAAAGAAAGAGACAAACAAGAGAAGAAGGAAGAGCAAAATGCAACGTGTCGTTCGGATTTCCATTCCAGACGTGCACAAAAAACGAAACAAAAGGTCTCACTGCCACAGAATAGCAAACGAAACCACAGTGGTGGCTTGAGATACAAGGTTGGGTGAGAACGCTTGTATCTCAGATCATCTCTTCCAATGGAAATGAATGGAAATGCCTTTAATCCGTTCCAGCCCAACCATGACAATAAACAAGAAACATTTACATACGTATGGCACAAAATGCGTGAGTGAAGATGTGCGAGCGGCCACGCCGGCTCTCCAAGCAGAGTGCCCCTTCAAGCGCAGACGTGCACTCCAAACGGAGAAGTGCTCTTCACGCCTAGTTGACATGGAAGAACGAGCCTCTCGTGCTATTTTTAAGCGTGCCTCAAGAAAGTGCATTTTACGCGCGGAAACAAACAGGCGGGCCGTCACGTGCGAGGCGCCGCCGTAATAGCCAACCCCAAAGTGATGAATCAAGCATCCGACGCTTTGGGTCGCGCTAAGGTCGGTTGGCGAGAGAGTGGCTACAGCAGGAAACGAGCGAGTGGCGCCTAAGCGACAACATGAAAGACGCTTCAGAAGCCCCGCGAGGATCCTTTCATATGCACGCGCAGCCGTGCTGGGAAAGAAGGGAGGCTTTTTCAAGAAATCACCACATCAAACGGCTGTGAAGGAGCCGCAACGGCTCACCGCAGGTCACCAGGCTCAATGCTTCCCATGGCAAGGAAATACCATTCTGCTCTTGGCGCCCTCGAAGCTCGTCAGCATCGCACCCTGCATGCGAAGGATGTTTTGGAGAATATACGAGGTGTGGAGCTGTTTTCCCAAAACGTTTACACGCACAGCACAGCACAGCAGGCGTTGCCGCGGCGAGAAAAACCTTCCCACATTCATGACCATGGCAACCGTGTCCTTGCAGCACAGGTGAGACGTAAAGAAAGCATGCCGACGGGAGGCCAGGCGGGCGCACTCACGTTCTGCTTGCCCACGATGTTGTCGAAGGGCAGCTCGGGGCTCCAGGACGCCTCGTTGAAGGTGGCGGAGCTGGCGCGACGGTCGGTGCCGCCGCCGCCGCCGCCGCCTCCGGCTTCCTTCATAATGTCCTCGGGGAGGGCCAGCAGGCTGTCTTCGGGTTGCTTGATGAGGTACGTCTCGATGTTGTGCCGGCGCAGGAAGTCGTTGCGGTCCTTGCCGTGGCCTGCCTCCACCTCGTAGTCGCCGTTCAGGCAGTCCAGTGCCGCTTTGGAGATGTGGATGCGCCTGCGGGCGGGGGAGGACGGATGTGTAGCAAGTACGGACGTGCGGTGGACGTGCAGCGGCCGTGCGGCGGCCGTGCGGCGGCCGTGCGGCGGCCGTCCAGCGTCCTCACCCCGGGATGCCTCCGGACTCCAGCTTGTTAGCGATGTCAACGTCCCACGACCAGACGTCAAACTGCCACTTCCTGAGGCCCAGCACGCCGCACAGGACTGAGCCCGAGTGGATCCCGATGCGCATGTCGATGTCGTGCTTGGTGCGTGAGCGCACGTATCTGACAAGGAGCCGTCGACGCACAAAACAAAAACACCTGGACTCAGACAAACCCACATTGTGCACGCGTAGGACGACCTCCCGCCCATTTGGTCATGGTTCTTCACATAGTTTGCTGTTCACCGACTTATGCGGACAACAAGAACCCCCGGAGGCGCTCACCTGATGGTTTTGATCATGCTGAGGCCCATCTCGACGCAGCAGTGGGCATGGTCCTGCCGCGGCTCAGGAAGGCCCGACACGCAGTAGTAACAGTCTCCCAGGATCTTGATTCGCAGGCAGTGATGTTCCTGCAAGCACATCCCGACCTCCTCAGCCTTCGCCGCAGGCAACGTGGCGGCCACACGCGCGAGCGCTGTGCTCACATGCGCCAGGCGGTCAAAGCGTGCGAAAAGCTCATTCAACATCCGCACAAGCTCCTGAGCCGACAGCGTGGTGGAAAGATTTGTGAATCCTTTGACGTCTGCGAAAAGAATGCTGGATAAAACACGGAAACGTCACTTTGCGGGTTGGCCTTGGACACAGCTTGGACTTTCCACATCAACGACAAGACAAGCGGTGACCCACAATGTTCGTTAAGGGCCCGTCTCACTGGCCCGTAGACCTGAAGGCGACCCGAAGGCTACCCAAAGGTGACCTGAGGCGACCTGAAGGTGACCTGAGGCGACCTCCCCGGCAACGCAGGCAGCTTCCAGAGACCGGCATTTTCGCCATCAGGTTGCCACGATAAATTTGAACCTTTTGAAGACTTTTTCCAAGTTTCCAAAAGGTCTCTTGGATGTCAACGAGTCTCTGTAAATTGGGGGGGGGGGGGGTCTCCCCAAGTTTCCAGGGACATCTTCGAGACTTGCCAAATAAGACAGAGGAGAAATTGCAAAGAAATCTCTGTCACAAGACTGTGTGACTTTTTCAAGTGTCCAGCAGGTCTCTAAGACAACATTGTCGCATTCACCTTGAGGTTGCCGCCACAGTTCTATGACTTCTGTGCAATGACTTCACGCCGACTAGTTGTCTTGCTCATAATATTTTAGTCGCCTGATGTCTCCGCCGGTGACACGGACCCTTTGGACCCGTTGACGCCCACTGAGTCTGACCTGACGTTCTCGTAGCGGTGGATGTAGATCCGATGGAACTGATGTTGAAGGTGCTCGTCCTCCTCGTTGGTCATGTCGTTGATCATTTCCAGAACCACAAAGCGAGGTAGGACGGACAGAACCAGACGCTCCTGGGGAGGCAAAGGCCACATTTGTCAGGGAGCGACTTCTCAAAGATGCCAGAACACAGACACCATTGTTCACCAAAGTCCATTTTGTGGCCGTTGTTTTGAGATCTGAATTCACAGAACTGTTGGGTTCAGTTGATGAACATATTCGATTCTGAACTTTTAAGTCCAGTCAATGACCAAGTTGGATGGAAATATCATCAATTTCATGACCACCCTGTGTTTGAACTTTTGAGACTGGTTTATCTGAAAGCAGATGTGAATTTCTAAACCCACCATAGGAAGGATCTCGATCCGAGTTTTCAAGTGTGCAGCCACCACAACATTGGATCTGGAGCTCATTTTGAGGACCAGGACAATGAAAGTGGAATGACTTTATCTCCTCTGCACACAATGATAGAGCCACGCCCCCTCTTTCCATCTCAGCCGTGGCCCCGAGGCTTGCTGGAAACAAGATGCCAGAAAAGCTTTCCACTCTTCACCCAGCCTGCACTCGATGGCGTAAACAAACACCACTTGCTCGGCCAACGCGCGACAGCAGATCGATGCGGCGGGCCGCCTTTGCCTCCCTCCCGTCAGCGGGCTCATTCGTCGCAAATGCCGTCAACACACATCCGTCAATCACTACAAAGTGTCGCATTACATCAGACAATGTGGAGGTCTCGGTGTATATCTGTAGATAAGCTCTAACCTGTCTCTGATTCTCCGTCTCCAGACGCAGCCTGGCCTCGATGCAGCGTCGCGTTTCCAGGAAGGCCTGTCGCTGGGCGCGGTCCGACAGGTAGCTGATGAAGATCCCGGCCGTGTTCATACACATGAACAGAACCGTCTGGGCCGCCACCTGCCAACAACAAAATAGCTCAGTACGCTCGACCTCACTGCGATTGAACGTTGGAACGTACATGACACCCCATCCCGCTTTTGGCTTTTTTTG
The DNA here is from genome assembly GCF_033458585.1 of Syngnathus typhle. Taxonomy (NCBI): domain Eukaryota; kingdom Metazoa; phylum Chordata; class Actinopteri; order Syngnathiformes; family Syngnathidae; genus Syngnathus; species Syngnathus typhle. Next base: position 9,002,486 of record NC_083750.1, on the reverse strand, counting down.
CGGCTGACCAAATGTTTACTTTGACCTTTCAGCACCATTTAGAGTCTTTACGTTGTTTGTTCAACACGCTGGCCAGCGGGTCACATGACACACGGCCTGCCCCCGCTCCACTCTTTGAGGGCAGAGATGATGTAACGCAACGCAAACAGCCACTGTCGCAAACACGTACACGCTCCCGAGGGTAATTAGCACGGTAGACAAGTGTGGGCAGGCCTTTCTCTCATTTTGATGCCAAAGGTCGACCAGGACGCCTATGTTGGCCCACAAGAGACACACGGCAGGTACACACACCACCTGCCCCCCGACCGACTCATCTGGAAAGTTGTCTGATGCCAACGCCTCAAATTCTTGTTCAAGCATCAAGTCGGAAAGGCGCGAGGGGGAAAAAGTCAACCGAGTCCTCCACAAAACAGATCACGCAACATTTTGGCTCTGATGATATGAAATCGTCAAGGTTAGGCTACGGAGCTATTTTCAAATGAGCTTTTTCGTCCTCTGAAATGCACCAGCGCTCCAACACTCGCGTTCCAAATGGAGAATGGCGGAACTGCACGTCGGGTTCACTTCAAATCTTCAAGCGTTTGTCTCACTTGTGCCTTTTAAGAGCTTTGACACTTGAGCTGCGTATCGGCAATTGGCTGAGTTGCAGTCTGGAGTCTTTCTTTCACGCTCGCACGCCGTGTGGGAGGATGAGAGGCGTCAGAACGGGCTCTGGGGCTGCAAGATGGCCGCACGCACGCTCGCACACACACACGCGCACCCATTATGGCATGGCACTGTGTTATTGCCAATCTTTCCCAGGAGGCCATCAGCACTGATTCAATTTCTCGGCTGCGGCTCGAGAGGTCCAGATACCCGAGGCCAAGGCGCGCATGCACGCAAATTAAAAAGCTGCCACGTTTTGTTCTGGAAGATGCCAAAGCTTCGTAACGAGAAGAGAAGAAGTTCGCAAGGGCACGTCGCACATGTCGGCACATGCCTACATTTTATTTATAGTTTCATTTTTTCCATGGCAATAATTGTGGACTGTTTTTACGGCCTGAGCAATATTTGGATTTGTTTTTTAAAGTTTATGCCAATTCGGCAAGTAAATGTGAGCAGAAAATAAGCATTTGAATATGCAGGGACAAGATGTTGGCACAACTTGACAATGGAAGGAGAGAGCGAGCAGAAATCAGCTCACTAAGCCCCTCGCTGTATTTTCTTTCTTACTGTGTGTTTTCATCAAACATCATCAGGATGATCCAGACTGACCCGGACCACATCACCATGGCAACAGCGCACACACGGGGGCTCCTCAGACATCAGAGCCGCAGACACGCAACACGGCTCCCATTCTGCCGTCATCCACAACGGTCACTTTAAAGGCCCGATGAGGTGGCGCAATCGCGAGGCACTCTTTGCGGATGATAAAGAATGCATGCCTTTTTGAGATTCTTAAAAAATGTGTCACGAGCTGACAGGTGCCACTTGTGAATGTGGCAAAGCGGGGACATGCAGCACTTTGGTCGCCACGCGCAGTGGCGGCAGGCGACGCCCACGCAGACAAGCTGGCGGCAATGAGGAGGCAAATCGACCGCTTGCCCAATATGTTGCCCGACAGATGGACGCTTTGGGATTGGAACACGAGACGCGACGTTCCTATCGTTTTTGCTGGACTACGACTGGGTAATTTTGTCCTCGTTTTTCACTACTTCCAGTTCAAGTACCGATAAAAATTTGGCCTGCTTTTAATGGTTGCGCACCTGCCCTTCCCTTCCCTTGCCTGACCTACTCCAGCAGGAGCGATGTAAACATGTTAGCTGGCGGCTCGCCGCGAGAATCCCCGAGGAGACGGCAGCCGGCGGGAGAAGAGCAATCGTGAAATGTAATCACTGACGGACTCGCGTCCCCGGAGACGACGCGGCGCACCGCTCCAAAGCAGGAATAGAAAAACGTCAGACAAGACGAGCCGCTAATGGATTCGATTGGGTGCCTTTCAGCGGTTTTATAGGAGGGAAGGACAGCCCCCCCCCCCCCCAAAAGACGATTAACTCCTCGATTGCCGGCCATTTTCAGCATTTGGACGGATCTCAGCACATTGTGTATAGCGACAATATCAAACCTCTTGCACTTTGGACGAGATTCTCGTTTTGGGCTTTCCACAGGACTCACAGAGCGCTTATTGGGCTTAAAATGCAGACTCAGAAAAGTTCTTAGGAAGCAGCTGTGGCTGATCCGGGATCAGATCAGAAAGCGTCGCAATTCAAACGGGAGCGAGGCACTGAGCCGTAATTCAGGATTATCTTTGGTGCACTCGTGAGGTGAACAACTTTGAAGAGGTGCCTGCCTGCCTTTTCATGCCGAAACCCGCCATCACCTCTTTGGACCCAAAAGCTCCTTAGCCTGCACAATTCGGGCCTGAATCGCTGTCACACACAGTCCGGACACAAATGCTTTGCTGCAAAGCGCGGCAATTTAGCATGCTAGCATGCGGTCCGGGTAGATGCGAGCCTTCCGAAGGCCTTTGGTGGGCCTTAGGTGGGCGACGACCTGCTGTTTTGCCGCATTTCAAAGAGATAAGCGTAATCCCGTCCGTAATCTCATTAAATGCTGACCCGAACGGGCGCTATGAATAGATTACTTGAGGGAGATAATCCCAACTGAAATCACGCTCAAAGTGGAGGATGAACACAAATCAAGACGGAAGCTTCCTGTGCGCCGTCGCCAGCGGGGGGCGCCCATGCCAGCCGCATGCGCATGCATCTTGTTCGCCGAGTCTCGTGGCTCCAAGGAAGCCATCGACGGTCAGGCCGTGCCATGACGCAAGCCTCGTTAAGGGATGCCAAAAGAGCGCTTTTCCAAACGCCTCGGAACATTTGCGCCAAAATTATCCGGCGAGACGCAGACGCTAGCAACCGCTGACGCCGCAGTGCTGCCTAATTAAAAAGGCGGCAGGGAGTGCGTTTTGGGAGTGACAGTTCGCCAAAATTAATCTCAAATCGGCACTGTTTTCAAAATGTAAGAAATGGATTTTTCGAAGGAAGGAGCCAAAGACAATGAAGGCTGTTCCGCTGGCTTTTTTGGGGGCTTTAATGGCTTGTCCCCACGGCATCTTTTGACACAAACGGGAAGCGACTAGACGGAGAATTTGCAATCAATTCAGGAGCATTAGCATGAATTAATCAACGTAATAATGGAAGGTTGGGGGAGAGGCGGATTATTTCTCTGCGTCGTGTCCTGATTGTGGTGAATCGCTAACAGCTTTTTTTTTTTGCAGCCATTTTTAGACGCGGCCGCGAGGTCACGGCGTGCGCTAAAAGCTTCATGAAACATTTAGCGCGGCCGAGTGCACGTCTGTTTACGGGGAGGCGGCGCCGGATTCCCGGCGACCGATCCTTCGTGCCGGGCTAGCGAGGTCAAATATCAGCACGGTGTCGCACTACATGACGGCAACATGAGCGCTTTTGTGTGCACGCAGTTAGAAATACAGCGGCGCACTGGGGCACGCCCACATGAGCCTTTGCCCCCAAATTCAATTTCTTTCAATTTTCCTATTAGAGAAAAACACAAAAGACAATAACAGTAAACCGTCCATGTTCTCTAAGGTCAGCTTCTGACTCATGAAAACAAAGAGGTTCTCTTTTGCGTTTCATTAAACGCACAAATCGGCGCAACCGTGGAGGCAAATGTTTGTCCGTGTTAACTGCAATGTAATTTTCTGTGTTCCAAGTAGAAGCATGAGAGGGTTTGCTAAATGGGAGCAAGTTGGGGTCGTGTCACTATGCTTTTCTATGAGGCATCATTGCAAATGTGAAAGGAAAAAAAGGGTCACCGGTCGTTTGCGGCTCATGATGCGCCCCACAAAGTCATCTTACCACGTTGGCACTCCTATAAAAAAAAAAAAAAGAGAACGCTTCTTTGCGACGCTCGCCTGATGTAACCCCCTCTTCCCTCGCCTCATCATTTTCCCCTTTTATCTCCACGCCACAGCCACCGCTTCAGGTAAGCCGAGTTTGACCTTGAAAAAAAAAAGACGCTGCGGCGGCTAATGGCGCGGCTTGCTCGGGGTTTGTGTGGGAATGCGCGTGGTTGTATGCGAGAGAGTGATATGCACCGCTATTGACTTTCTAATTGCTGCCACTTCACTCAGAAGCCCTCCAAGACACCCCCCCGCATTGTGTATTTTGAAAGCACTGCTCTCCACGACCGCTAATTGCAAGCAAGAGTCGCACACCTTGCGTGCAATGCCACAATGGGCCACAACTAGGCAGGTGGCAGCACCGAGCTCAATGGGAACATGCTTTGAATACGCTCAAAATGAGTTTGGCTAGAAGCCCTGAATAAGCCAAACATCTACAATGACGTCACTTAGCCCGTCAAAGACTTTTGCTATTTTATGTTGGCGTCAAACACAGCCGTATCACATGACAACAACGACTAAACAGCATGAAGCACGCACGCCTGGCCTCTCATTTCGGAATGGCGCCAGTGACTCCTCTTTCAAAAGTGATGTTATACAAGTCCAGAAGCACCGTAAAATACTACCTTATAAAAAAGCACCCCTTGAAATGTGGCAAAAATGTGCAAAAACAGCTCAGACCGAATTGAAACCATCTTGCAGCCCAGAATGTTTGCGATCCCGAAAGCTTCCCTCGGGATAAAAAGTGGCTCGACGCAATTTTGCTACCTTGTGACGCAAATTGAATCTAATCTAAGAAAAGAAAAAAAGTGCCCATGAATAACGAGCGATTATCAAAGCGTAATCTCAACAGCTTGAAGGTGGGGGCGCTTCCGGCTTCTTATTGTTTCCAGAGAATATCAGAGCGTGGCTGCTTTGAAGAAAAAAAGAACAGGCCGGGGACAGGCGCTCGAGACGACGTATGCCTAACGCTCGGGAAGCTTCAACTGCATGGAGATGGAACGTCCAGCCACCTAAAGCTGACGTGACATTTGGTATCAAATTTGTCTTTGAAGGAAACATGGAAATGGGCAGAAAGGGCTCCAAATGTCCAATTCCAAGCAAATGACTTGATGTATTTGTTTTTATTTTTCAAAACATTCAAAGGACTCAAATGAACCGGCCGCTTGGATTTCAAAACCGGCAGGTACATCTGTCTCCCGCCTTTCTGCCGACCTCTGAGCAACCTCGTCACGAGATTAACGCTGGCGACTGTGAAGACGCTCAGCTGATCTGACCCCTGACCTTTGATGCGGTCATCCTGAACCCAACAAAAGCAAGTTGACTTGGCACAAGGGAGGGAACAAGCCACCTCAAGCATACAAGCCAAATGGTGCAGAGCGAGGACCCACTTGGTTGTCGGAGAGCGGCGCTTCTCGGGATAGCAGCAGCCTGACGAGAAGGTGCAGGGCGGACGCAGAGAGCCCGGCCAGGATGGCCCAGGCCAGGGGCAGCGGCAGCATGCCATAGGTGGCGAAGAGCGCAAAGAGCACGTAGCCCACGCCGTCGCCCAGCAGGCCGTAGCCCAGGCCGGCGGCCAAGATCTGCGTGGCCATGGCCACCCAGGTGACGGCGCCGCTGTACTGCAGGTAGCCATGAGAGGTGGCGTCCTTGCGCACGGCCACCAGGGTGCAGACCACCACCTCCACGCCAGCAAAAAATCCCAGCAGCGCCCCCTTGACTGGGTCCACGGGCACTGAGGCCAGGGCCAGGTGCAGCGCCAGTAGCGTCAGCTTGGTCACCACGTCCAGGATGTTCATGACCACCAGCGACTTGCGCCGCTGGCCCAGGAAGTAGCGCTGGTACAGGCGCTCCAGGTCGCGCGACTTGAAGGCGTTGCGCAGCGTGGGGAAGATCACGCCGCGATACGTGTAGCCCCAGTTGAGGAAGAAGTCCGAGTTGGTGGGCACGCAGTCCATCTGCAGGAAGCCCAGGTCGCTGCTGGCCCGCTCGGGGAACACCTTGGTGCCGCCGTTGTTGTGCTGGCGCTCGCCCGCGGCTGAGCCCGCAGCCGAACCCGAGCCGCCCAGCGAGCCGCCCAGCGAGGTCCTGCCGGCCGACTGCCTGCGCGTCTCCGGCCGCTCAGGCTCGCCAGCGCCGCCCTGCTCGTGGATGAAACGCTGCTCGGTGATGTGGCGGACCGCGTTCTGCCACAGCAACCGCTTGCCGCCGACGCTCAGCGTGCGGTTGGCGGTGTACGGCTCTTCGCTGGCGCTCGAACAGCGGACCTCGGACAGCTCCATGCCAGCGCGTGGGCCAGTTACCTCAGCGCCTCGGCGGGGAACACGTCCTGGGATGCGCAAGGAACCGGGGGTGCGGGGCTGCGAGGAGGAGGAGGAGGCTGCTGCTGCTGCAGCTGCTGCTGGCGATGGCAGTGCGAGGCGGCTGCAGCGTCGCGGGGGGAGCTCGTCATCATCCTCATCCTCGACTCAGAAAACCGCGCAAGGGCGACAAACGTGGATTAGGCACGCGGATTAGCTCCGCGCGCGGACGCATCCGTGCGGCGCCTGGAAAACGCACAGCTGGAGCTTCGCTCAAAACATCCACACTCGTTTGTCTTCACTTCTCCCGGATTTGTTGGCGTCTTGATGGCTGCACGCCACTGACTGACGCTGGAGGGCGAGTGAGCGGAAAGCCTTCCTCCTCCTTGTCTTCGGTCCACGCAGTAGGCATACGACACAACACCTGCTTGCTTTAGCGGGGGGAGGATCCAGCTCGACTCTCTTTTCTGCTTCCACCAAAGGCTGATCAAAACACACCTCCGTCCTTCTTCCTCTCTTCTCAAGTGAGGTCGGCGTGTGACGTCAGAGATGTCGCTGTCCACGCAGCACCCTCCATTTGGCATGATTAACATTTGAAATAGCGTGCATGCACACACAAAACGTGTGCTTTGAAGGATCTTGCTGTTTGACCTTGAGGACCAGTTTGTCAAATCGTCATCGATAACATTCAGCTTTCCGCTAAATTTCCAAGGTGCAATTTCAATTGTGAAAATTAGGGACGGATTATTTTTGGCCACTCAAATGTGTCCGAAACTTCCATTCATCCATTTTCTGTATGGATTTCTAAAACACTTTTGACATCAAAATGGTTATTGTGTGTTTTTTTTTTTAAGAGGTGTCAAAAATAATTGATGAGTCGACAACAAATCGATTATCAAATTTATCACCTTGTATTGTAATAATCAAGAGCCGTTTGGAGCACAGGAGTCAAACTCAAGGCCTGGGAGCCAGATACGGCCCGCCACATCATCTTATGTGGCCCGCAAAGACAAATTGCGCATTGAATTCATGTCTCATTACGAAAATTGCAAATCATCTTCATTTTTAAAAAACATATTTCTAAAATATTTGAACAGTTTATACTAGTCTCTGATTTGAAAACAAGTTATTCATCAGTTTGTTTTGAAGCTTATCCTGAATATAATATGAGGCATTATGTATATACATTTATTTGGGTTGACAGTCATAATGACCAACTGAAGGAAATTATGACCACAATGCAGCCCGTGACAAAAATTAGTTTGACACCGCTGGTTTAGAGCCATTTAAAATGAAAGATTGCTCAAATCTTTTCATCTCAAAAGTTCATTCTTTATGAAAGTCGACAGTCCAAATGGCTCTCTGAGTATTTCGAAGTCTCATCATAACAAATGTCTGGCCCACTTTTTCTCCTTGGCAGAGCAAAATGGGGCCAAGGCCTGTCAGCGATGAGAGAAGGAGCGACGATTCTCTCATATACCTTGAGGAGCCCCCGCCCCCACTTTGACTCACACATGCCCGGCGGCGTCGGGGAAGAAAGTTGCCTCATTGCTATTCTATCTATTTTTATTCGCCTTCTGCGTGGCTTTGCTTCTGCAGCGTTCGCCTAGTGCCCCCCCTCCAAAAGGAAAAGCGCTGATTTGATCCAGCGCATCTCGGATGCAAGTAGGCCATCAGATGGCCTGCGTGAGGTGAGCTACACACGCATCTCCTCAAACGTGCAGCGTGACCAAGCTGGCAAAAATGTGGGCCTCCTTTATTTTCTTCCCCCAGTTGACTTCCTTTCCTACCTCCCTACCCTTCCTCCTTCAGGCTACATGCATATTGTGAGATTTTTGTGTCACGAAACTCACGTGACTTATGTGACTGCCTGTCCTGTGCCGTCGGACCACAACGAAAAGAGCCATCGTCATCTTGACGCTGACTGCGACAGACTGCGACATTGTTGACTGTCACGCTTCTGCTGCTCAGCTACTGCTCCCTCCCTGAGACATACGAGCCAGTGACGTAGAGACTTTAGCTAAGACGCAGACCGGAACGCTAAAGAACAAAATTCTTGTGCAGCACAGTTGAAGTATGTGCAGCAGCACAGAGGATCATTTGTTTTCTCAGCCATTCAACAAATACGAACGCTACCCCAATAGATCGGTCGATCGGTGAGCTGTTATCGTCCACCTTGACCGCACGTTAACACTGACAGATCATTAGCACGGGACATCTCGAAACCAAGGACAGCAGCGAGGAAGGAGGAAGCGATCCGCCGTCCTCGGGCCACGTTCAAATGTCAGCGGCTATGTTAGCTAGGCCGCCGAAAGGCCCGGATCCCCTGGCTGGACGCAAAGAATTGTTCCTCGCTCTCCTTTTACCCGCCTCATTTTCTTTGCAAATAAATGAAAGGTCGCCATTTTTATCCAATCAAGCTAAGAAATAACAGAGTGAGGACTAAAAACAAGATCAAGGAATCACATCGGAATGAATCGCCCGCTATCATTGCTAATGTTAGCTGGACGAGCGGGCACACGCACACAGCAAACGCACTTTATATTGTTTAACTGTTTACTTTTGAAGGAAGTACTTAAACACACTTTATGTTGTTGAAATGTTTACTTTTGTTGTGAACAAAATACTTCAAGTGCAGGATAAACATTATGCAATAAATATTGAAGGTTATGTACCTTAAGTACCTATCTGTTCCACTTATTTCAACAATAACTCAAACAGTTACTTTACCTGGTAACTATTTACATTTATTATAAAGTAATTCAGTTACTTTTTGGATCAAGTAGTGAGTAACTATGATAAATTACTTTTTAAAAGTTACTCCACCACTTTCCATGACAAACAATGAGTAAAGATTTACGTTTGAAATGGAAAAAAAAAAAAGGGGAAAAAATCTAATCTATTGGCGGTGCTTGCAAACAGCGACGACCTAAGAAGCTTACGTATCATCAGTCTACTTTTCGGAAACGCGCGGATCATCAGATTAGAAAAAAAAGTGGGATTAAGTTCAACTCGTCGCCAATCTGATGGCAAGAGCCTCTTAAATAACCAACTCATGAATATTCATTCAATCGGGCCTGACGCTGGCCTATGATTGGCCGGCTGACAGGCAGCAGGTGCAGTCCAGCAATAAAAAGTAAGAAAATATAGATTAGCAGTCCGAGTCGTAGGATTGATTGCACAGTAGTAACAGTGTTCCAGACACGTTGCGTTCCAAATACATCACATTTCGGGTGCCAACGGTGGTGGCAAAATGATAATGAACTGAACCCCAAATAGAATGTGGCGCATGAACGCTAACACTTTGTAAGCATGTGGCATGCCGCGCTAAAAGAGAATCCCGCCCAATCTTGGGTGTTGTCGAGGTGCGAACGAGTACTTGTCTGCTTCACGTTTCTCGCTAAAATCTATTTCAGCGTAGCAAGACAAAATCCATATTGCTACATGAATCATCCAAAAATCAGCAAATATTTGACACCCATCATAATACTGCATTAAAGAATATATACTGTATGTTATACAGGAGCTACATATACATAACACCGCTGAAAAAAATCAGTGGCTAGACAGAACCCTGCGGTTCCTTGAGGACTCTTTGCTGAGTTAATTTGAAAATGTCAAACCTTTACTAACGCGAGGCGACGCGACTCAAAGGAATGCCAAAGCAAGATTGCCACTTTGACCGGGAAGATAGATTAGTAGCGGTATCGACTCAGGCGCATTGTCCCGCTCGGCGTCAAACGATGGGTTGGGTAGGGATGGGTTGCCTCATCTTCCAACGCCCGCTGACTTCCCGTTGGATGGCAACGGCAACCTGATGAAAAGAAAGAAAAGTAACCCCCCGCCGACGCTGCGCCATTCATTACCTGTTACCGTGGCAACCGTGGCAAGCGAATGACAGCTTTGTGCCATAAATAGCAGTATATTCCAGTCAGACAATGTTATTTCGGACGACCGTCTGCAACAGCGGTTGTCCTCATTAGCCAGAGGGGGCAACGCCGTGGACTGGTCGCCAGTCAATATCAGGGCACAATGAACACTATTAAAGACAAAGACAGAAGATAGCTAGGTGGTCAAACAATGGTTCATATTCAGTCCATATTTCTAGACAATCAGATAGCTAGGTGGACAAACAATTCATATTCAGTCCATATTTCTAGACAATCATGTCTTTTGTTTCATGTTGTATTTTGCAATCAAGAAAAACATTGTAGTCTATCAATCAAGGCAGTAAAGGACAATATGATGACAATTGATCCATTTCAAGACCAGAGTCCAGTTTGGGGTCATCGTTTTAACTATGTAGTTACAGCCCTGCTCATTTGCCTTGAAGAAGAGTCGCGTCCAATCCTCTCACCGGCCGTAAGTCTGAAAGGTCTTTAAGAGCTTAAAAAGAGCAACCAGACTTTTACGCTGTGGCCTGCTGCTATTTTTAGTGGTAGGGTGCTGGCTAATTCGCCTCGACACTGAACTTGTGGGGAAACGTCCCAAAAGAAATCCTCAAGGACAAAATTACTTCATTTGAGACAAATGCACACCCACACTTCCACCTTTGCCGATTGTTCTGGGCAGACGGACGACAGCTCATTTATTTTCTGAATTCTACTTAATAGCTTTTCACTATGAAAGAAAAAACAAACCATATAAAAATCAAGCAGTAGAAAGAGAGCACATCATGTAATGATGTAATGAACATGTAATCAATCAATAAATCAACTTATAATGCGACAAACTGACGAAAAGTAAAGAAAAAGTTAGATGACGTCATCATACAGTTATCTCTCGCGCACGCGCGCGCCCTCCACACCTGCGCGTTCCATCACGGTGCATTCATGGACCTTCGGTTTGTTTGAGTGTCACTCGGGAGACATGCGCTTCAAGAGTGTGGAGGGGTTCTTTCGTTTCTTTTCTCATCTGTTTTTGAGATTCCCGTCATCGTTCAAACATTTCCTGTTGCTGTGCTATCGAGAAGGAAGTCTTAAGTCAGTGCGACGGGCGGCTTCCGTCTTGTGACCGTCCAAAAGCGCCCCCCCCGCCCAACACACATACACACACACACACACAGTGAGCCGTAGCCGTGCTCGGACGTTAACTCGAACGCTGGGCAGGCTTCACGTCCGCGGAGCGGGTTCGGTTTGCGACGGACGGATTCTGCGCTCTGTGCTGACTGTCACGGTGGGTCGGGTGCCGTCAGGACACGGAAGTGGTGGCCTGTCTTAGCCATTGCGATGCCAGGTGGCGGCAGAGAACCTGGAGGCTAACTAACTAGCTGGCCACGCAGCTTCTGCGGCACTTGGACGACACCAATATGCCGGCAGGTAAGAACAGAAAACATTTCCAACTTGATTGGCGATTACTATTTCGGACGGGGACGCGAGCATTGATTGACAAGTCCGAGATCAAATATGAGTGGTGCGTTTAAGGACCCCGCGGCTGGGGAGGCGTATTTCGACATAAAGTGAACCCCCGTTTATCGCGGGGGAGGCGTGCCAAACCAGCCGCGATTGGAAAAGAACCGCTATGTAGAGCACTTTGTAAACATCTCTTTTTCTTGGAATTTAGACATGTTTAAAATCAGTTCCGATCCCACTCGCGGTTCCGACTACCGATATTTTCTTGTTGAATACTTAAGTCAACTACCTTACATTTTTTTGCTTTTAAAATGATTTTCTTGTGTATTTGGAGTCTCCAGGAGTGTAGAAAAGTGTAATACATCCCTCCAGGTGCTGCAGAGATACTTTTATGATCTGTTTGGGGTGCTATTTTTTATTCTGTTCAGTTTTGTCCGTTTTCTATTACTTATTTTTATCTATTACATCACTTCCGTTGGGGTGAGACAGACTAAATAAAGTCCACTAAAATATTTTCTGACAGTAATCCGGTCTATGGTGCTAAAAAGGTTGGGGACTACTGTTGTAGACTATAAATGATGGTCCGACCCCACCCCCACACATTGGATCACCCCCTGGGAAAAATCACGGCTTTCCCGATTATGCAGCACGCAATTGCCGGTCGATTGACATCTTGGGAAAGTCCAACAGCTCTTATGAGTGTCGGGTGGCGAACTCAACCCGGAGCCTACCTGTACGACCCGCGAGCGCCAAAGCTGTCGGAAATGATTGGTCGGCCTGTCCTGGAAGACGGATCAGTGTCTGGGAAAGGTCACGACTCAAATGATTGCCAGCTCTGCAGACACGAAACAAAGCTGCCCTGGCCAGCCTCACACAACGACCCGATCAAGTCACAAATCCGCATTTGGACCGGAGAGACTTTGGTTGCGTCCTATTTTTGTGTGCGAGTGAGTACATGAGAACGTGTGTTGGTCATGCCCATTGGCACGTTAGCGCTTTGCGGAGCACTGCTGCTTCAATCACAGCGTGATGAGGGCAGAGAGAGAGAGTGGGCGACCGAGGGCCAGATTCCTGAGAGAGAGAGACATGTCAACATCTGCCTAACAGGCTGAGCGCCGCTTCATCTCCTGCACACCGAGTCGGGCAAGGAATCTACTTTGTGAAAACCAAGGCGTGTGGGTGCGTGTGTGCCTCTTAGTGTGGAAGCTTCCCAGCACGGTGGCCGGCGACCATTCATCCGCGCTTTCGTCTCAGGCGTTTGACCCACTCACGCGTGTTCGGTCAGATGCCAGCATTCAGACAGGTGCTCCAACCAATGGGAGGCAGGGAGGGAGGCACGCTCATGTTGCTGCTGCAGGCCAGCAGATGTTTGACGGGCGTTGGAGGACATTGAGCTTGTCTTTCATGCCTCATTAAGCTGTGCCAGCTTCGAGCTGAATGTTCAGACTTTGAGGAAGTGCTATTGCAATTAGTGGCTATCCGTTTGGATGGACGCACATTTCTGGCGGCGGCGCCTTTCAAAAGTCTGAAAATTGAACCGCGACAGCCACCAGGCGCTCCTCCATATGAAATCTCTTTTGTTCCATTTTAATAGCTAATTTGTTGTTTCTTGCAATCAAATGAACTCGCATCGGTGTTGCAGGAGTTTGCGGCTGCTGCGGGCCGCTCAGACCTCGCTACAAACGTCTGGTGGACAACATCTTCCCAGAAGACCCCAAGGTGAGATGACTCGTTCTTTGTGTTTTTCAAATATCCTTCCGACTCACACGCACACAAAGCTGACACTAATTTTCTAGCCAACTTGTTAGCCTTCAAATGTCCTTCCAAGTCAAGTGCATTCCAAAACAAGAAGTTTCCTTTACAGGTACAAAGATATTTTCAAGCAGGTCGGAAGCACCTCGAGTCCGTGCTAGCTATTTGTTGTTAGCATTGTTAGCATTCTTGATAACATCCCTGTACCGTTCTCGCACTCAGGACGGTCTGAGCAAGTCGGACATGGAGAAGCTGACCTTTTACGCCGTGTCGGCTCCGGAGAAGTTGGACCGCATCGGGGCGTACCTGGCCGAGCGCCTCAGCCGCGATGTTGTGCGCCATCGCTACGGGTGAGTAGCACGGGCCGCAATTGGTGCCCAAGAGGGTTGTTGGACCATCGTACGCCTGAGGAGGAGGCAGATGCTACCTTAGCATTGTGGCTAGTGCCTGGTGTGCATACAGAGCTAAAGGGGCTGTTTCTGTGTGTGCTCGCTGCTCAGGAACGTGGTGATTGCCATGGAGGCCCTGGACCAGCTGCTGATGGCTTGTCACTCGCAGAGCATCAAACCCTTTGTGGAGAGCTTCTTGCACATGGTGGCCAAGCTCCTGGAGTCCAGGGAACCTGACCTGCAGGTCCTGGGGACCAACTCGGTGAGAACGCCGTGTGTATGCGGAAGAATGTGCAAGGGGGGGGGAGGGGGATTCCAGGCGCGAGCTCCCTCGCGTTCTCTCTTTGAAAGATTTTTTTTTTCCTTGCCTGCTCCATGGTGAACGCTTCATCCCAGCAGGAGGCCGAGCTGCAGCATTTACCACTGGTGCTTTTTATTTATGAGTGGGCTTTTCTTTGGCGAGCGGCCCCTTTTCTATTTGTGGTATTCCGAGGCTGACGAAGGAGCCGGCAGCTTCGAGGCGGGGCGGCGCTTTGGGGTTCACTCTTGGGTTAATGTCAATTTCTTCCTTCACAACGCAGCCTCGTCTGTGTGGATGTGTGCTCGCGTCTAGTTTGCGTGGGATCCTTGATGCGTCACAGCACAGGAAAAAGAAAGAGATGGCCGAAGCTGCTCATTAGGCACCAAGCCAGAGCAGCTATTTAAATATAGTGCTCTCTCGCAGCAGCTCCTCTTTGTGCCACAGCAATATGAACTATGTATATGTGTGTGTGTGTATGTATATATGTATGTGTATTTTGGTCATGGGAAGTTGTCACTGATGATTTTTTTTTTTTATGCCCCCCACCCTGCAGTTTGTGAAATTCGCCAACATTGAAGAAGACACTCCATCCTACCACCGCCGCTATGACTTTTTTGTCTCTCAGTTCAGCGCCATGTGCCACTCCACCCACGAGGACCCGGACACCAAGACCAGGTCGGTACCTCTTGGTCATTGCTTAACGATGACAGGATGGACAGACATTCTGTCCATGAACAGTTCCATATATTGTAGATGGACACATCTGATTATAATGAGAGATGCGTCGTATGTCGGTATTGATGTATAGCCGTGGTCACGGATTCTGGTCCTCAAGGGCTCTCGTCCACGATGTTTTTGAAATGATGACCTCATCAGCGAGCTCTGTAAATGCGTCATGAGCATTCTGTTCATTTCAACATTTTGTTATGCTCTTTCCACGTGACAGATAAATGTAGATACAAACATAATGAGAATGTTTTTCAACTAATGTTGCACCCAACTGTTTTTTTCTTTTTCCTCCGCGGGCGTCAGGATCCGAGTGGCTGGCATCAAGGGTCTGCAAGGGGTGGTCCGAAAGACTGTCAACGACGAGCTGCAGGCCATCATCTGGGAGCCGCAGCACATGGACAAACTCATCCCGTCCATGCTCTTCAACATGCAAGACTCTGATGACATGGAGAGGTAACACAACAGATCTCCTCACAATACACTGGCGCCTCAACATAAGAGCCATCAACTTAGAAATGTTTCCACTTGATTGTCTATTTATTTAGTTAGTTAGTTAGTTTTTGGCATTTGCTGTCATTTCAATGGGCAAAGATGATTTCAGATGGAGGCGTTTTGAGTGAGTTTGTTTTTGCCGTTCTCCTGAAGTCGTTTCCATGTCAACAGAAATCTTTTTTTAGGCATTTTCCTGCCTTCTTTTCTGTCTTCCTCCTTTGGCAGCTTTCCCCTGGCTAAGGGTGATTATTTCCCCACGCAACTGGATCGTCTCTGTGTGTCACCGGTGTCCAATTATCTGACCGAGATCGGGCCGCCACCATCTGCCACTTTTAATGGCGTTCCCATCGGACGCTCGTACCGGCCTAACAACCTCGCCTGCCCGCGCCCTTTGCCCGGGCAGCCATGTGAAATATTTTTCAAGGGTCAAAGTACACCCATGCTGTTAGTCCTTGTGAGACATCTAATTTCTCTACTCCGCATTACCAAAGTGAAAATAACCCCACAATACCAGTTAAACCACCAACTGAAGAATAAAATCAGTAAACCTCATTCGAACAATGGCTAAGAATGTGTTTTAAGGTGCACGAGGTCTTTCGCAAGAGAGGGAGCGAGTGGCAGCGCAAAAGGCCCTCCCCCTTCCGAGCCTCCGCTTAGTCCTGGCTTTTGTTTAACGTGACGTTGTTAATGCGAAGCTTGCGTCTTTTCCAAAACACAAGGAGCGACATTTTTGGCAGATTTTCAGACCGAACCATTCGCCAACTGACTGTTCTCCATTCTGCGCTTTCAATGATGTCCTTTTGGACTCTAAATGTCATCTCATTTGATCCATTGTAAATAAAATATTTGGTGAGTAAACTGATGGTTGCGGTCCAACTCACGTTTGCTGTTTATATATGTGTGTGTCAGGGTGGGGGCAGTGCATCCGAGCACGCCGTGCGTGTCGGGTCAAGACGGCAACGAGAATCCGGCGGCGCTGGCCGAGAGCTGCTTCAGAGAACTGCTGGGACGCGCCGCCTACGGGAACATGAACAACGCCGTCAGACCCGTACTCGTGTGGGTAACACACACACGCTGGGGCTGCTGGGTTGCACGCGACTCTGTCGCAATCACTTACGGAAAACACATCAAATAGATTGCACATAGTGGAAACACTCGTAAACTATGCATGGAAGCGAAACACACACACACACACATACACTAGTGATGACTTCCCCCTTGCAGCCATTCGATTGACTCACGCTGTGAGTCATGTCAAGTGAAAACAAAGGTGTGGTCATTTGCATGCCACTTGTTCATTTTCAAGGCATTGAGTGCGCGTCTCGCCTCGTTATGAACGCTCAATTCCCTGGTCTTGGCCTTTGGGGGTCTCATGCCCTCCGGCGGTCGACCTCACGAAGCATCGCTGGTGTGTGACGCCGACCGGCGTTGTGTTGAGCGCCTCGCAGTCTTTGAACGGCTGCACGGCTTCTCTCTTTTCTTCCTTGTGGTGTCACTGGCCAGGCTGGGGGGTGCGATGCTGCTATAAATAGAAGCAGGGAAGGAAGAGGAGGGCCGGGGGGGGGGGCTCACATTGACGTCACGTCGGACTGCAGCTTAATAGAGGTTCTTGTCGGTCCTCTTAAAATGGATGCTGTGCTTTTTCTATGCACTGCGAGTCATACTTGACAGCGTCAAGATGTCCTTGTGGACGATTCTGCAACGGTTTTAGCCTGGCGGGATTTTCTGTGCTTGTTAGTTTATTTCCATGTATGGCTTCCTGAGACTTTTTTTTTCTACTGATGAAACTGGCTGGTCTCAAGATAGACAAGCCGGCTTGGTGTCAAACTCATCTTTGAAGGCAATAGAAGCGCGCCAATTGTGGAGTTGGCGACCATTCCGCTTTGCACGGTGTCAACATTCATGCGAGCGGGATCACAAAGGGAAAAATGTGCACATTGTGATGTCATTTGTTGGGGAACCTGATGGTGTGTGGAGATGAAGCTGTTGTTCTTGTCATTTTCGCCGCCAATAGTAAGGCCTGGCTATGGAAGCTAACGCTCATTTAGCACCGCCTAGCTCAGCGTGACAATCGGGGTGCGTGATTGACAGGTCGAAAAGCCTCCGGGACGGCCGCCGCATAACACCAGCGACCTCAGGGAGCGGTAGGCATCACGCCAGCTGCCGTCGGCCTCATCGAGAGGCGAGCGGCAGCTGCGGCCTAGTCGGCGAGCCGATCTGTCGTCCGCCATCTGCGGCGCGCGACCTTGTGTCGACTTCCCGCGCACGCGTGACTTGGTGACATGAGGCTTTTGCGTCCGCAGCCACCTGGACAACCATAACCTGTGGGATCCCAACGAGTTTGCCGTTTCCTGCTTCAGGATCATCATGTACTCCATCCAGGTCAGACTTCAGCAATTCCTCACAAAAATCCCATTTGAACTCCAACGAAGCCGCCGTTAGCCAGCGAACGATGAGCTCCTGACAAAACTCAGCCCAGCTTGAAATGACAACGTTGTTGTTCTCCTGGCGGCGTGGCAGGCGCAGCACTCTCACCACGTCATCCAGCAGGTCCTGGGTCACCTGGATGCCCACAACAAGAGCCCGCCTCGGGTACGTGCCGGCATCGTACAAGTGCTGCTCGAGACGGTGGCCATCGCTGCCAAAGGCTCCGTGGGTGAGTCACTTTTATACAGTGCACCTAAAATGTCGACTGAAAAATGCCTTGTAGCTACGTCATTCTATCCATCAGCGGTTTCACCACACGTTCCACTATGTCGCCCGGCACGGCTTTTGTGTGTGTGTGTGTGTGTGTGTGTGTTTGCCCATCTGCATTTTGGCAAAATAAACCAAATGTCTGGCGGCCAGGAAGCATCCAAGAGTGCAAAGGAGGTGACGCGGCGGACAGCGAACACGCCACCCCTCCTAACTTGTGGCTCGGTACGCCATCAAACGTAGGGCCACATGTCGTCGGGCAGGGCTTTATGAAAATCAACTTGATTGTTGCAAATAAGATTTGAATTTGTTGAGAACAAAATTGTAAATTAGAAATGGATCGTCAGTTAATAGTCAATTTCGAAATGTTTTTCCTCAAAATTTCTGGTTTTTGTTTGAGAGCAGAAACGTTTGCCCAGACCTGATGTCACATGTGCCAACGTGTTCTAGCGTGTGCCAACATGTTCTAGCGTGTGCCAACGTGTGCGAGCCTAGCCTAGCCTCAGAGGCAAGCGGTCATAGCGTGAGTTTGTTTGTCGGCGCGATACACGCAATTTGGACACTCACTGGCCACCGGGCGGCGCCGTTTGTTCAGGGCCGACGGTGCTGGAGGTGTTCAACACGCTGCTGAAGCACTTGCGCATGAGCGTGGACCTGGAGCTGGGCGAGGGCTCCCGCAGGAACTCGGGCGCCAGCACCTCGTCAGGCCGCAGCAAGGAGAGTGACGAGCGTATCGTGCAGAACGCCATCATTCAGACCATCGGTACGCGGTTGAACACGACTAGTCCCGCATGTGTGCACGCCCAGCCGACACGCTTTTCTCGCGCTCCGACAGGTTTCTTCGGCGGTAACCTGCCCGACTACCAAAGGGCCGAGGTGATGATGTTCATCATGGGAAAGGTGCCCGTCTACGGGACGCCGTGCCACACGCTGGACACCGTCAAGATCGGGTGAGTCGCAAGGATTGTCGTCGCTTCGAAGGGCCACCTCGCTACTTTACTCAGAATTTCCAGCCTGTTGACGTTGTTTTGTTTTTCCTCTCAATTTCCGGGACCTGCGGGGCTGACGGCTTCAGGCATCAGGGGACCAAGAGGATCCAGACCATGTTGCTCAGCTCCCTCATTATGGTCAGAGACCACTCTTTGAATTAAAACGGGTCTTATTCCGCATCTTGATTTGGGTGCCGTTACTTGCAGGTGACGTCCGGTTTCAAGTCTAAGTCGATGTCGGGGGCTCTGCCGTCCCCCTTCCTGGACCCGCTCTTCTCCATCTCTTTGATGGAGGACAGCGAGCTGCGCCAGCTGGTGCTCGAGATCCTGCACAACATCATCGACAGACACGACAACCGCGCCAAGCTACGAGGAATCAGGTGCCGCCCGCGACTTGCCGCCGACCTCCGACCGGCTGCCAAATACGATTGATTTGATTTCTGACGAATGCAATACACGTCGGAAATCATCTTCTGCCTCTCCTTCCCTCCGCTTGGACATGTCCGTGTGCGTGCCCAAGGATCATCCCCAATGTGGCGGCTCTAAAGATCAAGCGGGAGAAAATTTCCAAGCAGGACGTGGCCTTCATGAAGAAGGTCGGTCATTATGGTCTTTTTTGCTCCATTCGCTCGGAAACCCCAAAGGTCGCTCCTTATCGGCCGCTGTCGTGATGAGGCGCGGAAACCGGGAGTGAGGCTCACTCGTTATGTGTGTGTTTGTGTCAGCACGGTCAGCAGCTGTACCGCCACATCTACCTGGGCTGCAAGGAGGACGACAACGTGCACAAGAACTTTGAGCTGCTCTTCACCACGCTCGCCATCCTCACCATCGAGCTGGCCAATGAGGACGTCGTCGTGGAGCTCGTCCGCCTGGCCGTCGCGGTGCAGGTCTGCGCCACCCGAAGTCGCACCTCGCCCGCATGCAAACATGCTCAAGCTTTCAAACGGGTGTCTGTTGTACCCACACGTAGGACATGGCTCTGTCCGCGGAGGAGACTCTGTCCGTGTGGCTGCGTTGTAGCTTGCTGGCCTTGGTGGCGGCGTACCTCAACTTCCTGAGTCAGATGATCGCCAACGCTGCTTTCTGCCAGCACGTCAGCAAGGTCTGCGCCTCCGCCCGGCTCTTCGCCCGCACCTCTGCCCACGCCCGCTGTTGTCGTCTTTCAGGTGATCGAGCTGCGCAGCATGGACGCTCCCTACCTTCTCCCCGAGCACGTCTTCCGTGACAAGTGCCCGTAAGTCCATCTTCTTCTTCTCTGTCTCAACCCCAACCCTCCCCACGCTGAGCTCTCTCTCGGTGTGGCGCGCACAGGCTTCCCGACTGCCTGGACAGGGACGACGCGGCGCTCTTCTTCCAGAGCACTGACATGGCCGAGAGTCTGGCGGGCGCTGGCTACAATGCCGACAGACTCAACGTTCCCTATGTGCCACAGGTCACAGGTAATGTCACCTTTGGCCTTGTCCTCTTCTCTTTTGCTCCTCTCCTCTTCAAATTGTCCATCCTGACATCATTCTCCCGGTCACCAGTTTCTTGTCCATTTTGCGCGAGGTCTGCTCCAAGCGGAAGTTTTGTTTTGAAAATCGTTACGTGACTTTGATGTTTCCCTCTTCTGTCAGTGCTTTACACAGTGGGGAAAATCCTGCACAGGTGCAAACAGACATCCAGAGGTAACCATAGCAACTGTAGTCACCAAGCAGAGCACCTACGTGACCTTTGAAATAGGCGTTCTCAAACCTTCGGGGTCCGGCGAGCAAGAACCACCTAACAAGCTCAAATTGATTCGATTTGCACATTGGAGGTTGCTTCCGGACGGAGATGATGACAATCATCGCCGCGTTTGGTTTTGCTCAACTTTGCCTTTATCTGCTTGGCGATAGCCCTTGAAATGAAATTCGATGTCTCCGAATCATTTTTCATTCCAAAACAAAACGGGTAGTAATAAATCGACATTTGACAAACTCACCAATTACCAAATATTTGGTTTGTATTCCAGTCTTGGCACTCGGGATCTCTTAGTGCGGAGGTGTGGCTATGAAGGCGAGCCAACAATACACATCATTTGGTGCGATGTTTATGGGGGGACCCCAGTTTGAGAAGCGCAGCTTTGTAGTGTTGTTGAGTTGCTTACTGTTTGCACCGCTAACACTTGTACCCGCCACCCGCGGCTCATGTGGCGTCGTGGTGAGTATTTGACGAACTCTTTCTTTCACGTTGTGGTTGGAGAAAGTCCTTTATCCTGTGTTACCTTGTGCTAGCCTCATAGCTAAAAGTAGCGCCAACGGGAAGCGCTCACAGAGTTCTCCGCGTCACCGCCGCCAACCTGTTAGCGCTGACCGTGCACCGTCCCGCAGATGAAGAGCGCCTGACCCGGAGGAAGAGCTTTGTGGACACCATGTCCTTACAAGTGGACATCCTGGCCAGCAACCTGCCGGACAAGGTCAGTCGTTACGCCCGAGACGCCGACGGCTATCCTCTGACCACTTTCTACCACCAGAGAGCGGTAGTGAGCAAGTCGACTACAGTCGACCTTGGTTTCCCCTTCTATCAAGTCTTATTGTCATCTACAGTATGTTTGTACAACGGTGCCTCGCAGTCTTCTATTCTTCCTCCGCAAAGAATGAAGAGCAGAATTGTTTGTTCTGCTTGATTTGTTGATGGTTGAAAGTTGATTTGAGTCCCGCCGTTAACTTTCTTATGGTGCGACAAACCCGCGTGTGCGTTTAGTCGCAGCTGGCCGAGGAGATCACCTTCGAGACCCTGAAGAAAGCCATCGGTAAGATGCCGACGCATTACTAAAAGACAACGGCGACAAACATCAGACTGCGAACACCTCCTCATTGCCTGCGTGCAGACACGAGTGTCCTGGAGGATCAAGAACGCGAGCGTCGCCGGCAGGTGATGGAGAAATTCCAGAAAGCTCCATTTGAGGAGATCGCAGCGCACTGCGAATCCAAGGTACTCACAGCACTTTTAACAGCGGCGCCTACGCACACCTAACCTGCCCACCCCCCCCTCGCGTGTCCACGTAGGCCAACATGCTACACGAGCGTCTGGCGCACATCTTTGAACTCACCATCAGGTGAGTACCCAACATCATCACTCGATGCTCGACTCGCAATGAGCTCATGGCGTGACGTGCCCCACCCAGACCTCCCCCAAGCCCATCCGGCGTGCTGTCAGTTTCCTCAGGCCACACCCAGCACCAGTCGGTGCCCATCTACGAGATGAAGTTTCCTGACCTCTGCGTCTACTGAGCGCACGTCCACACATAGGCGTTAGTAGTGTTGTCACTCATATCACAGCATATGGAAAGAGCAGTATCATCATCACCATGCACTTTCACGAGCGTCAAAGAACCTTGAGCACCTTTCAGAATTCAAAATGACCTCTGAGAAAAAAAGAAGTTAGGCCTTCTAAGGAAAGAACTTTGGATTTACATCTTTGGATTAACTCCCAAGAAAGTAAAGAACTGTACACAAGCGTGAGGACGTTTGGCAAACTCTCTCTCGCAAGCGGACGCTTCCATCTGGCCCCCAAATGAATGTTAACGATAGAGGCGCCGCAAACGGGTCCGCTCAATCAAGCGCAGTAGGAAACAGATGCCCATCCGCTTGATTTTGCCGAGCAAGTGTGGTTTGCTTTAGCGCTCGATGCTCCATTTTTCAATCACAGCCAACTTGATTGTATTGCGGAAGACGGGAAGTCCGTCGTCAGTTGTCGGGGCGGCAACGTTGTTTCACGTGGCTTGGTCTGGATTTGACGCCTTTGGTCCATTCACAGCAAACGATAGACGCTCGTTATTTTGAAAGCGCTTTGTTGTTTGTGGTCGAATCATGCCAATGTTGCGGAAATAAAGTTCACTCGACACTCCATCTTGACAAAGTGCGTCTTCCTTGGCACATTGCTTTGATTCGAGCGGCCTTCTCTCGGCTTCTTCCTCTAACTGTTTTGTAGCTCACCTTGTTTGGCTATGAGAGGGAGCTTCCAAACGAGAGACTGCCCAAATGGATTTTTGTTTTTTGCCTATTTCAGTAAAATGCAGAATGAAAAACCTAAGGATGACATGTAATCATGTCACGGAGGGTGTGTGCATGAGTTTTTTTTTTTTTTGTTGAAGTTTTTTTTTTTTTTTTATTAGTTT
This sequence comes from Syngnathus typhle, assembly GCF_033458585.1. NCBI lineage: Eukaryota > Metazoa > Chordata > Actinopteri > Syngnathiformes > Syngnathidae > Syngnathus > Syngnathus typhle. Next base: position 8,979,447 of record NC_083750.1, on the reverse strand, counting down.
TTGACACCAATAAAAGATGATGGAAGAGGATCGAGGCATGTTTCCATGGTAACAGCTGGCGACATGCTGCAGCATCAAGTAAAAATAGAACAACCCTCTTGTTCTAAAAATCACAACACGATGTCTGGACTACAATATCCTCTGCGAACTGAGCTATTTCCAAATATGGCTGTCATATCTACTTGACTAGCATAGATATATAACATAAATATGCATATAAATATATAACCAACAATCTTTGCAGATCAGTCCACAGAATCTCCTTCCTTCCCAGTAAGTGCAATTTGGGCAATCATACGTTTCAACAAAGCCCAGCTCAGGTAATTGGAAAACATTTTGACAATGCAGAAGTGATCTCACATCGGTGAAACGCGACGTTTAGCGCGTTTGTTGTTGTTTCTTGAGCAGTAGCAACGTAGCGTGTGTGACGTTTGTTTGTCTCCATGCGCGTTGGTGAAAGCCCGAATAAGCAAACTTGTCAGCGGAACGTTTCAAGAAAGAATAGAACAGCATATTTCTTAGTATTGTGGGACAACTTGAAAATAAAAGCCGCAGCCACCTGCCTTTTTGAGTGTAAGGTAACAGGTTGGAAGATGTTAAGCGTGGTTGATATTCGTGTTTCCTAATGTACCTGAATACAGCACCGGCGTTGGTTTCTATGGCAACGCCGGACATCGGAAACGAAAGATGGTTCACAGTAAGTGCGCATTTTCCTCTCCTCAACCAAATAGTCTAATCCAACACAGACCAACTAATTCAACAAACTAATTGGTGACAAAGTGAATGATTGGCTGACGCTAGCTACAAAAATAAAACAAAAATCGAAGTCATTTAATGAGTAGACGACGAGTAGTCCTCTACAATGCAATCGAAGTCAAGACCAAGTAGTTTATTGCCTGACTTACACTTTTCAAGCTGATTACCAGCGTATTGATTAGTTAACTGCTAACTAGTCCTCACCCGTGCGCATAGTCACAGAAGATTTGATCCGGCGCCGCGCCGAGCACAACGAGTGTGAGATCTTCTCCCTGGAGGAGGTCTCCCTACACCAGCAGGACATCGAGAGGATCGAGCACATCGAGCGCTGGTGCAGGGATCTGAAGATCCTTTACCTGCAGAACAACCTCATACCACGAATCGGTGAGGGCCACCTCTCGGGTTTGCTCCTGTGCGTGTCGTAGAAGCCCTACAACAGTAGTCAGCGTTTGTGTGTGTGTGTGTGTGTCCGTCCCGGTCAGAGAACGTGGGCCGCCTGAAGAAGCTGGAATACTTGAACCTCGCCTTGAACAACATAGAAGTCATTGAAAACCTCCAAGGTGCGTGTGTGTAAACTTCACAAGCTTCACAAATTGATGCGCTTACTAGCTGAGCGATGGCACATAATTCACGCACATGAGAGAAAATAAGATCTCTTGTGAACGCCACTAAAACACAAATGTCAAGAAAGGACACCATCAATCAGTTGTTGCAAGCGTTCACTGCCACCTGACGAATTTATTGCGTTTTGTTACGGCGTGGAAGAACGTCTTGCCAACTTTCTAAGGCATTGTAATGGCCCACAAAGGCCAGTAGATGGCAGCATCGCATCGCTTTTGGTTGCAGATCAGCATAGCCGCTCAGTCGAAGATGAAGTTCATCACTTTCGCATCTTTTAGCACAGGGAATACAGATGTGCCGTGGAAGCGGTGCACGTGTGGCAGCATTTAGGAGAAGAAAAAAGGACGAGAAAATGCTGAGTCGTGCCATATTGCACAAAACAAAACCGAATTACTAGCCAGGAAGTTCACCTGAAAGCAGCTTCTGCAACAAAAGGAAAGCTAAAAAAAACAGAGTGGCTACTTTGAAAACCTTGAAAGTGTGCGTGTGCGTGTGTAGGATGCGAGAATCTGCAAAAGTTGGACCTGACGGTCAACTTTGTGGGGCGTCTGAGCAGCGTGGAGAGCCTGAAAGAAAACGTGCACCTACGTCAGCTCTTTCTGGTGGGCAACCCCTGCACGCTCTTTGAAGGCTACCGCAAGTACGTGGTCGCCACCCTGCCCCAGCTCAAGGTGACGATGGTTTCAAAGGTGCCTTTGGGTTCAGAGTTGGCTTTTCACGCAAGTTGCCCGTGTCCAGTGTCTGGACGGCACCGAGGTGACGCGCTCGGAGCGTATCGTGGCCAATCAGGGCCTGGAGGAGCTGAGGCGGCGCATCCTGGAGCAGGAGGACCAATACCTGAGGAAGAAGGCCCAAGAGGAGGAGGCCAACTCCAAGCAGGCCGAGGAACCGCCAAATGGGTGGGTATGAGAGTGGAATTGCTCTTTTTCAGGGCAGGGCAGCGCAATTTCACGAGGCGGACCACCATTGCTGGGGAAGCGGTCCGCTCAAAGGGCCTCACTCCGTTTGTTTGCACGCAGTGCTCCTGAGCCGCAGAACGAGTCAGACGAAGAGCGACTCGAGAAGGAATTCTGGCACACGCCGTGTGCCTTCACTCCGGAATCCCGCTTGGAGGCTCATCGCCGCCTGGAAGCCAAGCGGACGGCCAGGGACAAGTGAGTCTACTTGCCAGCAGTACATGAGCAAAACCGACATTTTCAGCTGACAGGAGATGGCAGTAGCGTGCAAAATGGCTGCAATTGCTTTCCTATTCCGCAAAGTGCATATTCATCCACACACCTTAGCTGCCGCCATCTTGTGGGATCTGCCTGCCCTCTTATGTCCAGTGTGATCCAGTGTGATTGCGGTCCGGCGAGTGACTCGGCTCAGCTCGGCACCGACTTTGACAGCGAGCTGTCAACGTGACCGCTGGCGGCGAATTATGGCCATTAGGCACTCGCCGCGGCCCTGACCTTCGCGGACGCTTTGGCCATCTCGCTAGCAATAGGCGCGGCGAGCCGAGGCCAAGAAACATCAGCTGCCTTCTTGTCATTTTCATGACTGAAGTTTGAGTGCGCGAGTGACGGATGGCCGTACAACACTCATCTCACGAGGGGTGAAGGACCTTGCCCATCTTCAGCCAGCCAGCAGCAACACGAGCATATACATCATCTAGCATGCTCACCCGACGGTGGTGTGTGTCCCTGCAGAGGCAACGAGAAGAAAGTCAAGCTCCCGAAGACTCTGATAACTGCTGATGGACGAGTTCTAAATGTCAATGAGCCCAAGTAGGCGCGCACGCACGCACGCACGCACGCACACACACACACACACACACACTATGATGAACTCTTGCGCCTTGGCAGGCTGGACTTCTCTCTGACGGAAGACGACAACAACAAGAGGATTGTTTTGGACCTGGCGGTCTACAGGTGCGCTCATTTGGCAGCCCGACAGCACCGAGCCTGACAAATATTTCATTGCAAGCTTGGAAACGTAAACTCCTGGCTCCTCCCACAGGCACATGGACACCTCCCTGATGGACGTGGACGTGCAACCAACGTACGTCAAAGTCACCGTCAAAGGAAAAGTACGTTTTGAGCAAGTCGGCCTTTGACGTGGTGATTTGTGGAAAAATGTCCAATCATGACTAAGCCGCTTGTTAAGCGCCAAATCCCGACGGTGCAGATATTTCAGCTGGTTCTGCCGGCCGAGGTCAAGCCCGACAGCTCGACGGTCCGGCGCTCGCAGACCACAGGACACTTGCTGCTCCACATGCCCAGGGTACGCACACATACACGCACACGCGAGTGGTCCACTCTGACTCTCGCTCGTTGCCTTGTTACTTTGAAGGCTCAAGGTGAACTGGAGGTGACAAAAAGCGCCGTTCGGCCGTCCAAAGATGACCGCCGCCCCCATCGCGGTTCGGCCGACAGTAAACAAAGGTAAAGTCCCACACGCCGAGGTTTGGCTTGGCTACTTTTCAAAATTCCATCAGATTGATTTTAAACCATACACACATGCGTTCGTACCAAGGTCAAAGTATTGATGCAGCAAACAAAACCTGCCTGTGCAGGCGTGACAGGTCAAAGTTGAGGGCGCGAAACAATCGAGCGACTTTCTCAAGCATCTGAACTGCTGGTGTGTTTTGATGAGTACAGCGCTTGCCTTTGGCTGACCCCGGGATCGATGACGCCATGTTTGTTTCCACCGATTTCCTCGCAGCCACCCGGATGTCGTGAAAGTGCGACCCCGCTAGCGGGTCAGGTGGTTGGGCAGCATAGCGCTAGTGGGTCGGCAGACAAGCGCCTCGGTGCGCTCCGCCTCTTTTCTGCACGCTGCCTCTTATCTGCACGCCAGCAGATGAGCTTAAGATGGGCCCCGTGACCTGGCTGCGCTCCCCTGACGCTAAGCGGGAATCTGCAAGACGCTCACGACGCTCGCCGCCGCCTCAAACTCAATTAGAGTCGTCGTGAAGGCCGACACAGCGCGCCGCAAAACCTTCTCCAAGGTCGGGATGTCGTCCGGCGACTCGCCCGACCGCTAATTGCGTTCCGAATCGCTGGCAGCTCAGGGCGTCCTGATGCCGCTTATTGTCGACCATTGTCTTCATGTAGCCCCTCCCCCAAACGTCACAGCCATGTTGGACACATCCCGTCACGGCTCGGGCCTACTTCTGGGCCGGCCGCCAAAGAGCGAGCCACGTGTCGCTAAGCAAGCGCCCAACCCAGCATCTGTTTGCGTCCGGTTGACTCCACAGCGGGCGTGGCGTTGCCGAGTGGCTGGAAGTGGACGCTGGTGGAAGGGTGGACATTGCCAACATCGTGGTGGCACACCGGCGCGCCACCGAAGGGCCGTTGGACGCCTCTGGCCGGGTTCCTGACGTTGACGAGGAACCCTCGGAGGCATTTGTGGACGACCTCGACGTCCCGCCGCTCATTTAAGGGACGTCGGGAAGCTCAACTCATGAAGAAGGGAAAAATAAAACTGGCTCGCTTGGCTTTGTGCTTGAGAGCGGGCGTCCTCGATGACATCTCGAGATCTGGTCAATCAAAGCCGTCGTTTGCTCGGATCGACCCAATGTCGGTCAACAACGTGGAATAAAAATGCGCATCTTCTCATCCTCTGCTCCCCGTCTGGAGTTCATTGCTTTTGTGTCTGTTGCCATGACGACACGAATCATCCTCGATTGCTGAGTCAGCAGGTGCACTCGGGTCGGGAAGGACCACTCGGGACCATGCTCATCTCTTTTTGCCTTCCTCTCTTCTTCCTCCCTTTTCGACGTGTCCCTCCTACTTTTTCCTTGCCAAAGGGAGGGAGGTCACGCGCCCTCGTCCGCCAAGTCGAGACGGTGGCTCTGGAGAGGACTGGCAGAGCCTCCGGTCGGGTTGGCCGAAATCGGCCCGCCGCTGGTCATTTGCAGCCGTCATCTTCATTGCTGCTAATTAGCACAAAGGCGACAATGTAGTGGGCCGAGCAGATGTGCGCTTAGTCCCATAATCCCGTTAAGGCCGACGCAAGCCTTGCATTTCTCACTCACTACAGACTGTTGGAACGTTAACGATGTATTTCCAAACTTCTCCCCTCACGCTATTTTATTTTTTCCAAAATTCCCATGTATGTTTCTTAATTATTTTTACAGACTGACAGTTCTCCGAAGCGCGCTCCTGCTGATCGAGGAGTTTTCATTCGTCCAATTCGGCCCGTAAAAATTTCCAACCCAATTTATTCCATCAAGTACATGCTCACGTTCAAGTGCACGCGTTGTGATTTATGTACAAGCGCGTGCATAAATCCAGCTCGGCAATCACTGCTAATCAATCAAGCGATGGATCAATCGTGTGAGCTTTATTGATTGCGGAATGATGGATGTCCAGACTTTTTTTCCTTTTTTTTTTGCTCACCTGTACCGTCCTTTTCCTTCTGGCCGGGCGCGTGATGTGAACAAAGTGTACCTGTTCGGGTTGTTCCCGCGCGTGCACGCAGCGCCGTGTTGCTGCGTGGACGCGCACGCCGCGTCCACGCTGCTGCTCGTCTCTCTCTCTCTCCTGCTTTCCTTCTTTCCTTCCCACCTTCCTCGTGCTGCTCCCCAGCCTCCGTCTCCACCCTGCTCCTCTTCCTCGTGCTGCTCCTCTTCCTCCTTCTCTTCCTCTTCCTCCGGTTAGTGTTCTTTTTGTTGTTGGCGAGGCGAGCCGTGATCGCTGCGGCGCTTTCTTCGTGCGCGGGTTGCCTGAAGGCAGGAAGGAAGCAAGGAAGAGCCGAACCATGCACGCCGGTGAGCCTGCTTCGTTTGCCTCCCAAGAAAAATGACAACAACCACAAAAATGGTTTTATCATTTGACGGCCGCGCGTGCGTGAGTGGGGTCGCATGCGTGCACGCGCACCTCCAGGTCTTTGTCTGCCGTGCGTTTGGAGGTGTTGCTTTCGTCTCAGAGATTAGAACATCCTCCATCGGCTAGCCGAGTCTCATATTTGCGGACTTTATTCACTTTATTCTTTTGTTTGTCTTTTTGTTGGCGCCATTCGCAGCATGAGCATACTCAAGATGACATTTTCGGCTGATAGAAAAAAAACGTGTGACGCTGCCCATTATTTTTTTAAATCCAATACTATTTGCCGTTCGTTATACGCAGATTTTTGCCCTTTGATTGTTGCTATTTAGCGGGGGTCCAGTCCGCCTTTTGTCTGACGAAACGCTTTTTAAATCCCCAGAGAGCAAATGATATATAATAAGAAATAGAATAGAAAAATTATAGCAGCAGAGGTGTAAGAGCAAGTCAAAAAATTAAGCGGTTGATTGAAGGTTGAGCTCGTTACTTGATGCCACTTTTGTTTGTTTTGTGTGGTGCATCTCTTCCAACAGCCTCACCTCCCCGTGCCTCCTCCCCCGGCATCCTTAAATGACACCAGGTTGAGGGCACGGGCTCACCCGGAGCGGACCATGGCATGCGGCCCGACCCGGGCAAGCAGCACTGATCATGGGACTGCGGTCCAGGAGCGTGGCGAGTGGCTCAGAGGACCACAAGAAGGACCCCCCGGACCGGCAGTGTGGAGTCGGAGCGGGTGACGACAAGGATGGCGCCCTGCTGGCGGCGGTGGTGGTGGCGGACTACAAGCGGGGCTCGCAGGGCACGGCCATCGGGCTCCTGGCCAAGACCCCGCTCAACTACAGCCGTCCCGCCAAGAGGAATAACGCTCGCAAGAGGAGGATCCAGAACCTCATCTACGACGCGCTGGAAAGACCCCGAGGATGGGCGCTCCTCTACCACGCCTTTGTGTAAGTCACGCCACCCGACATGTCCGCTATCGCTTTCTATTTTTATTTTTGTGGGTTTGATTAGGTCCCAACCAGGGACGGCTCAGGTAGTTTTTTTATTTCCCATTAAGGGGGGGTCTTGACCACTACATAGCGAGGGGCTGAAAGGACAACTGATAAAAATCATCTGGAATGTCAAAAAAAAGACTTGTCAAAGATTGCACGCCCGCTCTGCGTCTGATTTAACAGCGGCCGAACGGGCAAATGCCAGCAGGATGACACTCGGTCACTGACACTGAGTCAGCCGTCAGCGTACGTCTGGCAGTCGTCCTTCCAAATATGGCCGCCACACGTGCGATGCCGTCTGTCGCCCCCCGACGCGTGACATCGGTGGCGCCGCCACAGCCGGCGCACGCAAAACTTCAACCTCGTCACTTTACGTGTCGTACAGTGCGGCGGGGGCACGGGGTCGTGTTGGGAAGCGCGTGCGCGGCAGCGAACGGCCGACCTTTGACCTCGTCAAGAACGACGGGGCAATTGTGATTCCCACTGCGGCGCCACGTGTTCTGAGCCTTTATGGCGTTCAGATCCCATCCTGGTGAGTGCGAGCATGATCTAGTTCATTACAAATGTCACCCGATTCCATCAAGTGCGTCGTCGATTTAAAGCAAGACATGTAAATTAGTCTGTCATTTTGAAGTTGTCGACGACTTGAGAAGAAGGCTAAGAATTGCCTCCTGAAGTTACATGACTCTTAAAAGCTATGAAATCATTGAAGTACTTTAAAAAATGTAGTCGAATCAAAGACTCACATGATTTTGATCAATTATGACCTTTCGATAGGTATTTGTCCATTTTTCTTTACTTCAAAAGTTTTTTTGTGCTGGCTTTGTGGTCAAAATGGCCGCCCTTCTGAGCAGGTGCCCATCACGTGTGCTTGGGATCAATGCGAGCGAGCGAGCGAGGCTGTCGGGAGGCACCGCCGTTGTTTAAGAGCATTAAGGGCCCCTTTGTGGTCGCGGTCGTTTTCATCTAACGCGGGAGTCGTTAGCGGTGGCTAATCACACATAGAGAAATTAAACGGCAGCTGTCCGGCCGTTACGTTTGACATTTTTGGATCGATGGAGGGGATTAGCTTTTCTTTTTCCAAAATAGCCTTTTTTTTTTACGTTCCCGTCGGGACCACTTTTTGAAGGCACTAATGTGTGCACAGGAAGTGTCTCCGGTAGGTGGGCTGGGACATTTGCCTTTAGGACAACAACACGCCAGATGACTTGACATTCAACATGTAGCAATAGCATGAGCTGCTAATGAATTTTGATAATTAACGGCTAACTGCGTACGTGGACGTACGCTAATACGGCCACGCTGTTGTGTTAGCAGCTTAAAATGGACTATGCCGCCCGACTCTCGGAATAGGTCGAATCACGCGATATTTTTGGATCGACAAATTCGTCACGTGACTCTGAGAGCAACTAAGACGATGTCCCTTACTTTGGACTTGTTTTGATTCGAGTCTTAAAATCAGATCAATCTTTAAATGGACAACTTGATGTAGACAAGTGAGCAAGTGGACTCACTGTAACCACCAAAGCGGCGTGACCTTTCCTCCAACTCGACCTGCTAACAAACACGCTACGGTGCTTCAACGGCGCTTTGCGTCTAATCGTGACCTGGGGCTTTATTTTTGTGCTGACTCGGGTCAGCGGGAGGCTAACGACGCCGCCAGATGATGGATTGCGGGAAGGGAGCGCAGTCAAAAGACGGTGACCCATCAAAGGTGAATCGCAGTTCAGCTTTTAGCGGGCGCGGCGGAGGCGCCGACATCCGAGGGGCGTAAATCAGCGCCATCCCGAGTTTATAATTTCCGTCTCTGAGGCGATAATTCATTGCAATGGGGAAAAGAGCGACTTTATTGGCACTCAGCACGTGACGTCGCTGATGAGCAACGCTCTTCACAAACGAGCGTGACGCCTCGCCGCACTTCACATCAAATCTCTTGACGCCCAACCATTTCACGTCCGTCACATCGCCAAGTCGCGTACGGTTTTGCACAATGTCAACTCTTTGTACATCAAATTTTATTTTCCACATCTTTGTGAGACTTCTTTTCAAATCATTTCACTTCATTCGTTTTAATGGCGTCTTTGTTGTTTCGCATCATTTGTTGAAGTCATCTTCCATCTTTTTACCTCAAATTATTTTGCTTTGTTGACACCCAAATCTTTTCCCGCCGAAAATTTCATGTGAATTGATTTGATAACAAATCTTTTTAAAATGAAAACCAAAAAGTCGTTAGTTGCATTTCTTAACCGAATAATCTCCACAATCTGCTGCGGTCGTAGTTGGATTTTTTTTTCGGGTGGTCACGTGTGAACGTGCGCACAAAGCGCTTTCTACCTTCAAGTGCCTCAATTTGATACTCACACAGGGCGATCAATACCCCGGTGGGGGGTTGGGGGGAGGGGGTCTTTGGCAGGACCCCGAGGAGGATGATCTTACAACTGCAGAAAGGAAATCTGCTCTTTGGATGGGCCGCTTGCGTTCACTCGTCGGGATTTCTCCTCTTTTTGGCTTTGCAGTCACTTCCGACTTTGCTTTTTTCCGATTCACTTTAGGGTTCTTGGGGCTTTGCTTTGTTTTAGCTTAGTCTTCTTTTTTTTTTTTTCAGGAGGCTTCGTCATTCTTGTGTGCAACATTTACAAACTGAATGTCTTTTGATGTTTGCTCTTCAACTTCCACTAATTCATCTCCATCTCGCTCTGTTTTTGATGATAACTCGTTGTCAGTCCAATTGCCTCATGTTCATTTATTTTGATGTCAATATTGGGTTTTGATATTGAACTGAAACCTTGCGAACTAATTTTAAATGGAAAAAAAGACGGGCAGAGACGGCGGCAGCGGAGTTTGCGTCGACGCTCGTTTGTTTTGCACCGCTCGCGATCGTCATGGGTCGAGGACGCGGGCGCTTCTGGCGTCATGAAGGTCCTCGGCGTGCGCGATGGGCATCGAATTTCCCGGCACCCCTCCCCCGCCAAGTCGCCGGCCGCTGACTGTGCAATCCCGCGTGAGCGACGCTCATCATTTATTCATTCCCTCAGTTCAACGAAAAAGAAAAAAGAAAAGCCCTCCTAATAGCCTCCGCTTCCTGCCCTCTTCCTGCTTCCTGGACGCTCTGATTGGCTGGCGTGGGAGGTGGACACATTGCCTTGAAAGGAGACAGACCTCGTCCCTCCCCGCCGTCAAAATCTTGATGGTGCAATCCATCAAGTGCCCTTTCCAAGATATGAGCGAGCTAGCGCCGAGAGACATTGGAATCATTTTGTGCCTGCCAATCCAAACGACTAAATGGCAAATTGTTTGAAGTCATGTCAAAAGTTGGTATTCCATTGGAAGGCCTCAATATGGGCCTCTTGTGAGGTGAGCAGCCCAGCAGCAGAGTCGAGATTTTCCTTCCTGTGAGAGGCCAAAGTTGTCCTGGATGATATTAACATACTTGTTTTGCTGTTTAAGGCCAAATCCACATCGCCGCCGCTGCGGCGTGGGTGGGGGGGATTCTGAAGGGCGATAGAGGACACGACGGGGGGCAGGGGACGGCGAGGGCTCAGTAGCTATCGGAGAATGCTGACATTTGCAAAGGCGCCAATGTTCCCCTTTTTTATGGGACAAGCACTTTTTTTCCTGTGCCTGAGTGACTGTGATGATGTCACTTCAACTTTTCGTTCAAGATTGCAATTAGAAACAATTGTCAGGCCCTTCTTGGACGCTCCTTTTGATGGCACACACGCTTGCATCCGTCACCACGGCAACCACCGGACTCGTTGCCCGGATTCCTCGCTCGGGGTGCGTGCGGGGTTTGGAGCACGCCGCTGTGTCACAGATCGCCCCGTCATGTGACGCTAGCACGTGTGACGCTCGTACATGGAATGCGTCAGCATCAATTTAGCATGGTAACCAGTTTGTGCGTGTATACAGCAGGCAGGATGACACAGTGGTGTACAGCGGAGTCTCAGTTGCCTAGCAACCATGTCTAAAAATGCCCACTAATCAAAAAATGTGGAAGCAGCAGCAGCAGCATCTTCATTCTTATCGGCAACATCTTCATCAGATTATTATTGACGTCATCATACTTTCTTACTGGTCCCCATCATCGCTACCTTCTTTCCACGTGCGGGACACGTCGGCCGTACGTTGAGCTTGGCGTGACGTCCGTCCATCCTGCTGGGAAGGAGGCGAGCCAATCAGATGAAAGCCAGCGTTTCCTCTCTCTCGCGAATGTCTTCGGATGACCTCGGTGGGTTAATTAGCGTCGGGCCGACTCCTTAATTAGGCTCACCTAAGCCGCCGCTTGTGCCATCCTTCAACTTGCCTTCAACTTGACGTGGAGGACACATCACATGAGTGGCTTCCGATCCGGACTCGGGCCTTTGCGTCTTTTGCTTGCCTCGAGTGGATTTTGCGACGGGTCCCCGGCGTCCTTTGACTGTGCCGTGACAGCTCAAAAGCTTGCTGAGACTTTGCTGCTCTGCCCGCTTTTGGCTGCAGCAGCGCCACGTCACTGTGAAGAGTCCCAGAGTGCGCGTGAGCTCGGACTGGCGCTGTGAAGGAAATGTTCTCTCGGTCAAATGTATGACGGGACACGTTACTTCGTTTCTTCCTTTCCGGCTCGGCCGTGCGGTGGAAGACTGAGAAAGGCGGCTCGTCGTCCTTTCGGCCTCTAGCTCGAGTCGAACGACGGTCGCGCGCCTCCTGGGAAATAAAACGTTAAGACGTCAATCTGGAGTTGAGGTGTTGGCGGTTTCGCTCTTATTTAGATTCGTTAGATCAGTGGTCTCCAACCCCTGGGAACATTGGAATTATTATTTTTTGACCTGGTGTTCTTCGTGGATAGGAATAGCTCAAACGTCGTCGCGACGAAGCGGCGGCAGACACGTTTGTTTGTTTACTCCGCACGACGCGGGCGTGCGATGGCAGCCTGTTGCCATGGAAACGAGGCAGACTAGGCACGACCGCTCGCTTTCCTCCCGCCAGGGTATTTTCCCAGAAGAGTGTTGGAAGCGCCCGTTGCCATGGAAATGGGATGCGAGTCGCCTTGTTTATTTGATAAGAGCAGCCTCGTCCGTATGAGTGGCGGGACCGACGACGTCGTAAGCCGGGACGGACGCATTTGATGAAAGGAGCATTTGGTTAACATATTTGTTATTGGTCGCACAAGACTCGGTCAAGTCAAAGAGTTGCGCGACTTGGTTGTGATAGAAATCAATAATATAATCCACGCAACGGACGATCCGGCTCGCTCGGAGTTTAGGTGAAACTTTCCACGTCCAAGTTGACACAATGAAAGTTTTGCGGATCGATCCCGCCGCCGCCGACGGCCTCTTCTCGTGGGACGCTGGCGCAACCTGGCAAGGAAACTCATTATCCACCGCCAAGCCCGATTAACTGCCGACTCCCTAACGTGCACTAATGGATGCAATTAGCGCCGCTAATCACGCTCGTTTGTTCGACATCAGTCGGGCTGGAAAAACAGAAAGCGCTCCTGTCAGAACTCCGCCGCTCGCTGGGTTAATCCTCCTCTCAGTAACCTATCAGCAGAAAACGGTGAGCCGACGTCGTGTCGCCAAGTGCTGGGTGGCCCAGCTGCTCCGACAAATTCAAGCTTCTTGGGCACCGTACGAAGAATCCCTGCGGATGCATTGCTTTGGGTTTAAGATGGGAGGTCCAAGTGCAAGTCGAGGCGCGTCACAGTCCAGCAGAGTTGTTAGTTTGCGTGTAATTCCACTGCTTACCCCTTGATGGCAGCAAACTGAGAAGACGAGCCCGATCGTAATACGCAGCACAGGTGTGGCGCTCTCGCCGTGTACTTTTCCTTCTTGTGGCCTTTTTATCGAAAAAAGGTGAGCGTCAACTTTTGAGGACACTGATCAGGTTGTCTCCATTTGATGAGAACTTTGTCAAGGTTTTGCTTCTCTTGCGCTTTCCCGATTCGCTGCGTCTGCAATACGGATCTCGTCAGGAAATTGCTCATTAGGAATCCTCGTGGGGGGTGGGGGGGTCAGCCTCCCGCGGGCTCTGCGAAGCCGAGCGGATTAATGGCGAGAGCGGCAAGAACTTTCTCTCTGTTCTTTTGTTAGAAGGGCGACCTTCAGAAAAGACGAGAGGCTCGCTCGTAGCTGAAGCGCAGAAGTGAGACGACCTTTGCCTTGAACTTTGAGCGAGCGGTGCGACCGAGTGTGTGAGCGCCAACGTCAAATGGTAACACACCTGCCCTCTCACCCCCGTTCACAGCTGAGACCTTGCCGCATCAACGAGAATTTTCACTTGCCACCGTTGTAGACATGAATGGATTTGAACAATCAATGTATTGAGAATGGCAAAACAATTGATTACTTAACAACTAATTGAGAAGATCGAGGACCGCTTGAAGGCAAGCGCTTGGCCGTTTGCTGAACAGGCAAAATGTCAAGGACATGTGCATGACATTGAAAAGTCTCTTATTTTCACTTCTACCCTTTTCCATAACTTTTGTCCATCTGTGTTTGGATTTTATATTTAGTATTGACAGAACATGAAACAAATTCCAGAATTCTCAAAAGCAACCAATTCATTCAAGCAACGTTTACGTTTTTCCTCTAAAATGTTTTAGTATTGCTCTGCTGAGTCAGCAAAAAAAACATGTGTGTGTGTGTGTGTGTGTGTGTGTGTGTGTGTGTGTGTGTGGTTGTGTGTGTGTGTAGATTTCTGATCGTCTTGGGCTGTTTGATTTTGGCCGTGTTGACAACCTTCAAAGAGCATGAGAAGACGTCAGCTCATTGGCTGGTGGTTCTGGTAAGCTTTGGCACACACACACACGCACGCAGGCACAGATCTGAGCATGTGTGTGTTTGGCGTTTCCCAGGAGACGTTTGCCATTTTCATCTTTGGGGCCGAGTTTGCGTTGCGCATTTGGGCTGCAGGATGTTGCTGTCGTTACAAAGGATGGCGAGGCAGGCTCAAGTTCGCCCGCAAGCCGCTTTGCATGCTGGGTAAGATGCGTGCTTGGGAAGAAGCCAAGGCGAGTTTTGAGATTGATTCCGAGACGGTGTTTCCTTCAGACATCTTTGTTCTGTTGGCCTCGGTGCCGGTGGTGGCGGTGCGTAACCAAGGCAACGTGCTGGCCACGTCCCTGCGCAGCTTGCGCTTCCTGCAGATCCTGCGCATGTTGCGCATGGACCGGCGAGGTGGAACCTGGAAGCTGCTGGGCTCGGCCATCTACGCGCACAGCAAGGTAGGGCGACTGAAATGTGGCCCGGGTGTCCCTCAACCACATGAATTGACGGCGATGTGTGGCAGGAGCTGATTACAGCCTGGTACATCGGGTTCCTATCGCTGATCCTGGCATCCTTCCTGGTCTACCTTGTGGAGAAAGACGACGTGTCGCCGTCCGAACGGGACCTCCCCGCCGCGCAGCCCAACGCTCAGGACTTTGACACGTACGCCGACGCGCTGTGGTGGGGGCTGGTAGGTAACCGCCCCGCCTGAGCTGAGGCGTGCCGCGGCGTGGCGAGCGGCCGGCCAATCTCAGCGCTCGCCGCAGATCACGCTGACCACCATCGGCTACGGCGACAAGACGCCAAAGACGTGGGCGGGGAGACTTCTGGCCGGGACCTTCGCATTGATCGGCGTCTCCTTCTTCGCTCTGCCTGCCGTGCGTAGCCTCCGCTGTTGACCTCCAGCACCACGCCGTGGTTTTGTTCCATCGATGATATCACCTTCATGGTTGATGTTGACGATACCTCGCCGATTTTACCGTGTCACATTGATGATGATGATGACGCCACGTTCTCGTTGACGACATCGCTGTGCTGTCACACTGCCGATGCAGGGTATCCTGGGTTCCGGTCTGGCCCTGAAGGTCCAGGAGCAGCACAGACAGAAGCACTTTGAGAAGAGACGCCATCCGGCCGCTGGGCTCATCCAGGTGAGAGAGGAGGAGATCCTAACCGCCGCCCCCGTTTGATTGGTCCACTTAGCGCTGCATACGTGTGCGTCTTTTGCAGTCGGCGTGGCGCTACTATTCCACCAATCCAATCAGGGAAGACCTCATTGCCACTTGGCGGTTCTACGAGACCATCATCTCGCTCCCGTGCTTCAGGTAGCTTGCATTGCGCTCACGACACACACGCACACACACACACAATCATGGCACTTTGATAGGCAATCGTCCCAAATCTTATAAAAAACAAAGTAAAACAAAACACCTAACTAAACATTTACACTCACTGTGCTTCTTAAACATAAACAAAATTATAGTCTGGTTTGTAACCATGACGACGGGGATGTGCTCCAGCAGCCAGAAGATGACGCTGATGGAGCGTGTGCGCCTGCCCAACGCACGACCGGCCATGGCGATGGCGGCGAGTAAGAAGATGGCGGCCGAAGCGCTGGAGGAGAGCCCCTCCAAGCCGGCCGGGTTCAGCAATCGCGAACGCTTCCGTACCGCCTTCCGCATGCGGGCAGCCACGCTGCGCCAGAGCTCCGAAGGTACGTCGAAGCCAAGTGACGCCGCTCGACAAAGTAGAGCACCGCTGACGGGAACCGAACCCTGCTGTAGATGCGACGCTTGGGGAGGCGGTGCTGGAGGTGCGTGGCTTCCCGCCCGACATTCTGCTTGAGGAGTCCATCCCCACGCTCAAGCTGGCCATCAGGGCCGTCAGGTTGGGGTGTCCGCCGCCGCTTTTTGTTCCTTTGCGTGTTGTGGGCCGAGTACACTGAGCCATGTTGTGGGCACGCCCGGCAGGATCATGACCTTCCTGCTCAACAAGAAGCGCTTCAAGGAGACGCTGCGGCCTTACGACGTCAAGGATGTGATCGAGCAGTACTCAGCCGGACATCTGGACATGCTCTGCAGGATCAAGTACCTCCAGACCAGGTGAGCAAAAGCTGAGCAAGTCAATTGCAACACTTTGTTCTTGGGTGCAGACCACAGAGCAAATGTTGACAAGGCTCCTTCGTGGTGGTCTTCTTTCAGGATCGATATGATTCTGGCGCCCGGAGCCCCCCTTACCCCCAAGCCCAAGAAACCTGTCAAGCCTCCCTCCAATTATGCCAGCGGCCAGTCACCCAGGTGGGCCCCCTCCCCAACCTCGATTTTGCCATCCCAACACCACTGCAAGGTCAAAGGTGAACGGCTGTGTTGTGTGCCTTGCAGGCACGAGTCCTTCTTGTCCAAAGGCCCCCCTGTGGCAGGAACCGAGGACCAGAGCATGATGGCGAGATTTGTGCGCGTGGAGCGGCAGGTGAGCAACCATTCATCTCCTCTCCCAGGAGAGCTCAATGGTGCCGCTTAGTGCTGCTTCGCGTGGCGACTTTTTTACGACATTTGTGTGCCTCACGAAATCAGACTCGAGAGAGCAACAAGGCGCCTGAGTACAGGACACTTGCCGCGGGTCTCAACGTGGTCTTGATTTCATCCTCAATATTGCTTCAGGTGGAAGACATGGAGAAGAAGTTGGACTTCCTGGTAGACATGCACATTCAGCGCAGTGAGCACCTGCACGTGGACTCGGCAGGCGCTGCCCACATGACCCTGGGGCCCCCACATCCCTTGGCAGGTGGAGACGCCCGCCGGCTCGTCCCCAACTCCGGCGAGGGTTTTCCGCAAAGGCTGCGGTACCCGGCCGCCGTCGAGGCAGGACCGGCCAGCAGGGGGGGCGGGCGCGCTCAGCCCCGAGAGCCCGTGTACACGGCGCGCCCCACCGTGCTGCCCATCACCTCTCTGCAGGACTTGTCGGGGGGGTGCGGCAGGACCACGGGGGGACCCGGCGGTGGCGAGTCCCCGTTGTCGCTGCTGTCGATGAACCACGAGGAGCTGGAGCACTCGCCCAGCGGCTTCAGCTTCTCCAGCAGCGAGCGCCACGGGGAGGAGGTGGCCGGGGACGGAGGCCGTGGGACCGGCGCCGGGGCCAAGGAGGGTGACCGGACCCGACCCAGACCCGTCTACCTGGCGGAGGGCGAGACGGACACAGACACAGACCCCTTTACTCCTAGTGGGGGGCCGCTGCCCCTCTCTTCCACGGGCGAGGGACTGGGTGACGATGTGTGGAGTACACCACCCTGAGCGGGGAGGCGGCGCCCGCCAACTCAAAACCTTTAATCCGAACCACGCCTCCGCACTCGAAGCCTTCCGAGGATGTCGGCCGCCGTGTCGACAATGTTGCGACATTTTCTCCCGAGTATTCCCGGGAAAATATTTTGCAACTGTAGTATCCAGTGATGTCATCGGTGATGATGTCACGACACGGGTGGGACTGTGGCTTTTTGCCGCTGCATGTGACGCACGGTGACTGGCGCGGATGCCGGATGACGTCACGCCTGCTGTGCCGTTCAAAAAGCCCTAACCCTTCGCACATGTCACACATACTACCTGACCTGACCTGACCTGACCTGACCTGACCTGACCTGACCTGACCTGACCTGACCTGACCTGACCTGACCTGTCCTGTATGTACGCCACATGTACAGACGGCGCCTCCGCAAAGTATTCACGGCACTTGGTCCAAAATGCCTTGATCAGCTTGCTTCCACTGCTATGAATCCCACTTGAGGTCATTCTTGATGAAGGCTGTGGCATTGCAAAACGGCAAAGAAGCTGTGACTGCTTCGCAGATGCGCACAACACATATCTCCACGTCACACATGTACATAACACATATGTACACCACGACACTTTAGTTTGCATGCATGCATGCTAGAGCGCCATCTAGTGGCCATACTCAACCAAAAGTTTCACATGGGTGCGTGTGTTTTGTTGACAGTTTGTCACGCCGACAAGTGGGCAGAGTGATTGACAGCTTCCGAGTGTTAGTCCATGTGATGTCCAACGTGCCAAAATACACATTTATTTAATTTCATTTTACGACTTTTAATTAATCCCGGTGGGACGTCGCTACGACAAAAAGCCATCAGAAGCAACATGCAAAACACAAAAAAATCAGTGAAATTTAATATTTTGTGGAGATTTTCTAATGATGAAAAAGTATTTTCTAAAAGACTTTCACGCCTTTTTAGTGTGTCGTCTTGTCATGCGACCGGCGACACACTTTGGGTGCCAACGACATTGGCGGGAAGTCAGAGGCGGGTCCTCACTCGGTAGCCTTCGTCATCTTAATAATCGTAAATTATTTCAAATAAGTTATCAAGTTTGATGAACGTAACAGGAATTGATCTTTGCCAATGTATTTATGTTTCATAATGCAGCTTTGCAGTGCGCACGCACACACACATACACGTTTTTGTAATGATGATTTATTTTTTGATTTATTTACATTATGCAACTTTTCTTTTTACAGCATCGGCCTGATCAGTTAGCATGAGCTACCGTGTCATGTGATCATCTCAATGAGACGCCGAGCATCCAGTAAAATACTTAGTTATAGTTTACGTTTATTTTTTAAAACTGCTGAAACAACTGCATTTACTTTGACACTCTGCAATGCTCATCTTTTGCTAATGGTGGCCACACCGTTTTAGTTGTATTTTCTTGAGATCTGAAAACAATTTTACAAATTGTAAAATTGTTTTTTGAAACCTTTTGCGCACGGTGAACACTTGAATGTTTGTCAACGCTCCGTCATGTATCAGCAAATGTAAATTTGTCATTTGAAAATGTCCTCTCGTCGTTCCTTATGTCTGTTTCACTAATAGGATGAAAACGGTCGTCCTCATTTGAATATTCATGAGGTGCTTTTGCGGTTTCAAGCGTGCTCGGTGAATGTCACTCCTGAAGGTTCTGACCCCATCCAACCCCCACCCACCCTCTTCTGATTGGTTTTCTGCCGATTGACACTCCATGTTTGGACGCACACCGCAAGTTCTGCTGGACAACAGTCCAAATTGTCCTATTTATACGCACATAAAAAAAGCCATAAAAAATTCAGGTTGTCTATTGAGCGTGTGTACGTATAAAAAAAGCGAATGTGTGTGTGTTGTCGGTTCTGATCCAAACGAGCTGAAACTTTTTGGACCTTTTCATCGCCACCAATGATTTGTGCCTTGGCCTTTCCCGATTCATTGTTTCCTTCGTGTGTGTGTGCATGTGTGTGTGTGTTGGTGGACGGCTGCCAAGTCGCGTCACAACATTGCTGTGTGAGAAGCACAAAATTCAAGTGTACACAAAAACATCTTCAATAGTGACAGCATATAACCTACTCTATGTATCTTCACATCTACTCTGACAGCCAGTAAACAATGCTAAGCTAAGAACCATAATAGCCAATAACCATAATATCTCTCTATATAGCTTCTAGTGTGCATGTGAACGCGCACTTTGATAAGACGAGCGGGTCGCTATGATCACTGGGTAACCGTGCCAAACGAAACGATTCCTTGCTCGATCAAGTCCTTGCATGCGGCAACCACGTAACGTGCCGTCGCACACTTTCGAGGCCCGAAGAAAGTCTGTGAGCGACTTGGCGGCGGCTCCTTTAGTTTCAACGTTAATATAAGTGACCTTCACATGTCCCCCCCAAACCTTTTTGTTCATCAGATGCAAATATGCAAATCATTGTCGTCACTATTTCCCTTTTTTTTTTTAATGGACCATTCTCTTTTCAAGTGCACAACTTATGAAGAATAAAACTCTCAAATGACAACAAGCTTGCGTACTGTTCTTGCTAGGTCACAGAGGTCATTGGCGGAGCTACTGGTGGCCAATTGTTGGAGAGGCTGTTCGCTGCAGAACCACTGGGTGGCGCTGCCCCAGAAACAATCCAGCGAAGAAGAAAGAGACGTCATGGGAGGAAATTGCTGCTCGATGCGCAAGTTGAATGAACTATTGAACTATTTCATTGATGTAACATCTAAGAATAAGATCGTAGCATAGTTATGAATTTAAGTGTGAATGAAAACTTATTTTCGTTTAGGTGGAATTCAACAGGAGAAAAAAATGACTTGGACGCAGCTCCAATTAAGGAAACAAAAACAGTCAAAAAGGTAAGGCATGTTTTGCTCGGCTGTGATTGCTCTTCATTTTGATTTTAATTTTATTACTAAAGGTTTGTTATTAAATACTTCTAACGGTTAGAAGCTGCGATATTTTTGACACTTCTGGAACAAGAACCGCGTCACTCCTTGCTGGCGTAGTTTCTTTGGCGTTCGAGCGCATTACCGCCACCTAGCGGACTGGAAAACAGTTGGAGCAGCACATCAAATAATATGACAATGAACTGGATTTTGGTTAATGCTGAAGTTAAATGCAAACATTTTCCTTCATTGCACTCCTTTTCTGATGCTTCAAAAAGTCGTTCAAGATGAAACAGTGTCGAGAGAATCCAATACAAAAATTAACCATTTCTCTCCAAGTACTTTGTTTTTTTTAGCTATGACAAAATAAAAACTGTAGTCAAAATGAAGTGTGCAAGAAAAAGCTTTCAAAACCTTTTAATTAAAGAATAAGCCTTCTTGTGCATTGCAAAGATTTTGTTTTAGGGGTTATTGTAGCGAACTGGCTGCTAAATTGATGTAGTATGTCAACATCGGTGGTATCGGTCCGGCATTCAACCGGATTGGGTATCGGTTTGTCCGCCGTTTGGATCGATCCGCCCACCTCCGCAGACAGACGCCTCTCCTCTGTTTACCTCCCAGCCGCGCGCTGCTCCACAGTGGCCGGCTGGACGCGCAGCGACTTCCCGCAGCCTCGCCTTGCTTTGCCCGCTCCGGGTGTGAAAATCGCCCTCGCGTGGTTCCTCGCCGCGGCAGCAGGTGAGTGGCTCCGACATTGGGCTCCGTTGATAGAAAAGCAGACGGTAGCTCGGCGCGGCTCGGCTGCCTGCTGACATGAGTTGCGAGGCGGTTAACTCGGAGTTCCCTCAGCCGTGGAGCAGTCAACATGGCGTCCTCCAAAACAAACCATGACCTGCCTGCCACGTTCCAAGACTGTTTCGTCTCATGGCGCTGAGCGTCGACGTTTTCCTCTCCAAACAATATAAAACGCAATAAAAATCGACAAAGAAAAAAAAAAAAGATTCTTTTGAAATCGCTTTTCAAGCTGGCTAGCCAGACGTAGCAACGTCACAACATGTTAGCTTAGCGAACTAAACCAACTTATCACCCGTTCTGTTAGCAGACAGGTTCACGTCGAGTCATATTAGACAACAAATAACTTAACATATTTCCAGCATTTAACCTCCATTCGAGACGCTAATTTACTTTTTTTGGAAGCAGTTTGTTTCGTACGTCAGCCAGATAGCGTGCTAACTGCTAGCCAGCCACAGATTGGCTGCTGTGTGTTGCAGCGTTCGTGGGCCCGCGACATGTCTCAGAAAAGGGCTTATTTTCTCGCTCCTTGCCTGACATGCGTTCTGTCGGAGTAGAAGCGTTGGATGACATTTGGCAAGGTTGAACTGGTGGCTAGCAATGCGCGCGACGGGTGTCAGCATCGGCGAGTGAGTGACAAGCGACACGTTTTACCACAATCTTGCATCGTGTGTCAAATTCCCACAGAAATCGATTTTCACACGAGATTTGAGGCGGGACATTTTTGGGAGGAGACGAGGGAGCTCGTTTAATACAAAAACAGTAAAAATATCCACGATCAAATCATTACACAAAGCCAAGGGCTCAGGTTGACCAAATAATGCTCAAGAGCCAAGCATGTGCGGTTCATTGTGCAAAGACATCCACTTTGTGTGTTGACAGAAAAGATGAATAAGGACGTGATGTCCCGCGTGGAGAAGAAGAGGTTGGCCGATCCCAAGGTGGTCCAGTACGTGTGGGCCGCCATCGAGGTCGTTCGCAACCAGAAGCAAATCGCCAACATGGACCGCATCTCCAAGTGAGTGTTGGTCTCCAACCATGCAATGATGTCCTCGTTAGTTGCTGTTTAAAACCAAACGAAAACACTTCTAAAGGACCAGTTGACCTTATTCAATCCATGCAATCCAATCAATGCGAAAGGCCGTCTGCTGGAATGAAGCGAGACGGGGGTGTTGTCTGCAGCGGGGGTACCCATGGCAACACGCCCTTTGCTTGGCGTGGCTGTGACAACGGGAGCCGATCGGTGCCAGCGCCGGCTTGGCGGGCGGTGAGCGGCGGCCGTTGCCAACGTGAAGCGGCCCGATAATCGCTTTGGTATCAGAGCGGGCTTGGGTTTTTGTCGCGGCAGTCTGCGCTGGCGAGGAACATTAGAGAATGCAATCCTTTTTTGTCACTGCTGTTCATTCATCTGTGAAAAGATGATTTTTTGTCTTCGGCTGACAAAGGGAATCTCAATGCAAGCTGTGTTTATTTTTTGCCTCGCCAGGTACCTGAGCCGAGTTTACGGCATGCACCCGAAGGAGACGGCCCGCCAGCTGAGCCTGGCCGTCAAGGATGGCCTGGTGGTGGAGACGCTGACGGTGGGCTGCAAAGGCTCCAAGGCGGGCATCGAGCAGGAGGGCTACTGGTTGCCCGGAGACGAAATGGTGAGTCTCCCCAACAAGGATCTGCACGTCACATCCTCTCCCTTTCCAACAAGGCCAGTGTTGGTCATTCATCCCCGTCCGCCTATTTGAGTCGTCCTCGTACTCATGAAAAGAAAGCAAAATAGATTTTGTTGTGAAAACACAAACTGAGAGCAAGGTAGCGCTGAAATATTGCCCCGAAACAGGCAAGTAACAACAGCTCAAGAACACGAGTGTTAAAACGGATTGTGTTCTGTTCTGGCAAAGATCAAGCTTGCCATCATTTTGTTTGCTGCCGCAAGCACAACTTGTTGTGGTTTTGCGCTGGCGTCACTTTGAAACGCTTGCTCTCTGTCACAGCAGGAGCCTCAAGCCGAAGGAAGCAAGGTACGTGCGTGCGTGCGTGCGTGTGCTGCATCTTGACACTCACAATCGCAGAATACCGAAACGCGACGGTCACGCGCACGCAGTCCCAGATTTGCGTTTTTGTGTATTTCGGGCTCATCCCGCGGCGACTGTGTGAAAGCGAGCTTGACTGCTTTTTATGCCTTCCTCGGGCGCTGCGTCTGGCGGCCAGGAGGGGGAGCGCGGCGCGGCCAACGTGCTCTCTCCGCCCCATCCCCCCCAGGAGTGGGAGGCCGAGAGCCACGACTGGTACTGCTTCCAGTGCCACCTGCCAGGCGACGTGCTGTCCTGCGACGACTGTTTCCGCGTCTTCCATCTGAAATGTCTGTCGGAGGACGGACGGAGCCGCGACGCCACCGCCGCCGCCGGGCCCCACTGGCAGTGCGTCTTCTGCAGGGTGGGTTGCCGCTCGCGCTCCCGCTCGTGCCCCGCTCTCTCTAAAAGCCTTGTCGTGTGTGCGTCCACAGGGGAGTAAGAAGAAGAACCTCAGCAAACAGGAGATGTGCAAATATCTGCGCTTCATTGTCCAGCGCATGAAGGAGAGGGTGCGTGACCGCCAACCGCGCTTTTGCGCGCAGTTGCTGTGGGCGGCCTCGGATATTGACCAATCAGGGCTCAGCTGGCGAGCTCCGTTTGGTTGTTACCTGAGGCCCCCGTGTGGTTTTCCGTGGTTGGCAAGTTGCAAAATGTTTTGCTGCTGGATTCATTTCCGCGATGGTACTTGTAAAACTTTAATGTCGGTTTAGAAAGTCCATTTTATAAGTACTGAAACGAGATGATTGTATGATGTCAATACTGAATTTGGACAAAATGCAGCCCTTCGACATGTGCAAATGAGCAACTTTGACATGATGGGCCGTTGATCATCCTCTTGGCAGGCGGTGGACCTGAACAAGAAAGGCAAAGACACCAAGCATCCCATGTACAGACGCCTCATCCACACCGCGCTGGAGGTCTCCGACATCCAGGAGGTCTCGCACGCGCACACCCTCGCCCCTTCTAGTCGTAAGAAGGTCCGATTGAGCCAACGTGTCTCTTTTGGGCCGCAGAATCTGACGGAGGGCAAGTACAAGAACTTTGAGGAGTTCAAAGCTGACGCCCAGCTGATTGTTCACAACACGGCCATCTTGTATGGAGGTGGGTCATACGCTTCATTGTCTCCAGCGATGGCTCATACGTTGAAAAACCGCAGATAGGTCGGGAAAGGCATTTGACAAACGTTTGTGTTTGCAGTGCACAGCGACCAGGCGGAGATGGCCCGTCTCCTCTTTAGCGACACCTGCCACGAGGTGCACGTCGACCCGTCCCTCGCTTTGGCGCCAAGCCCTGCCCCCTTTTTCACCCTCTTCTTTTTGCAGCTCAATGAGTTACTGCTGTGCAAGAACTGTTTCTACCTGTCCAACGCCCGGCCCGACAACTGGTTCTGTTACCCCTGCGTGAGTAGAACTTTAGTCAGTCTTGCCCATCGGCACCTCGCGTACAAGTCCCCGAGAGGAACTCGGGTAATAAATTTGACATTGGCGGGTAGTCATTTGGTGCCTCTTTTGTCCTCCAGACTCCGACTCATGACCTGGTGTGGGCCAAGATGAAGGGTTTTGGCTACTGGCCGGCCAAAGTGCTGCAGAGAGAAGACAACCAGGTGGACGTGCGCTTCTTCGGCCACCAGCACCAAAGGTCTGCCCGGCCCGGCCTGGCCGGCTTCTTGACGCCTTTGTGCTTGCGTCGTAGATCCTCTTGATCAGGGGTGGGCAAAGAATCCGTTCGGTGGTCTACAACCACCAGGGAGGGGCGTTACACTAGTTGCCGTGGACGACAAACAAAATGGAGTCTGCTAATTTCAAAAGACTCTCCAGTGGAAAAGAAGGTTTTGCAACGTATTTTCGTGATCGACTTGTGTGTGGCGGGCAGGGCGTGGATTCCCTCGGACAACATCCAGGACATCAAGGTCAGCGTGCAGCAGCTGCAGATCAAGCGCAGCAGCGGCTGGAAGAAAGCCTGCGACGAGCTGGAGGTCTACCAGCGCTTCCTCAAAGAGGGGCGATTCTGGAAAAGCAAGCTGGAGGAAGGCGGCGGCAGTGGCGGCAGCAGTGGCGGCGGCAGTGGCGGCCAGAGTCCGAGCTCGAGGAAGTCACCCAAAGACGGCGGCCAGCGGATGGACAGGACGGCGAGGACGGCCAAGATGGAAAAAGCGCCCAGTTTGGACACGTTGGACAGGATGCGTGACTGCAAGCGCCCGGAGAGGAGCGATGAAGCCGAGTCCAGCATCTCGTCCACCAGCAACGAGCAGATCCGACAGGTGGGTGCCGTACTCGCCGCTTTGTCGGTACCAGGGAGCAAACCTCCCGCTGTTGTGAAATCAATTTGCATCGTCTCTGCAGATGAAAGGCGGCCAGGAGCCCAAAGCTAAGAAAAGCCGGCGGACGCTACAGGTGGAGTCCAAAGAAGAAGCTAGTGTAGGTTTCATTGTCCTCCTCCTCCTTGCCCAGCAAGACAGTCAAGTCCCAATCGTCCATCAAATTGGAAATGAACCAAAAGCCATAACACTGTTTTTGAAAAAACAAATTAAAGCTCCAGAATTAAAGTTGCCAAAGTCCGATCGGTGACTCCGACGAATCCTGAGCGCCAGTGTGTGTTGGCAGGACCCCGAACCTGAAATGGAGGCGGTGAGCTCCAGCCAGGAGATCACGGTGGCGTGCGCACTGCCACCGCCGCCCGAGAAGCAGTCGGTGTCCACACAGACCAAGAAGGCCGGCGGTGGCGGGGGGTCGCCGCGCACGCTCCACCGCGGCACGCAGACCAGCTCGGACGCCGCCACCTGTCACAACATGTGTCACGAAAAGTACACCAAGGTCTTCAACGACGTCAAGGAGAAGATGAGGGCCGACAACAAGCGCGAGACTGAACGACTGGTCCGGGAAGCTCTGGAGAAGGTACCGCCACCATGTCCCCCTCCCTGCCTGGCCGTTTGCATTCTCACGCTTTTCCACTTTTGCAGCTGCGCGGTGAGATGGAAGAGGAGAAGCAGGAGGCGGTGAGCGAGGCCCTGGGCGGCGCTCAGGCCGAGCTGGAGCGCAAGTGCAAGCAGGTGAAGGACAAGTGCAAAGAGGAGCTGTTGGACGAGGTCAAGAAGCTGGTGGCGCAGCACAAGCAGCTCGTCTCGCAGACCAAGAAGAAGCAGTGGGTAAGCCCCGCCCACCCGCACGACCCTCTTTTGCAAAGGAAAATGGCAACTCCAATATGTTAGTTGCTTCGTTTTGTTTTAGTTTTTTATCCCGTTCACTTTTGCACCGTTAAACATTTTGAGATGACCAAAAAAAACAAAGCCATGCTCTTGCAACCGTTGTGTGCGCAGTGCTACAACTGCGAGGAGGAGGCCATGTACCACTGCTGCTGGAACACGTCATACTGCTCCATCAAATGCCAGCAGGAGCACTGGCACGCCGACCACAAGCGCACCTGTCGCAGGAAGAGATGAAAAGCGTCCTGCTCGCCCGACCGCCCGCTCTGCTCCTCCATCTCCTTCGTCATCGTCAGTCAGTCAGTGTCTGCAGCGCGCGTGCGTTTTGCCTTCCTTTGATGTGTTTCCACTTTTTTAACATTTTATATTATTTAATGTTCCGTTTTAATGATTTTTGTCTCTGCGCCGCCCATTGGTATTTAAGCGTGCGTGCCATTTTTTTATAGCGCAGCTAGCGTAAACGCTGTTTTCCTGGAACCAAAAGGCGAGGGGCCGGAAAAAAGGCAAAACGACTCGCCAATGCCCGACGCGGGCAGGCTTCTTTTGTCCAATCAATCTTTTCTACCTAAAATTGCTCGCTCATTGCGAGCAGGGTCGTTGCTGACGAAACAAATCCTCCCTTCTTGCTTTGAATTCTGCACGTTGCTCGACAACACTAAATTGAGAGCAAAATGTCTGTTTTTCAATTTAAACTACAAAGCAAGTGCAAACGGGGCCGTTTTTAGTCCAATGAAACCAAGATTGGAATCACAAACCAGGCTCGTCGAGGCAGATGAGCACGTCCATGCGGTGTGCAGGTGGCGACGTAAGCCTTTTATTAGCCCCTCCCCCTTTTTGGGGGGAAGAAGGCAAGCTGAACGGAGGGAAAGTCATGCAACTGTTTTTGTCGTTTTTGTCTTCATGCAGACCGGCTGCAATACAGGCCGGGCCAACACACCACATGTATATATACTTTACATGAGCACCTCCTCCTGACTTTGACCTTTCTGTAGCTATTGGCAAGGCTTCTCAAACTGGGCTAGGAGTTGAAAAAGTCAAGAATGAGGCCTGAGCCGAATGAATCAAATGACTAAAATGACATCTTTAGCAAGTGGACAATGGGGGGGATTGAATATTTGACAGCTGGACACTTCTTTTTCCTCTAGTACAGTGGTCCTCAACCCCCGGGCCGCGGACCAGTACCAGTAGCACACAAAAGAATAAATAACTTGCAATTTTTTTACACCTGGGTGACGTGTATATAACATGAATGTCATTATGCTGTAATGTGAACAATATAGGAATGGACCTATTTTTGCCTCTTTTAAAGGACCAGCCTCATTTGGCCCATTACTTCGGCCGGTC
Organism: Syngnathus typhle; assembly: GCF_033458585.1. Taxonomy (NCBI): domain Eukaryota; kingdom Metazoa; phylum Chordata; class Actinopteri; order Syngnathiformes; family Syngnathidae; genus Syngnathus; species Syngnathus typhle. Next base: position 8,951,930 of record NC_083750.1, on the reverse strand, counting down.
CACTCACAGCTCAGCTTGCTAACGTCACGTGAAGCCAATGCCCAAATTAAGAGCCCCGCTTAGGTGCGGCCGTCACCTCGAGCCCGTCGGGGTGCACGAGGCCAAATACCAAAATCCCCCAACCGGCCAGGACAAATACAACAGGTTGATTTTACGGCTTCGTTCACATTTTACAAGCGCGGTGTGAGTCAGAATGTGGTGTTTAGACTGGTGGGGTCGCATAGATGGAAAGTTTGAGGCCCCTCGCCACCTTCATTTTTATCTATGTATCATTCCAGTGTGCATATGCATGACTTTACTTGTTCTTTCTGATTGTCGTCAACACTTGCGCAATCTCCTCGAGACTCATCATCATCAAAAACAAAGTTGCTCTCCGCAGAAAAGGTTGCAAAGCCTGTCCGTGACTTCATGCTCCAAAATCAATTTGGGCTTTTTGATGCTCTAGCTGGCTAGCAATATGTACATAAATCTGTTCTACATGCTAACATGGAGGAAATAAATGTATCGACAAGTTACACACCATTGTGTCTTCTGCTGTCGCGCTCTCTCATTAGTTTTTAAGACTTAGTTCTCAGTGTCCATTTTGAACATGATGTAGTTTTGGTTCTGTTTTTTTTTTTGCGTGTGTCACAATATGAGCTTGAAAGTGGTCGTGAAATTGTTCCAAGTGTTGAGCGTTGAATGTATGCAGTGAAAATATTTGACTGCAGGGGGCGACATCGGGAGAGGCGGCCGCTCAGTCGTTTCCTGTAGCGGAAGTACCTAGCGTAGCAATTAGCCTAGCTTCCTTTTCCTGTCGCTGTGGCCGAGGACCACAACGTGTCCTTTCGAAATGGCGCTGTACAACTTCAAGAAGATTATGGTGGTTCCCACCGCCAAGGTAAGTGAAGTGACGTGTGACCGTGTTACATCTTGAGTCCTTCGAGTTGTCATCGCTTCGCTCCGGAAAGTCCTCCCAACTGACACGCTAGCTACTGGGCTGGCAAACACGTGCGGCCATGGGCGAGACAAGGAGCCTCCAGTCAGACGCTTCCACTTCACGAATTACACCGTTTAATCAATCCATTTCGGGTTATTGCAATTTCTAATTTAGTGGAGTCTATTGAGTCCGTAAATGGAGGCAAATGTCTCCTGGTAGAAACGTCTTCAAATTCTTGAGCTCTTTAACGTGGAGAAAAGTTATGTCTGGACACTAAATATATCTTTTTAATGTGAGCTGTTGATTGGCGTAGACGTCATTTTCTAGAACGCCACGACTCACTTTTGTTTATTTTTTTTCCTTCAGGAATTCATCGACATCACTTTATCCAAAACGCAACGAAAGACGCCCACGGTGGTACATAAGCACTACCAGATCCATCGCATCCGCCACTTTTACATGCGCAAAGTCAAGTTTACGCAGCAGAACTACCACGACCGCCTGGCGCAGATCATCACTGACTTCCCCAAACTGGACGTGAGTCACAATCTCTCGCCATAAAGCAGCCAAGCGCCACGTCCAAACTAATAACACTGTGCACGCAGGACATCCATCCCTTCTACGCTGACCTGATGAACGTGCTTTACGACAAGGACCATTACAAGCTGGCCTTGGGTCAGATCAACATTGCCAAGAATTTGATTGACAAGTACGTACTCGGCAGACCCGGAACACTGCAGCGCCGGTCTCATTTGGAGTCGCTATGTTTTTTTAAAATGCTGGATGAATGACATGGAGTCGGGTCTTTGTTTGCCGCAGCGTGGCTAAAGACTACGTGCGCCTGATGAAGTACGGCGACTCTCTTTACCGATGCAAGCAGCTGAAGCGAGCCGCTCTGGGTCGCATGTGCACCATCTTGAAGCGACAGAAGTCCAGCTTGGAGTATCTGGAGCAAGGTAGCCAGGCCCGGCTTGCATGCTTTTTCAATTTGACACACACACACACGTTGTTCCATTTCAAGATGTTCTCCTCCTCGAATGTCATGTGTGGAATCCTCTCTTCCTTCGCCAGTTCGTCAGCATCTGTCCCGGTTGCCCAGCATCGACCCCAACACTCGGACGCTGCTGCTCTGCGGCTACCCCAATGTGGGCAAGTCCAGTTTTATCAACAAAGTGAGCTCGCTCTGCCCGTTTTTCCCCACTTCTCTACGGAAAATGTGCATGCGGTAACCAATGGTGACTTCCCGTTCAGGTGACACGAGCGGACGTGGACGTGCAGCCCTACGCCTTCACCACCAAGTCGCTCTTTGTGGGCCACATGGATTACAGATACCTGCGCTGGCAGGTGACAAATCAGCCCGGCATGTGCTCTCTTCGCGCAACGCAGCCGGGGGCTCGCCTCCGCCTCGTTTACAAATCGCAAATGAACCGTAGCTGGTTTATCGGGAGTTTTGTGCGAGTCAAGACGGTGTTGCGGTGCAGGTGGTGGACACGCCCGGGATCCTGGACCACCCCCTGGAGGAGCGCAACACCATCGAGATGCAGGCCATCACAGCCCTGGCGCACCTGCGGGCAGCCGTGCTGTACGTGGCTGACGCGTCGGAGCAGTGCGGACACTCGCTGGCCCAGCAGATGGAGCTCTTCAACAATATCCGACCGCTTTTTGCCAACAAGGTCCCGGCTGGCCCAGCGCCGCTTTTTTTTTGTGCGTGTTGGCCCTTTGCCGTCTGTCGTAACGTTGCTGTGCTCTCTGCTGGCAGCCACTCATCATGGTGGCCAACAAATGTGACGTGAAGAAGATCAGCGAGCTCTCCGAGGACAACCAGGTACCTTTGCTGCTCGCCGCCGGCCGGTGTGTAACTTGGGGCTTATGCTAACCTTGCATCGTGCCTTTGTTCAGAAACTGTTTGCAGACTTGTCGACGGAGGGCATCCCCATCATCGAGACCAGCACGCTGACGGAGGAGGGCGTCATCCAGGTCAAGAATGAGGTGGGACGTTGTCACCGTTTGCGGCTCGGATTTGGACAAAACAATCCTTTTTTAGCGTAATATTTGAAAAGTTTGCCAAGGGCCGTTTGATGGCCGTCCTACGGGGATGTGCACGCTTGATTGTAGGAAAGCTCCGAGTGGCCTCGCGGCCGCAGCCACATGTCACGTGTTGGGCGTTTCAGGCCTGCGACCGTCTCCTGGCCCAGCGCGTGGACAGCAAGATGAGGGGCAAGAAGGTCCACGACGTCCTCAACAGGCTGCACCTGGCCCTGCCCGCCAAGAGAGACAACAAGGTGCTGTTCCGCCCACTTGCCCGCCCCTGTGTGCATTCTTGACCCCCGCCTGGCTTTGTCCCCCCCCCCCCCCCGCGCAGGAGAGGCCGCCGTTCATCCCGGAGAAAGCGTTGATGCGCAGGCGAGCCATGGAAGTGGACGCGCCCAAGCGCAAGCTGGTACACCTTCGCTCACCTGAATTTGTGTTGTCAGCTAAAGTGCTAGTGTAGCACAAATGTATGATTGTTATTCATTATCTCATGGAACAATTTGTCTTCCAGGAGAGAGATCTGGAGATTGAGATGGGAGACGACTACGTGCTGGACCTTCAGAGTGAGCGTCGTAATCATTGTCAGCGGTGGCGGGCGCCGCCGCGCGGCCGCCCTGACAAGCTCCATCTTTGTGTCTCTATCAGAGTACTGGGACCTGATGAACGACGACGAGAAGCATGACAAGATCCCTGAGGTGTGGGAAGGCCACAACATCGCTGACTACATCGACCCCGACATTATGAAGGTCAGTGGCGACCGCGAGCTTGCAGTCTGGCCGATGTGAAGTTTGCACAACAAAGAATCATGTGTCGTGCGTGTGCGTTGCGGGACAGAAATTGGAGAACCTGGAGAAGGAAGAGGAGCTGAAAGAGCGCGCCGGCGAGTACGACTCTGACGACGAGAGCGAGGGCGAGGAGATGCACGAGATCCGCGTCCTGGCCAAGCAGATCCGCCACAAGAGGCACCTCATGGTACTGCAGTCCAAAGAGAAGGAAGTCCATGGGCCGCGCATGCCCAGGACCGTCACCAAGGTACGAGCTGCCCGGTCGTCCAAGCCACCGTGATACTACAAACTAACGATTTTTCACGTCGTGTCTCGTGTCCCACAGGTTGAGCGAAAGAAGTTGGAGAAGGAGATGGGTGACCTCGGCCTGGACATGAGCGACAAAAACAACGTGAGCGGCGGCAACCTTGGTCGCACGAGCGCTTGCGGAGCCCCTTTGACCGTTTTGTCGTTGTTCTCGCAGAGTCACTACGCCCAGAAAGCCCGCCAGTCCCGGAGCGTCACCCGCAAACGAAAGCGCGAGGATTCGGTCACCCTGACGGTTTCCCAGACACGCAGCCAGAGTGCCTCTCGACCTCCTCGAGACCAATCTGGATTAAGGGATGCAAAGGTAGGTTCTAAAAGGAACGGTGCCAAATTTCAATGGACTCTTCTCAAATGTGTTTGTATTTCAGATGATGAAGAAGACAAAGAAGATGATGAAGAACTCCCAGAAGGGCATGAACCGCCAGGGCAAGAAGGGCGAGGCGGACCGACACGTCTTTGACCTGAAACCCAAACACCTGCTGGCGGGAAAGAGGAAGTCGGGAAGCACCAACCGCAGATGAACTGGAAGACCGAGTCTGTTTGGACTCTTGCGACGTGTGTAGGAGAGAGATGCTTCCACCCAACTATGCTTGGAATCGACACCATACCCAAATCAGAAAATGATTATTTCCTTCTGTGTCCAAAATTTAACTCAATTGATGGTTTTGTGATTTGTGTCAGAGGTGGCCAAATGGCTAAAGCTTTTGCCTTGAGTTCAGGAGACTTGGGTTTGAATCTCGGTTATTGCTCTTTTTCATGTGTAAATGTTCGATACAGCGGGCGATGGACTGGGTCGACTATGTACCAGGCGAAATGTTATATCATTCGTTGTCATGAAATTTTGATTTCTGATCTTTAAGGTATATGGATTGACTGACCTACAAATACAGCAAACCGCTGCAGCTTTTTAAGCTCCACAGATGGTCTTGTGGTAAAAGCTTTTGCCTTGAGTTCAGGAGAAACAAGTACAAATGTCACACATGCCTTTCTGTAATATGTACGTAATATGTATGTTTTCACGGGGCGGGACTCAAACCTGACACTCCTGTATTCCAGAACAATATTCTTTTCAGCCACCCTGGCACAGAAACTAAAATTTTTAGGGTTGGTCATTCAATGCACCTGAAAGATATAAGCTGTATTTCCATGCAGCCCTTCATGCAATTGCATGAATAAATAAATAAAATGCAATTGGGACAGTGCTTGGTATCCCTTATCAAATCCTCAACTGAGACTGTCCCGCTTGAATCTTGACTACACTTTATTTATTTAAGCTTACCTAATGGAGTGTCCGTGTGACGTCACTGATCAAACAGCCAATCAGAAAGTGGGGGTGAGGGCGGGTGTGGCACTTTTCACTTAAACCAGGGGTGTCGACCTCCAGGCCTCGAGGGGCCGCGTTCCAATATGGTTTCCAAGTTACCCTCGTTAAACACACCTGCATGAAAAGATTTAGTTCAGTGCTTCTCAAATAGTGGGGCGGGGCGCGGTGCTATTCCTGGGGGGGCGCGTGTGACCCTGGGGAACAGGCTTTTTTTTTGGCAGTACTAGAATAAAGTGTAATTGCGCGTTTACTACAGCAGGGGGCAGTGGCGCTCTCATTGTTACTTCTGTCACGTTTGCGACAGTGCAACATTTTACGACTTACAAGACAAGTTAGGATAGTCACGGTGGGGAGGGGGGGCGCGAATAGTTTTCTTCTTGCTAGGTAGGGGCTTAACAGAAAATAATTGAGAAGCACTGGGTTAAATAAAGGTTAACCTAAAAAAAAAAAAAAAAAAAAAAAAAAGTGAACCCTGAACTTTGAACCCGCGGTGACCCGCGGTGACCCCGTGGTGACCCCGTGGTGACCCCGTGGTGACCCCTGGGTGACCCCTGGGTGACCTTTGAAAACTGAACTTTCAACTCTAGTTAAAAATCGAAAATGTGCACATGACCCCGTGAACTTTGAACCGACCTTTGACCCCTGGGTGAACTTTGAACCGTAAACTTTGACCTTTGACCCCTAGCTAATTACGTTTTTTTTTTTTTTTTAAACCGGCATAGCAGAACGATCCATGGTCTTCAGATGCCGCGCTGTCGCCATCTCCTGGTCAGTTAGTGAAATGCTTTTGCTGATGTTTTTTTTTCTCTCAATTAAAACAAATCAATTAGCCAGTTGGTTTTCTTCATTTAATATCTATTATCAGACAAAACCAAATTGTGAATCAGTCACCTAGGCTATAGCAGAACAAACAATCCATGGTCTTCAGATGCCACGCTGTCGCCATCTCCTGGTCAGCTAGTGAAATGCTTTTGCTGTTTTTTTTCCCTCTCAATTAAAACAAATCAATCAGCCAGTTGGCTTTCTTTATTTAATATCTGATATCAGACAAAACCAAATTGTGAATCAGTCACCTAGGCTATAGCAGAACAGTGAGGCGCGCCCCCCTTGATTTAGCTGGAAAGCATCACTAACTTGTCCTGGCAGGTTGTTTTCAATCTCATGTATAGAAAGACTGCCACCTGGTGGTAAGAGCGTAGAGCAGTTTAAATTCACATTTCTTTTCATATGATTTTTGTTTACTGTTATCACTTTCAAGACATGCTTTTATTACCACTCGAGCAATTCTGAACCCAAATAAAACCCACATTGAAGCTGCCATCCTTCTTCACCCCTCATGAGATATCTATGCATGACCAAATCACATGAAGCTAAGAGATCCAGTACTCGTGTGCTTCTTCAGAGCCGCAGCTGTTCTTGTAACTTGCATGAAGAATGTATCAAAGTGTACTCTGCCGACCACTGAGGAAGATTCATAAGGTCCTGCTCTGCCACCTGCATCCATTTCCTCCAAATAACACATACACACAATGAGTCTGATTTCGGGAAAGGGTTTTGGACGGAAATGCGATTACACGACAGTGATCTGGCTGAGTCTTCGGTGTCGATGCAGCAGCTGCAGCAGCGTGTCGGAGATCTGGCGGTAGCGGAGCCCGTACAGGTAAGGAGCAAAGGCCCTGGGGAGCAGCATGAAGACGCACATGTTGACCGTGCTGAGCCACACTCGGGCATCCTGGCTGACCTTTTTGCTCTGAAACAGGAGCAGCTCCAGGGTGAAGACAAAGCCGGGGGTGAAGTAAAGGAGGAGCAGCACCCCGTGGGCCAACACGGTCACCCGAGCTCTGGAGAAGCGGCTGTGCCAGATGCCTTGGGTTCTGGTTTCCATATAGAGGCGAACGTAGCAGTAGAAGATCAGCACGGCGCAGATGAGAGCAGCCACGAAGAAGTACACGTTAATCCCCGCCATGTTCTTGACCTGGACGAAACCCAGCGAGATGAGGACGAGGCACACGGCCGCGTTCCCGTGCAGGCTTTCCCTCGCTGTCTCCATCAGGATGACCAGCGTGAAGGGGTAGCTCGCCGCCAGAACCCACGCCCCCAGCAGGATTCTGTGAGTTCGAGCGGGCGGGAGGAGGTCGTGGTAGTGCAGTGGCCAGCGCACGGCCGCGTAGGTGTCCACCACCATGAGGGTTACGGTGAGGATGGCGCAGCAGTAGGCCGTGACGGTGACGGCCGTGACCAGCTCGCACGCCAGCCAGGGCGTCTCGGCTCGGACCGCGTTGAGAACGGCCGTGGTCAGGTTGAGGGTGAGGAACAGCATGTCAGCCGCCAAGGTGTTGGCCACCAGGAGGTAGCGTGTCTCCTGACGTAAGGCGCGAGACGCCAAGATGCACGCCAACAGGACAGTGTTCACCAACATGGTAGCCAGGGTGACCACAGTGGTAGGGATGAAGAAGAGCTCCAGGTGCCACCGTCGAAGGCTCGACACCCATTCTTGCGTAAGGTTGGCCATCAGGATCGGCTCGGCGGTCATTTTGTCTTGATTTTCTTGAGGTCCTCAACTTCTTCTTCGTGCAACTTCCTATTGGTAGATGGCAACAGATCAGATACAGTGAGTATAAAAAGTCTACACACCCCTGTTCAAATGCCAGGTTTTTGTGATGAAAAACAATAACCTGTCAAGTAATAAAAAATAAATTAAAATGAATGCCGTATACCTCTAACTCAAAAAGGAAAACTAATCTTTTTGAGCAGGATGAGGTTGCACAAGTGTGCACACCCTCTTATAATAGGAGATTTGGCTGTGTTCACAATTAACATCACATCCAAGCAAATTGTAAATGGAAGGCAGTAATTCTGATTAAGCCAAAATAAATATCAAATGCGGCCAACTTTCGGGCCGGGCCTCTCACCCAGCAGGCCTGAAGTTAGGGGCGGGTTTATATGTATGCTCTTTGTTGCATCATCTTGTCTTTGTTCTTTTGGTTCACTTGCATCTTGTCTGACTTGTTGGCAGTCAGTGAGTATCTTACTTTTGCTATTTTTCTTTTGCTTTCTAGACAAAACCTGACTGCTGTCTCAAACTCTTCTCAACTTCCAGCTGGAGAAAACAACACCGAAGCATGATGTTGCCACCACCTTGCTTGACTGTGGGTATGTTTTTACAGAGCAGTGGTTGAACGTCAGCATTTACAACCAAAAACAGTTTGATTTCAAATTCTGCAACTATCTCCATACATGAATACTTTTATTCATCGCTGGTGAGATGTATTTTCCTTAGAAGTTGTTCAGGTTTTTGTGATGTAAAGTATAAATGCCGACCTGTTCAGAGGTTGCAATTTTGGACTTTAAATGCTTTTCTTGCTTTGAGATTGATCACCAAATATTTAGGATCTGTTGAAGATAACATCTGATAGCACTCGAGAATTTGGCATTTTGTGTCGGATCATTTCAAATCACAAAAATGTGGCTTTGTGACAATAGGACAACCATTCTAGTCTGGAGATCAAAGTCAAAGTCAGGAGCAAAACGGAGCCAGCAAGCATAGCACAAAAGTCAAAAAACATCATAAACAAAAAGGCACAAACAATAAAGATGGACTGTGCCCTCTGAATATGAAGTCCATCGCTAACGATGCTAATATATAACGAGGGGGGAAAAGCACTCATGAAAAAACATCGATATTATACACGCTTTTAAACAACTGAGTTGATCTAAAGTGACACCACTTAGGACAAAATGATCGAATGTTTCTATTGAGACTTTAAACATCTTTATCTACAAATTATTGAGCGAGCAAAGTTGCGTTTCCTTACCTCTCGTCCATGTGAATCCATTAGAGCTGAGATCTTGTGTAAATCACAGGGTGTTTTTCTGCCGCCTGCGCTTATCTTATATGTTCCATGTTGACTCGCACAGATGATTATAGAGATGCAGGAAAAAGCTACGGCCACTTAGCTGTCACTTAGTAACAGGGTGGAGCTTTTCCAACGTGACTTACAAGAGGCTTTTTACTTTTCCAATGGCATCACATATTTTTGGGGGGAATGTGCTGGGAACTGGATTCTTTTACTATGCATTAAAGTTCAAAACCGTAGTTACCTCTGGATATGAAACAATTGAAATATTTTCTAAATAAACAAAAATATTTTATTCTATTATCTATAATATTTTACTTGAATAATATGTAGTCAATTAGAGGCTAGCTTACATTTCTACCAGGCCACTTTAATGTAGATTTATTTTGTATTATTTTGATGTGATTGCATTCCTCACAGTGTGCCCATTCAAGTGACGCTACTTTCTTCTTTTCTTCATGTAGCTTGCTTTGCCTTCCTTTTTGTCTTCTTCTTCATCATCATCATCATCATCATCACCGTCGCTGTGACTGTCATCGTCCTCACTCTCTGCTTGCCTGTATTTGTGGGAATACTCCTCCTCCTTCCACTCTCTGACTACCAGTCTCCGAAAGACGTCATACTCTTCTGCTGACGCTTTGGCCACGTGCTCCAGGAAGGTGTCCAGGTCCACATTGAGGATGCTGTCCAGTTTGGGGTTGACAATAACGGTCTGCCCCTTCTTGTCGGGTGTTTGGTACAAGCCCCGGCGCTCCAAGAAAGAGTGCCGCGTGCGCAGCTCTTCCAGCGTGGATCGAAACAACTTGTGCTTCACCATCTGTGCTTGTTTAATGCCCATTCGGAAGTAGACATACTGTGGATAAGCAGGAGAATAATATACTGTGTAGTTTACAACAAAATAATTGATCAAGTTTATAGCAAATCCGTAAGTCTTCCAATCTAGTATAAAGAACGTGAAATGTCTCTTTTTTTTTTTTTAACATGATTATTTCCCAAGATGGCCCTAATTCCATTATGAACACTTCAGACAATTGATGCTATCTTAATGATGATGTGAAGTGAGATGGTCATTATGTGCATGAATTAAAATAAAGGTGTGGGATAATATTGTTGTATTTAAATCAGAACAACGTTGGAAGTACTGACCTGAAACATGTATTCTAGCTGAACTAGATCTTCATGCATGACAGCTGGACAGTCTCTGAGGATGTCAGTGACCTGCTGCACAGTGAAAAGACACTTTTCCCTGAGGAACATCGTCTTGTATTTGACCATCTTCGTGGGCAAAGTCAGGATGGCAGGGTAGTGTGACACCACCCGCTGCAGACTTCCTGGATGGAGTCAAGGTGCTTTAACAGAATAGTTTACAAGATGGCAAAAAAAAAAAGTGCACAGGCATAATTTACTAACCTTCCACTAAACCCAGTTTGCGCAGATAGCTTATCCGCTGCTGGAGAACCGATTCTTTGATGATGTAAAGGTCAGGACATTTAGTCAGTACTTTCCACACGCTGGAGGGATTGAGGCCCAACATGAACAGAACGGTGAGTGTTGACAGACGAGTCTTGGCGGCACTTCCACTTTTGGCTTTGCACAGCGAGTCATAGAGTTCCATGGCTTGTGTTTGCGTAAAGCCCATGTCAAGTAGACAGGGAAGGGAGAATTCTGCAATGGTGTGTGTCTGCTGGGATGCCCCCGCCGGCTCATTGTTGGCATCACTTGGCAGAAGGTTGCTGCTCGTAGAACACAGCAATCGACGCTGGAAGCATCTGCTTGACTGTAGCGGACTAAATACGGATGAGGTGGTATTTCTCAACATCCACTGGATCTGTGGAAATGCAATGGCTGTTAATGTATCAAGGTTAAAGGCGGTTGGGGGATGTCAAGCAGTAGTATCGTCAAACAATATGAATGTCTAAAATATATACGTATAAGTACGTATGGTGTTTTAAAATAAAATAGAGTGTAAACCAAAGTAAAAAGAAAAAGTTAAACTTCAAATGTTTGTTTTATTTACTAACCTGATTTGCAGCACATCGAGCGTTCATGTTTAATCCGTTTCCGATCTAATTCCGTGCAGCAACGGTAGCGGTAAGAAAGGTTCCGCCTTACGGAAACTAATAAGAGTTAATTTTTTTCCCTAATCGTGAAAATATTTTCATTATTCCTTGAGATGTTATACAAAGTAGATACAAATAATAGGACACTGGAGTTTTTCCACAAAAGTTTTTAATGTGAATAAAGTCACACAAAAGTATGTCAAAACACTACATGAGGTAAAATAAGTGTTCCATAATGCTTGTCACACAAAAGTATGTCAAAACACAAGATGAGGTAAAATAAGCGTTGCATGTTGCTTGTACAAATTGCAACGCAAAGAGATTTCATTTATTACAGAGGAAGAGAAGACAAACATCTAAAATCAAAATAAAATATGCATGTGTTTAAAAATAAATAGATATAAATATACTATATTTCACTTAGTGTTAAAATCAAATTAATATTGAACAAAAAAAAAAAAGATTTCTTCAATTTGAAGTCTCATCTTTGAGGTTTTAATTATTCAAAGTGAACTTGTGAAACGTGTGAGGCACTGCTAAGATTTTACCGCTTCAAAATGCTTTTTAAAAAAAACTAAAAGAATAAATTTGTATAAAGTAGGTGAACTAAAGAAGCTGCTACAAAAAATGTATTTTAACTTTGTCGCAGTAACTTCGATAGAGTTAAACATCGGACAGTCGTCGGGGCGTTTATTTAGTTTTCATTGAGGTACTTCTGGAGCTCCGATTCCAGAGCCACCATGGACAATCGGTCTTCCTCATCCTCCTCATCCGGAAGAGTGTCATCACCTTGATCTGGGAACAAGTCTTGTCTGCCATAACTTTGGGGAATTGACTCATGGCGCTGCAGTGAGCCTATTGAAAAAGGAATGCAGAGAATTATGTGCTGCTTTTGCCCAGATTTGGATGGATCCTTAAAAGTACTCACAATTGCTTTGAGCTGAAGGGAACACCTCCGTCCAGGTGTACTCGGTCAGCGAAATGGACTGGCTGACCCAGGAATGCAGAAGCAGCTGGTCCAGGGTCATCCTTTGGGTGGGCTCAGGGTTCAGCAGCCCATGTAACACACTGTTGAGTTCTGGAGCATATACGACAGACTTGGTAACAGCAAACCAAATCAAATACCTGACACTATTTGTGTAAAAGTGCGTGTGGACATGTTAGTTTGCTCATGTGTCCGTTCAGTTACAGCCAACAAAGGCCATTGAGCGAAATGATGCTGTTTGCATTCATTTCAACGGTGCAAGTGGATTTGGGGAACGAGCGAGTTACGTGCATGGCCACGGTACAAAATTAAAAAGGTACTTATGTAAATACCTGAGGAGAGTGCAAAAGGGGGCTTAAGTTTGGCATCCAGAATCTCAGCCACTCCACAGAAGGGATTCTCGCTGAAGAGCAGCGTGTAGAGCAAAACCCCCAGAGACCACATCTCCAACTCGGGACCCTTATAGCTACACAAAAACAAACATGGCTACACATTAACCACCCGCTCACAGGAACTGGGTTGTGTCAACATGAGAACGCAGCAAACGCGCATTCATCACTTCATTCATGTCTAGCAGAGGTTTTAAATAACTTTACGATTGTTGTATGCGTGTAATTTAAAAGCCCAATCGTCAAAGTTTATTGCCCGTGAAAGTCGTAAAGGAGTGGAAGCGACGCTCTCGCAGAAATGCTCTGCGAGAGCCACGACAAAAAGAAGCCTCTGCGTAAATGTACAATGTGGTGGTTAAAGAACAAAAATATACGTACGGGTTCCCTCGAAGTACTTCCGGGGAGCAGTACTCCAACGTGCCACAGAAAGTGTAAAAGAGATTCCCTGGAGCCATCATTGCCGCAGAGCCAAAGTCGATGAGGCGAATGTGGAAACATTTGTCAATGACGATGTTCTCGTCTTTAATGTCTCGGTGGAGGATGTTCTTTGTCCTCAGGTAGAAGACCGCCGCCACCAACTGCAGAGTAAAAGACAAAATGTGCGGTTCAATAACTTGGCGTTATTGATGAGTCGCTCGCTCTGTACGGACTTGTCTAAAGATGTAGCTGGCCAACGGCTCGTCCAGCCGAGGCTGCATGTCGATGAATTCAAAGAGGTCCAAACCGTCCCCGTGTTTCTCCATCACCATCTGGAAGTAACTGCCGTTCTCAAACACCTCCAGAACCTGGTGGTGCAAAAACACACCAACACTGACAGAGCCTACGAGTTGCCATCCCCGTTGAAAAGACCTACTTTTTCTATTCTTGTCATGTAATGCTCATTGTGTGTCACGTGAAACCGGAGGCTGATGCGGTTACCTTGACGATGTTGTGGTGTTGCACTCGAGTCAGGATGGCGATCTCCTGGCTGACCCGACCCAACAAGGGGTCGTCCACCCAGCAGTCGTTCACAATCCGTGCCTTGCTGATGAACTTCACTACAGTCTGCAAATACAAATAATCGATTTTTAAACCGCTATCTCATATTCAAGAACATGGAATGTTGACTTGAAGGTATGAAGGTATGTGTCAATTCTTACTTCTTGTCCATCACAGCGCCTGATTGCCTTCCAGACAAAACCGAAGGCTCCTTTACCGACAGCTTTGATGGGCTTGTACTCTTCTGCAAACTGCCCGTCGCATGCCCGAGAGTGTTCGAGGTCCAGGGTGGAACGCAGAGCCTCACCGTGACACGCCTCTCCAATCCTCTGCAGCAAGAAAATCATACATACAGATTCATTACTTGAATTGTGGTTTTGTTTGGTTTTCCTCCCAACTGACCTGTCCGAGACTGGCTGCTGATTTGTCGAGCAGGCTTTGCGACGTTGACCAATGCTGGCCTGGCTTGCTCATCCACACGCAGAACATTTGTTTTCCATCGGCGAGGTCAGCTCTCACCACGTCACACTGCACCTCTGGGAGAGATTATTAACCATTAGGCGTTCGTTGAATTGAGTCGAATGCAGACTTACCCACTCTTGTGCCATCTCTGTGGTAAGCACTTCCTTCAAATCGTCCTTCCAGTATCGGCGGGTCGTCTGACTTGAGGGCACCCTCTTGCCTTTTCTGCTTCTTTGGTGTGGACGTGGCAGGATGGTCCTTTGTTGATGGAACCTCACCATTATTACCGTTCAAGCAGAATTCCTGGCCGCTTTCTTTGTGAACGCAGGAGAGAGCGTGCCACTGATCTGGCACAGCCTGGTTCTCCAACTGCTCTTCAGTGGAGCGATTCTTGGTCTCCTTATCGGCGTTGGCGGGGCGATCGTCCGGGTCTAACTCGCAAGGAGAGGGTGTGCGCAGAAGGTCGTCTGTGTCACAAGAAGTCATGGAGTGTTGGTTTTCCTCACTGGCCCCTTGGAGGCTGATAAGCACAGCACTGCTCAGATCCAAGTCGGCCAGCGCTCGGGTCACCAGGTCGCCGTTGCTGTTAATGTCCAGGAAACAGCTCATTTCTGCCCGGCATGGATCAGAGCCACCATGGCCAGGAAGCTTTTCGCAAAAGCCAGACGAAGACCTGATAAACAGGAGCAAGTCGATCACAAAAAAAAAAAAAAAAAATCTGTAGTGAATGTGAGATCCATACCTGCTACCCATTGAAATGACTTCAAAGCTGGAATCTTGCAGGACGGACGTACATGAGTGTTTGTCTTTGGCCACACCAAGAGTCTTGACACCTCCAATCCCAAAAGCATGTCCGTTTTGAGTAGGACTGCCTGAAGATGATGGGGGGGGGGGGGGGGGGGAAATCATCTATAATTTGCATTTTTTTTTAGTGTAGCGGTGATTATAAGGAGCAAAGCAGGATGTTAGCTAATACCGGCAATGATGTCATTTTCCAGGATCAGTTCTTCATGCTTAGCTCTTGGTTGCTCAGTTGAAACCATGCAGGTGGTGTCTCCCTCTGGATGCTCCACCCAGGCAAAAGTCTTCAGGAGAGCCTCAGTGGTATCGCCCATCTCTGAAGAGTGGCTCGTTGCAGCAACCACCTGGGCTGCCTGCTTCAACAGCTCTTCAGTGTCATTAGCACTGTCGAAAGAACATCTTACATCACAGTAACTGTCATTCTCTAGCGGTGTGTTCCTGCTGTGCTTTTTAAAAAAAATATATATATTATTATTATCGTTTCCTTCCATAGGATGTTTTTGAGTTGTTCCTTACCCTCTTGTTAGAACATGAATATTTGTTAACTACGGGCGTGTGAAGCCATTTGAGACTCTTTTTAATTCAAGGCTATATAAATAAATTGGACTCGACTTTTGTCCACCAGATGGCGCAAGACTTCCAGTGACGCATTGCTTTACAAGGCATGATCAGTTTGCAACAGAAAGGAGTTTTTGCACTCCTATGCTGAATTACTGATCAAACCAAAACGTCTACAAAAATCACAACGCACTATTGTCTATTACTAATTAAACAAACAAAAAAAAAAGTTCAAAAGCAGACTACTTCACTAACTGACTGGTGTCTAATTGACTTACTTAAACACGCGTGTGGAAGAGACAGCAGGAGAAGTCAGCGTGGACAGAGCGCTTCCTCGTTTGTCAAGCCTGGCGCAGTTCCCGGTAAAGATTCGGCCTCTCCCCGTGGAGGACCTTCCTCGGCAGGCCTCCTGTACCATGGCCATGTCTCCAGCCACCAGCGAGGATGGGTCGATAACTGACGTCAACGGAACAATGAGTAAAACGTACAAACATTTAATATTGATTTTTGTTTGTTTTACTAAAAGACAGACGAGCCAGATAATCATGTTTTGTTAGTGGACCAAAAAAAGAATAAATACATTTCAGGGAAAAACAACCGCGGAGAAAAAACAAAAAGGGTCTTAAGTAGGGATGTATGCGGACCACTTTGCCCACGCTTATATATTTTTGATAGTTAAAGGGATGTGTGCGTGACATGCTCACCAGATTTGGCTATACTTTTGACAGCCTCGGTTTGTGACTCCGGGAAAGGACTGATCTTTCTGACCGACTCGGACATCCATCCATAGAAACCGGGCATGAGGAAAGTGACACACTGTTGACGACAGCGCGAGCGCAGTGGTGACAAACGAGGCTTGACAAAAGATATCACATCAGCTCTCATTGGCCAACCTTTCCTAGCAACTGTTTTTTGCTGTAGCCAAACAGACTGAGAGCCTGTTGATTGTGGATGCTGCAGATTGAGCCGTCAGCTTGCAGGAGGAGGAGGCTGCTCACTGGGGCAAAGGCCCAGATGGTTCCATTGTATTCCAGTGTGGGGCTGGGGGTAAGGACCCTGCTGTCTTCCCTGGTGCCTGTGTCAACTCCTAAAAAAAAATTAAAATGCAAGACAAGTCAAACGTTTCAAGGAGTGCACAATATCAATTATTCGGAATATTTTGTGCGTTAAATTTCAACTACTTTTATTCCCATATCACCTCAAACGTTGAGCATCATTACTTGAAAGTTGACTCAAATATCTGGCTGACCAATTTGTTGGATATTCTTTATGCTTCATGCTTAAGCAGCAACGTGCGCAGTAAAAGATGATTGTGAACAATATACCAGACTGCTGACAATTTTCAGGTTGCAAGTCTTCCGCCTTGTATGCATCTTCTCTGCAAAGGCTCTGTGTCGAGCATGCGAGGCTCATCCCGCTGCGTTGTTGCTGGGGTCTTGCGCACTGTACCGCCCCCTGAAGCTTTATACAGAGCGGCACTAATGCGCCCTCTCTACCTTTACCACACACTCTCTGAACCCTCAGCGTCTATGGAAAGCAAAAAAAATCTGATCTAATATCCAAATGTGAGACACAGCTTTCCTTTCCAGTGTTGAAGTCAAGTGTGCTTACTTTGGGCAATGCCTGACAGTGCAGGGGGATTTGTAAAGAGGGGATTAGCTCCATAACAGAAAGTCCTTTTAAGTCTTCGGGATGGTGGTATCCATGGAGATGAGCAAATGCTGAGTCACAGGTAAGAATATTGCCCTGAAGGATGAAAAAATAATATTTTTTTAATCTGCTCCAATTAAAAAAAAAAAGGAAAGGCAAATCTAATAATCAAGTTCACTTACATCTTGAGAAAAAGTCAGAGTAGCGGAAATCCGTTCCACTGTCACCATCTTGACAAGGAGATGGTCTTCATTCTGTGACACTCGTTGGGTACACACCAACATTGGCATGTCGCCAGACATGGTCACAACATCAACCTGCGAGAAGAGCAAGACGATGGAGGTGATTCATTTCGCCACCAAAACAGATTTCAGGTATCACAATAATCATAGAAAACAAGTAGTCGGCTGCGGTTAAGGTCAAGACGCTAGGATGGGTCGGCAGTGGGCAACATACCACTTTCCCAGATACAGATGCCACACTGCCATCCATTAGCAGACAGTCCTCAGGCAATGCTTCTTCCAAGACTTGAGTGGTTTTCTTCAAAATGCACATCAAGTTTTTTCCATTCAACTCCTCCGGAGTGCACTCAAACAGTCTGTAAGCCTGTTCATTGGCTGATAAAATCTTGAAATAAATGGATAAATAAAGTCTTACAAATGTACTACAGCAGAATTTGGGAGTCACTGTGAGAACGGTACCTCTCTGCTTTTGTGATCTACAGTCAGAAGCACTTTGTCTGGATTGAGTGCCAATGACAAGACAAGCATCCCAAAATCAGTAGCAACAAGCTCCCCATAAAGGTTATCTTCTGTCTCTGGCATTGTTGGGGAGCGTGGTAAGGCGTCAAAAGATGTGTCACAATCAGAATGCTTCGATTGGGGCTTTTTTGCTGTTAGTGAAGCACAAAGGTCACAAAAAATGAACATCAACATGTACAAGAATCAAAGCAGCCAAGAGATGCATTAGGAAATTAATAGGATAGAATATTGGGAGTGAATTAAAATAATTTCATGGAAGCAGAAATTGAATTTGAAAATGTAGGTCATCTCAGGTGATCTCTTACCCGGGGACGAGCCGCAATAGTAACGTCGCTTCAATTCCAACATATTTCTTATCTGTAGTGGTCTTTGCGCACAGGGGTAGGACCTGTTCAAGTCGAACTCGTTCTCCAGCAGGTCTGAGGAGAGATCGGGTACGACGCAGATAGTTGCTCCTTTTTCCACGAAGTGACGTGTGGCTTCAAAACAGGACTGCGTGGCAAGCGACATTGTTGTTGTGGGCTCTCCAGCTGCAATAAGGGACCCGAGACAGCTGAATGACTAACTTGGAAAGACTGAATTTCATTTTTGAAAACGTTTGGTGTAAGACTTACCTAATCAAATCAGATGCTCTTGAGGCATACAACGGTTTGTTGACGACAGTCGACAAGGAAACGCTAACTCCCCTGTGTTATTAGCTTAGCTAGGTTAGCATGCTGTCTATTAATCGCACTATAACGTTGTTTTTCGGACAGCAGAATACGGAACCGGTCTTTTTTTTTTTTAGACGTCGAAGCCACGCACGGGAAATTTTTGAATCAAAACATCGTATTCTTAAACTCTTTACAATTTGTTTTCTTTTTCAATTTTTGAATCTCGTGGGCTTGACCACCCCTGAACAAATGAACCATACGGAAGTGTCTGGGAGGCTGCGAGCCAATCAAATCACGCTTTGAAATAGGAAACGCTTATTGGATCAACTAAGCAGAAGCCCCGCCTTTGTTTTTTTGAAAGCGCCACGCCCATTCAGCTTTATTGAATAAACTTTAAAAAACAAACATAGCCGTATAAAAAGTCCTGTAAATAAATAAAAATTGATCATAAAACAAGGGCTATTTCCGTTAAGGTTCGGATCAGTGGATTCCATCATAAATTTAAAACAATTTTTGTCCCTTTTAAAAAAAAAAAACAGCACAAGTTAGTTATAATCTCTTTATTTCTATGTACAACGCTGATGAATCACGCCAAAAATACACATGAACAGAGCAAAACAAAGAGCCATTTAGTAAAATGGCTTCTGGAACAAACTGCTTGGAGCGCAGCGTGTGTATGTAATGTGTGTTTTCATTAGCTAGGGCCTATATGGCTTTAAAAGCTCCCCTCTCCGATTCATCATCATGACAACCCTGACAATGTTTAACCACAAGAGTCGAAATAAAAACATGTTAAGGTAAAACAACATTTTTGGAGGATGGTTGAAACTGTTTAAAACACATTACAATCAGTAACAGCACAGTTGTTTTGGAAAATATATAAGCTGAGCTCAGTTCATCTTATACAGGGACAATTTATCACACTGACACTTCAGTTTGAGATGCAAAAAAAAAAAAAAATGCGCCGTAGCATCCAGTCTGCTGAGGCCAGGCTCAATTACTCAGGTTACATGTTGCTAACACCTCCTAAACATTTAGCGAGGCAAAATTCTTAAAAAAACAAATGCAACTTAACGTTAAGGTATTCACTGCACAGCAATGATGCTGCTTGATTTTCTTCACATCATACAGAATTTATTGCATTATTCTCCACTCTTGACTTTGTGCACATAGATTGGGAACAGATGGATAATTCAATAAATGATCACGTTGGATCTTCTCCCTCGCATCAGCCCGCTGCCATGGTTGTACGTAAGCATGCATTCTTTGCTGAGGATCTCATTTTATGATAACAAGTGGCTGAGGAACCAAGCAGAACATCTTACACAGTCACACACAGGGCCACACAAGCAAAGTTGGGCACTAGTTGTTGTGCCATGGCTGTATGTGTGATCTTTGATACACTTTCCAGAGACTGTCAGGTTGTCCTAATGGTGGTAGTCTTTTTTGCTGTGTGGGCGATTCCCCAGTATGTGATCCACTTCTGAGGCGATGCCCGCTGTCATCTTTGGAATCACCTAGAGTTCACACAGCATTGCTTTAATATGTGATCAAACAGTGACAACACTCGCCTGGAAAAATTATTTTGAATTGAATGGTTTATGAATTTTGAAGATTCCACTGGAATTAATAGAGATTTTAAATCAACCTGAATGGCTCCGAGATTCTCTGTTAATTGGTTTGGATTGGAGGATCCCAACAGTACTGAGCTCACACCCTCATTCCTCAGACACCATGCTGAAAAGAACAGATGGATCAACTTGGTTAAATCGTGTGAGGGAAATCAAAGCGGCGGGAGACTTTTGATTTTGCAAACGCAAAGATTGCAGGGATTGCAATTTTGGAAGATGAAGTTTAGAGTTCTTAAAAATAATGAAGTCTCTCACCGATAGCAAGTTGGGGTAACGTACAACCAAGCTTCTCCGCTATATGAGCCATTTCTTTCAGCTTGGCTTGCTGTTTTCTTCCATCCTCACTCATTATTTTCTCCCGTAACCACTGGTATGGCTTCAAAATGAGATTTAAAAAAAAAACCAAAAAAAAAAACCTGCAGATTAGGATAACTCACACTAAACGGCATTAGATCCTTGTACCCGTTGTTTGGGAACAAGGCTGGTGGTCAAAATGAAGTTCAACCTGTACCTTCATGGAGGCCCTGGAGGACTCGGGCACCCCATTGTCATATTTGCCAGTGATGATGCCGCAGGCCAAAGGGGACCATGAGACCACACCGACACCTGTGATGAAACAATAAATAGGTCGAGGTGAAAAATATGAAGAATTTCAAGGGAAGATAATTAAAGCCAAATCTACCGATTTTATGGTAGAGCTCCGGCAGTTGTGTTTCCACTTTTTCCCTCTGGAAAAAATGATACTCAGCCTGTTCACAGACTGGCGGAATGAGATTGAATTGCCTGGCCACTGAGTAAGCCTCCTAAATAAAACAAAGGAATTAAATAGTTAAAAATGAATCCTATGCATGTGCAATTGTTTTGTGTTACATTAAATTAAAATTGCTTTTGCGTCAAAATACTCACCATGATCTCCATGGCAGACCACCGTGATGTTCCCCAGTACATGGACATGCCCTGGTTGATCACATGACTCATGGCTCTCACGATCTCTACACGCACATGTATAAGGGACATTATGTTAAATATAAATTGTTTCTTTATTGTGCGCACAAAGTAACTATTTCGTGAAGACAACAAAAGAGCCAAGGGGAGTTAAATATATATGATATTGCTTTTGTCTCTAATCGACCTTTAAATGCACTAATAAACCATCTGCCATGGTGGCAATTGGATGCAAGTTCTGAAAATCGGTATGAGAAGAGAACACAGCAGGGTATGATTAAAAAAAAAAAAAAAAAGTGGTTCTTTTTCTTTTCATCAGAAGTTCTCCCTCTGGGCCATCATGTGCCTCAGCAAGCGACGAGTCTATCTTCAATGTGTGCGTGCCAGTCTGTGTGTGTGGGTGGGTGAAGCAGGTGGGAGGACGAATAACAGCTCCCAAAACATGGGGAGTGATAGAGCCGGAAAATTGTAAAACCTGTTCATCGAATATTCTTTCTATGTAAAACAAATGGCGCAAACTAAAAAAATGTAACTTGGACCGCAATTATATCTACGAATCCCTCCGACAGGTTCACAATGATGTCGCCAACAACAGATGTCCTTGTAGCTTTTAGGTGAGATATCCAGCAGTCATCATCACACAAGAACATTGTGGGTGATATTTTGAAAAAGTGACAACCGCATTATGGACTCAAACTGATGATACAAAGCTTTTCAAAAAAGTAGCTCGATAGTTTTGGAAAAATAAGATGCAATACTTAATCTAGTTAATGTGTAGTAAAAGTATACACACCCCTAATTGCCATCTCTTTATTTATAGGATATATATATATTTTTTAAATTACCTTTAAGTGTAATCAAGATTATTTATAGATTATATATACAGTAAATATATACTTTTTTAAAATTACCTTGAAGTGTAGTCAAGATTATCTCCAAGAATGTTTCTTTATTGTTCCTAATCAAAATAATAACAACAATTGGGGGTGTAAAAAAGAATGACTGGCAATGAGAATATGAAATGTGAAAAATATGCCGGCGATGAATAATTATGGCGTATCTAGAGTACATTTAAAGTGTGAAAATTCATGATGACTAATTTAAAAATCCTGGACCACTCCAAAGATGTGTGATTAGTCGTAACGCAAAATAGTCTTTGAATACGTACGTCTATTGTAATGGATTTGATGAAAGGAATCCCCGGCGAAATCTCAGGGCAGAGCAGATTGATTTGCGAATGCAGATGATTTATAATGGATTTTATTCATTCAGTCTCTTCATCTGCCTCTCTCTGGCATAATCTCACATTACGTTAATTGAATGAGTCAATGTTCTGGCACTTGGGTCCGTCAAATAAAAATGACGAGGAGTCTGACTGCAGGCTAGACAGTCTATTAAAACAACAGAATGAGCTGGACATTGATGCATGCTTTTTGTTTTCATTCTCCCTCAGGTGCTGTCCCATCATTGATACCGTAACGAGAGTACTTTTAAAAAGCGGTTTTATACGATGCCATTACTCACAGCGAAAGGTGCAACTATAAAGTGCCTTAAAAAAAGAAGATGTCAAGATAGATGGAGCCTGTCAAGCTTGTTGGATCAGGGCAGTGATTGTCTTTGTTGTCCTGAAAGCTAGATCAAGGATCAACCAAGGGTAAAGAGAAAAAGAAGAAAAAAAAAAAAGGAGAGTGATGAGAGAAGAAAGGCGCCGATTGTAACGAACAAAGACTTTGCCCCCATTACATCACTTTTTGCTGCCTTGAGGAACATGAGTTGCCTGGCACAGAGTCAGGGACACTCAAAGTCACAGAAGCAAATACAAATCCAAACTGCACCTTTGAAAAGCATAACAATCGAAGAGAAGTCCCTGGCACAAAGTTGCCACAAGATGGCGCCAAAGGAATCTACTTATATTAGACGGGGCTCTGGCCTGAGCACAATGCAACAGGTGAATTTTTCAACAAATAATGGAGAATAGGTACCAACATTCATGTGGTAAAGCAACGGAAGGGATGGTAGAATGGTGAAGGCACCACCGAGCGTTGGAGGAATACAACACTTGAGAGTCTGACCCAAAAATACACCAGCTTCCCCCAAGGGGACCAGATAATCCTGCTTCTGAAGAACAGGGAGGGCTCGGAGACCCTGTGGAAAGTGCTGATCCCACCGAGACCGAAAGACAGTGACACCCGTGGGCAAAAATAGAGGACGAGAGTCGAAGCGAAATTGTCCGATTAGTGGAGCTGCGTGGATGTGTGACAGAGATAGCTATATGCTACTCAAATGCTAATCCTGTCAGATCTGGTGAGGCTCTTCTACTATTTTCTCACCTTCTCAAGTTGCAGGACAATGCGCATTGTCTCCGCCCTGAGCCTCGACCAACTGCCGACTGAACTCACTCCAACCCAGCAAGCACTTACCCTCCATGGGGGTGTTGTTGTCTGGTCGGTTGGCAAAAACCACATCCACGTACTCTAGTTGCATCCTCTGAAGAGAGCCTTTTAAACCTGGAGTGAGAACACAGACGTAGTGAAGATACAATTCCATATACATACAACTAAAACAAACATTTTGGGGTCACCTAAATGTTGCCCTTTCCATCAAAACACAGTTTTATACAAATACGATATTTGACATAAAACATAAAAAGTAAACAATTGAATTTGTGTAGTTAAGTCTACTCATAATTTGTATCTGCATCCAGATGATTTTATTTTCTGCAACCACGACAAAATGAAATTGAGTAAATTCAACAATTTATATGTGGAAAACTTCATATAAATAATATTTGTATAAAACGGTGTTTGGATGGAAACAGCAAAATTTGGGTGACCCAAAAATTTTAGACTTTATGTATGGAAAAACAACAACAATAATTGTTCAAATAAAGGGCTCACTAATATTCCTTATTCCTAAATAAAGCAGACTATAGAAGATGTCAGGAGACTATTCAACGTATGTCCCATTTCACACGCGAACAAGAACAGATGGAAGATGAAAAGCTGTCACAAATGAGGGCAGTAAATTAATAGATAGTCACGGCAAACGGCATCTGCGGTTTCCACCGTTTGAGCGTGCGAGGCAGATTAGAGCCGCAGGCTTCCTCGGCAGCCACTAATCCCAATGGAGATTTCACCGTCACTCTCCATTGTACATTCCCCAAATCTGAAACACCCAAAACATGAATCCTAATCTGAGCCTGCACCATCAAAGTGAGCACCATCCTCTGTTTTGTAGATTATTTTAAGTAGCTGTGATGGGGAGGCTATTTTTGGACCATGATGTGGAACAACAAAGATTCTGGTGTCTCCTATGAATAATAGATTTGAATTCCACAAAAGTGTCTTTTGAGAAGATGACTTAGTCAAGGAATCATTGTCTCCTCTGGGCTACATTTCAGAGAAGATGCCAAGAAAGACTTCAAGCACTGCTCATTTGTGCTATTCATTAAAAGCATTGAGTCACAGGGCAAAACTCAATTTGGTGCTTAATTGATCAACCACCAAAGGGCCAAGGCAGCGTTAATCAACATGCGGCACGGGGGCTGTTTGTGGCTCCCGACCACACATTGGGTGCCCCCCTGGTAAAAAAATAAAATAAAAAATGATCCAATAAGAAAGAAAATTAAATTAAATAAATAAATTAAAAATACATAAATAAATATTATTCACCAGAGCCAAAAAAAGTATTAAAAAAAAACCCCACAGCTAAACATATATAAATTTTCCAAGACAATTTATTCAATATTTCCCGATAAATAAAGAAGCATTCAAATTTAGGAGGTCCGTAGCAATACATGTCAATTATTTTCTGTTATGCCCTCCTCCCAGGAAGAAAATATTTCTCGCCCACCCCTAAATCTCCTCAGTGACTAAAAATAGTATCATTTGTGCACCTCTGCATAATATCCTAATGAGCATGTTCCTTGGGGTCTTTGCTGCTTTAAGATTATGTTTCAGACTGTCACTAGCATATCTACCCCAAGATACCCTCAACAATGGCGCTTGAATGTCCTCCATGCTTCGTCCACAGAAACTCTCACTTGTTTGAAGGAGAAAGTTGGAGTAGCTGCTGTGAATGCTAATCACGGGAGTCAGAGCTGAGTCACTGCGAGAGGTGCAATGCGCAGTGGGCTGGAAGGCATGTTAGGAGGAGGATTGGGAATGTATGTGGAAGTGAAGTTGAAAACATTGCAATCATGGGTTAATGAGTACCAGGGGAACAAAATAATCCATCACATCCTGAAATTGTGTCAGATGTATTGAATAGAAAATGCCTCCACTTAGCATGACACTTCATTTTTCACCTGCACACATTTTATGTGGCCCAATAAAAGCAATGTATCAGCAGATTTGCATTTGTAGATACATACTGAGACTGGCATTTTTACTATATTTTTCAAATCAGAGTGCCAAGTAACTTTCAGAGAAATGTTTTTGCACACATTTCAAATTTGCCCATATTTCTTTCTCTAGTATGTCCGAATTCCAAACTCATAACAAGACAAGATTACAAGAATATATGTAATATCTATTCATGTCCCATTAACTATTTACAAACTAATAGTAATAATTTAAAATAAAAAAAAAGCACTTCCCCCACAAATTGAACGGCAGATGCCATTAAATTCCCCTAATTAATTAATAATCAATTTATTGCTTCATCACACTGTTCTCACTTAGACAGCTGTTGCAGACTGCAGGATGCAGTCATTGTTTCCTATAAATACCTCGGAACAGACAGGACAGACATCAGGGAGGTTGGAACTTGCAAAAGTGTACAGAAAGACAGATGAGGTGAGTTAGGCAGAGAAAAAGAAGAAAATCAGGAAAGGCCAACAGGGATCGGAGTAATGGGGTGTCGTGAAGGACAAATCGAGGAAAGAACATCTGTCACCTTCAATGATGTGTTTTCTGTTGAGGCCTCTCTCTGTCTCAGCCCTAGAAAATGAGGCAACGAAATACGTGAAAACACAAACATGAGCATTCAGTGGACATAAAAGTCTACACACCCCTGTTAAACATTTTTTTGCAGAGGAAAATGAGACTAAGATGATTCATTTCAAAAATACTATGTTATGGTCCAAGTAAGCAAAGTTTTTTTTGCTAAAGGATGTTTGGCGCAAACATGACTTAAGTGAAGCATGGTAGTGCCTTGTTCATGCTTTGGGGTTGTTGCGGGCTTTTGGAAAAACTGTAATGAATTATGAACAGTTTGAAACAGCAGTCAGTCCCAGCAAAAATCCTCGAGGCTTCTCATAGTAAAAAATAAATGTCAAGAAAAGTTGACTAGAACAAACAGACTTGATTTAGGTTAAATCAGCCACTTTAAGTGTGTTGGGTCATAATAATTTATTTTATTTTAATTGATTTATTCTTTTATTTAATTTCTATTAGTGTTATGTCACAAAAATTGTCATTTGAACAGGGGTGTGTACACTTTTTATATTCTCCGTAAATAAAATAATGAAGCAGATGAAAGCCGACAAGCGTGGAGAAAGAAAAACACAAGTTTAGTAAGTCAACCTTAAGACAAAGCGCCTAAGCTGCAGTATTGATTTTACGGCGACACTGAGAACAACATTAGTATTCCAACCTGCTTTCGCTTTAATTGAAATTCGATATGCACGTTCAATTTCCGTATGCAGCTACTCTGCAGGGAAACCTTAAATGCTTCTCTATCCTGTTGGAGAGCTTTATACTTTCTATAAGTGCTCATTATTACCATTTATTTTCCTTTTAGTTGGCATTGGGTAATAACTGTGTAGTCCAAGCATAATATGTCATGATAATTGCAAGTATCCGTGGCTCATTTAACTTTTAAACGCAAGAGTTCAATCAAAAGAAAAAAAAAAAAACTATATAGAGTACAACGGGTGTTAAGTGGCTCGTTTTTAAATATATTCCACAGCGGAGCCTTGAGCTATTTTACGAGTTTAATTTGTTAATTCGCCCAGGTCATCCTTTCATTAAGCTGTTAGCCATTCTTTACAGAAGGTAAAGAATTTATGCAGTCAATTGTTAGCCCATATATGGCATTTCCAATTATTTCTTCGCCTTTCATGAGTTATGCGGCTTGATTAAATAAGTAATTATTTAGTTTTTGTTTGTTTAGTTTGACAACCAACTTCAAATGTCAAACAACTTGAAGCCTCTTTTTTAAGCATTTTAGCAAACAGCTGCTTGCTTGGAAGTGAGTTAAAATCATTGGCAGCAGCCTTAATCTAAAATCTCCTTATCCGGGGTATTTATATTTCAAGGTGCCGCCGTGCTATTATTTTTAATTTGACCGACCCACTTGCTGCAGTTGTATAGTGTGATGACCTGCCTTAGATAATGTGATGGAAAGAAGAAAAATGTGACGAATACAGGTTGAGCACAGACTTCAGCAAAAGCAAACAATAGAAAGAAGAAGTGAGGACAATTTATGTTACTTGTGGGTTTAAAAAAAAAACAATAAAATTAAAAAAATTGGTGTCATGCTCTCACGTGCACACACACACACACACGCACACACACACACACACCCACACACACACCCCCACACACACCCACACACACATACACTTACTTTCCTCCCCAGTAGAGTTTTGTGGTGATCACGAGACTGGATCGCCTAAGGGAAGTCAAACACACGTTTGAAAACCATGACCAATTGATTTGAATGTTATTCTCTCAAATTTGGATTCCACTATGCTTGTCAAGAACATAACCAACCATAAACGTAGGCTAGAAGAATAAAGCAATATGAGCGACAATATCACTTTTTCTTCCAAATGGTTAATAATTAATGATTCATGTTTTTATAACCTCTTTTATGGAATTCTTTAACAGTATTTTAGTCAAAATGTAATTTTGCCTGTGCTGTATTCAAGAGAAAAAAAAAAACATATTACAAGTTATAAAAAGAGATGAAATAAAATGTAACAATTGTAAAAGTAAAATTGAGGAATGAGTGAGACAACACAAAATTTGTTAAACGTGTAATTAATCCTCTTGGATTAAAACCTCATGTTCTCTAACGAGGCATTGGAATGAGTAACAAAGATGACAAATGGTAACTTGGCAGCATGGGAACGCAATTCCTGGCTGTGTCAAAGAAAGGCCAGATTTCAATAGCTAACAATGTAAACAACCCATTCCACGCAGATGTTAATTTGAAAATGGATTGGGAATGCCTACGACTCCGCGGCATATACATTACCTCCAGCATTTTTTCCTGATGATGTTTCCCAAGATTATCTCTGCTCTGTAAACAAACCAAACACCACGGGGCACAAAAGATGGAAAGGATGATTAGATCCAAGCCATTTATTTGAGCGCTCGACTCTTATCTAATATCGAGAGCGCAAACTACCTACATATACAACATCATAATCGCAAGATTATTCCTGCTCATTATTTACAGAGTCAGAAAAAAAAAACATGATCATAATGGTTAGGAATACATTGTGAGATGAATAAAATCTGGTTTATCGCTAAATCGTGCCAAAAAAAATAAAAACAATCACTCACTTCCCGCCTGAATACACCTCTGCAGTGTCAAACAGGTTGACCCCGCTCTCATACGCAATGGTCATCAGCTGCTCGGCCACCTGACACACACAACGATGGGGTTCCCCTTATGAACTTGAATGCACTTTAATAACACATGGGTATTTCGCAACCACCCACTCGGCTAGAAACTTCAAAAAGACGGGCCGTGAAATTCCCTCGGGAATTGAACTAATCATCAAGTCTGTAGGCTGCATGCTGATTACGTTTGCCCTTCAGCTAATCGGAGCCCTGCGCGAATGAGCTAAACTCAATAGACGGCGTTTGTGAATAATTTATATTTTCAAGTTTTGTCCGTCGGTTTACCGTACAATCTCTATCCATTCCTCAGTTCAATTGAGTTCACAAGAACAACAGGCATCCATTCACGTCTTTGGTGTTTTGTCAATGAAGTCATTTTACAAATGTGCCAAATGGCGGACATTTAATTGGGTGTCACAAGAGCTCAGTCGCTACACTTGGGTGGAATAATGAATGAGTCAGAACATCTGCTGGTGGCTTATACGTAATTGCTGAAGGATGGAACTTGAAACGATGTCTTACCTCGTCTGAGATCTGACCGCCGAATGTCACCCACGTGCCTGTTGAGTCACACAACAATGTCAAAAAATGCTCAAACCATCGGAGCCAAATGTTTAATCCGGTGGGCTTTACAGCATGTTTTAGAATGTCATGTTTATTTTTAGACTTGACTGAGGAAGAAAAAAAGAATCTGCATAAATTAACCACATGCTGGCTTTGAGGTCAACTCCATTTATTCATCAGAAGGGAAATTACTCACATTTAATATATATGTTTTATGATATCGATGATAGGAATTTTTATGCACGTATTCAACTAGCTTTGCATTTATTGCTTTTCATGGTTGTTATTATTATGATATATTATCATTTTGCGTATCAGAAATGAATTCTTTAGTTCATCTTTCAAGTTATATTTAAAGTTGATAAATGTTTATGTTTTAAAAATCAATTAATAATTGTGTTTATTAATCATGATTTGAATAGCAGTCCAAATGATTTTGATGAATATTTTTTCCAATCATGGGCCAATCATACTTCAAGTCAAAACAAATACATTGGCTCAAAAAAAAAAAAAAAACTTAAGTTGGGGTGCTGTACATATTTGATTTCCCGAGGAGATCATCCCGAGGATGATTTCAAATCATGTCACATTTTTCTGGGAATACAACGGTGCTGTATATAAAAATAAAAATAAAAGTGCTCCGCTGTTTTGGTGTGTTGTGGCCACATTCCTTCAAATATCACTGCACAATATGATGACCAATCATATTTTCGGAATTTTTGCCAAAAATTGCGCTTCTGGGTCAGTAGTAGTGGGAAAACATGCGAGCATTTCATTGCTGCTCTGCTGCCTTTTTGGCGCCTTGGCACACACACGTATATATAATAAATGTTTGATGAGCAATAATTGTGCACTACTACCGATCAAATATTAAAAAGGAAATAACAGCTTGGGAACACATTTGCATTGTCTTACATTCAATATGTATGAATGATGCACGAGATGATAAGATACAACGATAATGGGAGGAGAAAAAAAAATACTTCTGTGCCTGTGCCTTGTTCTCCCTTAAGTCAAATTTGCACTTGACTGCTCGTGAAATCGTTACATGTGCACTCTAACGTTAATTAAATGTACTCACCCAGGCCCAAACAGGACACACGCAAACCAGATTTCCCAAGATTCCTGCAGAGGGAAACAGAATATGACTAATGTCACTTGTGTTTAATTCTCCGGGATGCTAGTTGTTGCATGTGACAGCACTTGTCGAGCATCAGTGTTGCACTGATTGGGTCATGTCATTATCACAGTCTGCCTTGATGATAATCCAAAGATCCAAAATTAAAATTCTAATTAAATGAGAGGAATATAAGAAAATCTGACTCATTAAAAGTAAACCAAGCAGACAGACCCAAATGCAAGTTTGGGAAATATCATGGGAAAGTTGGATGTGAGGCCTCCTTTCTTTGTGATCTATAATAAATGGGGTGCTCTGACTTGTGTGTGTGTGTGTCAGTGTGTGACTTCTAAAAAGTATCTGAGGATGTAAATATTTAAAAATCTCATCATTTTGGAATTGTACTGTGAAAATTTGTAAATTCCAAGATATCATGAATGAATCATTCAATAAATGTAGTCAAAGGCGGTAAATATGTCAAATATTTCTTACATTTGGGAATTTTATTGTGAAAGAAATGTTAGAAGCAGTCAAATGTGTGGACCTAGCAAAATGCCATGAATAATAATGATGAATGATAAAACGTAAGCACTTCTGGACATTTGGAGGACAACTTGACTGTGCAGACTTAAGACATCAACAACTTTTCAATCTAATGACTTGCGCCTCAGTCTCTCATGGTTGGATGCTGCCCCAAAGAAGCCTTGAAGAAAGATGACAAATGAGTCACTTGAAGACGCCCACTCGCACAAAACCTGTCACCACTTATGAGCATCCCGCCAGCCAGCCGCTATCCAGTATGGAGCTTCTATTCCGACATGATTCCATTCAAACGTCGACATCGAGCTAATAAATCAATATCTTGCTGAGTTATTGCTCTTAAATCTTTGGAAAAATTGCCTCCTACTGTATAATGTGTTTGCAAAAAAAATGTTTTCATCAGTTTCCTTACTCAAATCAATAATTACCTTTTTGTCAGGTAAATAAATCATTGCAGACAAAACACTGATGGGCAGAAAAAGGATGAGCCAACACCCGCCTTTTCTGTTCCCACACGTTTCCCTAACGGGCACCACAAACCAGCAGGGAGAAAGACCTCTTCAATTGCAACAGATAATAAGCTGTGGGGAAATAGAGCTATTTGAAATGAATAGATAATAAACCTAACTAAAAGGAAACAGGGCAGATACAAGCAACAGACTCGTGGGGTTGCAAATGGCAACCTCAAGTCCATTCTATATGACAAAGAACGGCAAACAGAGAATGACAGGCGGCTGCCTACAGGCTGGTGCACAGTGCGCATGCTTGAAATGTGACAGCATTCTTTGTGTTCACTTCCAAGACTGCAACAATTGGAAGTCCATCAGACAGTTTGATTCAATTAAAACGTTTTGTGTCGCCTGAAAAGAACAAAAGTGGGCACACCCCTAGTTGGAAATGTCCAAATTGCATCCAAAATGATATTTTGTGCAACTACTAATATTTGGGGCCCCTACTTCCACCTACTGGAAGTCTTTTGATGACATCATAGAGTTCCATGGTGAATTACAGAGTCCTCTGCTTTTTTTTGTCTGAGGGTGCCCCCGGAGATGTTCAATAGGGTTTAGGTCTGAAGAAGAAAGGCATTAACGGATCATTTCAAATCCAAGCTGTTGACTGTGTGATTTTGTAGCTTACAAATATTGAAAGCATCTCACTTCAACATTTTTTAACAAAGACGATAAAATGATGTGTGTGGGAAAAGCTACGAAGCTCTCCACAGTGAGTAGCCCGCATTTCAGAGCTGGTGGCCTGTGGGTTGATTCTTTATTGAAGAACATGTGGGCAGATCTGAAGTGCTTGATTCACTGTGTTGTGAATTTCAGATTCAGCCCCCCACCCCCCACCTACCTTCACGCAGAAAGTATGTCAGAAAATCCCCTAATGTGTATATACATTTAAAATTATTTAATGGATGAGCAACAGATAATAAATTCCAACCAACGAAATGTGCACAAGTCCAAATCATTATATTCTCAAAGCATCATTGCCGTGTTTTGTATCTTTTTCTTGGTTTCCAATTATCTTTATAATTACAGTCTGTTTTCTACAAAGAAAGGATGAGTTGACGTTACTCGAAAGCCATCACGCTCGAATAAAACAATCGGTGTTTCGATTAGAATGCAAAAATGTGTCGAAAGTGTTGGCTAATTTAACCGAGACGAAGGACATCTCGGTATTAGGAGAGGCTTGTTTGCTCTAGGCTCACATAAACGCAGCTCAAATGCTCAGTGTTCTAACACCAGTCAATTAATTTATTTAATTTATTTAATTTATTTAATTTATTTAATTTATTTAATTTATTTAATTTATTTAATTTATTTAATTTATTTAATTTATTCATTTATTTGCTTGGGTATTTATTGATCTATTTATTTATTCGTGTTTTTATGCCCTTTCTATAATGTTTTAAGATGCCACAATATGGCACCAGAGACCTGGCTAGTAGGAAAGTAGTAATCGGTTTCAAGGCAGTATGTTGAAGTGATCCATCTTGACTGATTGACAAGTTTTTTTTATTTTGCGGAGGAGCTCAGTTTAGCCTAGGTTCTCTGCGCCGTCATGTTTGTGACTGTTTTTAACTTTGTGTATCCTCCCATGAGTAAGAAAAGGTCAAACTGCCACGGAAGGTTTGCTCGTGAAGGACCCTGCAGTTAGAGATGCACTATTTTGGGGTCGTCATGACAACCATAAACGCTGCAGGTGGTTGCATTATTAGTTTATGCTCAGCATCTTCTTTTGCTTTGACTTCCTACGCCTTCGGATGCTCCCGCTGTGTCTCACACATCCAGTGCAAGTACATTATTGGCTTATGTACGGAAGGCAGGGCAGCAAGTCAATACCAACAAAACACTTACAAGCGTGTCTGTCAGGGAAAATATTTTTAGAAATGGAACCTTTTTTTGATTTTCAGGGATAGGGAAGAGATTGTTTGATAAAGTTTGCGCCTTTGAGAGGCGGGGCTAAACGGGTGGCATTTGATATTGCTGCTTGTGTGCTCACATTTCGCTCTACTGTTGCACCCTCATGTTTGTCTTAACTACTTGAAATGTTTTGAGAAAATAGATTTTTCTTCTATACTAGGAAGGTCTGACTACCATCTAGTTAGCAGTGGAACAAAATACCATGATGGCACCAAAATGATTGAAAACAACAGGGGCCCCAAAAGTCCTGTCTACCAAACAGGCCTTTGACAAAAACTCTGGCCCCAGTCGAGGTCTCAAACCATCACTGGTCTCAACAGAACGAATCGTCATCGTGCTTGGGGGTGGCGGTGGGCTGCAGTTCCCATGTCGTTATGGAAACGAGATGAGATTGAGTGAGAAGCTTATCGCACATTTTGTTATGTTCTGCTGATTGCTTCCTTTTCATCAGCTGGTTCCCAATTTTTTCTGGCCGTCCTCTTTTGTCAAACGACCAACCACTCACTAGGGCCAAAAGATGGTGGAAAGTGAAAAGCCAAGTTCAAAATTGAGAGCCCACTCATTGAGAGAAGTGTTATTTACTGGGCCCATGGCTTCTATTACACTTAGCGCTATATTATTACGTAAATCATCTGCTCAATTGAGGGACTGCCAAGTACCTTTTCAACAAGTGTGGACAAGTGTGCGGATAAAACAAACGTATTAGACCAATTGATCATTTTCTTCACATTCAGTTGGTTCCTCAGACAACTTGGCCGCTCACCCACACCCTCCCACTGAACGCCTGGTGCTCATCTCCATATTCATCTCATCCTTGCCACATTGTCTCATGTTCTCACTCATTCCACTTAGTACTCCACAGTTTCGATAAGAAGAATGGAAAAGCTTACCGGTACTTCATCCCGGTGAGTTTGGCGGTGGACTCCTTGAGATTGTGATGGTAGCGATGGGTGAAGGAACCCAGGCTGCGAGCTATCAGGGCCACGGTGCGAAATCGGGCTCGGGCTTGGCTGGTGGTGTTGGGGCTGGTGGTGTTCTGTTTGCTGTGCTCGCCGTTGCGCGGGGCCTTCAGCCCATGGTCTGTGCACGCGAAAGACACCTGCATGGCTGTGGTCACCGACAAACGCCGCAGCCACTAGAGCTGCTCCGACGCCGGGCTAGCTGCTCCTTTTTAGGATGATGTGAAGCTGAACGTCTGGGCCAGCTTTGCTCACAGTTGTGGAATCTCATATGGAGGTCACAGGCAGGGAATGAAGGAGCGTGATGTGAGGTGTGGAGAACTTAAACTGATGGAACAGCCATCCCATCCTGACTGGAGCGTGAGGACATATGAGATCCTGCAAAATGCTGACTCCACCTAAAATGTGAGGAAAGACGAAAAAGGAAAGGCTACTTATCTTTTCCAGCAACACGTCATGTTTATCCCTGCAAAGTTACAATAACTGTTCCTATTTCTGTCACCCACAACACAAATAAAGTAACACTGCATTGCCAAACATCTAAACACAGCAACAAGCTCTCCTGCTGGAAACCAAACATTCTTCCACACACAAAATTGCAAAAAATTCCAAATCCTTACACGCAATAAGTTGTCGTGAACGTCTCTCGGATGACACCGCTGCTGCGAGTCCACCTTGGAGGTCTCGTCAGACCCGATAAGCCACAACCAGCTGCGTCCGGTCCCAGAAGTCCCCTGCAAGGGGTTCAGCAACCCCAGCGTGGAAGCGAAAGCGCTGGGCTTGATGATGACAGGACCCTGGAATGATGGAAGACAAGGGGAGAGGAAGAGGAGGAGAAACTAAGACGCATGGCAGCTCGAGAGGACGGACGGACACGGCGAAGAGCAGCGTGCGGCGAGTGTAAAGAGTCTGAGGGAGAGAGTCTGACTGGAAGAACTGCAGTGTTTTGCTCTGTGGTGCCACACAACCCGAGAGAGAGAGAGAGGGAGGAAGGGGAGGAGGTGTAAGTAAAACAGAGTTGATGCATTTTGATTTACGGGAAAACCCTAACCTCTGTCGTATGGAATAACCTACATGCTCATTCACTAAAACAATCTGAGGGCAAATGCCAAATCTGTCATCACGGCGCATGACCTCTTCACATTAGCCTTCCATCTGTGCCCCATTGCGCAAATGGTCTTTTCTCACTGAAAAGTACCAATCAAAAGAGACACGGGCAGATGGGGAGTCCACGTCGTGGAGTGAAGCAAAAGCGCGGGGAAATAAAGCACGATGAAGTGAGCAGTTGACGAAGGCGTCTTTACTTTCCTTCCCCCCCACTGAGCTGTAATGCGACAATGCAGGATTTCATGCTTCATTCAACACTTGTATATCTCCAGGGCCAATGCACTTTATTTATATCCTCTCGGTTGTGTTTGATGATGGCAAACGCTTGTGTGGCTAAAAAAAAAAAAAAAACATATTATATATATATATATAAAATATATATATATAGTATAACAAATATATATAGTATAACAAATATATACTAAAGAACATATATAGTATATATATATATATAGTATATATATATATATATATATATATATATATATATATATATATATAAATATATATATATATATAGTATATATATATAGATATATATATATATATATATATATATATATATATATATATATATATATATATATATATATATATATATATATATATATATATATATATATATATATATATATATATATATATATATATATATATATATATATATCACACTGACCCAAGAAGGCATTTAGTCACCCGATCCCACAGTTCATGTGTACGTGTAACAAGCCCTCATCGTTAATGTCACAAGCGCCTGCAAGGCTAAAAACGCTTCTCAACGTCGATCCCATTTCAAAGTGTGTCAGTCAAAATCATCAAGTAGAACGTGACGTTACGTTCTTGCGTGGAGTCCCCAGAGGACAGAGACATTCATCCAGAAGCTAAATTCTCTGCTTTAATTGCCCCAGTGAGACCTTCTGATCGAGTTATGTCAATTTTGGCGCCAAGACACAGTCCTCACAAATACAGTGACTTTGCACATACTCTCTCATGCTATGTGCATTCTGGGCACTGAGATTAAAAGCCAGTTTGACCTGACCTGATGTCTCACATCGAGTAGAGCATCTGGTAGTGAAGCTTAGATAGAGCCGCCAATGTTTCAGTCAAATACATTAGATAACAAGTTGAACTCAAAATACTTTCATAGATCTTAAACTCATTTAAAATGTTGTTCACAAGTGATCTCAATTTAAATACTTTGAGGTTGAACAATGTCAGTAAAAAATTAGAAAAAAATATATATATATGTATATATATATATATATATATAATTTTATAAAAAAAAAAAAAAGAAAAAAAGAAATATATATATATATATATATATATATATAAAGAAATCATGTCATACTATTATGCACGCCGATTCAAATAACCAAATGTGGTTCCCTACCTGCCTGATAAGGCACTCCAAGCATTCTGCGGCCTAAGTAAAAATATGTCACCCGTCCTACTGAGTGTCTAACAAGTTTTTTTCCCCCATTATCAGTTCTACCCTCCTGTTGAGATTAAGAGCAAAAGCCTTTCCAAGCCGAGTGTGACGTCACTGATGCTGCAGTCCCAACGATCCCTCCTCCGGATCACTTCTAGCTTTAATGGTTTTTCCTCCGCGCCGCGATCGAAATCAACATTGACAGCTCGCATCCCCCCCACCACCTCCCTCCCACTCATTTTCAAGTCTATCTCAATGCAGCAGGTGATTTCCATGTGCGGTACATGTTGTGTGCCTCCTCAGAAGATGCCCGCAAAACACATTTTGTCATAACAAAGAATGTGGAGCAGGCCTGGCCACTTTAGAGCGCCTCGTTGTTGTAAGGTGGAAAATTTCCGCAATGGTAGGTAGATACCAACCATCTTTAAGTAGATATATTTTCGCAAAGTTCGTAGGCATAAGAATGAAAGACATTTATTATGCAATTTATGATGAATGACTTGAGTCTGGACTTTAGGCATGTTGACTTTATTACTTCTTTAATTTGTAAAGGGGATGCAGCACAGCCTAAATGCTCCGAGGGTCGAATTTAGTAGAGTGCAATAAAGCGGTACGGAAAATAGATGGTGTGTATGGCGGTTTTAATGATAATAATAAAGAGAGAGAACAGAGGTTAAACAAATCGCAAAAATGATTTGATGCCGCGCTCGTTAGCTTGACACTGCATAAAAGTTTGGATTGTCTCTCTGTTTACAGTTCTAAGATGTATAGCAATAGCTTCTAACGATTCCAAATAAGAAGTGAAAAACTTGTGGATATGATCAAAGCGTACCTGTAGAGCATATTGGCTTGGGAAAAAGCTCCTCCTAAGCTCCACTGGCTGCAAAGCTTCATAGAGGACAGCTGGTGGGATTGTGGACTGCCAGCATTGGTTGCTCCTTTCTCCTCTGCCTGGTGAGCTGGATGGAAGTGTGACAGCAGCAATCCAGCATGGGCCTCCCCCACTCCTGAAATACATACGTACACAGTAGGCATGGATCATTTACCTTCAGGATCATCTTCAAAATGCTTTGTAAGAATGTGACCTGAATAGTCAAGTCAAGGCAAAGTCATGCAGCAACAAATTAGATCATGGTGTTGGTCCATTTTATTTTGCAGTTTTATTCACTTTATTGGTTCATAGCTGAAACAAAATGGAATAAATAAAGTTTATGGTTGTATTGTCCATTGATTGTTTTAATATAATACACAGACTGCGGAGTATTCTGTGAAAGTTTTGCTATCTGCACAAGAAAATCAATACAAAAAAAAATTAGGGTTCAAATATCATTTACGTACGTACATTGAATGCATTCATCCAAGGTCTCCTCCAAGTTAAGTACTTTGTTTTCATTAAGGTCAAGAGTACACAAAGGATAGCCATGCAAGAGAGAGATAGTACAACGTGCAGCCCAACAAATAAATACCTGGGTAAATATAAATATCCCATGCCTGCGTGGCTTGAGTACGTAAAACAGTATCTAATTTATTCCATCAATCAGGATTAACCACTATGACGGAATGCCGTATGTCAACCAACCACAGCAGGAGCCATGACTGTATTACCAATCGTAGTCCATACCTGTGAGGTCACCTTTATTCTTAGTTGACGGACAAATGAAGACAAAGGTGGAATCTGCCTGAGCTCGGATCCATGACGGCTCCAGCAATACCTCGTCTGGGAGGAGAGCCAAGCAAAGCCACGGGGATATTTTGGTCTGAAATATCTGCACACATCCGTTGCTGTGCGTCGTCAGAAAAAAATAAATAAAAAGAAGCAAAATTGCAGATTATTCAGTTAATCTGCTCTGGTAACACTATCAGGGAGCAAATTATGAAATGGTGTTACCTCCTAAATTAAACGTGCGCCTATTTAGCCAGTTTAAAAAACAACATTTAATAACAATTTGATTATTTTTTACATTTTTATTTGAAATATTTATCTTTTTTTTATTTTGTTATTTTACAATTCAAAACACATTTGAATGTAATAAATAAATATACCAATGCACTTGTATTTACATTTGTATACAATATTAGAAAATAATTCTCAAACCTAGAGTACAGTTCTGATTTGAACCTGTCTGCCCTCTTGTGGACCAAATGTGACACTGCAACAACATAAGCAACAACGTAACCTAAACATAAATCTACACTTAAATATAACTAACGCAGCTATCCTAAAGGTGAATGTATAAGTTTTCAATATGGCCATAAAATAATTTAAAAAATGTTTGTTTTTTGAATTTATTTGACTGTTGAGCAACATATATGTCCATTTCATTAGGACATGCCTGATTGCGAAATGTTCAGACTTGATTAGTAGCAAAAGGGATTTACTAATAGGTCTAAATCATCTAATGAGATATTTACCATCAATATCTCCCGAAAATCTATCCTTTGCGATTCAATCAAATCACCAGAGCCAGCATAATGAACTTGGGCTGACCTTTTCTCACCCTTGTCCTTCTTTTGACGGCATCTCACACTTGATTCTGCCTCGTTTTAATTTACCTAATTTAGCAGAAGAGGAACTAAGAGTGCAAAAGTTTGTCACGCTAGCGTTAGCACAGGAAGCACATTTTCTTTCCTGTCAGCTATAGTTGACAAGCATGTGATAAACATTCCGTTAAACACACTTGCCAAGCCGTATAACAATAACTACAGTTTTGCTCTACGCGACAGATGTTAAATTTTAGTTTGAATTTGAACGTTTCATTGACTTTCGACCGACCATTGCTGTCGCTTATACATCACCGAAAGTTGGTCACATTCGGTGCCCGTCTCGCAGCATTGACAAGTGGCGGCGGTGACAGTTGGAGGACAAAAGGTTCTTTGGTGAAGTGAGAGAAGTGGCTCTTTCGGTCTTTTCATTCCCGCTGGCACTCTGACCTCCAGTCTGGGCAACGAGAGAGAGACGAGGCCTTAGTCGGAGAACGCCGGCGGACAGCGTGTAAGACCCATTGACGACGGCTACGGACGCAACAGAGGCCTCTCTGTCCTTGGGCCTAGAAAACATGCGGCGGGAAGAAGGAAGCGGCTCTTCTTGGCTAAACACACTTACTGGAAAAGCAGCCCGCTACTCAAACACTTCCATCAAGTGTTGCTGGAAGCAGACAAGCCAAGCCAAGATGGCCTCAGTCGTTTATTTACCTTGTAAACAAACCGTCCCTGGTGGAACTTATTAATTCTCATGTCACGAACGCTAAATGCCCAATTCAGCATTGAACGCTTCGTGAGAAGACCAAAAAAACAACTGCTGGGATAAAGTACAGTAATCCCTCGTTTATCGCGGATAGTTGGTTCCAAAAGCCAAGCGATAAGTGAAATCAGCGATGTAAGGTCAGCAACAAGAAGTACTGGGCAGGCTAACGATTAAGCGGAAAGATACTAATCCGCGATCATGCTAACACGCAAAGACGGACTTCTAAAGGAATGTAATCAGACATTTGGAGCAATACTACATTGTCTTCAAGGTTAGACGGGTTTCCTCAATTTAGAAGTTTTATTTTGACTTTTAAATGTTTTTTTAATTCGGAAAAAAAAAACACGATGTAGTGAAGCCGCGATAAACGAAACGCAAAGTAGCGAGGGATCACTGTAAGATAATCAAGTTAATAATAATAATAATGAGTTCATCCGAAAAGGGTTTAGTGCATTTTAGGTCCATCCTGAAATTTCACTCTTCTTAGGAGTGTAAATTGCACTCAGCAAGAAAAGCGCAGACCTCAATGGTACATAAAATGCCTTTTTGTATTACAAGTCTCTCAAAACTGACAAGGTTCATCACAGATTTTGTCCAAAGGTAGAATCATCACAATAAAAAGTTCTCATCACATCTTCAAGGAATAAACAGAACAACTTAACACCATCACTCATGGCTTCTTCAACGCAGTACCTCGACATTGGGCCTGATAGGAAAAACTCTTAACTGCTAAAAACAAAAAAAAAAATCTGATTGCCATGGAGACGCACTGCAGAGGAAGGAGGGCTCGTCACTTGGCACAGTCGCAGGGAAGGCACTTGACATGTGGTCAAACTGATGTGACCTCATGCAGCGACAGCAACGCACTTAAGGTCCTTGTGCACCAAGTCCAAGGTCCACTGTTAATACACTTCCGACATTTCGGAAAAGGTATATTTAAAAATAAAAATCCAAACAGAAGTTCATACCCCGAAGAAGAACACAATGCGAACATATTGTTGACTTGGAAAATAAAAAGCAGAAAGAAGAACCAAGATTTTTTTTTTTCTTGTTAGCATAATTGCCCAAGTTATTTTGAATTTACTGTCATAATATCTTTAAAAAGGTCCTTTTTAAAATGTCTTTAAATCTGTTTGGATTTTCAGTAATTCAGGTCATTGTAATCCAAAAAGTAGAATCCAAGCAACAGGATTTGTTTGATGAATTAGTTGTGTATTTTTTTGTTTGTTTTAAGAAAACGTTCAAAACGGACTCAAGCAATTATGCTATAATGCTAACGACATTAAAATGATTAAATTGCCCATCCCTAGTTCACACCATCCGCCCCCCCCCCCCCCCTCCCAAGAAAAAAATATATATTAAAAGTGACCGACATAACACAGACTCCACCACTGAGCACAAGAGATTATTAAAACAGTACTGAGAAAGAAAAAAAAAAGTCTCTTAGGTTTCACAATAAGACATTCCCACTGAGGCACATTTCCAGATAAGAGTCAATATTGTACAAAGAAAGCTATATTTGGAAGAAAAAAAAATCCCAAGAAACATTCAAGTACTTTGCAATGTAAACACATTTCCAGAAGAGTAGGGTTACAAAGTTC
Organism: Syngnathus typhle; assembly: GCF_033458585.1. NCBI lineage: Eukaryota > Metazoa > Chordata > Actinopteri > Syngnathiformes > Syngnathidae > Syngnathus > Syngnathus typhle. Next base: position 8,910,277 of record NC_083750.1, on the reverse strand, counting down.
TGTCAACTTTCAAAGTTGGAAACATTCCATGGGAGTCAACTGGAATTCAAAATGGCATAGTCCGGGAACCTTACAATTTGGAAAATTGGGTCTTAATAAGGATTTTGAATATTTGAGGGGGGGGAAATGATGGGAGTCATAAATACAAGTTAATTATTTGTGGATTTTCACTTTTGGCAGAGGATAGAGACAGAGCCAATTATGGATACTGTAATGTCCTTACATGTGGGAAATGATTTAAAAATCTGTATATCATTAACGCCCAGTGAAAAACATGGGCAAGAATGGAAAAGAAAACAAAAAATAAATTCCATGAATTCCAATAATTCCATGGATAGAAATGATTTAACTAAATAGGATGGAGAAGATTTCAGCAAAGGTCAGCCTCCCGTTTTTGTCAAAATATGACTTAGGTCATTATTTCAAGAGTGTGCTGTTACTTAAACAACATTACGGAAAAATAAAAATCTGCAAATATGGAGGTCACAAACTGAAAGTATGAGAGGGTTCACCGTCATCACCTTCCCATGAAATGATCCACAGAAAGTCTCCACTTTGAAATATTTCCAAATATTGCTCACCCCATTGCAACCTTAATTATTATACATCATCGATTTTTGTCCACTTGTGCGAAACCATAAGACAACAGTGTGAGCAGAAATACTTTCAAAGTAAAAAGGCAATGATTTAAAAAGCACAACTATGCGATTGTGTTTTGTTTTTAGAGCAGAACACAAGAACAACACTGGTCACCTCCGGTCGGAACAGTGGAGTAGTTCATCTGCCTGACAATCTCTGCAAACAGTTCATCCACAGAGCCTTTGTTTTTGGCTGAGGTCTCCATGAAGGGGCAGTTCCACTCCTGGGCCAGGGCCTTGCCTTCCCCGGAAGACACCTCTCTCTCGGCCTCCAGGTCCACCTTGTTGCCGACCAGAATCATGGGCACCCTCTCGTACCTCTTCACCCTGATGATCTGGTCCCTCATAGGCTTGATGTCCTGGAAGCTCTGCTGGTTGACCAAGCTGTAGACCAGGATGAAGCCCTGCCCGTTCTTGATGTACAGATCCCGCATGGAGGCGAACTGCTCCGTACCGGCCGTGTCCAGGATCTCCAGCACGGACGGGGATGAGTCCACTTCGATCTCTTTCCGGTAGAAGTCCTCAATGGTGGGATCGTACTTCTCGATGAAGGAGCCAGTCACGAACTGAACCGTCAGGGCCGATTTCCCGACTCCGCCCGAGCCCAAAACAACCACTTTGTATTCCCTCATGGCCAAAGGAGGAATAGAAGAAAAAAAGCCAAATACCTCCTTTTTGTTGTTCCGCGACGAAGCCTTCGAGGCGTGCAGGCCGGGAGAGCTAGCAGACTCGCAACGGACAATCACACCGAGCGCGCGGTCCCGGCAGAGAGCGACCGCTCCCTGGACGCTGGCGTCGGCGGCGTCAACCGAGACGCATTTTCGGCGATCCGCCGATTGTGCAAGTGCGCCGAGGAGGAACCCGACAAGCGATCACGCTTCTGCTCGTTTTGCATGGCATTTCCTGTCCACATCCTCAACGCGTCAACAACCTGAAGCCTCACTTCCGCTTTCTTAAAGGAGACGTCATCCAGAAACGTGCGTCGCGGTGGGCGGATGCATCAAAATAGCGTCAATGACGTCAGTAAAGGATCGATAGATTATTTTCAAATCGGTTTCTGCAAACAAAAAACGGTTAAAATTTATTTATTTTTGCTCTGCACACGTTGCTTATTTTTTAATTAAGCTGCTTTCTTATTATTATTTTATTATATTTTTCGGATGCATCTAAATAGCTATAAGTCAATGACGTCAGCAAAGGATCGATAGACTATTTTCATATCAGTTTCTGCAAACAAAAAGCTGTTTTTTTTTGTTCTGCGCACGGTGGCTACTTTTTTAATTAGGCAGGTATTTTTTATTATTATTTTATTATATTTTTCCTAGTTATTGCTTTTATTTCGTGAAGAGAAAAGAAGTATGCTTGGTGTGAAATGTTTTGTTTTTGTATTGCATTCCCTGAACATATGTATTTGAAAAATAATAGTTTTTTGAAATATTTAAAAAATATTTGTTGTGGAGTGACTTGTTTATTTAAAAATGATTTTAGTCAGTTTGTATATCTACCTCCCACCTTTTAAGGGATGAAAATTACTGGGACAATTCACTGCTCAACTGTTTCATGGCTAGGTGGGCTAGTTGAACTGGTTCCCTTCCATTTACTGATGATGTGAGTGCAGACAAAAACAGGATGAGTTTCAAGTTTCATCTGCTCAGATTCAACCAAATGCTCCAAAACCCATTAGATGGTGCTCCATGGTGCAGATGGGACGACCCGAAGCCATACAGAAAAAAAAAAAAAATTCAAGGCAAAGAAATAGCATGTCAAGCAATCACCTGACCTGAATCCGATTGAGCACGCATTTCAGCTGCTGAAGACGAAACCAATTATATTGCATATTACTGTCTTCCGCTTAACATGTTACATTTTTCAGTCGTGACCCAGTTCACAACACGGGGTGGTCTCGTGGGCACCACCAGCGTACTCTTCTACATCTGTCACACATGAGCCTCGATGGAATCATGTCACAAGGTCGCCCCGAAGGCACCGTGTGATACTTGCTCACATGGGCACATCATAGCAGAGGTTGCCTTAACATTGAAAATGAAAAACACACGGTGTTGCATGAGCAAATCAAATCATTTTTATTTATTTTGTTTCATCCATACAGATAAGAGTCAATTATGGCAACAATCAAGTGTGCATAAACAAATCAGACATCATCGTGTGGCAACTGTTAGCGAATACATAAGTGGTAGTTGCACTTACAAGTAAAAAGCGGGCAAAAAGCATTGGCGTGGATTTGTGTGTGTGCCCCCAGCAGGGAAGAGACGGACTGAACGTCTGGTTTTGGAGAATCTGGTGCTTTGGTTCGATAGCAACAATACAGCAGCCACTTTACATTCATTTGAAAGACTTGCCTTTGCCCAAATGTGCATTTGGCGTGGCCGGCCTTCGCCTGCTGAGCGCACAATCTGAAGAGCGGAGCAACACAACTTGCTGTGAGTCGACTGGAAATATGCATATATACTATATATGGCTCCGGAAAAGTATTCGGGTTGGATGAGTGCTCATATTTTCCTCTTTTTTTTTTATTTTTTAAATAACATATTTGCTCGGAAACTATTGAATCACACAAGCGTAAGATGAGTTGTTTGGAAAAGTGTTATTTCTCCCCCACCGTGGTTGTTATCTACTTATTGTGAACGCTTACATAGCTATGTTTTTCTTTACATGCAGTCAAATCATAATGGAATAATTTTTTTTTTTTTTGCCGGGGGAATCAAGTGAACCGTAGGAGCAGTGATGTGGCCAACAAATGAAATATTGAGATCATTTGAAGGGATGGATTAAGCAGGACAGGGAGACCATTATTCCCCCCAAAACATTCCCAGGCAAAACTAGCCACTGATAAAAGAAGACAAAAAGCGCATAGCTTTCTCCAAATGCATTGGCCAAGAAACTAGTGCCCTTCTTTGCAAGCAATTTTAGCTGGTCTTCTGATTTATGAATTTAAATTAATCTAACAAAATTCCCTATAATTATAGATCTTTTTTTTTTTATTCAAAATAATCTCAATATGATACACATTTGTCTCTGTTTATTTGACTATATACAGAAGTGCAAAAAGTCACAACCTTCGTCCCTTAGGTTAGAACTCATCATCTGCAGCATTTCTGACTTCACCAGCAGGGGAAAGTCTTCTCTCCTACCCTCACCAATCAGCCCTCCCCCCACCCGACAAACAAACAATAATAATAACATTAATAATATCCAAAAACCCTCAAATCTCAACTGCTTATTTTGGCCTGACATTCAGGGCAAATTAAAGAAATATTTCCAACCAAACGACATAATCTTTCTTTGAAATGGATACAGTAGAAAACAATGTTTACCCTAAAACATGGACAATCTATCGATTGATACAATATATTTTTCAAATATGAGCTTGACACGTCGATAAGGAAAATGGTTGTTGCTGCAATCGCAGCAAAACTAATTCCACATATACCACAAAACAAACATAATGTAACACCAACCAACTGGGAAGAAAAGAAAAAAAAAAAAAAAGACATCCAGCTATATGAATGACATGAATATTTAAATCGTTATCATTTATAAATGGTTTGAAAACAGAAAAAAAGATTATGAATTTCATACAACCTCAAAATCTACAACGGCTATACGTATCAATGTTGTCAAGTAATATAGTAATATAGTAAGGCAAAAAAACAAAAACAAAGAAACATCTACAACTATGCATCTCAAAGAGATTCAAATCCTTAAGTAGTACATAAAAGCTCTTAAATGGATTTTTAAGAGAAGAATTGTTACCTAGAGAAAGCACAAACGTATCGTAAGCGGCGTGTGAGATAACTAGAAAAAATCATTGGTGCTCTTTACCTGCATGGTGATTGACAAGTTTGGGCCGTGACCCATTCATGGTCATCTAAGGCTTTGTTAGGTACAATACAATCGCTAAAGACGCGCAGTCACACCTCTGTGGCAACACAACATTCGGATGAACACAACTCTGGTACAAATAAAAAGTTATTCCAACAAAAATGATTCCTCGACGAGAGATGCTGTAAAAAAACTTTTGGTTTCTGCGGTTTTGAAGTTAAACCTTCAGGGGTGTGTTTTTACTTGAAGGCAGTGATTCCCAACATTTTAACTAACGTTTTTGCTAGCGATGGTAAAAGGAAATGTCCAGAAATTATTATTTGCTACAAATGTTTTCTTGTTCATTTATCTACGTACAATGGCAGGCGGAAATAAAATACTCGTCCATTAGATACATATTCAAACTCCAGAATAATAGGTTTGTTTTTAGATAAACAGGCCCAGAATTTCACAGAACCTTTAAGTAAATTGAGATGAGACCATTATTATTTCAGTACTTTTTATATATTTACTATAATTATGACTTTAGATCTATCAATTATGACTGAATATTGTGAGGAAAGAGTAACGCTGCATTACCATAAAAAAGTCGTTGAACAGTCCAACAAAATAAAAAGAGAATAACGTATTGATTTTTTTTTTTTTTTGCAAAAAAGTTGCACAGCGTTTATTTGGTGAATAGCTATGGCATGAGTATTTTACGAGGAAAAAAAGTAGTTTTTCAAAAATAAAAAAAATATATCCAGGAAACAGCTGTAATGATAATTATGAGATCATAAAGCTAAAAGTTATAAGAAAACAAATTCTGTAATTTTTTTTTTTTTTTTAAAAAACGACATAAGAAAAAAATGTATAAGGAATACCTAGCTGTAATATGAGGACAAAAGTTGATGCTAATGTTACATCAAAGGTTTCTGGCAGTTTTCATTCATAATGTTCCTTAATATTCGTTTTGATAAATATATATAGTATATATATATTTTTTTGGCTTAATACTTTTGACAAAGGTGTGTTGGGAACCGCTGCCGTTTGTTAAGTTTGACTCAGTGACAATTGACATGGACAAACAATCATTCAAGTGTACTTTTTCTTTTTTTTTTTGGTTTCAATGACCTAACAGACCTTTTCGTCTTACATTGCCATTCGCACGCAGCTCAACGGTTCTCCTCTTTTACACAGTTAAAACTCAGTAAAAGAGGAGAAGGGTAACAAGTCAGTTAAAGCTGCACACCGCTAATCAAAAGGTTTTAGAGTCGATGGACTTGAGCGACGACAAAATCCAGACAAAGCTAAAAAAAAAAACTAAAAAAAACCACACAATAAAATAACAGCACTCTAGTCAATGAAAAGAGACTTTTTGTCCATTTAAAGGTCATAATTAAAAGATTTTAAAAACACAAAAATTAGCACAAAACTCACTTCTAAAATTATGAACATTTCTTAAACAATATTAAGAGCCATACAACATTATTATTATTCTTTTTTTTAGATTTTACCCTCGGTAAACAAATAACACTGCTGAGACAACACTCTGGTTTGAGCTGTATGGCCTCCATGGCACATGACAAGGTGAGAAGAGCAAGCTTGGCTGTGCTTTCAAGGTACACAGGTATGTTGGTTCACCCACAACATTCATATGTCCATGCCTCGTCATTTAGTCATCCATCCGTGTCTAGTTTGACTAGTCACTAAACACACACGCGCACACACACACGCAAAATACTGCACACGCTCAATCGTCTTAGCAGATTCCTGTTTCATAATGGCTGTGCCGCTCTCATTTCGATTCAAATTCAAGGTGCATGTCTTTTTTTTTTTTTTTTTTTGTAAACGATGAAATATGGCTGATTAATTCAAACAAAAAAAAAAAAAGAAAAGGAATAAAAGAAATCTTGGTCACCTGACGTACCAGAGGTGTACTATGACTCGCGCAACGTAACTTTTTGACTTTCTCCGCATCCGGTGAAGTGAATTCCAACCAATTGAGCGCCTTGATTTTGATGTACAGCGGTGTGATGAGACCCCCCTCACTCCCACCCCCCTCTCCCTCCGGAGGCACCAAGATGGCCTCTTCTCTCACCGCTTTTTGACATGTGGGGAAAATGGCACGGGTTGCACCTTGGATGTTTTGATAGATGGCAGACCCTCCTCAATCCCGTTGCTTGACATTCGGAAGTTTTTATGGAAATAAAGGCTGAACTGTTTCGGCTTGGACGGTGCCAGCGCACATTCATTTGATCTGTAAGTGGAGGAATGAGAGGTTGAGGGATTAGATGCTATTGGGATTTACAAGAACACACAAACAAACACAAATAATTCCTCACAAATTTGGGAAATGTGGCATTTGGGGTTCAATTTCAGGATGAACATGAAATGGTGCATAGTGGACATTCTTAGAAATCGTCAAGGATCAAATAATTTTTGCCATGAAGATTTTTTCCTAACTAAAATCACGTTGTGTAAAAAGTACTGAAACGGTTGGACATTAAGAAGTTTAGGGGAGTTTACTTGTAAAGGTCATAGTGTATATTGAGTTTTAATCCAAAACCAAATAACCCAGATTTTTCATCAACAGTGTATGTGTAATGGTTGAAACAGAGACTCACTGTTCTTGAGAGGAACTACATTTGAGTCAAGTACTTGTGACTACTCAGATGATCTGCAGATATTATTGGAATCTGGGGAGGGGTAGAAAGCAGACACATGATTAAACCGAGAGCCGTTCAAACACAAAAGATAGTTGCGGAGCACACAGATTAACGGCGTACTGTCACTTTAAGAGAAGTTGTCGGCTTTAAAAGCAAAGAAATGTAAAAAGATAGAGACGACAGTAGAAAAGCTACACTCGAGTGAGAGCATGAAGAAGGGGAGGGAGAGAATTATTATTATTATTGTTACTAGAAAATGTGCAATTTCTTCAGAAAATGTGTTGAATGCTGAAATGCTAAAATTTGTGTCATGAATGAGAATTCATTTGAAACTGGTTTCAAATTAAGGTTTCAATTTAGGTTTTCAAAGTTGAAATGGAATATTCTCTGTCTGTCTGATTGATAATGATTGCGGAGATGTTAAATATTAAATTGTGGGAAAACTGTAAGTTGTATGTGGAATGAGAAAAAATGTGTGTGAAATTTGATGGTGTCAATTAAATGTACTATATGGAGGACAAAAGTGAGCAGAATCAAAATAATACTAATAAAGAATCGGACTAAAAGCACTTATTATTAAGGCAGTAAAGGGACAGTGGGTTGGTTTCCCCCATGCAAATCTAAGTCCTCCATGTTGTTGACCTGCACAACTCAACAGCATAACGCACAAAAGTGGCTCATTCTAAAACTTGCCCGTAATAATATTGAGACTGTTGGACTGGAACATGGTAGAGCTGGGATTTACGTGCTGGAAAGCAGCAGCGAAAAATGTCAAATAAAAAAAGAAAAAAGAAGAAAAAAAGCCAAGCACCAAAGGGGGCACAGATAGCAGCTGTTGCACGAGCTGTGCGAATGGTGAATGTAGGGGCGGGAGGATTTAAAAAAAAAATCAAAAAATCAAAAAAACTACCTCATACATACCAATTGCATGTATTCGTTGGTAGTCAACTTTGATAAGGAAGAGTCCTCAAAATAGGAAAGGACAAAAAAACGGTTGTTACAACGAGGACACACGTTCAAATGCAACACAATTTGTTTCCCAAGAAAGAAAGACGAGTATTCTTAGTACACACTGGCAAGTTGGACTCTAGTGTAGGCCAACAAGAGGAAGTCCCGCCTATTTTGAAACCCCACCCACTCGCTGTGAGACAGAGCATCATCCATGTGTCGTGAGAGAGAGAGAGAGAGTAAAAGAGAGCGAGAGAGAGAGACGGTTGAGGCGCAAACCTGATTGGTGGAGGCAGTTGCGAAGGGAACGCTTGTGGCAGATGTGGTGGCTGCAGACACAGTGACTGGGGTACCGCCGTGCATCATGGGAACTTTTTTGGAGGGGAGAATCATGTAAGCACAAATGCATACAGGAGCAGTGTGTAGCCACGCACACCAACACACACACAAACATAACAGAAGGGGAAGACAAGAGAGCGCAAGGGAGGAAGTTCTCGAGGGATTCCATTTCACGCAGTCCCTTTTGTTTCTCTGCCGACTGACCATGAAGAGTGCGAGGGGAAAAAAAAAGTAGTTGCATCATTTTTAATTTCAGTTCAGTGATATGAAAATAATATTTTTTTTTCGTTATATCTATCATAAGTGCAATTAAGTGCTAAATTGGCAGTAAATGAAACTTTCAAGGTATATATTCTGAACAAAACAGGTCCACTAAAATATATCCAATCTATTTTGACTCATCGTTTTATTGTTTCAATAATTAAATTGACTTGTAAAAAAACAATGACCATATCTGGACATCCTGGGTTTTTGCCTAACCGTGACAATATGTTGACAGAATATCGGTCATCTATAAATTGAACAAATAAGTTGAGTGGTAGCGGCAGAGGACGAGAAGGGGCAAAGTTCAAATGGATCCCCCTGTTTAATTGTTTCAAAAGCGTCTCCCACTCTTCAGGATGAGCAGCCAAGAGCGAAGTTGACGAGCACGTAAGTGGTCAAGCAAAACCGCAAAATAAAATATCACTTGAACTAAATACAATGAATACACGTGAATGAGATCAAATATGCCTTTTACACAAAACATCACAATCCAATTTACCGCATTTAACAAACAAAACGAAATGTTGGTGCCACATGCGAGCCACAGACAGGAAGTCACACAGAACTGAAAAAGGAGAACTGGAACCTACCAACGCCGGCTGTAGGGGTCATGCACAATATTGAGCCTGCCCATCATGCAGTGCAACAGGAAGTGGATTGGATAGGGGGAAGAGAAATCAAAACAGCCCGTCACAAGGTTCGTTAGAGTGAGGGGGAGAGATAAGGTGTGTGAGGGGTTAATATTTCTTGTCAATGTGCTTTTTTTTTTTTTTGACATATGTAAATTCGTACAAGTATGAAAACATTATGAACTCAGGCGTGAGCAAGGGTGAATGTGTACACCCTGTTAGATTACCAGATGTCAACACATCAGCATCTCAGCTCCACCACTAGCCCCAGTCATTAAATATAAGTCACCACTGTCAATCAGCAAACTAGCAAAGCAATGGGCCGTTTACACGCGGCTCGATCAACTGAAAGCGGTTCGCTTTTTACGAGGTGGTGAAAACGTACCCAGAATCCTCGTTTCGACCAAGCGGGACGGTCTGGTTCAGTTTAATACGTTATGTTTTGACCTATTGAAGAACTAACTATAATTTCATAAAGTGTGGAGAGTCTCTGTTGCCGAAATGGGTGCAGTCAATACGTGTTTTTTTTTTTTTTTAAATGCTTTAACCAGTCCTCTTTAACATGCTGTTCCGAGTTTGAAATCATGTGACCAAAACGACACCTAGAAAATTTCAACCATGAAGAATTTTGAAAAAGTGTGTCGCCAGCAAGTTACAACCGAGGTCTGGAGAAACTGGAAGAGTCTCAATAAAGCATTGATGTCGTCAGAAATATATCGTTCAATTCATCTATTGGGGATTTTGTCTTTCAGCGTATTCAAATTTCAACTGCGCTGAAAGAAATGAAAAGGAACTGTACCGCTTGGTGGAAGCCGCCCAGTTTTGATATGCTTTGAGAGAAATAAGCGTGTGATTTCTGTCTATTGTAATGTCCCCTCTATCAATAAATGGTTCACAATGTTACGAGCGGCCATCCGTCCAACTCCAGCCAAGCGGGAGCCGGGTTGGGCCGATCCGGGCAGGGTCCGTCAAGCTTACGGTTTGCATACCTGATGGGAGGAAAGCGGCCTGCTGTTGAAACTGCATGCTGGCCAGGGCCTGTTGGTACTGGAGCATGCCGGTGTTAAACACAGCAGAGGCCCCGTTGGCTTTCTCCAGGGCCGCCCGCTTTGGCAGGGGAGCCATGACACTGGGGGCCATACCCTGCCCAGCCAGATGAGCGGAGGTCAGTGATGAGAGGGGAGGAGGGGTAAAAAGATGAATTGGAAAACAAAAGCAAAAAAAAAAAAAAATGGAAGATATGTTAGAACACATCGTAGGAGCATTATTACAACATCCTTGTGTGTACATCAACAATAGGATCATGTCATCAGTAGCAAGCAAGCAGCACTCGGACACATGTACTAGTACACAAGCAGGAGCATGGTGCCTACTGGAGCTACTGGCATTCGTGAGTTTATCATCTTCATTGGCAATATTAACCTGGCTAACTAAATGCAACATAAGCAAGCATTAACAATTAAAGGAACGACAATACAGCTACTAACAAGAGGTGGAAGCACAGAGAGAGAGAGAGAGGGAGGCTGCACTGCTAGCTCCATGATGGAAGCCGTGTCAAGTGATGGTTCACGCACAGACAAAAGTCAAAAAAGGTCTCTTTGACATGAGGCCACTTTTGAGGTCCGTTGGCGTGCCCCATCTCTTTTGAATCACCCCCTGTAAGACCTCTTAGCCCCACCTGACATGCACTAGCAACACACTCGTGCTCCACAACAGTGAAGACTAATTGGACAGAAGACATTAAAAGCCATGCTACCATTTTAAACGCTTCCCTAACCCTCACTAGCTTTGTGTTAAAGACACCACATGTGATGATCTGATTGCGGCTCTTTGTCAATTCGTATTTGAGGTGACCTGGTTTGGACCAGCGCTCGAAATGGAAGAGCCGCAGTCATTTCATCACACACATTCAAAGACAGAAGGAAAACAACAGACATTGCATTGAGACAAAAGACGACCAAAGAGCATTAGTTAAAACACTGCTCTACGACAAAGCCACATGCCAAGCTAAAAGGTGAAAGGTCATAGTACCAGGTCAAAGGTTGCGTCGAGGGGTCGCTTCAGTGATTTGACAGCCGACTGAGTCTTAATTAGCAGGCAGCGAGCACATGATGGCAATGGGCCAATGGGGTTCAAGCGCATTAACATAAACCAGCAAGCAGAGGTGCATCATGGGGGCAGCAGTGCAGTTTGGGTATAGGTGAGAAAAAAAAACAAATAAAAAAAACAAATCATTGGAATGCATTTTTACAAGGGGATTACAGGACTAAGGCATGCACAATGTGGATAGTAGCTCTACTGCTCAACGCTTACATGACCATCATGATAGTGTACTACTAGTCTACATTAGTTAACGTCACACACAAATGGATGGACGTAGCAACGGAAATATTCTTTAGTCATTGTTTAACTGGCTAATTTGAACTTGAACAGAATACAGTGAACCCCCGTAATATTGCAGATCATCGTACACGCCGTGGCTAAAAGCTTTTAGAAGGTCCGCTACCTAATTGGGGTCATATTGAGAAAAAAAGATGCCAGTTTGTATGTGTTGCTTCTCCATTTGTGTTATGTAAGTTGTATAAATTCTATGCTAATTTCTGTTAGCCTGTGGATGGTATCTCTCATTATATGTTGGAATTAAGCGTGTGGATTTTGAGTAGACGCAATAGACATTAAGTTGGTGAACATTCTCTTTTTTTCTTCATTTTGACAGTAAATGTTAATTAGGAGAATCAATTAAAAAGCTTAAAACCAACAAGATGTGCCTCTCAATTGGAAAACCTTGCAAGTGAGTCAGAACGGGTGCCGAGGAATACTTTTATATACATTTATAGTAAGTTTTAGAAATAAAAGTTTGTTTGTTCTTCTGTTCTTTGGTAATCGTCAGTTTGACCCAAAACTGTATTTTTGACTAAAAATCAGAAAATATGACCCACATTTATTTAACATGGCCTTTGTATCGCCAATTGTCAGTTTGGAACATATCCCCCCGCAATAAATGAGGGTTCACTGTAGTACATCTGAGGAGGTTTCACTGTGCACATCCTAGTCGGAGTCACTTTGCAACGATTCACTTCTAGCTCTCAGCCGCAATAGCATATAAGAAACAAAAAAAGAAATCACAATAACCAGAAGACTGTGCTGGTGCCATTGCTAAAAGACAGAACTTACACCACAATAAAACCCATTTATAACATCAAGAGGAAGCGGAGCTATAGACAAAAAAGTGGCCCAAGAAAGGAAGGAACTACCTTTATTATCGTATTGTCTGACCCAAGGCAACGTGGATTTAAAAATGGAATCTGGCGCAGGATTAATCAAGACGACTCACCATGGCAGCGGCGGCTGAGGCCTGGTTCACCTGGTGCTGGGTGGCCTTAATTTTAGCCTGCAGATGCGCCGGCGGGTGGAAGTACTTGCACTTCTCGCGAGAGCACCGCCCCTTGATGTAGTCCATGCACACGGTGACGGTGTTGTCATTCGTGTCGATCATGGTGCTGTCTGAGGGGTGTGCAAAGCGACAGTCGTCCTCCCCCCGGGAACAGTTCCCCCTCTGGTACTCGCGACACACCTAAAGCCAGAGACACAGTGTTACCAACACAAAATAAATCCTATATAAAACCAAGCAAGCCGCTTTGAGTTAGTGAGTTACACTTACCGTATTTTCCGGACTATAAGGCGCACCGGACTATAAGACGCACCATTAATACATCATGTCAGATTTTTAATCCAACTCAAATCATTCTCCATTTCAACTTCAGACGCAACAAATTACTTTATAATCACAAAATAATGATTCATAGTCTTTTTGATTCATGATTCATAGTCTTCAGCGGGCTACTTATGATTGATTTCATGACACAATGCTTCGGGCCAGTTTAAATTTAGGAATTTGGTTCATATATAAGGCGCACCGGACTATAAGGCGCACTGTCGGCTTTTGAGAACATTTTAGGTTTTTAGGGTTAGGGTTATATATTTTTTAAATATATATAAAAAATAAAAAGCAAATTCAAATGGACATGTTAATCAGCAATGCTCACAGTGATGGTTTTCCAGCTCCCTTATTCAGGCTTCACATTCTTTGAGCTAATTTTCATTTAATTTAATTATGATTATAGCTGACGACAGGAGGGGAAAAAAAAAAAAAAATCAGTTTTTGTGCTCCATGTAAAAGCAGCTGGTAGATTAGATAGCTATTTGTTTTATTGTTGCAAAGTTGCCCATGTGATTTACAATTACAATTTTTTTTTGTTCTATTTTGTATGTTTTCCCGGAATACAAGCCATTAATGCTTCAGCAATTTTTGCGCTCGTAAAAACAGCAGTGGATCCAGCACAAATGGCTCTGCTTTTTATGTTTATGCAGATGAAGTGTGAGTCATCGAGGCTTTTATCTGTTTTTGCAGATGATGCACAGTTCCAAAAGGTACAAGGTTAAAAATGGATGAGACCTGCAGTTTTTAACCAGAAAAAAGGCCTAGTGATCACATTTCTCCATATATTTAGGTACAGTAGATTTGAGTAGTAATTCTCTATCACTATGCTAAAACACGTTAGTGTAAAATGTCCTGCAGGAATCGATTCCAATATGCTTTTATCATTTCCCCAAAATACATTTATTCTTATAAAGCAGCAATGTCAACAACATGGAGACAGAGTAATTCAATTGTCTACCGCTAGATGGCAGGAGGTACAGTTATCCTATGCAGCCACCTGTAGGCTTGCAGAGCTTCCGATTTATCCAGTTTGGCAAATTCAATTGTAACAGTAGCAATATTCACATCAACGAATGTTTTATGTTAATATAAGGTAAGTTTTGATGAAAAGCTTTGTGTTCAACTAAACAGCCCAGATTGTATATTTGTGAGTATTCATCAGTATTTGAGTATATATAATATGTGACGTTTTTGTCTGGTGATGGATGGGTAGAGAGATTTATTATTATTATTATTATTTTATCTTGTTGATGACATTTATGTGCCTTGGCTCATCAAGGACCATTTTTTTAGTTCACAAATGAGACAGTAGAGGGCAGTAGAAACCAAATTGCACTGGACTGAGTAAATAAAAATTCATTGTGGCGTTTGTCGCATGATTTGATTAAATCAAATTCTCAAACAGCAGATCTGGATACACCCTTGATGATGTAAATACTTGCAAGTATTTGTATTAGTCTTGCGTCACGATTTGTATTCCTAATGATGCAGATTGGACTGGTCACATTTGTTTTTGATATATTTCCGTTTGATATTTTCAGCTGTGTCAATTGATGTCATTCCGAGACAAAAAAGCTGCAGTTACCTCAAGTCTGTCCGTTCTCAGCAGTTTCTGGGCTGCAGCGGCAGCGTTGGGGACTTGGCTGACGTTGGGGCTGGAGGCCATGAGGACTTGGGTGCTCGGCATGATCTCTGGGGGCATCAGGCCTGGCGACACGGGGCTCATGTAGGGATTGAACGCTGCTGCGGCCGCAGCTGCGGCCGCAGCGTTGGCGTTGGTGGCCAGGCCGGGCGTCACCGAGAACATGGGCTGAAGGGTGGAATGAGCTTAGGGTGAACAAAACACATCTTGTTGTGCAGACAATGAAGCAGATGATAAAATCTGCTGCAGAGATAGTAAATGAGCTGCATTGTCGTCATTTTCACAAGTCTGCAGTCTCACTAGGGAAGATGAAACTTTGGTGTGTAGTATGTTCATGCATGTACGGTGTTTTTTGGAACATTTATTTGCAACCTAACACGTACACACCCCGAAAACTGAGCCATCGATAATAGACAATAAAACACTTAGCACTTGCTTTTCATATTCAAATAGGAGTGGGAGGAAGTCTAAGCGTATGAAATCCCATGTTAATGAAATATCAATTCTTCTTCAAATATTATCATCACATATTATGACAAATTATTTAAATAATAAAAATAATAATAATTAATAAGAATAATAAATAATTAAATAAAAAAAAATTAGCCACAATATGATATATTATAATTTAAGAGATATGTGCATCACAATTAAATCAATAAAATAAAGACAGTCCTTGATGCGTTTTGTACAAATAAAGGTTCCCTAGCTCAAATATGAAGGGGTTGGCTGAACGTGATACTTTGCCGTGTTTGTGGCTGTGTCTCCTCACCATAGGCGGTAGCTGCGTGGCAGGCATCATGGCATTGGCGAGCTGCATCTGCTGGGCCAGCATGACCATGTTCTTCTGCTGGATCAGGTTGTTTCTGCCATTGATCTCCAGCTGGTTCTTTAGATGCGGAGGAGGGTGCAGGTATTTGCAGTTCTCTCTGGAACAGCGGCCCTGAAAGAAGGACAAGGACCACCCTTATCTTATCTGGATTTAAGAACATTCAAAAGGTGAACAACGTGACGTTGAAAATAAGTATCTCAAATGTGTTTCAGTGTATTTTACACCACAGTATGCACTTTTATACTTCTTTGTAAAAATCCACTATGGGAGTGGTTCTCAAACTGAAGTTTGCGGGCCCTCAGTGGGTCTGCAAGCCATCGCCTGAGCGTTACATCAACTTATTTTTTAAAAGGTTCATACGAGGATAATGCCATACAAAAACGCCAACGACTCCTTTTCTACTTTATTTTGGGTCCACAATATGATTTCCTGAAGTGAGGCAAGGCAACCTTGGCAAAATATTGAAAGCACATACTTAAGGTCAAGAATAAATCACTAATTCAACAACATAAATGCCTCTCTTCATGAACTGCATGCTATTCCTGTCACTCCCAGCAGGGGGCACGTTTGTGTCAGACTGCCCCAGGAGGCCATGATTGATGCATCTCATGCTAATCTCATGCTAATCATATGACATCCAACACATTTCCTGTGCGATTCCGATGTAATCTATCGTACAAAAACAAACTTGCGTTTTAGCCTCTGAATAATCTCATCTAGAAATCCTTTATACACTCTACTAATTATACCTTCGGGGAGTGTGTGTTGGGGAGGTGGGGGGGGGGGGTGTTCCTGAAACAAAATCCATTAATGCATGCACTCAGGGTCACGCAACAGGTGGCCTGAGCACACGCATCACGTGACGTAAAGGCCAACAACAGACAAACAACGTTTGGAAAAGACAGACAGGCCCAGGGCCCTGCTTGACCTCACTGAGCAGCCCCCACTGGGAGACCTTGCGGTAGGTAGTCTGTCATGACTTCGCTCTCCTTCACTTTCACTCGGACTGGATTACCAGACAGGTGCAAGGGTGAGGGAATGGGGTCAAGGCTAAGAAGTGTACAAAGATTGCGGGAGGGGGGGGGGGCTTTTTGTCCACTTAGTGTGAAGTTGCTTTCTCAAGTTTTAATGGGAGCTTGTTGAGACTGGAATACACATGTGTGTCTATATATATATATATATAGTGCTGAAATTGAAAGTGTATAGGTGCATTTCGCAAAATGGCACATTCTTTATTTCAGTAGCTCGTGAAACTCGTGATATAGATTCATTCAATTCAACACACCAGGGGCTGCCAGTCGATTATTATAATCAAAACTGCAAATCACTGAGAACCTCTAAAAAGTTTGTAAAATAATAATATGAATATTGGTATTTTAAACTATAAATATAGCAAAAACTATGACCAAACACTTAATTATTAATTAGAATATATGTAACACTACCCTTAAAAATAAATGAATAAAAAAAAAAAGTGGATTTTTATTTCCTGTCAATGGTGAGTCAGAGAATTTAATTCGCCAGGGTGCTAAAGTGGAAATTACACACCATTGGATGCATGTGTTCAAATGGCACTCATTCAGAGAATGAAAGTGGCACGCAGTCAGCATGATGGAGGCTGAACGTGTGCAGAGGAGATGGATCACATTGCGTTCACCCCGTTTGACCCAACACGTTGACACTGGATTGATTCACAGGTGAGGCACCATGATAATTCCTCAAATAAAACCGACTTTTGCTGCTAGCCATTATACTGTATATTTCAAAGAAAAATAGGACGACGATTTGGACAAAAAGAACATCTATCACCCTGTTTGCGCTTGTTCGTCCGATCAAGACATCAAGTCGCGGCTCGAGATGGTATCCACGGCAACAGAGCAGCCAGACACGCTCGCACAGAGGTGTCAAACTTATTTTTGTCGCGGGCCGCATCGTAGGAAGGCCATTAAAATTGTTAACCTAAATCAGTGCTTCTCAATTATTTTCTGTTACGCCCCCCCCTAGCAAGAAGAAAACTATTCGCGCCCCCCCTCCCCACCGTGACTATCCTAACTTGTCTTGTAAGTCGTAAAATGTTGCACTGTCGCAAACGTGACAGAAGTAACAATGAGAGCGCCACTGCCCCCTGCTGTAGTAAACGCGCAGTTACACTTTATTCTAGTACTGCCAAAAAAAAAGCCTGTTCCCCAGGGTCACACGCGCCCCCCCAGGAATAGCACCGCGCCCCCCTTGGGGGGCGCGCCCCACTATTTGAGAAGCACTGACCTAAATGAATGTATGAACGTCTCATTTTATGTATAGAATCATCTACATAAGAAACTGATGAATAACTCGTTTTCAAAACAGAGACTTATAAAAACTGTTAAAATATTCGAAAAAATAGGAATAGCTAGTAATATTTCAATTTTTTTAAAGTTGCAAACGATTTCAGTGTTGACGATTTGTCTTTTGCGGGCCACATCAAATGATGTGGCGGGCCGTATCTGGCCCCCCGGGCCTTGGCTTTGACACCTGTGCTACATCATAATGATTCCTTGAATATTTTTGATAACTGGATTGCACAGAAGCTTAACAAAGAAAGTACTGATAACAAACCGACTAGGGATGCACCGAAATAAAAATTCTTGGCCGAAACCGAAAACCAAAAATGAGGAAACCAAGGCCGAAAACCGAAAACCGAAACACCGAAAGAAATGTCAGTTATTAGAACCACAGCATTTATGGCTACATGTGTACTAACCTCACTAAAATCAAGGCATTGCAATAAACCAGTTACAAAAGTATGAAAATATTTATTTAGCACTGACAACAATGCACAATATAAATGAAAATTCAAAAATAAAATAAAATGTTTAACTTGACCCAACTCATGTGTACATTAAATAATAATTTACAGGCTTATAACTGACTGTAAAATTAAATATGTTCTCTTATAAAAACACAGAGAACTTTCTTGCCTTTTCAAAAACGTCCCCCACAGACGGAGTGGGCGTGCTCGGTGTCAGTTTCCTTTTCTGTGTCGCCTTCTTCTCATATTCAGAATGGCGATCGGGATGTTTGGATTTCAGGTGATGAATTAAACCCGACATGGAGAAACTTTTTGCAGATGCACCCCTTTCAGCATTGCATATTTTGCAAATCGCTATCCGTGGGTCTTTCTCTGAGATAGTGAAATCAGTCCACACCGCAGACTTATCCCATTTTCCCGCGTGCTGGCTGCGCTGTTTGCTCACGTCATCACAAGTTTCGGCCGTGTTGTTTCGGTGATTTAGGTCTTTCGGCCAAAAACCGAAAATGCACTTTTGGGTCATTTTCGGCCGAAAATTTTCGGTGGCCGAATTTTCGGTGCATCCCTAAAACCGACCCATGAGTAGAGGCCTCCTGATGACAGCTCCTTGCTCCTGTGTTATTTTTTTAATGACACAACCATGATACAGTAGAAGAGAAACTGCTCATGTCCTCAAGCGGTTACTTATTGAGCCAGATATGTAAAAGAGTCGGGATGAGCGTACATATGCTTGCACATAAAATGCCAAAAAGAGCAACATATAATTGCAGTCATTAAAATGTCAAAACTATTTGCTTTCACAAAATCTCAGGGAAAAAGTCATCAGCGAAGACCAGACTAGTGACGATATAACAGTCCCTACGTTTACCCCCTCAAGTGCAATTTATATCACGTAGCATTGAACGCAACAATCGGAAAAAGATTCCGATTCTGGTACACCAACTTTATTCTGGTCATTCTAATCTGTTTATAAAAACAATTAAGGATTAAAGAGGAGTCCCACTCTAATCCTCTAGGTGGCAGTAATACGTACACATCCCAAACCAATTGAGAAACTCGTAAGATTCTTTCGCGTTGGCTACTGTGCGGCCTTGATTGAAGCTGCTAAGTGGTAAGATAAAAAAAAAAATCACGCCCTGCTCGCGCGGTGCTTCCAACTCAATCGTTACACACCCTCATTTTTGAAACGACGCGACGTTTAAACAAACAATGAAGTGCGGTAAAAAGAATGCTGGGTGGGGCTGCGTCCCATCCTTTCAGGGAGGGGAGGGGAGGGGAGGAGGCGTGCGGCAAGTGGTATGCGGGGAGTACAGATGCACTTTGCTTCACCTAGTCATCTAAACAACATCCTACTCCCACGGCGAAAACAGAAATATTCGACTCCCCTCAAGGAATAAGCAAAACGCCACTCAGTTATACAACACTGCTGCTGTTAGCTCATGGAACATTTAGCAGCATTTTTCAGCTGCAAGTCAACAGCTAAAATTTGCACTTTTCTTTCCATTCAACTGTTAATCCAGTTTTTAATAACTGACGTCAAATTTGTGGATGAAGAAGCGAAAAGATCCTATTTCGATACGCTCTCTAATGTTTACATATCACGATAATTCGCATCGCGTTCAACGTGGAACCTCTGATGGTCTGTGGTTTGGTATGGATGCTTTGAATCCCAGTATGTAAGGCTCTACTGTTCTCCGGCCCGCGTTCCAGTGACTTCTGTCCAAACATACACGGAGATGAAAGTGCTTTCTCTTCTGGCGCACGCTGTGAATGAAGCTTTGTTTTGCTGGCCAGCAGTCGACACTCAAAAGGCTCACGCCCAGTGGTTGGTCTTTGTTGAACATGCCCTACCTCACAATATTTAGCTGGATTAGCATGCTAACAATATGCATTATATAGAAGAAACCTGGATATGGAATGTTATTCTGTGGTTATATTCTGTGGACAGACAATTTAAGAAAGAAAAATTCTTTATCCCCAGCATCAAATGACAAAGCTATTGCTCGTTATGAAACTCTTGCTCGTTTGTGTCTGCAAATCACGCACATTTCTTATTTTAAAAAAAAAACTGCATTTTTTTTTGTTAAGCGGGAAGGCTGGAACGGATTAATGGGATTACCATTCATCTCAATGGGGGAAAATGATTTGAAATGCAAGTTGAGTTAAGAGTGTGGACACAAAACAATACAAAACGTGTATCTCAACTGAGAATGAAGACATGAAAAGGTGGGAGTTGTTTATCTTCGATAATAATTACAGTTTGCCCCAAGTGAGGCATTAACCACCCTGCCTCAACAATGGCACAAAGGATTATGGGTTCAGCTTTAACACTAGAATACAAAGGTGCGTCGGCGGAGAGACATCTAAAACCTCAAGGACTAGAGTTGAGCACGTCTCATATAGTGTGTGTCACAGCGTTGTTATTTGTGTACACACAAATAGCCAAACAGCAGGAGTTATTCACAGCCAACAGGGTGATGTTTTGAAGAAATGCCTCGGGTCAGATGTCATGTACACAGGAGCCCGGCGTCCAAAGTTAGACTGCTGTGGATTTTTTTTTTTTTTCTTCATTAGCCAACACCTTACACTGATTTTGTGCGTTCCTTTGCATGATTTCACACATAAACAAAAACGTGACGGCAACTCAGTATTTTAAATCTCAGCGGTTCAAGAAGCTTCTTCATATCTTTGCTCCACGTTCTCCTTTTCCATCTCTGAACTCTACGGAGCCTGCATTGTACAGTGTGCACGCCCGCACGCTTCCCCAACAGTGAATTTACAGAATCAATCCGGCGCATATTACACTAATCTGATCTCAAAAACGCTAATCCTATCTGAAGCTCTAATCCCACCGTCAACTGGCCTAATCCTGTTTCTGTGTGTGATTATCCCCTTGGGATTTGGCACCGGCTAAAGCAGGATGTTTTCACCGCCTTCCCCGTTTCTATTAGGACAAGAAAGCCGACAGGAGCGTAGGAGTGATTTAATTTGCTTCTGACACTCTTTTAAATTATGAGGAGACTTTAACCTGAAGTAAGGCAGGAGAATGAATTTGGTGCTTCTTCAGGCACTTTCTCATTTAACTGAGTTAAGCAAACTAATTGGATGTATGAATAGAGATGATATACAGCACTAGAAGGTGTCAAAACTGCCAGAATGAAGAAGAGACCCGTTTGATGGTGCATTGCAGCACAGCACGGCTTGAGTTGATGGCGTCGGTAGATTGAATCAAAATCAAGCACAAATAGGAAATTAAAAAAAGTATTTCATGGATCACTTGGAAAATGAATGTGTGGTTGTATGACCTTTAAAAGAGCAGAGAGGGACTTGCCGTTTCTAAGGCAGTTTAGAATTGAGGAGTGCTTGTGCAAAAAAAAAAAAAAAAAAAGCTGTCAAGCATGTAAATAAAGGCCGCACCCAAAAATCCAGATGGATCTTCTGTCGTATTCAAAGCTGTAAAAAAAGGTGTTTAGCCTCAAGGTTGGACACCATAAAAAAAGTTGCATCTCTCTGCTCCTCCCAACCTCAAACGAGGAGCTAATGAGTGGTATGGCTTTCACATTCCCAGTGGTAAAAACTCACCAAAGCATTTTTTTTTCTTTTTTTCCATACTGGAATCTCCATCTATTTTTGGTCCTCATTAGGGCTGACGGGTGAGTTGTGGGTTAGCCTAGCTGGACAGCTACATCCTGGACTGGTTGCCATTTAAGTGCACGTATAAAAGTCACACCTATGGAGAATTTAGAGCCTTCGAATAAACCGCACATGCAAGTTTTTGGGAAACTCCCTTGCATTAATTGTTTAAACAAAACATAAATAAGTGTCGACGACGACTTAGTCAGGAGAGCATGCAAAAATACAAGCAAACCAAATAGTTAAAAAAAAAAATTCAAATAGTGTTTCTGCTGTGAATAGCAAAAATCATAATTCAATGCCATTTTGTACGGTAGACACTCACAAGTACTAGCACGCAGGTCTCATCGTGTCCAAAAACACCATGGCTGAGCAACAACACCCAATGAACGCAATAACATGCAGAAAAACAAAACACGACATTGGAGGTTGAAATGTCGTAACATTTTTGATGACGGTCCTTTCGAATCCATAAGGCAAACTAGTTTGCCATAGCAGCCCAAGGCATGAAGCCTTTACAGTACCTGACAAAATGACTACGCAACGAATATGAGCATCAAACTTAATATCAAATCTGACGAGTGACATTTTAATGACTCATCATAATTTAGTATCAGAAGAAAGTCGACCAATAAAAACATTGACAAGCCCAGACACTGCCATTTTATGTAGGAATGTGTTGAGAGGAGGGGGGGGGGGGGAATTATGATAAAAAATAAGAGCAGTTATCAACTCCAATGACACACGCTAGCGGCGGACATGCATGTGTGTGTCGCTTCTGGCATTCGTCTCTCATGTTCTGCAACAAGAGAAGGATAAGAACCCGACTGCCGCTTCTAAACACTCACGTGAGGGAGGGGCGGCTTGCACAAGTAAATGAGCCTAATAACCAACCCCCGGGGGCGCTACGCTCACCTGTCGAGTGGGACTATAATGGCTGAGTCGGGGCGTTCTGGAGGTAAGAAACCTAAAGGGATGCAAGACTATGCTGGGGTGATGTGTTCATTATTTATTTAGGCTTTCCTGCAGATCCGGATTCCCGAGTGTTTTAATTCTCAGCGTGCACGTATCTGGACTACAGATCCAGACTAGTACCTTAGAGGGAGTTGCTGCCACAACCAGCATTTCCAAGGAACGGCCAATCACCTTAAATTTGGCTTACGCTAAAGGTTTCCTCCCCTTTGGCATAAACACGATCATTTGGAGCCAGGAAATTGCCACACACGCAGGCAGGCAGGCACAAGCAAACACCAAAAACAGATCCAAAGAAAATATCAAAAAGTCTTTGCCCAACATCGTTGAGAAAATAGTTTCTCACATTATGTAGCCCTGCGTTCTCAGTTGTACTAGTCCCTTTAAAATTTCAGATATATATGTTTGGAAAGTTTGTTCATGCACTTTGTGGCTCTCCAGATCCCAGAGTGTTGATGGAAGTTTATGAGAGACAGCCAACAATAATGTTTTGCATGGAAAATATGCATTTGAGATGATTTGACAGGATAATCGGAGTGTCAAGGCATCAATATTTGCTCCTCGGATGAACACGCGAGGTGTTTATGGTGCGTGGGTATGTCGGGGCGCATATACGCGCGAGGTGGCGGGCTGACAGAGAAGTGCTCATTGTATTAGTGGTGCTATAAAGGAACCCAGTGTGATGGTGAGGCAGAGTCAGCTGACACGGAGGAGAAAAAGGGACAGCGAACAGTGATCTGATGAGGATGAATTCAAAAGCACGGGCCAGACCAAAATAAACGAAAAAGTCCCAGACGTCCACACCCCTCCGGAGGCTTCCTGGCATAAAAAGATCACTTTAAGAAATAGATGACACGATGGATGACTGAATTCTGGGCAAATGCTTTAAAGAAGGACTTCACTATGGATGCGCCCACAGATATCCAATTAAAAATCCAATTAGGGGTGCAGAATTTATGTGCCGACTGCAGCGGGCAGAAGTCTGTGTGGATCCGTCTGGATTACGGCATGAGCGCAGGATCGACCGCAAATCCGCATGGTGCTATTCAAAACAAAGCCAGCTGATCGTAGCAGGGAGGAACTCCTCAATGACATATTTAAATCCAATTTTTCTGTCTCATGATGTAATGCCGCAATCCAATTCATTGTCTTGCTCCTTCGGCTGTGCCCGCCTTGGCCAGAAGGAGGCAGTATAATTACCCGATTGTGGTCGATCGCCACGATGACCCGGGGGTGTGTGGGGGGGGGGGGTTAAGTCATCCAAATTAAGTACGACTAATACACCAAGCTGGACATGCAACTGCTGCGTGGGCTACTAAAAAGGTAAGCCCTGCCCGAACGAGGCCATGTGCATTGTGTCATTTGATTTAGTGTCCGCCATGTGACAGAAGTGTCAAATAGACATTACCCCCCTGAACCCCGAACCGAACGCAGTCGCGCACCGTGTTGATTTTATTCCCGAGTCGAGTAGCAACCTGACTAATATTTACCCCGCCGCGTACGTGTTTGCGTTTTACCCGACCGCGCTACCGAATCACTTCACATAAACATGTTGTCATAGCATGAGAAAAATAGAAGCGGGAGAAAAAGAAAGGAGAGAGAGAAGATAAGGTATGAGGCCTTCGGCTCTGTGGGAATGTAATCTTGGCCCGGAGTTTGAACCTGCTCCAACAGCGCTGCTAACGCAGACATAACACGCACGTGCGTGTGCACACGGTCGGCCTGTTTTTCCTCACAAGTCAGACATGATGATGGTGGGTGTGTCGGGCGAGCGAGCAGACAGACTACGAGGTTAATGGCACGGAGGTATGTGTTCAAACATCTCTCGTTCTAGACGGTTACCACGCTGCTTGTTTGATGACAGAGTGGGCCTTGTTTGGTCAGACGAGACCCTGCTGCTGGTGGGTGCGCATCAGGTCAGGGTTGATGTCATTGCCGAAAAACACATGGATCCATCCGTGTGTGTAATGTGACCCAGGGGTGTGGCTTGAGGTAAAAAGCAGAGTGAGATGGAGGGAAAGTGAAAATAAGCACCAGTGGAAAGAAAATGGTTGACGAGAGGAGGCTTGCTTCAAAATGACGTCTTGACTTGATATTCTTTTGATATGAAAAATGAGAAAAGTCATTAGGTAAGGCGTTTCTGTCATGAGGATAATAAAGATTAGCTAAACCATGTGGTTGCAGCTAATTACCATACTTCACTCATCAGGTTTAGCACACCTCACATTTCTCCTTTTGTATTCCAACGGGTAAAATTTAGGACAGAAAACAGAGCCACAATAGGAAAATATCGAGAAAAACAACCCTGATGTGATTTGAATATCAAAAATGTTTTCTATTCATGTCATCCTCAACTACGACTACAACATTTTATGTTGTTATCGAGCATAGCAGATAAACATTTTACTGCCCGGTTGAACAAGCACGTATGTGAACCTGCCGATTTAATAATTAGCTGACACTCCTTTGGCAAGAATAATTTCAAGTAAACATTTCCTGCAGCGCGGACCAGATGAACATTTATGGCATTTGGAAGTAGCTTCCTCCATTGTGTCCTTCAACGACAGCCATTGTTGTATAATGTGTTATTGTCGATTTGAAGACGTTAACGTGTACCTGAGATCTGGGTAAGTTAGTAGCCAACATGCTGGTATTCCCCCCCCCCCCCCCCATGTTGCAATGTGTATTATAAATGAACTAATAATTAATTAGATTAATCAAATAAACGTATAGAAATAATGAATTAAATCAAACCATAAACAAATCATTTTAGAAATACTTTTGTGACCCTTCCTAGCAAGTTAGCGGAGAGAAAAGAAAATTCAAACCTGGTGTTTATTATACATCCGATCTCATCTCATTAATTGGACTTTATGTTAGCCGAGTCCTGACTCCAATTAGTAGCTCTTAGGGGTTGACATACTTTTCCATGGCGCACAGTAAATGTTAACGTGGCGTGTTCAGAGAAAGTACATTTTCTTATGACCAGGATGATGATAAGATTGAATTTTACAAATCCAGGTCATTCTAAAAGCGTTTAATAGTGGAATCTCTAAAGCTGAACGACCACAGGAACGCAGAAAAACATTAGTTAAATATTGACAGGTAGCGCCAAAACTCCAACCAACAATGAAAATCTCCTTAAAATGCCAAATCTCAGCCCGTCTGATTTAACCTGAAATCCAGTTGTACATTTTATTTGACAAAATGCAGCAAAAAGACAAACCCCCTGACGTCCATCAATATATAAAGATTAATTCCGTGTCTGATGTGTTTGATTTATTCTACAGTAGCCTCACTTTTCAATGTTACAAGCACGACTATGTGCAAGGATTGCACTTAACCTTTCACTCAGGAGTTAATCATTAAAAAGTTACGAGCCAAGTTTAAAATGAAGGGGTCCGGCCAGTCATTATCCTTCTCCAAATATTTACACCTCTTCCATGTCACTGAGCTGCCTGCCTGCCACCGCTGCACCAAACAGATATGCAGACAGCAGTGCTGGCTAATTTGCACACACAGCAAGGCCTCGTTGAACATATTGATTATCTTATTTGAGGGAGATATCAAATGAATGCTCATAGAAAAAAAAATACTCCAATAATGGGACGGTGAAGTAGGTGTAGTGTGGAGGGAAAAATAATAATAATAAAAAAAAAAGAGAATGACTGGCTTTGGGTGTGACCTATTCAGCTATGCACTGATGATCATGTGAGACTTGTTCTAATTATACGCTTTCCAGAAGAAGGTCGATCCTCACTCACATGCAGTAAGAGTAAACGTAGGCTGCGGAAGGACAGGGAAGAAGGAGGCGGGGTCAAACTGTGGCATAATACGGGTGACGAGTGACATGGAGAAATGTGAACATGAATCAGTGCGCTGATGGTTTTCCACTCAAGTGTGAACCTGCGACATACAAATCGGGGGACTTGACACCCATTTTCTGTCCTTTTTTCATTGTGTGTTTTTTTTTTTTTTTTTTACATTCGCTGTGTAGAAAGAAATGGGTCGAAGAACACACACACAAATCAGTGAGTACCAAAATAGGCCCCTCGTTTCACTCGACAGCTTCTGTACGTCTGCCAGTTACTTTTTTTTTTTCCGGCCGCTAGCTGATTCTGTCAGTAAGAATGACAATTTAAACACGTCGCTGCTGTGTCAGTGAAAGTCGACACCGTATGGAACGCAGGGATCAGAGCGTTCCGACAAATGAGGGTCCTCTGGACTTGCTTTCGTGGCACTTCCGTTTTTCAAATGATAATCCATTTAATCTTACAAAAGGATCGTTTTAGTGTTACACCATTATTGTTTGCTTGTAACGCACTGGCAAATTTGAGTTAGTCGTCCCCCTTTTTCCCAAATGACCCAATCCGAGGCCCGCCTGACTTGTTCCAGCAACCTTTGATACACATGACGTAATCCGAGTCCAACACATGTCCTCCTCCGACGTGCCTCTGACCACATCTGTCTGTAAACACCGTCGTCTCCTTTCCGAGTGGACTGACAAACTGTCCTCAAGCTAACCCTGCCCTATCCGCATGCTGCCAAGAACCGTGAGTCACCAGCATTGTGAGCTCAGAAAATGTACAAGTGGGTCAAAAGTTAGAGGTGAGGCCCGCCCGTGTTGACTCCTGAGAACATTTGGAACTGTAAAAGACGGATAAATCTCGACTTGTTTACAAGGCGCTTGAGTGACTGAATGGGTCGAGCGCTACAAAACATCCGCTTCCTGAACCCCGGCGGGATTCGACTCCTTCTCCCCACCTCTCCGAGCTCTTAATCACATGTTGGCGTCACCTGACCAGAAATGGGCGGCACGAGGGAGAGCACACGCTGGGACCAGATGGCTGGCTCTGCACTGGCTGCTATTTGTAGCTTGTGACTTGATGTCTGCCACGCGGCATGCGCTCAGTGTCTTACCAACGCACGTCTGGATCTCGGCTCGGCTCGGCTCTTTCGGTTTCTTACCTTAAGCGAGTCGAAGCAAGCGATGACTCGTCCGTTTTCCACCTGGCAGCTCTTGGCCGGATGAGCGAACTTGCACTCCTGGTCCGAGCGGGAACACGTGCCCCTCTGGAACTCCCTGCATACCTCCAGCGTCAGCCACTTTGTGTCGCGGATCTGTGCTATGTTCATCGCCATGGCAACTTGCTGGCGCCAAAAGCAACTGGATGCTTGATCAAAAGTACCGCTCGGGCTTTAATCCACGATTTGCGTGTTTATGTCGATATTGAGGTCGAGATGGCGCGTTGACCAAAGTTTCCTATCGACTGAGGCGTGTCCAGGGTGAAATGTTGCAGGACAAAGTAAGGCCGTGAATGTTATTGCGCCATCTTCTCCATCAAGTGAGTACGATGTTATCCGGGAGGCAGCCTGCCTGAATGTTCAATCTTATTGCTCACCGGCTCTTCTTTTTCTGGAACATTCACAAGCCAAGGGAGAGAAAGCCCTCTAGGATGCAGTGAAGCAGGCAACAAAGGTGACAGTCTGGGTGGAGTCTGCTTTGGGGTGGGGACTTAAAGACACTGAGGAGGCTTAGAGGGCCCAAGGCGAAGGTTAAGTAAAGGCAAGGTGTGCGATGATGCTCTGCGTGGGCCTTGTGCCGGCTGGGCTGTCAAGTGAGGCTTAGTGGAGGCTGCGGCCCACTGCGAGGGGTGGATGGCGATGATGGACAAACGGGTCGGAGCGCAGTCAGAGGAGGGCGCGGCCACCTTTCCTTGCGCTATGGCAGCAAGCGAGCGAGGCGGGAGGGGTGGGGAGAAGATAGAGCTTCAGCGGTAGAAGCAGGTCAAAGCTGCGGCACACATCAGCAAAGGCACTTCCTCTGGGGGGAGAGAGAGAGAGAGAGAGAAAAATGAAAACTTTTTTTTTTTGGGTCACTCTTTAGGATCAAGGTGTGACCTTTTGTTTTGAGGTCCAACAAAAAGTATGCAACTGCAGCAATGAAGAATGTGTAAAAATGTCAGAAATGCGTCGGTTGTCAGCTAGACAAATAAAACTTTCACCCGCCCACTGCGCTAAACACACATGGCGTGCACATACGCTCATCGCACACACACACTGGCGCGTACAAAGCAGCCATTCAAAACTTTCCACCACGTCGACACAATGAAATGAGATGAAAAATCCCGTCTGACTTACAGCAGCAGAGTGCAGCAAAGGCGGCCATTGCGAATGTGTCTGAAGACCAAAGAGGGGAAGAGCGTGAAAGAAAAGGGGAAGTTGAGGTAGGGCACGAGGGGAAAGAGGTTAGTCATTTCCCTCCTTGCGAAGTTCCGTCAAGACCGTGGGCCAATGGGCGCTAAGCGGAGTTGCAGCAACATTCTGGGCTGAGCGCCAGGTGAGAGGAGGCGGAGCCTAGGAAAGGCTGACCTGCCCGCTGCCAGAGTGGAAAAGAGTCAAAACTAACCACTCGGTTTTCTTCCGCACGTTCCGACATAGGAAGGAGTGCTGTCATCAAATAATACACAAATGACTTTTTCATCATTCTCTAATCATGACACGCCATTGTTTGTTTTTCTTTGTCGTTTGTACTTTCGACTTCTGCTGAAAACCACGAGTGGAATTTGAATAGTTAGTCTCCCGAGGGATGAGTCTGCTCTTATCAAAGGAAGGGTTAAGTCACCACACCCCCGTGTCGAGAATTTTATTTGTTTTCCCAGTACAGCGAGCAATGCTAGGAAGTGCAAACGTTACAGCACTGCAGCACTGCAACGTGCTGTAACAGAGCTCTGCACCAGCGCAGCCCAGGTCATGATGACCAAGCATCCATGGTTAGATGTGCTTCAAACCAAGCTGCGGCTGGCTTTGACATTGCATGATAACAAAAGTAGCCTTGTGGCTATGAATGACCTTTCAATCGCCAGCGTTATCTTCATACAAACATTGCACTGTAACTAACTCGCGTGGGAAAAAATAAAATCATAGAATCTTCGAGCAACCTTTACTGAGCTAAGGCACATATTTGCTGGGTTATTTAAAGCAACAACAGACAGGGCTTTGTGATTAACATGAAAACTTTTATTAAGCTTAAGGGGAATGTATCCCTAAAGTAACTACTTATGAGCTTTGTTTGAAAGATAATAGGTTATAAAAGGTACAAGTAAAAAGAATGCAATCAAAAGGAAGCCTATTAAGATCAGGAGCCTTTCTAATTTGTTTTGAATAAAAAAATTCAAATTCGGCACTGTACCATTTGCGGTTCTCCCATTGGACTACCAACTACAGCGTTATGATCCAAAGCTTTTACTCAGGAAGGCTTTGCAATTTTTTACAACTAAAAAAACAAATTGCATACCATAAACGAAACTACTAGTGAAAATTGGGCCGCCATGACAGGTATGACAGATATCTGGTGTATAATCATTTTTAATATGACGCAAACACACTTTGCAACAAATGATGAGCGGAGCCATCGTTGTTAACATTGACAGCGCGCTCTAGTCAAATATAACGCCTTAATAGTTTAAGATATGAAAAGCAGTCAATGTTTTCTACTTTGCTCAGGCCTGTAGCGCTGTAAA
Source organism: Syngnathus typhle (assembly GCF_033458585.1). Lineage (NCBI taxonomy): Eukaryota > Metazoa > Chordata > Actinopteri > Syngnathiformes > Syngnathidae > Syngnathus > Syngnathus typhle. Next base: position 8,879,857 of record NC_083750.1, on the reverse strand, counting down.
GTAAAGCTCATAATGAGCGCTCGATATGATCCTTCATGTCTGAACATGGATATCTTTCCCTTATTGATTGCTTCATCTTTTACCAGTAGGCCAAGCCCTTTTTTTGCTAATTCATTCAAATCGTCTCGTCTCTCCGGTCTTGAAGATCTCCTTTTATCCGAATAATTGATGTTATTTTGCAAAGTGGGCCCTGCGTATTTCGTTTCGCTCCTGCGGCACCCCCCTTCTCTAGCTCCGCCACTGTTTTTAAAGGCTGGTGCAAGGTCATCCACGTTAGCAGGAGATAGCAAGCCAGCTTCCCTTGAGCCTTTCGAGCACGTTGTAACATTTGTAACATTGCGGGGGGGGGGGGGGGGAGCGTGTCTTTCTCTTGACTTCACTTTGGTCGTTCCGCTAACCCGAGCTTCGCACCGACAGAAATGCCGGCGTGATAAAAGTAACGCGTCTGCATAATACAGGCAGGTCTCGGAGTTGTCGGTATGACTAACTACTTGAGCGGCGATGAGAAAACAACAGAGAGGGTGCGGTTCACAGTTATGATAGGCCTTCCTGAAAGAGCACATGAGGTGATTCACCATTATTAACCAAGTGACACAGCTCAAGTGGAGTTTAACTTGATGCGGCGTCCTGCAAAATCCACATCTCCGTCTTGTTTTGCTGCAACATCTACTATGGCAACAGAACGTCGAAAATGATAGCTTCCAGCCGGCAGCTTCTATTTTCAGCTTTCGACTGCAGAGGAGAAGGTTTCCTTTTGTTTGCTGCTGCTGGCTTTCAGCATACTGATAGAAGTGGAGGCAGGGTGACAGTGTGCTGAGATAGGTCATCAAAGTGGAGGACGCTAGGAGGGAAACACAACACCGCGGGGCTTCATCATGATGCCGATGCAGCTACTCGGAATATTATGGCGTGTCAATAAAACGCCCGCCCTCTCTGACCTTTACATATATGTTTACCGCTGTCTCTTGTAGCTTCCACACACGAAGACATAAAGAGCTGTGATGTACTTAAGTTGTTGTTTTTTTTACCTGCTAATAAATTATTAGCAGTAACACAATTCAAACCAAACTTCTGTTAAAAGTGGACCGTACCACCGACCTAAACATGATGTTTCCATAAGGTACATTAGCAAGTAGCATGGCTTCTTTGTCTCCTTCCACAATGACAATACATCTTTTTAGCTCAAATGAAGGCAAGGATTACTGACGACCACAACGGCCATGCTGAATATCCTCACTAAGAAATGCAATCAGTCCCCCTTGTCGTCATTTTCATCATGAAACAATAACTATCCTGCGACGATTCGTCGGTTTGCAAAGGCGCAAACAATCCCCGCTTATTCTTCCGTCAGCCAACCGCTGGAGACAATGAGGTCTCTTGTTTTGCACACACCCTGACAAACCGTGTCACAATAGTGTGTATCGTTAAGTCTTGATAAGATTGTGTGCAAGACTGTGTGTGTGTTAAGAATGTGGGGAAGTCAACGGATATTAACGATAATGCTTGGCCTTACGACTTAATGAGAAGCTCATTGGATCTCATTTATGTCGTCTGGGTCACTGTGCTGAAACAGCAGCAGCAGCCCACAGGCCGATTTCTACACAGTTAGGCAACGCTTAGATATGTCACGGAGTTCATAGTTGAGCATCCCCTTAATATTGTGTAATATTATATTAGTAAAAGGAAACTACCTTAACCTTCCTCTACAACTATACACGCTGCATAGTTATGGAAAATGCTGTAATTATTTTTTTTGCCAGTTATCCAAGCGTGACTAATAAAGATGACCTCATCCACTGTGCGAATAGGTTATTTCTTTTGTGTGAAATGTAACAAAAGAATAACAAGAATGATAAATCATGGTGATGGAACACCAGGGTTAATAAAATGCTATTAAAAAAATCTCAAAGAGTGAAATAAAAATCACAATAAGGATTTACCTTTTTTTTTTCTTTCAGGGATTTGTTTACCTTCTAAATCGGCCTATTTCTTGTTACTCTTATCTGGATGACTTTCATCGAGTTAATCATTTTCAGGGAGCACAGCCAAGTTCATGAGGTGTGATGAATGCTTGCCTGGCCTAATAATGCAGACACACACATGTTCAGTGGCCTGGTGAGGAAGAAAACAAATGCGGAGAAGACTTGCAAGGAAGGCTACCAGCATTACCCGACAGCAGGATAGGTATGATTGGAATGCCGTGGAAAGAATAACAAAATAATTCAATATAAATCCACGTATAAATAAAGATTTAAATATATATAGATAAATAAACAAAATAAATATAAAAAACTAAAATTAAGCATGAATAAATATAAATAAATGTTAAATAAATAAATGTTGAAATAAATAAATATGTGGGAATATTCCCCTTCATTGATTTTGAATTCAATTGATTATCCAGGCTAAAACATAAAACTTGGTATAATAAAAAAATAAAAAGTGTGTTATAATAAAACTAAAGCTAGTTTAGAATCGCTTGTGCTGCTATTTTGCGTTCTTTCTTTGGACACGACAACGCAAAACAACCCTAAAGCCCCTTATTGCTACTTTTTCCACAACCAGCATGAGTCAAACTGAAACAGCTGGACTGGAGTTTACGGTCAACATGTCGGATTATTAGTCATGTAAAAAGGGTCTAAATATCAGAGAAGGTCAGGGAGGCAAATACTGGTGCTCATTAGAGCGAGTGTTTTCCAGTCAACTGAAGTTGTGACACATTGCTGAAAAGTGGTCACAACACTGTAAAAACACGGAGAGGGGGGGAAAAAAAAAAAGCCCTCGTGTAGTAACGGCTTAACCTGTCAGCGCCAATGCCGTCAAGTAGAAAATCCCACAAGTACACTATATCGTAAGCTCCACACGTGCAAGTGCGAAGAACACACATTTCAGCTTTTTGCTCGACTAAAATTGGCTTACTACAAATCAGACAATGCAATCTCCCGCTGCATGTGTACATATTTGCGATAATGTGTGTGCATGAGCGCCACTGTCTGAGCTACCAACGAACTCCCACAAAGTCACAACAACAACATTCCACCTCATTGCCTCAACCACAGACACACCAGGAAGCCTGGAGAGATGAGAGAGGAGGGGAGGGGTAGTCGTAATGAGTAGGGAGGGTGTCAAATGGGATGAGAATAAATGATTATTATTATTTTTTTTTTTTTTTAAAGCCTCACAAGACTCACTGATCCTATCGTGACTTTAGCAGAATCCCATGTTGATGTGATCTGGGGGAAAAAAAACAGGCAAATCCTTTCCATGCCCATCGAGACACACACGCAAGAATTTTCCGAGTGAAACGATCTCGTGTGACTAAAAAAACCCAAAACAGAACGACTTACGATTCACTTTGAGCAATGAGAAGTAGATTCCCTGAGAAGTACATTTGTTTTCCTTTTCCTTCTTGCCCCCGTTTCTTTTTCCCCAACTTTGTCCCTCTCTTGGTAACTCCCTCTCCACCAGACACATGCAAACACTCACCGAGTCACACACACACACACACACACACACACACACACACACACACACACACACACACACACACACTCCCAGCGACGGAGTCACCCTCTCCTCCCGCGACCTGAATTGCTTGGCAAGATTCTACCGTACTGAAATACTGTGCTTACCATATAAGGTAGCAGCAGTTTCACATGTCACATATAATTTACATACAGCGGGGCGGTCGTTTTGCAGTGTGCACACGTTGAAACATACGCACGCACATGCAAAATCATGCTTCCCCTTTTTGGGCTGACGCAGCAATGGAGGGCAGACGGGACTCAAATGTTGTCTGCAGGACAACTCCAAAGAGTCCGAATGGGGCAACGAGAGACGAGCGGGTGATCTATTGATCCCTGGCGTTTCCTGGACCAACGACGGCGCTACGCACGCGCGCTCACGCGTCAGAAAATCTTCTCGTGAACTCGCCTCAGGAAATGGCTATTGTGACTGTCTGCTTGTCTGCTTTAGGGCAAGAGTGTTCCTAGCAGTGCCCGTGCCAACGGCTATAAAACAAGCTGTAACAAACAGACGTTAAGCCTTTGGCAGGCACGCAACAATCCCCGTATTGTCGCTCTGATGCACAGACGGCCACTTTAGAAAGTCAAGACTGCAGCACGCCACGGGAGGAAAAGATCGACATTAAACCGCTGGGAGGAAGGTTTACGAAGCGAGCTCTTACCTCTCACATTGCTCTCCGGTTAATGTGTGAGTGCTTCCGCGTGTCGACTGACACTTGTGGTTGTGCGTGTGTTCAGACAGGCTGCGACAGCAGACCCCCAGGCACCGGCTGGACCATTCTCAGGCAGAGGCAGGCAGGCAGGCAGAGCACAGCACGGCACGGCACGGCAGAGCGACTGGCAGAGGAGAGGAAAGCGGGTGAATCAGCAGCGAATGAGCGGAGGAGCTGTGCAGAGCCACCACAGCGAGCGAGCGAGCGAGCGAGGGAGGGAGGGAGGAAGGGAGGAGTGTGTGTCTGCAAATGCGTGTGCACGTTGCAGCGTTGGCTGTTACGCCAGTGTCTCCCCACCCCTGCCTTCTCCAGTGCCTGAGCTAACTGGGCTGAATTTTTCCCCAGCCTCTGGATCATCTGTCTGCTGCCCAAGGAAAGTGGTGCGGATAGGTGGGTGGGGGGGGTCAGTAGCAACAGCTGGGGAGGAGGGCAGCTATTAGGAGGAGGAAGTTCAAGCCGTGCAGACCCTGCAGTCTCCTCATCCTCCTTCCTTCATTCCTTGCTGCAGGCGGACAACCTCCCCCCCTCCACACACACATACACACCACAACATGGCCACTGCCTGCCCAGTCAGACCCGGAAGTAGATAGAGAAAGGAAGATGAGTGACAGGAGGCCGATAAAAAGACGAGGCAGAGCGAGGAAACCCATCAAATGGAATATGAGACGTGTACAATCCAGTCAAGAAAGGAAGGCAAAAGCCAAATATGAAGAACAGCTTTCCTATTGCTTCACAAGCTCTTGCACAATCACTTCGAAATGTTTATTGCCGCCCCAAAATTGTAAACACTTGTTGAATGGGATGTCGTTCAAATCAAAACGAGTACAAAAAGTCAAATTTGGATGAAAACAAAAATTCATACAAGCTTGAATTCAAAATGTATCTTTCCTATGTTATTATAGTGAAAATACCCAACTCAAACAAATAAAGCTAAGGCAATGAAAACCTAAATTGTATTCTAATGTTGCAAGTGCATTGCAATATTTCAGAAGAAACTTGCCAAAGCTTTGAACGTATCTTTCCGTTCCCTCCCCAACTAATCCCGCACAGTCTAAACACAAATCTTGTGATAAGTCATGTCAAATTTACACGCTGTGCCCTTCAAGCCGGTGTTACAAGCTGCAGTCACAGCTGCAACACCACCGGCTTGCAAACAGCTTGTTTGGAAGACACAGTCATGTGATTAGATTTGGGCAAAGCAAAGACATGGTGATGGAGATAACGTATCACAATCCCACCAAAGATCTCGGCTCTGCAAAAACTAATGTGGAATTTCCCTTTCGGGTGAAGCCAGCTCTCTCTCTCTCTGGCTTTCTTTTTCATCCTTATAAATAAGCGTTAATTATATCGAATTGGTGTCCGGTACTTTGGCTCAAAGTTGAATTCTCTAATCCACATCTCGTCCCAAAGAACCGCAAGCGCTCCCATTTGTTTCAACTACAGCCTTGTCCAATACAAAGTGTGATCCAAGTTTGTGGACGCCAGATGGATTGCTCATTTAGCTAATGAAGAAAAGTTTCCTTCCTTATCTGCTCCATGTACAGTACAAAACAAACAAGGTGTTGTTGTTTTTGTTGGTTTACATCTGGCAAAAACAGACAGGTTTAATTCTGCTTTCTTTCCTGACAAAACAATGGGATCCATTGACAGTTTCTGAATTTCTACAATTGCAAGACCTTATGTATCCTCAAAATAAATCATATTTGCTCACAGAAAAATAAATAAATGCAGTGAAAAAAAAATACAAAAAACTACTACCACTGATAAAAATAATGATAATAAAAATAATAATAATAATAATAAAAGAAGGGGAAAAAAAACAAGAAAAAAAAATGGGGTCACACAATGAGTTCACACACATTAACCAACGTTAACGCTAACCAACCGAAAACAGGAAGTGCGTGTTCTATAAATGAAAAATGAAGTTGAAGGGGATTTCCACCAACTGGACACACCAAAGCTGTTTATTTCCAACCGTGTGATGACTAAATGTTTGACAGCAAGATAATAAACGGTGAGAAATGTTTTTCTACGAGATAAAGACGAGGTAGCATGCTCGCACAACCCCTCGCCATATCCCCACCTAACTTTTCACACGTTCTCTTCCTTCCCCGATGAGAACAAATCTCCAACTTAAACTGTCCTATCATGTCAGAGCCTTGCTATTTCCCAACCTCTTGCAAATGCCAGCGGCCGGCTAATGTGAACTCTCACTCTCCCGAGGAAATCTCCCCGAGCCTCGGTGTGCCAAACTCTGACTGCTCATCTATCACTAAGCCGCAAATACACATTAGGCTTCCATTACAGAGCATCGCAGCGATACGACTGCAATGGGAGCATGCGGCCCGGTCTGGCCTGGCCTGCCTTGCGGAAAGGCCAGCAGCTGGGAGCAGCAATCAAACTAACCCGTTTAACTTGACTTTATTTCGGTGGCAGTGGAATCAAAAAAGCAAAATAATTTCCTGATTGTGTTACATGTTATTTTAGCCCTGAGTGTTGTGCTATAAATATACAGAGCACATTGTTGTTAAGACTACGTGGCTGCGGAAAACTCGCCGACTTTAGTGCATTATTTGTTGATTGATTGATTTTTTCCCCTCATAATTTATTTTCCACACAGGGAGGGGCTAGGTAATTCAAGCTAGCTGTCAAGTTTGAAATACAGAGCGAGGAAATAGCACGCTGCCTCGTCCTCATCTGGCACCGGAAAGAATGTGTGTGTGCACGTGTGTGTGTGCGCCTCCCTGCACAAGCTGGAAGCTTATCTTGCAGATAAAAAGGAATCGAATGGAAACACCCTTTCCGAAGAGGCCTTTCACTTGGGCTTCGAGCAGGTTCTCTTTCTAGATACTACAAGACATACTGCAAATGCAAAAATATGAAATGCCCTTAACGCAAACAAAAAACTTTGTTATACGTTGACAATCGGACTGGACAACATTGCATATACAAAAAAAAAATGAAACTGATCCAAAGTCATCAATTCCAAACGCAAAAATCAGCAGAGATGAATGGTGTGCTCGGCGTGAGCTTACCTGTGTGTGTCTCGCGCTCAAGTGCCACTTAGACGAACAAAACCACTTTAAGCAAAGGTCACGCTGACGCAACGCACGGCACCATGAAGGAACATTTTCGCCCCCCCCCCCCCTTCCTATCCGTCTGCTACTTTACTCACTCTCCCTTCTCACTCGCTCACAATAGCGCCTTCTGCTTAGCAACGGCCATACTGCAAGTGTGGTCAGGTTTACAGCGAAGCCATCACTGCGCAACATCACGTCTCCATGGCAACCACTCCTTTATCTCATTTGCATCCGTGGCTTGCATTATCTCATGCCAAATATGGTCATCATATTTAGCTCGATCTGCATCCCCTTTTTTTTTTTCTTCTAACTTCCTCTTCTTCACTTTCACAACTGCGGTTGTTACACACGACATTATGTGTACAAAAGTACTGAGGTGAAGAAGCTCTTAAGTCAACAAATGAATAATTATCAAGACATTTGGTACTATTTAATGCTTCCTTCATTGTGGGATCAATGTTGGGAAGGTAAGGTCTAAAAAATTATCAAACACTTTACGGATGACCTATAACAGACATTGCCAGCCCATATACTCAGGTTAAGCGATCTTTGACCTTAAAAAAAAAAAAGTTCTTCTGGATGAATGGACAAAATTTAGAAACTAGCTGAAAATGCTAGGCGTCCCAATACATAAGCGTTGGTAGATATGTTTGCATTCTTGAAGCGAGAAACTATGTGGGGAGAGGAAGTGGTGGAGAATGAAAGCACGAAGATGAACGGAAATCAGGAAGTGTCTGCAAAATGAAAAAAAAAAGGATGCCATAACACTCTCAGAGAAGGCAGGTTTCAACTCACCCCCTTCAGTTGGCCTTTTCTCCCCCAAGGACTGCGGCGTCTCTGGAAGTATCACAGGAATGTCGGGGCAGGCCTCTGGAGCCCCCCGCATGCACGCATGCACGGGCAAGGCCACTCAGCAGTATTCAGCACCTGTCTAGGGCTGATCGTGCACAGAAAGACACGCAGTCAATCATGCTGGACAGCACAGCAAAAAAGCGCATGGAAAAAAAAAAGGGCTGGGTGGGGGAAAAGGATAGTGACTCATCAGCCCAGAAAAGACAGCAACACAAAATAAAAGTTGCACATTTGGTTGGAACAAACGTATTTTCTTACACTTACTGCTTTGAGTCGAGTCGAAAATAATCGAATCGAGTGGGATCGAATAGGGAGAATTTGAAATTGTGTTAAGCACATGACATTAAGTCGACTTCATGGTGAAAAATAAAAGATTCGAAGCTATCTCACAAACATGCCTGTGTTCCTTGCTTGGGGTGGAGTACATTCAAGTTCATCTTTTGGATGGAATTCGGAATTTATACACAGCCCTTGCGTATACAGTATACTACAAGCCTTGATTTATATCAAGAGCTCTGGTTATGTCGAAATGCTCAATTGATTGATTTGTTGGGTTTCCTGTTTCCTCGGCTCCTCATCTCATCTGACTTACCAGGCCTCCTCTCCTCTCCTCTCCTCGGCTGCAGGGATGCTGGGACTCAGGGAATTGGAAGTCAATGAAACCATGCCTAATTTAGTCTTCGCTCCTCCTTGAGCTGCCAGGAATCAAGAGTGCTTCCCTTTTAGGGCTCCCAGGACGGTGTGATCAGCGAGTGGCACCCCTGCATTCCGATCGACGCTAAACAGTGAGAAAGACGGGCACGGATGTGAATAGTTCCTAGTTGTTCATTGTGTCAATAGAATCAATTGTAACAAAGTACCCGTGAACTTTTTCGCTATAATCACGGAGTCATGTTGCGTCATCCTTAATAGCTGATGTGCAAATGAAACCAGGCTTTGGCCTTAAGTCTATTTTTTCTTCACCGCGATGTGACTATAATGACATTATGATAAAAAAAAATTCTAAATGACAAGTTTAAAGATACTTTAGTTTCAATGTTAGGCGTTCTTATCCAAACATCACAAACTATTTAGCAAAAATTGTCAGTATCTCATCTGAGGAGTAACTAATAATTGCATGAAAAAGAAATATAAAAGTTAACAAATTGCACAAGACAAAAAAAAAAAAAAAATCAACATGATTTAAGTGACTTTGTCCTACTTCCTTCCGATCCATCAACTAACTTACTTTTGTATTTGCTTATAAGTTCAAAGTAGAGATAAATGACCATGTATAAAATCCTATCAAGTCATCTTGACTCATCGGACGACTAAATATATCAAATCCATTCTCAGTCAGACAGGCAGGCCACTTAGTAACCTAGCAACCAGGTAACTCAACCTGCCACCTACGTATTGTAATTCTAAAACTCCACGAGACGAGTGCCTGGCATTATTATCACGTTGCCTCAGCCAATCACATGTTGATCAGAGCCGTAAATAACAGACAGGCGCCTGCCGAAAAAGTCAACAATAGCTTTCCACTTGTTCTTGGATTCTTCTTCTCGAAGAGGCAGAAGTTCCATTTTATGGAGTGCTTCAACAAGAGAGTAGATAGTGACCAAAAGGGAATCAAGCGGAGCCTATGATTAGTGAGTGAGTCATAATGAGGCTTGTGGGATGGGACTAGTATATTATTAAAGACAAGGCGGAGAACCTATCGGTCTATATTCGAAAAGCCTGCTTCACTGGGTGATGAGGAAGAGAATACAAAAAAATAGCCGTGTAAGCCTTTAAGAAGTAAAACACCATTATAAGCACTTCTCTTGTCATTTGAGAAGCGGCCGACTCCCGTGTAGTCGAGAATCTTTTTTTATTATTACCGCTGAGAGTGCGAGCGAGTCTGCGAAACAGCTCAGCCTCCGGGGCCTTATATTTAGATTTTATGAGCAATATCGAGTTCTGACCTAAGATGTTTTCAACGGGGTGATTAAAGACGCCATGTCCACGGGGTAAGAAGTTATGACAGCAATTACCAGCAGCCCGCATCACATGGCGTCAATACATACATCTGTCTCCATTCTCAGGTGATACAAGATGGGAAAAGTGCCTGGAAAGAACACAACAGATAGACGGCATTCATCAAAGTCATCCAAATGGTCGAATCATTTGAAATATAGCCCGAAATCGTCCTCAAAGAAGAGAACTGTTAGAATAATAGAAATCCGTGTCTCACCCTATAATGAATTGTGACATTTTCATTTGAATCTTTTTGCAATAAATAACTTAGTAGCCAAAAGCTAGCAGATACAATGTAATGTTACTAGAAGGGACAGTTAAAAAACAATATAAAATGAAAAAATAAAATTACTGGCAACACCATTATCTCTCGGACATACCAAGGAGAAAAAGTATGTATTTTTTTTAAACTCGGAAGGGAATTTAATTGAGAATCTGCCTCCCCAATGGGATTCCAGTAGCCTACATTCCTTGTTTCAAGGTCGACGGCAGAAGCAAATTAAATTACTTGTCCTGTTTTGTGCCGGTGGCGCCAGGTCAACACCGACTTGGCTAAAATGATGAGAGCGGGATTCTGAGGGGAGCGGCGTTTTGTCCTGACCCCTCTGGTGTCATCTTTGTGGTGCAAGGATGAACTAAAAAACAGGCGGATTAAATTCTGCTTTTGCAATGAAAGGTGTGTGTGTGTTTGGTGACTTCTGTGAATGCTATCATGCTACTTAAGCATTGCATTCACATTGTGACTGGGGTAAAACGATTTTTACAAGTGTTCTTGATAACTCTGGAACATATTCCAGCAAATACAAAACGGTGGTAACTGTCATTTGCACGCCACCTGCTGGACAAACTGAAGTGGACGTGATGACAACAATGCAGATATGGAGAATTATCCTGTTTTTAATTTTCATGCAAAGTACAATGCATTTTTATAAATGTGCGGTTCCGATTGATTTAACTTTAGAGTACCCTACATTTGTTTTTCACCCAACAATCAAATATTTCAGAATGCCTTGTTAAATATTTACTTTGGTACGGTCAAGCCTCTGCCCTGTTTTTGATAAACACGAATCTAATACGGAGAGCTGTCATTTTTAGGTGGTACGTACTTAATTGGCATAAAAAGTTTGAATTTGTTTATTTAACTTGATATCAATATTATTAATTAGTATCTCTTACGCCCATGACTTTTTGGAGCACAAATAAGTGGCCTTAGTAGTGCGTCTTTTAAACCTGGCCTCAAATTCTCGTTTTGTGCGCACGTTACTTACATGATGACATTTTTATTTTCCTATATGCGAGGCTTCTTATAGTTTTAACAGTCTGCAGTAGTTGCTGGTAAAAAAATGCTTACCAAATTTTTGTAGTTTTGTTTTTATTCCGAAAGTGACTGCAGTTTGGCTTCCTGACACTCTGACAGGTGAACTCTCGCGAGAAGTACCTGTGTTGCATTACGTCATCGGTCGGATTTGTTGGGATGTTTATTTAGTTGCTTTAGTTGTATTGTTGTTGTTGTTGCCCCCCCAAATAAAAATAATTAATTGTATTTCCTGAGAACGATTCTTCCATGTTGCGACATTTATAATTATGGCCCCCCCAAAAAGAGGCAGCACTACGTAATAACGTTTCGACAACACTAGTTTATGACGTCATAATGTCGTTTGTAACAAAGGCAGAATATCCGATCAGCGCGCGTCCTTATACAAAGCTAGCCCCCGGACGCATCTCGTGCGGTCTCTTATTATTCCGTAGCGTCACTTGTCCATGAGAATAATCATGGCCAATGTTAGGTGCGAGACCAAGAAAGAAGCCAAAATGAGGATACGCGCCTTCCCAGTAAGTATGTGCTCCCAGGCAACTAAAATAAACGTGCAAGCAAGTTCCCCACTGGCATGTGGAAAAAATACCTGTGACAAGCAAAAGCTGCCACAAACAGGAACAACATCATGTCAGCCATATTCGTGAGTTGTCGCTTCTGACAAGACAAACTATCTATAAAACCAAAATAAGTCAATCTCAAAGCTTGCCATGACGATTGTAAGAAATTACTTAAAGATTGCCAGATTGGGGCAAATCTATTGTCAAGTCTCCCCTGTCTTGACATTGACTCCAGGGTGTGGCATTTATACTAAATCAAATTTTTAAAAAAATCAAATTTGCTTCTCAGGTTCAAACATTAATTTGTCTGAAGCTGCCATCCTTAATAAAATCAAATCAGCTAGTTATGTCATCTCACCTGTTCACTATAGATGACAATGGATGAGAGATATGTGGAGAGCATCTGGGCCCTGTTAAAGAATGCCATCCAGGAGATCCAGAGGAAGAACAACAGTGGGCTGAGCTTCGAAGAACTGTACAGGAATGCCTACACCATGGTGCTGCACAAGCACGGGGAGAAGCTCTACACGGGCCTGCGGGAGGTGGTCACAGAGCATCTCATCAACAAAGTAAAAAAGAACCCCTTGTGAATGTGTGTATGAACCCGCCATTGATTCATACGGCATATCGCTTTTGACAGGTACGACAAGACGTCCTGAAATGTCTAAATAACAAATTTCTGCAAATCTTAAATCGAGAGTGGAACGACCATCAAACTGCCACCATCATGATCAGAGACATCCTCATGTACATGGTAGGAAGTTAGGAATGTGGTGGCCTTTTTTATGAAGCTTTGATCTGATTTTCATTCTTCTACATTGCCAAAAAGAGTTTGGATCTACAGCTTGGCCAACCTTTTTTTTGTGGGCTGAGCAGAAGCTCTTGTTGGATAACTTGAATTTATTCTGCAATTCCAGGACCGAGTTTATGTTCAGCAAAACACCGTGGAGAACGTGTACAACCTCAGCGTCGTCGTATTCAGAGACCAGGTGGTCCACTACAGTTGCATTCGAGAACATCTATGGCAGACACTACTGGACATGATTAAACGAGAAAGAAGGGGAGAAGTTGTAGACAGGTACGGAGGACTATTAGGAGTTTATTTCCCATCGTGCGTTCTCTTTAGAGTCATGTCTTATTGTTGACGGGAAATATTTGAATTGCAGGGGATCCATCAGAAACACCTGCCAGATGCTGATGGTCCTCGGCCTGGACAGCAGGATTGTATACGAAGAAGACTTTGAGCGTCCTTTCTTGGAAATGTCAGCCGAATTCTACCAGGTGAGTCCCGTCCGGGTCCCCCGTGTCCTCTCCAGGTCTATTAAGTAATCGTTCGGCCCGCTTAGATGGAAAGCCAAAGGTTTCTGGCGGAAAACAGCACCAGCATCTACATTAAGAGGGTGGAGGCCAGAATCAACGAGGAAATCGAGCGCGTCAAACATTGTTTGGACAAATCGACCGAGGAGTCCATTGTCAAGGTGGTGGAAAGGGAACTGATAACAAAACACATGAAAACCATCTTGGAGATGGAGAACTCGGGCATGGTCCACATGTTGCAGAATCGCATCACAGAAGGTAGAGTGGCTTTGGAAATGTTTCCAGATGTGAAGATGGCGTGACCTTTGTCCTTACTTTGACCCGCAGACCTTTTATGCATGTACAAGCTGTTCAGCCGTGTCCCCAATGGTTTAAAAACAATGTGCGATTGTATGAGCTTGTACTTGAGAGAACAAGGCCGGGCTCTGGTGTCAGAAGAAGGAGAGAGCATGAATCCAGTCGACTCCATCCAGGTATAGCGATGGGGGAAGCCCAAGACGCATCTAAAAACCAGACTCGAGTATTTTGTCTGTTTCCTGAACAGGGCCTGCTGAACCTGAAGATGATGTTTGACCGTTTCCTCCACGAATCGTTCAACAATGACAAAATATTCAAGCAAACCATAGCGGGAGACTTTGAGTATTTCCTCAATCTCAACTCTCGCTCACCCGAGTACCTCTCGCTCTTCATCGACGATAAACTCAAGAAAGGAGTTCGAGGGGTATGTCCGTGGAAGTATCGCAAATCTGTCATGGGGAAAACGCTAGTTCTAATATTTCTTTGGTGTCCTTATCAAGTTGACAGAACAGGAGGTGGAGTTGATTCTAGACAAGGCCATGGTGTTGTTCAGGTTCCTCCAGGAGAAGGATGTGTTTGAAAGGTACTACAAGCAGCACCTGGGCCGGAGACTGCTGAGCAACAAGAGCGTGTCGGACGATCTAGAGAGGAGCATGATCGCCAAGCTCAAAGTAAGACAAGGTCGGTTGTCTTGGCGTCGCTCGTCCGGGCGTCGGGCTCACGCTCTTTGCTCTTTGCAGACGGAATGCGGATGTCAGTTCACCTCGAAATTGGAGGGGATGTTTCGAGATATGACCATCTCCAACGCGACTATGGATGAGTTCAGACGACACATACACGTCACGTCGGTAAGACCTTCAAAATGGAACGCGTGTTCAGGTCAAAAGTCGAAAAATGTTATCCAGTGCCTTCGTTCACGTCACAAGCACAATTGCGAGCTAGCTATTATTACCTGTTCCTACCACTACAGCGTGAAGCTAGCTAGCTTTGCTCCAAAAATGCATCTGCAGAGACCGCTTGATCTCGTTATTTATATTCTCAAGCGAGGAGACGGCTACGGCGACCCGTTCCCCCCCCCCATCTGCGAAAATCTCACGAGCTAATTGGTGGATATCGCCTCATCGTGAATAGAAAAGCGATGACGTGTTGGAATATCTGGGTCATTGGAGGCTTTTAAAAAATCTATATATATTTTTGTGGCTTGAACATGCACAGGTATTCAAATTTGAGAGCTTAGACAAGGGCTTGATTTTACTCGTCTATTTAAAACGTCTCTCTCAGGCTTCTCTGTGTGGTGTGGACCTAACTGTCCGAGTACTCACCACGGGTTATTGGCCAACGCAGTCGACGACGCCCAGATGCACCATCCCCCTTTCCCCTCAGCATGCTTTTGAGGTGTTTAGGAGGTAATACCTGTTCAAATGACATACTGGGTTTTAGTTAGTACTTGTTTTTTTAGAGGCTTCTCTTTGGCAGGTTTTACCTGGCCAAACACAGTGGTAGACAGCTCACGCTCCAGCATCACATGGGCGGGGCAGACCTAATTGCAACCTTCTACGGTGCTTTGAAAAAAGTGAGTACCCAATGCAATTTTTCAGGTTGACTTTTCTTGGGAGGATGTATAAAAAAAATGAATGGTCTGAACTCGTGTCCAGGATGACGGTTCCGAAGCCAGCTCGGGAGGTGCCCACGTGACCGGTTCAAACGCCCGTAAAACAATTCTGCAAGTGTCCACCTTCCAGATGACTATCCTCATGCTCTTCAACCACAGCGAATGTTACACTTTTGAGGTTTGTTGCAGCTTAAGCTTCATCTTTTACTGTTGAGCAAGACTTTCTGGCAAATTCTCTCTCTTTTTAAAGGAGATTCATCACGCGACAGATATTCCCAGATGGGAGTTGGTACGAGCGTTGCAGTCTTTGGCCTGTGGGAAGCCCACGCAGAGAGTTCTTACCAAAGAGCCAAAGTCCAAGGAGATTGAAAGTGGACATTTGTTTACAGTCAATGACCATTTTACTGCTAAAGTGCACAGAGTTAAAATACAAACAGGTAACATTATTTTGAAAAAGAAAAAAAACAAAAACAAACTACCCCGTGTGCTTTTTCTTAGTCGCTGCTAAACAAGGCGAGTCCGACCCAGAGAGAAAAGAGACGCAGCAGAAAGTGGATGACGACAGGAAGGTCATGATCGAGGCAGCCATTGTGCGCATCATGAAGTCCAGGAAGAAGATCCAGCACAATGTCCTGGTGGCCGAGGTGAATATTTCAACATACCATAATTTTTGGACTATAAATCGCGTTTTTTTTCATAGTTTGGGTGGGGGGGCGACTTATACTCAGGAGCAACTTATATACATATATATGTTTTTTTTCACTTTTTGGGGCATTTTATGGCTGGTGCGATTTATACTCCGATGCGATTTATAGTCAGAAAATTACGGTAATCCCAAATTGACGCTATTTGACATGGTTTGAATTGGATGCGCTCAGGTGACTCAGCAGCTGCAGACACGCTTCCTCCCCAGTCCCGTGGTCATCAAAAAGCGCATCGAGGGACTTATAGAGAGGGAATACTTAGCGAGGACTCCGGAGGACCGGAATATGTACACCTACATCGCGTAGAGGGGACTTTGCAGAGGAGGTGGATGGACGTTGAGATCTGCACGGAAAATCCACATCCTCTGGGACCTTCCTGGAATCAAAGGAGCAACGCCCGCCCCCCCCTATGTAAAATGTGAACTGCACCTTATTTTGTTTCAATACTGTATAGAAAGTAATTTATTTTAAAAAAATTGAGATTTTTACAAACCCCCCCCAAAAAAGTATTAATGCTTTTTTTGCTCTTAATATAAATACGCAGAAGCCAATTTAATTTTATATCATTGAATTTCTACATTGTAAATAAAAAAAGTAGTTTGATGCTTAATCGTTTGATATTTGTTCTCCTGAAAGTGTTTTCTTAAACTATTACAAAAAATAAATTGATATCTGAAGACATGACCTGCTGACCTCGCAAAATTCAAATCCAAGCTGCCATAATATTGGAAATGTTTTTTTGGGGTTTTTTTTACACTCCATGTGGACATTTTGTACCAAATGCCTGTACACCTCTATTCTAATTTTTAAGATGCTATCTATCTGATACAATGAGTAACGCCAAACAGTGTCTCATTCTCCATGACTTGATTTAATTATTTTTAATAATCAACATTTACGACACTTGGGATACGCTGGGGCCCCAGTGGATCACTAAGCACTCCAAAAGGCTTTGACTGCACAGCTTTGGCCAGCATCTCCAGCTGAGAGATGAAAGTCAGAACCTCCACTGTGGAACTGCGAGTCCAAGCAAGAGGCAGGTGGGTTGGGACGGCCTTCCGATCTACAAAACACACGTGTCACCGGGTGACAAAAAGAAAAGGCTACACCTCCCAGAGAATGTTGCCCACCTTGAAAAAACTGCCCGCTGGGGGTTTCGCCAGCAGCTTTGGACAGGGCCAACCATACCGCAGTGTCGGCTCCTTGCTCTGGACTGCGCAGTCTCTGGCCCATCATACTGTGGAACTGAGGCATCGCCGTGGACACTGCTGCGGAATGAATTATTGGGATTATTATTATTATTATTATCATTATTATTATTATTTATTATTATTGACTCAACACAATTGCTGTATTAAAAAAAACAGTTTAAATTTCCTGTGAACACGTTCGTCCCAAAATGATGACTTTGCTGCTTGTGTGTAAAAATATATAATATATATAATATATAATAATATAAAAGATAAATACATAAAATAATATTTAATATTATATAATAATTAAATGATATGACGTTGCTGCTTGAGTGTGGAAATATATAATATATATATTATATAATAATAATATAATAGATAAATAAATAAAATAATATTTAATATTATATAATATGTACAATAAATAATTCTGTTTTCAGAGGGACACATTCCTCACATATTTGATGCTATTTGCTAGCTACCTGGTGTATCGACCCAGCCAGGGTGCATCACAGAGAAGTGAATATCCGGGTACTCTCTGGCCCACTGTTCCGTCAGCACCACCTGCTGTCTCTGAGAAGAACAACATAATCTTTCTCCTCCAACTCCTGATGGGAATCTCCTCCCCCCCCCCCCCTCCTACCTTGTTCTGGGCGTAGACCATGAGACCATCAAAGTATCCTTTCTCTGACTGCAAGTCATCAGTCTGGAGCTTCTGGACCAGCATCCCCCCTGATGACACAGTGATCTAGTAACAGAAGGCGTAGTGTGCTTAGAGCTTTGGACAACAGGCACGGCTGACAAGAGCGCCACTGTGTGTTGGTTCATACCACCCTGGGATGCCGGTTGTTTTGTAGAAGTGGTACGAGACTTTCCGTGAGAAGATACATTGCTAAAGAGATGGACAAAAGATGTTGGAAGGCTGTCTCGTACGTACTGCATGTGTAAAATCTAATACCCATCGTATTGATTGCAAAGTTCTTCTCCAGGGCTTCGGCGTTCACCTCCCTCTTGTGTATCATGCAGCCTGCATTGTTTATCTGTTGAAAAGAATCCAATCGAGTGTTGCCATCTTAGAAAATATCAATCATTTGTTGTTGGGCAGTACATACCAAGACATGTAAAGATGGATACTGCTTCTTGAAGGCTTCTGCAAATTCCCACACTTTGCGTGATTCGGACAAGTCCACGATATGGACGTACACCTCCTGGAATGAACATGTTGATGACTATTCCCTCACTTCAACTTTGTATAAGATCAAAATTTCAAATACCATGAAACATCTCAAATACAGTTTTCTGTATTTATCAGGAAGGTTCTTCCCGAAAGTGATTAGTCACAGGGAAAATTAATAAGTGTTCGGATAATAACGCTAAGCCTAGATGAGTCTTAAGATAGGAAAATGTTTACTCACAGTATTCCCAGATTCATTAATAATATCAACCTTGGCTTCCTCTGCTTTATCTTTGTTCCTGCAGACCATGTGCACTCTCCCACCTGCAAGCATAATCGTCTGTGTCGTTTAATTTGAATTTAAAAATTGCATAAATCTCTTAGGTGTGTGTACCTTTCTTGGCTATAGCCATGGCAGTGGCTTTCCCAATCCCACTATTGGCTCCAGTGACCATAAAAGACCTCCCCACGACCGACACATCCAGGTCCTGGGGTTCAAAGTTTTGAGAAGCTGCTTCATATCCCTTCCTATAAGAACCAAGTTCACATATTAAAGAGCACTCTGAACATTTTAGTTCCATTCGGGTGGATAGCCTTCATCCTCACCAGCTAGTCTCTATTTCAGTATATTATATTTTTTGTGACATGTCATTTTGGTGCTGCAAGTAAAGTTTGTGCCTCGGCCAAATAAAGGTTAGCAAACAGCGTTCAAAACAAATCAACAATTGTGATGGCACATAAAGGACAGCTTGTGCGGTGCCATTCGGTGATCAGGCCTTTCATAAACTCTCTACTTAAAAGAAATACAAAGAGAACAAAACCATCAGATTATCCAAACATTTAGCATAAAAAGGAGAAATGAAAGTCGTTGACTGACCTTGTATAATGGTGCATTCCGTTTAAAAACCAGATGGCATTTCGGTACAGCGACATGGTATCAAATGGTAACTTTGCAGAAGCTTGGAAGCCACGGTTCCTTTGGACAACCACTGTGACAGATGAGTGTCACATGGAAGGGGAATGTGCACCACAGCGCCCTCTGTCGACAATACAATATATAGACTCATCGAGCGCCTCTGCTCTGTAGACCGTCAGCTCGTCCGCCATATTGGATGTGCCACACGGTCCCGTAATGCATTTAGGATTTATTTTGTTTAATCTCCCACAAATTACATTTGCAAAAAGGATGATATGTTTATGTTATTAGGATGTTATGATGGTCAGACCCGCTTGTGAAAGGATAACAAAACTCAACATGTATTCTAAATTTGCATTCAGTGCACAAATGTGTGCCTTTATCAATCTGCAGAATATTTATTCTAAAAAAGAAAAAGTTCAAACATTGCATACTTGCTCATGAGGCGCAATTACTTTTAGTTTTAGTTACTGACGAGTGTGCTAATCCGAATTGATCAATTCCTACCTACTTTATTTCCTAAGGGGGAAAGTGTGTACGGTTAGTAAATAATCAGGAACAACACGTAATATGTAATTGTACTGCATATCACTGCCAGTAAGATATTTTGGTTTTGCACTCGTTGCATAGTTTTTTTTAGTAGGAACTCAATAATCCAAGTAGAGCACTTACGTAAGGGGCAGCCTTACCTGCCACATCCAAGATGGCGGTGGCGTTATCAGTCTTACAGAGCTTGCTAATGAGCTGATCATTTGCACCTAAAAGAGGCTGGATTGGTGCCCTTGAGGGCCGGAGTTGGTGACCCCTGGTATGGAGGTCAAAAAGGTGTGTGGCGGTGTCTACAGTAATTTGCATGCGTGCAAGTCCAAGTTGTGTACTTGTGTAAAGTGATTTGTATGCATGTACCACAAACCTTTTTCACTAAAAAAGACCTCCATAAAATTCACCATCACTTGTGTGTGTGCGACAGCGCAGGGGCGAATGTTTGACAGCATCAGCAGTCGCTTTGACAGAAGTGCCACATGCATCTCGGGAATGAGAGAGAGAGAGAGCGAAAGAAAGAAAGCGAGAGAGCGAGCCACCAAGGCATGCCTGCCAGTCTAATGCCAATTGCCAGTGTCAGCCATGTGCTTAGGGCGTACATTGAAGCGTGAGATGAGGCCAGTCAGTGACCTACTTTAAACGCAAGACATCAAAACGGCTTTGGCCTTCTGCTAGACCTTTGCACTGGTCTTCACCTTTTAAGAATTTTGCAAGAATGATCTAAGTGACTTCCGAATGTAAATGTCGATTTTTAGACTGCAATGGTGGCCACTGCGAGAATATTTGTTCCCGCTCATAGTCAAAGTTGTTCACTGACTTACTAAGCGTGAAAATCTTTGATACATTGTTTTTATTTTGGCACTATGCTGAAATGCGTTTCGAGCTTTACTTGGAATAAATTAGTGATTCTCCACCATCTTGTGAAGCCTTGGTGCCAAGGAACCACATTGAAGTGAGTTAAATTGCTCAATTTGGACAAAAGTAGTCAAAGAATATGTTCAACGCGCCAACCTATTTGGAAGAAGTCACAGTAGGATTGCGTGCCTCACTTCAAACACAATAATAAAGATTTTTCTAACCAATCAACAAATCACTCACTCAATCAATCAATCAATCAATCAAATAGCTAGTTATTTACACATGATAAATCTACTGCACCACTTTCTCTCGCAATATAAATCTCTATAACGGTGGATCAATCCCGGTTCTCTTTCTTGGCTTGTAATTGCTGTCCCCCCCCCCCCCCCCCCCAGCTTTTAGTCCAGAGACTTTTTGTATGTGTGTGTGTGTGTGTGTTAGCGCGTGTGTGCATGTGTGTGCTTCCGCCTCAATAGCATCAATAGGGGCTTTTGGGGAGGAAGGGAAGAGCAGGCTAGTGACTCAGCATGTTGGTGATTCATTTGTAATTGGAGGTAATGATTCGAGAGAGAGACACACACACGCACTGCTGATTGAGTGAGTTGGATCATTACGTGTGCTGCTTGCCAAAGTGGAAGTAGAGAGCTGGGAAGTAAATCACAGACTGAGTCCAATAAGGATTTAAAAAAAAAAAAATCTGAGGTAGAGCATGGAGGCCTGTGGAATGAAGGATGGCCAACAAGCACTCTTTACTTCTGTCTCATAGTGATGACATCACACCTGTCCCTTGTTTGAACCCAGCATGAGCCAAGTGTTCTGCTGGTCGTTTGGCAGCTGCAGGCTGGAGATTGCTGTCCAAGTGGGGGGGGGGGGGGGGGGGGGATTGTGTGTCCTCCCTAAGGAATACATCAAGTACTAGCCATAGGCCTTGGACTGAAAAATTGAGGGCTGTGATGTTGGTTAATGCATCTCTGAGTATCTTAGTGATTCCAAGATGCCATGCTAACGTGCCCCCGAAGGGAGGAGATTTGGGGGGGCACCTCTCACTTGATGCGCATATTGACAGTTAAATCTTGTTGTGTTTTTTTTTTTTTCCAAAGCATTTCAATAAATATAAAGAATACGCAGACTGTCCTTGTCCTTTGTATTGAAATGTCATTACTGTATGTATTTGTAAAGAATAAAATCCCCTCACTAAAAACATAATTTTACCCATCCATTCATTTTCTTGATTTGTTTTGACACAGCAAAGCCTCAGCAGAAGATTTTCAAAAAAAAATCGTCCCTTTCCTCCTGCAGTTCCATTGTTTTGCCGATTGAGGGCACTGTTACATCACCACAAGCCAAACACACATAAACGCACACACACTCGCTTCCCCCAACCCGAATGGATGACTTCACCGTTCCGCCTGGGTTTCCTTTATGATCCCGGGATGTTCCTCCTCTCACACCAGACATCAGCCAGCAACAGAGGAGAGCGCACGCACTCATTTCGGCTCCACGCATCTTCCGACTGCAGCTGCAAACGGGGGGCCACCCAACTCACAGCTGTCATCGCACCTCAGGACCTCCACCAGGACTTCTATTAAAAAAACAAAAAAAAACAACAACTGAAGATCGTCCCTACCACGCCGGGATTTAAGGCTGCGAAGAGGACTTCTCCAATCTACTTGCCAGTCAACATGTCCGAGGTGCTGCCATACAACGAGGGGAAAATGAGCGGCTACGGGGCTGACAGCGAGGTCAGCCAGATGTCCTTTAGCTGCGGACTGCAGGACACAAGCGCCTTTTTTGCCGGCTCGCAGGCCAAGAGACCCCCGAAGCTCGGCCAAATCGGCAGAGCCAAGCGAGGTAAATATTATTATTATAGCTCCAAACGTTATTTGCATTGTGTTAAATGCATTTGGCAAGATCGTGATGCGTTCAAGGACCAGGTACATTTGTTTAACCAAGGACACTTGACCGATTGATTGTCATGCGGTTGACATGCGATCATGTGATGCATTCAGGGACCTAGAACTTTTAAATTGCCCACTATCCTGTTTTGACTGTTCATCACAATTCATTCAACAAACAGGATTTTTTTTTTTAAGGGGACCACTCGATTATTTATCATACATGACACCCAAAGATGCATTGAGGAACATGAGACCTGCTTTTTCATGTTGTCACGTGATTGTTTATCATATCATGATGCATTAAGGAACCAGTCTAGTATATTTGCCGCATGGCTGATTTTCACATGCGTGTTATTTATTTATGCCTGCGATGCAGTAAACATGAAACCTATACTGGAGTAGCCATGACAGTTGTTTTTAGATGCTCTCCGCCTTTAGTTTTAAATGTCTTGTAATCAATATAAAAATAGATACAGCGAATAAAATATGTTTTCCCCCCCTCCACAGTGGTAATCGAGGACGACCGAATAGACGAGGTCCTCAAAGGGATGACAGACAAGTCGTCGCCTGGGGTTTAAAGATCCGCCTCCATTGCAGACTCTTTTCATTTTGATCACCGATTTGAAGCACTTGTCGGCTGTGCATGTTGGAGGATTGCAGAGAGGGGGGGGGGGGGGGAGGAGGAGAAAGAGAAGACGGCCACACACGCAGTGAGGATGACGATGGGATGAAACGCGGCGGAGGAAAAGCAAGCTAACCAGAAGGATGGAAGAGGAGGAGTGGAAAGATTCGCCGTGGGATATCGCTGGCAATCCTCCCAAAACGATTCCCGCTTTTTCTTGTCTTTTTTCGGGAAGAAAAATCCCCCCTTCCCAAATGCCGAGACGTGGCGTCTCGATGTGCGCTGGCTTCATTCTGAAAGGTGATGGATGAACTTGTCATTTAAACAAACATCACCACCCGCCGCTATGTCTTTTTGTTCCCCCCCCCACCCCCCCCCCACCCCCGCGCCAGACGCAAGCAAAAACAAGCGTCGGGCTGAAGCTCGACATTGTACAGTAGGCTCAGCTTGCACCACCCCCTCCCCTCCCCCCTTGCATTCAAGGGAGCTGTCCTTTCAGCACCGCTCCAATGCATTCCTGTTGCTGCTCTACTCCTTTGGTATCCCACTCCCTCTTCTTTTCCCCCGAAAGACCAAGCAAACTTTCAAATCTACTTCTTACTAAAGGAGACCAGATTGTATGTAAAAACATATATCCGAGGATGGTGCAATGTTAATATTTTCTGTAGTGGAACGCCACGGGATTTCTTTCTGCCATCAGTGGTTAAAAAGCAGCAGGTTGGTGTAGCTGCACCTGCACATATCTTTGACGAAAATATAAGACTTTTGTTTTTGCTGACCATTTTCATGAGCTCCACTGAAAAATCGAATCATTTTCTGACACAAAAAGACCTGAGACTTCAAAATATTCCTCGAGAAAATGTGTTTGTGAGCTCTCCTCCTTCACCGAGATAATCCGGCCACCTCACAGGTGTGGCGCAGCAAAATGCTAATTCGACAGGATGATCGCTGCACATTATCAAGCAAGCTCACTAATATATACAATCATACTATATTGAATCCAACTAACATAAATGGCAGGCAGATTTGTAATCCAAAAATTCAAAAGAGCCAGGCCTTTGTTGTGCTTAGAACGTCCGAAAAGATATTTCCGCTCATGGAAAATGGGAGCAAAATCAAAAGTGTTGCTTTGATATTTGCGTTCATTCTTTTGATGACTATAATTATTTACATTTGATTATTTAACAAACAGTGGCCAAATGAAGGAGATTAAATAGAATGTGAGTAAATATCGAAACTAATACGCAGAACACGTCTTGGTTCCAAACAGTGGTACGTTGACTTCAATTTACAAATGTTTCCAGTCACCAAGCCATCCCAGCCAAACCACAATCTCACTTTATCTCACTATATCATCGAGAGGAAACAAAAAGGTCTACTTCCATATCCTTGCCCTGGTTATAATTATTGTTTTTCTAACGAGTACTGTGATGCCCTCCCATGTGGGCAAGGAGAGCCGGTTTATTGAACGGGACTGTCAAACACAAAAAATGCAAAAATGGCAAGAAGCTGATGTGGACAACTGGCAAACCTGAATTCAGCTCACTAGGACACGCCCCTTAAAGGCACACACGAATACTCCAGTATCTGCAGTAATTAAACAATACAGTGCATTGATGGCCTTTTCAAAGAGAGAAAATTGATTTGCTGAATTGATTAATTGAGTGACAGGCTTGCTCACTGAATGGATTAGACTCGTTAGTCAAAGTACCACTGTATTTGTTCTTTTGCAACTTATGGTGTTTTACGTCATGCATGAATTCTCACTCCGGTGCCAACGTAGGTGCCATCACGCTTACCCCAGGCACGCTTGTTTTTAAACAGAAAGGTCATATTTGTATTTTTATATCTAAATATTTGTTATTTAAATGATATGCTCGTATTTGGTCTTACAGTTCATCGACAAAATAGCCAGTTTCTACTCGGGAGAGGACGCGAGGAACGAGACGAAGTTCGTTTTCGCTCGACCGCTCTCGTTTGTTTATCAGAGCTCGGAGGGTTTTTTAAGGACTAACTGAATGTGTCTGGGTTTTTGCACACATCGATGTTCAACTATTAGTAAGAAATCGTATACTGTGACTTGAGCTTCGTTGACGAATTTGTTAGAAAATGGCAGTTTTAGAGTATATTGCACTGTTTATGAGTATGAGCAAATGACGGTGTTATTTGACCCATTTTGAACATTACAATTATTATTATTATTTTTTTTTTTAAGTTGGCTTATTTTATACCACCATTTTAAAGAAACTGGATATGGTTTGTTGTGCATGAATCGTTAATATTTTCAATAATGGAACATCATTTTATGAAGCAAAAAAAAAAACTATTTACAAAAATGTCATGACATTCTAAGAATGAGTCATTGTATATTATGATGCCATTTTCACTGTACTTGGTGAACTAATAAATGGTGAAAGAATGAAACGTGATTCTGTCTGCTTTTTTTTTTCCCTCCCAGAAAATCAAATAACATTTTAGTCATGTGATTAAGGAAAATTCTCTAGGATTCTGCAGTAGCATGGAAATAAAAAGTCTACACACCCCTGAATAATAGATCTTGTGAAATAGATAATGTGGCTGCACACCCTTTTGAACTGGAATTTAGCTGTGTTCAGAATTTTCATGTCAAATGGGTGTCACCCCACACTTGCCACTATTTAAAATACCACAAAATCCATTTGGGTTTTTTTTCCATCTCAATTGGCGGCCATTTTGCCACACTTTTACTCTTGTCATCAGACAAAAAAAGTCTAAATCATGGACAGAAGTTGTAATGTTCCATCTTATTATAGTTTATAATAATAATTTCTGCAAAAATACAAATATTTCTTACTCAGCATATAAAAATTTTGCACACACAAATGTCTTTTTTTCCTTGTTCAAGTTCCTCGAATCGAGAAATCGTCGAGCGCCGGTACGAGTAGGCCGCGTATATCTCGGTCACATAAAGCTCGGGCGGCCGCAACATATGGTTGCCATCACCAAATAATTAGTGTGGGAAAGCATCGTGTCGTTGTTATCCATTTCCCTCATGTATACACATGTTTCCATTCCATTTACAAAGCAGTGCATTTTCCCATCGCTCTGTCGGGCTTTTGCGAGCTGGACGTGAGAAACAGTTTAGATTTTTAAATTTACAATACGTATTTAAGATGCCTGTGAATAACATTTAATGTTTTGTTTGTATGTGTTATTGCTCCATGTGTAGTAAAGTAACAGTAGCTTGAAGGTTTATAATTAGTCAACAATGTCAACAATGCTAATGGCATCTAGCACGATATGGTAGCAGTAAGCTAGCTAGTTTTCTCACGGCAGCAGGATGTGGTTTGGGTGTACATTTTGGTTTTATCGAAAAGTTCAAGTAGGAATGCATAGGAGCTTGAAGCGAGCACACTTGATGTGTTATTTGGAAACTGCGTGGAGCAACCTTTTCTTTTCACGTCATATTAAATGATAGTCTTGCATTTTTTGGAACGCGAGAGCTGCTAATACTTTTAAAGTTGACATTTCGAGTGTGTTGAATAAGTGCAAATCGATTCAAAGCGCGCAAAGAGGTACATTTATTTCAAAATCATTATTTATATCCTGTTTGTTTGTCTGGAATGTTCACTGTCTACTTTTTGAGCGGTTCAGCGATGTCCACACAAAGCTTTTCTCAGCTCTTGGCTGGAAGTGAACGCGAGCTTTGATCTGATTCCACTTTAACCCCCACCGGCCGAGCGGTCTTCCATTAATATTCGGTTACATAAGTATATTGTGCCATTACGCTGCCTCGGGAGAGATGGGCTGATATGCAGCAATGTTTGCGCCGGTCCCCACTGCATCCAATGGCTTCCCATTTGCCAACCTCCGGGGTTTATTCTTATGTCGTTGTGAGGAGATTTAATACGATTTAAATGAACAGTTCTGGATCGCAGACGACAAGCGTGTTGCGATTTAAACATCATAAAAAGGGTTATGGATTGAATTCAGGATCCCACAAAGATCGATTCAAAACCTGCGTAATAATCTTGTGCAACGAAATAATCGATCTTCTACTCGGTGACGCATTGTGGGGGAAAAAAAAAAACACGTAAAAGTCGTCAACTGTCAGCCTTCAGGGATGAATTCACAAAGTGACGGCATACGAATGACGAGCGAAATTAAATATATGGAGTAAATGAAACCGCTTGGCGATACATCACGCGGAAGAGATTGTAAAAGTAAACAGCGCACTTGGAGCATTTGTACACAGTCATGACTCAGTTTCAACGAGACGTGACAGAGGAGGGAAAAACACTTTGGGGGCTAACATGCCATGGTTTCGTTTGCGTGAGTGCTAACAACACACAAAAACGCACACACTCGAGGCACTCAAACCAATCAATAGTCGGGGGGGGCGGTCTAGTGAGAAGAAGAGCGATGGAGTGAGCAAGGCATGGAGCCTGCGGTAGATTAGTGCTGTTACTACCCTTGGCCCACAGAGCATGAAGGACAATTGGCAAGGGGCGGCAGGAAATGGGGGGGTTGTCAAAAATGTTAAATAACAAAAGCAGCAGCGCATAATGGAAAAGATATCTGAACACAAATGGCGCAGCAACACATTTAGACATTTTAAAAATATTACACCACTTTAAAAACACATTTTTAATGACTATATTTATTGTTCAGTAAACCCGGTATAGGTGCAGAAACCACTTTTTCAGAAAAGTTCCAGTGCATGAGGCTCACTTTGCCGTTATATAACACGAGTCCAGTCAAGTTAAATGCGGGCCCTCGGTCATTGTGCATCAATCAGGCCATCAGAGGAATACAAGCCAAGTTTCAATACTGTATAAGTGGAGGAGAAGATCTAGACGAGGCCTACAAGCAAAAGCAACTGCAGTGCAATGTGAGACTACAAATGCAGAATGAATACAAATTGCATTGGTGGTCAACCTAACCCCCCCCCCCCCCCCCCCCCCCCCCCCCCCCCCCCCCTCGGGACCAATGACTTACATAAACTCCCTCCTGCTGAATGTCCTGCCTGGCTTAATAGAAGTCAAGCTGATTTTCAACCTTCCAGGGCTTTCCACTCATTTGTAACCATGGAAACCAGACAGCAGCCAAACTCTCCAATGAGCATGATCATCGAACTTTTCGGGTTGCAAAGACATGTCTCTGCTACTTGGATCCTTAGTATGGCACTAATATTAATCGTTCATTGCACACCATAAATATGACCGAGTGCTGTTCAATCGTCTGTCTACGGGTGTTGCCGCGCCATTTGCGTTTAAGCCCTCGTTGAAAGGGTTAACGAACCGAACATAGGTGCTATATTTTATTAGCATTAAGCTAGCAAATTTAAACATGAAACTATCTGGTTGTTTTAAATACACAATGTCTTTTTTTTTTTCTGTTTAGGCTGGCAGTGACAATAAAAAAAGCTGGGAGCCTCTCTTTTGAAGAATCGTTCACTATCTGCCAAACTGCGACTTGTGAAATGAGTATTTGGTCCATTAGTCACAAATAGGCCTTCCCAAGCACCATGTCCGAGCCAGGAAATGACACAATCCTTTTATATATGAAGTGACAAGAGTTGGTGTGGGCACTAAAGAGACATTGCACGTTTCGCTGAAACAACTATTCGTATGGAAAGAAAGAAGAGCCGCATGAAAAATCACAGCCGAGTCTTAAAAATAGCATGTAATTACATCTCGGTGGGGGGAATTAAAAATAAATGATTTCTCCTTTATTAATGTGCACACCAGTCACCACACTTCCTGTCTGTCTGTCTGTCTGTCTGCACTTTGTCTAAATACTGAAGCAGCCCTTGAGACTTATCTCTTAGGCGCTCTCAACTATTTTGTGTGCATCAGGGTGTGTGACAAACCGCAACATTCCTCCGTGCAGATGATGTGACATATTAATAGACTGGGCCTTTACGTACATGGAGGACAAACGACTCTGCCTACACCGACTACACACTCTGGTCTGTCCTGCAAATTGTGTAAAAGTCAATGTTGTGCCTGTACTACACAACCACAACAGCCAATTATAAAACCAGAGACACATACACAGAGTTTTGATGGGTATTTTAGTTTGGAGCCTTACTGTAATCCAGCAGAGAAAAAAAAAATGTGACTAATTGACAGCCTAGAAAATAATTATCCATGGCAAAACAGTATTCAAGACAACAACATAGAATATAATGCTAACACAGATGCTAATGCTTAGACAGCTAATGTTGAGTCACAACATCGATTTAAAACACGGTGATGGTGTTTTCAGATTATTTTTTCCTATTGGCAATCGAAAACGGAAGACGTATTTATGTGTGACCTCCACGCCGGGCTGTTGGAAGCACACTGGCTCCGCCCCCTACTCCTTCCGAGGGAAGACGAGCACGTGGATGCTTTCAGCTCACATGATTTACCGGCACCGAAAAGCAGCCTGAACATGAATTATTTACTCATCACTGTGGCAGGGAGAAAAAGTGAGAGCGGGGGATGTCAAATGAATGATGTCATGCACAGAGAAGGTTGGAGTTGGCCATATGTCTGCCTCAAACCAAATCATACAGAAGCTGAAGTGAGATTTCCAATTGGAAACAATATAAGTGTTATTAATCCGTTCCAAACCAAGGTTATAATAATTTGGGATTTCTCATTCTAATTTGTGTTCATGTTATTGTTTAAAATGAATTTCTCTGTAGGTTAAATTATTGTTTAGAGCAAGTTTGCTATTGCTAAGTTTGCGATTACCAAGTAGCAGGATGTTCAGGTTTCAACGAGAGCCGCTGGGTGATGAGCTAAGCTAGATCTAATCATAAGGTAAGCGCACTAGTTCTTCAAGATTGATTTGACATGCACAACTCGCTTGGCACACGTGACAATGTGGCCTCTTGTCAATTATTCAGCGAGGCGGTGGAAGCTTGTGTGCTCGTGAGTTGACCTGTCTCGGTGCACAGCAATGCGGGTAAGATGAGCGCCTCATTAAAAACGACCCAGGAGGATTCCTTGGTAGTCCCGCTGCAAGGTGAAGGTGTGTGACAACAATGAAATCAAGCAGTTTGGGCATTAGATTCTAGATTTGACTATTTCAGATTTTTATTTTTTTTAAATATTACACTTACAGGGGCTCTGAGATGTCACATAAAATTGATCAAATATGTCACATGTGTCAAACTCAAGGCCCGGGGGCCAGATACGGCCCGCCACATCATTTTATGTGGCCCGCGAAGACAAATTTTGCATCGACTTTGAGTCATTACTAAAATTACAAATGATCTTCACTTTTAAGAATATCTTTTTTTTTTTTTAAATATTTGACCAGTTTTTACTCGTCTGATTTGAAAACGAGTTATTTGTCAGTTTGTTTTGTAGCTTTTACTGTATATTTATATATACTTTATTTTAATCTATTGTGTTATTTATTTTAATCTTTTGTAATGTGTAACTTTTTTAAAAAAGTTGTATGATGGTTTCGATTATTGTTTGGACCCAAAACTAACTAACTAACTAACTAACTAACTAACTAACTAACTAACTAACTAACTAATGAGGTGCCCATACATTTATTTGGGTTGACAGTCATAATGGCCCTTCAAAAAAAGCTATGACTACAATGCGGCCCGCAAAAAAAAAAAAAAGGCCACCCCTGAAATATGTGATTAAATAGAAGCAGCAGCTGCAGTCCATGGATTCAAATATTTTGCTATAAATGAAAGCCAAACCAGAAAGTTCACCTTAATTCTCAAACGTGGTCAACCAACAAGACAATGTCAGCCTAATTTAACATTCTATTTGTCTCATGAGTTTCTAAAAGCGACACCAGCCACAAACCTCACCGTTCGATCGATGGGTGCGTGCGTGTTTGTATTTGACTCACTTTCCTCAATATGTGACGCAGTGAAGACCACAATGGGGGACTACGTATCTCCAGACAGCAGACCTCCACGGCCCACAGCAGACTGTCCTTTAGAGATATCACGGTGCCATGGAAAACACACACACACATAGTGGTGAGGCATTTTGTGCTTCTACTAGAGAGTGCATACACACACACAAAGGTAGATGCATTAGAGGAGGTGTTTGTGTTATTTAGGTCATATTTCATAAAGCCGCCTGGCGTTTTCTTCACCGTTGTTTACTGGTCAAACGTAGCACGCTGACCACCCACCTCCCCTGAAGGAGGCCGCCTCGCTTTCACCTCAGCCGTAGCCCGCAGCCATGCATGTGCGTGGCGAAAACGTGCCGAAGAGAGAAAAAAAAAAAAGGGAGGGGAGTGAGGTCTTTGCTAACAAAGCTCATCTCTTCTGCTGTTTTTTCCTTCAGGGCTTGTTGCAGCTTAATTTGTTTTCTCTTCATTCTTGCCTTGAAGAGTAAAATGGGTTGAAGTCTATGAAGCCTCCTCGGCCCAAAAGATGCTTTGTTGGGTATGAGCGCACGTGTGAATTTGTCTCAGACATGTCATGAAGGGAAAGTGGAGCTCATGTGCACAAGTGTAACAAGCATACATAATCCTGATCACGCTGATCCACTGGGAGATTAGGACACGTTGACACACTGATGGATCACGGAGAGGGGGGGCAGAGTTGGATTCTAGATCCCTCCCTTCCTCCCTTCCTCCATCCTCACCCAACTCACACTACATCTCTGCCGCCCACCCACTACACACATGAATTCTACATCGAAGACGTTACCCCCCTAAACATTACGTCAGTTCTTGCTTTGTCGGGAAGAAATAGACATGAAGCCACCTGTCTATTAAATATTAAATATAAATTAATATATAATAATATAATACAAATAAAATTAAATATTAAGCTCATTTAAATAATATATATATAATGTGCTGCCCATACATTTCTGATGAGACCTCAAGTTGTGTATGGGCATCTCTTGGCTGGAAATGAAAAATGAAAGTTGTTTCAGGGGGATTCATAGAATAGTAAAATGACAAAATACCTTTTTTTTTTTAGATTTTAAAAATGACTCCCCAACCTGTTGAAGGTCACAACATAACATTCAAATTGGATTTAAGTTGGCCACTCCAAAACTTTAATTTTATTGACTCTTCGATATATAATCCTCTTGTGCAACTGCAAATGCACTTCCACATTGCTAAGACGCTAACCCTCCTCGTCACCAATCATCGCCCGCGTTTTCTCCGAGAGCAAGTTGTGTGGGCTTGTCAGCAGCACACTGTGGAGGGAGGCACGCAACAACATCCAGCCTTTCAACTTGCCGCATCTCTTCCCACCCTTCATACCACATGTTTCCATGGAGACCAGAAAAACAAGACTTTGGTGTTTGGTCACGATAATGTATGTAGGTCAGAACAGGAGAGCTCTTCGCTCCAAACAGTAACAACAGGCAGTAGAAGTGGAAGTCTTGCCTTCGTTAGCTCGGAAAGTTTTATTAACAAGCCCGGTTGAAATCTTTTATAGTCGCAAAGAACGGGGAATGTGTCGAGCGGTGTCAAAAAAACAAAGTCGGCCTTTGCGGCCTAATTGGTGCGTTGGCTTCAGGTAGGGCTTTGTATTTTAAGTCAATAAGCGTGGCTCCCAATTGTTCTTTCTCAACATAAAGAAAACGAAAAGCTTTTGGCTAGGTCAGCTCTGTCCAAAAAATGAAATGGGAATCACACCCACCCCTCCAAAAAAAATAAGAAAAATAACCACCAACCTGTCACATTCAAACAGAACACCCTCCCCTTATGGCGATTGGACACGCCGATCTAAAATTAAAAGCCTCTCTTCCCTTTTCAACAAAAATAACCTGCTTTTATCTGCGTTCCTTTGGTTATCTCCCCCCCCACTTCCCTCCCACAAGCTGTCTCTCCTCACCCATCCTGTCTTCTCTTTTCAGCGGGGACCAGGAGGAGAGTTTTTGCTTTAATTGCTAAACTACTTTTCACACAGAGACATACTTCAAAACACCCACAGCCTCCCATTGTCAGGCTGCACACAAGTCTCCCTGTCACGCCCGCCCATGTTCTGCAAGCGACGATTCTTGACTCCACGATCAAAGCGGAAAGTCATTTTGATCAATGGTAGCGAATTCATTAAAAGAGAAGAAGCTATTCTTGGATGATGACAAGATGGTGCACAACTTTGATGACGGAGGTAATGTGTAATTAATAATTTCATCGCGGCAGTTGGAGAATCCCCAAAACTCAGAGGACTAGAAGCCACACCAAAAAAAAAAAAAAAAAAAAGGAGCAGAATGTGAGCGGCTGATACAGTGACACGTTTGGCACAGTTTCACATTAGCATATTCTGCTCCCCTCCGTGTGTGTGTGTGTCGTTACATGAACCTTTTATTGTCAAAAACATTTCAAATACATACCAAGCACTCAAATTGCACTAATATGTAATTATCAATTAAGGTCGCAACGTGTGGGTGTGATTCGTTTATTGTAGCTATTAGCTTGTCTACAATATGATGAGACGACAATGATGATTCGACGTGAGAAAAAAAAAAAACTAGCAGCGGTGAAAAGTCTGGGTTGAATGACTAAGTAGGTGACTCGAACATGACGACTGATATTTTCGTCGTGGTCCCTAAACGTTTTTACAGTACGAATCTTCGAGACAATTTTGAGAGACTATTAAAAAGTCACTGAATGTCGTGGTTAAAATTTGCGCATGTTTTTTTTCTTTATGTGAGTTGGGGTACCAAATGCATGGCCTGTGCTGTAATTTAGCTAAGTCCAGCCACAAAGTGTTGGTTGGCAGCAACCGGAGGAGGAGGAGAAAATGGGCCAGTGTGTCTGCCTGCTCAGAGGTTCTCCCAAAGGGCTGGCCACGGGAATCTGGCACCATCTTAATTGGTCAGTGGGCCAGACTTTACTTTGATTTAGTATTTAGGAGCAGCTGTCCTTTAAATTCCCAAAACACGCTCTGGATTGGATAATTTTGTGCCCATGTGGCTTGAAAAAATACTTGAGCCTGTCTTGAGAATGACGAGTCATCTCTTCTTCGGACTCCTGGGCAACATTGAACAGTATGAAAAAAAAAAAGGATGTCCACAAAAACAGTTGAAATGATTCGATCGTGATGACTGTGGAACTTGAAAGTCCCGAAAGAACAACACTTGAGAATTTAATTTCTGGGGTGGGTGAACTTGCCTGCCTGCTCTAAGCAGTGAGTCACACTAACTCTCACAGCATCAAAAGATTAACTCCGGCTGTGGATTTTAGTCTTTATTTTCTGAGGCGTCATTGCAAACTCAAACAAAATATGCATGTCGCCTGCAAACGTAACGAACTTCATCAAATTCGCCCCTTAGAGGATTCGGAATCTAACTGGAATTGCGCAACATTAGTAGAAGCAGCAGAACTGGGGATGTTTGTTTCTATGCAGAATACAATTTGTTGCAGCACAAATATACTTTTATGCTTGGGAGAGAATCTGCAGTAGAAAGACTTGTGCAGAGCAGTTTCCATAACAACCTGCAAAAAAAAAAAAATCTCCCCCATCGAGGTTTAATAGTCTGCTCCAATCTGTTCTCTATCGATAAACTTTTACATAACACACATCTGCAACCTCTTCTAAATACAGTCACATTGCGTGTGTGTGTGTGTATCCGTGCAATGAAGGACAGGAAGAGCCAATTAGTGTCCATCTTTCTGCTGCAGTCATTTAGGCCCAAGCGAAGGTTCAGTTGAGTCAGTAACCAGCACTATGTTGCGTAAAACAGACTATCCTGGTGAGTACCTAGATGTTTGCTTATTGGGCAATATTTTATTATGATAAGCATTTATGAGAGTAAAATATTTTCTCTACATGTCCTTGGGCTAAATGCTAGCTGAATTGTGCTCGGTGTGTGACTACTAAATCTTGAAGGTGGGAAACTACAGTATTCAATAAAGAACTTATAAAATACCATCAATAGTCAGATTTTTTTTCCACTTCATTAGTCATTTATATATATTTCACACTGTTTTTGTTTGTAAAACTATGGTTATTCTCCATAAAATATATACTTTTGTTCGTGGGTTTCAGTGTCCGGAACGAATTAGTTGGATATACATTGTTTCCATGGGGTAAGGTTGCTTTGGATTTTGTATGATTCGGTTTCAGAACCAAAAAAACAAGGTTCCACCATAATGAATGTGTCCTGCAGACTGACAATAAATAATTTATTCCATTTACTATCATAAAAAAAAAAAAAAAAAATTCCCGTCCAGTGCATCTGCAACCCAGCAGCTCCTCACACAAAGACAGATCAATACTCATTACGGGAAAATTGGATAAAAGCGCGCTGCTATTGTCTCATTATACGGTAACACTGGGCAAGTGTCAGGCAGCTTGACTGTGAAGGGAGGAGAGACTGAAGCTGGGATGAGAGAAGCCAAAAAATAGATAGATTCGCCATCCAGACATGACAGTAATCACGCCGTTATCTCTTACGTGTTCGATTGAAGTTTGCAATTAGCACGTCTGATTGGCGGCAACGTTGAATCCTGGCTCAACTCTGCAAGTCGGCCCAGTTTTCACTTGATTGTTCGAGCTGCCAATCCGCCAGTTCAATATTGCCGTTGATTGTCACAACTCCCGCGGTGTCACTTACACCTAGCGCAAGCGGCTGTTAGCCGGCGCAAAGATTTTACACACACAAATGGAGATGTGCAGGCCAGGAAGATTGCATCCAATTAGCCTCAGTGCGGAGTGAGCAATCCGCCGGAGTCTGCCCTTGTCCTTGGCTGCAGTGCAGCAGATGGTGACAGAGGGGGTGAGGAAAGACTCCATTACGGCTTTGTAAAAAATGCACCATCATTGTGACTAGTTGGCAGAGCTGCCGTCAAATAAAGTTGATCCTGAATACTGAAGTCGATTGAGGTCAGGGCTCTCAAGTTCTCTCATACCAATCTCATCCAAGCATGCCTTAATGGACCTTTGCTTTTGTGAACTGGAATGCACTTTCCTAAATTGCTCTCAAGAGGTCAGGAGCATCGAATTGTCCAAAATGGATTGGTGAAATGACGAACACATTGAGTGGGAGCTGACTCAAATAGATGGTGCTGTACAGTCTGGGATATTATCTGGCTTTTTTCAAGTGCACATCAAGCATAAGTGATGCAGACAGCAATTTTTTTTTTTTCTGGTCAAACACTTTGACATCAAACTCACATGCAAGTCAGACTGACTGTTTTGCCAATCCCACAATTTTCAGTTCTTGAGACAGACTAACAAATTGTGTTGTAGTGGATATTGCAACACAAATGGTGGTGCAACACAGGTAGAGGCTTCTCACAAATTTGGATCGACAGAGGAGCATTTAGAGTACTGGAGTTGGAACTGCGGGTTCGCCGGACTCTTCGCTCCGCCCCTCCCTCCCTCCCTCCTTCGTGGCGCTTTGTTATCTTTTGACCGTTCCTAGATTGAAGGCAACCGAAAAAGAACTTTTATCTCCGTGTGCTGTTATTTGAAGCACTCGTGAAGAACTTGGTGGAATAACCTTCACTAAACGCGATGCAGTTCCACAAAACAAAACGTCACGTATGATCGAGTCCTCATCTCGGCAAACATGGCGGCTAAAAAAAAAAAAGGAAACTTTCCCTCCTTAAACACCTCCCGTCTGCATTAAGAAGACAGGACATGCTGCACTGTCACCTAGTTTCCATGGTAACCCGTTACTATGGAAACAGGGCCTGGAAGAGACTCGGGAGCGGGCTGTTTGGAGAAGAGCAGGGAGGCGAGCATGGCGTGTAAAAATGGAAACCGTGGAATCTCGCTTTGGCTCTCGGGCATATCGAGCGGCAATGCACCTTTTATGACCGATAGGGATGATACTCTTTGTTGTCGCGTGTGTGCAGAAAAAGTGGACGAGGTCCCTGAACGTTTCGGGAGGGAGTCGACACATTGGCGTGCGTCGGGTTCGTCTGGTGGCAATGTGCAGCAAACATTACATAACTACCACCAAGGCACCAAAGCAAACTTTGAGATGTGTGTGTGTGTGTGTTAAGTCAAAGATTTGAACTTGATTCTTTTTTTCTTTGCTTTTCTACAAAACATTAGATCAGTTTGAACGGGAGAAAAATCCTAGTTTATGACTAATCCATGATTAGTGAAAATCAAAATATAGAGAGACATCTAAACCAATCAAAAGTTAAGTCAAGTATTCCTTGGCAGTTTAATGTACCGTATTTTCCGGACTATAAGGCGCACCGGACTATACCTCCAATGAACGGCCCATTTTAAAACTTTGTTCTTATATAAGGCGCACTGGACTATAAGGCGCACTGTAGGCTTTCGAGAAAATTGTAGGTTTTTAGGTGCGCCTTATAGTCCGGAAAATACGGTAATCTAATTATAATACTCTTAATAATCTTAATGTCATTGTACTCTACGACAAATTTGGCTTCACATTTTAGAAATACGTTTTTTTTTTTCATAGAAGAACGCGGCCATAAAAGTGACATCATCTTCTAATGCCAAAATGTCAGCCAGGACGTAATGGGAACAGAACGTGACTTTTAGAACTAATAACGACTTGAGGTGCCATCAAGTCACTTCTGAGTGAACACTTAAAAGCCAAGTGTTTTTAATCGCCAAACTTGACACCTTTTTTTTTTGGACTTCATCTTCATAGTATTTACATTAAGCATATTTTGTTTGTGTGTGTGTCCGTGTGTGTGAAGTGTGCGCCCGCCTGCCAACGCCTGCTGCTGACAGCTGCTACTCTGCTGGAAGGTGTCACTTAAATAAATAGCGAGAAGGAGCTGTCGAGCCCTTCGATGCCGCCTGACCCAATGAAATCGACAAATGGCAAGGCCTTACTCCATTACCACGTCATCCCTAATTATTTTGATTCGATTTCTTTATATTGATACCCTAGAAGCGGTTTTCCCCCCATATTTACGTTCTTCCTCAAAACGTCAGCCGACTGTTTAATTGCTGGAGTCTTTGACATCTGTTATGATTTTTTTATTTATATTAGTCTTGTCCTCGTATGCTCGCGAGAAGCTTGTTTGTTTTTGATGCATGTGAAGCCCCGGTGGGGGGGGCGGGGGGGCAGATGTTTCGCAGTGGAATCCCTGCACATCTGGCCGCGTGCTTTCTCGACCCGAGCGAGAGGAATGTGTGACAAGAGAGATGGGTAAAGATTATAGCGGAGGGGTTGACAGAAGATGATGGATTTACCCTCGATGAAGATAGAAATGATGGGAATACGAACGGCACGCTGAGTTTGTTGACGTCCGGAGTCGGAAGGTCATTTTGGTCGCTTGGTATGAATTTGGCTTTATGTCGTCTGGATCTTTGCCAATATTAACGTCGGCAATTTTTGACAATTTTCACTGGACTGATAACCTTGTTGGATCATTTCAGAAGAATAGCACAAATGACAAACCCAGTGTAAAATCAAAAACAAGAATTCAAATTTGGCCTTCACAACATCATCAAACATTCATTATACGAGGGGAGGGGGGGGGTAAATCCAGCTGTTATTTCAGAGTGATGTTTTTCATTAAATTGGATGAGGGAGTTTTCCATGCAACCTAATGCTGCAGCTCTACTGGTGAGTAATCACACTTCAACAGAAGGCTGCTTGTGTGCTTGTATGTTGATCTTTTAATGTACAATGCGCAACACAATGGCTTGGTTGTTTTGTTCTAAATTAAAAAAAAATAAAAAATCTCAGACCAGCCGGCTGAGTTATTTATTTCACTTGTTTTTTTGGTTTGAAGCTCATCGCCCAAATGCCAACACACTAATACACAATCTTTCTATATTGTAATCTCTGTAAAAATATTTTATTGCATGTGTTGACCCATCAGTTCCTATTTTATCTAAAATTATCTGAGAAACGTTTGTAGCTGAAATTCTGAAATTCTGCCTTACAACAAAAATAAACTCCGCATTAAAAATTAAAAAATAAAAATTCAGCAGATTATTCTTTTTAAATTTTCTCTTGGTCATGAATTAGAATTCTAACATATAAAGTATTGTAAAATTATCAAATATTTTGCCTGTACTTCATAGCTTTACCGT
Organism: Syngnathus typhle; assembly: GCF_033458585.1. Classification (NCBI taxonomy): domain Eukaryota; kingdom Metazoa; phylum Chordata; class Actinopteri; order Syngnathiformes; family Syngnathidae; genus Syngnathus; species Syngnathus typhle. The sequence continues at coordinate 8,840,723 of NC_083750.1, read as the reverse complement.
TTATTAATAGTTGGCCGATTCATGTTGGAATTTCATCCCGCCAAAATATCAGAATAGGCGTCAGTTTAAAAAAGTAAAAAATGAAGAATGAGAATTGTACATAATTATGCAAAAATAACATATATAGACAACACTGCAGCAATATTTTTCACAGTGAGCTCAAGTCACTATTTGTCCATGTGTCCCAAAAACTAATATTACACAGATTAGTTCCCTCCAATAATCTCTTCACTTAAGCGTGCAAAGTGACCCAAACAGTAGTGGCGGGCGAGCGGGCAGCAAGTGTGCTGTAAACGTGAGTGCATCAAGTGTGCACTAATGCATTATAGCACGGAGTCCACATTTATGAGCTCGGGTTTAACGCAGCTACATTTGACGACCCATTTCAGCGGGCACGTTATATCCCGCCGGACGCGCTTTGCCGCTTCAAACGGTGTGTGTTTTCTGAAGGTGTTGAGTACGTGCACAGAAAATAAAATGGAGGCATTGTGTCTGGCTGAAGAGGGCTTCCCTGATCACAACTGGGATGAACCATCGTGCTGGATTAACAAGCCCGAGAGCAGAAGGTGAAACGTGATCAAAAGATTAACGCTGCATGTATTTAGCTTTTTCTTTGTCTTTTTGTAGGCAGCGGGGCGACATTTGACCAGTTCCATTGTTTAATCCAACTTGAATTTTTCCAAGGTTCCTATTATATTGCCATTTCAATTTTCCCATAAAGCGAAGTGAGAGATTTGTTTCTAAATGCATTATACGATATGTTTAAAGTGGTTTTCAACATTGCACTTTTTCCTATTTTGTGGGCTTGACTCAGGCATCAATTGTCACAATTTGGATTCCGTTGTTTACACGTGGGCATTTTAAAAATGAAAACTATTTTAAGAAGTGTAAATCCAATTTATGAGCCGGCATGCAAATACAAATATATAAAAAGATACCGTGCCAGCATGAAGTTATTGCTCATGCGGCCTTTCATCGACCCCCCCCTATTTGGATGTGCACACATGCGCAGAGCTCAAGTGCAATAATCCACGCTCTCGCTGCCTCACGTGTGCTCTACTGCTCTACTTTCCCCTCGCTAGAGCTGTGGGTAGGAGGGAGGGCTGCTTGGGCCAACTCCCACCCACACCATCTCTGTCATCTACACACACACACACACTGAAGCACGCTCCCACAGTTCCATACACACATCCAAGCTGGAGATGCGCAGTGTGTGTATGAGCAAACGCACATGTAGGGGAAAGAAAAAAAAACGACTGATGTAAAAATAGGCTTTTGCTGTTAATATTAATTACGCTTTAAGTGACTCACAGACTGCACTCTAAGGGATGCTGGATTGTTCCCATCTTCTTTTTCCCTCCATATACAGCATCAAATTAGTATTGAAATGCATAAACAATGTATGTGAAACAAACAATAAAAAGATCCACGGGCATACTTGTGGAAAATAGTGTGGTCTAAAAGCATATGGAATAGTATTATTATTTATATATATATTATATATTAGATTAAATTATTGTAAATCACTGCAAGATACATTTAGAAGATAATGCAAGGCAAATGTGTGAAACTAGACAAAAAGAGAATTAAGTGGATTGAGGTAATCCACTTTATCCGAGTACAAAAGGTTCAAACAGCAATGAAACAGGGGCAGCTTGTCTATGTACTTGGAGCGTTGGGAAAATGAAAAATATACGAGGTGTGGCAGAAAAGCTCGAGGACCGCTGTCACATGACGCAAACCCCAGTTCGTAAATTGCCAGCACTTAACGTAAATGAGATTCATGAATTTAAATATTGAAATTGTTTTTTTTGTTTTTTTTTTATTCCTGTTTGTTCTTTCAAATCTCCTTAAATTATGCATACTGGAAATTGTGGAACAAACACAGGAAAATCTTATAATATAAATAATAATATATAATAATGTCAGTCTTGTCTCTTTTTTTACTAAAAGTCACGTGCGGAATTCAAAGGGACGATGAGACGTTCTGGAAAAATCCGTTCCTTGGATTTAATTACCTGTATGTAGCCTTCATAGATTAGTGTTAGCCCAGAGGTCACTTAAGCTTTGTTTCACACTGTTAACGGTTAAATCTGTGACTGGAGAACACGGCAAGGCTTTTACTGAGATTGTAATGACAAGCATCGGGTCAAAAAGGGAAGGATCCCTCAGAGGTGGCATCAGAAAATGGTTGAAGCATTTTATCGAAACATAGTGTGACTTGTGTGATAGAAATGTTCCCCTGGGCCCAGGTCCAAGCTTCCGAGTCGTGTCCACAGAACAAGCAGGAGACAAGCAATCAATGTCAGTGAACGACTTTCCCTCGCTCTCTCTCTCCGCATAAGATGATGTCATAACACCTTGTGGGTGAAAACACTGTACTTAACAAGACAAAAGTGACCCTTGACAAAAGAATTGGCTTATATTATATAAGTACGGTATAAGCTACAAAACAAACAGACTCGTTTCTAGACTAGTAAAAACTGTTCCGATGTTTTAAAAAGATGATTTTTAAATGTAAAGACAATTTGTCGTTTTAGATTTTGATGCACAATATGTCTCCGCGGGGCGCATTAAATGATGTGGCGGGCCGTATCTGGCCCCCGGGCCTCGAGTTTGACACGGGTGAATTAAAGCTTCCTCTCTAAGCTGCATGCACGATTTTAAAGCACCCCCACAAAAAAACAAAAGTTAGCAATTAAAAGTGTTGATGATATCCGATGATAGTTTCCATAGCAACAGCTAGAGTGAGTCACAGTAAAGCTAGTGAGATACATTTCGGGTCTACCATCACCTCTAACGTGAGCTTCTATTTGCTAAATGCAAGTTTGTAGGCACGGTTTGTCCTTGACAAGGTTTTAGCTGAGGAAAGTGCGGACTGTTTTTCTTATCTCTTCTACGTAGATGCAAATCTGGCAATGGTGCTTCTGTTAGCAAAAAAAAAAAGTTAAAAGCAGGTTTTTAAATGAAAGCCAGCTCCCACTTAACTTGCATCTCACGTGGACGAGCCGCTCATTAGGCTGCTGTCTCCTTCGTTTTCTGCGCCGTCACGCTTTTGCTCTTTCCTCATCCCCTTCTTTTTTTTCTGTTGAGACTCCCTCCTTTTTCTTTCTAACTCCATCCACCACTCAGGGAGTTTCCACCCCCCCTCCCTCCTCCCACTTATCTCCTATCTGTGTCAGTACCACTTATTAAAGCAGGTGAGAGAAGACAAAAGGTGGGAACGAGGAGTTGGGGGAAAAAGGGTGTGAAGATGGAGAGAAGCCGCAAAAAGCCTTCGTCACGTCAAATTCTCCCATCTGTCATCCAAACACACTGATGCTCCATCCGCACCAAACATGCGACGGCCGTGACCCATGTGACCCCACTCATGATTGTTGTTTACTTCCTAGATCAATCAAAGATTTGAATGTTCTCCTGTAATAAAACGATTCTTTCTATTTTGCACTGCTGCTTTGACCGCGTACTTGAGGCAGCAAAATGCAAGTGAACTTTCAACGTTCAAACTAACACAGCCACCACGAGTGTGATGCCGGTATTTCCCTGTTATTGTGCCAAGGTCAAGCGTGGAAACGCGGTGGTGGTTGTCGCAGTGATTAGCGGCGCTCGACGTTACGCGAGTCATCCGAGTGGATGTGAAGTGCCACTAACGGTGATTTGGTGCCGAGAGCCACTTAGGCATCAAATCTATCACTGTGCTGCTCTGACTTTCCACTACATACATATATATATATATAGGAGGAAATATTTAAAAAATGGAATAGCATGATCTAAAGGGTTTTGATGAAATGCATCGTGTTAGACCTGCTCGACAAAAATACATTTTCTTTCATAAACAAAAAATATTTACAACTGCAGTAATATGAGGCATTTCAAGCAATGGATAAAGACAAATGTGAGTACAGTGATCCCTCGCTACTTTGCGTTTGGTTCATCGCGGCTTCACTACATTGCGGATTTTTTTTCCAAATCAAAAAACATTTCAAAGTCAAAATAAAACTTTTAAATTGAGGAAATGTGTCTAACCTTTAGGACAATGTAGTATTGCTCCAAATGTTTGTTTACATTCCTTCAGAAGTCTGTTTTTGCGCGTTAGCACGATCGCGAATGAGCATCTTTCCGCTAACTCGTTAGCCTGCCCAGTACTTCTTGTTGGTGACCGTACTTTGCGGATTTCACTTATCGCGGGTGGTTTTTGGAACCAATTATCCGCGATAAACGAGGGATTACTGTATTCTTCCATTGTTTGTCTATCTGTTTTGCTGCACCATTTGTAGTCAAATACCCATGGAGGAGTGGATTACTATGTTTGGTCGTTGACATTTCGTTGTATGATATAAAATCAATCTAAGTGGTGATTTGTTTTGTTTTTGCGGAACAAAATTTGATCAATACCTCAGTTGGCGCTTTGTGAATGAAAAAGGTGGTCTGAGGGGATGTTTTCTCCTCCACCATGTTGGCATCCAATGGTGATGATGGAGCAGGAGTCAGTGTTGTACTTGTCACTACTCAAACTGCTGTTCCAACAACCTGCGGATAAAAAGATGATTTCAAATGCCGCATATGTTTCTCCATGTGGTGTGATCAAAATAGCGGCGGGCGCGTGATGAAAGCGACAACTCGCAGGCACAAGCTGCTTGATAGGTGTCATGAGGTTTGGAGAGACCTTGCAAAGCAAGGAAGAAGCTTTGCACATTTAAAATCAGATGAGTCACAGAAAGTGGAGGAAGGAGAGGACAAGAGGGAGTAGGAGGAGGAGGAGGAAGAAAAGGTTGATGAGCAAGAGGAGGATGACATACAAATGCTAAAAATGATTTGGGATGTTTTCCTATTCTATTATTTTTCTCCAACTTCTCCCTGTATTGTGATAGGAATGCTATTATTGGCAAAATATTGTCATCATATCCTCAAATGTGAATTACTCTGACTGCTGTGAACATATTTTATTTTAGATGCAAGAGACAGGTTGTGAGACAGGTGAAGGTGTCACATCTTCCGGTATTGGCAGCTCAGCTGGAAACGTGCGGCTGTGCTTGTTATCACTTTGATATTTGTAGTGTACGTGAGCTCGAGATGACAATAACGGGACTTTGAATTTGATTCATGTTCATTCTGAGCACATCCACATCCTGATTTTAAGCGGGTGTGCACACTTCTGCAACCACGTTATCTCGGTTCTGTTTTGAACTTGCCCTCAATAATATTTTTTTCCAATCGAGTCATCTTAATGGTGAAAAAAAAAAAAAGTTTAGAAATGACTTTCAGTTTTCTACCGAACGAAAACCTGCCATTTGAACAGGGGTGTGTAAACTTTTTATATCCTGCACAATATTGAACAGGCAACTTGAAATAATATGCAACATCATCTAATCGATTCAACTAATGAAGCCATCAATGGGAGTTTGGGTATTTGCAATCCTCCCGGACCACCTCGGAACTCCACAAATTGTTTCCAAAGAGATAATGCCAGCTGTGTTTTTCATTTTTTTTATTTTTTCTTAATCCCTGTGCTCTACAGAGAGGAGCAGAAATCACATGGCTCGTTCAAGCAGCTTGTCACGACAATTTTGGCTGCCCATTCACTACCATTGACGACTATAGACGTCAAAATCCATTTTAAGGACACTGCATATGTGGTTGTAATTTACAGGAATACAAAGATCCATTTGATCCTACCACTCAACTGTAAGATATTGAAATTTGCATATCATTAAAGCAACTTCCCCAGTGTATGTAAAATGCGCACGTAAAACTTTCGCCTCTCAGATGCGAGAATGGAAGCTCTGCTCTCCCCGTAGGCCAAGAGTGCATCATAACCGGATTACCTTGAGTGGCATCGAGGGAGACTAAAGTTAGAGGTGTCATATCACCGTTGGAGCACGCATCCCTGTGAAGGGATGGAAAATGTGAAGTTATATCACTCACCACTTTGGCAACCACTGTGTTTGCTAATGTTAGCTGCTAGCTGTTGTAAAGCCTTTGAATTCAATCAATGTCCCTTTGGTGTTTCTTGCAATATGAGAATCATGTTTGATGAGCTATCAAAAGCAGCAGCTCGAAAGTCCATCTATGGTCAGTAGGCGGGTGGGGAACCCCTGCGAGCAAGCCAGCAGTGTGAAATATCAAAGCTGCTATCTCGAAAGTCAGCCAAGGCAGCCGCAGTGGAAACTCCATGATGTCAGAGGCACACTGGGTATTTATGTCTGTCCAAGATTGGTTTAGGTACGGGAAGAAGAGAAGCCACGAGGGCTGATGAAAGATGATGTTGTCATGCAGCAACGTTGCAAAGTGTGGTGGGCCTTCCCTCTGCTACGTGCAACCCCTTTGTATAATACAAAGAATGCAATTGTCGTCAACTCTTTGCTGCATATCAGAGCACCGGCATATCCAGCGACCCTGTAAAATTGTAAATTAAATATTCAAATATTAATTAAAAAAATATGATTAATTTTATGTTTTAATTATTATTGTATTCATTATTATTTTATTATATAAATATTTATATTAAATTGTAAAGTGGTGCATGACGCTAATGTGTCATTTCCACTCCTTGCATTTTGACTATTAGTACACGAGAAGCAGGTATGCAAGTTTATCGCACACGGAATAATTACATGGGCCCTGTGCCTGAGTGTGAGTCAGCGGACACAAGGTTGTGTGTGTGTGTGTGTGTGTGTGTCTTTGAGAGTGCTTTTGGAAGGACTCCATTGTATGAAACACCCTCTGTGTATACCCCAAGCTTCCCTTGGATCCAAACAGGGGCTTAATAAATGCCAATGAGAAAAAAGCTATAGTTGTCTTTTTCCACCAGCAATAAAAACTATTTGAAAGCCTGCCATATTTGGATTTATGCCTCCATGACTGGCAAATTGTGAACTACTCAAAGTCGATCATATGATGCACTTCTCTAATTTATGTTTGCAATTCCTATTTGGGTGCTATTTATATTTCTGCAGATGGGTAAGCATCACTGAAGTTAAACACGAAGCTGTTGTCCTCACCAAGGTCAAAGCGCTGCTTGAGAGGAAGGTGGGGAGTGGGGGGGGGGTGAAGATTGCCTCCCAAAACATTATTGTAAAGCTGTCAGGCAAAGTGGGTAAGCTTTTGAGCGGTGAGAGCGGGAAGCAAAAGTGCGTGTGCAATGAAGAAGGTGGCCACATTTTTTATGTGCATCGTCATACAGCTGTCATAGCTACTTCCACTTCCATGGCATCCATTTTTTTTTTTCGATATTCCACCTTAGTTTCAGCGAAGCTCCTGAATCTCCCTATTTAATTTTCCCCTGAGTCATCCAGGGAATTATTTCCATCCCTAAAACCTGTTCAGGTCACCCAATCAGGAAGAGATACAATGCCCTTTTTTTTTTTTTTTTTAAACACAGTTGTGTCAACAGCTTCCTCTTTGTCTCACGGTCATATTCATGTCATTTTTTCCATCTGTCTTTTTCCAACAAAGGCTGTGAGTCAAACTCATGCTTTTGTGTTTTCATCTGACAGTCAATCAATGGAGCAGCAGCCCAGCAAGGGCATGAGTCAGCAAGAAACTGATTGTATCAACGTGTCCTTCATTTAATCTGTGATTAATCCGCGCCACCTCCCAGAAAGTGCTTATATAATTTCGAAATATAGCCTTCTCGCTTCAATGACAGACTATATGAGGACACACAGTGTAACACACTTGAAATACATAAAAGCTTCAAATACAGCCAATTAAAGCAAATTTGCAAGCAGTTTTGCTATAAACCAGAGAATATATCAAAATATCTTAGTAGGATGCTACACTTGCCCTCGACGCTTGTGACTCAAATAAGTGACGAGAGCTTTAAAAAAAAAAAGTCCAAAATTCAATTTTGTGGCTTTGCTTTAGCAAAAACTTTGAAAAGGCTCTTTAGCGCTCTCATTATGTAATGCAATAGTCGGGGGCCAATATGCATAATGACTGGGCTCAAGGCTAAACTTATTCCACTGGCACTCACCTCCACCTCAATTTGAACCAGACGTGGGAACACTTTTGCATTACTCAGCGAGCGGCCTTTTGCAAACAACAGGCTCTTCAAAATAAACTCGTGGATGACATAACAGTAAAGCGGGCATAAGTAAACAGACGAGGACAACCTTTCGATATTTTCCCAGCTACTACTGTCAACCGATCCATTCCGCCATGGAAACTGATCAGATTTTACAGATGTGAGCCAAATTGACCTTTGTAGCTTTACAAAACCCTTCCAGGATGATAAATCAAAACAGCATCAAATCCCGCCGCTTTGTCGCGATGATTTAATACCGCGGCCCAAACGTCCGATCGGAATCCGCTAGGTGGTCCAAAACAGTCCGGTAAGTCTGAACTGACATGATGGTGTGTTTTTGCAGCCTGTGAGCAGCTGATGGCAACGGAGCTGCTAATAAAGAGTGAGTCAGCCTCTGAGACAAGCCGGCGAGATGAAAACGGTGATTAATGTTGCGTGCTTTATTGCCTCGGCTGGTCCACTGGCAATATTGCCAATGTCTTATCGCTATTTTCCGTCTTTCTTTGACAAGCTTGAGTCATCTCGCCTTACAAAGGCTTATTGGCCACTTCAGAGAAAACTTTTTTATTTGACCATTTATGATTTACTCTCTGAATTGGTACAGGGGGAGTTACGTCACTCTTAGCAGGGGAAGATGAACTTGGTATTCCCCGGGCTTCCCTCTCTAATTGTCACCTTGAAGGGAAATAAACGTTTGTGACCTTTCGCCAAATGCTTTTAGGGACCGCCGCCAAATGAGATGGCGCCATAAAACATCACGTGAGGAAAGAGCAGCCGCTGCTGGAAAATGGAAAGAGGTATGAGTGACATTCGATTTGGTGGCGAGTGAGGTACGGGAACGCCTGGCTTTGTGAACGAAGGGAACGGGAGGAGGAATTTAGCACGCAAGTGAGTGAAAGGAAGTTAATTGGCCAGCGCGAAGATGAAGACGAGAGGCCGAACGTCTTTGGAGCCTTTCTCTCACACTGGCTCCTGATTCCTCTATTAGACCACTCTGCAGCAGCTCGGACTCTGACTGCATACTTAATGAGCGAGCAGAACCAAAATGTCACCGCGCTGAACATCCAAATGAAGAGCTGGGGAGTCGAGAACTGAACGTGCGCTGACTCACGCATGGTTTGACTCATTCAAATATTTGATGAGCGAGTATGAATGTGCACAACTAAGCCTCAAAGTGTGACTCAAGCACCGGCGCGTAATTTTCGAAGATTGTCTACAAAGCAAGAACTGGCAGCATGGAACCTTCTGTTCATTGCTCAAGTCACGTGGCTCAAGCTAGTGTGTAAACCTTGCCTGATTACGTTTCCAAGATGATCACAAAACAAAAAAAGGAATGACGTGGTGGAAATGTGACTCAGTACTACTCACTTTGCACTTATGCTGTAGAACTGCCTTGAAATAATTCTGAAGTTGGCTTAACAAGCCCGAAACGTGTCCTCAAATGATATTTCAAGGATGCATCAATAGTGGAGAGTTGCCCCTCCCTGGAGGCTGCTAAATGCCGCCGGCCATCTGTAGTTATAACACAGCGTAATGTCTCAAAACCGTCTCACGGCCAATACAGCCAGAGCATAAAATCATCTGGGAACCTTCCAAAATCCATCCTCCTAAATTTATTTAGTCCTATTGAGCTAGTGCTGGGAATGGCATTAGGAATAAGATTAAGAGTTTTAATCCTGATGGCAGAGTGTGAGAGGGGGGCAAATCTCAGAAAGATGAAGAATATAATACTCGGCGAAAGGAGGGGGAGGGGTCTGATGCCAAAAAAAAAAAGTGGTTACATCATTGCAGGTCAACATGGCAAAGTGTAATCATGGGAGAGATTTAGATGATCAAGTTGGGGATGTGCGCTCCAGATGTCTCCTCCTGAAGATGAAAATCAGCTTGGCAGCCTTTTATGCTTGCCCAGAGAAAACATGAAAAGGAGAAAAAAGAAAAAAAAAGAGAGAGAGAAAGGAGGTGTGTTATTTCAAGAAGTTGTTGAGATTGGGCTTTTTAAAAGTTTTTACTCGGACAGGATGGACTCGGGTTTCACCAGTCAGTCCAGAAACAATACAAGGACAAGAGCACTGTGGTTTTATTAACAGTAAAATAATCCAATGAAATCTCTTTTTAAATGAAAATTGTCTTGAAAGGGGGTTGTCATGGCAACAGGGAGAGGATTGGACTCTGCCACGGCGGCTTGGGTTCATCTCTCAGCACTTTCCAACAACTCCAACATGATTTAATACTATTGGGATGCGAGAGAATGTCAAAATATTGAGTGGCTACAAGTGAGAACTAAAAGTGTGAATTTTTCTGGGGTGGTGGGTTAGCAAATTTTTTTATAATATTTGAAAAAAAAATTTAAGAAAATATTTTATATAATATAATCATTTTATATAATATTTTTGGGGTAAAGCCAGGGATTAATAAAATGTATTAAAAAATATAATAAAAAATATTTAACAATATTTTTCGGGGTAAAGCCAGGGATTATTTATATGCAGGCTTACCGGCAGTGCTTTTTTTTTTTTTTTAGTAATTTTAAAAAAATGCTTGAACCTGACAAGACGGACACAACGGACACAATCTAGCTGCAAATATATCAACGATTGTTTAGGAGCATCAGATGGGTACCACCTTCTTCTCCTCCCAAGTTTTGCCCAAAAGTGTATTTCGAATTGTCAATTGGAGTTATGTCACCACTGGTCAGAATAAATAATAATAAATAAATAAAATGACCCTCACAATGAACAGTTTGTGCCACATATTTAATCAAATCAAGGAGCTACATTATTAATTTGCATTCTACGTGGAAGTGAGTAACAGCCACTCCACCTCGTCCCTCCCAATAACCCCATTAGTACCGTAAGGCAATGAGTCAGGGATTGTGTGCATGTGTGTGCGTGTGTGTGTGTGTGTGTGTGTGTGTGTGTGTGTGTGTGTGTGTGTGTGTGTGTGTGAGATTTCAACACCAATAACCTGCATCATCCCTCTTAGTAATTGAGAGACAAACCGAGGAGTGAAAAACAACACCTGTGCGGCAAAAGCGCAGAATCACACAAACATCTCCCGCTGGTCAGAAAAAAAAAGTCGATAATAATTGTCCCCCGGGACAAAGAAACTTCCACTACGACATGAGACGCCCAGTGACACGCACCGTGCTCTGTTTATCAGGGCCGAGCCCATCCATCATCCCAGGCTGGTTGCCTGGGTAACCCTGTTATTATTCAAAGCACGGAGCTTGCACAGGAAACCAAAATGTGTGTGTGTGTGGTAGTCAGGTAGGGGAGATTCCCCACTGGCTCATAGACAAAGTACACACACACACACACACAAGGGACAATTCGATTAAGGTGTGGCTACTCAAAGTCTTTCCTTTCCTCCCTTCAATTTCCTACCATCTTTCAATTCATAGCTCCCTACGTCTTTTATTTTTCATTCATATCCTGCAGCGCTGTTCATTCATAAACACTACCACAACTTACAGCAGCAAAAAAAAAAAAAAAAATGGGGAGAGGCGAGGAAGGTGTCGGAGGGATGTGTAGCCCCAACTGAGTGAACTGCGGCACGTCGAGGGCGGCGTGAAAAGCCAAACGATCCGATTGGGAGTTGTTTTGCGGCTGGAAACAAATTGATGATAGGACTGGATTGTGAACCACTCCGGCTCTTTCCTTTATCTCATTCGGCCATTCGCCGGCTCGTCACCACTGCCGTCATTCATTCAGTCGAATCCGGCTTCATTCACATATTGTGTTTTTTTTGTCATCATTGAGAATGAGAGGCAATTGTGTCCAGAAAATATCCTGGAATGATTTCTATTCATACAGTCCAGTTTGATCCTAGTTGGAAATGTTTGTCTTTGTAAATATTTTGTATCTCTGCTACCAAAATAAGATAGATGGGAAAGGGACATTTGGTTTGTTGACTAACAGTCCACCTACCACACTACGAGTTTGTGTGAAATGCCAGGGAATGTTGCTGGAGGTGTCCCAAACTTTTTTCGGATCGAATATCGCCGCATGTCAGAGATGAGCGCCAGCTCAAACCGCTTTACTGATTTATCGCGGGCCCTGAAATGCATAGCGTTGGCAATAGGTGTAAAAATGGCTACAAAATTAAACAGTAAATATAGGCGAAAAGTTGAAATATTTGTGGAGGGTGTTTTTTTATTTATTTTTTTCGAAAAGTCCAAAAATGTCATGAATTAAAATCTATACAAAAACAGTTTTTATTTAGTTCTAACAAAACCAAAGAAGATGGCCAAAAGGAATCACGCAAGCTGTTATGGAAGAATGCAATGATGAAAAAAGAGGTTAAATATTTATTTATTTATTTAATATTACTGAGAGGTTAAATATTTGCCGGTACGTTGTAATGTTCTTTATCAAACGCACACTAGTCGAGAGACCTACATCGACATGCTTAAAACAGCTGGCTTTGTGATCTTTGGCTAATAAACGCCGCTTACATCACCCGCATGACATGAAGGAACCCAAGAAGAGGTAGCGGGCCAAAGAAGTCAGAGGCTGAGCTTAAAAGAGGAAAGGAAATATTTACACCATTTGTGCACATGCGCAGGTAAGCGTTCTGCCTGGTAGTGACGCATCATAGATTCGAAAATCGGAACATGGTGGGGAGGCGGGAGGACACCGTGCACAATTGTTACATCATGAGCCTCGGGTAGTAAGACTCGAACACTGAGACGATGCCCGCCGGTGAGGTGGGGGTGGGGGAGAATCATTACGTCAGACCTTAAAGAAGGAGTTGCGATCGTGCGGTAGGCAGCAACCGGGTCGTGTGATCACACACACAATTTTGGCACGCAGGGGTCAGGTCGGACAAATGTTTGATGTGGCGACACAAACATCCAACGGCTTACCGTGCAGCTGGCCCGGCTAGGAATGACAATAGTTATGGAAAAAGATGCAGCGTTATTATTATTTTGGAGGAAATTATGAGGCAAAAAGTCACTGTATGTATTTGAGTAAAAGTACAGATAGAAAAAAAAATAATTCACGAAAAAAATTTCGTTAAATCATTTGTTTACACACTGACCCATTCATTGATTATTAATCCACCATCTTGCTAACAAAGACTATAAATATATTTTTTAAAGTTGATCTGAACAAGCTAGATCTGCTATCGAGAATTTGTCACGGAATTCCCTTCCGACAGAGACAAAATGCAGTTTGATGGCACCATCATAAAGCAAGGCCTCCTCTAATAGAAAACCCAACAAGGTTAAACTGCTATTTCATTTTAACGGCCCCAGACAAGCCCATGCATGAATGTATGAGGAGCCCGCTGAACTCTTTCACACCGCCCATGTCCAGATTATCCGACTAAAAACGACCTCCGGTTCAGACGGCAACAAAGATCTGATTGCTTATCGGCCTTTCTTAAATGTCTCCTGAGTGTTTGCACTCAACATAAACACGCAAGCATTTGCGGTCTTCTCGCTTCTCCCTGCCGAATCGTATCGCCCCCCCCCCCCCCCCCCCCTCCGGTGACACTAATTTATTGTGTCGTCTTCTTCGACCCAACGGTCTCTCTGGATTTACGTTCTTGACAAGCCAGACTAGCCGTGAAATGCATGCGAGCACTTGTCTAACTTTGCGTGATGCTATGCGAGTGCAGTTTAAGAGCTTCTCATGTTTGCCAGACACGTGAATCCATCTTTACAGAAGGATCCCCCCCCCCCCCATATAGATAGCTAGCGATCTGGAGACGGCAAACACGTGCCGGTGACAGGAGCACGTGATTTTACGATTCGCCCTCCAAGATGAGAGCTCTCAGGAGACGAAAATAAAGGCTCACTTTTTAGTCTAATGAGCGGTGTACTGTGATGTTGCCTGCCTGCCGCAGCTCCTGCAGACGAGATTGTCCATATATCAGATTCTGAACCCACTCACGCCTCTTCTGTAGGTGATTCTCTGATCTGATCGACTTGGATCCAAAACCGCTTTCAAAGCTTTGCTCCATCCAAGGTTGGATTGGCAGAAAGAAAGACTTGATCAAATGCGTAGCCAATCCAGCCACGTAGGTAAAAAAATAAAACTGATACACTTCAAATCCCATTTTTTTGGGGTGATCTCATGTTAATTGGGGTCAGCGCATTCCTGTCATAATTTAAAATGCCCCCTAGTTTAGAGTTTTTCTTTAGCTGAAACTGCAGCAGAGAGATATACGAACAGTTCTAAATACTAAGTCAGGATTGGCACAAAAAGCTTCCAAGACACTTCAGCAGTCAATTCCACACTTAAAAGTCACATAGCATATGAAATGGAAATGTTCACTTCATCTGCTGCGCAGGATTGCGAGACAATGTGTGTGCGTGCACGCTGTCGCATTTCAATGTGGTTCTGAAACGTACCACTGCACCTGTGCAGCAAGATAAAACCGGGCCAGTTTCATGGAAATCGCTTGTGTGATTTTTGCCTAAATCCCACTAAGCCACTCGTTTACAAATACTCTATATGTCCTAGTCATATTAGATCATGTGACATCTGAGAATCAGGCAACAACCCCCCCCCCCCCTTTTCCCTTCACTACAGCATATGCAGAAACAAATATTACAACTATAAAAAAATGGTTTTTAAAAAATCATGGACTACCACAACCCTCTATGTTTGTGTGGTGGTATGACAGGCAAACAACAAAGGAGTATTTTTGCATTGTGGTCATTCTAGTAAAGGACATTTTAAATTGTAGAAATATGTGTCAAACTTCCCTAATGGAATGAATGAATCAGCAAAAAGGATTTTTAGGGTCAGTCATCGATATCATCGATATCATCATGTTTCAAATTTCATTTTGGAGCTTGTTTTTCAGAGCTGTCAAGCGGATAGAGTTCATTTTTGAGGCTACACTGCCATCTTGTGGCTGTTGGTGAACATTTGCTTGGTCACTTACCTTGTTGGTCTATTAAAAAGAAACTGAGATATTTTGGAAAGTTATGTTATTATTTTATTATTTGAAAATATGTTTCGCTTTGCTATGCTTGGGATTTGTTTGTTCGTTATTATTAATGTCATGTTGATTGATGATTATAAATGTTAGAAGAGAAAATGACTTACATTAGTGGTACGACTCGTGCCTTTTGTTCATCCATGGATATCTTTACAATTTGACCCCATTAGGACTGCAGATGAGAAATATATGGGAAAAGAAAAGGAGGAAAAAAAAGAGGAATGACAATTTTTAAAAAAGGAGTTCATCCAAGCCAACTTTAGGCAAGAGTCAATTGTTGAACTGCAACCGTGATATAACATTAATACTAACTTGTGCACTCAATAAAATAACTAAAGTACTCACCAAGCATTTCATCCCAGCAGTCGACATCTCCTGGCAGTTGAGCCATATTTCCTGTGGCAAATAAATGTCGAAGTTAATAATAATAAAAAAAGGTTTTGTGTGTAAACAAGCTAGTTTCCCAACCTTTATTATTAAATACAGTGGACCCCCCGCCTACTACTTTGAACCATAAATTCAAACCATTTTGCCGATTTTATATTTTGAATGTTTATCAGTATAATTACATTTATGTGTGGATATCCAATTTCTAAAATAATTAGCAGATGATTAAAACCGGGAGGGAAATAGGGGAACGAACGAACAGAGCTCAGGATTTTTTAAATATATAGAAAATATACAAGAGATAGACACAGTAAATACGACACGCGCAAACAACCCCACCAGACTTCCGTAAACACTGTACCACGTCACATTATGTTTTGAACGCATGCGCATAACTCGACGTCATTTCACGAACGCATTCTGTTAAAAAAAAGAAATTGTATTTTTTTTTGTAACGTGAACGACTACATAGACACTTTACACTCTATTGGAGTATTTAATTATCCACTTATTTTGTAAGTTGTTAGCACTGCAGTTTAGTTAAGTTTAGGTTTTGTCCCTTTGGTAATGAGTTTCTTTACCGCCCTCTAATTAGCGGTGTGGTGCTTTCAGGGACACTTGATAAAACGAACACAACCTGCCAAATTAATTTGGTTAAAGGTTCTTGTGTGTCTTTTAGTTCTCCATCTTTTTTAAAAAAAAATTTACAACTATCTAAAAAATGTGTTAAGGTCGCAGGAACCTCAGTCGACCTAAAAAAAAAGAAAAAGGAACGATCACCTTTTATGTAAAGTGGAAGGAAGAAGTACCACTCCATCTCCAGCAGGTGGTGTTACACAACAAGTTTAACATGATTTATGATTTGACTTTTGACGTTTATACAGTTTACCGTACACTAAATAATAATTTATGCTGAGATTTTTGCACAATTTAGAATCTTTAGTAAAATGCATTCTTTTATTTTGTACACAGAATAGAACTTGCATATATTCTAAGTAATATTGTCTTCATTTGATTTCTTTTGGGTGGGGGCATATACTGTATGTTAATTAACTTTCTATTTATTTGCCAAGTGAAATATCCGTCTTTTTTTGTCAGATTATTTATCTTAAATTCAGTAATGGTTCTTATTTCGTTACTTTTTTTTTTTTTTACTTTTCTTCTGTTGCTGCGTTTTCTGCTCTGCATGCTTGATCGACGCCGCATCACAATTATGTAACGTGAGGAGATGCAGAAGATCATTTCAGGTGCAAGACTGATTTATTACAGAGTGAACTCCAAGGCTGGAATGGGGCGTGTGAACAGAACTCGGGAGAAAATAATTCAATGTTGACGTCGGATTTGGAAAGAGGGGGATATTTTTTTGCACGGATCCATCTGCAGAGTGGAGGCACGTCAGAGGAGCGTTTTTGATCCCCGCTGTCACATGGACCCTCTCAGAACCCCACTAGCGGAGCGAGAAGGAGCAACTCTCTCATTTTGAATTCTTGGTCTTGGAATTTTTTTTTTTTTCATCCCTGCCCAATTGAAAACCAATTTGGGAAGGGCGGCTATGGCTTGGCCGTGCATCAGCAGAGTATGTTGCCTGGCTCGGTTCTGGAACCAATTCGATAAATCGGACCTTTCCGTGCCGCTCACCATTCAGAACTACTCGGACATCTCCGAGCAGGAGGTGCGATCCGTGACCAAGCAGGTATCCTGCCCCACGCTCGCCACTTCGGCCACCGGAGCGCAAGATGCTGGTGTTATACCAATGTACACTGGCGGCTCCCCGACCCGAAGCTCCTTCAGGGCGCGCAGGGAGCCCAGCTACAAGCCCCGGGAGGACTACCAACCTCCTGGGGTGCCTTTCCCCAGCGTCACGCAGTACACGCAGGACTTCAAACCCTGGCCCATTCCTAAGAAGGACCCTTGGATCAGTAATGGGGGTAGTCAGGGGGAAAGGTTGGAGGTGAATCAAGAGGACAGGAGCTCCTACAGGTAGCACACAATTCTCACCCATGTGATTCACATTGCTTCCATTAGATTTGGTCGAAATGAAATGAAAGGCACATATAGCGAGACAGACTGTTTAATTTTTTTTCACTTTCATGACTGCTTCAAGTCCTAAGATCCTGCGTGCCCAAGTGAGTTCAATTTGGTTATTATGGTCAAAACTGCAGAGTTTTTAATAAAAAAGCAAGAACAAGAAAAGCCCACTAGAGCAGGGGTGTCAAACTCATTTTTTTCACGGGCCGTATAGTCATAGCTTCTTTCAGAGGGCCATTATGATTGTCAACCCAAATAAATGTATGAGCACCTCATATTATATACAGTAAAAGCTACAAAACAAACTGATAAATAACTCGTTTTCAAATCAGACGAGTAAAAACTGGTCAAATATTTAAAAAAAAGATATTAAAAGTGAAGACAATTTGCAATTCTAGTAATGACACGAATTTGATGCACAATTTGTCTTCGCGGGCCACATAAAATGATGTGGCACCTTTTGATATACAGTATCACTTTGACCACAGGCAAAAAAGCAGGCCATCGGTGAAGAGCAACAGGAAAGAACCTGCAGAATCCCCTCACGTCCCACCTGAGACCAGCTATCAGGCTGCTTATAGCACTGAAGCCCAGCGTTCTATAGAGCCGCACCAGGGAGGCATCATCTCTGCCAGCACCAAAATACAGACCGCCTCGGTCAGCACACTGCAATCGGGCCCCTCTTACAACCCTCTCGTCCTGCACCGCATCCAGCGTGACAAGACTGAGCTCAGCATGTCGGCAAAGGGTCAGGTGAGCATACTTGGGTATTCAAAAAAAGAAAAAGAGAAGTACAGTCAGCAAAAACATGTCACTGCACATTTGGGGATTGTGTAAAATGCAACATGTCATCTTTAAGCCAAAGGTTTTTTGGAAACAGTATGCTCATCGGGTGAAAAGTCATCTTGACTTTTTCTCCAAGCTGTCGGGGCACCCCAGGGTAGTGATGTGGCAGCATGTGTCTCAAAGTGACCCAGCTCTTGAAAACAGGCCACATTAGGTAACGCATTTGGTTGACCTCAATAGCACGGGCTTTGAGACAAGATCAGGAATAAAGCAGATATTTCTTCCAGTGTGCAATATTTGCTAATATTCAAGACTCAATGTCTCACACAAAATAATGTAGTAATTGTCCGCAATGGTACATTGCCAAATATAATATATTTTATTTTTACAAATGATTTTTCTCTAAAAAAAAAAAAAACATTGATATCATTCAATATGCTATGTTTTATGAAATAAAAATCAGCAAATATGCAAATTTGCCAATATGCATCGATTGCAGTTCAAAGTTGTAATATCAACATCCGCCACTAGATGGCATCTATAACTTAGTTGTGCTATACAAGAACATAAGTGTAATATGACAATTTTGAGAGTGTTGAATTTTGTGAACAAATACCCAAAATGAATTCTTGAAACTAATGTCGGTATTTTGTTCAGGACTTTTGTGCTGTCCTTAAATATTGTATGTTAAGAGCACATATTTTGCACATATTCCATATTTGAAATAGCATTTTTATTATACATTCTTTTATGTGTATGGTCCTTTCCAACATTCCAGTCCTTCCTGATAATGTTCAAGGCTTCCAATAATACATCCTGACCTGATTTCGAGCTGCCTGCTGTAGTGAGAAAGCCCGAAAGAAGCAGATGTGTATGCTCAAATTGAAATTTGACCACCAGACAAAGCTGAAATAATGGATAAGAAGGTGACAGGATTTGTGCGCCTAACCGGCGGACTCATTAGTACATGGGCATTGTCCCAGATTAAATTGGGATCAAATTCGCAGCTTCCCCCAACTGGCTGGCTGTCACGTCGGTCTGCTGTTTGTAGCAAAACACAAAATTGTGAAGTATCTTTTAATATTTCATGAAGCTAATATCATAATTGCCCAAGTCATTTTGAAGTATTGGTGGAAAACAAGAATAAAACCAAACTAATTCAACACACATTCAAAGTCACAAATACGTAGAATCTATGGATGGCAACTCCGAGTGGACAAAAATGATGTTGCCACCTAACATGCACTATTTGTGTTATTTTGTAATAAAAAAACATTTTGCATTTGATCACAGTTAATCCATCGATTCTAAAATTAACTGCTTCAATAATTGCAGTCGTTGTGCAATAATTGACAGAACTCCCGCCAGACTCCAAGTTGGGGAAAAAAGTTGACCCTGCATAATTCTGCTGCTCATAATTCTCTCGGTGATGTTCAATCAAATGTTAGTGCTGGGGGGGGGGGGGGGGGGGGGACGAAATGAGAGTGAGGGAGGGAGGTCAACGACAGTGCGCACACTCTATTAATCGGAGTGGCCGCATCCATCGCTTACCTCATCATCGGAGGAACTTTTGCGAGGTCAGCTCTGAAAGGTGTTTTGATGGGTTTCTTCTTACAACTGGGGTACAGTCACGACTCAACGCTGGAAGAGAAAAGAGCCCCCCCCTCCCTTCCCCCAAATGATGTTACTACCAGGAGATGAAGCTTAAATTGAAATGGTCCCACATGAGTGGCTGAAATTAAAATCTGACCTTGATGATAAAGATGTTAGGCATTATCAAATGAAATCTCTGAATGCCTGTAAAAAAATAATAGTATAGTTTAGGGTCATCCTAAAATTTTACCTCAGTTTTCAGTAACTGGAAATAGGTCAAACAAATATTTTCAAAAGTATTTCGAAATGTGGTCTTTTACTTTTACGTGTGTGCCAGATAGCAAAAAAACACTGGGCAAAGATGAGTCGGACAAAACTAAATTTCAAACAAACTCATTTCAGATGCAGCACTGACGCACATCTTTTTTTAAAGCAATTCAATTGTTGAAGAAAAAAAAAATGGAAATCATGCAGGGGAGAGTGCAGCATTTCTTTTTATACGTCTATCTGCAGTCATCACGGCAGCTTTTCGCTCTCATTGTTCCTCTTCCCCTTTCCCACGCTGCACGCAAGAGCATCCCCGTGCCAAATTGGCGAGGGGGGGAAAAGCATAATAAGAGTTTGGATACGCTGAATAGACAAAATCCTTTTCATCCAAATATTCCTTCCTTTTATCAAGACATTATGCGACTACTTTCGGTGGAAGTTTGTGGAAACACTCATTTCTTTTTCACAACACACACACATTCTGATGTTTATCATGCCTCCCCACGACTTGCTCACAGACTCACCACCAATGAGGTTAAAATAACTAAATTCTGACTACAAAAGATTTAATAACTGCAAGAAAAAAGGAGAATAAGTAAGTGATGGCAACAAAATGGTTTGTGTGTGCCCCAGCAGGAACATCTGGTTAGGACCAAGTTGCCGCCAAACCCTTCTGCTGTTTTTCAAAGCGGATCACGAGCCTTTTAACATCAGACGGAAGAATGTCTTCAGAAATCTATGCAAGGGAATGTGGCAGGAGAGGCCCCTGCAGAGCTAAGATGATGACATCACTTGGTGACCCCCTCCCCCTAAAGTCGGCTCTAGTTGCAATGGAACTGAATTTGCATGGGAGTGACTCGCTTGTTTTTTTTTTTTTACAGCACAAGAAACTGAAAGTCAATTTCCTGATTGCTCTTAACATTTTATTTAATTGCCTTGTTGGGCGACTTATTGCAAAAACTATGATTTTGTCCATGTTCAAATATAAGTGTGATGTGAATGAAATAAAAAGGATGAAGTTCTTCTGATGATATTTTTTTTTTGCGGAATATTTCTCACAATAAAAACAAGGATGCCGATTGAACGAATGGAAACAGTTACTTTTGCCTGACAGAATTTCACAAGACTTGCTTGGATCTTTTTTTTTTTGTGTGTTTATTACAAGAATATTGATCATATTTTTGGTTTTCACTGAAACATGAAAAAAAACAACATTGGGGGGATTTTCTACTCTCATTTGGTTCAATAGCCTCAACATCCACTCAGACCAGCATTTTTGCAGTAATACACATAGAAAAGGCAAAGTTGTACACTAAACGTCATTACCAACACAGTATCTGTCCATTACACACACGCACGCACACACACACACACAGTTGTCAGGGTATAATCTTGGATAAAAATAGAAAACAGTTGCAAATGGTGTCCATTTCACATTGATCACAACCAACGTACAACCGATATAAATACTGTGACTACGACACGTGGTCCTCAAATTAATTATGAACATGACTCATTTGCAAATGAAACAGTTTGGAAGGCGACATGTGCATAAAACCCGCACAAACGTGCGAGCCTGCAGGGTAACTTGGTACAGTACTACATGAAAGGATGCTCATCGTGACAGATCCCTGGTTACCATGGCAACAGCAGATTTGCTTTCCCCAAGAGCGCCAAAGGGAGAGCAGGAACTCGGGTTGAATCATAAGAACGGGAATACTTAAAGTAGTGTCGGTCTATGGTCGATTTGGCCCAGGCTTCGTTTAGTGAGCAGGCTTTGTGACAGGAAACGATTTCATTCTACAAAAATAATCTGCTGATGAGGTACGCGAGAGTGCAACTATCTGCGGAAAACAAAAGATCCACTCGACTCCACCGTGGCATCTCGGAGCAGCAAGGTGCTGAGCCCTTCCTTCACTGATCAAGTCAATGAGATCATCAAGGGAGAGAGAGGAGGAGGACCTTTCTGGCAGGAGGGAGGGGGGGAGGGAATGTGGATCCGGGGTACTTCGTCCCCGTTCTCAGTGTTTGTTCGGTACCTGCCGTCTTGCTGTCTGGCCTCAGTTGTCCTTGGGCAGGTAGCCCATGTGCGCGTTGGTGAGGAAGTCACAGGTTGGGATGCTACAGATGGCTTGGTGGATGTTCATGGCTGTGATTTCTCTCGGAGCCCTGGGAAAACGCTATTGAGCATAATACGTGCAACATGCGAGAAGATTCAAACTGACCTGTTGTGAGGGGATTTAGCGAAGGCACCGGCCAGAGCTTCTCTCAGGATGTCGCTGGCCAACTGCTCCGTTGCCTGCAGCGCACACGCGCACATTTTAGCCACGAGAAGAACAAACACACAACTCTGCGCGGTACGGGTGAGGGCATCCTGTATAATTCATCTCTTCCGCTCCGAGCAGGAGAAAGGCAGGCTCTGCACTAACGTGTGACTGACTGACCTTCACAATCATGTCTTCAATCACCGGAGCAAAAATGCTCTTCTCCACTTCCACTGGCTGGAAGGTGATCCCGATCTGCGAGAGACAAATTCAAGCATTAAAAACCATTCCCTGTCGAATCAGGTCTCTTCATCCATTGTTGTCAATTCAAGATGCTCCTAACCTGCTGAGCTGCTTCATTGACAAATTGGGCCGCCAAGCAAGGCCCCACCAAGAACTTGGGCTCTGTGTCGGCCTCCTGCTCCTCCTCTTTGACCTTGACTTTGGTCGGCGGTGTCACGGTGACGATGTCTACGATCTCGTCGTCTGCATCCTCCGGTTCGGTCTTCAGCAGAGCTTGCATCTGCTCCAGCCGCAGCAACAACTCGTCACTGCTGCTCAGCGTGGTGGGACACTCTGTGGATGGATTCAAAACGCTCTCAACAGCTGGCGAACATGGGGACATCTGCTTTACAATACATTGCAGGCGCACACACACATACCTGGCTCGCTGTCAATCTGCGTGAGGACGTCCTCGATGGACTCGTCGTCGTTCCTGTGCTGCGGTTCGGGGTCTGGCGGGGTGTAGCCCCTCTGTCGACACCACTGAACTACCTCTCTGGTCTTTGGGGGCGTCAGCGCCTGGAGGCCAGGCGAGTGATCCAACACGTTCTGGATGGCCCGCTTGACAGCCACCGCTCGCTGAAGCTACAAGTAAACATACGTGTACATCTTTTTTCCAACTGGACTTCAAAATGTCCCTACTCGGGGCAGAGCGTGCTACAGGATGGATGATTCAATTAAGAGGAGATGAGATGAGGCAGGGATACACATCTGAGGAGATGTGAGGAAATGAGGCAAGCAGAAATCTAGCTGACTCAGGGTGTGCTGCCTAGAGTAAAACAAATAAGCAAGTGTTGCCTTAAGAATAGATCGACATTTTGTTTCATGAACATGCTCTTTACTCAAAACTGCAATGCCAATGAAATGAATGGAAATGCCATTTCAGCCCCCCCCCCCACAAAAAAAATTATTGTTTTAATTCAACAGCGCAAAATAACTGAAAACTGACCTCTGACGCCCTGCGTTTTCCAATATTCCAAGAATAATACTGTTCTGTTGAAGAGGCACAGAATGGATGCGAGTCTTCAGCTAAAGGGGAAGAAACATCAGACTCGCGTGTCAACTCAAATGATTTTTTTCGTCTGTAGCGTCCAATTCAGCCAAATGCGACGCTCCCTTACACTTATCTGGCACGATGAGCGGGAACTTCTTCACCACAGCCGTCAACAGCTGCATCATGGTCTCTATGTATTCCGTGCTGAAGAAAGCACAATTCATTATTGACTCATGCACAAAGATTCTTGAGTGAGTGTAAGAGAAGCAGCGTACTTGATGAGGTCATGCAGAAGATGATCGGCGCCTTGCTCCTGTTTGACCGTGGTAGACGGATCGTGGACAGATGTAGGGATGGAGGCGGTTGCCGGGGGCGACGGACCGGCTGTGACAGCTGTGCCGGCACCGGGCTCCGTCTTCACTGTGGCAATGGAGAAGCAAGAGTCACCTACTGCTCCGATCATTTTGTGGAAGCAGGTAAGTCCAATGCAATTGTACCTTTGCCAAGAGGCATGAGTATGGTCTGCATTGCTCCTGAGCCACTGGACACCGCCAACTGCTTGAGCTGGTTAGCAGGGATAGTCAAGACTGTCTGCTGTGAGTTGGAGCCTCCAGAGTGGATTTTCAGCATGCCTGTTTTGGACGGGAATAGCTCTCAACATGATCTTATTCAGTGAGCTCGTTTCAGCCTACCTGATACGGTCGAAGCGGTCTTTCCTCCCCCCGCCGGCGCGGTCGTCCCACTAACTAGCGATGCTGCCGTGACCAGTGACGTACTACCGCTTTTAGGCACCACGCTCGCACCTTTGGCCGTGCCGACGACAGGCACGCCGGCGACGCCCTTGGCACTTTTGGCCATTGCGGCAGAGTTGGCGGCACCTTTGACCAAGGTGGCCATGGCGGTCTTGGTCAAACTGCCGCCTCCTGCGGCACTGGCGCTCTTAGCCGCACTAATCACCGCTGCTTGATTGGCTGCCATCAGAAGGGAGTGGTACTGGGAGGCAGACTTCCCACCATCGGACGCCTGCATCCATCACAGTACGTGGCAGTTCATTAGGACAATGGCTCAAGTCATATTTTAACAAATGACCATTTTTTTTGCGTCGTTTTATTAACAAATTTAATATGACAAATAGCAGCTTGGTCATATTTGCTTTTTCTTCTGGGGAATGTGGACTAAAGGAAACGACTCACAAAACTAACCTGCTGCTGCTGGTTGCCAGTTGTCGCAGTGCTGACTGAGCTGGGAGCGGCGCTGGTGGCAGTGATGACTCCGCCGGTCATTCTCAATGTAGTCATTCCCGACTTGGACAAGTGGCCTGCCGCTGTCACTGTCTTCACAGAGCCATCTGACAATTTCACTTGAGCGCCCTGGGAACTGCCAACCATCTAACGTGTGTCGTAACAGACATTTGATACGCCGTCAGATTTTTTTTCTTGTTTTTAGTCATTGTTGTGTTGTCAAGAGGCAGCACTGAGGACTAATCCGAGATCAGTTGAATAAAAAAAGAAAGCTAGATACAGCCAAGAGTTTCCTACCTGAGCCAAAATAGCAGCCTTCTGTCCGGCTGTGACCCGAATGGCCTGCTGAGGAGCGGTGGATGGAGATGACGTGGCGTGCGCTGCCACACCAGAATTCCCCTGCTTCCCTGAGCCTTGTGATGGCTGGCCCACAAGAAAAGTGCCCTAAAAATAAACATGGGATGCAGAGCCATCAATAACACTGAATCGTTTCATTATCAATAAGTCATACACTGACTGAAGAAATAGCAGTCTTGAGCTCCGCGAACTATGGATTCAGAGGTAGCGCTGTTCTAAAAACGGCAGAAGTGCTTCTTGAAGGATTTAGAAAGTCTCCATTTATGGACTAGAATAAAATGTCTGAGAGGACGGAGATGAATGTTGCATGTCCTGCCACTGTATAAAAAGCGCATCCCTACCTGCAATATGTGAAAGATGGCCGACGTTCAGAGACTCAGTGTCCCAACAGGTTTGAATGAAATATAGAATCAAATAGCACTGTCGAGTTTGTACCCACCTGAGGAGTCTGTTTGAGGATGTAAGAAGTGTACGAAAGGTTGGAAGGCAAACTGCTGGATGAGGACGCGGAGGACGTCGGAGCGCCCGCTGATGAGCTGCTCTGAGACTGCTGACCTGAATTGGACGGGAGCACACCAGGCGCAAATCTCAACAAATATTTTCCCCGTTACTTTTCATCCGAAACAATCATTTGAGCCATTTCAAAACAATTCCAACGGAATCTGACAATCAACGTGCGGGGAGCGGAGGGAAGCCTCGAGCTTGCAATGTGAAAGAACAGATGACCGCAAATGACTCCCAAGTCCAGAGGATAAGAAAACTTATCCCAATCTGGAACTGCCACCAAACTCAAATAGAAGTGGTAGTCATTCATGATGTTGGATAACTTGCCTAACTTGAACTAACGGTGACTTATTTCCGTCAAGGGAGGAGGAAATGTCAGGGCAAATTGCTTTTGGCCCTGAGCGAAAACCCTGACTCGGCAGTTTTGAATGGTCGTCATCGCAAGTGTGAGAATGAGAGGAACCAAACGACTGAGGCGATGTTCATGATGCTGTTGCAAAAAAATAGGACAAGGTGTCTAACCTGCATTGGAGGCTCGGAGGATGGCTCCCTGCGGGATGAGAAGCAGCTTGCCCTTCCCTGAGGGATTCTTGCTGTTGGTGGTCAGGTAGAGCTTGGTGCCCGGCGGCAAGTTGGCAAGATTCGCCAGATTGTTGGCGGGCAGTTGAAGAGTGGCCATCACTGCGTGCAAAATACATACGGAGGATGACTCAAACGTACTTTAAGAAACCGCAGAGGGGATTTTTGAGTGACCTCTGACCTCCAGTCTTGCCACTTGAACCTGGCTTGGCCGTAGCCGGCTGACCAGAGATGCCAGTGGTTCCGCTGACGATGGCTTTTGCGACCCCCTGAGCCAAAACCTGCTTCCCACCCACCACCTTAGAGACAGACGGACTGCCCTTGGCCACCAGAATCTGCCCGCTGCTGATGGCCACCTGTTTGACCGCAGACTGGAGCGTGGAACTCACTGGAATACCTAACATCTAGCAACGGACATGACACCCAAACCTTTCTGTGAGTGATTTCCCTTTGAACAGACAAATGGCATTGTCAGACAAGCTGACCTTGTTTGTTGCAGCCCCAGATGCCGCTCCCGCCTGTTTCTGAGCTGACATGGAGATCATGTGTCCTCCTTTGACTGAAACCAATTGATGCGACGCTGTGGCAGCTGGTTGGGTAGAGACTGTCGAAGCCATCTGCTGCTGCTGCTGCTGATGTGTTGAGACTTCCCCTGGCTCTTGCTTAATAATAACCTGCAAACAAACGCATGACGGAAACCATTTCGGTCAACCCGTTAAGACAGGTTGCAAATTTGACAGCCCAGAACCTGCAGACACTCTTTTACAACTGAATGTGGGAATTGAAGGTTACTCTTCAAACAATCAATATTCGACTCACTTTCATTCCAGATGAGAGGAGGGTGCTTGTGTGAATTTTGGGAGCTGGAGAGCGGGTTCCAGCAGATTGTTTGGCCGAGGGACTTCCTGTGGAGAAAAACATAAAACATAGGAAGTCATGGGAGGGATGTCATAGAATCCAGTTCTTGATATCTTCTTCAAAGATTTTTCCTGGTAGAGCATCTTTGAGTGGGTGTTATTATTTCTCACCGTGGGACTGCTTGCAGTCAAAATGTGCGTTGGTGAAAAATGGAAAAGAGGAGAAAAAAAAAGGGATACACTGGAGGGTAGTAGCTATTTATCATGTTCTGCTTTAGACCACACTAGCACATCCGCCATTTTTAACTTTCTACGTGGGAGGCCCAGACACCGCCTGGGCAGGTTCACGTGGGAAGCGGAGAGCTTACCTGCGGAGGCGGCCGACGAGGACGCCGCACCGGTCACTTGACCCGGCTTGTCCATGATGACGTAAGGGTTGTTGAGCACCGAGGACGAACTCTGTTTGCTGGGAACAGGGGTGGAGGAGTTGGGCGTGCGAGGCAGCGGTGAGTGGCTTGGCGTAGATATTGGAGAACCTGTGCGAGGGAGAGCGAAATTAAATTTTTTTAAATATACGTTATTAATGACTAAGTGGACTTATCAATGGAAGTGAATTACAAGGTGACATACCTGAGACAATTTTGCAGCTCATCGTTATCGGTTTAAACGTCTTCCCGGGGGACTCGGCGGGGCTAGGCGGTTGTCCTTGGGGAACAATCTTGCAGCTTGCTGTTATGGGCTGGAAGGCCGAGTTACCGTGGCAACCCAGAGTGATCCTGTCACTGGCTTTCGGTCGTGTCGGCGTGCGTTCGCTCGCTGTGAGAACCGAGCGGTGAGCCCCTGTTGACCGACCCGCCTCTGCTTTGATCGAACCTGGGCCAAAGTTAAAAGTTTCTATTTTTACAGCCTTTGGAAAATGTGAATAAATGTTCGTTTGGGTTTACCTTTGTCGAAACTGGACTCGTACGGAATGGGCGAACTGGATTGTCCGCAAGGCTGAGCGGTTGAGGTGACCGTCATTGGGCTGCTTGCTCTGTGGGCCAGCTTGGATGAAGATGGCTTCAAGATGTATTCCTCGCCAAGAGAATTCCTTTGGAGCTCAACATCCACCACCTGGAACAAAAGACTGTCTGAATAAAAAAAAAAGTAAATAAAATATATATTTTTTTCAAAATACCTTACCGTCTCTGCACCAAGTGTTTGCAGCCCAGTGTAAGTTCGGTCAAGCTGCAGGAAGATAAAACACCATGGCGATCGTCCCACTGAAGAAATCTCTTTTGTGAATTTAAAGTATGCTATGGTCTGACCTTCAGCTGATGGATAATGTCGACGCGTTTGTTGCGATGGTCTTTAAAGTGGATCTGGATCCTTACAGGAAACTCGCCCCACCCGCGACGGGTTAAATGAAACGGAGGCTCGCTGAGAAGAGAAGCAAAATCCATCATTCAAATGCATACATCTGTAGAAACTCAAGTTTACTCCTGACGATGCCTCGCAAAGGGGAAAAATACGAAAGCTCCCAGCAAGGAATCTCACAATTTTAAATTTGAGTATCGAATACAGTTTGTTAATCATGTTTGTTTTTCGTTAGTGATTACTTTACGGTATGCACATGCTATTTTCCGCAATGATGCCGAGAGGGAGCACGGCACGGGAAAGAAAACTGCAACGAGACGGTAGAGCTTATGTGACCCGTTGCCATAGCGACGCAAAAACCTTATCAGCTGAACGGTCCAGACGGATTTAGACTGCTGACAGAGAAAATAATTATTAAAAAGCCACGTGCACGATGAAATCCTCGGCCATCGTGTGTAACGATGGTACAGTACGTCGCCTAAGAATTCACATGATATTTAAAAAAATATTTTTCATAAAGACACAAGACAAAACTGTGAGTACTCATTCCAAAGTTTGGGTTAGTTTATCTGAAACAGATGACAAGGACACACAGCAAAGCCCGCAGTGTCCTATTCATGCAAAAAGCATCTCTGGTGTAATATGACAAAGCCAGAACGTAATCATTTGTCTTCTAAAATAATTACTGCTTTGTTTTACGTGACTCACTGCTTTCCATTTGGAACTTTTAGCCATTGTTACCAAGAGATTGAACCTCGGAGGGATACATGTGAAAGGGAGTGGTTATTTGACATGTTTGTCCACTGGTGACTCACCAGTTTCTGAAAGAAGGAGTGCTTCGGAATAATAAATCTTTTTTTTTTCTTTTTTCTTTTTACTACAATAGACCCACCAAAGTCAAGATAGTCTGATTTATAACGCTGATGACTTCCAGTTTGTTCTACTATGTATATAAAACGGAATGAATTTCAGTGCGGCGAGCGGGCTCGTATGGAACAACTCCGATAGCGTTTGACACCTGATTGTTTGTGGGCAACACAAATCTGTTACAAACCTCCGTCATTTCAGTTTAGACCTGCCTGAAATGTGCATGTTATTTCTCGATGACTGGCTGCACAAGGTGTGCGCGAGTAGGTGTGCCCGCTTAGTCATACTGAACAGAGTCACTGTGTGACATCACATATTTACGAAAAGGGGGAAAATACGGAACTGTAACCAAAACCTTTCAATTAAACGTCATGTTTCGGCTGATGTATTTTTTTTTTCGACAGCAGGTCGTATTTTATGTATCATCTTAATAAGAAGCTAGTTGCTAGTTAAAAAGGGTTGGGGCAAACTAATAATCTGGAATAAGGATTTAAGGGTGGAAGTAAACACAATGTCGCCCGTAGTCAGACAGATTGGCACAAACCTGACTTCCACCAGGTCATTGGGTTTATAGCTGGGGTGCAGGAAGAACCAGACTTTCTTGACAAAGTGGTCAATGCTGGGCTCCTTCCTGGAGCCCCTGACGTACACCATCCACTTGTGAGTCGACTGGTCGTTCTCCTCCCGTTTATCGGGAGGGATATATCTAAAGGGAGAAGGAGAAAAAAAATCGAGTCAAACTAGGTCATACATAAAGTGGCTATAAAAAGTCTACACACCCATGCAAAAAAAAGCCAGGCTTTTTTAAATATCCATGATGGTTATAATTCAATTGAGGGCCAATGTGAGCACGTGGTACCGTTTCGGAGATGGGATCAGAAATGGAAAGTTGTAAGCTGATCAATTAACAGAGTGGTTCGTTGAGCACGTGACATACTTGGAAACGTTTCCCACAACGATTGTCTTCTTTGCATAGAGTCTGGAGGACTCATCTCCACTTGTGTGGCAGGTCACTCTCTGCTCATTTCCCAGCATAGTTGAC
Source organism: Syngnathus typhle (assembly GCF_033458585.1). NCBI lineage: Eukaryota > Metazoa > Chordata > Actinopteri > Syngnathiformes > Syngnathidae > Syngnathus > Syngnathus typhle. Next base: position 8,810,339 of record NC_083750.1, on the reverse strand, counting down.
ACACCAAATGTGTCCTGGAAGAAATAATAAAGTAAAAATGCGATCAAATAAATGAAGAAAAACAGGTTTCCAAAACATTTTACATGGAAAAAATGTCCCCAAAAAGAAAACACCATATATTGAAACAATAATATTTTCTGATAAACTAATTTCTACTCTGATTGGGATTCACCGCTTTAGATTGATGCAACTTTCGTCTTAAACCATCACAAAATAAAAATACACCAAATCCACGGAAGTAATTGGGTCCACCTTTCCAGTGTTGCGACCGGGTCTCCGCTCAAGCCTGTCACTGTCATCCCTCCACACTCCCTCGATATCTTTGTCAGTTGTGTCTCCATGCTGCGAGAGGGACTCGGACTCAGACTGGGCCAACGAAGGCGTCTCGGAACCCTGGTTGAGGGGGGAGGACGAACGAGAGGGAAACTCCAGGAATCTGCGGATGGCTGGATGGTTCAGCGCTGCGGGGTCACTCTTGGAACTCTGCAAGAATACACAACGACGTTCATGGGTAAAAAAAAAAAAAAGACCACACCGTTATTTGCGGTTTGAATTTTAAAATTTGAGGAAATTACCTCCTGGAGCTTTGTCATTCCAGCAGTGGCATAGAAATTTGCCACTATGCACGCTCTCAACTTATCCATCATCCTTCGGGCTTCATTGAGTCGCTGAATTTTTCAAATTCAAGTAATAAATGTAAACATTGTGCAGAGGACAGGGAGAGATAGAGACGTGACAAAACAACACAACAATAATACAATATACCTGACTGATAATATCTATTTCATGCTCTTTGTTCTTCATCTCCAAAGAAAACTGCTCAGTGATTATGGCTTCTATTTTCTGGACTGTTGCATCTCGAGCTATTAAAGGAAGACGGAGAACCTTTATATACTAAATGCAACCACAGCGATATTACTCAAGACATTTTGCATGACTTAAGTCAGGTGTTCAGTGCTCAAGGACTTACCATTTAACTCTGCAGCTTTGTTTCGTTTACTATTTTGGACTAGTGCAACGTCCTCATAGTCGGGATCACCATCTTCTATTTTCCTTTTAATTCCTGACATGATTTTTTTTTATCTCCTGAGGAAACAAAATCAAAACAAAACACGAGGTCACTTCATTTAAAACCGACCATACCGGTGCCCCTTAAATGTTACACGTGTTTAGTTTCGATTCAATTGACATCCACGACGAATTGTACACAAAGGCACATGTAAACGTTAACGTAACTCGTGATTTTTATGTCTTATAAGCCCAAAGTTGGGCAATAAGGTTCTTGTTGCTCGAGCAGGTAGCAACGGGGCGCTAGCAGGGTAGCGAAAGCTAGCACGGCGTTTTACGATATAGGCGCGTTGTAAGCTACGATATAAACTTACTAGAAAGCCTTTTTGTGGGGAGGAAGGTTCCTTTACGGCGCGTTAGGTCTTATTCAGTGGCTGCGGGGACGTTTAACTGTTATAATTCGCATCTTTCACACTCGTATTGGGGGAAATTGCTAAATCTCGATGTGGACAAGAAAGCTAAATTGCAGATAGCTAGCCTTGGGAGTTCGTTAGATCGTCCACTAGGAGTCACTGTTGTACAAATGCTGTGCCACTGTATTTAAAAAGGGATATAATACAAAGTTTATTGGTGATCATTAATGACAGTTTGTTGAAAACCAAATATATAAAATGTTAAAAGCAAGAGTTACAGCTATTCTTTGTAAAACTAATGATGTCTTGTGTAACCTCAGCTACACAAGTTATTTAAATCATTGAATCATCAAATAATAAAGTAATGCATTATCTATTGATTTGAAATAATTTCATATTCTATGGCTTAAATTGCTTGCTTTTGCGATAAATTCTGTATTGACTGTTTTTCTTTGATTGGGGTTGGATGTCTCTGATTGTCCTAATTTAATCTTACAATTATATAGCAGTAATAAGAAAGCAAATTATTTTGTAGAGAAAGAAAAAACTTTATTGATATAGTACACAAGTCAACCATTACAAAAACATCTTAAATCCTAACAAACAGCATCGTAAAATATAACATCAAACATACATTTGTAATGGTTCATATAAAAAGAAAATCAATATTCCCCTGCTGGTTTATTCTTTTAAAGGCACTTTATCCCAGACAAGATGATCACATCCAATTAACCCAAGTTGGTTTCTACCGTCATATCAAACTAATTTTCTTTCAGAAAATAGTTCGGATCTTGATACCTTTTGCACATGTAGTGAAAAACACACAATCCCATTACAAAATAAAACCACAAAATGAATGTAAATATTATTAAAGCAAATGTGTGTAAATCTCAAAATAGAAAACAATTCAAATGGAACCCAATTCAACATGTTATCGCATTGATTTAAATATTCGGTGAAATTGACGTCCGTTTGAGAAAAACTAATTGATGGATTGTTATATCCATGTCTTCTTAAATTATAAAAAAAAAATGCTGAACACAAGCGAAGGCAAAGCTCTCACATCTTTCTAATCTTTCCCCAAGTGAACTTTGCCCTCTCGTGTCTGTGTTGTCAAATCTGAATTGTTACATTGCGTGGCCAAACAGCGGCGCACTACACAATCTCCTCCACGTCATGTGAAAGCAAATAACTGTTTACCAATACAGAAAAAAAAAAGCTCAACTCATCTATTTAACATTATTCTGTCAAAGTGCACAATTGGGGCTCTCAGAAACAAAAGAATATATTGCAAGAAAAAACAAAAAATTCACAGCACAGCTTTTCTATCAATATCGATTGTAAAAAAAAAAAAAAGGAACAAAAACTTTTACTGACCTCTAGTCAGGGCTAGTGCTTCAAACATATCCTCCCTCTCGCAAACCCACAAACATACACGGAGGTATCTACGGTTAACCCGAGTTACATCTTGTGTCTTTTAATGGAAAGGTGTAAGCAGCATTGGTTAACACTGAGCGAGCTGACACCATCCAAACTACGTCGGAAATGTTGCGCGCACATCAACCGTTCTATTCAGAGCAGACTCGAATAAGGGAGGTTCGGTCTACCAAAACATCTCCCACTACATCTACACCACCACCCACATGCCCGCTATACTATGACGCAATCACAATGCACATGGCTAAATGTGTACACAATAACTTTGTATAAAAAAAAACATGCACGCACTTATAACTTATATTATACAATAACAATACCAGTAATGTGATTAATATAAATGATAGCATTGCAAAATAAAGCTTCAAAAAATAGGAAGTGGAAAGAGTTCAATTGAATGAACGGAAAAGCGAGATGAAGGGAAGCATTTCAGATTTGGAACATATTTGATCAAGCTGTCCAATTATACGACAATATTATTTTTATTAAATCTAAGCGCTCGATTGCTGTTAGCCTCTCATCTGTTTGAATGATAACTGAAAAGAAAAAGGGAGAAAATAGAGATTTGGAAGTGTATAGTGACATTTTAGACACCCTGTAAAGTAGGTAAAAAAAAAAAAAACTAATGTGCCATTATTTGGACGTACTTGGGTCACTTCCTAGAAATCCCGTTGCGTGTTTGACCGATGATTTTATCCGATTATCTAATAAAGTGTTCACAGCACCGCGATGAGTGTTGCTACATGATGCCGTGAGAAAATAAATTAACTGAATCATGCTTGCAATAAAGTGTGTGTTGATGCATTCAAACATGGGAAGTGCATGCGTGTTTCCGCTCATGGCCTGTGATACTTGTCGTTGAAGCGATGAATGGTTACGCAGCCGTGGTAGGAGATGCAACGTGGCATAGCAGCCACCCCTGTGATGATGCCTGTGGCCGGGTCATAACAAATGATGGTGTCGGTGGCTTCGCCGTTTTCGCCTCGGCCGCCCAGGATGAAGATCTTCCCGTTGCAAACCGACATGCCGCAGCTCTCCTACGAGCGGAACATGAGACCTTGGAGTTTTCTTAAATGTGACAAAAATCTCCTACCTGTTTTCCAAAAGTATGCACCACATGGATCCAGTAGTCCTCCACGGGGTCGTAGCAGAAGAGGGACTTGGTGAGACCGCCGCACACGTACACGAGGTTGTTGAGCGACACGGCTGTGATGCAGCGCTTGGCGATGGGGATGTTGGCGCGGAGGAGCCAAGTGTCGCTCTCTGGATCGTAGCACTGGACCTGTGACATGAGGATGAAATGTTTTCACTGCTGACGCCACCCCAGCTGTCATCACTATTTGTCCAATGTGTGTTTAAGGACGACATCTGTTTCCCACCTTGTCTGAACAGGTATTGTCGTCAGGCCCTCCTCCTATCACGAAGAGCTTGCCGGCGCAGCTGGCCACGGCCGGCGAGCTCACCGCCTCCTTCAAGGGCGCCACCTCTGTCCAGCGGTTTGAGAAGGAATCATAACACTCCACGCTGCTCAGGCGGCTTTGGCCGTCGTAGCCACCCACAGCGTAAACCTGGAATATCCATACAAAGCGAATAGGTGAGTGGCATACTAAAAACTTTGGAGTCGGCGCTTACGTGCACTTTTCCAATGAACAGTAAACGGCACGTCTAATTATAAAGGTGAACATGATTGCACATCAGCACAAAGAGAACCAGTCCATCTAGTGCGGAGAGGAAAAGAAATGACGCACTGTTTTTAAAAACATAACCTCTGTTTGACGTCTGCAAACTCCGGCCCACGGGCCATTGTTATTGACTAACCTTTGTAATTCAGCATGTCGTTTGACATCTTAAGCCACTATTTAATGTTGACACAATCCTTTGAGTGTCCCTAACTCTATCAACACTGAGGTAAGGCCGGAAAACTAAATTTGAGAGACGGGCGATGCGGTGTTACGGTCGTAATATTAGGTACACCTGCACAATAGTGTTAGTTATAGTTACACTAGTTTATTAGCAAAATGAACTATTCATATTCATTTTTCATTATTCGTTAGCAATAGTTCATTTGCAATACGACGGAATATTGATTTATGTTCTATAAATGAGAAATAATGCAGGAAGTCTCATGCAATTGTAATGTCTTCTTATCCTTCCGAGTAATATACAGTGAAAACAAATACCAAGAAGGGGCAAGGAGAGAGGAGGGGGGGGGGGGAGGTAGACATCCCAAGGAGGAGGGAAAAGGGAGGACGTGCACGTTGAACGTGGATATTTGCATTCCCAACCCGACGGAACGACAACCAGGCCTGGTCGTGGATGAGTTGCTTTATATGTGGCGACTAGCAATCAATAAGGTGCAGTGACCCCCACCGGACTTTGATTTGTATCTCAAATCATCTTTCCCCATTGAAGTGAATACAAATGCCATTAATCCGTCCCAGAGAGTAGAGTCAATGAGCAACTGATACAAATCGTGATGGAAAAGAACAGCTGAGTGCTGACATGACAGGGACAAGAGCTATTTTTGTGCAACTCTAACAAGGATCATAGATATGGACAGAAGTGTGAGTGCACTTCCATCAAAAAGATGAGTTAATTGCAGTACCAACTTCTGTAGTGTACTCAAAGGTACATTTTTGCCAAAGCAAACGTGGGGGGAAAAAAAAATACTTCTCATGATGTGACCATTCGTGCTTCAGCTCAAAATGGGAAATTACGGTACAAGGGGAAACTGAAAATAGAATGAGGAAACCACTGACAAGGAACTGAATCTCGCTGTATGTGGGAACAGTCAAACACAAACATTTATTGGATGATGGGAACTAACACACAAATAATATAATAGCGTTAACAGAAACACATCACGAATGAGATAAACAAGTGTAGTCATAAAAAGAGTGGGGAAAAAAAAGCGAAAAGCACACGTGTGCATCAGACACGGGAAGAAGTCAGACATGAACCTCGTCTGGGAGTAAGAAGAATGTGTCGACCGAGAGAAATATTTATGTGTGCAAGTATGTGTGAGCACTTTAGCCAATTCACTGCCAGTCCAGTTCTTTGAAAACCATGCAAAAAATAAAAACAATTAAAAAAATGAGGCCATCAAATGGTACCGTGGCCTATGTAGTAAACAAGTGTGTGAACTTGTGCACACTGAAGGAGACAAAGCTTGAATCTGAATCCAAGCCCGTATTTAATTCAATCTGATCAATTGCTGTTGTCTTTGTCAGATAATTAGAACCTCTCATGAGTTGCAATGCCAGTGCCAATAAATACTGCACAAGCAAGACTCGACGATCCAGTTTGAGAACTATTTCGGACATAACTTGAAATATCAATCCTTATTTGATTTGAGAGATCGTAAATAGCATAGCCAAGATGGAGGGTCAAAATGCTTTAGTCACAAATGTAAGAAACTGAAAATTGTGCAAACTAGTATTGCAGTTGCCAAGGCACTTTTTTGGAGCAGGACAAACACAATTAAGCGATGACACGGTGTTGCTGCTTGGAACAAGACGGCCTCATTGCCCAACACGCCTGATAAGCAAAAAGCAGGCTATCGACAGAGGCGACAGGAATTTAGAGTAACTTCCTTTTTGTCCCTGAAGAGAAGTGGTGAGGTCATTACCGTCAATCACAAAGACACCGATGCTTAAAAGCAACTTTTTGTATGTCTGCGGTTTTAGATAATAAACTGGAGCATGTGTCAACGGCGCGTCTCGGACATTATACGACACGACTATAAAAGTAGTCTGAAAGCTCTGCTTTAAACTAGGACTCGTTGTGCAAATATGTTCAAAGACAGCACGCTTACCTTGCCCAGCAGGACACCCATCTTGTGTCTCCAGCGGCCTTTATTTAATGACGCCACTCTGATCCACAGGTTGAGTTGCGAGTTATACATCCACACGTCCCTGCTGTTGATGCGACCACCTGAAGCACAGACAAATCCGGAAAAATAGTAAATGGCCCAAATAATAAATGTCTCTTAAATGAGTTGTTTTATTACGGGTTAACACTTTGAATTCTGGAAGGCAAAAAAATATCGATGAATGACAAATGTTTTTGGTGACGTTACAGATGATGAAGTGATTCAAGATGTGTCCCGTCATCAATTATCTGCTGTTTACAAAGTCAAAGAGCCAAACAAGCCTGCTACCCTGAAGGTTTATGAGTTGGAACAATTTGAATAAAAGTCACAAGGCCGGTGGAGGGAGAACTACCACAAAGGCGCCCCTTGTAATCTTGCGTAATAGTTTTGAAAAAAGTGCAACAAATCAGTAGACACGATATACATATTGCTTTTTCCTTTTTAAAAACTCACTTGGTGTTGTTCATTTTGCTCACGCTGCTAATCACTGCTCTTAACTATCGCACAGCAACCTCGTGCGAGAATTTATAATCCTCAAGGAGCAGTTGTACCTTCAATTTGAATACGTACAGTATGAAATAATGATTCCCGTCGCCTGAGGAGGAAACTGTAAGTATGAGCTATGCGAGGCTGCTAGGCAAATGTAGACGACGACAAACAAAAACGATTCGAATGGTCGCCCTCGCGGTGGGTTCGAAGCGATTCGGTGGTTGTCAAGACTTGTTGTCCTGGAGGGGAAAGCACGAGTAGTTCTGGATAAACATTCAGGGCCACATGCTGTTTAAGACCACAGCTTACTGCAGCTGTGCTGGATGAACTAGCCCGCCCCAGCCCCGTCCCCAAGGGGGGGGCAACAGGCAGAGTGGGGCAGGTTAGGAACTTGAGTAAAGTTGGAAATAGAAAAACAAAGCAGGGAATTTTTTTTGGATGGAAACGGGTCAAGGAAAGCGTGCACGTGTGAGTGTGTGTGTGTGTGTTTGAGACGGACGGGGGGGAGGGATGTGTTTACTTTTCCAGGCGGATTCTTGGGGGTAGATAGATTGCACACGTGAGGACTTGGCAGTAAGCTCATAAAAAAAAATAAAAAAAACATAAACACGACACACTTAACTGAAGGAAAGACCAGGTTCCCCCCCCCCCCCTCTTTTTTTTCCCTCTTTCTCAACTGCTGCTTTTTTTTTTTTGTGCTGGGCATGTTCGAGCACGACTTATAATTGGAAGAACATTTAACACGACTTATTCCTGGGGGAAAAAAAAATAATAATCAGCTCCACAGTTATAGTCCAAAAACATGGAACAAGAAAAACATTGAACTTTAGAAATTTCGGCTCGGAAATAAAAAAATGAATGTTGTAATGTGCTTATCTAGCTTACATATTCACTTAGGGCAAACTTTCAAATCAAGAGAGATGTAGCTGGGCCATATAAAAGGGATTTCTTTTCACCCCCGTCCTGTTTTAGCACTGCTAGCCACGCTTCAAAACAACACCATCAGCGATGTGGGTAGGCTACGCGAACCGGATCTTTTCGACCGATAGAAAAAAATGTCGGACTTAAAGATGACTCGACAGTAGCCTGCCGAGTGCATCCAGATGTTGCTCTCATATTTTCCTTGGACTCATTGGGGAAAAAAAAAAGAAGCTTGGACAGAAAGCAGACATGGTCACTTGGCCGGGAGAATTTACTGGCTACGATAAAATATTGCAACCAAGAAACCAGATGTCCTATTTATTAATAATTCTATATGGAATGTGGAATGCACAACCTGCGGAAATTCGAGCAGCTACTTCTGTGGAAATGTTTCATGCCTACTATTTGGAAAACCCACAATTGAAAAATTTTCTTATGTGACGACACCAGTGACTCTTACCTGACACGAGAATGTCATTGCGGAGGGCGCACACGGCGTACTCCGACTTAGTGAACTCGGGGAGTTTGGCCAGCGACTTCCACTCCCCCGTCACTGGATCGTAGCACTCGGTGTAGGGCAGGTTGAAGCCCCCTATTCTCTCGCAACCGCCAACCACCACAATCACCTCCGAGTAACCAGTTGACCTAGAAACAGGAAGATATTTGAGTTGAAGAGATGCAAACAACAGTTTTCATTAAATATGCCCAGGGTGCTACATGAATAAAGAATTTGAAGGCTCTCTGCCAAATGTCCTGCGGTTGTAACAAAGCTATGTGAAGTTGTGGTTGATATTGTGAGCTGGAGCGTGTTTGTATTGACTCTTAAAGGGAATTCAAGGATTTATTTACAAATACATTCTAGCCTGTTAGCTTACCGTATTTTCCGGACTATAAGGCGCACCGGACTATAAGGGGCACCTTCAATGAATGGCCCATTTTTGACAAATTTTGTCCTTATATAAAAGCGCGCCAGACTATAAGGCGCACCATTAATGCATCATGTCAGATTTTTAATCCAAACCGAATCATTCTCCATTTTATCTTTTTTATTTAAACTTCAGACGTAACAAATTACTTTATAATCATAAAATAATGATCCATCGTCTTTTTGATTCATGATTCATAGTCTTCAGCGGCCCACTTATGATTGATTTCATGACACAATGCTTCGGGCCAGTTTAAATTTAGGAATTTGGTCCATATATAAGGCGCACTGTCGGCTCTTGAGAACATTTTAGATTTATAGGTGCGCCTTACAGTCCGGAAAATACGATACTTGTGTGGAAGCTCCTTTGTCGGATATATTCTATATACCATAGGCTTAAGTAGCTATGTTTTCATGGAGTAAGGATATTTTGGCTAGGTCATTTAAGACAAAGGCACTGAATAACGCGTACAAACACACACACACTTACGGCAACATTTTAAAGGATTTATTACGACAAGGAAGACCGAGGTGACGTTGCTGCATTCGTCACTTCACTTATCTCTAAGGCAAAGTTCGTTTTCAGGCACTTCTATCAATCTCAGCAAAAACAAAACTTCAACTTTATTTCTATGATCACATAGTTGTTATGTTCCAAACTGCGGATTGGAGAAGTCCAGCTTCCCTTTGTTGTGATATGAGAGAAGGCAAGTTATCATTATGTAGTACATGTAAGAGACAGTCTAAGCCAGGCGTGGCTGGTGTCATTTGCTCACGTGATGTTGTTTTCATGTTCTGGAAGCTTCTCAATCAATCAACTATTTTGAGCAGAGGTGAATTGATCCCCCTGGGGGCAAACTGAAAGAGGAAACCAACTGTCTGCTTTGCTTCCCGCTCATAACAAACCTGCCTGGATACAGCGACAACACACAGCACACCGCCTCGGTGACTTCACAACACAACAGGTCATTGGGGTCAATTCATGTAATCTATTTTTTTCAACGAGCGACTGTACCAACATGCCCTACTTCCTCCTTTATCACTTCTACTTAAACAGGAGCTACATAACACAGACGCACTTTACTTGGCAAAGAAACACTCCCTGTTTCTTTGTCTCGCGCACACACGCGCAATAGCACAAAAATAAGACCAACCACCAACCAGTTGTAACCAAAGTGTTTTCATCTTGGGCTCGACGTCAATCTGATTAATTGTTCAACTCTAGCTTTTGGAACGTGGGTACCCACATCAAACAAACAATCAATCCATTCAAAGATTTGTTTGAATGTGTAATTTCCCTGTGCATACCGGTTTTACTTCACGTTAGCAATAATGAGGCAAAAATGTACCTGCGCGGCCGGGTTCTGGGAGACATCATTTCATTTCCAAGCACGTGGTAGCGCCTGGCTTCGTGGAGGAGATGGTAGCACTCCGGAGCGTTCTGGATGATCTGGTCTCCTTCCACCGTCTGGACAAAGTAGTTGGGGTGCAAAAGTGGCAGGCGCACATGATGGAGCAAGGCCTTCAGCATGGGCTTGCGCTGCTCCACACTGTGGTAAACCCAGCGCATCACGGCCTCAAACACCAACTCCTCCTTCCCAATGGACAGCTCGTCACTGTCGATGTACTCTTCCAGCTCTTCCTTGCGGAGGTCAAGGAACTCCTCGTGCTGGGCCACCTCGGAGAAATTGGCCAGAGCGTAACAGCGGCAACGGCTGGCCAGCTGCTTGAGGGAGTGAGCGTCCGCAAAGCGCTGGATGCCCAGGCAGTTGCACGGGTCCAGCTGGTCCTCCAGGAATTTGGCGCAAGCGTCACGTAACGTGGCGATCTGGAAGAGATTGGAGGTCTCGAAGAGGAACTGGACATTCTCCGTGGTGATCTTGGCACGGCCGGTGTAAACGTAAGCGAGGAAGGATTCCATGGCTTCGGCCAGAATGCCGTTGATCTCCACCAGCATCTCGCGGCTCTCGCGGTGATCGTTGCAGAACATGGCTCGGAAGTAGGAGGAGCACGCCGAGAGCACGGCCCGATGGCAGGGGAACTCGCGGCCCTGCACGCTGATGACCACGTCGGTGAACAGGCGGCAGTCGCGGAACTCGTTGAACACCTGCAGGATGCCCTCGGAGTGCGAGGAGCCGGAGCAGAAGTCTAACACTTCCTGGCTGGCCAGTGTCTTAGAGTCCACTTCAAATACCTGAGGAAGCGACATTTAGCATTGACATTTAACAACTTAATCGCCTTTCGTCTGGCCAAGTAAGGCTCCATTTTATTTGGCAAAAAATGTTAAATGAATGCAAAGACGTGGTAACTACTAAGAAGAACTTCATTCGTCAAAGACATTGTTTGCTACACATAGCAACATGTCAACAAGCTAAATGGCAAGTGGGCTTTTCTCAATTAACATAAATGGCTGACTTTTTCCTCACACACCTTTCGTTTTACAGCCGGTGAGTCTCTGATGCCGTTGTCCTCCCTGTTCATCCGTCTGCCCAGAATCAACACCATGGCGACAGGGTTTCAAAGGAGACTCAAGATGACCTGGAGAAAACACGCATCATTTGTTTTGGTTTCTTTCCGAGTGCTTGTATGTGCTGGGAAAGGAGGCCATCCATTTTTATGAGGTCGACTGGTTGCCAATCAATTGCAGGCCAACTTAAAGCCAAAGAGACAGATTGGTGAACATTTGCAAGAAATAGGCAGTTTGAAGAGGCTTTTTGGAGTTCAGCTTGTGAATAACTGGAGCAAAAACAAGTGTTGTAAATGTTTTACATCAGTTACATGACAGACACCCTTCTGTTTAAAATCTATATATGCATGTGTCGACACTTCCTCTAGCTCATCACTGAAACAGTTGTGCCCCGGAGCACAATAGACGCCGTGAGGCGGAAGAGCCAAAGAGGCTGGAGACAGGTTGAGCAACCGTTGGAAGGACTATCCCACATGTCAGTCAGGTTTGTTTTGAACCGCTGGGGGCGGGGCCTCGCCAGGACAACACATCATAAACACTGATACAACACAGGCTGGAGATTCCAACTTTTCAAACTTTTTATACCAAGTAGTACTACCTCAAAAAAATACTTGGCTTTCCAAAGACCAACATCAAGACAGAAGTTTTATTCCTTAAATAATATTTATTATTGTAATCTACTGTAACAGTATACATAGTTTGAACATTAATTGAGTTTTTTAAAAGCCATATGTGATAAATTAAATCATTAGGATACATTTGGAAAGTTTGAATACAAATTTACCTTACTTAAATTAAAATTTTGTAATATAGGGGAAGTCAACCTTAAACTTTTTTTTGTAAAATGTTGTTCAATGCAGCCCAATTAATCAAAACACTGTGTTCTGATGAATGTTTTCTTTACGGAATATGAATTAAACAGGCAAAATCCACTTGTTTTTAACCATCTCAGGGGGCGGCCATTTTGCCACTTGCTGTCGACTGATAATGACATCACAGTTTCCGGTCTCAGGGCACAACCAATCAGGGCTCACCGGTTTTCTGAAGCTGAGCTGTGATTGGTTGTGACAAGAGATGGAAATGTCATTTTCAGTGGACAGCGAGTGGCAAAATGGCCGCACCCTGCAACGGATAAAAAGTGATGAAATTCATTTCAATTAGGAAATTCTGCACAAATCTGAATATAACTTCCTGTGGGAATATGTCCTGATAAAAAAAAGAAGCAGCTGTTTGACAGATTGACAGCTGCAGGAGTGAGGTCATTTACTGCAAGTTATTTTTAGACTTTGACAGGCTTTTCAAGTGTGCGAGGTAAATAAATAAACCTGCTTTTAGGATGTGAACAAGCACCTCATCAAGACAATTGGACTGGTTGGGCCACAAGGCTCCTGACTAAAATCTGGTGACACATGACACCTCAATTCAGTTTATATCACAATAGCAATATAATTTATTTTTGGCAATAGATTTGGTCGTTTGCTAATGTAACCTTTTTGAGACTCATTTCACACTTGAACAAAGCAATGGGAAACTGCTGATTTGATAGCAGTTCAGACAATGCAAGCTAGCAACAATGTACTGTATATCATTAGGAGGAGCGGGGGGGGGGGGGCATTTTGTTTAGTTATAAGTGTATTATATTTTTTTCCGGTGCACCTAAGTACATTGTAGTCTGTATTTTTTCTGTTTTTACTAGGATTTTTTTTACTAACTGACTATTATTAACTATTTTACTTATTAATACTCAAGTTGTGTGCGTTTCAAAATAGTATACTTTTTTTTTTATAAATGTCCACAACAGTTTTAATATTTGGATGAATAACTCGCGTTCTATACATCATCAAGTAGATATTCTATAAATGCCAGTCAATGCTTCGAAATACAGGAAAACGTGCGCATGTAGTAAACAAAGGGGACGTATCTCGCGGCGACCGTCAGCCAACTCTTAGAAAATATCCAAAATAGCTGTCATATAACCTAGATAGGGGGAAGACCGTTATTATTTGAAATTAACTCGCCATCGGTTATAGAAAACTACTATTACCTTAGAATGGTTTCCGATTGAGGCTTCCTTCTTGGTTAGTAGACAAAAGCGGTAAGAGGGGAAAAAAGCCCTCAGGGGAAAAAAAAGACCGTTTCTGAAAATATATTTTTTTAAACTCCCAACGATGAATTATGGGACAATGCGTAGATTGTTACGCAGCCCGCACATTATGACACTAGTACGATTCCACTAACAAAGGACTCTATCTGGCTAACTGTAAACACACAAGCTATTTATACTTGACAGAAAAAAAGTTCCTTCCCCCGAGCGCCCACTCAGCTGGTGACGGCGGTGCATCCTGGGTGATGTAGTTTATTTAATCATTCCTTCACGGCTTTTTGTCTTGCACATAAACTACACTTCCCAGGTAAACGAAATTCTCCACGTGGCTCGCTTTTGTTTGCAAACAAACTCGAGTTTCGAAGAAGAAACTGCACGAGTAAAGTACAAATTGGCAAGACATAAAAATCGAAACTTTTCCATTTTCGCTGATTGAAAGAGCCTGTTATAACAACGAGACGTGTGTTTCAGCGGTATGGAAGTAGTGGGAAGTTATAAAAATAATGATCCCATTTTTTTTCAGGTAAAGCTGGGTAGGAGGAGCCCAGCCTGGCAACAAATAAAAGACGTCATAACATCCTTAGCTCGTTGCAACATATTTCTGAGAGTTCCTCTCCAAGTTCTGCGAATTAGTCCGCGATTATGTTTTTAAACCCCCCACTTAAAATTGTTTTTGCCACCACAACTGACAAAAGCGGCTTCTATAAAACAATGGGAAATTATTGTGCTAGTTGAATAGGCATGCAACTAATGCTGAAAAGGCCTCCGAATCAACCCAACTCTGTTGATTTGGAACACAGAAAATACATATTTAAAATGGGGGTATATGGTGTATATTTTCCCCCAAAATGACCTTTCACTTAGTGGGAACTGCACTAAAACCCTGTCAGTACAGAATTCAGGCGAGTACTCTTTGCAGCTACAAAAGTTCCAAATTCTATTGTGTCACTTATAACAAATTCTTGTATCGTGGTCAGATAATCCGATTTCCATTTACAAATGACGGAGGTATTTTGATTACCTATCCGGATAACAAAGACAAACAAGATTTTGGACAGCTGCCTAGGCCCTGGGGGCGCTTTAAATTCTTTTAGCAGCGTCCATTTGCAATTTGTGAAAGAAGACGGTGTCCCTCTGCTGTTCAGTTGTTGCACAAGCTACATATTATTGAGGCATATTACCGAACACCTTGTTTGTCAGCCAATCATAGGGCACATATGACAAAAATACTGCTGTGGCTGAAGATCAAGACACAAGTTATTAACTAGACTAAAACATCCACAGTACTACTTTATGAAAATATGTTGACAAACAAGGACACACAGAAACTAAGAGAGCAAAAGCTTGCACCCCATAATGGGAATCATTTGTTTGAAGACAGAGGAAAGAGCGTTGGTGGGTAAAATGTGTTGCCCAAGAAACAATGGTTGCTTGTGCTGCACTTTTTGTTTTTTTTACAGGAAGACTCATACACAAAAAATGTGTTTTGAAAATTCATTTTAGATGTAACACGATGTGGTTATGCAATGTCGTTTTATTTTTATTTGTTTATTTCTTTTAATTTTGGGAACTGCTTGTAATGTGGTTAGTATTCCTGACTCAATAAAACATACTCAAAGGTATCCAAACGTGCAAAATAAACTCCTGCAAAAATATCACCAATATGTGAGTTGGTATAAACATTTGCGTCATTTTAAACTCTAGAAAGATGAATGAAAAGGAACAAATAACATCCTGTAGCTCGCGTCTACTCCCCTTGACGTGACACAGATGGAACCATGACGTAACTGTTGAAACAAGTCTACACATGCGCAGTTCGTGTCAACTCTGCAGCTAGCTTAGCAATGGCTGGTGGAGTAGGGAGGAAAAAGACCCCCGGCTCCACGTCTCCTGTGTGGAGGACGCTTCAAACGCTTTGGCAGGAAAAACATTTAGTCCTCTTCAAGACCGAATATACCTTCTTAGTGGTGTCCGTCTTGTGGTTCTTAGAAATCGGGATTAATGTGTGGGTCATTCAGAAAGTGGCATGTAAGTAGCTCGGGGCTAGGTAGCATGCTCTGGCACAGTACCCTCTTAATGGACGTACCTGAATGCTACAAGGCTAGCCTTAGCACGAACGCGTCGCTAACCACCTGTCAAATGGAATTTACAGCCGACGCATGGCATACTAATACTAGCTTGTCAACTTGGATAAACTCTTTTTTAACTGCCAAAAATGCCTCAACTATCGCTGTTTAGAAAGTGTCGTATTTATTTACAGTCCAGTAGTGTTTCCCAACTTTTATTGACCCCAAGGCACATTGAAAAATTAGAAGATAACTGACTTTTCAAACTTTTTACACCAAGTATCCCCCTCTCCCCCCAGAAAAAAACAATTTCAACATTAACGCTACGCAAAAAACCTGCTTGAATAATTACACAAACACATTTTTACTTCTTTCTTTTTTTTTAAATCTGAGTTTTTTAGGTTCAGCAGCAAGTGTAATTTTTTTCTGAAACGTAATAGCAATACATATACACAACAACAAATACTCATGCACATTTAATTAAGTGGTTTTATGTAACATTAGAGGAAGCACTTTGAGAATCAATGAACTACTCTAATGTTAGGTTTCCAAGCACATTTGTGTAAATAAATTTTGGACAGTGATGGTTGTAAAATGTAATGCACACAGAATGCTTTTTTGGATGAAACAAGGACAGTATTTTGCTTAAAAAGTCAAACTGCTGTCTTGCAGACACTGAAATAGACTGGAAGGCTTACATGGATGAAGTGGAGGGAGTCATCAATGGTACCTATGACTACACCGAGCTTAAAGGAGACACCGGCCCCTTAGTGTAAGTCCTACCGGGCTGCTTCGAGTGATCCATGTATAAAACAACGCAGAATTGAAGTCGTGCTTTATTGTTGTTGCAGGTACCCGGCCGGCTTTGTGTACATCTTCACAGTTCTTTACTACATCACCGGGTCTGGGGCGAACATCCGCGTGGGCCAATATGTTTTTGCTGTGTTCTACCTCATCACGCTGCTTCTGGTTTTCAGAATATACTGCCGTACCAAAAAGGTACTGAGTATTTTAGACCCGAATTTCATTATTGGCCAAAATGTTTCTTAATTTCAATTCTCATCTTGTCCCAGGTTCCTCCCTATGTGTTCTTCTTCATGTGCTGCGCCTCCTATCGGATCCACTCCATCTTCGTGCTGCGTTTGTTCAACGATCCGGTGGCCATGATGCTGCTGTTTGCGGCTGTGAACCTTTTCATCGATGGACGCTGGTCTCTGGGCTGTGGCATTTACAGGCAAGTCAAAGCTAATTCCATGCATTTCCTTGTATGTTGCCAACCTGTGAAATGAGGGCTGTTTTCAATTTACAGGCCAGTCTTCCTCTCTTTCTGACAGTTTAGCAGTGTCTGTGAAAATGAACGTGCTCCTGTTTGCCCCGGGCCTACTTTTCCTCCTGCTGTCTGAGTTTGGTTTAATCAAGACAATCCCAAAACTTGGTCTATGTGCAGCCATACAGGTAAATAATGTCCATTGCTGCTCCTAATTGCATTTTCTCAATGGGATTTCTAACAAGTGCCATTTTTCAGCTTTTGTTGGGTCTGCCTTTCCTACTGGAGAATCCCGTCGGCTACTTGACTCGAGCTTTCGACTTGGGGCGTCAGTTTATGTTCAAGTGGACCGTCAACTGGCGCTTCCTGCCCGAGTGGCTCTTTTTGAACCGTTCCTTCCACTTCCTCCTACTGGCAGCTCATCTGCTGAGCCTGCTGCTCTTTGCCCTTCGCCGCTGGAAGAGGTGAGCCAAGTTTATTGTTCAAATAAAATGTGTGTGGTGGTGGGCTTCTCGCATGGGTTAGGACTCAAATTCAGGTTCCTTTTTATAATAAGTACCTCTGGTCTTTACTTATCAAGTGTTAAAAAGTGTCGTGATGTATTTTTTTCTAAGATCTGGAGAAAGCCCCCTGGAACTCTTAAAGAAGCCTGGCAAAAGGAAAGTCCCAGCTCAGAAGAACACCGTCAACCATATCCTTCATGTGCAGGAGTCTGAGTCGTTTGAAACTCCACGCCTTTTCTCAATATGTCCCTCAGTGGAAAAGGTTTCCCAAGTGTTCTGTCTGACCTTAACCGCCAATCACAAATCGTCCTCATCCTGTTTACCTCCAACTTCATAGGCATGTGCTTCAGTCGATCATTGCATTACCAGTTCTACGTTTGGTACTTCCACACGTTGCCCTTCCTGCTGTGGAGTGGAGGAGTTAAAAAGATGGCTCATCTGCTCAGGTAAGATGACAAATAATTCAACATGGCAGAATTCAAATGATAAGATGTAACACTGCCTTTAGGGTCCTCATCTTGGGTCTGGTTGAGCTTTCGTGGAACACCTACCCTTCGACTTGCAGCAGCTCCATAGCCCTTCAAGTGTGCCACGTCGTCATTCTTCTCTGTCTGTGGCTGGCCCCGCCGGCCCTTCCCTCAGCCCCGACTCGAACGCACGCAAAAGGACCCACGAAAGACAAATGCCAATGAGGAAAAGTACAAGTGGAGGTGTGTGTGTGTGTGTGTTTCATTGCATACTCTCTCTGAGCCTCATGACTCCCTCGCAGAGAGAAAGAGCCATTGTTTACCTCTTGTGCTAAACATGACTATGGCTAATGTGCGACTTTTGGACAAGTACCCACATCATGTAGTTGTTTGCAGGTATGAAGAGAGGAAAATACAGATTCTCAGGTTTTAATTTGAATTTACAACAGAGAGGGGGTTGAAACAATTTGTCACAAACGTTTGGTCCCATCACTATACCACATTTGTTGTTAATTATTTTAAAAGGTTTGGGAGAATACATCACGTGAAATATTAAGAAAACGTCATATCATTACTTTGTAATGACGCCATTCAGCAAATGATGCAATTATATCTTAATCACGCAATTACAAAGAAACGAAACTAAAATACTTCCATGGGATTGTGAGTCACAAACGTGTCAGATTGGCTCTTATTTGATAACATTGCATCATGCTTCTTATTCTGATATCCAAACTTGTGGGTTTATATTTTCTCTACACATGATGTTACAGTTTCAGTAGATGAGGCTGGAGACAATCGTAGCTAATGTGATCTGGTGATGTAATAATGAGTCTCAGCACTCATCTGGACCCAAGGAGCTTTCACTGTAAATGTGACATTTTATAATAAATGATACTTACACCACCGGGCTTGGTACATTTCTTTAAAAGGCCACATTCTTGTGTGTGTAAAAAATGCCGATTGAGATGTGTCTCAATTATACAAACAAAGTTGGCACTCAGTCATCTTATTTTATTTTATCTGGATCAGTTCCCTCTGAGGAGATTAGAGATAAAATCAAGTGGTCCCCATCTGCGCTTCTGACCTGTAAAATGTGCAATAAGGGTAACGACCTGATGGGGGCAGCAGTGAGCCATAGTCCCACCTAGCTTGTCACACTCGAGACGATGAAGAAGAACAAGTTCTTCTAGGAAGAAAAGTACAGTTACTAATAATATGGTGGACGAGCAGGTAAAGCACACAATTCGACAGGTTTTGGTATTGGTTACTCTTGCTAAACCGGTGTTCTTTTTAGTCCGTTCATGAATTCACTTGTCCAAGTGGAAGTTAGTACGTAAGCTAACGGCTTGCCACAGGGCTAACGTCACCACTCAGTGTTTGCGTCTTCGAGGAGAGGCACCTGACAGCCGCTCACATGATTTTAATTTTAAAAGAGCAAAGCTGGGTTGAAGGAAGACTACTTGACTCACACGTTCACTCGTTGTGTCTTTTAGTTTGTTTCCGCCGTTTATCGTTGACGAGCAACTTTCAACGAACATGTTCGGCAAGAAGAGGAGAGAGCCCCTCCCCAAAGGCAGGGGCACCGCCGCTGCCAAGCAGGTAACAACAACAAGAGTGACGCAAAGACCCTGTTATAAAAACAAACAAACCCTCAAGTCCGGGTTTTCCTCTGCTGCTCAGATGGGCCTGTTTGTAGATATGGACCCCGAGGACATGATGACAATGGGGGCTGATGAGGGTTTGGACGACCCGGACTTGGAGGCTGAGCTGGCTGCCATCACTGGAGGCAAAGCGGCCTCGGGTAAAGGGGGAAAAGCCAAGCACAAGGGAAGAAGTGAGTTACACTACGCAATACATCAGGGAGTTTTGAACCTGGGCCTTCAATGGGGACTGTTGTGTGATTTGTGAATAATTCTTCACATGGTTTGGGTTACAGGCCCGCTTCCCATGGAGGACATCGCCAAAATGGCAGATGAGTGTATGCGAGATGTTGACGAGGATGAAGATGATGACAATCTAGAGGATGATGAAGACCTCCTGGTTTGCTCTCTTTCTTTTGATGTGGCTTAGGTTGTTGTGTTTTCTTCTCATTGGCTGCTTTGTCTGTTTTTTTTTTTCTCCTGCTAGGCTGAGCTACAGGAAGTGGTGGGTGAGGATGGCGAGCAGCCCAGAGGTGTTTCTTCTTCATCTGCGGTAACTATCGTTGAACCTTCCTCACAGGTCCACACTGTTGACGTGACTTTGAAAAGATTTCATTTAACCATTCAGCCATTGTAGGTACAGTTGTACTTAGATTTACGAGTGACTACTTGATAAATACTATGAGTTTGAAACGTGTAAAATTAGGCACCTATGACAAACTTTGATCTGCTTATTTTGACAGGAAAAGAGCCTGTCTGTTGTGGCAGCTGTGCCTGGCAGTGTGCAGCACACATTAGAAGAGCGGCTCGCCATGTACAAGACGGCACTGCACAATGCCAAGACGGCGGGCGAGGGCCCCAAAGCCCGCCGGATCGAGCGTGGGCTAAAGGTGTGACTCATCTTGCATCATATATTCTGTTTTCGTATATTGTGACAGTAATGTCTCGTATTTTCAGACGATGGAGTCCATGCTGACTGCTGTCAAGAAAGGCCGCCAAGTGAGCGAGGCGGAGATTCCTCCACCGGTCTCCACGGGAACCAAGAGCGCCACGCCAAGTGCCGCCCCTAGTGTGACCCCAGCTCTGCCCTCGCCTCCTGAAATCATCGCGCCTGATGGCGAAGAGGAGGAACTGCACTCATCTGCCTCCATGCTAGCACTCGCTGATGAGCCATCACAGGAGCAGGCGGATTCGGCGCAGGCGCAGGCCCATCCGTCACAGGAACAAGCCCATACTTCACAAGAGCAGGCGGATCCTTCACAGGAGCAGGCGGATCCTTCACAGGAGCAGGCGGATCCTTCACAGGAGCAGGCGGATCCTTCACAGGAGCAGGCGGATCCTTCACAGGAGCAGGCGGCTCCTTCACAGGAGCAGGCGGATCCTTCACAGGAGCAGGCGGATCCTTCACAGGAGCAGGCAGACATCTCGCCGACCGCTAATAGGAATGGTCAGTCAATTCAAGTAAACAAAGCGGTTGCAACTAGCATCAAAATGACCACACATGAAGTAAAACCAGCTTTTCCATTGCTGTTGCAGCAAATGAGCGTGTGGCAACGCTGTTGGTGCAAAGGCAGCGAGAGTACAAAATGGCTGCTTTGGCAGCCAAGAAGGCAGGAGAGGCGGAGCGAGCCATGGTTTACTTCAGAACCAGCAAGGTACGCGTGGGCAGTTGAATGAATCCGATGAGCATGATGCACATTGTTGTTGTTACCTCCACTATGGCAAGATGTTTTGATTGTTAAAAACACAGAGTTGAAACATCATGGTAAGGGAATTCCACATCTGTTTTTGATGTCCTTATCACCTCATTTGAAAAGACAAACATTGACTTACCTCAAATCAAAAGTCCTGATGAGGGCTTGCTAAGTCTCTAATAATATAGGCGCCAAAACAAACATCTTCTTCGCCCATTTTCATGCAGAAGTTCGATTCCGTGATCGAGGCTTTGAAACAAGGACAAGCTGTCGACCTGAGCGGCCTGCCTCCTCCTCCAGGTTGGTTTTGGCAATTGTTGAAATTGTTTTTACTGAACTCTTTTAATGCTGGCCATTTTGAAAAAAAGAGAACTTCTTGAGTGCATTTTGACTTTCAACGCTCCCAGAAAAATGCGTGTTGTGACTATGAAAACAGAAACTACCAAGTTTGTTTGTACCTTATTACGTTTTTAGCAATCGACCAATCGTGAATTTTACGTGACTTCAGTTGAAGAAACATTTGTTTTCCTGCTTTCTTGTATTCACAAGGCACAAGTGGCAGCGCAACGCCAGTCAAGCAAAACATTCAAGTACCCGGACCGGCTGCGGAAGTTCCAGGTGCCCTGGTAACATTTCATGAATACAAATTGTCCGAACTGACTGTTGTCGTCCCGCTCATTAGCCCTGTCGGCTCCTGGGAACGTACTGGAGGCGCTGGAGCAGAGGCGAGCCAAGTACATCGAGGCGTCGGCTCAAGCCAAAGCCGGCGGGGACGAGCGCAAGGCCCGCATGCACGACCGTATCGCTAAGGTGCAAATGACTAAAGTGTGCTTCTCTGCCTGTTAACATCAACTTACATACGCTAACCGTAAGCTTACTCGACCGGTCGCCAGCAATACCAGAGCGCCATCCGATCTCACAAAGCGGGAAAAGCGGTCAACTTTGATGAGCTCCCCGTTCCCCCAGGTGAGGTTCTTGAGTGATTTGTCGTTTTGCAACATTCAGGAAATAATGATGGGAGGGTTTATTTTGTTTGTTTTTCCCCCAAAAGGCTTTCCTCCCATTCCGGGCCAGAAGGCCACGACGACCGAGCAAGGCTTGGTCGCTGCCCTGGAGGCTGCCTCAAAGCTCTCAACTACCGATGATGCAAGTGCAGATGAGGAAGAAGAGGAAAATGAGGTGGAGGTGGGGTGGTTGTTGTTTTTTTTTAACACAGAAAGATATTGATGCAACTGTGCGCCCTAACACTGGTTTCTTCTTTTGAAAGAAATGAGCTCTCTCTGTTTGAGTATTCTCATTTCTTGCTCAGTTCTAACTGCGTGAAAGAGGCTAACATTTGAAGTTTGCTTTGCAGCCAAAGAAGACCACACTAAGCGTCCCGGCTGCGTCACGAGGTCGCAGAAGATCTCCGTCTGTTTCGCCTGACAGAACATCCGCCAGAGATCTCTCAGCTGCAGGTTAGTCCTGCTGTCACAGCCGTTGGAAAATTCCACTTCTGTCTCCCGCTTTGTCGACTTCTTCACTTGATCGGTTTCTTCTTCTACAACCGCACCTACTCGTACTATGTCTTCAACTTCTAGGACTACCTCTCCTTGGTTCTGCAGCGGCACAGCAGCTGGCATTCCTAGAGGGCCGCCGCAAGCAGTACATGAAGGCAGCGCTTCACGCCAAGCAAAAAAACGATATGGAGCAGGCCAAGAGCTTCCTGCGCACCGCCAAGGGTCTCGAGGTCATGGTGGAGGCGGCGCGCAGCGGAAAAGCTGTGGACATCAGTGCGGTAAGAAGCGACTCATAATAACGCCAGTATGGATGGACCCGTGATATAAATGTCTGAACGGGGATGCTGGCTGCCAGGTGCCCTCGCCCCCCGGTGACGAGGATGAGGACTTTGTCCTAGTGCACCACAGCGACGTGGGGCTCTCGGAGAAGGCGGAGCAGCTCTACGCGCAGTTGGCCAAGATCCTAAAAGAGCAACGCGAGGTATCGACGTACGACCGACCCTTCTTTTTGCCTTTGTTCTGTATGGCTCTTGTGTCTCCTGTTAGAAATGTTTGACTCACTCCAAGCAATTCACCCACATGGGGAACATTACGGAGACCACCAAGTAAGGAATAATAATCCAAATACGCGTGGTGCATCCACTGGATAAACGCGTCTGCATCTCTGTCAGTTTTGAGAAAATGGCGGAGTCGTGTAAGAAGAGTATTGAGTTCCTCAAGATGTCTCAGGCCAAGGGGCTGCCTCCCCCTAAACATCATTTTGAGGACAGAACCTTCCACACAGTTAGGTGAGCAAACATCACACTGCTAAATACTAATAACAGCTGCTACATATTGATAGTTGACCATTTTTAGTAGCTGCACAGTTTTGACAGCTACTACATTTGCTGCTGCATTTTTCACAGGATGTTCCCAGATCTCAGCAGCACTGAGATGGTGGTGGTTATTGTGAAAGGGATGAATCTTCCTGCACCCAGTGGTATGCATGCTCACACACGCACACACTTCTAGGCTCTTGATGAAAGCGCATGACACTCCTCTCCTCCGCAGGCATCCAAACAAACGACCTTGACGCTTACATCAAGTTCGACTTCCCCTACCCTAGCACGGTGAGCCATCCCAGAGCTTCATTAGCTCCTCTTTCACACAGTCTTCTCACTGCTCACGTCGGTTCATTGCTTCCAGGAGCAACCACAGAGACACAAAACCAACGTCATAAAGAACAGCAACTGTCCAGGTTAGACTCCTCGCAAGTGATGATCCCTCCCCTACATTACTCACACCTTTGTCTTGGACCAGAGTACAACCAGAGCTTCAGCCTGTCAATCAATCGCAACCACCGCGGCTTCAGGAGGGTAGTGACATCCAAAGGCCTCAAACTGGAGCTGCTGCACAAAGGGTGAGTCTTGTGCGGAGAACCCAATTTAACCTTACCGTTTTCACACACAAATATAGACTTTCCAAATAGCCAGCAACTTCTCCGCGCAGATTTCCCAGAACAACAAAATAGACCATTTTGTAACATTTCTTGGAAATGCACCAATCTATTTGTTCTCAAATTATTTTCACCACTTAAATAATGCATCAAAATTCAGAGGCTAATTAGGGACAGACAATTAATATACATTGTGAAATGGATCAATTTGACCATATTTAGACATAAGACGTTTTCCACATATGACAGGAAGTGGAAGCCTACCAAAGTAAAAGCAGTAACAACTGAAACCTATGACGCAAAAATGCACACACACTCGTCTTGAAGATTCGAGATTGAGGTTCTTATTAAAGGACTGGCAGAAAAACAATCCATAATAAAAGTATCACCAGCAGATGTGACAGTGACTGTCTTGTGACGCAGCACTGGTCCCGCTAACATTTCCTGTGCGTGTCATGCAAAGTGGCTTCCTGCGGAGCGACAAGCCCATCGGGACGGCACACGTGAAGCTGGAACAGCTCGAGTCCCAGAGTGAAATCAGGGAAATAGTCGAGGTTTGTGGTCGTGACAATCGCAGCACCCAACTTGCGAAAATATGCGGGAATTGTTTTTAATTGTGTGGGGGGGTGCATGTCTCTATTAATGGCCTCTTTCCCGGTAGGTGATGGATGGCCGCAAGCCTACTGGCGGTCGCGTGGAAGTCCGCGTCCGCCTCCGGGAGCCTCTGAACGGGCAGGACGCGCAGGCGAGCACTGTGCGCTGGCTGGTGGTGGAGCAGTCGCCGGTAACGCACTCATCACACCGCCACACGTTTGCATCGTCACCGCTTCTCATCGTCTCTCTTTGTCTCTCAAAGCTTCTCGTCTAGATATTCGATATCCGCCACGTCTATGGTGATGCTACGCTACTTAGCAAGACCACGCTTCGCGGATGCGCAGGTGGAAGGCGACCAGTCGTACTCAGGAGGCATTTTCTCCCCTCTGTCCTTCAGACCTCTTTTGAAACTATTTGCACAATAGCAAGGCACCCAGCTGCTTGACAAGGTCAGTCAGAAGGCATTTAGCGACATCTACTGGCTGAGCGTGTGACTTCATCTTACAGTAAAGCCTAAAAGACCAAGTGGTGTCTATGCACTAATATACCAAAGTGATCCATGTTGCTGTACACGAAATCTGAAGCGTAATAGATTAGCACGCAGCATTTGTTAACATACAAACAATAATAAGTAAGAAACCTTCGACAAATGTTAACAAATATTTGGAAAGAAATGCTAGTAAAATCTGTCAAAAGTGGGGAATAATTGTTCATTTTTGAAAACAATTGAAAACAACAAATCAATTTGACAAGAAACTTGAAGATGCTGCGAAGAAAATGTGCCAGAGTTGAAGGATTGCTTCAGGGTGTTTTGCTTTTCCTCTGGGTTTTTGTTGTTTTTTGGTGAGCGGACCAGCAAAAATTCTGTCAAAAGAAAAACATCACGGGAAATAAACCTGTTTATTTGTTCATATTTAAAATATAAAAATGGTACTGCAAAAAAAAAAAAACTAATTGGGTTATCGAGGAAGGCCCAAAAGTGGTACAATTTAAAATGATATCAATAAACATGATTAGCATGTAGCGGAGCGTGGTGGCAGGTGAACTTACTTGAACTGTCACAGCAAAAATAGTCTTTCATTGTCACTAAGTTTCTCAAAAATATGTTTACTCTTTGACTTTATGCTGTTTTAGGCACTACAATTGTTTTCGGGGGGGAGAACGAATTAAATCTGTATTGGAATATCGTTCGCCTATTATGTCGTCTATTGATGACAACAAATTCAACTAGAGTCCAATTGCAAACAGTTTAAGCAGTTGGTGGATTTAATCGATTTTGTGACGGTAAGTTTAAAAAGTGACTTGGGCAGTTGTGGGATTAGGCTAACAATATTACACAATATGAGCAATACAGTAATGACGTCATACTTTGACTTTAGGTTGGTGAATTTCTTTTCATGCTCATGTGCCAGTTAAGCATCCAACAACTGTAGAAGTTACATCCATGTCACACAAAAGAGAATTGTAACCGCCTCCCCGCACTATACGCCCCAAAGCGGTGTCAAAGTTGCTGCTAAGTGCTAACCACATGCGCCATTAACCTTTGTGGACAAATGCAAGAAGAAGCCATATTGGCAAATTCAGCCTGTCAGGTGTCTGCTGCAAACATCAAAAAAGTACGCATGAACATTGCAACGCTCTTCTCACTGTATAGAAATATAAAAGCATGTCAATTTCAGTTTATTTAATAATGGACCATCTTAAAAATCAAAATAAATCAATTTTACTCTGTTCCTCCTATCTGTTCTTGTATTGTGCCTGTATGTAATTGGACCTGTTTGACTTGACGCTGGGTAAGAAAACAGAAACAAGCAGTGGTTTTTTTTTTGGTTTTTTTTTTACTTTCACTTTATTGTTTGTTTTGGCTGACACCATACAAGGACAACAATAACCTTGGATGATGACATTAACGATCCACACGGTTAAATACAGTGAATACCGATTCATACATTATAATTTCATTTTATCAAAAAGTTATTTTATTTTGAATAGATTGATAGAAATGTAAAAAAATGGTGTCGAATTTGGCGGGTTAAAAAAAATGAATGTGACCAAAATAAGTTACAAGTCACGGTGGTTACTGCTGAGGAGCTTAGGGTAGGATGACCCGATGGAGCGTCTGTGCCTGTGGACCACGAGCTCCAGCAC
The DNA here is from genome assembly GCF_033458585.1 of Syngnathus typhle. Lineage (NCBI taxonomy): Eukaryota > Metazoa > Chordata > Actinopteri > Syngnathiformes > Syngnathidae > Syngnathus > Syngnathus typhle. The sequence continues at coordinate 8,783,388 of NC_083750.1, read as the reverse complement.
GTATTCATCCACCTTCACCTCCAAAACGGTGCTCTTGTCTCTGGACGCCAGGAAGACGATGGTGAAAAAAGCCACCTCCAATTCGGGACTGACCCCCACGAAAGAGCCACCCACTGGCTTGACCAGGCCCTTCCAACTGAACTGCAAGTTGAGCACGTGGTCGTCCTCGTCAGGCTGCAAACAAAAGGTCCCAACCGAGTCGACTTCTCGTGTTGACAGAGGCGGCCCCGGTGGCTACGACGACTTACAGTGTTTTTGTTGTCCCGCGCTTTGTAACCTTTGTAATCGATGTGGCCGTGCTTCTCCTGCAGGTAGAACTGCACCCAGTTGTGAAGGCCTGTAATATCCTGCCCCTGCTTGGTCTCGCCCACAAACACATGCTCGAACCCGCACGAGTCCTTCCTGCATGTAGATAACAGATGAAGGTGTTCTTGGAAATTACTTTTTGGTTCTCTTGATAGTCGACCAACTTTTTGGGAACAAGTGACACTTAAATATAAAATTTGGAAGTCACCCTCCACGCCTGTCACGGTGGTACAGGCGGAACCAGATGTCGAAGAGTTGCTTCTTGAATCTCACCACATCCGGAGGTGACACTCTCTTCTTAACCAGGTACTGGTGAGCGAACTGGATTCATGAAACAATAACACATGTTAACATATCTTCTTGTCACTATCAGTGGTCCACCTTTGCACCTTCATGACTTCCGTCTCCACGATAGCATCCAGGAACTTGCGGTTCTCCTGAAGCTCCTGATGGGTCACCGACTCCGACACACCCGTCGACATCTCGTAGTTGTCCAGCAAGTTGATAAAATCTGCCATTCGCGTAGAACACGAAAATTAATGCTGACATGCGGTAAGTTAACAAAAGTGTTTGTGCCGCTTTTATTTTGGTAGGTTTGTCCTTTGAAATCAACACTGACCATTTTTCTTTGAATAAAGAAATACTACATTCATAAATGTATCCATACGTGCGTATGTCTCGATGCTCTTCAGTTTATCCTCGTCGACGAATTTGAAGAGCGGTGCTCTGGCACGATCCCTTGCATAGTTGCTGCCCTGAGCCACGTAGCCGGCTCGCCCCTATGAAGTGCAATGATAAGCATAAAATAAGATGTGGGCCTAGCTGTGATCGCGGATTAAGAAAGTAATGTCTCCAACCAGATGCTAATGTGGATTTATTTTATGTCTTGTGATTGACAGGTGAGGAGTCCAGGGTGAACTCACCTGAGGGTCAATGATGTAATCAGTCCCGGGTTTGAGCCGGTTGACGTCTAGACGCCACAGTTCATTTAACACATCAGTCAACTCCTGATTTGCCACATGACTGAAAAAGTAAAAGTTGACTTTAAAACCATATAAAAAATCTCACGCAGTGAAAAATTCTGACGTTTAATCTTGTATTTAAAGCGCTTTATTTACAGGAAATGATGAGGGTTTCCCCCTAAAAACTAAAATATTTGTCAAATTATGAAAAACCACGATTTTTTTTCTAGTACAGTATTAGGATTTACTTCCCTATTCATTAAAAGTTTTTTGGGGGTTAATAGTTTTCCCTGAGACTGGATACAAAGTAAATTTTCTTGTTTCTACTTGAAGGGATTACTCAACAAGTCAAATGTTATGGGTTCCGTTTTTCCATAACCGCCCCCTTCATCATTATGGGGAGGGTGGATTGCTGTGTCTTGTTTTTGTGTTGTGCAACTATAATCATCAGCAGACGTTCACACAAACACAGCAACACTACACACATTGCACAAAGTATCTGTGCGCTTTACCCCCAAGAATAAGTGCAAAAAAAACAACAAAACGAAACTTTTTTTTTCACTGCAAGAAAAACACGAGTGAAATGCCCACAGGCTTGTTTGCAATAAATGCCTTATATTGAAAGGGTCAATAACGCTCCCAAGTATTGGCGTATACTTGCAGCTGCAAAATATGTGACAACGATATATTTATAAACAATAGATAAATGTTAATTTCACTTACTGTCTTGCCATTGTTGAATTAAGAAGTGATAGACTTGACTCTCATCTTTGGACTGGGGCGGAAAAGCACCGTTTCATGCGCAGTTAGTTTATCTGTCAATCATGATACGTCATGAAAGACAGACAATGACGAGAGGGACAAATTCAGCGCTCACCGCCCACCTCGACGGGCGGGTCCAACCTCATGATCACCTCAGTAATTAGAGTACAATCATACAAAAACGTTTATTGATTTGATGCAGGATTTTGTTATTGTTTTTTATAGCAGTGGGTATTTGGTACAATTTTATCAATTTCAAAATACCACACGGGATTGTGTTAACGCTGAGGCATCCTCACCTCTGGGTGGCGCCAGAGCAATAGGTGTTCAACGGCGAAGAAGATAAGCGCGCATGCGCAGTAGACGCCCGTCATCTTGTTTTGGTTCTTCACGTGTGTGGAGGCGCACACATCGAAAATGTGTTTGTCGTCGTTCTCTTAGTTTCTCTACTGTGCTTATTTTGTCTATTTTGTTTTTAACTAGTTGAAATACATTGACAAAGTGGCAGAGCTTGAGCGAAAGACAAGACTCCATCGAATTCGTCATGGCCGCCTTTGTGGAGCTGATTGCTGGCTGCTACGAGCAAATTGTGTTTGGTTACCGTGTTCAAACTGATCAGAACGTGAGTCGATTTTCACGTTATATCATTAAGATAGAATGTTACCTTAGTTGTAATTGTAAAAGTAATGGTTTCGTACGTTTTTTGTGTGTCTTTTAGGAGTGGATAGGCAAGGCATACTTTACACATCACGCTCATACGGCGTCGGTGTCGGCAGTGGCAGCCAGCAACAGATATGTGGTGACGGGCAGCAAAGACGAGACCATGCGCCTGTACGACATGAAGAAGAAGGTGGAACATGGTGCTCTGCTACACCATGACGGTGAGTGATGTCACAGGTTTCTGTGACAATCTCCCTCCTGACTATGCATACTCCTCAGGCACCATCACCTGCCTGGAGTTTTACGGTGGGACGCATCTGCTGAGCGGAGGGGAAGATGGACTCTTATGTGTGTGGAGAACCAAGAAGTGGGAGTGTCTCAAGTCCATAAAAGCGCACAAGTCAGTTTTCAGTCATGAAACGAGGGGGGGGGGGGGGGAGAGAAGACTGTTAAGGAAAAAAAAACAATCATGCAAATAAGGTCACAAACGTATCCAAAGATGTGCCAAGTTAATTTTATGTGATCTCATTCATTTTTACTTTTTCTTCAGAGGTCATGTGACGTCTCTGTCTGTACATCCATCTGGTAAACTTGCATTGACGGTGGGCACTGATAAAACACTGCGGTGAGACACACACACACAATTACACGTATAGAATAAATGACACAGTCACTGATGTATATGTATATTTCTAGTACATGGAATCTCATTAATGGAAGATCGGCCTTCATCAAAAACATCAAACAAAGTTAGTTTTTTGCCCAATGTATTTACCCTTCTTTTTTTTTTCTCCTGACGCACATCTGAGGTGAAACTGTTTGTGTGTGTCTTTGCTTGTGCATGTAGATGCACAAATTGTGCGGTGGTCTCCGGATGGCAATAAATACGCGGTGGTCATCCAGGACAACCTCGACCTGTACGACCTGGAGACAGCCGCATTGAGCAGCACTCTTAAGAACCCCCAGAGGATCTCCGCCATCAACTTCTTAAACGTCCGTTGTTGTTTTTCCTCCGATGCTTCCCTCACAGCATTTCTTGTTTTTCTATATTCTTTTTTTTTTGTTTTTTGTTCCAGAATTCCATCCTGGCTGTTGCAGGTGATGACGAAACAGTGAGGCTGTGTGATGTTGCCAAAGCGAAATGGGTGTGCGAATTCAAGGCTCATGAAACCAGGTCCGTTTTCAAAAACATCTCTGTAACATGCTCTTGATAAAAAACAAAAAACTAGGCTTTGAAACTGTCTGAGTTGCATCTTTTTTTTTTTTTTCGGAAAAAACTTTGTTAGATTTGATAGTTCCATCCCTGAACGGCAACAAAAGCACTGATGTGTCACTGTCCTTTGGCAGGGTAAAAGCAGTGGAGAGCTTCAAGCTGGACGATCACTGCGTCTTGGTCACGGCCTCCAACGACGGCTTGATCAAAATGTGGAAGCTCCGTCTTAACGATGTCAGTCAGTCTCCAAACCGCCGCTGATACGAGGCACGCTGTACGTTAACCAAAGGTGTGACTTGACAGGAGCTGGAGTGTCCCACCCTCCTGGGGGAAGTCAACACCATGGCCAGGCTGACATGTCTTGCTGTGCGCAAACCTTCCGCGCAAGAGCAGACCTCCAAAGAAGACGAAAAAGCAGCTAAGGCCGCATTATCACAAGGTGGGGCCAGTTTTCATTTTTATTTAGCGAGGGCTAATCTGAAGAGGGAAAATGATTTGACTACAGGAGAATCATGGCACATCTTTCAGATTCTTGCAAAAATTCCCTTTCTTAATACTGATTGTACATATTCTTTCTGTACCCGTGTACCTGCAGAAGTGGCGGAGGCACTTTTGAAAAGAAAGCGAGTACGCATCTTCACGCATGAAGAAGTCATTCTGGAAGATGAAAGTGGGCCGAAGAAAAAGAAGAGGAAGAAGAAGAAGAAGAGAAAGGTCGGTGGGCAACAAAAAGAAGATCAATAAATTACAAATTATATACAAAAAAAAATCCTTCCTTGTGTCACTCTTTGGAATGGAAACACTCTCCACAAATGGTCATTTAAAACAAACACACACACACATATTTATATATATATATATATATATTGTGTGTGTATATATATATATACACACACACAATCACTTAAAATACTTTTGAACGTGTATAATTCTGTCATTGCTATTGTTGGAATTGTATGACTTTATTCTTTTATTTTAATGTTTATTTTTGCTTTTAATAAAGCTTTGAGTCGCATAGTATTAGAGCAACCGCTTGTGCGATGAACTGCAAAAATGTTGAGAAAGTCTTAATTGTGGGAATTAAATACAGAAAAAAACGCTAATTGAAATTTAAGGCGTAATATGGCAAAGTTGGGAGTAGTTTTACAAGAATAAAGTATTCTTCGATTAGAGAATGTTCGAATAAAAAAAAAAGTTTTCATGATAAGTCGTAGAATAATAAGAATATTGTGGTAATAGCACTGATGTCATTTTCTGAAGTTGGATTTGAAAACTTGTCAATATCGTTAACATTGTGAAAAAAATGTGTAGTCCTGGGAGAATATTGTGAAATTAAGAAAAACTAATTTTTTAATGAATGTCAGACAAAAAAATGTTTTTTTAATGAAAATAACGTAAAATAAATATGGAAGAATATGCAAAAATATTGAATACGTTTACACGGGGAGACAATATAAATATCGATAAATTGTGACAATATTTACGGGGCTAAATATAGCAATTAAGATAACTTTTTTGTGTCCTTCATTCTGTCATCACGGGTTCCAATACCGTAATGCTGGCCACAAACGCGCAGCGCAAATCCTATCGTGTTTTGCGCCCTTCGCGTTCACTCTACGGTAAACGCTATTGTGGACCCGCAGTGTCCACGGACACGATCAGGTGATCCTTGATCGAGCTACTCGCGAACCCACCGGAGGAAAGGAAACGCACACACACATTGACAAGGGGGCCTCGAAGGCACAATGTCATGTAGCGAATGTCGGCGCCCACCCGGTGCTCCTCATTTCCGTCTCGATTCCGGAGCGACAGCTTAGCGACGGACGGACGTACCGACGGACTTAACGGCCGTGTGTGCGTGCGCGCGCGCGTGAGTGTGACGATGGCTCGTTAGGGCCGCTGGCGCAGATTCTTCCTTTATGAGCGATCCCCTTTGGCACATAGCTCGTTCAGCATGGGACTGTGCTACAGTCTGCGGCCGCGGCTCTTCGGCGACCTGAGCGGCTCCATCTCCAACGCCGCCTCGGACTCGGAGCCGCATCCGGACGCGACGGCCGCCTCCTCCGCCGCTGCCGTTTCCGCGCCGACCCGCGCCCAGGGTGCTCGCCCAGCGGAGGACGGCGGTGGCGGAGGTAGATGCGAGCCCGGTCGGGGGCACGGCTCAGCGGGGGACGGAGTGCTTATCCAGAACGGAGGAGGCGGTGGCAAAGGGACGTCGTCGACCACGCCGCCGCCGGCGGCGACGGCCGCGGCCAAAGAGCGGGGAGGACGTCGCCTGCAGCTGCCGCACAAAAGCAACAGTAGCGGCAATAAGCAGAAAAACTGGGACAAGCTCCTCCTGGAGGAAAAGGAGGCCGAAAAGGAGGCGAGGAAAGTCAGCAAGAGCATCGACCGGGCCCTCAAAGAGCTCAAGAGGGAATACAAGCAGACGCACCGGCTACTGCTTCTCGGTAAGACCCCACCGCCCCCTTGCACCTACACCTCCGCTTGTGACAGCGGGCAGGCAACGTGGCATGTAGCCGGGTGATGCCATTGGGTTGGAGGGGAGGCCTTATGCCACACATCGGCATACAGACGCTTGACCTCCAATTTACCGTATTTAGAAATTACGCACTCGCCATACAAGCAGACTGACACTGTAGTTAAAGAATTGTACAATAGGCCACTCTAACATTTCAAACTACAGCAATATTGTGCTGACGACCCAGTTTAGTCTGATATTAGTCATGCAAAGTGACCATACCGTTCCAAAACTTGTATCCTTATGAACCAGTTGTCTTAATTCATACGGATTTTCAGAAAACAAAGGAGGAAGGAAATGGCATTTTCAGCAAGCACATCACACTTTTTTTAAATTGGTTTTGTAAGAGTGAAAATGAGTAAATTAGCAATGCACCACTGCAAAACAGTGTATCCTGATCAACCCTAAAGAAAACAAGAAAACAAATATAAATCGACTTACAAAAAATAATAACTAATATTGTTTTTTACTCTGTAACCAAGATTTGAAGTGTCTATTTGGCTGAAATAAAGAAACAAGGTTCCTCTGCCCCCTACTGGAGCGGATGTGAAATTACACATTATTCAACTGGTTTAAAATAAAGTATTTATCGTTGAGTCCGCAAATATGTTAGTCTTATAAAGTCTGAATCTTATTTGTCATAAGTTTCACGTGACTTTTTTATTTCTCAGTGTTCTGACTTTATTGTTGTCCCATTACGTGTTTTTTCGTAAAATGTTTACAAAATGTTTTAACCAGAGATGCAAGTAAACTTTTTTAGATATTTAGATTTTATGATCTGATTCCGAATCTCTTCTGGTTTCTAATTTTGTCTCTATTTAATATTGTAATATTTATGAATTAAGGTTTAGGTTCAGCAACAAGTGGAATTCTATTTGGAATCATTCTAGTTAAATTATAATTCAAAGTAATCCATATTGTACAAGCTTTTAGGTCAAACCTAAAAACCAAAATCAAAATATCTCCATAACCTCCTGTAGTAGAAAAAAAAAGTAAAGACATACTTGAAATCAGCACCCAAAATATATTTACTAACTTACTTACTAACTTACTACAGCCATCTCTGATTAGAATTTGCTGCTGATGATTGCTATTAGTCACACTCATACTCTTGACTGACTATATGCGTCATCTCCACATACATGGGTATCACGAGTATGCGTTGCATTGGTTTCACATCTAACCTTTGTACTCTATTTACATTGCTTTTGTGTGAAATAGAATTCAAAATTTTAATTGCTGTAAATGTGCTCTGAAAAAAAAACACAATTACCACACGTAACCCAAACAATATAGGAATATAAAAAAAAATCTAAAGTCAAAGTCAAAGTCTGCTTCGGGAGAATAGTCTTTTTTTTTTTTCAAGGAAAAAAATCTGTCTTTTCTAGGTCATGATTTTCAGAGAATAAAATCTTATTGTTTAAAAGTTAGTCATAATATTATAATATAATAATTTGAGTTAAGCATCATAATTCACCTCAGGGGGCGGCCATTTTGCCACTCGCTGTCCACTGAAAATGACATCACACTTTCTCAAGTCACAACCAATCATGGCTCACCAGTTTTCTCAAGCTAAGCTGTGATTGGTTGTGACCTGAGACCTGATGAATGATAATAAACAGGCCTGATGTATTTACGGAGAAGAATAGTAAGAATTTCTACAGAAACAATCAGGTCCTGACTCATCCGTGAAAAAACGTAAATTGCAAAATTATGACTTTCAAAATGTTGCCATCTAATTGTGTTAATTGTCTTGAAACTTTTCTTCACAATAGCAATGACACATTTGTGAAATTGCATAATTCCTTTAGTGGTTGTGTCCTTTTGTGTTAACCAATGCAGAGATGATGGGAACAGGAAGTGGCTTTTATATCTCAGACAGGAAGCTACTTTATTGTAGGCTGGGCTGGTACGGCACCTTTGATCATGAATGGTTTTCTCCCTGTTAGCGTTTAGCATTACCGTTGTTGACGTGAATGGAACTATGCGCAATGTAATACAAACCCGTGTGAATCGCAAAATTGATTCGGATTTAAAAGATGCGAGGGCATCCCATGGGATCAAATCACTTGAAAATATATCGAGATGTCTCGAATCGCCTTTTATTGGTGAGATGCGCACACCGATTGTGAACCCTTCTGTTACTTTGTTTTATTAGGAATAGCGGTACTAATGTTGAAGGGTCATTTTGACCCGAGACAGTTTAATGATCCATCCAGTCTGTATCTGAACCGTTTTATGTGTGTTAAAACCTTTTTAATGTACTTTGGACGAACAGGACTTTGAATTACACATGTTGCTAAATGAACACAAGACACCTATTCTTGATTTTACTTGCCACATGAACCGTCTTGCCATTTTCTAGTTTTTTAAAATTCATTATAAGCATGCAGAAACATACAGTGCTAAACGCCACTATTTTCCAACACAAGTTTTTATTTTTTTATTTCTTGCGACTCTTATCAGGCAATTATCAAAATTTATGGTGTGATCTCCTCAGGTTGATTGCCATTTGAACTCTCACCAACTCCGTCCGGCCTTCTGTCATGTTCCAAAAACATCCATGTTTTAATCACTAAATTGTGTTAATGGTTATTAATTTATCCATTTTCTCAACCGCTGTGAATAATTTTGTCTTTATGAGCCTTGCGCTTACTGGCAATCATTCCAGGGTCGAAATGAGCTGGGAGAGGCTCGACCATACTTTTTTTGGACCCGCCTCAAAGCATGAAGGTTAAAATGAACAATCCCGAAAGGACACTGGACTGTGTGACTACTGTCTTTATCTTTATGGCTTTATTGTGTATTTGCACTGGAGCGTGTGCTGTAAACTCATGCAACTAATCAGCCTCGTTCTTTTTTTTTTTTTTTTTTTTTACAATCCAGTCTATCAAATGTACAGACAGCGGTCGTAGACACAAGAAGCAGCTCTCTCACCGAGCAATATTGAGAAATTGCATAACTTCACATGATGTCATCGACAAGACGTTCTTGTCAAATGAAAAATGTGGCAAATTAAAAACTAGTCGAATCAGTCTGATGAATATTGCGTTTGGGGAATAAGAAATGAGCAGAATTATACAAAGAGGCTGACATTTTTTTGTGGCCTCCCCCCCCCCCCCCCCCCCCCCCCCCATTTGATGTCCAAGTGTTTACAGGCTGACTGTGTAAACGTCACGGCTCACCTGTATTCTCGGTTTGGTCACGTAACACTCAATGCAAGCCCGAGGGCACTGACGTCAATTTCAGTTGACAGCAGGGGGCGGTGCTGTGTAAAATGTCAGCCTCCTCCTGAAATTAGATGGATTGTTCTGCTAAATCAATCTATAATAAATATTTGATTAAAAAAAAAAAAACACTTTTAGATTTCACTAATTATTTAAAAACATGCAGAAGTATTGGAAAGGAGTACAAAATAATAAACTACAATACCAAGAAAAATATCTCGATGCATTAGATAAAAAGCATAGCAGTACATGACCAATTTTTTTTTTTAAATGGGCAAAAATCACCAAATATCAAAAACACAAAAAGTATTAAAAGACCATACATAATTATTAGATCAAATACAAAAATACTAGAAAGAAACATAAGATTTTTTTGGGTGGGGGGAATAATTTAGGAATGTCTTGATAAAGCTTTTTCACTCATTAGACAAAAATTAAAAATGTCCCGATACAACTTTTTTTGTTTCCCATATGTCGATATGTTGATATTGATCCGATGTATCAGCAGGAATGATAAATGCTTTTCTTTTTTGGTATGAAAGGCTAGAAGAGACTTGACCAAGTGATACTGTTCAAACACCCCTCCTAAAAATATACAAATATTACATTTATATACGCAATTTCAGTAAATTTCAGTGACTACTTGTCACCCTTTAAATAATCATTTTGCGCAATGCTGAGTTATAGTCTCGCGAGATTCGCGAACATCACACGTGATGATGGTTGCAACTCTAAAATGTGTGCACTACCAGATCTTACCACTCGAGAGTAGTGTGGGACAGCTTCGCCTGGTAACGACTGTTTGGGAGCGCGCACGCGCGTGTGTGCGCATGCGTGTGTATCCATTTGAACTTTATCACCCATATTAAATTAAATGTTAACATTGTGACTGCACTGCACAACTAGCAGCTAATATGCACAATGATAAATAAGAATATTTGTTGGTTATACAAGGCAAGCATTTTTGCAGGAGAGGAACAAAAACCCAAGAGCTTCAATAAAATTCTGCCATTGTAAACAGAATCACTCAAACAGACCACCCAAAAGAAAAGAAAAACACAAAGGAAGCGTAACACATAAATATAAGACACCGTCAAAATGACAATGATTGATAAAGTTCTGATTTTACCTAAATCGAACGTGAATATTTTGTATCAGCTGGGAAAAATGGCTCCTCAATCTAGGCATAAGCTTTTTTGTCTGAAGCTTAAGAGACGTAGAATGTGGGTAACTATATTATAATTACATTTTATGCATATGACACTTAAAATATACTTATTCACGTTTTTATTAATGTTGATGAAAAAATTACAATCACAACGGCAATTTTCAAAGAATTTTCTTTTTTTAAATTTTATTTTATGATTTATGGTCTATTATTAGGTACTACAACAATTTCTTACAGTAGACACTCACGGCCGCCATGTTTGTAGTTTTTAATCGCTGCGGAGGGAGGGCGTCGCGTTCTGGAGAAAATGACAAGAGATGTTCATGAACTGCTCCGATTGTCGGTTTTATTGTTGTTTTTTTCGCCCGTGTATATTTCGTTTCACTGGGAGGCGTTAATGAATCACCACGACGGTACTTTTTGAGGGCAGCGGGAGGATGGTAAATCCCGGCGCGAGAGCTCGTTGCTAGCAGGTCACAGCCGCTGTGCTGTAGACCCATCCCCTCTTGTCAGTCAGCAGTTCTAGGCGTCCAGGTTTCCACCCCTCCGCTGACTGGTGTGACAGCAAGCACAGCGAGGGACTAAATCGGGGAATGGCTTCCGTCGCTTCAGACACACAGGTTTTGGAAGTGCCGTGCCGTGCCGCTGCGGGCTAGTTAATGTAATGCTTTAGCGCGCGCGGTCGTTTTCCACCACGGGCCACGGCTACTTCCTGGTGCCACAGCGAGAGGCAGTGCTGAGTTGAGGAGACACAAATCTTGAGAGATAGAGGAGGGGGTGAGAGAGAGAGAGCGAGAGAGAGAGAGAGAAAAGAGAGAGGGGCCGGAGATAGCAACGTTTGGCTACATTCACGGACATTACAAAGGCCTCCCTCTCTCTTTTATTTATTTTTAGTTTTTTTTTTCAGCCACATCTTTCCCCCGGTTTCTCCGCTGCTCAGTCAACTACCAGGCGGATTGGATGACGCTCGGCTGCGGCTAATAGCGGAATCATAACGGGGGACGGATTCCTCCCTTCCCGAGAAGCCTCTCGAGAGATTGGTTTCTTTTCTTTTTTTTTTCCTCCTTTTTTTTTTTAAATTATTTATTATTATTAAGAAAACCATTCGATCATTCCGTCACCATTTCAAAAGAACATCCCGGGCGTTGTATTTTGTTTTTGTCGGCGAAGGAAGGGCTTTTTTTCGGGGGCGACGGAAGATGGGTTGTTTGGGCAACAGCAAGACTGAAGACCAACGCATCGACGAGAAGGCTCAGCGAGAGGCGAATAAAAAGATCGAGAAACAGTTGCAGAAGGAGCGACAAGCGTACAAAGCCACACACAGGCTCTTATTACTCGGTAAGACTCGTCTGGGATGATGAAATGTGAGCTAGTAAACCACCGCTACCCCCATTTTGCTCCTCGTTTATTAGCCAACACGTCTATGACAGCAGCGCCTTGCTAGCATGTCATAGGAGGGTGGGGGGTGAATTGACGCAAGGCTACGTCCCAAAATGTCTATCCCCCCCCCCACCCTTAATGTGTATTTATGTGTTCGTTTAAAGGTGCTGGGGAGTCCGGAAAGAGCACCATAGTGAAACAGATGAAGATTCTCCACGTCAACGGCTTCAATGCAGAGTAAGTGTTCAATAGCTAAACATGGATGGATGGATGGATTGATGGATGGGTGGACAGATGGATGGATGTGGCTCATTTTCGTGACCCATCATCACCCACCAGCCCGAGGAGGCCACACCATGCGAAGCGCCAACCCAGCGGTTCTTCCTTCCCCAGGCACTGCAGCGCCTGTTGGGCAGTTACATCCCATCTATCCTCTGTTCTCTCTCTCTCATTCTCTCGTATTCTCTCTCTCTCTCTCTCTGCATTTCTCTTGCCTCTCGCACCACGCATGGCGCCATGCATATGCGAGGATCTGCACGACCATGTCACGCACATGTCAAATTCACTGCTTCCTATGCCACGGGTTAGGGGGGGGGGGGGGGGGGGGGGGTGACGAGTTGCTATCGATGCTTACCTATCGATGATTTGTTTTTGCTGCGAGGCCCTAACGCCCGCCGCCATCATCGATCAGGCCAGCACTCGGTTTGCAATTGCAAAACAGCAATCGTATCTCGAAACAATACAAGTTTGTTTGTCCCGGGCAATTGAAACGGTTGCCATTTCAGCCACAATTGATGTCTTAAACCGTTTGAAATATAGTGCAGGTCACATTGGATGCCATATTTTGACAGTAAGCTATTTCTGTTCAATTCATTGTCTAGTTGGTTTTTCTAGATAGAGGACGTGAATAGTTAAGCTCATTTTTTGCTAGTTGTTTTTTTAATATCATATTACTGATACCGCTAACCTTAAAACTGTGCAATTGCTGTTTGTCCTTAAATGACATAAATAATGATTTAAGATCATATTTATGTAATTTTGCTTTTTTTTAATTTATTTTTTTAGTAGTTGGTATCTGATATAATTTTACTCATACCGCCAACCTGAAAATAATGTGCAAGAGACATCACTTGATGCCTTCCCACGTGCTTTTGTCATAAACAATTATTTCAAATATTTTTTTGTAGTTCCATTGTTTTGTCATCTATTACAGCGGCAAAAGCGCTATATCAAAAAAATATGTATTGCAGATAACTTGAAAAATAGCAATCTGACATTTTTAGGAGCAGATTTAAGGTGGTCATTTTTAAAGCTACTTAAATTGGATTCGTTAGATACTTTCAAGATAAAGATACGTATCTTTTCAAAGATACTTTAATTTGGTTTTGGGATAGTCTGCCTGGTAGATGAGTTGAGTGTACGCTTCATTTTTCCACTGTGAGTGGAGCTGCCGACCAGCCTTTGAATCCAAACTGGTGCTCTCCTGGCATTTGAGGGTGGCTTCTAGGAACCAGGAAGTAGCCTGCTAACTCACACTTGCAGATGTCCGCAGAGGTTTGGCACTCTGCTGAGCGATCCTCAGTGTCACATCCGTCATGGGGCGGATGCCAGGTATCAACAAAATGAAAATGGAGCAAACGCTCCTCCAGTTGCCATCATTTGTCCACCTTGACAACGTACCTGGCTCATCTGGCTCCCTTAACCAGTTCACTCTCTTTGTCTTTCCATGTAGGGAAAAGAAACAGAAAATCCAGGACATCCGGAAAAACGTCAAGGATGCCATAGTGGTGAGTTGGCCCACAGTGTTTTTTTTTAGTCTTGAGCTAGAGCAGAATTTCAGATTGTAAGCAATTCTTCAAAATTGCAGTCATGTGCTTGCTTCTAGCTATTTCTTACCGAAGTGTGCAAATGTGGAGTAAGGATTTTGGACTGGGCTACGTCTTTGGATTGTACCGCAAAGTCGTATCAGTAAAGATGTTTGAACGAGTTGGTAAAACCAAGTGCTAAAAGCTGCCAACCGCGAGTAATTGGACCTACTCTGGACCGAGAAAGGCAAAATGAGGTCTTGATGGAATTATTTAGTAAACCAAACTGTGATCAAAACAGAATGTTTTATAACGGTATTTTCCAGATAGCATTATCAAAATTGAATAGCTTGAATTTCTTGACCTCTTAATGCGTTTTAGATCAGATAAATTTGAAGGTGTTTCCAAACTTTTGACTGGTACAAATCCCCGTGATCAAACATGGTTTTATAACCGTCGGAGAAGAAACATCAGTACCACTGCAAATACAAAAACTGCCATTTTGAACAATAGTGTATCACAACAGCTAATTCCTCTTTCTATGCTGATTGTGGGGCTTTTTTGTTTTGCTCTCTCCCAATCTCTGTACAGACGATAGTGTCGGCGATGAGCACTTTAATACCCCCTGTCCCGCTAGCCAACCCAGAGGACCAATTCAGGATCGAATACATCAAGAGCATAGCACCTCTCTCTGACTTTGACTACTCACAGGTAGGATGCTCCTCGCTTTTCACTTTCACCGTTGTGTGAGCAAGGTCACTTATGTGGAAGCCCCCTGACCCCTAACCCAGCCCCTCTTTTTGATGCTGGAGATGAGCTTGAGAAAAAGACCGCTGGGGGGTTCGAACGTTTCCCTCTTGTTGTCGCTGAATGGTGGGCTAAAGAAACTCTTCTACATACACTTAAGATATTTGATGGAATTCTCGATTTGCAACACTTTTGCTGTTCTCCGCCGCTCACTGCAAACAGCATTCGCTTTTAGTTGTACCCACATTTTGCCTAACAGATTGTTTCCCTCCACCGTATCAATTCTACTTCAAGCGATGCAGCAAAGTACGAGTAGACCTGTCACAATAAATTTCCTTTCAGGAACTATCAGGGTATACGATAGCGTTGTTCTTTTATGCCGTTGATATGGTAGGAGATCATAAGAATTTGAACAACATTCTTTAGAACAGCAACTCGCTTTATTTCGGAGAATAATGAACATTGGCATTGAATTGGAGCGCAATAAAGAAAATGCCTCAGACAAAAATGATAAATAGAATACAGTCGGGCTCTGTTGTGAGAAAATTCAACATGTATGACACGAATTGACAAGATGTCCGTGTAACTTCATGAATGAAATGAATTGCAGCACACATCCTGTAAACTTAAAAGGAAAATGAATTTTTTTAAACGATGTCAATTTGCCGTCGACTCGGCTGGCCAGCTTTCAAGTCGTGAAAATCCCTATATAATTGATACCCATTGAAATGCATTTGGTGAGTTTATGCATCATATGTTTTTGAAATTAATCATCTGATTCATCTGTATATGACCTTATGATTTAAAGTATTATATCATGAATATACGGACGGACGGGGCTGTGGCCAGTCAGGTAGTTCATTAGTTTGTTTGGAGGTAAAGATTGCAAGGGAATTTATTTTTGTCGATGGAGTCCCTGTCGTGTCAAAGGAACAGTCCACCCAGCCTCCAGAATAACCAGTCCGTTTGTAGCGTCGTCCTCCGTGAACCAGGAAGTAGCCTCCTCGCAAATAAACAGGTGGATCTTACAGTTGCTATAGTTAGTTTCATTTTATGGACTCCCACTTCCAAAATATTATTAACCCATCTCACCAGTATGTTTGTATGTTTCTCCTTCACGCTGGCTTACCCGCATTTTGCGACAGAAAGCCAAACACCAGCAGCAGAATGTAAAGGCGGCTACCACCATGTTGCCGCTGGCCGCACTCTCAACCTTTGCCTCGTCAGACCATAAAACTTTCCCCCGCGAGCAATTTCCTTTGTTTCACGAGGTCGGCTGCAAACTTGAGCGGTCTTCCTTTGACCACTTGAGCACAGTACTAAATATTTTTTTTTTTCTTTCTAGACAAGGTCTATGTCTTTATTGCCTGAAGTACACGTGAAAAGAAAAAAAAGAGTGACAGTGGACAATGTTTTTATTGTACGTATTAATAATAATCCACATTTAAATCGTCTGAATGACTTCATGACAAGCAAAATGTAAATTTTTTTGGGGGGGGAAATAACCAGAATGTTTACTTTTCTGCACTCTCCAATACAAATGCAACCAAACACTAGCGCCACTGCTACGCTAGCCTCGCTACTACCCTGACGTGTTTCCATTTACTGACAGTGGCGCATCTCGGAAAGCCTTTCGGCCATTAGACTCGACGTCAATATTCAGCGAAGGCCCACTCGGGGCTGTGCAGCGAGTCCCAAAAAAAAACAAAAAAAAAACGGGTTCGCGTTTGTCTTGTGTTTGTGTGCCCCACAGCTAGAGTTACAGTGTCGTGTGGCAGGTGAGCTTCAACTTCACACAAACCACGCCCACTGCTCTACTTTGTGTGTGGGTGCACTTACTCATAGCGCCAGTAGTGCTCATTTTTACACCGCACGTGTCAAGTGACACAATTCCAACGTGGCCCATTTTGATACGCATTAGGGCAGTGTAAGCGAAATAAAATCAGAAGAATTCGATTTTCCTCCAATCCACTTTTAATGCAGGCAACTTGCGCGTGACAGTGTCTCGATGACAAACCCATTTTTATGAGTTGTTCTTAATTCTTTATGTAACAATGTACAAAAAGTTCTCAGGAAGATCACAGTGCCACGAAAGGAAAGCAACCATAAATGTGAAGGACTTTAAGCAGACTCAATTCAGTTTCAATTTGAGCAAAGCATTTTTCCACTTTGAACAGGAAATTGGAAACTTCGCTTCTCTGATACGAATCATATTTCTCTATAGGTATGCAAGCATGTACCTTTAATAGCACAAATGAATCAAGAGAAATGAAGATGCTTTTTGCAAAATTCCGGGATGTTAGTCATTCAAACAGCAAATAGCGATAAAGCTGGCAGTTTTTATAAACTTTGTTTGGATAAACCAAATGTTGACAACTTTTGGAAAGGAGTGTTTGGATAAAAAAAAAAAAATACTACACTCTTAAGATTCTCTTGTCACTGATTGAAATCACTCGATTTGAGTAGTTCTCTTTCATGGAAATGCAGAAAATGCAACGATGACTGGGGGGGCGGAGCTACTATCAATCTCCCCCCCCCCCATCACTGGCTCAGTCAACCGTATCACCTGCAGTAAAGGCAGCTTCAACACCAAGCTGCAGCTTTGCCAATCATTTCACCTATTTGTGTATTTCATACAAGCCATTGATCCTGAAAGGGGGATCCTTCCATCTGTGGTCCCTTCTCAAGGTTTCTCATTTTCCCCCTGCTAGGGGTTTTTAAGTTTTTCCTTGCCCTTTTGGGAGCTTAAGATCAGGGGATGCCTTGAGAATAATTGTCAATTTCTGTCTATGTGAAGCCCTTTGAGACTGCTTGTGATTTAGGGCTATACAAATAAACTTGACTTGACTTGACCATTGAAGAGTCCATAAGTCCAAAAGGAAATGGGTGGCTGGATTTTTGGCCTTGTTTTGCTCAGCCTGACTTGCAGTTTGATTGGAGCAAACCGTTTCCTCCATCACAATCTGTCGCCAAGGCTTAATGCTCATCTCAGGACAGGGTTAAAAAAAAAAAAAAGTTGAAGCAAATTCCCTCCTGGTCTTTTATCAGTTGCTCTGTAGGGCACTGTAGCACACACTGCATTTATTCAAAGGCCCAGTGTCACACGCCTCTGTGGAAACGAGCCCTGAGGAGCACATGCAGCCTCCAACTGCCAACCCTCTTCCACCGTCAGCGCCCTTGCTTCTTCCCCCCTGTACCCCGGCCGGCACAAGCGCTTCATTGGGCGGCCCGTCCTTGGACTTTGAGCCCCTCCTTCCTTGTGAGATTTGGCAAGAAGCGCCCGACGGAGAATGTAATCAGTAAATCTTATTCAGAGCAGCTGAAAAGAAAGTAAACACGGTGCCGTTGCCTTTGTGCGGCTGAACGGTGTGACCGTGCTGGTTTAAAAAAAAAAAAAGACTAGCAAGTTGGTCCTGTTCATGAGTGACTGCCCCCACCAAGCGAAGCTACCACGCTAGCAATGACGATCACATAGCTGCTGCAGATTCCAGCAGTGAGATAATTCGATTATTTTTTTGGTTTGTTTTAAAGTGCCACTTTGACCTTTTACATCCATCCAGTTTCATTCCACCGTTTATCTTCATTGGGGTCACGGTGGAGCTGATGACTTTGGGCGAGAGGTCACCAGCCATTATTTGCATGACAAACCAGCACGATTCACATTCACACCTAAGGACAGGTAGAGTCTTTAATTACCCCAACATGCATGTTTTGAAAATGTGGGCAGAAGCAGAGGAAATCCAAGTAAGCGCGGGGAAGACATGCATAGTCCACACAAGAAGACCCAAATGTTGACCCTGAATCTAGAAGTGTGAGGCAAACCACCTGTGCCACTTTCACACCGCATTTCCGGTAAAGTTCTGCATCAGAAGTGTCATGGTGGATCATAGGAGGGAGTCTGGGCAATTTTTTGTTTCCCGCATAATGGTAGCTGAAAAAAAAAAACGGTTTACAACTGACCTGTGAATATTTTCTGGGCACGTTATTTCCAAGCTGCCTGCCATGTGCAGAAATGCCCTCTGCCTCCACCTACTGGACTGGAGGGGAATAGCAATAGATGATCTTTTCGAACCAGACTTTTTGTTCATTGCCTCTGCTTTCTGAAAGGACTGTACTGAACAGTTATTGGTTGTCTTCCCCGCTGAACTCAATCACCGGATCTGCCGAGAGGATGTCTCCCAGACCATGTGATCATTTATCAGCCTCCGGTTGGGAGCTACTTTGAGCCTCTTCTGCACAGTGCGAGCGCAGAGCCAGCAAGAAGCGCACATGGTCATGTGGTGGTTTTGGGCGATGGGGAGAGGGAGGAGCCCGCAGCAGTGCGAAGGAGGACAACCAGCGACGCGCTCGTCCAATCGCAAAAGCAAACACACAAGCAGAGAGTCCTGGGAAATGTCTCAAAGTCATTGATAAGAGGCGAGCGCCTTTCATAATGCTCCTCGTTGCAGGATGCTGACTGAAAGACGACAACGTTGTTTACTGCATCATCTCAACGATAGGAAGGATCTCCATGTTTGGGCCTTTAGTTTTTTAGAAAGGAGACGCTTTTGGGGTTTTAGTCGACAGTCCGACAGAATTCGCCTTTTCTTATATTTGGATTTTTAGAAATTTCAGAAATAAATTAGATGAAATCAACACCTGCTTACTTTTTTAATCTCTTATATTCAATATTTTGACTTTCATTCACTTATGCGTATGTGTAGATACAAACTTGTGTGTCTTTTGCCCAGTGAGTCTACACACTTCACTATTTATCCAGAGGTAGGCCTAAAGATATAATTATGAATTTGTTAAAGCCTTTATCTCACCGAGGTGCGAACAATTGCCGCTATTTGCAACGGTAGTGAATTTGGCGTTTCCGTCAGGGTTCGTTCAAGGTCGTTTGCCAAAAGATTGCCCGTTCTAAAACTGTTGGTGAACGTTTATGACCTTGAACGAACCTTGATATCAAACCGTGTTTTGCTACTTTCGCCGGCCACTGCAAATGTTTGCCCCTTGGTGCCTGCTTAGTTAAAAATCACAATGATCCATTCGGCTTGAAACAAAAAGTATTGCTCTACGATTTCTTTGTTCCGCCAAATCTGCCACCTCCGTAATGGAGGATTTTACACTACGATATTTAGAATGCGTCTCAAATGATGACGACACAGCTCAGGGAGATTCTGATGTTCATATTCTAGCAGGATTTTCTTTTCCCATTGATATTGTCACGGAAGACGCCATCTATTTCCCCCGTCATGCCTCACTGACCGTGTCTTCCCTTTCCTCCCCGCCTCAGGAGTTCTTCGACCACGCAAAGAAGCTGTGGGACGATGAAGGGGTAAAGGCGTGCTTCGAGAGGTCCAACGAGTACCAGCTGATCGACTGCGCACAATAGTGAGTGTGACACTTGTTTCTATGTAGGTTATGCAATTTGCAATGTGCTTTTTTTTCGGGGGGGGGGGGGGGGTGTAGAGATTGTCGTCTGTCTACGTGGGTGGCGAAAAAGCCCGCGCCGTTTTCGTATCACGTATGAATATGACAGACGCGTGTTTGTTCTCGGTGAGCCAAGACAAGTGGCGGTCGAGCGTTTGTCCTTTGGAAAATGCGGTGTGTGTGTGTGTGTGTGAGACATTTGCAAAGTCTGAGATGGCCTACATCATTTAAAGACCCCCCCCCCCCCCTTAACCCATTTACTGTAAATACACTCACCTCACAAGTTGCACCTGCAGAAACTAATGCACTGGAATATGTTGGTTTTAAAGTGTCAATAACAATTGAGTAAATGTATTGTTCTTTGCCATTTTTTCTTTCATATGAAATATGAAAATGCCATCTTGCAGTCAGCCAGTTTGTCATATACAAAGCACAGTAAAAAAAAAAAGAAAAAAAAAGGAGAGAACAAATAACTCAAAATACAGCTCAGATGATCAAAAAGCTACGGGAATTCACAGGGAGCAGCCCTGTTATCACATGTCAGAGGCAACAAGCCTAAGGTTCCAGAAGTATCTTGTACAAGAGATAAAGAGTATCCAGGTCCAAGATAGTTCAAGTGTGATTGCTAGATTCTGTGAAACTGGTCTACTTTGTAATGTAAAATATTCCAAAGGAATCAACTCCATTATTACCTTAAGCTAATCATAAACAGAAGGGCTTTTATCAAACTGCAACTATTTAAATAATTACCTAATCGTTTAGACTAGCGCCATTGTTTAACTTCAAATTGTCCCTCGAGTAATTTCAGCTTGTCATCATTTTCTGATTTCTGTAATCCTTCACAAAAGCAGCCAGGACTGATTATTTTATTTTTTTGTCAAAGTTCAGTCAGTCATCGTGACAGTTCTAACATTTAGGCCATCTTACAGAGTGACCCTGCGGTGACCTATTTAGGACAAACTCCAAGTTGCGACTACATGCCTGATAATGACAAAGCCATTCAATGTCTGTACAGTCCCAGTAAGTCATTTTAACATGTACAATTTACAGTCCACAAGTGGGGCAGTGGCCCACAAATTCCGCCTGATGGAGAAAAGGCTCGCTGGATGTGGAAATTGACACTTTGTAAATGGGCTCGAGTGGAACAATGTTCGTTCTCTACTCAGTTAGCAGCGATGAGAAAACGTCGGTTTGAAGCTTCAAATGCTCGCTTTGACTTTGTCGTGGTCGATGACTTGTACAGCGTATGTTCAAATCCATTGAACAAATATCTACGATGAATTGCTCCATCCCAACGGGGACAAAGGCATATATGGGTCACAATGGGTCTTGTGGAGCCCAGCACCTGTTGTACAACTCCTGACGCTGTTTGGAAATCCTGATAAGTGCGGCGGTGTGTGGCAAGATGTTTGGGAGACTGTGCAAAAGAAGTTTTCTTATTGTCGTCTGGATTGACTTGTAGGTGAGTGAGCATGAAGATATGCACCGAGCAATTGTTTCCCCTCCCCATCCCAAAGGTTGGCTGCCTTGACTTTATCTGGTAGAGTTCAGTCAAAGGCACACATAATCAGTGACTTAGGTTTAGTGGATTTACAATCCAGGTCCAAGTGTCCAATGTGGCTTTAATTCAATAAAACAACCAGAATGATTGTGAGCAACTAAATTAAACAGATTTAGTTAGTGGTCTTGGTCCCGCCATTGATTTAAATGAATGAAAATCCAGCCTAAGTTCCGGCAAGCTTTTCTTCGTCTTCATCCTCCGTCTTCCCAAACACATCGGACTCCTCGAACATAAATTTGACTGTGCGGGTCAAGTCCTACGCCTGAGAGCAGAAAGGAGAAAAGGGGGGGGGGCGGTCAGGTGACACTCACATGGCCTCTCCAAGCTCCGCCTTACAGAACACGCTTCCTCTTTTTCTGTGCTCTTTGCCTGGCTATGTGCTCACAGGCCATAATCAATGTAACCTTACTGGGAAAAATTTGAAAATCCGACGGGGTAGTACTAAATACAATTTCGGATGATGCTTTCTTTTCACGGTAAAAGGCATTTTTAAAGTGGGAGCTACGTGACCAATAAGTTGGAACCCCCCCCCCATCCATTATCTGTACCGCTTGAAAAGGTGCTCGACAAATAAGTGACTTATTTTGAAACTATAGGAAAAGAATGGCTCGGCAATCCTCGACATAAGGTGTTAGTTTGTGACTTTGACCCTCCTAGCTTAGCTTTACTATAGGCATGCAGCTCAGAGGCGACGTGTCGTCTACCTAGTCATGTCTGCGGTAATGATGTACAATAAATCCCTCTTCATCCATAAATCTCTATCACTCTCTATAAATCGCTACGTATCTCTCTATCTCAGTTCCCCCCCCCGCCCTCCGTATCTTTCTCTGATTTCTTTCTCTCTTGCTCTCTCACCGCTTTTCTAAAAGCCCCCATTTTCATTAGATGTCACATAACTTCATCTTTGTTCAGTCTGTATATGTATCTAAAAAGATAAGATTTGATCTTAAAAGGGGCAGGAATGAGATTTGACTTTGGATGTTTACAATCACAACTGCGATTAACAGGCAAGGCCGACAAACGACCGCAACACTGTTGCTAAATGCTTGTCCAAACTGTGTTTTTCTGAAAACCTAATTATCGCAGCAAAACAAACCCTACAATTCTCAGAATTCCCACATGGAATTTTTCTTTTATTTTATTTTCCCCCGGACAGGAAATAAACCCGAGCCAAAGAGCGCGTTCCCCATCGACGCTTTTGGAATCAATCGATCCGTCCTGCGCGCTGAGCATTTATATGTTTTACCAGCACAGATATCTGTCTGCCAGTTGATTGATCACGGGCTATTTTTAGACATTGCAAAACTGGTTCCATTGCAGAGAGCTTCGGATTCATCAAAGTGTTTGGGACATTGTGATCGAAATGAATATTACCAGTGGAATAACACAATGGAGTTCCGGACTTATTTGATGAAGTAGTCATTGATGAGGAACCGTAAACGGAACATCTTAAACTTGAAATTAGAGATGGCAAACTGTACATCCTAGTCCTGGTGGAATCCTCCTTAGCTTTTTAGGGGACTCCTAAAACGACAAGTTTGTTTCTAAAAAAAAAAATCCTGTATTAAAAAAAAAAAAAAAGTTTGATACAGATCGCAAAAAAAAAAAAAATCCAATCTGGGTCGCATTTGCCTGTCATGCCGATTTGTGTTTTACTCGTTTTATTATTTCTATTAAGTTTGATTTAAAAGTTTTTATAGTGATGATTGGAGAATCCAGGAGAGGCAGACGTATCTGCAGCAGTGTCACAGCAAGTGGGGCCGTGTTCTGGTTGTCTTGGGCCAGGCTGTGGCTGGTTCTCTTCGTGCTGGTCACGGGACCCCGCCACCAGCCCCTGGGTGTGTGTGTGTGGGGGGGGGGGGCACTGACAGTCATCTGGGGCAGTAAAATGCTAAGAATGGCCACCATTGTCAGCCAGGCACCGGCCCCTTGAGGGCCCAGCGAAACAGAGCTTTGCAAACAGTCGCTTTGCTCAATAAGGAGCCTCTTCTCTTCACGGAAGAGCCCGGGAGAGTGATGTATTTATATATGCCCCCCCCCCCCCCACACACACACACATACAGGATAATTCAAGTTGCTTTTTACAAGATTTTTTGGATGGTGACTTTGCTTGTAGCAGGGGTTGGCATTTTTGATTGTCAAAATGGAAAGGAAATTCCTGTAAAATAATGAATATGTTCAAATACCCCGGATTTCCCCCCCCCCCCTTCTTTTTCATGGAAAACACACATGGCATCTTTTTTAATCAACGTTTTAGGAACACGTGCAAGGGTGACACCCCCCCCCCCCCCCCTCCACCACCACCCATGCACTGGCTTTCGATGGGCGTCAAACTGTTGAGAGCACAAACTGTGGTCCCAGCTTCTTCTCCAAAACTCTCAATTAAAATACAAAAAAAGACATAGAAATAAAATTTCCCCACGGCAAAAATCTATTTTGATCTCAAAACTGTCAATTGCAGCAGAAATGTTTTGATTTGTTGCACTTTAGCGCCTGCACCGGACATGCGGCACTTAGTCTCATTCTGCAAAAGCTCCGCCTCTTCTGCCCTCCCATTGGCTCACAGCCTCTTCACTCAGTTAGTAGATCGAAAGATAATGAGTCATAAATGTGCCGATGTCACACATCCTAAAAAGTAAATTGTTCTTGAAAGCTCTCTAATAATCACGATTATTTCCAAATGTCCTTTGCTGGAATCAGATGACACTGTCGTCAGCTGACTGATGTTGTATCAAAGGCGCATTATTTGTGTGTGTGTTAAGAGCAACTCGACAACGTGATCTGCTTGAAGCTCCCATCTTCACAAACCACTGTCCTCAAGGTTGTTACCACTCCCTGTGGGACCCCCAATGCCCCCCACTCATTTTGATTCGAGACTAAAGATTTGGAAGAAATTACATAATACAGACGAGTTAGCTAACCAAACATTGGGAAATAATACATATTATTTTACGTGTTGTTTATTTGAATCAATTGTTACTTGTGAATATTGTTACATCTTTGAAAAAAATTAACAACACAGAAAGCTTAAGAATATTTTAAAAAACAAACAAAAAAAAACATGATCCGTTCAAATTCAACTTGCACTAACATTGAAACAGTTCCCCGTGTCATGTCTCCCACCACACGTTTTGGTTGCGTCTCTTCTCAAGTGTCGAAGGCCTAAAGCCGCCCCGGGTAGCACCATGCAACATGTCACAAGATTTGCTGCTGTGTGTATCTCATGGGTTGTCATGGCGATGCACCCGCCTTGACTTGCTTTGTCACTTTTACGTGACTGGTTATTCATCCCATGCTAGTTTTGGTCCTCATCATTGTACACAGGGAGTATCAGAGAGAGAAAAAATAACTGAGGGGGGGTAATCAGAAATAACAGACAATCCTCCCATAAATACTAGAACAGAAATATGAATATTAGCAAAATATACTATGTTAGATAACCACCACACATGCATACAAAAGATTAGAAATAAAACTGCTAGCCTAATTTCATAAAACAACAATATAAAAATACAACATTGTAAAAAAAAATAATAATAATACAAAAGAACTGGCTAAATATTACCAAAACATGCAAAATCATTAGACCCCCCCCATACAAAAAGATTAGAAAATAAATATACAAACATTAGGAAGAAAATGAAGGAATATTAGACATCATCCACACATTCAAAAATGGTCAAATAATGACCCAAAATTGCCATTAAAAATATAAATGAAATACACAAATAGAAACGAGCCCCAAAAAAAATGTAAAGAATGTTGACTTTCTCACTTTTCCTGTGACATAAACATGACCTCTTTCATCCCTTGCCACTTTCATCCATCTCATCTTGTACACAAACTGTAGTGGCAGTGGGGGAAACGTTTACATTAAAGGCAACGGGAGAGGCGCTATAAATAGAGCTTTATTTTTGGGTTAAAATGTGTTTCCATTTTAAAGGACAGAGAGGCGGGAGGGAGGGAGGGAGGGAGGCATGTGAATGGCGGGTATTGGTGGTCTGTGCGCACACACACACACATACAAGACACAGTGCTGATGACCGGGAATGTTACGGCACAGACCGCTGGAGGACATCAGCAGTGGTGCTGCTCAAAGAGATTGTGGAATGGTCGTCCATCGAACACCCCCCCCCCCCCCCCCTCCCCTTTAGAGCTTATGTAAACTAGCAGTGGAGCCAGGGCAAGCGAAGGCTATTTTTAGCAGCAGCAGCAGCACTGCAGAGCAGAAACTGGCAGCGGGGTCACGTGTGCGCAGCCGAATCAAAGGGAGTATCCCGGCAATGCGCTGTAAACAAAGGGAAGGTCAGTAGCAGAAGGTGAGACGCAAAACGCTTCTGTGTGAATTTGATGTGTGAGTATATCCCCCTCATCTGCTCACCCCGCCCCCACCCTACCTGCTCTACTCTACGATCGTCAACACATTGCAAGAGCAGAAAGATCATCATACAGGTGTTGCAAAATATGGCCTCCCCCCCCCCCCTTTTTTTTTTTAATAGAGAACTGATCATCAAAGAATGGCTAGTATATGATGGACGAATATGACGAAATGATTAGTCAAGTCAAAATGTCCTGACATCCTATTCAATTTGAGTCCAATTACTTTGTCATGGTTTTTGTTTTTTTGTTCCTAGAGATAGCCACCAAACTGGTCTGCGGGGCTAACCGTCCAGGGTGAGGAGTTTGGGGGTAATCGGAATTAGGACCGTTTACTGAATCGATTAGACTAACTGTACTAAAATGTCAAACGGTCGACTTTAACCGTGCCCATTGAAATGTTGTGCTAGCTGTCAGCATCATCCAGCCGGCGGCCACACCCTGCCGGGTTAAGAAGAAAAAAAAAAAAGAAGTTCCCACTTTCCGCTTAGCCTCCCTGAGTCAACTCAACTTTAACCTCCAGAGGAATGTGGTCCAAGGAGGTCACAACGGGCTATTTATGGAAAGCTTTTATATCTTTTCAGTCTCTGGGGTTGTTTGCATAGACGGCTTGAGCAAAGCATGCGGGAGGGTGGGGACTACTAACCTATGTGAACACTTAAGTTTTAGTTATATATTAACACACGTCATGTTGGATTGCACCGAAGTTTCCTGCTTTCTGTGTGGTGGCGATAAGTTGAATGTCACCAGCAGTATATCAGGTTAGACAGGTTTAAAGTCCCATTGTAGGTAGCTTTTTAAAAAAAAATAATAATAATAATGATGGAGATATTTGCAGTTTTTCAATGCCTGTTTGAAGGTGCACATTTTGAAAGTCATCCATTTGAAATTCAGAATGTTGGAATTTCTTGCACTTTAGCAATCCAATGAGAGGTCAAATTCAAAGACAAGTCGATCAACAGTTGCAAAAATGTCTGCCGTGTAGGAGATTCAACGACAGATTACACTATGATCAAATAAAATGTTAGTGCGTTGCAAACCCAACTGGCAATCTGTCGAATTTCTGGCGAGTCAGATGGTTCACACGGTGATCGCAAGAATTTATGCCACCTCAATTGTTAGCATTAGCGTTTTGGGGCATTTAGCATTGTCCGTTAGACTAGTTTCGTCGGTCGACAGTTTGAAAGGCACGCTGCTGACACCTACGGCGACTTAAGTGGAACAACATCGAAAAAGTGCAGGCGGTCAAGTCGACTCCGCTGCGCACGTTTGCTTTGATTCGGCATCCAGTTAAGCTGCGCTCCATCCGGTTAAGTTGTCGCGGTGTCACTTGCATTATTCCACCGACGTTATCCCTTTAATCACTTCCTCATCAAATCACCGAGTCTGCTCCACCTGATCTGACGGGATTAGCGGCAAGCTACTTTTAATCATTTGCGTTCTACCGTAATGAAATGAAATGTTTGGACGATTGTAAGCGTTTAGGAGCTAATCCCTTATTTGTACGATGCATATTTTTTTTTCATCAGCACGGCTACTTGTGACAGCGGGCGCTACTGTGGCTCGGCCTGTCTCAAGGGACCCATGTTAACTGCTCCTTGACAGGCAATATCCTTATCAATTATCCCCCTCGCTTCAGCTCTCAACTTGTATAACCCCTCGCGTGTCGGATTCATCCCGGGTGACACGCCACGCCACGCCACGCCGGCTGTCCCAGTCAGTTGGCACAGGGGTGCTGCGATCACCTCAACTTTAAAGAAGAGAAAGACCACGTGCGTTAAATATATTATCGAGCCGTCGTCCAAGCATCGAAAAATTAGTCAGGAATATTGTCAAATTCCAAAGCTAAAATCTCTTTCATCTCAAATCGAGCTAACAAAAACTAATGAGGATAAACGGTGCACAAAATGGATGGATTTTCGTTATACCACGAATTACCATGATTTAATTTACATGGCATATTAAATCTGTTGAGCCATCAACATTTTTTGCTGTACTAAAGAACCAAAAGCAACGTAAGGGTTGATTGTCACCAAACAGTACATAGCTCTCTCAGTTGCCGATTTAACATGATGGGTCCTGCTCAGTTCCGACGTGCGAACGGCAGGATGCAATCGAAGCGGCCTGGCGAGCTAGAGGGAGATGAGTGGTATGGACCGACTGGGGTTGCCATGGGAACCCAGCTGCTGAAAGCAGGCAGGCTCGGTGTGCTGCTGCTGCTGCTGCTTCTGCTGCCGCTGCCGTGGCCGCGTGAGCGTAACTCTGCCTCCCGCTGGCCGCCAGGTGTAACAGCAAGCGAGGGTATTCACTCGTAAAAGAAATCAAAACAGGAGACATACGATATGTATGAAGCTTTGCTGCATCATAAATTCAACGACTGTTTGTTCACAAATCAGATTACTTTCTGCTCTGGCAGAAATTCAACTGACAAGTTGTGCAACGATCAGATTAAATATCAGGTCACACGGCAATCAGTTAAATTTTGGTTGTGCGGCAATTTCGGCCCTTGAGTCATCCGGTGGTGAAATGAATTTTCAATCGATGGATCATGTGACAATTGGATACGTGTTTGGCATGACCAGCTCGCGTGTTGTTAGCGTTGGTTTTAGCTTAGCATTCAAATCCATAGCCAGCCGCTCTTAGTCATTGCTTGTTATTGACTCTTAATTTGTTGCAGTTTTTTTTTTTAGTTTTAATCTACACAAGTCTCTATTTTTAGAGGTCCATTGAGCAGTGACATGCTACTAGCTTGTATTAGCTCTCAGCATGTCCGCAAGGAAGGCCGAAACACGGCGGCCTTGACATAGAACAGCCACTTTTTGTTTACACCAGATTTGGTTTGACTTTCTAGAGTGTCTCCGTTCTGCTGCTCCTATATTTAGGACGGGTCCACAGAGCCGCAGATGGATTGGTCTCATTCTGCGATCCATCATATCCGTACGCCGTTTTTGTTCCTGTTTGGATGGACGGGCCCTGAGATTTTTCCGCAAGACTCGAGATGACTTTAGAAGACATGACTTTCGCATCTCTAGTTTAGCAAATTAACGGCATATTTGAGGCTTAATACATCTCCTACATAAAAGATATTCACACGTGAATTTTTATAATCTACATCTTCGCTGTAGTTATGATTGACTGCAGCTGTTTATTTATTTTTTTTAATAACGGCGGATTCTTTTGTGGGTGCCATCTACAGTCAATGTTTGATATTTATCCCGTCCCGGTATTGGTATTTTCATACTTCAGAACAACTTTAGGACTTGGTAGATCAAACACAATTATTTATTTTCCTTGACAGTCTAAAAATATGCCCCTGAATCAGTATACTGTATCCACAAAATGAGAAGTCTCCCTCTTTATAACTATTTCCATTTGCTTCTACTGCCATATTTGTCTTTAATGGTGAGATGATGCCAAAAGATCCTAATGTTTGAATCATTGTTAAAATAGATATACACGACAAGAAGGAAGTGCTCTTCCTGTCCGTGTGATGCTACTGCTGTCGTGTGCGGCCCTCGCCAGCAGGTCGGAGGCTCAAGTGAAAAAGTCCATTATGCTGCCGGCCGGCCCGGCCCGGGCGGTTCAAAATATGGAAACTATTGATTAGGCCGCCGCACTGCACTGCTAATTAAAGATGTTGTACTATTTGTCAAACCAATTATCAAATGAACACACGAGTGTTACGATGGTCAAATTTCTCTCTAGTGGTGCTCACTTTGAGTATTTGTTGAGGATAAGACTAATTTCACCATGATCCAAGACCCTGAGGCTCCCCCTCCATTTTTTTTCTGGAGGGGTGTGTGTGTGGGGGGGGGGGGGGGGGTCTAGATGGCTGGCAACATGTGACCTGGACCGCATGGGGCCCATGGCCCCAGGCGTCCACCGCGTCGAATGTCCCTGTCTGTATTTTGCCGTCTCTCACGCTTACAGGACCGGGGGGGGAGGGAAAAAAAACACCTAAGGAGTCAACTGTCTTGTGTATAAACACAGACAAGCAAGTGTGATATATGAAACGATTTTATCCTTGAGAATAAAGTGGAAATTTACTAATCAACTATACAAAAGAACCTTGTACAACAAACAAAACAGCACTTGTTGGTGTCCAAATTGTTGTGACTCCATATCCTCATCAAGGTGTTCAATATATTGTGTCGACATTCTAGAAAAGTTCATATTTTTACCTGCTGAAGGTTATTCCCACTTTTTGAATTGTACGCCGTTGTGCTGCCATCTTTTTGGTTTTCTGACTGTCGTGCGTATGTGCTGATGTTTTTGCCCCTTTCCATTTTAATTCTTTCGGGATTAAAATAAATAAATAAATAAATAGTAATAGTCTTGTATATAAAATATGATATTTTTTGACAATACCCATGTTCGTTAGATAGATAGATAGATAGATAGATAGATAGATAGATAGATAGATAGATAGATAGATAGATAGATAGATAGATAGATAGATAGATAGATAGATAGATAGATAGATAGATAGATAGATAGATAGATAGATAGATAGATAGATAGATAGATAGATAGATCTTTATTTGTCATTGTCACACGTACAACGAAATTTAAAAAGTGCCAACCGATCAGCGCATGAGATAAAAAATAAATAGAATAAAAAGATTTAAAAAAAAAATACAAGCTAAAAACTTAGCGTGCAGATGAGACGTACTTTTTCTAGTTATGACTTCTGTCGGCCCGAGTGTGAAAAATCATGGCGCCTGTGTTGAATAATAATTCATGGCTGCGTACACACGAGTACCAGAGTCGCATGCGATGCATGAGGCCCTGGAAAAGGAACGGGCGGACTTCTACATGTACACACGCTGACCACCACTCCCTTCTAATCACTTGCTTCTTTTTCACGCGAGCAAGCAAAGTTATTCATTCCAAAAAATTATACAATAGGCTCTTGCTGGCTGGTGTGTGTACCTAATGTAGTGTCCGGTGATGTCACTGCTTTAGGTTGCAGCACTCTTCCTCATTGTATACATAATGTGATTTTATTGCCTTGACTGTCCTATGGTGCTCACCAAGCCGGCCTGGGCCCTGCTTTGTGTCGAGCTAGGCTAGCATCCGATGCTATCATCCACACACACTGTCTGCCTTATGTAATCCCTCCAGCGAGAGGGGGGGCGGGGGGAACCAAAAATAGCACAGACTGATCAGCTCTGCCCCCTTGTGGACACAGGCCGCCTCTGCATCTCCTCCCCTTAGACCAGGGGTGGGCAAACTACGGCCCGCGGGCCACATCCGGCCCACGGGACCGTTTAATCCGGCCCGCCAACCCTGAACAAATTGTATTATTAAACTTTTTTTTTTGGGTCATTTTGCCTGCAATGACTGCGTTTCCCCAGTAGATGGGGAAGCGCTCGCCTGCGCATTTACTACCGGAAGCCGTGTCAGAAAGCTCGGTGCACACTCACAAGTGCGTGTACGTACTCAGTAGTACGGACATGGCGCACTCGCGCTCTATTTGTATCAGTCCCGAATTTAGAGCGTGGGCTGTGACGACAGCATTCTTGTAATTCGCCCGCTGAGCTTTCAGATGCAGTTTTGCGCTCAAGCCACCCACAAACCTTCCCCTGGAATCCTTCCATTAAAATGAGTGGCCCGAAAAAAAGAAGTGAGTGCCGAATGTTAAAAAAGAGTGGCCAATTTGGCTCGACGTACGCGACGTGACGTTCAGCCACATCAACATCAACCCGTCACAGATCGCGGTAAACGGACCAACACTTCGGATCTCGCCTAAGAATTGCCACAACAAATTTTACTCCAGACTATGACGCACTAGCAAAAAAGGGAGACCAACAACACTGTTCCCACTGAAAATGAAGGGGAGGCATTTTGAATATGATTTGTACACATAGCAGGGATTGAAACTAGTGACCATTCTCATTTTCAAACAATGCAGGATGCTCAAGGACATTGATGCACCACCTGTTTGCGACTAATCTTAACCTGTAAAGTTCTTAAGGCTTACTTTAAGGAAGTGTTTCTCGTTTCCTCACCTCTGTTACCAGGTGTTTGTGAGTTAAAACTCTTCTCGGATTTTCAGATACCCCTCACCGTTTTGATTACTTTATTTGGATGTATGCGTTCACCGATTCTTCAAGATGATATATTTGGTCAGAATGTTTGCCGTTTGATGTGATCTCATAAAATCTTTCATTAATCTGACCTGCAGGCACTGAAGTGATGGAGACTGTTATTCATAATAGCAGTCTCGTATTTTATGAGAATCACTGATAGCAGTTTTTTAGTGAATTATTATTATTATTTTTTAATGCTGTTAATAAATGCATTTGTTTTCAAAAAACTTGTTTGGAATATCCATGCTTTACTATCTACTAAAGGCCAAAATCTTTTATGCAATGACCTTTACAGGTCGCTTATATTACTTCACACAAACACTACGTCCATCTGCTCCTGGTTCGGCCCTCCGGTCCAAATTTAGAACCCAGTTCGGCCCGCGAGTCAAAAAGTTTGCCCACCCCTGCCTTAGACTCTTTAGTGGGCTTCTTTTGATGTTTACAATAACCTTTACGGCAGGATGATTGATGATTAACAAAAAGTGTATATTTAAGGTCATTCATGTTAACAACTCTGTGTGTTTTCTGTGTTCATATAGTTTCCTCGACAGAATCGACTCGGTAAGACAGAGCGACTACACACCAACAGATCAGGTAAGTCATCCCGCAGTCTCAAATTTATTTGACCATCTTTTGCAGTTTCCTACAGTGACCACCGTCTTTTTTGTTTTTCAGGACCTGCTACGCTGTCGAGTATTAACTTCAGGGATTTTTGAGACGAAGTTCCAAGTCGACAAAGTCAACTTTCAGTAAGTATGCCGAATGTGGATTTGTGTTGTGTCTAGGTGGCGCCAGTGAGTTTTTCCCTCACAGTGTTTTTGTCGCTTCTACTCACAGCATGTTCGATGTCGGCGGCCAGCGGGACGAAAGGAGAAAATGGATCCAGTGCTTTAACGGTCAGACACTCGCCTACTTTTCTTTCTGTTTTTTTTTTTTTTTTCTGTCCTGGCTCACGTTGTCGTCTCGTGCGCTCCCTCTCGTCACAGACGTCACGGCCATCATCTTCGTGGTGGCGAGCAGCAGCTACAACATGGTAATAAGGGAAGACAACAACACCAACCGGCTACGGGAAGCCTTGGACCTCTTCCGCAGTATTTGGAACAACAGGCGAGTCCCGTTTTGATCCCGTTCCCCCTGTCCAATTTGAACCAAAAGTAATCACCTTGATATTGCAGGTGGTTACGCACCATCTCGGTCATTTTGTTCCTAAACAAGCAGGACATGCTTGCCGAGAAGGTATTAGCTGGAAAATCCAAAATTGAAGACTACTTCCCCGAATACGCTCGCTACACCATACCAAATGAAGGTGGGTTTTTCCTCACACAGCATTGTGGCACTCGGAGCAGACGTGCGTTTGTTCATAGTCAGTCCCTCCTTGTTCCAGCAACTCCTGAACCCGGCGAGGACCCAAGAGTGACGAGAGCAAAGTTTTTCATCAGAGACGAGTTTCTTGTAAGTGGCAAAATATACATCTGTCTAACACTAACAACACATGATTCTCATCATTAGCATCAGCTAGCAACTAAAACATAGGAGTTGACCTTGCCGTTCCAATACTTTTGGAGGGGATTGTATGAATTTCTCTGCCCCCTAGTGGCTGGATACCGTATTGCAAATGTGCTGCGCATTAAGAAGTGTCCCTGTTGTTGGTCTCTTAACAAATAGCGGATCAGTACGGCGAGCGGCGATGGTCGTCACTACTGTTACCCCCACTTTACTTGCGCTGTGGACACGGAGAACATCCGGCGGGTGTTCAACGACTGCCGGGACATCATCCAGAGAATGCACCTGCGGCAGTACGAACTCTTGTGATGAGACCTTCCGCCTCCTCCTGAGGACCATCAAGTACTACTGAAGTGTGTCAAATCCTCCTCCTCTTTTTCTTTGACTTTTTGGATTCCTCCGCAACAAGATTCCGTTGATTCCTTTCCAAATTTTTTTTTTTTTTGGTCATTCCACTAAGCTTCCGGCTACCTCCTTTTCTTTGCCCTCCTGTCTCCTTTTCCAATACATGAAGACACCTACAGGACCTCAGTGTAAAGTGTGTACGCCTGTGTGTGCGAATGCGTGTGTGCCTGTTTGCCCCCCCTCCTCAAAGCAAATGAAGAGATAAATGCACTTTGCATTATGTTCCTTATCCCCCCCCCAACACCCTTCTTTTTTTTTTTTTTCCTCTCTCAATGATGATGATTTGGATTATTCTCCCACAAGAGGAACACACAATGTAGCATCAATGCGATATTTATTAATCCCGTCACCACTTTTTTTTTTTTTTTTAAATAAAACAAAACGCTTTGTGGAGCGAGAGAAAAGCAAGAACGGGGTGCACGATGAAGAAAAAGTACAGCAAGCCAGAAGGATTTTCCCCCTCCCCATAGGAGCTGCTGCGTGCACTTTAGCCCCGCTTTCTCTACAGACTCGGACCCCCAACACAACCCACACATACCATCCTTTTACCTGCGGTGAGGGGAGATAAAAATGTATTAATTTTCTTTCTTTTTTTTTTTCTTCTTTTCTTGTACACTGTGCAAGGTGGAATTCTCCTGTACAGACTGTAAAGTGTAATATTATTTTGTACAAGTTCAATTGAAAAGAAAAACAAATCTACTTGTAGATCTTTGTGCCTTGATTATGGCTGTACCTGTAAAAAAAAAAACAAGAAAAAAACCCGACAAAAAACAAAAATGAGCTCAGATGTAAGTAATGTTTTTTCGACTGCGCTGTACAGCTTGATGTCAAAAACACGTTTTTTTTTTCGGCAGCAAAACATGGAGACTGCGCGAAAGGGAGTGGTTGGGGAAACTTTCTCTGTAGACTTTAGTTTTTTTTTCTGGTTTATAAAAAAATACAAATAAACTGCTGTTTATTTAAAAAAAATACAAATAAACATTCTAGGGAAAGAATCCTAAAATTATACATTATGCAAATTAACCACTTACCTGCAGTGAGGACCACATGTTGCAGCACCATTGCCTTTTCTTTTGCTGTTTTTAGAGGGATTTTTATTATACCCCTCTGTTTAATTGTATTATTATTAATATTATTATTAATTTTACAGCTTTAAAACACACATTGGAAATCCATTGAAAGTGTCCAAATTGCAACCTGGTGTTGTTTTCATAGGAACCAATATTATTATTTTTTTTCTGTTTTATTTTTATTTTTAAAGTGCGTGCGAGATCTTGTGTATATAGACTCACACATGCATTGTGTGTGCGCGTGCGTGTATGAATGTGCGGACAAAGAATTTTATAATTGTATGTACATGTAAA
Organism: Syngnathus typhle; assembly: GCF_033458585.1. NCBI lineage: Eukaryota > Metazoa > Chordata > Actinopteri > Syngnathiformes > Syngnathidae > Syngnathus > Syngnathus typhle. The sequence continues at coordinate 8,747,920 of NC_083750.1, read as the reverse complement.
TTTATAGGTCTATATAAATATATATGTACACTTATACATGTTTAATTATGTGTGTGCCTAGGTGTACATACCTATGTATGTATACGCTAAATATGTATACATACACACATAGGAAAGCATGTCTAGAATGGAGACGAATAAATGAGCGTGTGCAATATTGGTCATGTATTGGGGGAGTCCTATGGGAGCCATATGCGATATAGGCACAGACACTATGAATGTGTGAGCAGCGCCCAACAAGATGAGCTCTTCTCCTTGTACAAAAATGTGTGAGCAGCGCCCAACAGGATGAGGTCTTCTCCTTGTACAAAAAAAAAAAAGTCATCAGCCTTTTCTGATACACTACAAACACACACACACACACACACGTGCGGTGCGGTTGACTTGGTCTGTAGGGGCCGAAACCTCGCTTGACCCCAGGATGACGATGAAATGATATTTTTATTTTTATTTAAATAAAGAGGCACATTAGAGACATTTTTTTTTCTTTACAACACGTGTCCTGAATCCACACTTGTTTTCATTTGTTCACTGAACATGCGAACCATTTTTACGTTTTGGTATTGGTGAGCAATATTTTTATTGCTCATGACTGACTACATTGTTTTTGGGGAAAAAAAACAACAACATGAAGCAATGCTGACAAAAACACACACTTTTTGAAGTGTTACAGCAGTAAATTCTGTTATTTGAACATTTTATATTTTGAAGACATGGTCGTTCTCTCAGATGTTTATAAAACTTGATCTCTGAAGATGCAAAATTGTCTTAACTTTGCGGACACTAAGTTTTTGATATTTACAAGTAAATTAGGTTCTTTCAAGCCACGTTATGTTCATGAAAATTTTAGACGGACCCTTGAGGAAGAAAATATCACTTCCAAATAGAAATATATGTTTTGTTTACATTAAGTTCCTTCCAGACCAGGGGGGCGGGTCAGTCTTCTAACAACAAAAACGCACACATTACGACCATAAATTGTCATGGGTCTTTCCAAAACCAATGTTAATTAGTGAGGGTTGATAACATTTACAAAAGTGCATAGATTGGGTCCTTTAAGATTGACTTAGCTTTACATTTTTTTAAAAACATTGGCACGTATCATTGAAAACAGTTCTCTTAGATGTTTGCATCCACGACTGGGATGATAATCATGGCAATTTATTGTTGTTAATTGGAAATATGTCAACAACTTTGCTAGAACCCTCACAAATATTTGATAAATATGTGCAATTATAAACCTCCGAGATCACTAACCCCCTCAATAAACCAACAATGTGAGATGAGGGGTGAGTTTTTAGTTCACAGTGAATTAACATGGTTCATCCAAGCACATTTGACACCTAAAATCGACAATAATAGAAGTAAGATGGTGTTTCTTAATGCCCAAAACAAGGCAGTTTGTTGAAAACTGTTTTTTGGTCACAAGTGACAACAAACACATAAATATCACAAGTTTAAAGTCATTAAAATGACTTAAAATATTAAAATGAACAATTCATGTCCTTCCAAAGTGTCATAAAAAGAAACAAAGCAATTTGGGGGGGGGGGGGGACACAGTCAAAACGTTTCTGGGTCAACTGCGGCTGATGCGCACTTCCCTTCCAGTTTCTGTATGCAGGGGTTTCTGGGTAATGTAGTTTTTACAGCGACTTGTGCTTCCCCAGCAGGCAAAGGCTGAGGCACTGCAGCAGGCCCTTCATCCATAAGCAATGTGCCAGGATGAGCAGCAGCAGGCAGCCGCCGGTTGAGGTGTACACACCGATCACTGTGCTTTCCTCCGGCAAGAAACATTTTGACAGCGCGTAACTGCCTGGTGACACGGACGCCTGTGAGAGAGAGAGAGAGAGAGAGAGAGAGAGAGAGAGAGAGAGAGAGAGAGAGAGAGAGAGAGAGAGAGAGAGAGAGAGAGAGAGAGAGAAAGAGAGAGAGAGAGAAAGAGAGAGAGAGAGAGAGAGAGAGAGAGAGAGAGAGAGAGAGAGAGAGAGAGAGAAAGAACAAAATGGACGATTTAAAGGGCCAGTTGACAGAAGGACCAGGAGCACATCTTAGCATCATGGAACCAACGATGAAAAAGTCAATGAACGTGATAGAGCTGTCAAAAATAATTGATTCATCGACAATCAAAGAATAATTTAGAGCCCTTTTTTTTTTTTTTTTACCTTACGATTGGCCAAATCCTCTGATGTCAGTCTTTCAACAGTAATTGCTCATTCATTTTAAAGAGGTTATCTTTTGTGTTGAACCAAAACCAAAACATTTGTCTGCTTCTACTTTGGTAAGGAAACACCGCAACTAAATAAGTTTGGTGAGTACAACATTGATGCCTCTTGTGTTATATTGTTTAATGGTGATTTTTTTTTGTTAATTTAATAAATAATATAGAAATGGTGGTTTTGTAATATATTCAGATGAAAATTAAATTTTATTCGATTAATCGATGGATGCATTGTATCGTATTGTAAATAATGGCCTCCGACTGTCTACTTTCATGCTAAACACATTGTACAGAGGCACCCTGACCCACCAGGATGAAGCTGGGATTGTTGCGGTTCCTCCAGCTGAAGGATGGCACGCTGACTTCCGGGTACTTATTATCGTGGAGGACCTCGCAGCCGCTGTGGGTGTGGCCGCTCAGGATGAGGCGGGGCTTGAACCACTGCAGCAGCTGAGGGCGATGACACCAAAACTCCTTCATATGTATCATCAGGATTTCACAGAAGAAGTCCTCACCTTCTGAGACGCCTCCTTGGACAGCACGTCGTACTTCTCCCTGAATAGAAGGTGGCGCTCACCAGGCGGCGCCGCGTCTGTTCCCGTGCAGCCTGCGTCGCTCACTCTGTAGAGCGGGTAGTGCTGCAAAGTGCCAACCGACCCCATCATCATCACAAGGTATAAAGAATTTAAAAAAAAAATTGAAATATGTACGTTAGTCATATTTAAAAGGGCTGAGTCATTTTACTTTCTTGTTTTATGGTTAATGAGTTAATGAGCTCACCTGCAACATGATGGGTGGTGTGGGAGGATAAACCTGCGTGCCCTCACAGCCGACCCCTGAACCCTGTGTAGACATGACTTTATTAACTTCCATCTATTAATTGTTGTTGTTTCTTTGCATGTGCCACCGACTTGCCTGCAGAGAACAGTTGAGCTCCTTGGAGAGTCTGATGAGCTCCTTCTCGACCGATTGGCAGATGGGGCAACCGTCACCGTGCAGCGCCACGCTGTTCACCAGCAAGAAGCTAAGCGCACACACACACACACACATAAATCAGCATTCAGACACCATGCTCGGTCAAAACTGACTCACTTGACTCCATTTCTGGTGACTATCCTGGTGGAAGAGGCGTTGAAAACTTTCTCGAAGCGCTGCAATTTGAACCAGTCCATCCTGCAGGGGGCGATAAAACACAACTTTCAGCGCACACACCAAGAAAAGAGGAAAATCAGCACCTAACATAATGGTGCAATGTTGACTTTAGTGGCAAGCGGTAGAACTAGTCTACACTCTACTTAAGTAGGAGAAAAAAAATGGCAATACCATGTCCGAGTAGGCTTTCCCTGACATTCTTTGTAGTCATCTTACAACACAGGCCTTTGTCCAGAGAGGGCTTTGAAACGATTTCTTATTTTTCACACGTCATTTCAACATTTGCACTTCCCCTTGAGCTGTTTGACTGTTGGACATTTTTTTACTTCCTTGTTCTTGCCTGGCTGCTTAGGTCTGACTTACTTGACCGGTTTACAAGCATGTTTCGTTTTCAATTTGACTTGTTTCCTGTGTGCAGTCAACACATAAGGGTAAATGTGATGATGAATCACGCCAGGGTAAGAAAAGGCATTTGTATTGCATATAGTTATAGCTCACACACTTAATTAAAATATAATTATATTACTGATATAAACTAAAACAAATAATAAAATGAAACTAAATCAAATCAATCAAAATTCTAACTTCCATTACTTAACTATATTTAATATCAGAAATTACTGTTGATGCCTATAGTAGATACAGCAAATAGGATTTTCCCCTCAGGAAATGTTCTATTGTACAAGATGAGTATATTATTATTTTCGGTCTTGTTTTTCATTGCTTAATAGAGTGGACGCACCCAGTCGAGCACGTATCATAAACTACCAATCAAAGTCCAATTTTTTGCTGACTTCACAAATAGCGTCAGTCCTTACTCGTAATGGAAGCCAATGTCGTGATTCCCGACCAGGACCACCAGCTCCGTGTCCCCGGAGTGGCGGAACATCCTGTGGAAGCGCCGCACGTCGTCCTCCCAATGCTGCAGAGAGAAAGACACGTTGCGTCTCGTGTTTAGCAAGTGACAAGCATGATATTTTCTTGAAAACATATTTGAGATGGCTTGTGCACTTGAATTGACGAGCACCATACTTTCTTTATTACCCACTTTAATCGCGTACTTGATTTTTTTTCTTCTAATGGGACAAGGGAGGCCTTTATTTGAGATTTGTCCAAATTGGTATTTTTTTGAAATATGGGAAGAAGTCAGAGTACGTGGAGAAAATTCAGGCAGATTCGAACGCTGAACTTCAGAACTTTAAATGTGATCCAAAAATTGTCCACTTTTATTGATAACGAGAGTTCTGATTGTTAGGCCAGTGTTGCTCACTATTGGCTGGCACCCTCTGCAGTTGAGTAAACAACCCCCAAACCGCCCCCCCCCTCTCGCCTTACCTTCTTCGAGCTCCACTTGCCTTCATCGAAGATGTCCCCCAGAATGAAGACCACCTCAGGCCTGAGGAGCCACAGAGCAGTCTGGAACGCGCGCTCCATCTGCCATTCTCTGCGCATGCGTACAGAAGCACCCGCTTATTGTTATGGTATTAATTAATCAGTGAAGGACACAAGATTGCGTTAGTTGTTTACAGCGTACCTCCTGAGCTTGTCAAACCAGTGGCCGCCGACGGCCCCCAGGAGATGCGTGTCTGACAGCACCATGGCGCGGACCGGCGGTGCGTCCGGCGGCCCACCGTCGATGCCGTTCCCCCCGCCACCGCGCGCATGCTCCACGCGGGGCCAGGCGCACTTGAGGATGGCGGGGAAGTAGATGAGATACTCGCAGAAGAAGAATGTGCCACCGAGCAGCAGCATCAGCACGGTGGCGAGCAGCCACCTGACGCCGAACCTGGGCATGGGTCTCATCTCAGGACGTGATGGAACGATCCATGAGGCATCTTCTCCTCCTTGTCCTCCCCCCCCTCCTCCTCTTTTTCAAATATCCATCCCGATGCGGCTCATGATGGCGGATGAAAATGTCGGGTGTAAAGTTGAGAGAAAAACAAAAACGTAACGCGAGGAGAGACGCAGTCCGTCAAACCCCGCTGCGACCGTCAAGCTACACTTACGACGCACTTCCGCTTGGATTCCAAAATAAGTGCTAAAAGGGAAGCGAGCGCCCCAAAATATTCCATATGTTTTTTCAGGCAAACGCGGTGGACGAGCTTGTCTCCTCAGAGTCTAAAATTAAAGTTAAAAAAAAAAGCTTAAGGTCACTTAATAAGCAAAAACATCCTCACCAAAATTCGTGTGCGCCTCTCCTCTCGCAAGATCGAGGGTGTCACCAGCAATTTTCACTCCCGTCCCATCCCAAAAGAATCTGGACAATCCTGTGCAGTTATTCGTCTGGCCCCCGTTCAGCATGCCCCCCATTATACCGCTTCCATTTTGGAGGTCAGCTACATCAAAACAAACAACTAAAGTTGCATTTTATTCATTCATTATCACACGCACACACTCATTGGAGCAGATGGGGCCAATGGGATCAATGGGATTAAGATTCCATCCAAGCCGGTTGTACGTGTCGTGCACTTGCCACCAAACTGGTTCCATTAGCTTCTGTTTGAACTACTTCAAGCAGTCATGGTGTCCTTTGATGAGCAATTCCTCTCCCATAACAATACGTCATAATGCTGCACGTCTGTTGAAATGCATTTTTTTACTGCAGACTCTTTCAGTTCTTGCTTATAGGAATACGTTTTTGTATATGTTGAACAAAATGAGAAAGTTTGCAATGTACTGTTTTGACAATTAATCGGCTGCCTTTTTGAAGCAGTGTTAAATGAGATTGTATTCGTTTTTAGCACGGCTCATATGCTGTTGTTCATTAGACAATTCAGAAGGGTGTGACTTATGTGTGTCCTCGAGAGAGCAAAAAGCACAAAAATGTGGGCGGAGGCTTTGGCCCGCTCCAGATGTTCGGTCTCGCTGTGCTCACAACACTGCTGGGCATTGTTAGTGTGCGTGTTTGTCCCGTGTGCGCTGAGTGCAATCAAAGCCTGCCTCCTATATGTCAAAATTGGAACTACACTTTGGTTTAGACAGGTAGTCAGTCCTCATTGAATTAGTTTATTCCGTTCATATTAAAAAACATTCACACACAAACCAGTGAGGCGCAACCACCTCGTGTCTCTGTGATAGTCGACGCTGATGAAGAAAACATTTTGGCGAAATCAACAGTGTGACTCTTATGTAACATGAATAATGATAAATGTGATCATTTCCCCATAAAATATATTCTTGAATTCTGTACAGGAACATAAATAATTACAATCTATGACATAACAATAGGATCTCCATATGCACAGCGTTTCTCAATCCCCAAATTGAACCAGTTGCCTTTGCCACCTTTAAAGGCACTGGTGACGATTCGGGCCCAGCCATGTTCTCCCTGGAAAAAAAAATAGACATGACTTTTCCATTATTTATTTAATTATATTCCATTCACCTACTTCAGCCAATTTCCATTAGCAACATACATTTTTGATAGGCAAGCATGTCAATCGAACTGCAGTGTGCATATGTGACACTTACCCAAAACTCTCCCCAGGAGTTCCTGACGATCCAAAACTCTGTGCTGTCATCCGCAACACCCCATCCAGCTACAGACACAATGTGATTGGGCAGCGAAAGGGGGTGAAATTCTGAAAAGATGCCTCCCGAGTAGCCGTCAAGCCCCTTGGTGGCCATCAGAGAACAACTACAGAAAAGAAAAGAACTTCAGCTCTTTGTCTCCCCCATCTGGCGAGTACAGGTAAATCATCAGTCTTGGTTACCTGATGGGCCCGTTGGTGTAAATCTCCGCCTTCATGTGGTCTCTCCCGGATACTCTTCCGTAATCAGCCACTTTCCACGCGGTGTAGTTCCTCACCACGTTGCATGATGTCATTGAGGAGCATGAGCCACACTGGTTGAAAAGCTCACACTCTGTTAGGGTTGGAAATGTGGGGAAAGAAAGCAAAGAGGTCAAATATATAAGAGGTGCAAAGTGAGGATATGCACAGCCCGCCCCCTACTGGCCAGAGGAGGTGTGGTAACGTGGGAAAAAGTTCCTAACGATGAGTGTAGCATGTGTCTTACTTTGATTTTTAGCTTGGTAGTTGTTGCAGGTCTCATCCGGAATGCCACTCTGATGAGCGTAGGCGTACACCCTCAAGTCATCGCCGCCGTAACACGATCCAGCCCCCCCGCAGTCAATGACATTCTGGACCGACAGGTACGCCAACGGCCACGCGCCCTTACGTTTGATGTTGATGCGGTCTAGGGCGAGATTGACAAAATGTTAACGCGTCTGTCCCCCCGTGTGCAAGCCCCGCATTCGCCACGGTTACCGGCAAGGGCGCTAGTGGCTCCCATGGCCCAGCAGGAGCCGCAGTACTGAGGTATGTGCTGGTTTCTTGTGATGCTCACGTAATTCTGCCCGTCCACATTCCTCCAATCCCACGAACGGGGAAGGTCAGACACCTTCATGTACTCGTGGGGTCGAGGGTGTGTTCTATAGAAAAAAAGACATTTTATTCCTAATTAAAATAGGCACTTTGTGTGGAAAATGAAAAATATATTGTATTTCATTTTACTGCTGTATTTTTATTTGTTATTTCGCGGTTTTAATTATATTATTTTGGAACCACAGATTTTTAAAAAATAAAATGATTAATACTATGCAATAAGTCGTCACTGATATCACTAGCACATTACAGGTAGTTATTGAAGACAGAAACCTTCTCAATAGAGCAGCAAATACGCACGTCTATAAACTCACCGAACAAAGTCTGGCCTGCTGTCATTGATGGGTTTGTAACATGGTTCGTTTAGAAGTTGAGCTGCGTTTTCAAACGGTAAAAACAACAAAAAACAATAACAACAACGTAACAACAGAAGTACAGCTACGTAAGTCGCCATTTTAGTGTTTCTCTGTCACGTGACTAGGAGTCATTCTGGCGCGCCCTTGTGGCCAACAGGGACATGACATGAACAAAGTATGACGTAAGACAATTGACGAGGGTTTTTTTTAAAATCTTTTTATTTGTTAACTACCGGTGACGTTTGAAAGGTAGTGCAGGCTAATGAGCCATCTCCGTCCATTAGTGAATTTGCTGTCTCAGCAGGAAACTTTTCTTTGACTGTATAAACTTAATTGCCTTCTCAAATTGCATTACACCTAATGCACCGATACTGCGTGTGCATGTATGTAGATGTGTGAACGTGTTTTCTTGTTTAGGCGATGGTCTGCAATGTTAATGATTAAAGATGAAATCAAATTACATGTGCATTTGGAAACCACCACGAACCAGCTATGGAGTAATTCACCTCCACTTTGCTGCATTGACCTGCATCCCTGCTGCTGATCATAATGATAGTAATGCCGATGAGCAACCTAAGGCCTTGTGCTTTCTCTGCAAGAAACAACATGTAAAAGTATGTCCGTAAAAGTGTGTTGTTGTGTTTGCTGCCCAACATCCCGGCTATTGGGTGCATTAGGTGCTCGGCTCCTTCCTACTGCTCAATGACAACAATAAACAAGTGGTTGAAAGCCATTATCCCGACCGACATCATCAAATAACGTTCATTCCATTTGTCCTGACCTGTTCCGGTGTTAAGTGAAAAGATAACATCATTTTTAAGGAAGCGTGCCAAGCGCCGAACCCCGGCCTATAGACGACCAGCATCCTGTTGGATACGGCCTTTCACGCAGAGATCTTGCATTCAACACTCTCAATGATGTTGGGACAAGATGCAAAGCCACATTTAGAGCTGAATCATCGTCAATGTTTTAACCAGTCGGGTCCATTTGGGAAGAGGTCAATAAGTCCCTCTTCAGCATGGGATAAATAATGGATCAAAGACAACCATTCCCCTCAACATTGGCAGGGAGTGATTGGACTGTCACATCCTGACACAAATCACGGCCTGACGTTATCGACTGCTGCGGCAGTGACAACGGCATCCGGCCCGTTTGGGTCAGCGCCTCAAACTGATGTTGTCCAGCTTGTCCCGTATCAACCACTCAAGCTGTTCACTCCCATCATGCTTTGCAGAAACTGATAAATTATGTTGTTTCAAAAGATCAAGGCACTAGCGCAGTGCGGCATTTATCAGTGCATTTGATCTACTGAAAATATTGATTACTGTCAACATGTTGCTTTGTGAAATATTAAAAAATATATCCAATTATCAATTATCCCGGTCCCACTAATGATGTCTTTCAAATAATGGACATTTGTACCTATATTGTCATATCTGGCACGGCATTAATTTAACATATTAACATAGATTAATTTAGGAGTCTTCCACTCATAAGTAAACCATCACAGTGGCTTGATTGTTATAATTAACAATATAATTAACATATTCAGAATTTATTTAGTCTTTAAAATTCAAGAAATCGATACCCCTATTATTTTTGCAAAGAAAAATCATCATTACATTTTTGTTGGAACCGTAAAATACAAAAAAATCATTAAAAGATGATTCTATAGATGATTATACAGTATTACTATATTATACTGTACTATATAGTTGTTACAGGTGAATTAGTTCACAACAAATTCATTTTGAATTACTATTGACAAAGTAAAAATCTTTGCAGAATAGATTTTTAATTAGAGCAGTATAAGTCGATAAAATGATTAATATGTGCTTCTATGCTCCTTGTATAATAATTACTATTATTTTACCAATTCTTTCACTAAAAACGCAATTTGAATAAAAAAAAGTTTAATAATGTAAATTCTCTTGACTCGATTAGAAATGGATGCGCAGGTGCAGCTTCGTTTCTGAACCTATAGGTGACGCTGTTTCTCTTTGTTCGAGACGGTCATCAAATTTTGGGTGTGGGAGCGTGTCGTAAAATTATCAAAGACACGCCTTAAAACTCCTAAAACATTCTTACCAAATAATTAAAATGTAAAATGCATAAATATAATTGGAAAAGCACAAAACAAGCAACTTTTTAGTGACATTGTTGCTAACAGTTGCGCTACAAGTGTTCGTGTCCTCGCCTCCCCTTTTCATTCAAGCCAATTATCGTCTGAGGGTGGAGTCACAAACTAAAGGAAGGTTTTTGATTGGTAGGTGGATATGCCAATCACATGTTGCCTTCCCGATAAGGCTAGCACAGCCCACGCGCGCGCCCAGTTTCACTCAAAAGTGTTAAATCCACCCAAGGAGCCACACCGAGGAGAGGTGAACATCTACAAAGTCTGGCAAAGTCCAAATAATGACACTTTTGACGCCTCTACAAAGAAGCTTTATTTCAACTTGACTACCTGTTGTTTCTTTTCAGCAACAGTTTCAGCAACGCGACCGATGACCATTTGAGTGGCGAACATGACTTGAACGCGACGCCCGCGAACAAAAGTCTCTTTTGGCTATGAGCTGCCGGGTGTGGATGGTGATGATGAAGCCTGGAAGTGGCCTCCTCTCGCCACCTTGGACAAGCCGCCCCTCAGGTGTCTCGTTCAGCCACAGCCGACTGGTTGGGAGGCGTGTACACCCGTGACAGCCAGGATTTGAGACACTTTTTTGGGAAGGGGATGAGACGGAGACTCTAACGACCGAGGAAGAGTGTGAGAGAGAAAAGAGAGAAGGGAGAGAGTTTCTTGGAGCTGCCAAAGAGGCGCGCGCCATGGCCTCGGAGGTGGTGTGCGGGCTGGTCTTCAGGCTGCTGTTGCCTGCCTGCCTAGCAGCCGGTGAGTTTTTAATCTAAATGTCGAATATATCGCGTTTCCATTTCGGACTGGAGATGAGTGACGGATTACGTCACCCTTGTTTACCCCCCTTCTTCTAAACACGTAATTTACAACCTAAACAAATCATTTCAATTTGCCCTACTTTCATTGAAGGCAGCATTTAAACTACAGTAAAAGACAAATGGTGCCTTCATGGCAGTTGTTGAAAATAACTTTTACCTTGACGAATTAACTTCATCCCTATCAATATCAAAAAAGAACTGGACAGTTCGCTTAAAGATAACCTGCCAACTACTAAAAGCATTGGATTTGGGGCTTTTCTTTGTTGGGAAATTACTTTTATCTTAACCACATAACCATGGTTGTATTGATTTCTAAGTTATAATAAGAGAATTAGCATTGACCCTTGATTATTTGAAGGCATCTTTTTAACTAAGGCACAATTTTTCTCTAAAGGTCATTTTCTAAAGAAACCTTGATAGAAATTTCAGCCCCATTCAGTTTCAGAAAACGTTATTTATCCGCCTGGGCTAATGGAAGGAGCAGAGAGCAATACAGGTAAATCATTAAATGTGAAATAAAAACAACTTTCAAATCAATGTAAAAACAAAAGTGATGCTCTCCATCGTCTGCCTTCAACATTTTAAATCTTCAACATTAGTATTGTAATAATTTCCAATATAAATCTACAACTCACCTCAGGTAAATGTGATCGCACTGTGGTCATGTGAATGTGTTGCATAATGAATCTTGCCTTCAAGACACGAGGTGAAAATGGCCTTTTACACTTTATTTACGTCACCATGAGTGAATTTAAACATTAAAAATGACAACTGCGCAAAAGCCTGTTGGTTTTAAACACTATCCATCCAAAATGGGCGTTGTACCTTCAACCCAGTTGCAGTCACAATATTTATGGTAAGTTAAATTAGCCACTTTAAGGAGTAATGTCACCGTCGGGGTTGTTTGGGGAAAAGGACCTTTGCTACTTTTTGACATGGAAATGCCAGCCATTATAAATAAATAAAGCACCTAAGGTCGGGCCCTAAATCTGTCAGCAGTGCTAGACCTTTTTGAAAATTCCCTTAAATGATACGTGGATTGATGGGTGTTTATTCACGTCAGCATTCACCTCACGTGAGTGTAAATATAAAATCCCCCACAATCTGGATGATTCATTCATAAACAAGCTTTTATTGCACTTGTATTTAGCTCATATTACAGGCAATTTATGGATGTTGGAGTTAGAATAAAATAAATGAAAATGTGCATAGTTGCATAGCAATGTTGTCCCCCATTATTTATGTATTTTGTAATGTATATTCATTTTTAACACATTCAATATTTTATGGTTAACTCCTGCATAGTAGCAGAAAAACAAAGCAAAACTGCTCTGCTTTTTCATATTATAAATATTACATTTTCTTTCCATTTTCAGATATATTTTTTAATCTTTATAAAATTCTTTTTTAGTGTATTTTATTATCTAGTGCACAACAATTGTGCATTTCCATGCAATGGAGATCAGGACAGGAAGATGTTTGCGGAGGACATTTATAAATATCAGTGGATTTGATAAAAAAAAATACATAAATTAAAAAAAAGCCATTTCATATACTTAACTAAAAAAAAAACAAAAAAAAAAGAACACTGTAAACACAAATTAGCACGACTTTATATGCTCACTAATTTGGATTCACCTGTTTTGTTTGACATCTTTGACATATTGAACCAAACGGAATGTTTCAAGTTGAACTTGGTGAGTTGTTGTTCATTGAGTGGTTCATTAGAAGTGCGGTCATCTCCTGGCCTCAATGAAGTGGTGTTTACTTTTGGGTGTTTAAGCGGCCATTTTGTGGTCAGGCCACAAATGCGCAAGGTCCGAGCCCATCCTTTTTTTTTTTCTTTCTAAGCGTGCCGTAATGCACAAGCATCACCGACTGCATCGTTATTTCCAGAAGCCATTGCGAGGTCATGCATGGGCTCCATTAATTGGTGGAAAGCCGTTTTAACATCATGAATTATTAATGCGGATTCCCAATGAGAGAATTGACTTGCCTTTTATCGTAAGCATGCCTTTTTAATAATTGATGTCTTTTTGGGAGTGCAAAATGAGCACTCCTGTCCGTCGTCGCCGACAGGAAGCTGAGGGGGGGGGATGTAAAGTGGAACATATGGGATAATGCGCGGCGGCGGCGGCAGACTGCGATGATGGCGACGATGTCATCGGGCAAGGTCTGTCGAGGGTCACGCCTTGATGAAAATGTCCGCCGATAATCGACGTAGTAACCCCAACCTGTAACCCCAACTCTAACACTTTGCTGAGTTTTCTTACCACCACCCAACTCGCCTGTTTCAGGCCAACATGAACAAAATGGACGGCTTATGAGACAATACAGCGGGCACGGGAGGATAGGTCAATGTGACAATGGGAGCTTCATATTAGGATAAACATGATGTATATAAGATATATGTATTTGTTACATTCATCTTTGATTTGAGATATTTTTTTTAAATCATAAAACTTAAAAAAGGAAGCAAATGGAATGACCTCTCAGTGTTCAGTGCGTTTGCAGCCAAGTGATAAAAAAGACCAAAGTCGGAGTGACGACGGACTGCTTTTTGTTTCTGGGATTCAAACACCTGCCGCTTCCTTCCCATCCGCCACCACATATGCATCCTCGCCACTGTCGCTCGCGTTACGTAGTTGCTTTTTTTAACCCTCCTACCTCCCTGATGGCCATCTAGCATCACCTCTTTTGAAAACCCACAGCCGTAGAGTCCTTGTGTACACAACATGTACAAGACCCAAACAACACCCACCACAGCTGTGTAGTACTTTTTTTTTTTTTGACTGGAATACAAGCTTGGCAAAACCAAGCTCCTGGGTGCTGTTTCTCAAAAGTCAACAAATAGCATCGCATCGCATTACGTGTGTGTTTCTAAGTCTATTCAAGGTATATTTAAAGTTAAAATTTGCACGGGAGTGACTTGATACTCTTCTGGTTTCAAAAAAAAAAAAAAAAAAAAAGTTCTTCTGCTGGTTAAGAATTCCTTACTTATCGCTCGAGGTGCTACGCTGCGCCTCCTTAACATCCGTTTATATTTCTGGCCCCAAACTCTGGCTTCTTTGTGGTTTTGTGGCAGCTTTTGCGGCTTTTTGAAAGACGAGACGAGACAAAGGTCCGCTTCAACTTTTTTTGCTTCATGTGATATGTGAAAACAAAAGGCGCTTATATTCTTATTATTTTTATGGATCCACAGCGAGTGACTCACCAAAAGCAGACGGGAAGCATAGAGTCCAGCGTCTACAGATAAATACCTCAAACCACTTGGCTCCTGATACTTTTTCTTTTAGCAGTTAGTGGGAGGCTTACGTACTGTATAGTCTTAATAATTAGATTAGGCTTTCAGTGTGAGAGCAGTAAGGGGAGCCAAGGCAAATGTTGGTGAATGGGACCTTTGAGTGTGCAAAGATAAATAAAAGCAGTGTTTTTTTTAGCAGTCCACTCATTTTTTTAGGCTTGTTAATGATGCACTTGTTGATTTTCGAGCAGAAAGAAAGAACTTGAGAGGACTCAACACATACCTGCAGAAAAAAGAAGGAGGGAGGCTTGATACAATAAATCCAAGCAAGGTTTTACAGCTTTTAAAGGAGGAATATGCTTTTATTTCATTGCATAAGTGCATCGAGTAAAACTATACATACACACGCTGATATGATTTTAGTGTGCTACTCCACAGTCTCACTTTCTCGGGATGGCTGTTTTGAACTCCGAAGGAAATAAACACACATGCTAACGTTAGCTGAATTACGCTTTGTCTTCTCTGTCCTCAGCTTGTCTCTTCAGGTACAACGTCCTGTCCCTCATCTACCTCATCTACCTCCTGCTTATTCCTCTCTTCCCCGAGCCCACGTGTACCACCATGCAAGGTAAGACCCCCTCGTCCTCCCCCCACAAACCACCTCGGAAACCTATTTACCTCCACCGAGAAAGAATAATACGATGACGTAACACTTTTCCATTACACATTGCGGCGTACAGAAACTACCGAGTCCACTTGAACCCTGCAAATCTTCTCCGGTGATTTGACGCAAAGCAAACACGTGTTGATATTGAGGCTATTAATGGCAATAACTTTGTTGAGGCTTGACTGAATGATCATTAATCGTAATGCTTGTCACTCTCGATGCCGTTTAACGTTCCTTCAAGTTTAACTCCTTTGAATTGAAAACAACCTCTGAGGTTCATTTGGCGCGGTGGTTTGGACTGCGGTCGCCGAGCAGAACACCTCTTACCACAGAAGAAAGCACCCGTGGTTCTCAATAATATATAAAGGCATCTCGGGGCAGTGTCCTGAGCGTCTCCAGCTGAAATAACAATCAGGAAGTCGAGCAGCACTTCCAGAGTGGACCACTTACATGTTCATCAATAGTTAAAGAGACAGGGAAGAGGAATGTTCACTGATCCCATCCTCAAGTTAGAAACACGTCAGGATTGGACTCAACATTAGGTACATTTGCATGATCAATTTTTATTGTTTTTTTTTAAATCAAAAAGAAAGCAGCCATTTTAGGGATATTTTAGTCGTTTCCAGAAGAATACTTGACAACATCATGCCCCTTATGGTGAAATGAGTTTGTATCGTTTTTGTTAAGCCAGACGATGCCTTCTATTTGGGAAACCGCCCAAAGGTGCTCATGGGATGATGTCTTAATCGTGTTGTAAAAATCAAAATGAGTCAAGATGAGTGTGACTCAACCTTTGTACAAAAATGTGGAAAAATCACCCGCAGCCGAAGCAAAGTTGATCCTTTGCACCATTTTTTTTTTTTTTTTTTCGCAGAAAGCGGCGAAACACTCCCCACACATCCTCGTTTACAAGCGCTCTTTTCCAGACTTTGCCGCCTCCTGGGGAATCACAAATTGCTCCGGGTTGGAATACGCTTGCTGATTTGATCAGATCCCACCAGTAGCTTCACCTGGGCCAGTGCCGTGCAAAACGGAATGGTTGAACCGGCTCACCCCCCCCCCCCCCCAAAAAAAAACAGTCGCAGAATCTTCATCAAAGGAGTTGGATTGTTCGACTGTGCAGTCTCCTGGCAACGTTTTCCCCAAATACCTGTCGCTGCGCAATAAAACCGCTTACATGTGCAGTGCAGCTGGGGCAGCTTTCTGGTATTTGAGGGTAGCTTTGGCAAGGTCATTAAGTGTGACCACCAACCACTACATAGTCAATATCTTCACCAGAGGGGCATTCTAACGATCACGCCGTGCAACACTTTACGTGTTTTCAACAGTACGCGGTGTTCTGGGTAGGCCCTTGAGAAATTTGAGTACTCCGACAAAAAAAAAATCTGCCTTGGGTACGTGTTTATTCGACGTGCATGGTCAGGAAGACAGTTAAACCGGCCGAAGCCATGACGATAACCAACTTCGAAATAAAATCTTGGCAAATACGCATGTATTGTATTTCATCAGTTTCTCGACTGTCTAGGGTGGTTTCTTGATGGTGACCGAGGTTTTTTTGTCCTGCATCCAGGCCACACAGGGCGTCTGCTGCAGTCACTGTGCTTCACCAGTGTGTCCTTCCTGCTCCTGCATATTATTTATCAGATTACGGTCAACAGCCTCCTGGCCGGCAGCTCCATCAGCTCCGACTTCAACTGTAAGTAGCGTGCAGAAGTTCACGTTCAGTTCATGTGGTCTTGTTTCACTTATTTGCGTCTTAAAGATTGCATTTCTTCTTCGTTTTGCTTTCTTTGCTTTGCAATGCATATTCTGTCTCTTTTTATGTATTTAACCGTACATTGAATCTAAGAAGTTGGCAATCATTAATGTATGAACAACAGACTTGGCCTAACGTCTGTGCTTGGACAATCCCACAACTCCCAACGCATTCCACTCGCAGCACTGATTGATGCTGAGACCGACCGTGTTGAAATTGTTGAAGAGCAAAAAAAGTGCTTCTTCCCTCACAGACTTGACTTAATGAAAATGTTCAGTCATTTGCCAGGAAGGCAGAAAACTCCATTAAGAGATTATCTTGTGAAATGAAGTTACATACTCAGCGTAATGAAGAAATGTCGCTCGCCGTTCACAGAAAATGAACACTCGACGCAACGCTAATTGTTTTCTATGTATGACACTCGTTCTCATGAATAAACACAACTCGGTGACGGAAATCGTCGCGTTAGATTCATTAATGAGGATATTGAGGGCTTACAGGTTCACCTTTTCACCATTTAAAAAAACATTTATTTACAACAACTGCAGAGAACACCAAGTGTTTATCAAGTTCGGGTAATGTATTTATTTATTTGTTTATTTATTATTCTAGTTTACTTGTATAAGACAACTTAATTTTTTGCGTTTTATTTTTTTCATGTGTACTTGATAATGTATTATGGCTTCTGGCATCACTGTTGCGCCTCATTTTTTTTTAAATGTATGTGGTATTTCGAAACAGAAGGGTGTGGTGGGAAAATGACGTGAAAACGTGACGGTTTGGACGTGATAAGACGCCCCCGCCTCCCCCTCCTCCCCCTCCATTTAGTCAGCCCCACCCATGTCTTTGACAGTTCACAGCACAGAAAGCCCCAAACTCTTTGTAAATGCTCACACACACACACACACCATGTTGAGTCAGCACAGAGGAATGGCAGATGACTCTGAAGGAAAAGGCGGTGACCAGTGGACGAACGGCGGGGGCAGCTGGAGCCCTGCAGCGTATCTCTGTCGTACTCCCTTTCAATCCGGTCGACGTCTTTAAGAGGAAATACGGGAAAAGTTCTCCAAAAGGCCAGACAGAGGCGGGAGGTTGGTAAGGGGAACCACCTCAGTGCGAAGGAAGACTCCTTGTTTACGCCAACGCCAGAAGGAAAAGGGTGTCGAGGGGTTGAATACCAGATTTAGAAAGGTCAGATAAGGGAGGCATCGACTGGAAATGCAGGAAACGATCCCCAAAGCAGAGAAATGCACCCAACACGACACTTTATATTTAATGGTCTTTACAACCTGTACTACAGCATAGAAACTGTCCCATCCAACGACTGACTATATTGTCTAATTTACCATTTTATGTAGCATATGTACATCATGTTTAATATATGCTCCAATCCAAATGAGGTGATCATTCATTTATTCATTGCTTCCCGATCAGTTCAAGTCTATCTGCGACCGCATAGTCATAAAATTCCTACACCCTGATTGGGAATCAGCGGTTTACAGGACTAATGTGCTTTGGGGTGTTGCATTATGTATCATCTCCACAAACTTGTGGTTCTCTCCCTCAGTGCCTCAAGGTGTTAAAAATGCGAGGGAGTCCCCCAGTAGCGTCCGGCAAAGTTGCGCCTGTTTGTCTGAGCGTTCTCAATAGGTGGAAACGGACCCCCACTGCCCCGCACTGACGTTCAGGAACACTTGAAGTACTCGGAAGGAAAGATGGCATTCTTCTTCCCTTGAGATTCAGTGCAGGAGCTGTATTCTCTTCTTATGCTTGTAGTTTGCGTACTGCTGATAATGATTTGTGAGATGTTGTGGGTGTGCTATTAGCTTGTAGGAAATACTCGTAAACATCCTCACTAAACATTTTCTTTCCATACCAGGTTCTGCGTGGGAAAAGTCCATCAGACAAATCGGATTTGAGAGGTAAGCATAAGTCCGACCACAAATGTACATGTCAGTTTAATGACATTATTGTACTTTGCCGAAGACCGTAAGTGTTTAAGTGTGGCATTTTCGTCGGTCGTTCAGCGCATGAAGGGTGTGCTAGCTTTAGCGCTCACTTGAGCAATCCCATTGTCAGGAACAGACAGATTGACTCATGTTTCGGTGGAGGGCCGAGTCAGCAACAAGCAAATTCTCCTTACGCAAAGCGAGTTTGCCAAACGTCCAGGACATTGAAGAATAGCCCTTAAAAATTCTGATAGCCCCACCCCGAGGTCGAAAATCGCCCCGTTCCATGTTGCCTGTGTTGTTTTTTTACATAACTATGACAAAAGGGCCTCTTTTCCAGGCAGTGTAACAACCTGACAATGACGGTAAAGAGCACTTTGGTGTCCCTCTGTGGCCTCCTGATGAAAACTAAACCCAGTTAGGCTGCCGCCATGTCTGCCCGCTTGTGCGCACTGATCCCGTTAGTTGCGGCTTCCTACGTACGTACGGGAATGTCAAAACTTGCCCCATTCACCGTGATCTGATGGATGTTTAAGGATAGGAGATTTAGCGCTTCTATCGATGGTGGACAATGAGGGATGAGAGTAGTGGTCGTTAAATTTAACGCCTGCTTCGCCCTACATTCTAATAACATACGTGCGAGTGTCTTTAGTTTTGACCTTTTTATCTTTATTTTAGTATAATGTAGTCATATGTACTTCATTTAATGGTTTTCTGTTTTCCCAGATGGATAAATGTATTTATGACAAACTACATTGAGTCATACGTCTAATTAAAGGTCTTGATGTGAGGTTTTTCCATGATATAATTTAGTGGGTGATATAATGTCATACTCGCTAACCGAAAAAGTCTCACATTTTGAGCGATGATTAGTATGTTCTGTTTATTGCCAACAGTTTCATTAGGCTCGGAATTGCATTTGCCGTAAAACAGATGTAGGAACAATAGCTTGGATGATAAAAAGCCTGCAATAAGAGTTTTTGGGAAAGCTGTTAGTCATTTTAGGACAATCGTGACGCCTCGTAAACATCGTCCTTAAGTGGCACCCCTAAATCACGGCAAGTCACGCCAAGCTCGCTACTACTCTAGCTGCCACTTTTAGCTTCTTGTTTTGGTAGTTACACAGATACACACACTCACACATTATGATTAAATAAAATTAAGAAAAAGGCTGTTTATGATTATATATGGTGCTGGATTTGCACCAGGTATAACACCCCCCCCCCCCTTGTTTACAACAGTGCATTTAAAACAGTTGGAATTATTTAATTATTTGGTTTTAGTGCACATAAAACCTCAGCATTCAGCACACATTAAAATAACACTTGAATGAACGGAAACAATCCCCATGTGAAGAGCCATTGTTTCCTCACTGATGTGATGCGTTCAAGTGTAACAGGATTGTGTCCCTTTTTTTTGTTTTGTGTCTTCAGCGTGATAGGTGCCGACGCGGGAAACGGCATTCGAATATTCGTACCGGACATCGGCATGTGCATGGTGGGGGGGGCCATCTGGTTTTTGTGTCGGAGTCTGGTACAGAAGAGGCCGCCTGAGGACATGGCTCAGGATAATGCCCATTTCCAAGCTGAGGAACAAGTGCGATCTTCTTGTTTTACTGCTCACTCACCTGCATGTACATATTGGGGCAAAATACGCTTTGGAAACTTATTTTCCTACTTGTATGAAAACCATAAATGCTTAAGTCCATTATTGTCACTGAAAGGAAGAAGATGAGAAGCTGAGCCTGGAAGATCACATCCTGCTGGAGGAGGACTCGGACGGTGGCTACGAGGCTGAGGAAGACGAGGAGGATGAGGTTGAGGGAGAAGGTGAGGTGGCGGACGAGGAGGAGGAAGAAGAAGAAGAAGCCAAGGAGAGCGCCAAGATGAAGATCCTGCGGCTGGTGGCAAAGGTGGCATCCAAAGTCAAGGAGGTCATTGGAAACCTGATCACCACGGCAGGGAAGGTGGTGGTGACCATCTTGTTGGGGACCACAGGTGAGGTCTCATCAAGCCAGCGAAGCCACTAGCCGGAATCCACCAATTCGTGCACACGTTTTTTTTCTTCCAGGGATGATGCTTCCTTCCCTCACCTCGGCCGTCTACTTCTTCATCTTCCTATTCCTGTGCACCTGGTGGTCTCTGCGCCGCACTTTCGACACGCTAATGTTCAGCTGCATGTGCGTGCTGATGGCCATCTTCAGTGCCGGCCATCTGGTGGTTCTCTACCTCTACCAGTTCCAGTTTTTCCAGGAGTCAGTCGCGCCAGACGACGGCTTCATCAGGTCAGGTCCTCCGTTTGAGGTGCCGAACATGGTCATTTCGCATCCATCCATCCATCCATCCATCCATCCATCCATCCATCCATCCATCCATCCATCCATCCATCCATCCATCCATCCATCCATCCATCCCTCTACCCACAACCCAACTATTTGCATAGAAACTATTAAAAAGTACATTTCCCATGGCAAAGTTTGTTGATTCACCACAAAACAACCAGGGGGAAGCTAGCTTTTAAGCCTATTACACACCACCACATTTGGGGGGAGCCTGCAGGAGCTTGTTTAAAGCACAGCAAATATTTACTTGTTGTTTGAGACAGGAAGAAGGCAACAAAACGGCAACAAAAGCAGCTGCAGGCTGGCCGTATTGGACTCAGCCACTCAGTGCGCACGCATGGACATCAGCGCTTTTAAGAGCTTCTACTACAAGCACCCTGCTTGTTATATTATGCATGAGGCAGGAGACAACCTGTTGCGCTGCGGTTTGTGTAGTAACAACCACATGGTTTCACATCTGGACCCCACACACACACACGATTGATTCACTGTCAGTTTATGAATCAAATAGAATAATTGAAAAAATTGCAAAAAAATACGTACATGTAAAAATTGTATTTAAAATGATATTTTGCACAAAAATAAAAAAGTTAATTATCAATGTATGGATATAAATGGATTAATCAGTCATGCCTAACGCCCAGCCTCTCCTGCAGGTACTTTGGCATGTCACCCATCATTCAGAGTGACTGCGGCCGCACGTGGAAGCTAATGGTGCACCCCAAGAGAAAGTGGCACCATTTTGTCAACCCTGTCATGCTGCTGCTTCTCTATTATACACTGGCCACGCTCATACGCCTCTGGCTGCAGGAGCCTATTGAACAGCTGACCGTAAGCCCATGTACACTATTCATGATAAATATATTGCATATTTTCATAACAATAATAATTAAAAGATTGTTTTCTATAAATAATAGAAATAAATATTTGCTTTTTACTCAAGAAAAACACAATTAGTATTGGGAGCATGTAAAAAATGACCACTGAGCTATTTTGAGAAGTCCAGTCAAGTATTGGCGCAATTTCCATTTATAGGAAGTGAAATGTGGTGTGACACAGGAACCTTTTCGGGAAGTTTGAAAGGAAAGGTTTCACTATAATGCATGATGGTAATAAGGAGTCATTTTGTGAAGTTTACGGCTAAACTCAATGGACAAAAGAATTGGGACAGGTTCTACAGGATGTGAAAGTGACCTCGGACCCATTTTGTTTGCACAAGGTTGCACTGCTCTGTTCTGTAATGGTGTTATAGATTAATGAGGTGTTTTATTTGTGTCCAAGTTCAATACTTGCTTGTCAGCCTTACAGCGCTATATCCATGTATTGATCCGTTTAGTGTGTGTTTGTGTGTGTGTGCTCACGTTAGAAGATCCTGATAATAAAACGCGGTTAGCACATAAATCCGCACTTGACTGCTGTGTTCAATAATCAGATTGTAATGGACCTTTTGTTCTTTTATGGCTGGTTCATTTTACAATTTCTCGGATAAAGTTTTTTTTTTTTTTGATAACGGCGAATGAATTATAATAAATAAATTATGGGCTAGGCTAATAAAGCAAAGCCCTTTTATATTGGCGTAGTTATGGAAGTTTCCGAATTGAATCGCCGTAATGGCACCTGAGAGTTTTGGGGGATCCCTATGTGCAGGCTCTGAAATTCATGTTTTCCGGCACAAATCCGAGATGAGAGCACTCCATCCTCATTTGCTATCTGTGTTGTTTCAGGATGACGAAGAGGAAGACGCGTGCGAGGAAGACGAGCCGCTCGGGAACGGGACAAATAACTCAGCCAACAGGAAGAGGCAGATGTGGTGGGAGTCCAGGCAAGGCACAGACGAGAAAAATGTGCGTTGATCTCACAAACAGTTTCCTGAAGAGATCATTATGATGTTTATCTTTCTTTGGAGTGAGGCTTCACTATTTAGCAAGTTGAGGCTGTACTCGAGGGTCTTTTTATTGTGTTTGATCCCGCACTCAACAAACGATTCAAAACGGATCATATGTAAAATTATCATAAGCAGCCGTCTTCATTTATCACAAGCAAAGGGGCAAAGCGATTTTAACCGGCCTTGTCTTGTTTGCTCTTTTCTCCCATCTTTTTTCCTTAGTTGCTCTCCACTCAGGATGCTGTCAGTGCAACCGAGGTAACAGGGCCAACAAACTTTCTCTTGCTGTATTTGCTTGAATTATTTTGCATACTCATTTTTCTTTCTTTTGTAGATCAATTCATTTGCTTTTCTTACTGTTTTTTTTTTTAATTTTCCTGTTTGGAAAATTCAATTATTTAGTTTCATAGACTCGTGACTTACCTATTTGACTTGCTTACTTTTCATCATTGTATAACTTATTTATATATATATTTGCTTTTACGTGTTATGGGATTATGCGTGAAAAATTGCATAAGGTGTAAAAAGTGGAAAAAAAAAAAGTTCCCTTTTCCTGCCACTTACTTTGTAAATAACCTGATGTGTGTTGTCCTCTTCCCTTCAAATCAGGTTGTGCTAGCTCCCAACGGAACGTCCTTTGACTTCACGGTGACTGACAACGGTCCGCGCTATCTGGACCTGTACGCCACTCCTCAGTACAAAGGAGGCCAGTCCATTGGTGACTCCACAGGTAGATGACCACCGGACCACGTCCGGAAGGAGTTCGTAGCATTCATCGACTGCGTTTGTTCCACATGGTAGCAGAGAAGGAAGACCTGCGCGTGTACGAGGTGAGCCTTCCTCCCGAAGACGGGGAATCGCCCTCGGGAGAGGACAAGTCCGAGGGAAGTGAGGACGCCCTGACCAAGCGAGGCGTGGGCGCCATGGTCAAAGTTTTCCACTTCATCATGAAACAGAGTTACATCTGCGCGCTCATCGCCATGATGGTGAGCTAGTTAATTGTGAACTGAACGTAAAAAGTTTACTACACGTGTTCAAAGTGTGTGAGGGAGATTGAAAGGAAAAAAAATGGCGTATGAAGCATTTCTTCCGCACGTAGGCGTGGAGCATCACATACATCTCGTGGCTTACCTTCGTCTTCCTCATCTGGTCCTGCATCCTGTGGATGGTGCGCGACCGTCGGCGCTACGCCATGGTGTCGTCACCCTTCATGGTGGCCTACGGCAACCTCTTGATTGTCCTGCAATACTTCTTCAGCTTTGAGGGCATCGCGCACGTGCCGGGACTCTCCGTGCCCAAAAAGAACCTCTTTCATTCAATTTCCTCCAAGGTTCGTACGTATATTGTTTGGAGATACAACCGCTACGTATCGTGTTAGCGGTTGTCTGGTGCAGGCATACGTCAAGTAGATTTTCTCTTGTGTCTCGCAGGTGTTGTGTCTGTTGAGCTTTTGGCTGCTGTTGAGGCAGACCCTCACTGAGAAGTTAGAGAAGCAAAAGGAGGAAGAGGCGGGTCTCTTAGGGGTTCAGGTGGAGGAGCAAAAGATGAAAGGTGATTGGACAGGTGGCGAGTGTACCAATGAAGAGGTGATTGACCTTCTGTGTCTTCCATAGAGGAAGAGAAATCTGAGACTGAGGACGAACAGGACGTCATGCACGTGCTGGGCAACTTGGTGATGGCCCTGCTGGTCAAATACTGGATCTATATCTGTGGCGGCATGTTCTTCTTCGTCAGCTTTGAGGGGAACATCGTCATGTACAAGATCATCTACATGATGATGTTCCTTTCCTGCGTGGTGCTCTACCAGGTTTGTTTACTGGCACCCATTACCATTACGTGCATTTTACGACAAATATCTTTTGGACAATAAAATCGCTGTCTCACAAGTAATAAATTCATGAAATGAAACCAAACGACAGCTGTTTTAACAGTTCTGCAAACAAAATGGCTGCTCACTTCTGTCATCATTGCTTCGCTCCTTCCAAATTGCAAATTCAATACTCGCCTAGTCTGGAGGTGCTGACCGTTCTAGCGCCGTGTCGTAAAAATTGAGCGCCTCCTAATCTAATCGGCCTGAAACCAAAACATTCAAGCTCAGTCCCCCTGAGCGTGTGTGTCATTGAATGCATTGCCACCATTAACGTGTGTGTGTGTGTGTCCATTAAGTAGAAACACCCCAAGGAAAAACAAAACAAAAAACCTTTCCATTCCCAGGTGCACTACGAGTGGTGGCGAAGAATCCTTAAATACTTCTGGATGTCTGTGGTGATGTACACCATGCTGGTGCTCATCGCCGTTTACACCTTCCAGTTCAGATCCGACTCGGCGGAGAACAAAGACAGGTGAGGTCAACTTTGATCCCCTTGGCCTCCTGCAATTAAAATCCTTTTTTTTTTTCTCTCTCTATGCAGTTTCAAGGATTTGGGCCTGGAGAAATTTTCAGTGTCCGAGCTATTCACCAGGATCTTCATCCCTACCTCCTTCTTGCTAGTGTGCATCCTGCACCTGCACTACTTCCACGATCGCTTCCTGCAGCTCACCGACCTGCAAGCGGTGGTGGCCAAAGAAGAGAGCACTATCTATAGGTATATTTTTGGGAGATTATTCCTAGTCCTTCTTTCTACGGAGGAACCTTGAGTGATCTGTTTTTTTTGTTTGTTTTTTTAGTAACCTTAAACTTGATTGTATGGTGTGCTTTTTTTGTTGTTGCTTTTTTTTTTCCCCTTCTCTTTGTGTGACTTGCTCTTTCTGCGCCACTGCTCTTCCTCCTCCTCCTCTCACAGCCACGCTAAAGTCAGTTGGCGTGTGTATCTGATCACGAATAGGTGGGTAAGAGGCTCGCTTTCTGTGGCATCCATCAGCATCCTCCCGGTTTGCCCGTAAAATCCTCGAGTCTCTCCTTTATCCCTCTCGCCTTGGGTCTTACCCACAATTGTTCCCACAATTCACTCAGATGACTTAACTTGGTGGTGTCTTCAAGTTAGCTGGCAACTGGGAAATATCAAATCGTCCGCAGCATTTTATTTGACAAAACAACGGCATGTATCAAATGTCCGATATCCCAATTTAATGGAATGCGCCATTCTTTTTTGACTTGCATCTTCCAACCTGTCTCTGCGTCCCTTCTTTTTGACCTGACATGTCTTTTCACCATCTTACCTAAGTTTCAAGCCATCCTGTTCAACACAAGCTGTTCTTACACCTGACTAGCCCTCGAAAGGACCTGGCCTGGAATAGCAAAACTCCCGAGTGGTTTGGGCTACTTGACTGAGAAGAATTGTTTTCAAATTTGGAGTCTTCCATTGTGCTTGTAGCCCAGATTGTTGAATCCCCCATGAAACATTCATCCATACCCTTGAAATAGCACTTCTTTCTTTTTATCGTCATTATTTTTAGAGCTATATCTAAGTGATGCATGGACATAAAATGACTTGAACGAAAAGCCTGAACCCTCCCAGAAGCACATCTGCATTATTCTATGCATACATGCATTCAGTCTGTTCTCAATTTCTCTCTCCTCACTCTCTGTGACTTTTATTGTCCTGAGCAGCATCAAGCAAAAAATAAGTCAACAACAAAAGTAAGTGTTAGCATCCTCATACGTAATAATATTAGCGCAGTTGCTTGTGACTGACATGCAGCCGATTTTTGTAAAAAAAAAAAAAAGCAGCGAGAATTTTGCACCCTTCTGCCTGTTGCAATGTCGCTTCACTTCCATCAATACGGAGCGAATGATTGCCCGAGGAGAATCAGTTTGAGTATCTGTGTCTTGTGTTTATGGGCTCTTGAGGACAACAATGGCAGTTTGACGAGTGCAGTAAATCGCAATTCGGAGCATGTCTGCAGATAATTGAGCTGTTGAAACTGTGATATCACTCTATAAAGATGCTGATTAATGCACATCCGTTCGGTGTAAATATTTATTATTAGCTGTCCTCCGGCAAGCGTTTATGAGTCAGTTCTTTGTGCGGTGAGTTTGTGTGAACCATTTAAACTATGAATCAAAATGTTAAAAGAAATGGTTAGTTTTGTGCATTTGGTCCCCTTAAGAAACAAAAAAGTGCAAAAGTGTTTTTAGACTTTATTCCCTAGAATTAAGCCATCAAAATGAATACGGACTTCCAAACTCACACAGCCATAGAAGATCCTCATTGGTGCATAACATAATGTGGCTAATATTCTTCCATGGATATAATAATAATCATCATCCACTAGGCTGGTTCACCCGGAAGGCAGCCTGGCTGACCTCACAATGCTCAGCGCCAGCTCCGCCGAGGCCTCGCTGTCCCGGAGCAAGGAGGAAGAGCAGGGGGAGCAGACTCTGGTAGTAGTGAAGGACGACTCGATGTCTTCGGCGGGTGAGACCAAGCCAGGCGGCCTCTCCGACGCCAGGCAGTCCAGCACCGACGACAGCCAGCGCTTCAGCACGGCCACCGAGACCCAATCCAGCACCGAGCAGAGTTCCGGTATGACTGCCGCGTAATGATGATAAAATCATTCACGCCTGCCTCAAATGGAAAAAAAAAATGACTTGATGCAGATATTATTTTGACAAAAGTAGTGACTCTGGCTACTTTGTGATGTTGTCCAACATTCAGAATGTGTCTGATTGTACATGAGAAGGTGGGATCTTTCCACGTCATGTCGTTTAAAAAATTCCATCTTACACAGGCCGCTCGAAGTGGCTTCTGATAATTCATACCGTCCAGGTCCAAGTTGCTCTAAACACAACACAGGAGGGGGGAGTCCCGCCAGGCGTCTTTCCAGCCCCGTTACGTTTCTGAAAACCTGTGAATAATTCATTCATTTGTTTTGAACGAGTTTGCGAGGGAGGAATATCCCGCCTGAAAGATTTACGCAACTCCCACGAACCCAAAGTGCACCCGTTAATCACCGCTCCCAAAGCGGCGTGGTTCGGCCAGTGCGCATTTTTCTGTCTGGGCCAGATTTATGTGGCATATTCAAATTTGACACCGTGCATAGCTCAAGCACTCACTTCGCTTTGTTAGGTACTTTTTTACTTCAAGCAAAGATCCTGATTGTATTTCCGATGGAATTTCATATAATAACCGATGCTAATATAATCTTTACTACTGCAAAGGAGCGTTATGGTTTCTTCATATCTGTAAAAGTTTAAAGCATCGTAGTGCCACTGTGTGGAAAAAGTCCAAGATTCTATTTCACTGGATTCTGTTTGAAAGTCTCGTACAGATAATTAGGCCCCCTGGGATTCTCCCACCTTTTTTCTATGTTATTAGTACTCGTCGTGACTCAGATGAGTAGGACCAACCGAGTCTTGCACTTATTTGCAAGTGCAACGTTAGCAAAAGAGCCAGGATGACACTTTTATGTCACGATTGTTTCCAGATCTGAGGAGCAAGTGGCATTTGGTCGTGGACCGGCTGACAGTGCTCTTCCTCAAGTTCCTCGAGTACTTCCATAAACTGCAGATGTTCATCTGGTGGCTGCTAGAGATCCACATCATTAAGATTGTCTCCTGCTACGTGGTGCTGGTCTCCATCCGCGAGGTAACGCAGATCTAAAAGTATTCCACATCATGCCTTGTTGGAGGCCGCTACTACAAATGAAATGCTAACGAGCTAGAAGTTCACATGCTAAATTACGTATAACCTGATAGCCACCTGATCTTAAAAAGGCTCAAAATAGAAGATATATTGACCTGCCGTCGGCTCCAATTTCAAATGAGACATGCTAATAGTTGCTAGGCTAACAATGTGTCCGCCACCCAGGTATCGTTGCTCAACTACGTATTCCTGGCATCGTGGGCCTTTGCGCTGCCCTACAGCCAGTATCGGCCTCTGGCGTCCCGCGTGTGCAGCGTCTGGACGTGCGTCATCATCGTGTGCAAGATGTTGTACCAGCTCGAATCCATCAAGCCGCTAACGTACTCCAAGAACTGCTCCATGGTGAGACATTGTCGTAATGATATGTATCAAGGCGGCGTCGAAGGAGCCTGAGAATGTGTTCCCTGCCACAGCCGGCTGCCTACACCCCTGAGCAAAAGAATGAGATGATGGGCTCTCTGCTCTACAAAGATCGGGTGGATCCTGCTAACTGGGTGGGCCTACAAAAGAGCGACGACATGCTGGGCTACATCAGGGTGAGTCCAGACCTCAGTCGGTCCGGGCAAATGTTATGCGTTCGGTCAACTCGTACATTCCCAGTGTGGTGGAAATGGTTTTGCTCTACAGGGGTCTCGTAGCGAAATGTCAAAAGGACTTTGTATACTGGTGTTTTGTATATGCAGCACAACCTCCTGATCCTGGCTCTGCTGGCGTTCGAGGTGACCATCTACCGCCACCAACTGTACTTCCGTGTGAGGAACAAGCTGTCGCCTCCTGCTGCTCGCATTATCTTCCACGACGTGACGCGGCAACACCTAGACGTGGGCATCGTGTGCTTCATCAAATACTTCATCAACTACTTCTTCTACAAGTTCGGACTAGAGGTGGCGTTGCCTTTCTAGCTCAATCCCGTTAACACGTCACCGCGTGAATAAATGAAAAGCTCGCTCTTTGCGCCTCTCCGCAGACTTGCCTGCTGCTGGGCGTGAATGTGATTGGCCAGCGGATGGACTTCTACGCCATGCTGCAGGCCTTCGCCCTCATCACCGTCATGTACCGGCGCCGCAGGAAGGCCATCGCTGAGATCTGGCCCAAGTACTGCTGCTTCCTGGCCTGCATGCTCACCTTCCAGTACTTGATCTGCATCGGGATCCCCCCCGCGGCGTGTAAAGGTCTGTGAACGCCGTCGCTGCCATTTTCTTCCAGAATAATGCTCATAGTATATTAAGTAAGTATTTGTGTATCAAAAACATTTTAAAGTATGCACTCTGTAAATAAATGTGACTCTAATATTCTGAATGTTTTTCAAATCCAAACAAATACCCTATATCATATCCAGCAAAAGCTGCAAGTCCATGTGCAATTATTTCACTTTTTAGACTATCCTTGGAGATTCCCGAGCTATTCAACAGACTCCAACGTGGTCATGTGGCTCTATGTTCCCGATTTCCTCTCCAGGCCCAATCCGTCTTTTCTCATCTGTACGTAGCAGCACCCCTCCGCCCGCCCGGCACATTTACAGGCCGGTTAAGGCGAACGTGGATCTTTTTTCTCCAGATGACTTCATGCTGCTGCTGTGCGCCTCCATGCAGAGGCAAGTGTTTGACGACGAGAACAAGGCGGCCGTGCGCATTATGGCTGGAGACAACGTGGAGATCTGCAGGGACTTGGACGCGTCCTCCTTTAGCGTCCACAACCCCGTCCCTGACTTCATCCACTGCAGGTACGCCGCTTGCTACCCGCTTTGCATTCCGCTGTTTGGGTTGAGCATTTTTGGAAGGCGTGGCATTACTCGGTGAGTGAGCCATCCTGAACTTCCTGCCATATCAATGGCTCGTTGAAGGAGGTCACACAAAGCAGACTTTTGAGGTACAGGCCGAGGCATGCTTAGTCGTCCGCGACCATCGATCCGCATGTGCTTGCTATTGTAGTCTTTTGCCGCACAAAGTGGACGCGTCTTTTATTAACGCACTCTGCGTCCATCAACAAGACTTCGCCGCGAGGTCGAGAGCACGCCACGGCCGCTCTGCACTTATTCCATCGCCGTTTCCCCCTCCGGGATCAAATTACGGTTCCCGGCGGGGGCGGGGTTAGAGATCCATAATCTGCAAAAACACTCTGTCGGTCACTGCGTTACTTAGACACTCAAACCCCCCCCCCCCTCCCCCTTGTGCTCTAACTCAATAAATAGCTTTCAAGTATGGAAAAGGTATTTTCACCCATCAAGGTGGGGATTGATTATCCCATTCAGGCTGCTTCCTATGTTTTCACCACATCCAATCCATCACCTGTAATGGCAGCTGCCACGCATGCGGTTGCATTTTCCTCTTACTATGGGTCATACGACAGATAGGCGTGTACTTTGCCTTTGCTTGGTATGTTATCCAAGTGGTGTTCTACTGGGTAGCGCTTAAGCAGGAGCAATAACCGTCTCTCTCCCAACTGTGCCCTGTAGGTCGTACTTGGACATGCTGAAGGTGATCATGTTCAGCTATCTGTTCTGGTTCGTGTTGACAATCATTTTCATCACGGGCACCACGCGCATCAGCGTGTTCTGCATGGGCTACCTGGTGGCCTGTTTCTACTTCCTGCTCTTCGGCGGTGAGCTCCTGCTCAAGCCCATCAAAAAAATTCTCCACTACTGGGACTTCCTCATTGCCTACAACATCTTTGTCATCACCATGAAGAACATTTTGTCTGTGAGTAGATGCAGGAGGAAACAGCTCACAGCAGCATTTTTTTCCTCATGCGAGGACACAATTACCTCTAGTTTATTTGTTTTTGTTCTACATCTTTGTAACATTGTATCAAAACTGCCAGAAAGCACAAAACTGCTGAATTACACATTCTACAATGTGTTTAATTGTTCAATCTAATCAAAATGGTGCATGTTATTATATCAGGCTGGAATGTGTTGTTTGGATAACAGAAGTATTAAGAATGAATTTATGCCGTTATCCATTCCTGATTTTTTTTCCCAGATTCTGGCTTGTGGATACATCAACTCTCTGATCCCCCACAAGTGCTGGCTCATTCAGCTCTTCAGTCTGGCATGCACCATCAAGCAATACAAAATCAACACCAACCAGGAACATCTCAGTAAGACAACACACACACGCATACACAAACAACATCGTGCCATTGACGCGTACGTACCGAGCAGATGTGGACCAGCGGTGCGAGCTGCCCAGCGACGATGCAGGCATCATCTGGGACAGCATATGCTTTGCCTTCCTGCTGCTGCAGCGGCGCGTCTTCATGAGCTACTACTTCCTGCACGTGGTGGCCGACATCAGAGCCTCCCAGATCCTCGCCTCCAGGTATGTGCGGCTCCGCCTCGTCCCCATCAGAGAACCAAGTGGTGTTCTCACTTGTGTTGCATGCGTGCACTGTGTTCCAGGGGGGCAGAGCTTTTCCAGGCCACCATCGTGAAGGCAGTGCGGGCACGCTTGGAGGAGGAGCGTAAATCTGTGGAGCAGCTGAAACGACAGTGAGATGTTTTTATTTGATTCATTTGTCTGAGTTTTATATTGTTTTTGTTTCTATTTATTTAGTTTTGGTTGTATTCATTTTTTTATGTATTTTGTTTTTCTTTTTTTCTTTTCATGTATAATTTGATTTTACCAATTGAATTGTTATTCTCTTGTGTTTCTGTTTTGTCTGTTTTGTTCTTTTTTTTTCATTCGTTTTTAATAAACTTTTTCAGTTTGTTTCTTTTTCTTGTTTATTTCTCTAGTTTGTTTATTATTTATATCTTGTTTTATTATAACTCAAATCACTCACCCTCCCGTGTGTCCGTTTGCACAGGATGGAGCGCATTAAGGTGCGGCAGCAAAAGTTCAAGCGTGGCAAGGAGAGGATGCTGAGCATAGCGCAGGAGTCAGGGGAGGGACAGACGCTTGCCCCGCCCCCTCCCGACGAGGAGGACGAGGGTATGGCGAAGGCCCGGCCGGCCCAGTGCCCGTGTTGATGATGCTAAGCTAACGTAGCCACTCTTCCTTTGGTCTTTTACTTTGTGTCGTGTTGCACTGATGTCATTTGTTAAATTTTAGGAGCGCAGCGAGCCAAAGCCAAGACCAAAAAAAAGCACTGGTGGAGGCCGTGGGTTGACCATGCTTCCAGTAGGTTGACCCCTCGCCTCTTACTCATTCCTTCGTTCCCATTGGCCCTTGTGTCCTCGACCAGAACGCCACCGAGGATTCCCACTCGGTCCGAGGGCGCCGAAGGCACCGCCTGTCCTCTGGTATTTTTTAGTCCTTTTGTCTCTATTTAAGGACGCTGCTTGACTGTTGCTGAAGAGGCACTTTAGAAGATCTACCATCTGTGCCCGTAATGCGGCAACGCCTTAAATAGACACGAGAACAAGGAGGCAAACGAGAAAAGGACTAACGGCCGGAGGTTGTGCTTTTGCTCCGAACGCCCGACGAGCCCGCGGTGGGGAATCGCTCACGTTTTACAGTGTTTTCACGCAAAGATATGAAGTCCTTTCTGCCTCCAAAGGTTTCATTCTTTGCCCGCAGACATGATCAAAACCAACGGGCGTCACCAGCCATTAAATCGTTCCGTTTTCTAAGTCGAGCTGTTTCCATGGCTGCTTGGTTAGTTATTTAATTAGCATACTTGCCAAAAAACATCGTAACTCATTCCTGCGTCACTTTGTCAGGACTAGATGTGAAATCATCGAATTCTGGTGCATTAACAGTCATCTTACATCAGGAGTCAGGACCATATTAGGCAGTGATTGACAAGTCTGAAATGACAGCATATCACTTGGCACATCAGGATTTCAGTGGAAAAAAAGCATATTCAAAAGGCAGTTTTGACTTATTTTTCATAAAGTCATAGATTTGATTTTGGCCATTTGGTTAGTTAATTAACAAAGTTACAGAAGAATGACATTATGATTTTCATGTCCAGGTCATCTGTCATATCAAACGTTCAGTGGAGAAACTGAATGTAGATACAGTATTTAAAAAATAAACATGGCAGGTTTCATGTGTCAGCTTAGGTTTTAATAGTGTCCGTTTGGTTGGTTGCTTAACACACAATCTGAAAAAATGATTTCCTCCTGCATCACTTTGTGGTGTGAAGGCAAAACCGCAACTAACAAATTCTTGTCTGGTGTGAAAGTACAGATGGAGGGATTTTTTTTTCTCCCATTTTTGTTTGTTCCTAAAAGGCTGGTTACCTTTTTGGTTACGGATCATGTCGGCTATTGACGCCCCACCCACCCACCGCTCTGAATTTTGCCACCCCAGCACCCCCCCTCCCTTGCCCAGCCAGTCAGTTGCACTTCTGTTCAAGGACACAAGTCAGCCTTGTCACTTTAAACTCTGCTGTCGACTCAAATGACAAACGCACATCACATCAGCGCTTTGTGCTCGTCATGGTAGATTCTGTGTCTTTTCCTTCCTTTCCGTTGTTGTCCTTTGTGCGCCTTCGAAATCAACCTTGTGCTGTCACTGTCAGTGGTTAGAAGCGGCGAGTATTACTTGTTTGAGACCGACAGCGAGGAGGAGGAGGAAGAGGACGATATGAAAGACGAGGAGCCACCGAGGAGGTCCGCCTTCCAGGTACTTTCTGCACACATTTGATTGATTTGTTTGTTTGTTTTCACCCACATATGAATAACATTTCGTCTGCTTTTATACAAACCCTAATACATGATTTTCGACTAACCCTCTCCACCTTTTGTCATTTCTCTCCACCTGTATCTTTCATTTGTACCCCCCCAACCTGTGTATTTGTCTCCTCCCCACCCGTGTCTTCTCTGACCATGTTCTACCTGTGTCCGCCTTTATCGCCTTCCTTCCTTCCCTCTCTCCACCCTTATCTTCTCCCACCTGTAGCGAGCTATCGGGAAATTTGTGACGGCCGTTCTGGCTTTGCCCAGGTCGGTCATAAAGCTTCCTAAAACTGTGCTCCAGTATGTAGTGAAAGCAGGAAAGGTAAATCAACCGGTTGTCCCCCTCCCCCCCCATTTGTGCATGACCAAAAAGTGCCTCTTACGTCGTGTTTTGCTGCAACATCATTCCGTGGATATGAATTTGTGATTGTGACCTCTTGTTGTTGTCGTGACGTGCTGGGTAGGGAAGTGTTGTACCCTTTTTGCACGTGGCACTATTTTCACCAATTGCTCTGTCCGTGCATCTTTCCTCTCTGTTCTTATCATCTTGTGTCTTCTCCAATCTGCAGTTCCTCTACCGTACGTGGATCAAAGACCCTAAAGCAGCCCTGAAGGCAAGAGCCAGAGACAAACGCAAGTTCTGGAAGAGATACACCAAAGGAGGCAGACACAAGAAAAGCAAAAAGCAGGGTAAGTGGGCGGGACTTGGGACTGAGTATTAAAATGGCCTGGATGAGCTCTGAGCTGGTTTGAAAGTGAACACGGCTAACTAGTGTTTGATGTATGAAGTCGAACTTCCAACTGGATACGCTTTGAAAATTCCTCACTGAATCCCTTTGCGATGCAGAAACTTACTTGGGCATCGAGACGGACTACCTGTCCGACAGCCAAGAACAAGACGATAACTCTGGCCCAGGTTGGCTTCTTCACTTCCTTTTCCTCCTCCTCCTCCTCCTGTTTTCTCCTAACTGGTCAAACCATGTGCAGACAACATCTTCAAGCGTGTGTTCAACATCATCAAGTTCACATGGGTGTTGCTGCAGACCACCGTGGACAGCTTCACCCGCTGGATGAACGAAGTGTGCCGGGAATACATCGACATCTCCACCGTGCTGCGCATTGAGCGCTGCATGCTTACCAGGGAGGTCAAGAAGGTAAAATACCGTGCTCAAGCATTCTGTGAGGTTCTCTAGCGCTGACGTGCCTCAATTCAACCAGGGCAACGTGCCGTCCAGGGAGAGCATTCACGTGTACTACCAGAAGGCCATGCGGCTCAACATGTCACGGCAGGCCAGCATGGACCTCCTCAGTGAGGATGAGTCGGGGGGGAGTTTGACGGGGGTCCGGCGGCGGCGGCGACGGCAGAGAGCCTACCCAATGGAGAGCCAGGCCTCCACGGCCTCCAGGGACAGCATATCGAGGTATGTGACGATTGAGCTTACCTTCATCAGATACTTTATTCGGTTCATATGGACTCATCTCATCAAAACAGTGTGCTCATAAAATTGTGAAGGACCCATGGCCATGAAAAACACGCAAGCAAATACTTACGCTGACATCATTTTGAGTCGTTGACACTCCATCTCATCCCGCTTCTCACACTCTCCACCTTCGTCGGCCCATCTCAGCGCCTACACCGAGGCCACCACCCTGTTTTCTCGTCAGTCCACCTTGGAGGACCTGGACGGGATGCCCGAGTGCATCCCCAAAACCAGCGAGCGCCCACGGCCCAAACTGCGCAAGATGTACGGCCTGGATATGTCCACCTCGTCCGTAGACAGCGGCAGCAGCTTCGTGTCCAGGTGCAACCAGCCTTGGGCACAACACACACACATCACACACACATTTCAGCATCCATCCATCTTGTCACGTGTTTGTGTTTCATTGCATCGCGTATTCTATGCCAAGGAATACTAGCGTCAAAGTTGAACTAGTCAAGTGTTTTTTCTTCCACTGATCTGGATGAATTTTAAACATTTAACTCAACTGTTTCAACTTTGAACGAGATATAGTAAAAATCAGTCAGATGAGCTTCATACTGGTTTTAAAATCCATTGGTAAACTGGTTTGAAAATTAAGCCTTAAACCGGTTTTTGAAATGATCTCCCTAAAACTGGTTTTAGAAATAATGTTGAACTCTTAAACTGACCTGCAGATGTCAACAATCACTGTACGTATTTTATTTACCTAGCTGTTATTTTCAAACCAATGTACATAAAAATTGGATCCTAATCAAATCTCATGAGTTATGTCCTCCAGACAGGGCACCGCGGAAACCATAGAAGAAGAAGTGGAGGATGAGCGGGATCATCGCGAGGAAGGACCACAACGTCTTCCTCAGAGGTCCCAGGAACTGGAGGAGTCTGAGGATGAGGGTGGAGCCTGCGGTGAATCAGAGAGGCATCCTCAGGAAGACAAGTTGGAAGTGGGACAGCAAATAGAACATATGGAGGGGCCTGTTCTCAGCGACGAGGGACCGGAAGTGGAACATGAGCAGAAGAGTGTCATCTGGGCGTCTTTCAAGCAAGACGAAGAGCCTTCTAATCAACTCCAAGAGGACGCCATTAGTGAGAGCGAGGGTGGAGGAGAAGGATGTCAGCAGGACTTTCCACACACAGGGGATCTCATGTGCCCCAATGACACGGACGCCTCAAAGACGTCGGACGGCGACGTGCCGCCCAGCTACAGCAAGGCGGTCAGCTTCGACCGTCTGGAGATGAGCGACGACGACAGCGACGAGGATAGGAGACGGCGGCGCATGCTCATGACCTCAGACAGCCGCTCGGACAGCAGGTCCGACATCTTGCTGCCTTCCATGACCACGGAGCTGACGGCCAGCGAGCTGCTGCTCAACAAGTAAGACACACTACCAAAGCCTAGACTGGTTTGAAAACGAACTCGACAAGATTTCAACTGGTTTTCATGAAACCAAATTCAAGTTGGTCTGAAAATGACCTCGATGGTCCATTGCCAGGATGTTCTACGATGAGGAGCTGGACCAGTCAGAGAAGTTCTACCAGAACCAGCCGCTGGTTCTGCAGCTGTGCTATGCCTTGTACAACATGCTAGTGGCGCACTCTGAAATGGTTTGCTTCCTGGTCATCATCATCAACCACATGGTGTCGGCCAACTTTGCCACGCTGGTGCTGCCCGTCACCATCTTCCTGTGGGCCATGCTGTCGGTGCCGAGGCCCAGCAAGCGCTACTGGATGACCGCCATCGTCTACACCGAGGTACCAAATTAAGGACAACGAGTTTGACCTTTAACTTTTAACAACAAACAAGATTGAATGTGGCAGGATCTTAGCTGTCTCTGTGTATTTTTCCTTGTCAGGTTACCATTGTCATCAAGTACTTTTTCCAGTTTGGCTTCTTTCCTTTTAACCAAAACAAGTTACTAAAGGACAACCCTTACCACCCGCCCAACATCATCGGTGTGGAGAAAAAGGACGGCTATGTTCACTACGATCTAGTCCAACTCCTGGCGCTCTTCTTTCACAGGTCCATCCTCAAGGTAAAAAAAAAAGCATGACCACAGTTTAACTCTATTTTACAAACAGCTAATAGGTTGAGGGGAAAAAGAAATTAACATAAAACAAAGAAACGTACCCACGGCACCCGTGTCATCCCAGTGCCACGGCCTGTGGGACGAGGACAACCCCAAGGAGAAGAGGGCGGCGTCCCGTCAGAGTGAGTCAGAGGATGATGGGAGCCGTAGAGACGAGAGCGAGAGGGAGTCGGAACCCACCTCCGCTTCCGTCGCCGCCACCAATGCCTCCTCAGGGCGGCGTGGCTCCACCACCACTTTACGCTCCATCAACTTTGGCACCTCCATGGACTCGGGGCGAGTGCAACTGCACAAACAGCAGGAGAACACCTACCAGCGGCGCACCAGTTCCAGCGGGGGCTCGCACGTCTCACACAGATCCCTGCACTCGTCCGACCGAGCCAAGCGGGGTGAGGTCATCTGTTTTTGCCGGGTTCGGAGCCCGACGACGGCGAAGCTCAAATACAGGCTTTGCATTTGATGCCTTGTTCCCGACGCAGGAAGCGTCACCTCCCGCGGCAGCAGCCACAAGGACGGCAGCGAAGCCAGCGTGCATCAGAAGACCAAGAAGCAAATGATCCTGGAGAAGCTCAAGGAGCAGCTCTTCAAGGCCAGAGCTTATAGTGTCAAGATGTACAGCGTGTTGTCCTTTTAAACCTTTTCAAACATTCTGCCGCTCTTCTTTGACTTGTAAGTCATCTCATAGCTCTGTGGGTGCCTTTCAGCTTCATGGAGATCTACGTGCCCATGCGTCAGTTCTTCTATGACCTCATCCACCCCGAGTACAGCGCCGTCACCGACGTCTACGTGCTCATGTTCCTTGCCGACACCGTCGACTTCATCATCATCGTCTTTGGCTTCTGGGCTTTTGGCGTAGGTGTTGCTCATACGTGCTCTTGAAATGAGGGTGCTGTGAAAAAAGCTCTGCCCTAAAATTGTCCCGGTTGAAAATCTTCACAGCCCATACGTCTGCTGTCTTGCAGAAACACTCGGCGGCAGACATCACTTCGTCGCTGTCAGAGGATCAGGTCCCTGGACCTTTCTTAGTGATGGTCCTCATCCAGTTTGGGACCATGGTGGTGGACCGCGCCCTCTACCTGCGCAAGTCTGTCATGGGCAAGGTCATCTTCCAGGTCTTCCTGGTCTTCGGCATCCACTTCTGGATGTTCTTCATCCTGCCGGGAGTCACAGAGAAGTGAGGACGTAGCCGCTTATCGTTTGGCCTTCAAATGGCGTTAGTTTAATTTGTGGTCTTTCTTACCTCCACCAAGGCGTTTCAACAAGAACACCGTGGCCCAGATGTGGTATTTTGTCAAGTGCATCTACTTTGGGTTGTCGGCGTATCAGATCCGCTGCGGTTATCCCACCCGTGTGTTGGGGAACTTCCTCACCAAGAGCTACAATTATGTCAACCTCTTCCTCTTTCAAGGGTAAGCGAGTCATTGAAAAAGCAAAACAAACAAACAAACAAAGCGGTATTGTTTGCAGGTTCCGTATGGTTCCGTTCCTGACTGAGCTGCGTGCCGTGATGGACTGGGTGTGGACGGACACGTCACTGTCTCTGTCCAGCTGGATCTGTGTGGAGGACATCTACGCTCACATCTTCATCCTCAAATGCTGGCGAGAGTCAGAGAAGGTGCTGGAATCAAATTCACTTTTGGAAGTGCAGCCGAGCGAGAAATGAGATTGCCAAGTGTTGCTTGAAATGATTTCCTGGTTGAACTTTTCTAAATGTCTGCCCAGTCACGCAGTGCAGC
Source organism: Syngnathus typhle (assembly GCF_033458585.1). Taxonomy (NCBI): domain Eukaryota; kingdom Metazoa; phylum Chordata; class Actinopteri; order Syngnathiformes; family Syngnathidae; genus Syngnathus; species Syngnathus typhle. The sequence goes on along the minus strand of NC_083750.1, from coordinate 8,708,503 downwards.
CGGTCTGTATGTATATCTTACTGTGCCAGCAGATATCTAAGTGGGAAAAGCACAAATAGTCATAGCTGGATGATTTTTCTCCAAGGCGATTGAGATGAAAATACCAAAAAAAACATATTCTGGTACTCAATTTGAGAGCAAGCCATCTTTCCGCCCATCCAGAGGTACCCTCAGCCACGAGGCCAGAAGAAGAAAAAGGTGGTGAAGTACGGCATGGGCGGGATGATCGTGATGCTGCTCATCTGCATCGTGTGGTTCCCGCTGCTCTTCATGTCGATCATCAAGTCCGTGGCCGGCGTGGTCAACGCGCCTCTGGACGTCTCCTTCGAGATTACACTGGCGGGATTCCAGGTAAAACGAGAAGGCGAGACTTTTCCCGAACAAAAAAAAAAAGAAAAGTCACTCACGGTGTTTGCCTTTCGCTCCATGGCAGCCCATCTTCACCATGAGCGCTCAGCAGAAACAACTGCAAGAAGTCTCGGAGAAAGACTTTAACTATTTCATCAAACAGTACAATGATAATGAGGTGAGTACAGCGCCAAGAAGAAATTGTCGCAGATCAACTAGTGGTGGAAACATTATTTCCTAATATTTGTCATTGACGCCACCAGAAAGCGCTGGAGTGGCTGGGGGGCTACATGCCGGGTGACTTGGTGATCGCAGAGCTGAAGGGCAGCTCCAACTCTCTGTGGACCATCAGCCCCCCAAGCAGGAAAACCCTCATTGACATGCTGGCTCTGGATGAGGACTTCCCCATCACGGTGTCCTGGTCCGTGCAGCGCAACTTAAGCTTGGGAGCCAAGGCGGAGACGGCGTCCGGCAAACGGGTCACCAATCTCTCCAACGATACCAAGAGGGAACTCGTGCTGCTGCTCAGGGGAGACGAGAACCAGTCGCACGTGTGAGTGGACCCGTCGCTGATCTTGGGGAGCCAGCGGATCCCGTTAACATTCTCTTTTCCACACGCAGGATACTCACCGACATCTTCCCGCGCTACATCAGAGCGCCCAGCGACTCCGACGCCAAGCCCGTTGAGCAGCTGAATAAAGGTAGGGAGAATCACGTTGATTCTCTTCTGCTTTGTAGAGCTAAATTGATCAAAATGAAGGGGGGGGGAAATCAAGCTGTTTTGAGACCTGTCCTAGTGGACTCGTCTCATAAGGATTCAAAATGGAGTCAAAGGAATGCAAATACTGATATGATGAATATTGACTTGGACCTTACTAGTGCTGTGTTGCAATTGAATATCAGACGAGAAGATGTGGAACATCAGCGTGAGCCTACGGCAAGTGAAGACGACCCACCGTCAGCTCCAGGAGTGGTGGATTGTCAACCAGACGGAGCGCGGACCCATCAAAAAGAGTCAGAACCACGATGCCTGCCTGGAGCTTTACGTCTTCAGCGACCAAGTCAGCCCACCCAGCCTGGGCTTCCTGGCCGGATACGGGTACGACTGCTGACGTACACTACATTAAGTGCATAACGCAATCAAACTGTTGTCATTTCGTTGTTTCTCTCCAAAATGGACAAAATATCGGTACAATTTCAATTTTTGTTTAAAAGTTAAATTACTATCTCAAAATTTGGAAAATGCATCAGAAATATGAGAAAAATGTCAGAATTTCTAAGTAAAAAAATGATCATTTACAGAAAGGTAAGTTAAAAAAAAAAGGAAAAAACGACCATGTATAGTAAGGTTTTTTTTTCAAGTAAAAAATTTATAAACATTTATAGTAAGGCTTCTATAGTAAATAAAATGAGGATGTACAGTGAACTACTGTTCAAAAGCATTGATTGGCCCCAGAATGTTATTGTTTCCCACCTTGCTTGCGTGCAGGATCATGGGCCTATACGCGTCAGTGGTGCTGGTGATCGGCAAGTTTGTGCGCGAGTTCTTCAGCGGCATCTCGCACACTATCATGTTTGAGGAGCTGCCCAATGTGGACCGCATCCTCAAGCTGTGCACCGACATCTTCCTGGTGCGCGAGACGGGAGAGCTGGACCTGGAGGAGGACATGTATGCCAAGCTCATTTTTCTCTATCGCTCGCCCGAGACCATGATCAAGTGGACACGCGAGAAGACTCAGTGAGTGCGCCCACCTGTCCTTTTTTTCTATCCGCCTGCCTTTTCCGGACTTTTGGTGCTGCTGTCAGCGAACGAGACGACTACTTTTTGAGACGATGTACCCTGTTAGAAAAGAAAAAAAAAAAGTTCCCGCCCTGCAAGACTTTTTTTCTAAACTGCTCGTGCAAGGACCTCTAGAAAGGGCTTCCCACAAAAAATGAGCACAATTCTTTTTCTCTGACTGGAATTCTTGGAACAGGGGACCGTGCAATAGTTTTTAATGACTGATGTGCAACACACAAACACACCCAAAAACTTCTTGGAAGTTTTGGTCTTTGGGAGAACCACTTCTCCTTTGTGCATTTAATTTTTTAAAGTCTTAAATCACACACACACGCACGCGCACACACACACACACCTTTCTCAGGAAGCGCTCTTCTAACGTATTCAGGCTGTGATTGCATGAGGGATCCAAAGTTCCATTTTAAAAAAAAGTCTCAAAATTTGTAGATAAAACTCCCCATTTTTGTTTTGAGCTTGACAAATTTTGAAAAACTATTTTGATAGAAGCAAGAGAAAAAAACTCAAGGAATTTAGCGAATAATCAAAAACAATGTGCAAATTTTAAAAAGCCTAAAAACATGATTTATCAAGTCATTTATTAGGTTAAAAAAAACTCAACCACAAAAAGGGTCCAGTTGCCTCCTTTCAAAAAGTCCAGTTTGTTTCTTTGAAACACAAAAGATTGTTTGTTTATCTGCAAATTTTGTGATCATTTTATCAAAAAACATTACCTTGTGTGTTTGGGATTTAAAAAAGTAAAGACTTGCAAAATAATGACATAATAGGTAATAATAAACCAATGATTTTTTTTTTTATTACAAAATGAGTGATTTTTATTTACATTGATCTGTAAATCAAAACATACTTTATCTATACATTTTTTTCCGCTTTTTTAAGAGAAACAAAGAAAGAACAGAAGTAAAAATGATTTTGTGTTTTGGGTCAAGATCAAATGTGGATAGAAAGCATGAAAAAACATTTTCATGTGGGAGACACTTCATGTTTTTAATTTCGTTAGCCTAATCACATATTTGCCCGAGACATTTTTAATTTAGTATTTTGTATGTCTTATAGGTTGACACTAATGTTCTCTGTGAAAATATTTTTATTTTCTGAAAACATCTGAATCGGACATGGGTAATAGATGTGTTTATTTTCCATTTGTTTCTTTTCTACTTACCACTTAGTATCTTTCTCAGGAAGCGCTCTTCACACACATTGGCTCCAACTAGACCTACTAAAGGCATGATGTAATGTTTACTGCACAAGAAAGGGACGGTGAGTTGATGCACCTGAAGAAAAGACTTTCAATTGCCAATAATAAGCAGTTAATAATCTAGCAGTTTCCGAATTGTCGTGAGTGGAGTAGGAAGTTCCTCGGCTAATCGACTGATGATTGTGAAAGGTTAAAAAAAAAAAAATGCATTTGTAGGACATTGTAGCATGGGAGAAGAACTTCATTATTGTTCATTTTCATTGCAAATAGATAAGAAGTGAATGTGTATAATAATAATAAAAGGCTGTGATGGAAGTGACAAATAAAACCAAAATGGTGCCTCACTCCACTTAAGTTTGCAGTGGTTCGTAACCATCCCCAAGAAGAGAGGTAAGCCCGTCCGACAATCACCCAAATTGCTTCCTGCTTTAGGATTAGGAACCTTAATACATTTTAAAGATTGTTTATTGTATGTGCACATCAAATATACATCAGAGAACAATATTTGTTTCTTCAGGAATGTACACATGGGCAAGATCACAAAATAAAAAAAAAACATCTGTATTTCCTTCGAGAAACAGTAAGATGACTCAGCATTTTATGCTAAAATGCTTTAAAATTGGTAACGCACACACAGCTGGAGGTAGACAAAGAGGAAACAACTGTCTACAAGCTAACCTTTGTGTTCATTTGCATTCTGTTGAGCTTGTAGAGTCATGCAATTGGGTCATTATTACAATTCTGAATCAATTCCATAGCTATTGCATACACGCATTTTACATATTTTTCTCAAGACGCACAACAAATGTACACATGCACGTGACGATGCGTGAAAAGGACATCTCTGCTTCCACTTGAAATTAAAATTCATCTGCAACATCTACTGGAGCATTTGTAATATTTTACTTGTTTTTTAAATTTTCTTTTTCATAACATGGGCCTTTTGTGGCCATTACAGCAGAGAATTGGTGAAGGTTTCAGATGGAAGAACGAAAGGAGCGGGATGGTGGGATGCGGCTAACAAAGCCCACCCTCGTACTCATCTTCGTCCTCAGCGGCAGCTGTCGTCTCCCCGTCAGCGCCCCCTGCCTGAGCAGCGGCGGCCTTTTTCTTTTTGCCTCCTCCGCCAGGCACCCGCAGTGAGATGGCCAGCTTGGCGTACTGCAGACCGCAAATACAACAGAAGACCAGAAGTGGGCACATCAGTAAATTTTGATAGTTTATCATTCATCAACTGTGTTCGTCTAAAAAAAAAAAAAAAAAAAACGGTAAGATGATTTTTACTTCATTACTATTTGTTTGCCTGTCTATGATGTTTTGCATGTTAGCATTGCGCTAACTGACTCAAGTTATTATTGGTCAACGTAGGTGAACTGACTTAAGACTAAGGCACTCACGTCATTGTCCATGTACTTGAGCAGGGGGGAGTTGCACACCCGGTACGCTTGATCCTCATCCTGCTCGTCGTAACCTTGCAGCAGTGTCTCCATGGCGATGCAGTCCTCGCTACCACTGTAACCTGGCAGGCTGTCCCCACCCCCACCAAAAGAAGACATATTACGAAAAATCTTTGAACTGCTGCTATACAACACTTTGGCTCTCTGGAGCACCGCCTGACCAAGTGGACCACACGGACGCTCGATTGTATCAAAATCAAAAGGTAAGCAGAGCTGCGGTGCTCCGCCAAAAACGCGGCATTTCAACCGGAGAATGGATGTTAAATGTGATTTTTTTTTGTAGATGAAAATAGGTGTTTCCCACCTGTAGCTCTCTCGGACACACTTGTCAGCAGCAACGAAGTCGGCTCGGTGAAGGTGGATCAGGACCTGGGCCGTCGTTTTCTGAACAAAAACACAAGTCATTCTGCTGCTCGTAATTATATCCTTATTTTAACCATATTGAAAAATGAAATCTGAAACTATCTTCATTTAAAATAAAAAAATAAGATACATGTGGAGACAGGTATCAAAAAAGAAATTTAGAAAATCAAAGATTAATAAAGAAGAAGCAGACCTTGAAGCACATTGGGAAGTTCTCAATCTCCTTGTACATGTTCTTCTCTTTCTGCAGAGCTACAGCAGCTTCGTCCAACCTTTGCGGCCACACGTACGTAAAGCTTAAATAATTCCACTTTCAAGGAACAAAAATAAATAAATAAATCTCAATCACTTTACCTTTTTAATCGCACCAACAACCTGGAAGCTTTGCCCAGCAACTCCACAGCCTGACGCAGACGGTCCTCATTCTACAGTGAGCGCACGACACAATTAAATAGCAATTAATCCTCAGAAGAAGACAATACACTTATCTAGCTTATTATTGATACCTCAAATACACCAGCGGCCTTCTGATACAAGTCCACAGCCTTCTCCAGGTTGAGCGGTTCTATCAGCCTGCGCAAACAAAAGAGCTACTGTAGATCACATTGTACTGCTTACAGAGACTAGACTTATGTTACAATTATTCTTATGTGTAAAAAAGACCTCAATTCTTTTGGCTATGATGGTGATGCTAATCTTTGCAAAGGCACAACAACTCCACCACAGTTTCATACTGACTTCCCAGCACGGTCCAGCGCCATGGCGGCGGTATCAGGTGTCCCGTTCTCCATGTACATCATACACGCCTTCTCGATGTACTGGATGGCCTCGGGCATCTTTTTCTGCTCTTTCATCATCATGCCTGCTTGTTCAATAGCCCTGAGAGATAGAGACAAACGCGTGAAGAAAAATAAAATGAAATCTTGTGTGTTCTTAAAGGATGCACTCACTTGGCAGCGTGGAAAAGCCTGCAGAGGACAAGTTAAGGAAAGAAAGCAAAGCAAAGAAATGTGGGAACGACAAGAGGAGAAGAAGGATACGTTTTGTTCTCCGTGTGATACTCTGCCTCCTTCAGGTAGGCATCCTTTGCTTGCTCGTACTGCTTGGCGTTCTTGAAGCATACAGCTGGAAGCAAACAGTGATAGGTAAACACACGGGCCGAGTAGGGGCGTTTTTGCTTGCTTGCAATCAAAGTGAATGTTGATGTTCCTGAAAGATTTTTCTAAATGATAATCTTGTGGTTTGGGGTGTATTCTTCCTTCGTATTTACGATACCGTAGTCAAAACGCACCCCGCATTCTTGTTTTTTTCCCCAGTAATTACCTGCTTTAGCATATTCTGAGGCAGCGCTGTCAAAATCCGGCTTCCATTTTGTGAAGCTTGTCTTTAAGCTGCAATAAACCAATTGATACAACAATCGATGACACGTAATTCATTGCATTCATCAGGAGAACACAACAGTGGCCCTTTAGCAAGCACTGGCTAGCACTAAACGTAGCTTTAAAGACAATGCGGTGATTCGCACTTACCATTTCTCGGCTTTGGCTATGTGTTCGTGGGCTTCGTTTATTTTCTGAGCAGCCATGCTGTTGTTAAATGCTTCTGCGAAGGAGGTGAGCTGTCGATGTTGTGGAACGTCAGCTGGCGACGTTTGGATTAGCTGAGGCGATTCGGGTGTGACGTCACATTGTTGCGCAGCCTACGGAAGCCTTTGAGCAGCAGAATTACTCTTAAATTTATTTATTTAGACAACACGATAAATTTAAATACTGACAGCGGTTACAATGAAACCACGCTTCAAAATATTCTACCAGACATAAAATAAATATTCAAATGAAAAGGAAACTAATTATGTACAGTATTTGTGTTTATTATTGGATCATTACAACGCGATTATTTGCAACCGCATTTCAATTAAATTACTTTTAAGCGTTCTTGTGTTTCATCAAATCATTGAAAATGCGTTTTCATAAAATATTTATTTAATTTGTACATTTCCGACGGAACAGGAAACGGTTTTCATGGGCCGAATGACGTCACCGTCTTTCGGCATCTAATGGCTGGACAGTCGTCAACGCGAAGTGAAGTTGCCTGTCAAAGTTCCCTGGAAACAAAACAAATTCACCACAAATAAGTACATTTGGACTTGTGCTATTTCAACTTTTGCTCACAAATGTGGAGCTAGTGATGGATCCGCGATATGACATCCCCCGGAGGTCTGGCGGCGGGAGCGCCTCAAACTCGTCGCCCGCTCTGGGGGCTCAGTCTCGCCGCAGGAAGATGCCGCCCAGGCCCGCTGACTTTAAGCTTCAAATCATCATTATCGGCTCCCGCGGCGTGGGGAAAACCAGCCTCATGGAGCGCTACACCGACGATACTTTCAGCGAGGCCTGCAAGTCCACCGTAGGTGAGAGGCGAAAAAGAAGTCACCTTCTTTGGGTGACTTTCTTGTGTCGTAAACACGATTTACAGTACTGGCATTTAAATCCGTCATTTAACTTGTATTGGACTATGAGCAGCATTGCAAGTTACGAGGATCAAAAAGTCCGTTCATATCCTGCGGAAAACCGGCTGTCGAAATAAATCCATTTTCAATCTAATGTACAGTCATGTTAGCATCTCTTAGATAGCCAACCGGGGCTAACAAACAATAATGCTAACAAACAATAAGGCTACTCTCGCTTGCAAAACATTAAAAAAATTAAAAAATTAAAACCGTTTTTACTTCAGATAGTATTTTGGATCAATTAGGCTTCTGTGTTCAATCATCTCCCGTTACACTAGCTAATTTATTTTACTTTGATTATTAAATCAGGACAGAATAAAATGGAATAAATGTGGCCAGTAGAAGACGTTATATCTTCAAATGTGTCTTAAAACACATCCATAGGAGAATCATTAGCTAATAAAGCGCATTAAGCTTATAAAAGAATGTTTTGGGAGATTTGGCCCATTTATTGCAACTGGTGAGTGACTGATCACTATTAGTAAAATGATTCCACACCATGAAGGTGCTTTTGGTGTATTGTAGATGTTGACTGTCACATTTTCTGTTCCTGGTTTGTTGTTTTGAGCAAAACAGCTCAGCAGTCTGTCATCAGGGTCCAATCCCAAAATAGTCGCCCGTGTGCCGACAGCTGCCATCATAACAGAGCTCCGTTTTCTGCCCTTGCATTTTGTTCCACTCACAGAGAATCATTACAATTGATTATCGTCATGATACGACAGTGGTGCCTTGACTTACGAGTTTTATTTGTTCCATGACCATGTTGGTAACGTCAATCACTTGTTTCTGAAATAATTGAAATGATTGGAATTGCTGTTTGTTAGCCCATCTGTAGAATTTTGACTTTCAATGTCATGTGGTTGTTGTAATACAATACAAGTATAATTCTATTCTATGTAGATTAATTGGCTGGCTAATTTAATTGCTTAATTTAAAAATAATAGGAGTTAATTATAAGTCAAATCCTGCTTTTCTACTACGTAGGAGTTGATTTTAAAATCAAGACAGTGGAGCTGAGGGGGAAGAAGATCCGACTACAGATCTGGTGAGCAAAAGTTTTTCCAAGTGCATGTTTCATCTGTGTGTCTAACATATCATTATCTCAAAGGATCACAAATTTGTTGAATACTGGCCGACCACCCCGTTATGTTGCACAATCGAAACATTTTGAGTGCGCTGATGTTGCATGCATTGTCAACGCCACCCTTGCTTGTGTCATTAACACGTCTTTTCCTGTCAGCTAACATCCCCATCACACGTCTGCACCCTCCCTTCCCCCCCCCCCCACCTCCCTCCTATGTGTGCTTTTGTCATGTCAACCAGCTTTCATCACAGCCGCACCCGCCCTCACCTCCATCTTTACGGGATGGCGACGCCATCTGATATCTATGTCCCACTGGGGTTGCCGCAGGTACATTAACGCTTGACAGACGGGCGGGCCGTGCGATGCGTCATAACTTTGATTGACAAGTGTAGCTAATTGATTTTCTGAAAGCCACCCTTTCTTAGCCGAGTGTGAAATATGACTGTTGATGTGAAAAGGGACACAGCGGGCCAGGAGCGCTTCAACAGCATCACGTCGGCGTACTACCGCGGTGCCAAGGGGATTGTGCTGGTATACGACATCACCAAGCAGGAGACCTTTGACGACCTTCCCAAGTGGATGAAGATGATTGACAAGGTTGTTTAATACACTTCGTGAGCCATATCCAAATGACATACCGTAATTTTCGGGCTATAAGTCGCACCAGCCATAAAATGCCCCAAAAAGTGAAAAAAAAAACATATGTATATAAGTCGCTCCTGAGTATAAGTCGCCCCCCCACTCAAACTATGAAAAAAAACGCGACTTATAGTCCGAAAATTACGGTAGTTTGGCTAAGTGACTATGAGAGGGATAAAATTGCAACAACAACAAAAAAATCCAGATCAATTTGTGACACTTTAAATGTAAGTGTTTAATCTAATTTAAAGAAACCTACAGTCATTAGGAACATTTTGTTCCAAATGCATAAGTCAGGCTTGTGTATAATGTATGAATGAATTTTATAAATGCATTGTAATGCCTTTTCAGTATGCATCTGAGGAGGCGGAGCTCCTCCTGGTGGGCAACAAGATGGACTGCGAGAGCGATCGAGTCATCTCAAGACAACAAGGAGAGAGGGTGAGTGTTAAGAAACTAACTAGTGTCCATTTCAGTCCCCACACACACACACTCATGCTAAACTCGATGTGTCATATAGTTTTCCTCTCGGATAAGCGGCATGCGTTTCTGTGAGACGAGTGCCAAGGACAACTGTAACGTGGACGAGATCTTCCTTAAACTCGTGGATGACATTCTCAGCAAGGTGGGTATATTGTAACCAGCTACCCAGAGGCAAGACGACGAACCACAGAGCACTCCAATGGCTTAACCCAATTTCTGATCTTTTTTTTTGCATCACTCTTAGATGCCACTTGAGGTCCCCAACAAGGAGCTCTCGGGCAGCGTGCTGTCCCTGCAACCTGAACCCGAAGTGCCTCCGGAGTTGCCCCCGCCTCGCGTGCGCTGCTGCTGAAAGCCCCGCACCAAACCTAACCCAACCCAAAACCTGACAACGTCCTTCCGCTCACACGTGCAATGTGCCAAACTGACCACGAGGGGGCAGCAGCGATTTGGAACACCTGCATCCCGGACTACCTCGCTCGCTGTGCATCCTCATACATACGTGCCTTTGAGGTAGCCAGACCCCCCCACCACCAACACCCCCATTTTATTTAGAGCTCCTTCTCTTCCTAACTCTGCTTATCCAATACTATTTTTTGTCATTTTGACAAAAGCACACTTATTATATATGTTTTAAAATGCTGTAGTAATGGTTGAGATGATGTTTGTATTACAAGGCCTGAATGTTCAGGAATGTGTTTGGGAATGAAGCAGACATGCAGAAAATTGACGGTCATGACAGAAACGGTTTTACAGTGAGGGACACGTGCACTGTGTTTTGGCACTATGATGGTGCACATAAAAAAAGTCAATGCACATTGTATTTCCAACTTTTAAAATTATTTTTACATTCAGGGCCTTTTTATCATAAGACACCAATTTCTGTGGCAAGGTTTCCTACAAGCGTTTGTCAACATGCATATCAAAATTGGGCCAGATTTCAGCATCTATATTTGATCAAAGTCAAATACAGGTCCAATTGTCAGATCATTTGTCATCCAAACCGAGTTGAGTCGAGTCACATCTTGTGTGTGATGTACTGTGTCTCAAGTACACCACGCACTGTAAGAGCAAAAAAATACACTAGTTGATTTTTTTTTTCTTTGTTTTAAAAATATCTTCAGATGAAAAAAACGGTGCTTTAGCAATGCGAGCTCACTACAAAATGATCCGTTTTATATCTGTTACCTTTAAGAACGCTTACAAGCATTTTTTGCCACTAACCCTTATACCGCTCTCTTGTACCATTTCCTTTTTGCTCTTTTAAATACGTTTTAGAGATCTCCGAGAGATTTGGGTTTCTCACTGCAATCTGGATTTGTTGCTGTTTATACTTATTGTGGCATTTTTGGACTAATGAAATTAAAGATGTCTATATTTATTACCAGATTCTTGTGGTCTCGCCTTCCTTTCAACGCATGAATATTTGTGTTGATAATCACCTTTTTGGGCATATTAACTTATTTCTCTTGCCTGCATTGATAATTGATTGATGCTAACGATATTCAGTAGGGATTGGAAAAGCATGCACTGTATTATGAATTTCAGATGTAAGTGTCCATTGAGAGATGAATGAGTCATATGGTTGAATAATTACATTTATAAATAATACTGAGCTGAAATCCTGACTGGCGTGTGCATCAAGTGAACGGAACATGCGCGTGCACGAGCGCCCTGCTTCCATCCAAAACCCACGAGGTAGGCGCGCGCGCGCGCGCATGTTTGTGCACGCGTGTTGCTACCTGCGCATGCGCCGTAAAGCCAATCACGGGCGTCACACAACCGCAGCGTTTGCGGATCTGACACGTCGAGTCACACTCGCCAAGAAGTATTACTCGAGACCCGGAGGACATGGACATCCACAACCGAAAGGGAGACCGAGTCTAGCTACGACATGTCATCCGCCAGCATGTCTGCCACTTGCCCGTCTCCTCCCCCCCTAATCCGGTATGACTGCAGTCGTCCTCCTCCGCGGGGGACCACAATGACACTCTGGTGTGTGAGTGAGTGAGCGAGCGAGCGAGCGCACACTAGACGACGCGGTACCGCGCAGGATGCTCATCTCGAACTCGATTAGGAAGACGCTCCGCAACTGTTGTTCCCGTCCCACGGTGCCGAGGACCGAGCGTTTCCTCCATCACCCCCCTCCTCCCCTTCTTCCTTCTCCTCCTGCTGATGTATGATGGAGACCTCCAATGGTTCTGCAGGCAGCGACACCAGACCGAGCCAGCCGGAGAAGAAGAGACCCAATCGGGTGCCCTCCCCGGCCAGACCTTTTCTGAAGGACGTGCACGCCCGCGCCGCTAAGCCGCCGGTCATCGGACCCAAATCCCCCAAACTCGGCAAGCAACAGGGTCCCAACCGTGGCTCCAGGCGCAATCTCGCAGCGGCGAAAGAGAAGCCCGCCGCGGGCGCCAGGAGTAGCACTAAGGCCGGGCTGGTCAAAAGGCCAGGCAGGCTCTCCGGAGCAGAACTTAAAGCAGCCTGCAGTCCGACCCTCACCAAGACCAAGAAGGAGAGGCTCGCCCCGGCGTGCTCCGGCCAAATCGGACATGGCTCCCCGGTCCGAGTACCGACTGGTCATGTCGGTCAGACCGACAGCAGTTCGGACCTGTCGGACTGCCCGTCCGAGTTGGCGCCGGTGGCCAGCAGCGACGCTGAGTCCGGTACCGGCTCCAGCGATAAGGATCAACCGGGAGGATCAGAGCGTCCGTTGCGGACACAACCGCCGGTGATGCCGGCTACCCTGCTGCCTAATCCTGCCCCCAAGGCTACGGTGTGTTTGGTCCGGACCGGTCCTGAGAAGAAACCCAAAGGAACCGAGGAAGAACTGCTGAGGGAAATCGAGGATTTGAAGTCTGAGAACGATTATTTGAAGGTAAGCACGCGTGACTCTCATATTTGCTGATTGAATGAATCTGAATGGACTGCAGGAGAGTTCTTTACAGTTGTTGATGTGTGTATTTGAAAGGGTACAATTCTGTTCTGACCCAAATTAACATTGTGTGCAATATATCCGTGTGTGTGTGTGTCTTGGTGACAACATTGCGGGTGGTTAATCAGCTTTGCTCTCCACACTAAAGCCGCCCCGTCCGTCCCTGAGGACTTGCGTGTCCCATGTGTGCTTGGGCTCAAGCGACCTCCTGCGGGGCCAGCTGGTTCACCCCAACACACAAACACACACACGCACTCACACAAAAAACACCTCACAAGTTGATTTTGTCACTGAAATTGGTTTGAAAATGAAACCTGTGGTGTTTGTATTCGGAACAAAACTTGTAAATTGTTTAAAAGGGTGTTTATCTGGCGTTAGTGTCCACCGTAAAGCCCTCAACCCTTTAAGACGGTCGACTTTGTATTTCTCGACAAAGCTCAGTCAATCAATACGGCTCGTTCTCGTAAAAGCCTGTCACCGGAAAAAATTGTAAAAGGATTGTTCATTCATCGATGGACAGCCGACATATGCGCAAATGTGTTTTTGAATGAACTCAAGCTAAACTGCCAGTTAGAGTGAGATGAGGTCACATCACAGATGAAGATGGTGAGCATTTAGCCAATCATGAGAAGGGACTTAGTGGAGAAGGGAAATCAATGTTTAGACTAACACATCATTTATTAATTAGAACGTCAGCCAGTTGAGAGTTTGCGCTTCCGGTCCACTCCAATCCTGTTGGGGGCAGTAACGAGCATAAGGGAAAATACTTTTACCAACTTAATTAGAATCGTAATTTGAAGCTACTGGAATCAAACCTTGAGCCCGTGCTTGCATTTCGTAAGATTTCAAGAGATGAATCAAAATAAGATGGAGTTTGCAGAATTGAATGAAAAACTAGAAGAGAATAGAGCATACCTTTGGGGGATTACATGCTTGTGATTAGAGAGGTCTGGTTGTGTCACCCACCGCTGATGATGTAACTAAGCGTCTTATCTCTGTGGGATGCACCAATATTTCATGTCTCCTTTCAGCATTCAACTGTGCTTCCATGTGCAATTTAGAATGGCAGCTTGAGAATTGCCTAGTAGTAGAGTAGGAGGGTCACCACAATCTTTTAAGAAGCCACCACATGCTCAAGGCCGGAAGATAGACAAAGTCAACTGGTGCAGATAGATTGGAAGAGCGCAGAGAAAGTGAGTCGACCTGTGAAAACAATTCAATGGAAAACAAATTGCGCTTGCAGGATGAGGCGGAGGAGTTGCGGGCCGAGATGGAGGAGCTGCGGGACACCTACATGGATGAGGAGGTTTACCAGCTACAGGAGCTGCGGCGAGAGCTGGAGCGCTCCAACAAGAACTGCCGAATCCTGCAGTACCGCCTGAGGAAGGCCGAGCAGAAGGGCTTGCGCGCCGCCCAGACGGGACATGTGGACGGGGAGCTGCTGCGTGCCCTCGAGCAGGATCTCAAGGTGCTTTTAGTACTGAATTCAATTCAAATTTAGATTCAGAATTGACTATTAGAAATACCCGCGTGAAATCAAATCTATCGAGTAATGCTATCATGTGACCTCAGGTGGCCAAAGACGTGTCGGTGCGCCTGCACAACGAGTTGGAGAGCGTGGAGGATAAGCGAAGCAGAGCCGAGGACGAGAACGAGCAATTGCGCCAGAGGAACATCGAGGTGGAGATCGCCAAGCAGGCGCTGCAAAACGAGCTGGAGCGAGCCAAAGAGGTCAGTGAAAGCGAAAACTTTTACTTTATAGACTTTCAACTCACGATAATATCGGTGGCTGATAATTATCCACCGATATTGGCATCTGCGACGTCTCCTCGAAATTCCAGTATCAATTGCTTATCGGAAGCTGGTAGAAAAATACGAGGGAATCTCATTGACCCAGTTAGCATGTGTGTGTGGGAGAGAGAGACTCCGCCAATGAGTGAGGAGACTCCCTGCCGCAGTGGCACACATACGTATCGCAGTCTCCCTTTGAACATAAATAAACGCCGAGCATTCATAATTCAGTGCTGCATCGTCACACTTACTTCATTTTCAACTGGCTAAGGTGGGTTTGTGTTCGATGATATTTTACCCCAGAATGTAGATGTAACTTCACATGAACGTCTGGGTGTTTTTCCTCGAGATGACGCAAAGTTCTGTTGACACAAAGACACTCGGGCCGACATGAAACTGTCACAATGTTTTACTTGTTGGGATTTATAAGAGGCTTTGAAAGCTTCTCCAGTTATCTTGTAAAATCCATGTGAATGTCAGGAAATGACATCCTGCGAGTTGAAGGCTTGTTGAAATTTTCTGTGGAGCAGTGGGATTTAATGGCGGAAAGAAAACAAAATATTGGAGTCATAGCAGTCGAGTATTTTTGTATTAGCCATGCCAACGTAAAACAGTTTGTACAAAACGTAAATCATGAAATGCTTCTTGTTCCGATTGATTCTTTTGAATCCAAATGCAAATCAAGTTTTCCATATGGTTAATCTACGTCCCCCCCCCCGTGGTGTCTGTTGGGTGGCGATAATGTCGCCCAGTCAACACTGTCTGGCCGTGAGGCCCCTCCCCCCTTATTAGCGACTAATTGTGAGCCGTGGGACACGCACGCACGAGAGGCGGGTGGACTCGGAGGCGACCCCATTATCAGCCAGCTGGATGCACCAACCCCAACAACTTCAAGTCCCCCCCCGTACAAGTAACCCTCTGTTGTCTGGCATCCATTCCTATTCTTGTATGCATTTGTTTGGACCTTTTGGACACTGGAAACAGACCTTTGGTGGTGGGAAGACTTGATACAATGATTCCTCTTTGCTCCATTATGTGGTCTATTCCCCAAGTGTCTTTCTGATTGGCTGAAATTGACTTTCAGGCCGCCTTTCGCTTTAGATTGAACCCAATGTACAGGAGTACCGTATTTTCCGGACTATAAGGCGCACCAGACTATAAGGTGCACCTTCAATGAATGGCCCATTTTAAGACTTTGTCCTTATATAAGGCGCACCGGACTATAAGGCGCACCATTAATGCATCATGTCAGATTTTTAATCCAAATCGAATCATTCTCCATCTTATCTTTTTTACTTCAACTTCAGACGCAACTTTATAATCACAAAATAATGATCCATAGTCTTTTTGATTCATGATTCATAGTCAATTTAGAAATTTGGTCCATATATAAGGACTATAAGGCGCACTGTCGGCTTTTGAGAAACTTTTAGGTTCGCCTTATAGTCCGGAAAATACGGTATATACATAGCAACGAATAATGCTAATGAGGTCTTATTTGTTTATTTTAATTGGATCATTCAGTTTTTGAATTGGATAGACTTTTGTTTACAAAAACTGACTGTTGGAGAAAGCTCCCAGTCAATGAACCGTTTGTCAGTTTTTAACTCTTATTTTGGTTGTCCCTAAATGTTGTTTCACAGGCAGCTGCGTTGATGTAGTTGTACAATTTCCCGTTGTGTTGTTTAGACAGCAAACGAGTTGAGAGTGAATTAACAGCGCCTCTTTTGGCTGTGTTCTTTCTTTCATTTATTAGAGCGTAGGCCTCGGCCAAGGCATCCGCAACGCCCGTTTGCATCTTTGAGTTAGCGTCGGACAATAGCGCCCAACGATTCAATGTCACTGGGTATTTGAAAGGGTTTTGTAGCCACGGGGTTAAATATAAGCAAAGATTAGACGCGACAACAGCCCACGGTGATGTTTGAGACGTGATCTCCCGAGACAAGATTCCAACGGGTCACGGCTTGGTTCTGGTTCCATCCTAATACGCTCACCGGTTTCTGTCTGTTAAGATGATCACATTTTCATCATGTCAGAAAAGCAACAGAATGGCAGTTTTGTGTTCATTTTAGCTTGAACTGTCCCATTCAGTCTTCTTCAAACTCTAATGTCACTCCAGCAGTTCTGAATATAAATTTATTTGCCAGACTATGGAGAGGATATGGATGGTGGATTCAAGACATTATTAAATAATAGCACCCATTTATCTCTCTGGTCTGTTCTTATCTTGATAAACTTTGTCTGCTACTTAATTTTTTTTTTTTTAAATCCTCCATTTGCCTCAAATTTCAAGACACTTATTTCAAAACTTTTAAGACTTTATCTTGACTTAGCCACAAAAAAAGTACTTTATTCCCCTGAATGAACTTAATGAGCGTTGGCACTCAAATGTACCAGCGTGCCACAAAGGCACCGTGAGATGCCATCAAAAGCTTGGCAGTGGTGATATCTGCCCATTCAGCGTAATGTATTAAAGGACTAGTTGGACAACATCATACAACTTGTTTTATGGAAGAGACCCAATGCTGAGATAGTGGAAGGAAAAGCCATGATGTCATCAACTGGCCTCAATTCTGTTACTAGTTGTTACAAAAAATATTCTGTTGCCTTGTGGTGGTTGGTTCCCATGGGAAGCTCACCGTGTTGTGTGTGTGCGCGAGTGTGAGGCTCGGCCAGGGAGCCGACACGCAACAGAGACTGGAACAATGGCGCTTTGATGGGCATACACGAAAATCCTAATACGTTTTTGTCACACGTTGCATGTGTAGGAAAAATGGTGTCATTTGTCTTTGTCTGATTTCATGTCAAAACAGTTTCACGCCTTCCCAATTTATCTGCGACATGGCCACGTTGTATACGAGATGCTTGCCTCGTCCTCTGGGGAGAGGAAAAGGGGGGGAGGCCTGACCTTGAAGCGACCTCAGGGAATGCCGCATCTCGCCTGTCTCGCTGACAAATGTTCTCTTCTGATGTTGTTGACACAACGCACACACACGGACAAAAATCCTGTGCTAAATCTCATTACAGTTTTATAGAGTCAGTCAGTTTGTTTAATATTTAGGTCATTAGTTTAGTTTGTTAGCTCAGTTTATCAGTCGCTCTGGTGATTAATTATTCAGTCATCCCATTAGTCCAAACAGTTTGTAACTAGTGACAAAAGTCATTTGTGAATTAGCTCGCAAGTCAGCCAATATTGTCAGTCATTTAGTTAGCTATTGTGATTATGAATAATATCTTGAATATGAAAAAAAAAAGAAACTTGCACTTTTGGTGGAAAGGTACTGTTAAATATTCCATCCCTATGTGAAACTACTATTTTATTTTCAGTTTGGGGAATCCTTCACAGCGGTGAATGATTTGGGCCAAGGATAATGACGATGAAACACCCACCGCCGCACCGGATGCTTGGACTCTAATTATCAGAGTCGTGTTTACATTCACTCAAGTGCGTGCGCGGTATTAATTCATCTCCTAAAATGGATTAGAGTCCGCATCTGACTCTTCTAATCGGCCTTAGAATAATTATAGCGTGATATATTCCGCTGTTGTATGTGAGACAAGCTTTATCTGCATCCAGCCGCCCTCAAAAGCTCCTTTTCTGCAGCCATCACACCCTCTTTCGGGGAGTGCCCCCCACCCCCCCGTTAAATCCCATTAGCGGCGTGCGTCGACAACGCTCTTGCCGCTGCAGTGTCCTCCTTTTCCCGTCGTCTTCCACCCACACTTGAAGGCAACATTGACAAGCTAACCAGCTAACCAAATGCTACTTGTTGGTTCGTATGCAACAGACCACCTTTTGACCTGTTTCAACTTTTTCAGGGTTATGGAGGTCTAATCCTGTGTCTCCCCAGACAGAAGATTAGCTGTGTCACCATGGCGAGGAATTAGAACAGTAGCAGTGTTGGAGACGCTCAGTGAACATATGGGAGTCACCCTGGTCGTGTGACAGACAAAAAACAAATTCAAGGATCACGGGAAAAATGATTCTCAGGCCCTACCCAGTAAATGTTTTGCTCGTGTTGCTAAGTGAGCCTTTCCTCCCTGTTGCAGAGCCAACGATTGAGTCATTTTTTTTTTTTTTTTGCTCCACCAGGGATGACTAAGTGGGGCCCATCCCTCCTATTGGCATTTCAACCAATCCAAGACATGGCTGAAGAAGAAAAAATATTATATTTTAGGGGGTCAGAAGTGACTTTCAGAAGAACTAAACCTAATAGTAAAAACGGGAATATCTTCCCAATACTCATCAAGTTGTAGGTCTGAAAAAGGGTTTGAACACAATGATGCAGGCTCAGACCATAGTCGCAGTCTAATCTTCGGTCTGCGTTAAATACGTTAAAGACTTCTATCCATCATCAGACGTTGACCTTACGACGGAAATGTTTAACGTTACGCAAGCTCCCCAGCGAGGATTAATGTTCTGCAGCCTCCGTCTTTCACGGGATTATTATCGATAAAATCTCAAACGGATCTCCCCGTTCCTGAGCCGTCATCTATTGCTCTCATCTCCTCCAGTCAATACCGGAATAAGAGTCAGATACAGGGGTTTGTTATGAAATGATTTTTATGGGTGTTTTGCAGACGGCGTCGAGGAGACGGGGGAGCTCATTTAAGGACAAAAAATCCACCAGCCAGGTAAATGCAAAACAATTACATATGTATATATATATATATTAAATATATAAGTATTAAAGAATTTCATATAGTTCCGTTTTATTTCATTTAATGTGCATATTTGATTTTAATTCACTTTATTTGTTCATATTTTCTTTCTTTGAATGAAATAAAAGCTTTAACTGTGTATTAAAATATTATTATTATTATTATTATTATTATTATTATTATTATTATTATTATTATTATTATTATTATTATTATTATTATTATTATTATTATTATTATTATTATTATTGTATCCAACAGTTTTGTGGCATTGCTGTGTGAAAGAGCTTTATAAATATGTCATGTCGCCACTAGGAGGACAGCGCAGACCTCAGGTGCCAGCTCCAATTCGCCAAGGAGGAGTCAGGCCTGATGCGTAAAAAGATGGCCAAGCTGGGCCGGGAGAAAGACGAACTGGAGCAGGAGCTACAGAAGTACAAGTCGGTCTACGGAGACGTGGACAGCCCCCTTCCCCTGTCCGAGTGCTTCGGCAGCAGCGGCGGCGGCCCTCATTCCACTCGTGAAGCAGAGCTGCGATTGCGCCTCAAGCTGGTGGAGGAGGAAGCCAACATTCTGGGAAGGAAGATCGTTGAGTTGGAGGTGGAGAACCGCAGCCTGCGGGCCGAAAACGACGACATCCGTTGCCAGTACGAACGAGACTGCTTCGGCAGGGAGCCCTTCTCCAGCATGCCCTCGTCACCCTACGGCGGCGGCGATGTGCTCGAGTCGGCCGGCGAGCTTCGCCGTCACCTCCAGTTTGTAGAGGAGGAAGCGGAACTGCTGCGTCGCTCCATCTCGGAGATCGAGGACCACAACCGGCAGCTTACTTCGGAGCTCAACCGCTTCAAGTTCAGCACCGAGGACGGGGCGACGGAAGGACTTTTTAAACCTGCTAATGGTGGAGGGTTGATGATGGAGGAGCTGAAATCAGCTAGGATGCAGATTAATGACCTAAGCGGAAAAGTGATGAAGCTTCAGTACGAGAACAGAGTTCTTCTGTCCAACGTCCAGCGTTGCGACCTGGCGGCGCATCTGGGCCTGAGAACTGGCAGTCCGCGAGACAGCGACGCAGACAGCGACGCCGGCCGGCGGGAAGTAGCCGAGGACGAGGAGGCAGGGCGGCTCCTTCTACTCCAACCCAAGAGGGAAGGCCCGATCGGTGGGGAGAGCGACTCTGAAGACCTCTTTGAGAAAACCACCACCACCACCTCAGGGTTCGCAAGCATCCGACCGTCAGACGGCACGGAACTTAACGCCGCAGAACTCGCCAACCGCCGCAGGGAGGAACGAGAATCCTTTGCCAACGTGAAAAGAGAGGCAGATAGACTCGGAAAGTCGGTGGACCGTCTGATCACTGACACAGAGAGTCTGATCCTGGAGGGCGGGCTTCTGGTGACGACGGCTGAGGGTTCTCAGGGAGGAGGCGACTCCCAAGTCCTGGACACCGTCAATACCCGCATGAAGGCTTTCCGCACCGAGTTGCACATCTTCGTGGAGAAACTGGAACACGTTGGTGATGGACTGAGGGAGAGGACGGATGACCTGTCCCCGATGCCAAACCTCACCGAGTCCAGTAGCTTCCTATCCACGGTCACCTCCATGTCCCGGGATTCTCCCATTGGCAATTTTGGGAGAGACCTGATGACAGACTTGCAGGTAATTTCACTTTGCAACCTTCTACCTATTGACCAATTCCGTGTTATACACTGGTTTACCCCCACCATATTTTGGGATCTCCTCACACACAACAGCTTTTCTCAAAATGGCTTTTATTTTGACTTAATGAGGGATCCTGGTGGCCTGAACCCCGACCAACCACTGCCATTATATCTTTGGATGGAAATGGACAACTAATGAGTGCATACAGGCCATTTTGGAACCCCTAAGCTAGCTGAGGGTACAAGAGCCCGTTCAATTAGCTTTAGAAGAATCCTGTTTAGATGCCTGTCGAGAGCCACCCAGCTCTACCGCACTGGCACCATTCCCCTTGCCGCCATCATGTCCCGCCGCCACCGCATTGCCATCCGCATCTTCACGCACATGCTCCCCATAGAGCACCGCCTCGCTTGCCGCCTGCCCACACGCACTGCCTGCCCACTTGGCCGCAATCCGAGCATTTTTTTTTTTTAACTTGACTGCATGGTGGATGGCTTCTGAAAAGGCCTGCCTCTTATCTCTGTGGCTCTCAATGGGCGTCACTGTTTTTGTGTTTGTACGTTGTCACCAAGGAGACAAACATCCCGTTGTGTGTCAGCAAACAAAAAAAGGCTCGAAAGCAAGGTTGCATGATGAAGGGAGCTCGCCGGCTTTTTTGGAATGCTCTCCAAGCGCCCGGGCCGAGAAGGGAAGGTGCCTTGGTCCCCTCCCTCGCCTCGTCCTCCTCTTCCTGCTGTGCTCCCGGTGGAGCTGGGTGGATTCTGCAGCTCTCACAAGTTTAAAGCAATCAGACCTCTAGTTGGCCTTTCAATTTCCAGACACTTCCATTCTTAGTTGTCACGGAACGTTGCTGCTAATTATCTCCTTGCCTTGAACAATACACAAGCATGTTGAGCGGCTATTTTGTTTCTCCTAGCCACCTTTTTTGGCGGATTCGCTTGTCGTACTGCACTTTTTCTTTTTTTTTTTTCTCCATGGTTACTTCTCAAGCCAGCTGCTTTAGTTTGGACTCACATGTCCGTCATTGCATGCGCTTCATAATGAGTCTTTTGCATTCTTTCCACCTTGAATTGCCCCCTCCTTCTCACCCCCCCTCCCTCACCCACTCCTTCAGATGTTCCAGCCCGCCATTGTGTTCATCCTCATCCTTGTCCTCTTCTCATCTCTGTCATACGCCGTCATCTTTAAGTTGGTCTTCCTATTTGCGCTCTTTTTTCTACTCTAGTCTGTTTGTTGTCTTTTTAGTCCCCCCCTTCCCACGTTTTGCTCTTATTCATCAGCCATTCACAGTTTTGTCTTTCTGTGTCCTGCTCGAGGTCTTTCTTCCTCACCCGCTTTGTTGTCCTCTTGTCTTTTTTGTCCACATCACCACAATCTTCTCCACCCCCCCGCCTCTTCCATGCCCTCCTGTACACTTCCCGACCCACCCCCACCCTTCCTCACTCACAGTCCGATCAGAGGGATGAGCTGGAGTGGCGCATAGGACAGGAGCGAAGCGTGGAGCCCCACAACCAGAGCAGGGGAGGTGCTGCGGGACTCGCTAGGTACCACAGACCACTGGTTTTAAGAACAGAGGTCAGTCACGGCCAAAAATATTCATATATTGTATACCTCCCAACTGCCACCACTTGCTTAAAATGTAAAAAAAAAAGAATTTTTATTTCTCAACTATTTAAAATAGGTCCATTTAACTGGCAACATGAGAATTGAAGGCTTTAGTCAAAAATGTTGGGCTTAATCACGTGACTAATGTCTCACTTTTGTTGCCTGCAGCTGCGGGAGGTTCCTGCCCTCGACGTGCAGCTTCGTCCGGATCACGAACGACGGATTAGAGTCGCGACAGATGAACGGGAGACTGCGGTCATCTCGATGCCTCAAGTACGAGCATTTGCAGCATCCAATAAAGAAATAAAATGAAATGTAGAAAAACTGCTTATGAAGCTTGGTAAGCAAAAAAAAAAAAGATCATAAATGAAAGCCATAGCGGAAGCTGAGGCATTTTTACGTAAGGTCAATTTTTTTTAACAAAAATGTATTTATAAAAAAGAAAAATCCCTTCTAAATAGATGCAATAAATAAATAAACGCCCCTGATTCCCCGACCCTCTTTGTTTTGGCAGGAGGACGATCGTTCACGCTCGGAACCCCAGCGAGCGCGTCTGGAGCTGCCGGGCCTCCTCCAGGGTCCGGAAGCTTCCTGGGCTCAAGAGCGAGCCACCCTGCTGCAAGAAATTCGCTTCTTCCGACGCAACACGGCCATTTTCTACATGAAGCTCAAATCCACCTTGGTACGTTGGAGGCTCGGAAGCAGGGACGCTGCTTTGCCCGACGACGGTGCACGGCCTGAGGTGAGCCGCTTGGAACATGATTTGGCGACAAAATGAAAGATGCTCTCCGTTGCAAATATTTTGTGCTATTTATTCATCCGCCCGCACAGGTGGAGAAGTCGGAGGGCGTCTCTGAGATTAGTGGAATGACGCAGCAGATGGAGGCTGATGGGGCGCCTGATGGACACCTGCAGTACCAGCAACAGGTAATTCCATAGACTGGAGCTTTTTGAAAAATTCTTGACATCCAACATGTTTGCAGTTTGGGGAGAACAGACGGATGCTACTGGCGCTACGCAGCCTGCTTGAGCACTTTCGAGAAGAACTGCGTGAGGAGGAGGTGCGGCGCTGCCAACTGCAGCAGGCTTACGCCAACGACAAAGCCACCTGGGAGGTGAAACGGGCCGAGATGAAGTGCCAGCTCGCTAAGGTACAGATGGACGCTCGGCTGCGCTCCCGAGGGTCCCCATGCGACAAAGTGTGTCGTGCAGGTGGAGGAGGAGGCGCGAGGAAGAACTCGAGGCCAGGCTCAGGGGAGTGAAGGGGAAATGGCGGCCCTGGACTCCGAGTGGGCCGTGAAGCAGGAGCGCGAGGAGCACCGGCGTCTGTTGGCCGAGAGCCACAACACCTCACTGGACCTCCGCTGGCGGCTGCAGCACGGCGAGAAGCGATGGAGCCGCGAGAGGGCCGAGCTGCTGGAGCACTTTGAGCGCCAGAGGCAGGAGTGGGATGGCAGTACCCGCGATCTCCACCACAAAATGGAGAAGGTTAGGAGTCATTTTAGGACTATTTTACATATGATGTCCTATATTTTTTTTTTATTGAAATAAAAAATATGTCAGCTCCAAAGGGAGCTGAACTGCCGGCGAGGTGAGGGCGCAGAGGACAACGGCGCATGCATCGGTGGCCGTTCCCCGCGTTCCCCACGTTCTCCCCAGTCCCCGCGTTCCTCTGCATCTATCTTGATGCCACCGGCTCGTTCCCTCTCCGACTCGGACGCCGTGGAACAAGGAGGGGCTGCCGCCGTGAGGCTTCGAAAGCCCACGGAAAGCCCCTTCCTGGATGAAAGCCCCTTCCTGGATGCTCTTACTTTGGATCCCCTCGCCAGCCTGGAGGTCCCCCCGCCTTGCAGGCTGGAGAGCGACAAGAGGTTCCCCTGCATGAAGGAGGTAAAAGGTTGTCCTCAATGTCTGTCAAGGGTGCCATTAGCTATTATTATTGTCCCGAGTCTGATTTTCCACCATCTTAAGTGGTAGAAAATACATAGATATAGTCTAGGAAATGAATTCATGGAAATATATGGCAATTTTTGACTTTTAGGCCCTCAACGTGATAACCGAGAGAGAAGGAGCTTCCGAGTTGTACCCTGATGAGGAAATGAGTGGCGGTAGTTTGCTTCGGTGAGTTTCCGGCTGCAGATGCTGATTCATCACCCCGTTGTAAATGATGCTAAAGGTTTCGGATTACCGTTGTGCGCATTCCGTCCAGAGCCAAGTCGGTATGTTCCATGAGCGACTTCCAGCGGCTGATGGACAGCTCGCCGTTTCTCCCCGACAAGACGCGGCACGGCGAGCAAGGCCACGACGACGTCACCCCGCCTCTTTCGCCAGATGACCTCAAGTACATCGAGGAGTTCAACAATAAGGGCTGGGACTTCTCGTCATCGACGTGGGCCGGCAAAACCTCAGAGACGCGGGGGCTGGAACCATTCACGGAGTCCTTCCAACCACCCTCTTGGTTCCTCACCACCAGCGCCAGCCTGACCACCACCACCAGCAGCAGCGCACTTAACACTAGGGTAGGTATGGGAGAAGGGGTCCATATCCTCCATAGCCCTACAAGAGCTGGGCCAGAGCCAGAGTCTGACGTCCATTACGCAAAGGGGAACAAGGCCAGAGGTGACGGGGAGACGGCCAGCGGGTCAGATGAGGTGTTAGCTGGTGGAAGGTGGCCGTGTGGCCTTCTGGAAGCCGGGGGATTAAGGACTTCCCCGAACCAGTCACCCATTTGCTCCACAGTGGGCTACGCCTCCTCCCTGGAGCTCCAGCTGGCTCGGAACATGAGCGATGACATGAAGGAGGTGGCCATTTCGGTGAGGAACGCCATCCGCACCGGCCCCCCTGGGCCAGTGCTACGTGATATAGCGTGTCAAACCAACGGCTTCACCACGCGAGGCACTCAGACCACGCAGACCATCAGCGTGGGTCTGCAGACGGACCTGCTGAGGAACCTGACCAGCAGCCCCCACCGCTGCCTCACCCCAAAAGGGGGCAGCACCCCCATTTCATCCCCCTCGCGCAATACCAGGAAGGTCCAGTACTCGCCGGTCATCCAGAGTAAGTTTGAGCGGCCCTGCTGCTCGCCCAAATATGGGTCGCCCAAACTTCAGCGCAGGACCTCGTCATCCAACAAGGCGGAGATACCCAACGCCGGCCGAGCCGCCACCCCTACGACCCCCCAGAAGGGCAACAGCGAGTCGGCGTGGGCACGCTCAACCACTACGCGGGATAGCCCGGTCCACACCACCATCAACGACGGTCTCTCCAGCCTCTTCAACATCATCGACCACACCCCCGTCGTCTATGACGCCGTGCCCAAGTTCAACAAGTCCCCCAGCCGCTCGCGCCCCACAACGGCCGCGGAGCCCGACCCGGAGCCCAGGAGCACCAGGGGCCGCTCCCCCAGCCCCGTGCAGCTGATAGTGGAAACGCAGGGGGAGCACAACGCTGAAGTGGTCAGCATTCGGCAGGACCTGTCGGCGCCCCCGGGGTACACGCTTGCCGAGAACACCGCCCGCATCCTCAACAAAAAGCTGCAGGATGAGAGGAGAGTGCAGGCAGGAGGAGGAACCAAGATGGCCGAAGCAGAGAAAGCACAGCCTGGATGCATGGAGGTAAATACTCCAAATCCCTGTTTAGATTATGTTTCTATACATATGTAATGTTGTTTATGTCAAGAGCTTTGCTGGAATTTCATTCACGCTACGAATGGAATTCTGAAACGTCTCCTGACAAAATGAATGTGTCAGGGCAGCCAAGATACGAAAAGGATCACGCTTACAAATGAGCGTAACGATTTATCGTAATTCGGGATTAACCGAAGATTATTTTGATAAAACAGCAAATAATCCTTTTAACAAGATTCAATCTGCGAAAGGGGGTGAAAAAAAAAAAGATGTTGGGTAATAATCACAGACACTGTATCTGGTGGCACAATCCTAAAAAAATAACAAGTTGTATCCTTGCACCGGTTGCTCACAAAATATGTGAATCAAAAATGTCTATTGCATGATGGTTCCAACTGTGGCTCTTGATTGAACATATTAATGATCATGCTCGACTCTTTTACAGCGGCACGATTCACCCTTACCCAATATGGCGGTCAGCGCTTTGTGTTGTTTATATTTCTAGGTCACCCTCAAGTCTTCCATTTCAATTGAACCTTTCCTGCTTTAATAACCCCCCTCCCCTCTTTGCTCCAGAAGCACACTGTCATGTTAACAACTCCATGGGGGCTGTAAGTCTCCACGATGTAAGTTCCTCCTTCTGCGAGCTTCATGGAACATCACCCCGTCAGTCATTCCGACGCATGCTTCACAGGGCCATGGGCAGAATTTTTATTTTTTACACGATTCTCACACACTCACATCTGCAAGTGGGCCTATTGATGCAGTTTTGCCTGTGGAACTCTTTAGCGCCCTCTAGAGCTCAGAACGACACACAGCTATTCATGTGTGCAATCTAATAAATCCTTTAAAGATTCACGTAAATCTTCATCACACGTTTCATGGCAGGTTGTGACATGCTCCACTTGATTTATTTTTCATATTTACCCTCACTTTTCCAGTTGCAGACTATGGGCAGTATGCGACATCTTGTTTGTCATTATTTACGTCAACACTTGAAGTGGAAAAGTTCATCTTAAGACACATTGCTGGCCTTTAGTTAGAAGGGGGAATTTTTATTTGTTGACAAAAATGTGCTTCAAATATGCAATTGGAGTAAAAGGACCAAATGGTGTCTTAAGGTGGATTGGTTTCCCGTTGTGGGTCACATTTGCAGTTTTGTAGCATGATTTGTGTTGTGCGGGCGATGGGAGGCCCACCACCACCACCATTTTGTATTGATCAAAGCGATCATCACAAAAAAGTACTTAACCGACTCAAGGCTGAGTGTGAGTTTTAGAATCATGGTCATCATAGGTTGACTGTCTGTCATTCACAGGACCTGCCTCGATCTCCCGTGGCACCGCCCTTGGACTCCTGCTTCCTACGGCCGGCCCGCCCAGCCAATCGCCGACCCCCTTCACGCTGGGCCAACCTCTCGCCGCCGCACTCTTCGGCATCCGGTAGGAGGTTCACCTTCCCGCCGCCGGGACGGCGTGTGAGCGTCCCGGAAGGCGACCGGGGGTGACACTCGTCTTTCTACCTCTGACGTCTCCCCCTTCATTCATTTACTCCCAAAAATAAGACTGAGATGCTCATTGGTCACCTGAGAAACACCAGCTGACCCCTCAAGGGGAAAAAATAAATAAGACAACTTCTTGAAATGTACTGTAGTCCTCTCCTACAAAGTATTACACATCATCATCAATACATTTTCATAAAAGGTGCCTCTTTACACTCGAGTTCGTCTTTAGTCCACGTACGTGTCGATCTTTTTTCTTAACTTGAATGTTACGTGTTTGTACCATTTAAATCATACAAAGGACTATTATGGCCACACGGAAAATAAATCAATGAATATGACATTAAATTCAGAATGGTATGAATGTCAGTCCAAGGAAATCTAACTTAATCTTGTCAAAATTGAGTCTTTAAGTCTAATACACATTTTCACGGGGGAAAAAAAAGTTTTAAAACATTTAAGATGTGCATTTTTCTTGGAAACCTTTTCACAAGTATGACTTGTTTTCTCCAAATTTCTCCAAACTTTTCAAATGTTATTGTGTAGCACTAATACTCCTTGATAACAACAGCCCCAACTAAATGTCCATCCAAGGTGCCTGTTCACTTAAATGTCTCACTGGCCCATGTGTCGGCATGCACTTTTGCATTTCTCGGTTGAATGTTAAGACTGCGTCAATTCCAAAATTGGGAACAAAACTTACGCTTCTGTGGTGCGAAGCGGAGACAAATGATGATGTCAGCCCCTCCCCTGACCCGAAAGGTTGTTCTTAGTGTATTTCCGTTTTTCAAATGAAAGCACGGGTGAAGAGAATGACGAATTATGCATCTGCGTGAGGCAGTTATCCGTCTAATATTTGCATGACACTAGCACTTTAGTGCACGTACAAGACGAGCGCTCGTCATTGTTATAATCAACTGTTTCTTGTTTTGTTTTGTTTTGTTTGTTGGATGTTTTTCTATAGTGGACAGCCTGTCGGCGTGTCGGTACACCTATGTTTGAACTGAATGGGGGGAAAAAGAATGTTTTAAATGAGAATCTATGTGAAAACAATCTATAGTCTATCTACATAGTCTAATTATGTCATTAAACATGAATGTGGATTTACAAGATGACCGCCTCTGATTGTCTTTCATTCATCAAGTGTGCGTGCTGGCTCTCAATTGAGGATTATCCACATGATTTATTCAATGTGGGCAGTTGCATGCTGGGAGCCACCACTGGCGCGGAGAGGCACAGAGAAGAGCCCACCGATTTTGTTAAATAATTCAGCAGAGCGAACTGTCCCCACACTGACGCACTCGAAATACGCCACATATGCGCAGGCCATTTAGATGCCATAGCAGCCAACAATGGGCAAATGAGTTTCGTATTGTTTTATAGTTTTGCTGCAATTTGACCAAATAGAATTTCCTATTCCTGATTGGGTGACGGATTGGCATTGCGCAAGGGGTCATAAAGGTCTTGTTGACCATAAAAAGAACAAATGATGTGCTGCAGCAACTGATTAATAATAATAATAATAATAATAATAATTATTATATTAATAATAATAATAATAATAAATTATTATTGATAATAATAATGAATGATACGAAATGAACAAGTCAATTTCAATGTCACTCCGCTAAGTGGCAGCACCGCCCAAGCACAAAGCCGGAAATGGATTTCTCAAATCGCTTCCGCTTCTTTTTTTTATTGTAGTTCTAAAATTGTTGACCTGTCAGCGTTGTAGTACAATCTGTCACTGCTCTGCCGCGGGGGCCGCCGAATTGCGTGTCTCCCCTTGCCCTGTGCACGACACCGCCGCGGCTAGCACAGCGAGCACCAGGGCGTAGCTCCACGCCACCGGGGATTGTTTCGACTTGTCTCTGGCTGACTCGCTCCAAGTTAGCAAACAAGTTGCAATAGCTAGCATCGAGCTCGTAGTCGGCGGTGGTTAAGCGAGCTTCCTTTCTGTTAGCCGGATAACTAACTAGCTTTGCGGAAAGGAGGTGTCGCCGAGAAATTCAACAAGTAGCACACCGAACAAAAGTGAACAGTAAGTAAAGAACAACAGAATAAAACTCTTGTACGTGAAGTTGTTAGCAGGTTGAGAGTCTGTGTTGCTCGAAAAGAAAACCAGCTGACTTAAAGCTGCTCAGCTGTTGTCAGTTGCCTTTAGTCCCAAGTAGCTGATTTTCATCTTGAGGAATCTTAAAAATATTCTGCTGTTGTTGGACCAAAAAAAATAAATAACTGTCCTTTTCCGCCCATAAATTCACAAACAATTGTGAGTTTCAAGTGGGTAGAAACGAAAGTTTAAAAATGTTCTGAAATTGCAAAAATTCTAATAACATAACTGAAGTAGGCAAAAATATTCAAGAGTAAAAGCAAATGTTTGGAAATGTCTTATTTCGACAAACACAAAGCTAACCAGTCTACTTTCATGGGGGTGACAACATAATTGGGTGGTGCCCAAACTATGGGCTGGGGGGCCGTTTGTGGCCCACCATTCATTTTTCAGCAGCATATGCAGGGTAATTTCCTTGTCAATTATATCAACAATGAAAGGGTTGCTCACTAAGCATGCGGTTAAACAGGATTTGTCACTTCCATTCTTTTATAGCAGCATGTACAGTATGATGAAATGTGCAAAGTGAGTGTTGGCTCAGCTGCCACTATCACTTTTTCGTGCGCAGGCTTTTATGTAATGGACACAGCTGCAATGTTCAATCCAAAGGAATCCCACTTCCTGGGTGTTTAAAAATAACAAATTCCCACTTTGATGGCCTCAAGCGTTACGTGAATTTGGGCTCTGTCATTGGGGAAGGTGTAGCAGATGCTAACTGTGTTCTCTAAATGGAGCAGTGTAACTGTTAGGAAAGTCAAAATGTCAGCTGAAGTCAATAAGGGTCTGATACGGCCGCACGCTGCTGACATTGTGCTGCGGCAATTTGACATGTGACACAAGCCGCTCGCTTCTGGCGCTCGGTCGTCTCGTTGCAGCTGTCACGGTCGTTTGTCTTCACCTCTCACTCAGATGGAAAGTGCCAGCGTGCCCCTTCAGTCCAGGAAGAGGAAACGAGATGTCTCCAATGTGGACAACGAGGTGGGAGAAAAGATTGGCAAAATCCCCCGATGCACCGTGGTGAGTCGGCACTGCGATTGCGCAATTCAAAGAGCAAGAAAGAGCGAGGTTCGTTCGGAGCGTTGCTTGAGCTCCCGTGCTGATTGCGCGGCTCCCTTCAGGGCTTGAAGCACCCGGCGCCTTTCGCCGACGAGCTGGTGCCGGCCAACGCGCAGCCCTACGAGAGGGTCAGCATGGACGAGGCCAAACGGGGAACGCGGCGTGAGTCCAAGCGTCATCGATCCGACGTCGTTTCACCGAATGAATCATTGATGACGTTTTGTGTCTATGCAGCGGAAAGGCCGGTGAGGGTTTACGCCGATGGAATCTTTGACGTTTTCCACTCGGGACATGCCAGGGCTCTAATGCAGGCCAAGTGCCTCTTCCCAAACACGCACCTCATAGTTGGAGGCAAGTGTGTTTTCCATATCATGTTTGTCACGTGCTGCGCCAGCGTCTTTTTCACCATCGATTGTTTGTGTTTCAAGTGTGCAGCGACGACCTGACGCACAAGTTCAAGGGCTTCACGGTCATGAATGAAGACGAGCGCTACGATGCCATCCGACATTGCCGCTACGTGGACGAAGTGGTGCGCAACGCCCCCTGGACGTTATCGCCCGAGTTCCTCGCCAAACACCGCGTGAGTGGGCGAGAGAGAGAGGGCTTCCCATTTGATTTGTTTTTTGATTTTACGACTGAAACCCTGCTGTGTCACTTTTGTGGGTGGCACCAGATCGACTTTGTGGCCCACGACGACATCCCGTACTCCTCGGCCGGCAGTGACGACGTATACAAGCACATTAAGGAAGCAGGTAAACAAGAACATGCAAACAGCACACAGGAAGGTCACAAAAACCTGCCATTTAAACTTGGGGGGGGGTGTAGACTTTTTATACCCTCTGTTGTATTGGGATTGATAGGAGAACGTGAATTAAACTTCCGCCGTCTAGTGGAAGTGCATATAATTGCACAGACGGAGCAAGAACCGATTAGAAAAGGTTTTTGAGTTCAAAGATGCTTTTCTTCTGGCAGGCATGTTTGCGCCAACCCAACGGACAGAAGGCATCTCCACCTCCGACATCATCACGCGCATCGTCCGCGACTACGACGTGTACGCCAGGCGCAACCTGCAGAGGGGCTACACGGCCAAGGAACTCAACGTCAGCTTCATCAACGTAAGAAGCGCCCGCCGCCGTGTTCAAATCTCGTCAGGAGGGAGCGCGTAACCGTGTTGCCATTCTCCAGGAGAAGAAGTACCACCTGCAGGAGCGCGTGGACAAGGTGAAGAGGAAGGTACGAGACGTGGAGGAGAAGAGCAAAGAGTTTGTCCAGAAGGTGGAGGAGAAGAGCATCGACCTCATCCAGAAGTGGGAGGAGAAGTCCCGCGAGTTCATTGGCAACTTCCTGCAGATGTTTGGGCCTGAGGGAGCTCTGGTGAGCATGTCGTGTTCTACTTGATGACACATTTGTGCATCAGCACGAGTCTGAAGCCGCTGCCAACTCGATATTCTCGTTCGCTCACAGAAGCACATGCTGAAGGAGGGCAAAGGTCGCATGCTGCAGGCCATCAGCCCCCGCCAAAGCCCCAGCAGCAGCCCCACCCGCGAGGAGCGCTCGCCCTCGCCCACCTTCCGCCTGCCCTTCTTCAACAAGACCTCGCCGTCTCCTCACCACAGCGGGGCGCGGGGCTACCTCATCAGCGAGGATGACGACAACGAAGACGACGACAACTAGAGCCGCCGCAACAGGCAAATTTTCCGTTTGTTTGTTTTACATAGTTCCATTTCCCTCCAGGCCCACAGATTGAGCACTTGCCACCTGTTTATATACTTATATTTGATTATTTTTGTGCACTACTTCATCATGCATTGTTTGTAAGTTGGCCTCATGAGTAGGGCTGCAAAGAGGGTCCCCAACTGTATTTTTAGGAGCCAACTTTCACTTTAGTATTCTCACTAACGTCTCTGGAAAAAGCCCAATTTACGTATGAGAAACATCAACTTTACTGACTCACTCTTTGGGTTATTTACGTCCATTCACGGTTTCATTTTAATGGTGATAATCGACTGCTTGTTTGGGATCTCGTTGGCTGTCGGAATAATGGCATCGCCAATGTCGGGATGTATTTTTGAATATGTTCTGTCATCTCAACTACAGTAGCTGGTTGTGTCAGCCGCCGCTACGATGCTATTAAACATGTTTTTAATTGTATATTTTAATTGGTTCATTTTACTCTTTGGGCTCTTTGGGGCACTCCATGTAAGAGATGGAACGAGTCAAATGAGCTAAAAGTATTAAACGTGTTGGCCACATCATGTTTGACTCTTTTAATCTAAATCTCTTGTCGTGCCCAACTTCCAGTCTCGATATTAATCAGGATGCGCACCGGCATTTGAAAAAACATGTATAGTAAAGCTTTTCTTCAGAAAAAATAAAATAAAATTACATTAATTTTTAAAACAATTTGTCACCCCCACACACATGCTAATTACACATTTGTATTCAATCACCCCATGACATTTATTGAAAATATATATATATATATATATATATATATATATATATTGACTCAACCACTAAGTGAAATCTGCAAAAAAAACACCGGTTCTCAACCCAAGATTTGTATTTTCTCATTTTTATTGAAGATGTTTTAAAAAGCTGAATTGTATTTATATGTTCACATCAATTGCTGTCTGCCACATACTGAAGCCACGCTGTGCCTATTGGAATCCATCCATCTGGAAACTGGACCAACTTTTTTTTGTCAATAGTGTCCCTTGTCACATGTCGGGCAACATCATCAGCATTTGATGAACTTGTGCGTGACCTCATATATTCCCACTGATTCTTTGACTTTCTCATCGTAGTCTGTCCAATCCTGAAATGTGGACAACAAATAATGATGTCATCAGTCTTATTC
Source organism: Syngnathus typhle (assembly GCF_033458585.1). Taxonomy (NCBI): domain Eukaryota; kingdom Metazoa; phylum Chordata; class Actinopteri; order Syngnathiformes; family Syngnathidae; genus Syngnathus; species Syngnathus typhle. The sequence goes on along the minus strand of NC_083750.1, from coordinate 8,674,822 downwards.
CCCCAGCCCAGATAAACAATCTTCTTACTTTTTCTAGTAGGTTTACTTCAGGAAATGGTGTTCCAGATTCTGCTCCCTGTGCAGCAAAGCCAGCCTGAGGTGGGTTTGAAAGGGGAAAAAAAATGACATTATTATTTTTGGATAAATTCAGTTTTTGAATGTTTCTTCAAAATAAGTTGTACCTGGTAATTTCAGGCCAGGACAAAAGTCCAAAGCAATAATTTTCTCCCACTTTTTTGGCTGGTCAGTTAAATGGAGTTACTCACCTGCGGCTGGAAGTCAACGGGCTCCAAACCTCGACATTCAAACTGCACCATCGTCTTGAACTTTTCGCTGTCCTCAACCTGCGATGTAGCAGACAGACAGTAAGCCGGGCTATGCAACACGTAACGTTTGCAAATGACAGACTTGCGAACAGACGACGTCAAATGGAACAGTTCGGCCTTACGTTATACGGTGTAATGGTGTCGCCCAGGATATCTGCATGAGAACATCATTTGTGACCACACGGATGGCAATTGCGAATAGCAACTTCAGACATGAACACGGCTGGCTCTTACCGATGGAATTTTCCCTGGAACAAAGCTTACACTTCTGCACCATGCTGGCGCTTCCCCTTCCTCCTTTTAACGGTACACTCTCCTAAAACACACACTGCAAGTCAATATGCAAGCTTGGTCGGAAAACATCCATAAATATTCTTACCGCCAGGTTTATATACTGCCATTTGTCTGGAATCTCTCCACAGTTTCCACATTTGAGCTAAACAGAGAAAATCAAGTACCAATATTAGTCTCATGTGTATGGCAGAGATGAAGTACATGAATCCATCAAATATGTAACATTTGAACCCATTCACCATAATGCTAGCTGTTTGAAATGGGGAGTCAAGTAAAAACATTTCTTCACAATAACGTGGTAACAATAACTTTTGCAGCATACCTTGGGTGATCAAGTCTGAAGGCAAAATGAATTGTTTACTTGTCTAGCCATAGTTGTCAGAATTAGCACAGCCTACCTTCAGAAACCAGCGAAAGTCTTCGCCCTCTGGTCTCAAGTCGGTGACATTCTCAAGAGTTGCTTTGAATTGGAGCCCGAATTTCTGTCACGGGAATGACAAGAAAATATGTCAGTGTGCACATTAGTTTGCATGTTTATGACGAGACGTGCAGAAACAAAACATACCACCATCTTGGTTTGCTCTGCTGCGTTCAGGAAGCATCATCGAGGCTCGTTAATAGTAGTTCTCTGCATTTCATTACATTTAAAGTTTATTTTAATTACATGTAGAGCAGAATAGAATTATTATTATTTATGTACTTTTTTTTCATATTCGAACTTTATTAGGTACAGCACCTTTATTAGGTACCTAATGCCAGCGTATTTGTTATTATAAATAATTCATAAATATGGTCCAAAACATCTATTCATAACTATGTAAAATCATTGCTATTGTTGTACCGTGTTTAAAACTAGGTCTACCATAACCATAACCCTAGATATTCCATTTTTAATTGCAAATATTTTTATTTGTCTCATTGCTATCCGCCACGTCACAACAATCGTTCTCGCTCCAAACTCTCGCGAGGATTGTCTTCCCGGAACTTCCACGTCAGTGTCTATTGACCGTTCACTCAAATCGCGACATTTGGATCGCGCAACACCATTATCTCATCTTGTGTCGAAGAAACGGTGATTGAAAATGGTCAGTAAGGTTTAAAGTAGAGCTTGTCATTATTTCTACGCAGATTTTACTTTTACTGTGCTGTTTGTCTGGTTTTCGCGAAAACAAGGTATTCTCGGTAGCAGCTTAGCAGCTAGCTCTGGTGTGCAGAAGATCGTCAGATGTCAAACTTTGGCTGTTTAATTGTCAAATGTTGTCGAATAACTTGAAATAAAGACTAATACCTGTTGATCTAAACAACCTAATTAGCTGTAGCACATTTTTTTTAAATGTTTGCGTGTCACGAATGTCAGTGTCATGATTGAACGCCAATCTGAAATTCTTTGTAACGTGGTCACTTTCCAAGTTTTGCTCAGAACCGACATTTGTGTCTTCGATTTTTCAGCCGCTGAGGCTTGACATCAAACGGAGGTTGACAGCCAGGTCTGACCGTGTGAAAAGTGTGGACCTTCATCCAACCGAGCCATGGATGCTGGCCAGTCTCTACAACGGCAGCGTCTGTGTGTGGAACCACGAAACACAAGTAAAACATGCATGAGCAGTATTTTTGGAGGATATTACACAAACGCAGCTGAATAAACTGAAAATATAACATTTGATTCATCCATTTTTTTTAATCAGACACTAGTGAAGACATTTGAAGTGTGTGACCTCCCCGTAAGAGCATCCAAGTTTGTAGCCAGGAAGAACTGGGTCATCACTGGAGCAGTAAGTCTTGCAATGGCGCGTTGATTTCCACCTGATTTTCTCAAACTTTGTTACAGAAAATGTTTTTTCTCTTCCTTGGTAGGATGACATGCAGATCCGCGTGTTCAACTACAACACCTTGGAGCGCGTTCACATGTTTGAAGCCCACTCGGACTACATTCGTTGCATCGCTGTCCACCCAACACAGCCCTACATCCTCACCAGCAGCGGTAGGCTTGTCCCTGGAATCAACGCCCAAATGTGTTTCTCCAGCAGTGCGCTTGTTAAACGCTTTCCCTATCTTGATGTAGATGATATGTTGATCAAGCTGTGGGACTGGGACAAGAAGTGGTCCTGCAGCCAGGTGTTTGAGGGTCACACGCACTACGTCATGCAGATCGTCATCAACCCAAAGGACAATAATCAATTTGCCAGCGCCTCCCTCGACAGGACTATCAAGGTAAGAACTTGCCTGGACTACCATGCCTGCCATATAGTAGCTATGTATCTCAAAAGCTTGTAGAAATGTTCCATATTGTTCCACGACAAAATATTCAGGAGCTACCGAGTGTTTTAAAGCTCATTTAGTCGTATCCTTGTGTCGTTTCAGGTCTGGCAACTGGGCTCGTCATCTCCCAACTTCACTTTGGAAGGCCACGAGAAAGGGGTCAATTGCATCGACTATTATAGTGGAGGAGACAAGCCCTACCTGATATCAGGCGCTGATGACCGCCAGGTCAAAATCTGGGACTACCAGGTACATCGCCTTTATTTATCTCAGTAACTTTGGAACTCGGAATTGTAACTGACAGATACTAATTCAGCTGTTTGAATGACTCATTTGTAGTCTTTACTCTGTTCCCACCCTTTGCATAATTTGTTCGTGGTTACCTCCGCTCTAGAACAAGACCTGTGTTCAAACCTTGGAGGGCCATGCCCAGAACGTCTCCTGTGTCAGCTTCCACCCGGAGCTGCCGATTATAATCACCGGGTCAGAGGATGGTGAGCTGGAATATATACCCTCTCCCTGTTTTGTTCTCTTCCAGGTTGATTGAGCTTTGCCTCGCATAACTTTGATCTCCTCTCGCTGAAGGTACGGTTCGCATTTGGCACTCGAGCACGTACCGCCTGGAGAGCACGCTCAACTACGGAATGGAGCGGGTGTGGTGCGTATGCGGTCTCAGGGGCTCCAACAATGTAGCCCTGGGCTATGATGAAGGCAGCATCATCATCAAAGTGAGTACAAGAGCATCGTTGTAATCATACATTTTCAAATTCTTGATAGTTGTGCAGGCATTTCTTCTGTGTTCAATCTCAACTACTTCTACGTCTCCGCAGGTTGGGCGCGAGGAGCCGGCCATGTCAATGGACACCAGCGGGAAAATTATCTGGGCCAAGCACAGTGAAATACAGCAGGCCAATTTGAAGGCCATGGGTGACGCCGAGATCAAGGACGGGGAGCGGCTCCCGCTGGCTGTGAAAGACATGGGCAGCTGTGAGATTTACCCTCAAACCATCCAACACAACCCCAATGGGAGGTACGGTGTCCTTTCAAACTCCCCTCCCTCTGAGAGGCCTGCTCTCACTTTGAGCTCTTCCTCGCAGGTTCGTTGTGGTGTGTGGAGATGGCGAGTACATCATCTACACCGCCATGGCTCTGAGGAACAAGAGCTTTGGCTCAGCGCAGGAGTTTGCTTGGGCACATGACTCTTCTGAGTAAGTGCTCGATTATAAGTCTGTCTGGGATGCGCCGCTTCTCTATAGATTTAAGTCATTGTCAATGTGCCTTTTTAACAGATATGCCATTCGAGAAAGCAACAGTGTCGTCAAAATATTCAAGAACTTCAAAGAGAAGAAGTCCTTCAAGCCCGACTTTGGAGCTGAGGGTAACGGCAATGCTGAGCTGAGGTTCAAAAATGTAGTCAATGACAGTAGAAAAGAAAAACAATGGCTTTTTTGGGGGGGGTGGACCCTGCAGGTATCTACGGTGGTTTCTTGCTCGGGGTGAGGTCAGTGAACGGTCTGGCTTTTTACGATTGGGAGAACACCGAGCTGGTCCGCCGCATTGAGATCCAACCTAAACACGTAAGTGCGCTTCTCCTAGAGCACGTCATGTGCAGTCTGTCTTGGTCCGAGTCTCAACCTGGTATTCATTTGTTTTTTTTCCCCCCCGTGTGCAGATCTTCTGGTCTGACTCCGGCGAGTTGGTCTGCATCGCAACAGAAGAGTCTTTCTTCATCCTTCGTTACATGGCCGATAAAGTCGCTGCCTCGCAAGAGAACAACGAAGGCGTGACAGAGGATGGAATTGAGGATGCTTTTGAGGTGTGTGTGCTTCTGGCTTTTGAAACACGCGTCTAGTAAAAGCCATTAAAAAAGGGTTCCAAGTCTGAGTCCAACACACTCATACATTGCATTTGTAAGTTCCTGGATCTTCTCTCGGCTCAGGTCCAAGGAGAGATCCAGGAGATTGTGAAGACGGGACTCTGGGTTGGTGACTGCTTCATTTACACCAGCTCCGTCAACAGACTCAATTACTTTGTAGGAGGGGAGATCGTCACCATTGCTCACCTGGACAGGTCAGACATCCCTTTTCATTTTCAAGACAAACGACAGTCATTTAAGATGCCCCCCCCCCCTTGTCTACGCAGAACCATGTATTTACTGGGTTACATACCCAAAGATGACCGCCTGTACCTGGGAGACAAGGAGCTCAACATTGTCAGCTACTCCCTCCTGGTCTCCGTTCTGGAGTATCAAACTGCTGTCATGAGGAGGGACTTTGGGATGGCCGACAAGGTGCTTCCCACAATTCCTAAAGAACAACGGACCAGGGTGGCACACTTCCTGGAAAAACAGGTTAGGACTCATCGCCTCCTGTCGTTAGGAGTTATTACAACAATTGATGGCTTTTTTTTTTTTCTTGGCTTCCCAGGGTTTCAAGCAGCAGGCGTTAGCTGTGTCCACAGACTCTGAACATAGGTTTGAGCTGGCCTTGCAGCTGGGAGAGTTGAAGATTGCCTACCAGCTGGCTGTCGAGGCAGAGGTAACTTTTGAGAAGAGTTGTGCCTATGTGTTCAACTTGTGTCTCTGATGGAAGGAGTAAAAAATAAATAAATAATGACGCTGTCTAATTGTGTTGTTCCACCATTTGTGTTCCAATACCTGTTGTGGGTATTTGACATACATTTCTAATTCTCTTTTTCTTTTTTTTGAACGTCTTTATTTCACTTCTTGTAGTCTGAGCAGAAGTGGAAGCAGTTGGCAGAGCTGGCTATTAGCAAGTGCCAATTTGGCCTGGCCCAGGAGTGTCTGCATCACGCACAGGATTACGGCGGCCTACTCCTCCTCGCCACCGCCTCGGGCAACGCCCCAATGGTGGGCAAGTTGGCCGAAGGTGCCGAAAAGGACGGCAAGAACAATGTGGCCTTCATGACCTACTTCCTGCAGGGGAAGTAAGTGTTGTGACTCAATGTGTGACTGACCACCGGCCAAAATGTCATTCTGCCGTCATTTCCTCACAGACTGGATCAATGTTTGGAGCTTTTGATCAGAACCAACCGCCTACCTGAAGCTGCATTCCTGGCACGCACATACCTGCCCAGCCAGGTGTCCCGTGTGGTCAAACTGTGGAGGGAAAATTTGGCCAAGGTCAACCAGAAGGTGAGCACGGTGGATTACTGTTCAGTTGAAACGCTCTTGTTGCAAATGTGAACCCTGCTTTCATCTGAATGTTCAACATGCTTTTAGGCTGCTGAATCCTTAGCAGATCCTACGGAGTATGAAAACCTGTTTCCTGGTCTGAAAGAAGCATTTGCAGCTGAGGATTACCTCAAAGAAAACTGTTCAGGCGCCACCAGGCCAGCCAAAGATTATCCCCTGGTCACTGTGAGTTAAGGAGAATATAATACAATCAAAGTGTAGCTCCAAGTATTGAATGTTAAACAACTCAGAGTCACGTGACCGATTCTTTTGTTCCCTTTCAGCTAAACGAAGACAGGAATATTATAGAGGAGGCTCAAGGATACCAGCCCAAAGGGATCTTTCAGCTTTCTGCTACTGAGGTTTGTCGACTTTATCCAACCACTCTGTTTTTATTTGCACTTTTGTTGAACTTGGTTCATTTTTGTATTTTTATTACTCTGCAGACAGAAGAATGTGAAGACTCTCCTTTAGTGTCGGTCCCTGTAATAGCAGCCGAGTCTGCAGTCATGCCTTTAGAGCCCGAAACTGTCACTCCACAGACTCGGGAGGAAATCCCAGAGTTGTCCCAGTCGGAAAAAGATAAGGTGGAATTTCTCATTCTCATGCTCTGATTTATTTTAACGGTGCATTTGGTTCTTTCAATAAGGAGCTGTTAAAAAAACAATGTCTATGTGCACAGGATCTGGAAGAGCTGGAAATTGACCTGGACAATTTGGAGGTAGATGACATCGACACCAGTGATGTTAACCTGGATGATGATTTTCTAGATGACTAGAGATCTTCCACCAATTTTGCTGTCGACCACCTCGAAGCTTATTTAAAAAAACAGAGACCAAACCCCCCTGCTCCCTTTTTGTACTTAAAAATGTTGTATTGTCCACCTACAGATTAAAATAGATGACCATGAGATCAGTAATATCTTATCCGCTGAGGAATAGTAGACAGTTCTACCGGTATTTCAGACTCCATTTTGTACACCATTTATTGACTGTTGGAGATCATTTCTCTTTATTGCATTAGCCTATATGTTATGTTTATTTTTTTGCCTTGTCAATGATGAAAAGTCCAATAAACTGCGGTTGCTGTATATATTTACCTTTGAATTAATTCTGTGTAGTTATGAATGCATTTATGGGTGGGAAACGGTAGAAGAAAATACGGAAGTCGTAAAAAATGTTGGCATGGAAATAGGGATGCTGCTTGCGAGAATACCGTCAATGGATTGCTGCAGTTCTCCTCCTTTCCACTAGGTGGCATCCCTTTCAGACAGCCTTGGATGATTTGGTGCAGTTTCGTGTGCAACCAAACTGCCGAGAGTGCCGAGCTTCGTAGCGAGGCAGAGTAGACGAGCGAGATTTTCTTTTTTTAGTCGTCTTCCATTCTAATTTTCTGTCTTTTATAACCCTGTCGCCTGTTAAACGTGCCGAAAATAACCCTGCGTAAAATGTACGAACGCTTGGCCGTGGAATAAGGACCCTTTTTTATTGCGCTGGCGTAGAAAAGAAAAGCCATCCGAATCGGACGGCCAGGGAGAGCCGGGGAGGGACCACGGCACACCCGCCGCTATCGCCACGGGGAGTCGGGGCCCGAGAGGGAGCCTGCCTGCCGGGACCCTTGGCTTAATGCGACCTGCCTGCTTGTTCGCCTCAGTTGCACTCCGACATGGGGGAGACCAAAATTATCTACCACCTCGACGACCAGGAGACACCCTATCTGGTGAAACTGTCTGTGCCGGCGGACAAAGTCACTTTGGCAGACTTCAAAAATGTCCTGAAAAAACCCAATTACAAGTTCTTCTTCAAATCTATGGACGATGACTTCGGGTAACTGTTTGTGTTACGACGTTGTTTTTAAACTGTCATTCTTGCTGGATTTCATAACGTTAGTGCTGCGAGACTTGCCAGCGGAGCAGCCAGCTGGCTTGTCATCACTTCACCTGGCTGCCGACCACTTGCGTTAGCTTTCCTTTGTTAGCTGCTAGCGGCTAGCTAGCGCGTATGTTTAGCGTCCATAGCGTTTGTTTACATTGCTCATGAGGCTAGCCTGCGCCGCTCGTAGCTTATCGTAACGCCGTCCAAATTAGGCTTAGGATAGTTTCGGGGTACCCCGGCGAAAGTTTCCATTAACATTAAAAGGCCTTTTGTTACGGTGTGGGTTGACATATACTGGCTAATAACCAGTTTCGAGCGTCACATATGCCAGTAGTGGGTGAATATGTATGGATAGCTAGTGCTAGCATGCTAACGTCAGAGGTAGTGTCTCCAGCGGGCCCATATGGAAAGCCCACTGAACGTTTATTTGATATACGTACCACTAATGCGATCTAGGAATGACTGTGGTCCACTACTGTGTGGACCTCCCCTCGCCGTTTTTTCCCCCAGTACATGCTGACTTCCACTACTATATGACTTTATTTTGCACTACTAGAATGCCATTATGTTACTTTGGGAAAATGTCACACTCCTACCTTTCACGACTGTTTGACATGTCTGCACACTTGGAAATTAGTGATTGTTTTCCACGACTACTATGTAACGTTTCTGCATATAAGGAGAGGGACACAACTGTCAGCACTTATGGTCAGCTAATTTTAACAGGCTAATGTCAGAGGGGTAACTTATAGTTTAAGTTAGTTTGTCCACCCGGCATCTGCTGTTGTTGTCCATTAGTCGGAGGAATGCAGAGTTGGACTTAGGAATGCACCGTCCATCACGCTGGCGGATTTATGGACGTGTCCCTTTTGTGTTTAATGTGGAAAAAGTGTACATGTTTGCGGTCCCCCAGACAGTCCCTTCCAAATAGTAAAGCGAGACCTGTTCTGTTGAAATTTTTGCGCTACGTTTGTAGAGTTGGTTTTGGTCAAATTCAAATAAGGGAGGGGCAGCAACTTGGGCACATTTGCAAAGGACCGCTATTCATTTTGGGAAAGGTAAAGGGATACTCTGTAAATACACCTGCAAATCAAAACAGTACCACGATAACAAATAGCAAGCCAAGCCGTCTTAGTAGCAATCTGATCAGATCCAGTTGTCTGAGGCAGAAGATTATTCCAGTCCATTACTGTATTCATCTATTGTGGATGAGAGTTTAATCCACCGCAGATGTTTGGACATGAAGCAGCTCAATGAAAGTCTAGGATTAAAATGTTGGCATTCCCACAGTGAAGTAAAACGGCACCAGTATTGTCAACTGACGGACAGCATTATTTATCTGTAGCTGCTCTTGTATACACAATGCAGTGATTCTCAGAAGAACCACTTGGTATGCAAGTTCCCTCCAGAATCAGCAACTCAATACAGTTCAGTTGTATTTCAATTTTAGTTCCAATAGACTTCAATTGAATCTTTATCTACCGTCTTTAAACATTTATTTAGGAGTAGTTTTTAACACTGCGGATGTAATGAGCGCACTATTCAATTAGCATCTGTCATGGTTGCCCATTGCCTCATAACCAGCTTCAGATTCGATTGCTCTCGTGCTTTTTTCCCCTCAGTGCCGGTTTACTGATATCCTCCTTTGTTGTGTTTGCAGGGTGGTAAAAGAGGAGATATCTGACGACAACGCAAAACTGCCCTGCTTTAATGGACGGGTGGTGTCGTGGGTGAGTTCAAACACAACAATCTATCGTAGTCATCGCTTTTGCGCTGAGCTCTTACCGCATTTTGGGGCTTCAGTGGCAATTGTGTCAATGTGTTATAATTGAGCCTTTTAAACTTCTATCATGAGGATGTAAATCATGGGCATGAATTGGTTTCATCATGGAAAAGCCTGGAGAGACAACAAGTAGACCCCAGACCTCCACCAAGGCCAAATATTGATGCCAGATGATGGTGGTGTAATTGTGAACGATGCAGAAAACAGCAGAGGTTTTTGATTCTACTCTTGATGAAATAAAATAAAAAGAATCTGTACAGAGATATAATAGCACATCCTGCTTCTTGCTTTGGACTTGTTGAAGGTAGTAAAAAGTGTTTCCGTCATTTTGGTTGCTCACTAACATTCCAGCCTCTGCTTGCTCAGGAATATGCGTGTGTTTGTGTTTGTCCCATCCTGCTCATCTGTTCCTCAGCGAGTTTCTATCTTAACCGTTCAAACTTTTGAACTCTGTGTCCGCCCACTTCTTGTTGCCAGGATTCATTGTCCAAGTCCAAGTGCATTTTCTTTCATACAAATGAAGTGTTTATGTGACCGCAGCCTACTTTTTTGGGCCACATTTGGCACACCTCGGAGCGAGGTTTGCCAAACAAAGGAGTCCACGCCCGCGTTGGATTCTCTGGAGCTCGTATGAGAAAACAACTAAATGAATTGCGTGGTCCTTCTCCAGGGCCCTGCACATCTTCCTGCTAATATCATTATCGCATAATGAATCCGGCAGCAGTGCACAAGCAAGATGGCTGCCAGTTGTGTTTCCATGGGATTTGTTAGTTAGTTGGCGCCTAGCATTTCTTCCCCCGATGGTCAATGCAGGCAGCACATTGCGCTCGCACGTTCGTCCGTGAGTCGCCGCTGCAAAGTCCCGAGGCATGACAAAAGAGGCATCTGTTCACCAGGACGTAGCCTCACTTCCTCCCGTCTTGACTTTGAAATTGGATTACCGACAAGTGAAATCACAGGACAAAATACGTTGTTTAAAAAAAAAAAAAAAAAGAAGAAAAAAACTGAGAAATAGTTAGTGGCCAGGGAGATTCCACTTGTCCATGCTAGCATTCTACTCATCTCATTCATGTTGATCCTCAGGTTAGGATTGCAAAGCTTATCTGTGTTTTCCGTGGACCTTGCACGCACGCACATTAGGATGTTGGTCTTGATTTGATATTCCACAGACCGCAAAATGTTATTTCTGTTCTAATGTATCAGCTCGTTTGTCTCCTCCGTCCAGTGTGTTGTTGCAATGACTCGATTGATGGCCCTCTTGGGTCCAAGGGGGCTCGGCCCGCAATCGCCGCAGCGCAGCAGCTGGCCAACACCCTCCGGCCCGGCCTGCTTCGTTTCACTGGCAGCGGATTTTGCCCATCCAATTATTTTTAATGGCCCATCTTTGTGCACATCAACTGACCTCGCAAATGAATTAAATCAACGTCCCTTTTTAACGGACAAACTGGAAGAATGAGTTAATGCTGTATTTTTTTTGCTTTTTGGCCTTTTCACGTTTTCCCTCTAATTTTAAATGACTAAAGCAGCTCATTTATCACACTGACATCAAGCGGCTTCTTGTGGAAAAATCCAAATTCCACGAAATTTAACTAGCTGTCGTTGTCGTCAACATATAAAGTCTTGCTTTTTTCCCCCCTCGTAGCTGGTTTCGGGAGACGGCCCCCACGCAGATGCCGGTTCGGTGGCAGACTTGGAGGCAGCGCCCCCTTTGGAGAGGACGGGAGGCATCGGAGACTCTCGACCACCTTCTTACCAGTTAGTACACGAAAGAGGATATTGCACCTTTGTCGTTTTGCGGAATGGAAAGATGCCGTGTGTGACGTCTGTCTCCTTTTCATTCAACTGTGTCTCCACCTGCAGTGGGAAAGCAGCAAGCGGTCGGGACAGTTTGGACAACGACACGGAGACGGGCTCTGTGGCGTCGCAACGGAGAGAGAAGGACAAGCCGAGACGCGAGCACGGTGACCACGGTCAGGAAGTAGTATTTGTTACCGACAGAGAAAAGTTTTTCCTTTGTACAATTTTGGATTGTCCCAACGAGCCAGGACTTTCTCCCGCTCGACTCCTCTCCTGACACTTTGTTTCTTCCGCAGGCGGTCGGCAGAATGGGTTCTCGTCACGGCCGGCGGGGCGTGGCGGGCCCGAGTACGACAGCTGCTCCTCTTTCATGAGCAGCGAGCTGGAGTCCACTTCCTGCTTTGATTCCGAGGATGACGACGCTACCAGCAGGTGACGTTGCCTTTCAGGGGTTGAACAGCTCAATTTAGCGGTGACAAAACGTTTGGTTTGAACAGTCAATGATTTGAAAAGAATTCGCATTATATTCCACTTGACCTCAAATTCAGGTTTCCGCGACGTATATTTCAATTGATTTTCTACGATGGGTTACCATGATTATTTATGAAGTGGCTATTGTGGACAAAGCATTTCAACACGGAGATATATTTCTCTTCTCTTTCCCAGGTTCAGCAGCTCCACAGAACAGAGTTCCTCTCGTTTAATGAGACGACACCGCCGCCGCCGCCGGAAACCCAAAGCCTCCAATCTGGACAGAGTGAGTCCACATAATCAACCACATACAGTAGTTTCTCACTGAGTTGCTGCAATGTGATACATTTAGCCGCTCTCACCCCCCCCCCCCCTCCTTTATTTTTTTTATATTGTTCTCGTGTCCAGTCGTCATCGTTCAGCAGCATAACCGACTCCACCATGTCTCTCAACATTATTACAGTTACTCTCAACATGGGTAAGTTACCAGACAAAATAAATAAGACCATTCATTGACAGTGTTTTTAAATACATTGATACAATTTTTTTCCTATAATGCTCATTTCACTCATCGGTGGTCCTAGTAATAAACGTGCTGTCGTATTTACAGAGAAGTACAACTTCCTGGGCATCAGTATTGTGGGCCAGAGCAACGAGAGAGGAGATGGCGGAATCTACATCGGCTCCATCATGAAGGGCGGAGCTGTGGCTGCCGACGGACGCATCGAGCCTGGGGACATGCTCTTGCAGGTGTGCGGCTGCGTTGGTTGTAAAATCCGGGAGCACGCCGGGCAATGTTTGTCGGGTTTGGGTTCGGCGCCTGCAAATGAGGCGCGGTCAAGCGAGAGCAGTCGGCTTCTAAACAAAAAGAGGTGATGAAGCTAGTGCGTCGTAAGCCATATTCCATAAAGCCAGAATCATCTCAGGCTACAGATGAATTTTGTGATGAGTACTGGCAATGAGTTGTCATTCCAGGCAACCGTGCTTCTTCCCACAGTCACTTGAAATGTAGCCAGTCCCACCGACGCAAGCCTCCGAGTTAGCTTGTAACTCTGGGAAATAATTTAGCGGTGAGCCTGTTTGTGTTGTCATAATTGGTTTGGAAAATATTTTCATTGGGAGATGCTGCGCTTTGTGTTTTTTGTCATCCATTACAGTTGGATTTTTTTTTTTTGGTCAAACTATCCGGCAACCGTGTCTAAATATTATGATCGTTCGCCCACAAATAGTGAAACTCCAATTTTCCACGAATACAGAAGTATTGAGCAACAACTCTGCTTGTCTTGTGTTTTTTTGTTCCATTCAGGTGAACGACATCAACTTTGAGAACATGAGCAATGACGATGCAGTTCGAGTGCTTCGGGACATCGTGCACAAGCCTGGGTAAGGCAAACGCAAATCATTCTTATGCCTTTGCTGCATTGTGAATGTGCGACTAAATGTGTTTTTATTACCAGTCCAATAACTTTAACCGTGGCTAAATGCTGGGACCCAAACCCGCGGAGCTGCTTTGCTCTGCCGAGAAGTGAGTGTTTTCTTTTGCTTTCTTTGCCTCTCCGGAAGGCAATGTTTTCCAATATTTGACACCACACCAAACAAAAAATGGCACACAAACTTTATGTACATGGGGCTGATGGTTGTTAATAAATGATGAGTTCATTAACCTCTACTGTTTGTCCGAATACATCAAGCTCTGTTATTTGAAGCAAATCAATCATTTTAAAAGCATTTGCAACCTCACGTTTGATCCCACAGGTGAGCCCATCCGACCTATTGACCCTGCGGCGTGGGTGTCGCATACTGCAGCCATGACCGGGGTGTATCCTGCCTACGGTATGAGCCCCTCCATGAGCACCGTCACTTCCACCAGCTCCTCCATCAGCAGCTCCATTCCAGAAACGGAACGTAAGTATATTCTCATTTCATATTCTCACATTCCATCTTGCGGGATGACCGAGCTGCAATCGATGCCGAGCGAGCGGCAATTTGGTCATCTTATTATTGTATTATGGTCGTCATTTATAATTCAAAATAACACACCCAATACGAGGAGAAGCAGTACAGCTGGTTAATGAAACTCTGAATAGTTCTGATGCACATTGATGCAAAAAAAAAAAAAGTGTTGACATTTGAATCTCCTCCAACATCAAACGCCTCGTCTCTTCCACACCCTGAGCGATAAAGCCACATACCCTCAGAAGCATTCGCCAATCTTGGAGAGCCCATCCCTAAATTCATTCCAGCCACTCGTCTGTGCTCCACATTTGTCTGCGTTCAGATTTTGACTATACTTCACAGCTAGCTTCCATCTGCTTTGTCAAAAGTCAGCCACAACTCAGCACTTTCATCTCCCCTGCAATCTTGCGGAGGACGATTTCGCTTTGAATGATATTTGTCCTGTGACACTCGAACAGATTTGTTGTTATTGGCCTTTTTTTGGTCGTGCTGTTTTGGATGGGCTTTCAAGGGTGGAAATATGCTTTATTATTTTTAGGCTTGAACTTGCATCCGTGCCATTTGAATCACTTAAAGCACAAAAGGTTAAAGATCTCGGGCCAAGAATGGTCTCTTAGTGCACTCCACTCAAACATTGTTGCATTTCTCACTCCGAAGAGAATGATGAATTTAGGGAAATGAAGGAATCACCCATTTAAGTGGGAGCCTACAAAGAACAGAAACACAACGCACTGGCTTAACCACCACCATTTTGTCACAAAGGAAACTCCGAGGAACGCTATGTCTGTGTTTTTGAAAGGACGTTCAGTTCAAGCCGTTATTGAACAACTTTGGACTTAAATCCAAGTGTCCAGACACAGGAAGGGCCACGGTAGAGCACATATTATTTATGATGATTTCGACCGTAAATAAGCTTTTTTTTTCCACCCTCCTAGGATTTGATGACTTCCACCTCTCCGTACACATGGACATGGCAACAGTCGCTAAGGCCATGGCCTGTCCGGAGTCGGGCCTGGAAGTACGAGACAGGATGTGGCTGAAGATCACCATCGCTAACGCCTTCATCGGTATTGTCCGGCGGGCTCGGTCGGGTGAAGCCGGTCTTGGCGTTGTGCTTGAAATAATTTGCTCGTGTGCTTCTAGGCTCCGATGTGGTGGACTGGCTCTTCCATCACGTGGAAGGCTTCACAGATCGCAGAGAAGCACGTAAATACGCCAGCAACCTGCTTAAGGCCGGCTACATCCGACACACTGTCAATAAGATCACCTTCTCGGAGCAGTGCTACTATGTGTTTGGAGACCTCTGCGGCAGTAAGTGGGGGGGGGGGGGGGTAAATACGAATATACGTACTAGAGTAAGTCAATGGCCTGTTGTCGCCCTACAGATATGAGCCACCTGTCTCTCCATGACCACGACGGTTCCAGTGGGGGCGCCTCAGACCAGGACACCCTCCCCCCTCTGCCTCACCCCGGGGGCGCTCCCTGGCCAATGCCCTACCAGTTCCCTATCCCTCACCCCTATGACCTTCCGCAAACCTTCCCCGGCGGGCCAGCCGCTGGCAGTGCCGGCGGAAGCCAGCACAGCGGTGAGTGCAGAAACGTTCAAAGTGGTTGAAATCACACTTGCCGTTTAATGCAAGACATTGCTTTGAATGGGCTCGAAGTGATTTGATATTTTAGTTGTAGTCCACTTACAGAGCGGTAAAGGCAATTATAAACACTTTGAGGAGGATGTGTTATGCATCAAGTAAAAACTTGCATAGCACCCCTGTGATTGATGCCTGCTCTTTGAATCCAGAATTTGAACTGGTAAACCATTTTTATACTCCCATGTGCTCAAAGAACACAGCCTGCCTCTTGTCAAATATTTCCTCCAGCCGGCATCTCTGCAGACTTGGATTTAAAGTAATCACCGTGTAGGAGTGGAAAGTCAGACATTGTGGTTTGCACACATTAACGCGCGCGTCTTACACATCCCAGAACCTCTGTTTAATGGCGGAGTCCAGTGCTTCGCAAAGGTTTTTACATTGTTGCGTTTGGCAGATTCCACGCCTCTTTACAAAATGTAGCCAGACTTCCTGAGACTCTATAACGCTATCCATTGTTACATGTAAAGCTTCCAGTACTTGCCAGAAATTCCTGCAGTTCCACCATTTCCAGCTGTGGGCCGGCCTCCTTAAGGAGTTCAAAACCTGCCATTTGAACTGGCCGTATATCTGCGTTTGTGCATTCGACGTCGCGCTATTGTTTTTGTGTTCAAGTCATTCAAGAGTCGTTCACTCAAATGACTAGCCTTTGTGCAGCCATAAAAGGAAACCTTGTAATCTGTCAAAACTAGGTCAGATCTGCGGGGATTTACTCTTTAGTGGCACACCGACGGGAGCGAGCAAGCAGCTCTTGTTTGTGACTCCGATTGAGTCAATGATTTACGTGTGGCAAATAGTCACCGTCTGCACGCCCTCCTCTGTCCACAGAAAGCAGCGGCTCAAACTGCAGCAAAAACGAGGGGCGCAAATCTGGCGGCAGCGGAAGCGAACCGGAGATTAGGAGCCACCGAGCTCCCAGCGAGCGCTCGGCGGCTCCCCCTAGCGAGCGAAGCGTCCGCAGCTCGCTGAGCCACCGCAGCGCCAACTCCCACTACGGCCAAGGTCTCGTCTACGGCCCCCCCGGCCTGCCCCTGCAGGCGCCTCATCTGCTCGCATCCGCCCCCGGAGCCCCCCCGGGTAGGGAGCTGGCCTCGGCCCCTCCCGAGCTCACCGCGTCGCGCCAGTCCCTGCGAATGTCGGTGGGCAACGCCGGCGAGTTCTTTGTAGACGTGATGTGACCCGGGTCGGAGGGCGAGCAAATTAAATTGTAGCAGATTAGGGGGGGCAAGTTGTTGTCGGCCGGCAGAGGCGAATCTTGCAGCAGCTGCATTCCGAGGCCTCCGATTCCTAAAAGCATGGATGCAACCAGTCCTGTTGTGTGTGCTGTGAGAAAAAAAAATGTTCCGCCTCTTTTGTGCGTCTCTTCTTAGTCATTGTGGCCATACTTTCTTCAGT
The DNA here is from genome assembly GCF_033458585.1 of Syngnathus typhle. Classification (NCBI taxonomy): domain Eukaryota; kingdom Metazoa; phylum Chordata; class Actinopteri; order Syngnathiformes; family Syngnathidae; genus Syngnathus; species Syngnathus typhle. The sequence goes on along the minus strand of NC_083750.1, from coordinate 8,657,828 downwards.
GAAGAAACACTCCTCCTTCCGCAGTTTGCTCAAATTGGCACCAAAGGGCCCGTCAGTCAGTTTCCGCCTCTCAGTGGGGAAGAGTTTTAGTGCAAGGACAAAAACCAAGAGAGAGGGAAATGGTGGAAAACAGACAGATGGGGAGGATGACTCAGCGGTTTTCCTACGTGGATGTTTTTCATTTCGTTTTTCTCTCCGCTGCCTGTCTTCTCTATCTTAACATTCTTTGACCCCATCCCCCTTGTTCCCCCACCAGGGTCAGAACTGAGGGGGGGAAAGGGGGGGGGGGCTTTGGCTTCCTTCACTAATAAAACACGACGTCGGCTTGAACACTAACTTGTTCATACTTAAATGTTTGCTTGACTTATGAGAGACAAAAAATAATTTGAGAATCTCAGTCGTTCTTACTGTCAGAATGTTTGATCATGTTTGTTAGTTGATCACAATTGATTTTATTTTACAGTGCAAAACATGAGCCTCAAGTTCAAGTCATTTATACACCACATTAATTATATTTCCATCTGTTAACCCAAGCATTTTTAGTTTGTCTTGTTGCGATGGATAGTGATAAGAAAAATCTTACCATGTCTCTCCCACTACTCGTTTATCAAGGAAATGTCTTTTTATTTATAAATATAGTTTTATGACTTCATGACTCTGTGTTGTTTGTCTGCATGTGGTTGCACAGACCAGATTTATAACAAAAAGCAGGAATGCAGCACTGAAAACATGAGTTAAATGAAGATTTTTCCTAGAATAAAATATCAGTAAATGTCAAATATGTCTTCATTTGGAAAATGTATTGTGGCAAATTCAAAACTTTTAGCAATAATACCCAAGGAATGGGCTGAACAATTTGAAGTTGTGATGCTTTGATTTGGTCAAGTGTGAGGAAACGTTACGTAAGTATGTCAAACGTCTCTATTGCAAAATGATGCAGTTATTTATTTATTTGTGTTTTAGCGGGCGTAGCGCACCCCCTAGCCTCAGTGTAGCGCCATCTTTGGATCCATATTGAAATACTATATCATTTTTTGGGGGGGGGTGACTTATAAAGCAAAGTGGGAGGGGGTGAAACGTGGAAGCCTATGGAACGTGGGAATCTTTGGTATGTGAGGAAATGGTCCCCGTCATGCCAGGATTTTGAGAATGATTGGGTTGCGCAATATGGAAAAGAATTACGCTGCTTACTAAAAAAAAAAAAAATTGTTGGAAAACGTTAACCGGTGAGGCTTATCGCGGCCAGGCTTGGGTGCGGTGGTTTTACTCGTCTCAGTAGCCGCGCCTTTTCCTGCCTCGGCTGAGCGTAAGACCGGCGGGTGCTGGTCAGCTGACACTTGTGTTCTCCAGTAGAAAGGAAGGAACCCACGACCCAACCAGGCAGCGGCTGTGTTAACCGGGAACCTTCCACTTCAAGCCAGAAGCAGAGGCCGAACGGGGCGGCTGACTGGTGGCGTCCGTGAACGAACGAGGGTAAATTTACCGCAGTCGAGATTTGACAGTCGAAGGAGATGAATGACTTTTGTCGATAAATTTGTGGATACCCGGTGAGGCACTTATCATTCTCGGGTCGTGCTAATGTTAGCAATGTTAGCTGGCGCTCTGCTAGCTAGCGGAAAGCTGGCAAAGGGCAACAAGGGTGTAAAGGAACTGCGGAGGTTTTTGCATTTCAAATTAAAGTTGTACGTTTCTAGTGGGCCCAGTGTGTTGTGATAGTTCAGACTTTTATCATTCATTCTTTCATTTTTCAACACGTGCACCCTCTCTTAATTTGACTTTTAATAACTATTTTTTTAAAATTGGAATACCGGTCACCTTGTCGTGATTTTATTTTCTTGCAACCGGAAATGGCTGCACGGTATGTAGTTGTCTTGACTGCAGACTTGAGCTAAATTAGCTAGCTAAGACTAATTTTCGGTCTTTTCTCATCCATCACTTTGAGCAAAGATGAAGGTCAGACCTACATTCTCGTATTTACCCAATGCATTTTTTCCAAACGCTCCGAATACAGCTGTAATTCCGTAGTCAACGTGGAAACGAGAACCGATATGAAACATTCATAAACGTAAGGAAATGGGCCGAATAAGCAGACATCTTGACTTGGGCCGATATGGGGACCACCGAAGTCGACTCGTGACATGGTCATCCCAGTCTTCGTCAACCAAGACGTTGCAATAATCCTGCAGGAAAATATTTTCAAATGCGTAGTGACGTCGTGTTGTTTGTCGAATCGGTGCGTTTTATTTGAAAAACCTCTCCTGCAGGAATTCCAAGCATGCCCTTCGTCTTTGCTTTTCCAGAATCTTCATTCAGGACAACACTAACCACTGTGTCGATTCAAAATCCCAATCTGGTTGGTGTCACCGTGCCCCACACTGTTGATTGCTAATCTGGTGTTAGTCTTTTAGAGGAAGTAAAGAAGGTGTCACTCAGGTGCAATTGCCCATCATTGTTTAGCACGAATAAAATGTTTAACGGGTCTCGCATGCGGTTGTGCATTTGTGTGATCTGCATGTATGTTAAAGCCTGCAATGAGGCATTTTTCTAATGTCACAGTATTCTGTCCATTTTTTGGTTTTGATTATTCAAGCATTTTGGAAATGGAATCTCTATGCTCCTATGTGAGTGTGTGCGGGGAGGGGGACAGGGACAAATGTCTCTCTGTGGTGATAGTTACTAATGCTAGCTTTCACCCCCCCCCCCTCCCCCTCTCTTTCACCCTTTTCCTTCCTCTCTTTATCGCCCGTGCGTGTGTGTCCTCAGGCAGAGTTTGGTTTCATCATGGCTTGTTGGGTCTGAGGAGCAGCCATCATGATCGGAGGATTGTTCATCTACAACCACAAGGGGGAGGTCCTCATCTCTCGGGTCTACCGAGATGATATAGGGTAAGAATTTGTTCAGCCGTTGAATTTACTGCCGAAAGAGCAATGAGAATTGCCAGATAGCTTAGTTTAAACTTCCTCCTGCTTCTTTTGGAACATGGTAAGTTAATACCAGGCGCGTTGCACTTTTCTAATTTACTGCAAGACCCAATAGTGTCGCCAAAATGCCGCTCATATGACCTCATGATCAACACCATGTGTCTGTGTACGTCATGCACAAAAATGTGTCTTGTGCATTTTTGCCACTCTTCATCCTCTTTTCCTCTCTATCACAATTTTCCTCCATCTGTCCATATGGGCCCATGTAGGAATAGGTAAGAGGAGTGGAACTCATACCAAACAAGCATGGATTCCCATTTCCCCCTCATGGCCATAAACCAAGTGACGCCCCCCCCCCCCCTCTCCCACAACAACCTAAACTTGCATGCCACCTTAAACATTTTTCAAGCATGAGTCACGTGACTGATGGAAAGGCGCCAGGCAAAATATAAACAGAAAAGTGCAGTAGCATGGAGTCTGCGCATGGCGTATGGGCCCACCCTTGACCTTTTTGTTCATACAGAAGGCGACACAAGAGCAAGTTTTTGTTTTATATTCATATTCGCTGTCTACTGTTCGATGAAAAGAAAATCTTGTAACACATTTTCTCAACCTTTTTAATGGTGCGCATAAATTACTTTTGTTTTTTAGCTAGTTGCCTTTTACTGTCTGTAAAAGTATTTACCCTTTTTAAAAAAAAAAAAAAATCATATAAATATTTCATCTCCTTCACATTGCAGGCGCAACGCAGTGGACGCGTTCCGCGTGAACGTGATCCACGCTCGACAGCAGGTGCGCTCGCCGGTGACCAACATCGCTCGCACCAGCTTCTTCCACGTGAAGCGCTCCAACATCTGGCTGGCGGCCGTCACCAAGCAGAACGTCAACGCCGCCATGGTCTTTGAGTTCCTCTACAAGATGTGCGACGTCATGACGGCCTACTTTGGCAAGATCAGCGAGGAGAACATCAAGAACAACTTTGTGCTCATCTACGAGCTGCTCGACGGTAACAAATCCATTTACGGGAGAAGTCACCCGTGTGAGATGTGTGTTGTCCTGCCCTCCCCCCACTTATTGACAATCCTTACCAGTAGTTGCGTTTTGTGTTTGTTCACACAGAGATTCTGGACTTTGGTTACCCTCAGAACTCCGAAACTGGAGCTCTGAAGACCTTCATCACTCAGCAGGGTATTAAGGGACAGGTCAGTGCCCTCTGTGAACTTTTAAAATGTTACCGCATTAGCCCGCGGTGCCAAAAACCGACTTTTGATAGGGCTCAATGGTATGACATGATTTTAACACATTTTTGTGGTATTCATTCCACATCTGGTCCGGATTCCTGCTTCAGCACCAGGTAAAAAAAAAACACCTAATATATTTTGCCCTGCCCTGCCATCTTTGTCGTTTTTTGACCAGCTTTGTGCCATTGTCCCCAGACAAAAGAGGAGCAGTCTCAAATCACCAGCCAGGTAACGGGGCAGATCGGCTGGCGTCGCGAGGGCATCAAATATCGCCGCAACGAACTCTTCCTGGATGTATTGGAGAGCGTCAACCTGCTGATGTCGCCACAAGGTTGCTTTCGTCGGACCCGTTGCGCACGCTGAGACGTCGACGTCTTCTGAACCATCTTGAATCCAGGTCAGGTCCTGAGCGCCCACGTGTCCGGCCGAGTGGTGATGAAGAGCTACCTGAGCGGAATGCCCGAGTGCAAATTCGGCATGAACGACAAGATCGTCATCGACAAGCAGGGCAAAGGCGGAGCGTCCGACGATGCTGGGAAGAGGTGAGCGGCCTTATTTATTTTCAACAACCTGACCAAAAAAAAAAAAAAAACACTTTGTACGTCCATGTGTTGTCTTGGTCACTCTCTAACAAGACAAAATGTTCTATTTATTTGGATATTTTTTTTTCCCCTCCCTTTCTTTTTTTGTGGTGGGGGGTGCATCTCTTCTTTCTGTCCCTGTCTTTCTTTTTCTATGTGCTGTACCTCAGTGATTTAGGGGGAGGAAGGTACTGTACTGACATGAGTTCTCACTAACACACATTCCAAAGACACACACACACACACGACACAGTCTAGTTGGTTCCTGACATATTTGGACCAACAGGGCATTTTTTATGATTTTTGTTGTAGAAAACACTGGTGTGGATTTTGGGGAAAAAAAAGGGATTCAATGACTGCCTTTTTTCCGGCCCAAAAAAAAAAATCCCGTTTTGTATTTAAGAGTAGGGCTTATTTTAGTAATCAATCTCTCGATTAATTAAGTTTTTTTTTTTTCAAGTTTTAAGAAACAAGTTTTAATTTTCATTCCTTTATTCAAAGGCAGGATGTTATTTTCATTTACTTGAGACAGCTGGATTGGATTTATAGTTGGTATGATTTATTTTAAAAAAAGAACAGCCCTATTTCAAATCTATGAATGAAATCCAATACTTCTGGACATTACTACACCTCATGCGTTGATGCCCCTTCCGTTCGTCTTTCACAAGCAGTCAAACACGTCCTCCTAACACCTCTGCTGCCTGGTCTTTGTTTCCTCCCCGTTTATACGTTTGTTTTGTTTTTGAGCCCCGCCTTGCTTGACTTTTTAACCGGGTCTGTGGTTGAACACCATTAACCTCTTACCATCGTTTTTGTCTTGGAGCCCGCAGTCGTCTGTGCGTGTGCGTGACCTCATGGTAGACAGTTGTCGTGCTCGTCTAGTGTAGCGCCGCAGCGAAGCGCTTCGGCTACCCGCGTGTACACTGACGCTGTTTTCTCCGCCAGCGGGAAGCAGTCTATCGCTATCGACGACTGCACCTTCCACCAGTGCGTGCGCCTCAGCAAGTTTGACTCGGAGCGTAGCATCAGTTTCATCCCCCCTGACGGAGAGTACGAGCTCATGAGGTCAGTTGGGGGGAAAATGGGTTCTGAATATAAAGAACATTGTCCAAGCAACTTCACTGTTTGCAAAAAGTACAGAAGGACATGTCAACGAGACTTTGATGAGAAACAAAGTTACATGAACTTCTCCTCTACAACTCGCAGGTATCGCACCACTAAGGACATCATCCTGCCGTTCCGCGTCATCCCTCTGGTCCGTGAGGTTGGTCGCACCAAGCTGGAGGTGAAAGTGGTCATCAAGTCCAATTTCAAGCCATCGCTTTTGGCCCAGAAGATCGAGGTGAGAATTTGAGACTCTGATAAAATGAGTACATTTAGATCTAAAAGAAGTTTCAACTTGTTTCTTGCCACTCTCATTTTAAGCATCAATGTGGCTGTTGTAACCCGAGCAAGTTATTTGAATGCAAACGGTGCAGCAATATGTGTAGATGTACTGTATTCTCTATCCAATCCAAAGAACAACAATGGTGAGATTATTTTTAATAGTTTAAAATCATTCACGGTACTTTCCATTCAGGTCCGCATCCCGACGCCCCTCAACACCAGCGGCGTGCAAGTGATTTGCATGAAGGGAAAAGCCAAGTACAAGGCCAGTGAGAATGCCATTGTCTGGAAGTGAGTCCCCCCACACACACACACACGCACTCGTACAGATTTTAGCGCTCTTCCGATTGACGCGTTGCTGTTTCCCTGTGTAGGATCAAACGCATGGCGGGAATGAAGGAGTCTCAGATCAGCGCCGAGATTGAGCTGTTGCCGACCAACGACAAGAAGAAATGGGCCCGACCCCCCATCTCCATGAACTTTGAGGTAGTGTCATTTCTCGAATCTAAATCCCCTGACTCGGAGCCCACCCTGACTCGATGTTTCCTCCTCAGGTGCCCTTTGCTCCGTCTGGCCTCAAAGTGCGCTACTTAAAGGTGTTTGAGTCCAAGCTCAACTACAGTGATCACGACGTGATCAAATGGGTGCGCTACATCGGCCGCTCGGGCATCTACGAGACGCGCTGCTGAAGTTGAACGTCGCAGCCGCCCCCATCCATCCTTTTACTGAATTTCACAGTTCCTCTTTGTCTCTCCCCTCCCATTTATTCTTAGCGCTTCTCTTATACGCTCGCCTCCTAACTAGGTGTTGGAGATTGACTTGACATCATTGAAAGAAAGAGAAAAAAAAAAGTCAATATGGCATCATGCCCGGATATATGCAAAACGTGAATTATTGTATCGTATATCTCGTAGTGATGAGTAAAGCAGGCGCTAAGGCAAGTGCAGCAAGGGGGCGCCGTCGTGTTCATTCAGTGTTATTCTGCTACCACTCGACAGAAATGGACTTGCATTTGTCCTGCGCCACTTCAACGTTAGAATTCTTCTCTCTGGTAAGATGACGTGTAGCTGTTGTGGTTTCACATGAATCTTGATATAGTTCTTGTGTATGAGTAGTCCACCCTTCAAAATAAATGTCCCCTGGAGCTCCCCTTCTGTATTGTTGCCCACCTCAACTGCACTCTAAAGTGACATTCCAGACTTGATGAGCTCAGCTAGTTGGTCACCCCCCCCCCCCCCCCATTTGTTTTGATTTTTAAAAAGGAAAAAACAACAACTCTTCCTTAATGTATCTAAAGCACTAAGACCAACTTCTTCCAACGTTACAACTCTATCGAAAGGTGTCGGCAAATCAGGCCCCTCTCCCTGCACTATGATTTAGAGGTGATGTCTCCTCCTTGTGTTCACCTTTCCACTGTCCACTTCTTCATATTTGTAGTCCTGGTGATCGTTCGGTCCAATAAAATCTGACTGTATCCAAAAATGTTCTGGTTGCCTTTGTCTTTTTTTTATTTTTTTTTATTTTTTATTTTTTTTTACTATTAAAAGCCTTACTAAACATTGTCTTTTTCTCTTTCAAAAAGAAAATAAGTTAGTATATATGGTGATTTGTTTACTAATATATATATATATATATATATATTATACATGGTATTTTTTTTCAAAAAAATAGAATAGAAAAAAAAGACCTCCTGTGGTCATCTTAAAAAAAAAAAAAAAAAGAATAAAAATTGTCACATTTATCCAAAATGCGTTTTAGGTTTTTATAACTGGAAAAGAGTTGTCACTCTGCGTATTATTTAGAGAAACTTGAATAACTTTGTAAACCATTCGCAGTTGACTTATTTAAAGAAGCACACTCAACTGAATGTTGCTAGTAATATTTTTTTGTATTAATCTGAAGCGATTGCAAAAGTGACGACACTTGCAAAAGTGCAGTGATGCCTGATCTTTACAATATACGATCTTTTCCTTAAGAGCCATTAAACCGGAAGTGTTCGTGTGTTCCGTGTAGTGATGTGCATTCCAGTTCTTTTAAGTGAACTGAATCTTTAGAATCAGTTTAGCCAAAAGATTCGTTCAAACGAATCTTTCAACGAATCGTCTCCCCTCCCGCACACACAAACACACCTTTTTTTTTTTTTTATTTTTTTTTTTTAATATTACCAATAATTAAAAATCACACAGACACTTCATTAGGTACACTGCCATTTTCAAGTGTACCTAATAACAGGCCACTTTATTAGGGAAATATCATGGTCAAAGGTCACAGGTGTCAAGCTCTAGTCCTCGGGGCCGCGTTCTAATATGTTTTCCTTGTTACGCTCGTTAAACGCACCTGCGTGAAAAGTTTTAGCTCCTGCAGAACGTGAAGGTGGCTAAAACTTTTCACGCAGGTGCACTTAACGCAGTGCTTCTCAAATAGTGGGGCGCGCTCAAGAAAATAATTGAGAAGCACTGGGTTAAATAAAGGTTAACCTAAAAAAAAAAAAAAAAAAAAAAAGTGAACCCTGAACTTTGAACCCGCGGTGACCCCGCGGTGACCCCGTGCCCCGTGGTGACCCCGCGGTGACCCCGTGGTGACCCCGTGGTGACCCCTGGGTGACCTTTGAACCATGAACTTTCAACTCTAGTTAAAAATCGAAAATGTGCACATGACCCCGTGAACTTTGAACCGACCTTTGACCCCTGGGTGAACTTTGAACCGTAAACTTTGACCTTTGACCCCTAGCTAATTACGTTTTTTTTTTTTTTTTTTAAACCGGCATAGCAGAACGATCCATGGTCTTCAGATGCCGCGCTGTCGCCATCTCCTGGTCAGTTAGTGAAATGCTTTTGCATGTTTTTTTTTTTTTCTCTCAATTAAAACAAATCAATTAGCCAGTTGGTTTTCTTTATTTAATATCTATTATCAGACAAAACCAAATTGTGAATCAGTCACCTAGGCCAGTGCTTCTCAAATAGTGGGGCGCTGCCATTTTTAAATGTACCTAATAACAGGCCACTTTATTAGGGAAATATAATGGCCAAAGCTTAACTGAAAATGAAAAGTGCCACACCCGCCCTCACCCCCACTTTCTGATTGGCTGGTTGATCTGTGACGTCATATGGACACTCCTGTAGGTACACCACCATTTTCAGGTTTACCTAATAAATTCATGCATTTATTTGTGCGTGTAATGAATGTGTATTTGACTACTTGCTCTTTATTTTGGGGGACAGCAACACATATTACACAACGTAAAACACATGCAAATTCAAATGCAATTCTCGACTTGTTCATGAACAGGAAGTTACGTCATTTTCTTCTTCGTTTTGTTTTACGGCGAGGTAGACCCACCTTCAATGCGCATTACTGACACCTACTGGTTGAAGTCATATGAGCGGAAAAGTTCAGTGAAAAGACTCGTTACTTTGAACGAATCGTTCACTCACTAGTTCCGATGCCCGACTGACAGTTCACACAGCAACAAACATCCAACTATGGCTCCTGCAAGCAAAAATCGCGTGTTTGTCATCGGGGTTGGCATGACCAAGGTAAATGAAATCGAAACTGCTGGACTCTTTGTAACAGTGTTTGCGACTGTTCAGCACTATTGCTGTAGTGTGTACCCTTGACTAAGTAGTGCTCGCTAAACATAAGAGCATTTGCAAGATTATCTGACAAAGTGAGCCCATACCGATCCATATTTATTTTGTGGTCATTGCTGTTTGAACTTTTGCGAGTTTAGTTTTCGTCTTAATAGATGTTCCTATTCGATAGTTATGTAACTGTCTCAGTCCATAGTTCATGTCAATGCAAAATGTGTGCAAAGGGTCATTTGACCCCTGCCCTCCCTTTGAAACGCAGTCAAAGATTGTCTTGCGTGATCTCAATCTTTTTATGGCTGAATTACTTGTGGTTGAATTCTTACAGCTTATCTTATTGTTTTGTCATTTTTGCTACATTTAACCATTAAATGAGTTTCTGCTTTTTATTTCTTCGGTTTGCTTTCAAACGTCTGTTTGTAAATGAATTTAATCAGTGTCAATATATATTTTTATAATTATAAGTACGCAACTTTTATTTTCTTTGATTTGGCTTTAGCGGTTTGTAAATGATTTTAGGTGTTGCACTTTGGCTGTGGATGAAATGTGCTACCTAAATAAGAAGAGGGGGGGGGAAATAAATGATTCATATTTGTGGGTAGGCTGGGGGCTGGGGTGTCGCACCAAAATTCTATTCCATAATTAAATCATAGAATCAAAAATGCTTGTGTTTTTGCTACAGTTTGACAAGCCCGGAGCCCGAGGCGACTATGACTACCCTGACATGGCCAAGGAAGCGGGTGCTTATCCAAACAGAATTTGGACATTGCTCAGCCATTCACGAGAATATCAGAATACATGTGACTTTTTTTTTTTTTTTTTGCAGGTGAAAAGGCTCTTGCGGATGCCGGAATCCCATACTCTGCAATCCAGCAAGCCTGTGTGGGATATGTCTATGGTAACGCATATCATTTGTAGCCATCAGGAATCAAGGGTGCCGCTTTTCTTGACCTTGTACCAAAAATGTTAATCTGATGCACCTTTTCCTCTCCTTGTCGTTTGTGTCTTAGGTGACTCCACGTGTGGACAGAGGGCCATTTACCACAGCCTGGGCCTGACCGGCATCCCCATCATTAACGTCAATAATAATTGCTCCACCGGCTCCACTGCCCTCTACATGGCACGGCAGCTGATCCAAGGAGGTGAGTTAAGCAAGAGTATTTTCTGCAACGTCTTGTCTTCTGGCATCATATGCCTTTCTGCAGGTGGCCTGGTGGTATAAATGTTAAGTCTAGGTACCACAAATGTTTTTGTGAATATGAGAGATGGGCATCAAATAGGTTGATTTAAAAAAAAAAAAAAAGCTCCTCAAAGAATTTCTTACTTTAGGTCTTTCCGACTGTGTGCTTGCACTTGGATTCGAAAAGATGGAGAGGGGCTCTTTGTCCTCTAAGGTAAAAAAAAAAAAAGCAATAAAAAACGCTCCAACTTTCAACTTACTTACTTACCACGCAAGTTCAAGTTTTCATGTTTTCTTCTCTCAGTACATGGACAGGACCAGTCCCATGGACAAGCACATGGAGGTGATGATCAACCGTTACGGGATGGTGGCCGCTCCGCCAGCTGCGCAGATGTTCGGCAACGCCGGCAGGGAGCACATGGAGAAATATGGTAGCGCCGGCATTTTGGGAAAGATGAACGCTCCATTGTGTCTAAGCGGGCTCATTTGCAGGCACTAAACCGGAGCACTTTGCCAAGATCGCCTGGAAAAACCACAAACATTCGACCAACAACCCGTGCGTTACAAAACTACGTACACAATGCATTTAGGAGGTTGCTACCGCTAAGCTAACAATGTTCTTTATGTGTAGTTATTCTCAGTTTCAAGATGAATACACTCTGGAGCAGGTCATGAACTCAAGGAAGGTCTTTGAATATTTGACTCTTCTGCAGTGCTGGTAAGATACTCTCATTCATTCATTCCATTTTTGGCTAGAAGGAATAAAAACAAAAGCATCTTACCATCGTCTATTTGTTAGCCCCACATCGGATGGCGCCGGTGCTGTCGTTTTGGCAAGTGAGGACTTTGTTAGGCGCCACCGTCTGGAGAAGCAAGCCGTGGAGATCCTGGCCCAAGAGATGGTGACTGACCTGAACACCACTTTTGATGAAAACAGTTGCATCAAGATGGTGAGCGCCGGAAATGGTACCGCCCCGTCGGTGTCCCCCGTGCAATGATGACACGCTACGGACGTTCAGGTGGGCTACGACATGTCGCGAGTGGCGGCCCAAAAGTGTTTCCAAGCGGCGGGTCTGCAGCCTGCCGACGTTGACGTCGTGGAGCTGCACGACTGCTTCTCTGCTAACGAGCTCATCACCTACGAGGCCCTGGGACTCTGCCCTGAAGGTACAAATCACAATTCAAGCAGGATAAAACTTTGATGACAGTCTGCTTATGCATTCATAATCAGGCGACTGCAAAGAGATCCATGGAAACCAAGTAAAGAGGCTCATAAAAAGTCTAACTGGCAATATAAAATCAATTCCGCCCTGGCTTATCATAACAGATGATTCATGTGCACCAAGAAAGTCCAAAAGCTCCTTGTGGCTGATGCGATGGAAATAAATAGCCAGCTTTTAGGATCTCCGCTTGTTGATTGGACATGATGCAATTGATTGTTTTTCCTCTGGACAGGTAAAGGAGCAGAGCTGATTGAGCGAGGGGACAACACGTATGGCGGCAAGTATGTGATCAACCCCAGCGGCGGTCTCATCTCCAAAGGACATCCTTTAGGAGCGACAGGTACACACACACACTTTCCATTTTGTAAAGCTGTCAAGGTTTAAACAAACAGTTCTGATGATGGCCACTAGATGGCGTGCGTCCCATCCTATTGGAGCAGTCCTTGCTGTTTGCGGTTCTGAAGTCTTTACAAGAACCACTTGATATATTAAGCCTTGCAGATCAGAAGTGGTCGATGCACAAAAAAGGGCCTCATGTGTGCTCATCTTCTGCCAGGGTTGGCCCAATGTGCTGAGCTCTGCTGGCAGCTCCGAGGTGAGGCCGGCAAGAGGCAAGTCCCGGGTGCCAAGGTGGCCTTGCAGCACAACATTGGCTTGGGAGGAGCCGTGGTGGTCGCGCTGTACAGGATGGGATTCACACAGGGGCTCAGCCGGTACGAGAGAATTCCTCAGTATTCCGACCATACAATTCGTTGGAGTCGAGGGCTATTTTTGCTTCTTCAGTTCCCACGTGGGCGCAGTGGCTACAAGTGCGGGCAAGAACTTGGAGGCCTTTAAATCATACGCTGTCTTCAAGGAGATTGAAAAACATCTGCAGGAGGTATGGCGAGCATTAGACTTGATGGTTTGGTCTGGCTTCCTCCACTCGACAAAATGTCGTTTTGTTCCTTGACGATCTGTCCCCAAGCATGAATTGAATGATTCGAAGATTGTTTTAGGGCAGCTTTTTTGTCCTCTTGCAGGAAGGAGCAAATCTGGTCAAGAAGGTTGGCGGGGTGTTTGCTTTCCAAGTGAAAGACGGACCCAATGGCAAGGAGGCCACATGGTTTGTGGATGTGAAGAATGGAAATGGTTGCGTCACCAATCAAGCAGGTATTTCACTGCAACTTCAACGCATCACACAGATATGGAACTTGAAGATGACGTTATTATTATTATTTTTAAAAAAAAAAAGCAGAAAGCTACAGTGTGTCCAATGTGAGTCATTCTTTTCAGGTACCAAGGCCGACTGCACCTTGACCATGAGTGATCAAGATCTACTGGAGCTGATGACGGGAAAATTGAACGCTCAAACGGTATGTTCCATAACGCTCTCTCACCTAAGTGTTGTCGGTCCCGTGGCTGTGAATAGCCAAGTTCTTAGTGTACATCTGTCAAAATCAAGTGTTCTTCACCAAACATATTTCTCCTCAGGCATTTTTCAAGGGCAAGCTGAAGATTACTGGGAATATGGGCATGGCCATGAAGCTTCAGAACCTTCAGGTGGCACCAGGAAAGGCCAAGCTGTGATCACCAACGGAGCCCCAACCTTGGAATTTAATTCTTTATGACAGACACCAGTAGCGATGGGCTTCAGTAGAACTGGTTCTGCGCGCTTAGATAAAGTCCAGCTATAAAGCCTTAATGTGCACCTTTTGGACCATATTGCGGGTGGGGACCTTAACCTGTGCAAAAATCTACATGTCAGAGAGCAGCAGCAATCTGACCTCATAATAAATCATGGAAAAATGGAACAGTTGATTAACTGCTCACTTAAAATGAAATAATCTGTTTTAACCACGCCAATAACATACATTTGCCTTCTGTAATTACGACTAAGTCAAACATATTTCATTCTGTAAACGTATTCCGCTGTTTAATAAACACCAGTAATTTCTCTATGTGTGTGAGTTGTTGTTTTCCGCAGGGTGCCACAAACAATTCAACCTTCAATTTGAATGAAATTGGTACTGCTTACCTGTGTTTCCCTTCCATATCGATCCGTAAATTTACTCGAAACATTAACAGAGAAGCCTATTTTGACATGTAATAGCCTCGTGCGTATAGCAGCTATCATCATAGCATTAGCCACCTGCAAACTCCCATGAGCCTCAGCAAAGTGTAAACAATCGCGTTTCTCAAACGATCTCCTATAAAATGGTCGGAACTGACTATAATTCGATCTAACACATTGGTACTGCTTACCTGTATTTCCCTTCCATATCGATCCGTAAATTTACTCGAAATATTAACAGAGAAGCCTATTTCGCCATGCGTATAGCAGCTATCATTATAGCATTAGCCACCTGCAAACTCCCATGAGCCTCAGCAAAGTGTAAACAATCGCGTTTCTCGAACGAACTCCTATAAAATGATCGGAACTGACTATAATTCGATCTAACACATTGGTACTACTTACCTGTTTTCCCTTCCCGTAAATTTACTCGAAACATTAACGGAGCAGCCTATTTTGAAATGAAATAGCCTCACGGGTACAACAGCTACTCGGTGATGCTCCTTGACCACGATTGCCGTAATGCTGGGAAGCGATGCGACCTTGTAATTTACTAGTCGTACTAAAACGTACATTTTGGCAGAGCACTGTGTACAACCAGTATGGCTCAACAAATTCATCAATTGATCCATATATAAGGCACACAGGACCCTTAGGCGCACTGTCAGCTTTTGAGAAAACTTTAGGTTTTTAGGTGCTCTTTATAGTCTGGAAAATACCCATTTATGGTAAGTGAAATATTAAAAAAAACAACTAATTAGCGTAAGTCAATTTAATGTCAATGTTTCTGTTTGGGTCAATTTGTTAGTTGATATCCAGAAATCTTCCCCACCCCGTGCACCGTCTGCCAGGTCCAGACTGTCCACCCCCGCCTTCTTGACTTACTTGTCCCCGTGCCAAACGCAACGACATCCATTCATTGCACAAGGAGGTCAATCTCGGCGTGTCGCTGGCTCCGGCATCGTCTACGCCGCACGATGTCAAGCCCGGCCAGCTTCTGCTCCAGATGGTGGTGGAAACCAATTCCTGTCAACACACCTATTGTCTGTCATCAAAATCAAACCTTGAGAAGATGGCACACCTTCGTACCGAATCATAAAGTTGTGTTTATTGTAGCGTATGTGCACTTCCTTGCGCACGATTCAAATATGGAAAAAGTCTATTTGTCCAAGACTCTATCTCAGACGGGTCGATACAATAAATAACTGATGCTAGTGGTTTTATTTTTCCACAGTCCACAGAGGGATTGGGCGGAAGTTTATAATTATATCTCAAATAAGCTCTATTGTACTGCCTTCCTTGCCCTTTTGAGCTGACTCACCCTTGTATAAAAAGAGCAACGGAACTGAAAAAGCCCAAAGACGGCCTCGCAACCGGTATCCAATCATATATCATATATACGCACGTGGTTATTAGAAAAAGAAAAAAAAAGTTTTTGTATTCTATCGGATTGCTCAACACGTGAGCGCATCGATTCACTTCGCACTTGGCTCTCGTTAGAGCCGTTGGACCTCAATCGCATCGCGGGAGGACGGCGCCGGCCCGGCGTCCGAGCGCTGGCTCGGATGTCTTCTACACGTTGGTCTCCAGACCGTTGATGTCGATGGAGCAGTGCTCCTTGTCCCTGTGGCCTCTCTTGTGGTGGGAGGAGTGAGCGTGCTTCTTCTTCTCTAGGGGTCGGATGCCCTCCTCCAACTGGATCAGGCGGGCCACGTCCGGGGAAAGGTGCCCGTGCTTGCCGCCCGCCGGAGGCGCTTGGTAACAGCCGTTCTTCTGGTTCTGGTAGCTCATCATCTGCTGGATGCTGATCATGGGCTTGGTCTCGCAGATCAGCGGTACCTGGTGGGGGCCGTCACAATTTGAGTCTGGACAGATGCGTGCGCAAACGTTTGGGGCTCTCACCTGTTCGCCTTCTTTAATAAAATCTTTTCTGCAGATGTGAGCCATGATGCCCGTGGCCAGGGCATCGCCCATCACGTTGACCATGGTCCTGAATCGATCCCTGCGTGACATACGTCCAAGCCCGTTTGAGATTTCCGAAACACGGTAAAAGTTGCAAGACGTGACTTGACTTTGTCAGTCCCGAGCCACGTCCACGTGTTCCGTACTAAGCACTTACAAAGCCCAGTCAACAGCAATGATGAGACTGATGTCATCGGTGGGTAAACCAACAGATGTCAGCACGATCACCATGGTAACCAATCCAGCTTGTGGGATTCCTGCTGCACCGATGCTGGCTGCCGTGGCAGTAATGCTAAAAAACAGAAGGCCCTTTTTATTAGCATTTCAATGAAAATTCTGATTGTTTCTACATATGGCCGTACGAAGATTTTACGGACGCAAAAGCACAAATATGTCGAGAAGGCGCGAAGGGACGCCGGTTTCTCCACAGTTGTTTGCGTGAAGCTCTGTGGTCAGCAGCCAGACAGCACGGGGAGAGGCAGGGAGGGGGAAAATTATTATGGTTCTGGCGTGACAGGAGAGAGGAGTCATACAGGTCATATGGGTTTTACTGCCAGCCAAGGGATTACGAGCGCAGCCCGAAGCTATGGGCACAAGTCTGACTGCCTAATGTTATTACAAGAGGACATGCCATTAAATCAGAGGGACATAACTCCCCGTAAACGCCGGCCTGTTGTTTACCTGTTGCCAAGGTACAGAATGTGCCACAACGAAACAGTGCCGCGCTACTTTTTGCGTGTCGCTGTGGCTTCCAGACTCATTTGGCAGAAATCAGATCGGACTAAGAAGCTCACATGAGACATAATCTGTGTGACATTTACATACAGTGAATGTGTACCTAGTAAATCCCCGTAATATTTTTAATCATTTAGGAAACTCAATATGTGATGTGATTAAGTCAGAGGCTGCGTGGGGGGGGAAAAAAAACCCCACAAGTCGCGCTCTTTTGCTTTGCTTACCTAATGGTGATGATTTGTCCAAAGTCGAGCTCGTAGTTATTGACTTGGGCTATAAAAATGGCCGCCACCGCCTCGTAGAGGGCGGTGCCGTCCATGTTGATGGTGGCTCCCACGGGAAGCACGAAGCGGATGATGCGTCTGTCGATGTGGTTGTTTTCAAGGAGGCACTTGAAGGTGATAGGCAGCGTGGCAGAGCTGGTGAAAAACAACAAATGACGTCATCTTACAAATCGCGTGACTCATTTGGGCCTTGATATATGACGATTGGCTGGCCCAAGTTTGAAAAGCCTCGAATACAATTACCTGGAGGAAGTGGCCAAGGAAATAAGTAGGGCCTGCAGAATTCCTCGGATGTAAACAATGGGGCTCTTCTTGGTGATAAAGAAATACATGGCCGGCAGGATGAAAAGACCGTGCAGCACCAAGCCCATGACTACCGTGATGGCATAAAATCCCAGTTTCTTCCCCATGGCCGACGGATCGTCCATCTCCAAGATTTTCCCGGCCACCAGGAAAACGATACCGAAGGGAAAGTACCTAAAATTGAAGGGACCCAAAGCAGCGCTTCAACATTGACGACAAATCCATTTGAAGCGGACCGCACTGAAGAAAGAGTTAAAGCGAGGTCAGCAGGAGGAGAAAGCGTTTCGGAGCGGAGGGTTGCTTCTTACCAGATGACTATGGCAACGATCTTGAGGACAGCTTCGTTCAAGCTCTGACAGAAGTTGACTAAAGCGCTTCCGTTGGGCCCCATTCTCCCCAACATGATCCCTGCCAAAGAGCCAGACGGTCACTTGGGTCCGAGCTGGACCGAGCGAGCGAATACGGGAGCAATCGGTGACCGAGCGCTCACCCATGGTGGCGGAGAAAATGACAATGCCCAGCACGTTCATGCCCTCGCTCGTACCCGCCGACGTCTTCATGATGACGTCCGGCGGTGGCGTCAGATCCAGAGAAAAGTTCTGGACGTCGCTACCGTTGTCGTCCTGGATGCCGTAGATGTAGACTCGCCGAGTGGTGGTCTCATCCAGGAGCTGAGCCACTGTCGGTTTGGGGATGAATTCGGGTTCTCTCCGGGTTCGATACTTGGGAGGCAGAAGGGAGAAGAGGCGCAATTCAGACAACCCAAACACCAAGACGCGGCGGGCGGAAAAAATTCGGCTGGCTGACGCCACTTTTTTAAGAAAGTTGACTTTTGATTGGACCTGGACGGGCCCGCGGAACCAATACGGCTCATTTCCATACAAGTGGGTGAAGTGCATTGTAGAAAATGTAAGTCTCCGGCGTACCTGTTGAAATGTAGCTTGAACCAAGTTTGCCGGAAACATGTTGCTGTAGGAAACAGAGAGTGAGAGAGCGAGGTTGGAAAATGTCTACAAAGAAAGGATGTGAAGTGGTAAGAACTAAAAGTTTTTGTTCAACACCCTTGCTTATTTCACATCCAACATATTTTCCCTCTGATTATTTTTGTACAATTCAACACTGCAAGCTAAAAGGATTCTGGAGGCCACTCAAGTGCTTTTACCTGAAGCCCAAGATATAACAGCACCACTCCAAGAGTGGGACGGACGGGGTAACGTATTCTTCTGAATAGATTGTGAGTGGTGGGAGGGTTAAGGTCAGACAATACAGTGTTTATATCTAACCAGTAACTAGCCGTCATTCATTTTGCGTCCTTGCAAACGAGGCTAATGCGCTCGTTTCATCCCGCCGACGTGTTTAAGGATCGCCGTGGTTACGAGCGCAATGCTCATTAGGCCAACTCACCACACACGCAGGCACGCGCGCTGGGCCAAAGTCAGACACAGGGCTATTTGCGAATGTACCGATATAGAACGGCCGCACGATAGATGATGAAGGCTTTAAAGAAGCTTTGGTAGATAAATCCAAAAGCCCAGCTGCGCCGAGAGCCCGTCAACGTCAGCGCCGTCATAATCGGCATCCGGTTCAATCGTATACGTTCGGTCAAAGGCCAAATAGTTGCGCTCTGATGCTGAAAATGACAACGGCTTTTCCTGTAATATAAATCAAATACAAAAACTGGTTTCCTCTAATATAAAAATAAATAAATAACCTCCCGTTGACATGCTTTACGACGGCGGCGTGCCCGTTGACCTACTGTCTCACTGACACAGTGGCTCTCGGGGCCGCCGCCGCAGCCAGCCAGTCAGCGTTCACCTCAATCACACCGCGCTGGCTAATTAGCTTAGCACGTCAACCCGCTGACACACTTTCCTCAAGGATTTGCTGTGACTTCACTCAGCGTGCTGTTTCACGCCGCTACGGGAGTAAATTGCCGTTCAGGCCTCTCAAGGGATTTTCCGTGTCCCGGGCGAGACCTTATCAATGGCTAAAGACGGCCCGGCGACCAGTTCCCACCGGATGAGATCCAGGAGAGCATCGGCCGAGCTGGTCATGGGCTTCTTGCCCTCCTCCGAGTCCTCTTTCTGAGCGGCTCCTCCGGGGTGGATGATGTAGACCATGATGATGCCCACCACCACAGCAACAAAGGTGGTCCAGAGGTAGTAGGAAATGGTCATGATGCCCAGTCGACTGGAGCATTTGGCATCCAGGGCAGCCAGACCAGACATCAAACTAATCATTGAGAGAGAGAAGAAAATTGCTCTTTTAGATGGAACATTTGTAATAACAATAATTAGGCTCTGTTTTCAGCCTTCCTTTCTGTAGCCCCAACCCAAATGTTCCCGTAGAATGGGGTAAATGGTTTTGGTTCTTGTGTCAGCTTCTTACTAGGCCAAACGGACGAGAGCTGGAGTTGCGTGAATTTGTACTTGCAGTAGCGGCGCAGGACTCGTTGGTTCTCTAGCACGCATGGGCACTCACGTACTTGAAAGTGAGGATGCTGCTTGCCGCAAGAGTTTGAAGCATACGGCGCCCGCGCTCCATTGTGTCCCTTTGCTGAGCAAGAGCATTACAGTAATCCCTTCTTTAAAATAGGGAAGGCACTCAAAACATTGTCCTAGGGTAAGGTGGATGGAGGGAGGTAGGGAGCTGAGGGAGGGTGGCTTGGCCACACAAGGTCACAAACAATCACTTTGCTTTTATTAGCCACCTAGTAGAAAACAAGATCCAGCAATATCGTTTTGCCTTTCGTTAGGGGAAAATGATTCCCTGCATTTATGTACGTTGATTTTTACGCACCTGTTCAATACTCAAAACTATGTTTTAACTATATTTATACGGTGGCGGGGTAATCTGGTTTCCTCTTTGGCTAGCGCGCACGCAGATGGTTGGGAGGAGGAAAAAAGAATGGGACGGATATTTCACCCCGAGATAAGCCGCGTCCAGCGGCTGATCTGCGCATCGTGGAGCGCCCGCTCTTCAGCTGCATGACGCACATCATGGGAAAGTGGCGCCCATATGTAAATAGAAGCAGCCAACCAGCGTGAGTGGCCATCTTGCCTGCCTCGCCCGGCACCTTGTCTATTATTTTCGATTATTTCCAGGGGTGGCCCTTTGACACCAAGATGGCGTCCTGTCATTTCCAATGACCAGCCAATTTCCTTTGAAAATGGAAGACACAAACGCACGACGAGACAGGGAGGGAGGGAGGGAGGCGGCCCAGATTAACTTCTCATCCAGACTTTGCTGGTGCATGTATTGTAAGTAGCTTATTGCACAAAGCAGCCTGCTGCACGTGTTAGCGGTGCGCTTGCTCGCCTCATTTGTTTGGGAGTTGTCATCCCCAAAATAGTCTTGGGGTCAAGGTATGTTACACGGTAAGCAAAGTCACAAACACCACTCGCCCCGCCCGTCAAGCATTGGAATCGCTAAATTTCCTTCCAACCATACGCTGGCTGCAAAAGGCCACCTTTATTACCCAGAAGGCTTTGGGCTTTTTTTGATCCCCGTTTGGATGTATTGCCTGCCCGCCTTGCTCCGTCTTACCTGGAAACGACGAGCGGCAAGATGAGCATTTTCAACATCCTCATTAGAAGTTCTCCAGGAAATTGAAAGTATTTGACCTCCTGCAAGAGGAGAAGACAAGAATGTCAACAAGCAATTGTTTTGACGTGTCGTGCACATTTTTACACAGCGTTCCAGCCTCCCGCATTCATCGCTCATCCGTATAGTTTGACTGTACGCCGTTTCAAAGGTGGTGTCAGGGCCAAATGCTGTTTAAGTGCTTGTGTATCTTTTTTCTCTTTCATGTCGCAAGCGAGTGTATTCAGCATCTGTTGTCATAGAAACGTAAAGCGAGGTCATGACTCAAGTGGATTTCTTCTTTAATTGCATTTCTATTTTATGTATGTGTAGGTATGCTATGCATATATCAATTAAGAATGACATCAAGAATCTCCTCTCGAGCAAGTTAGCGAAAAAACGCTGGTCCTGACCGATCGATGTAGAACTGATGAGTCCATTAGCTCTGGTTTTCAATGAAGGTGGTTCATCAGATTTGAAGTGCTTAAGCACAAGTTGCAAACACACAGTCCCGGTCTCCGGGTGGGCAAGAGTGCACAAATAAGAGTAGATAACTGAATGCATTATTTGGATCGATCAAACGAGTACACTACATTCAGTGGATAATAAAGGAACACACGCTAATGGACTGTTTTTTAAAACACAGTCCGAGCACATAAATTAAAATGACCTTTCTAATAGTTGGAATTCTAATAAAATATTGTTTGCTGACATTTCCCTGTGCGTGTGTGTGCGTCCAACTACTGTTGCTAATAAGCCGGTGAAAGAATCATGGCGCACGCTAGTGGTTGAATGACGTCAGATTTGAACCTTGGACAAGTATAGTGGGTCACCACATTTTTGAAAAACTGTTTCTTCCGTGTGTATCTCGTGCGTGCGTGTCAGTTGTGAGCGGAGGATCCGTATGCCACCTTCTCAATCCTCGCCCCTTTCTGATTTATGGGAATTATATAAGTGAACATGACGGTCTGTTGTCGACCTGATGTCACTGTGAGTGATTGAACACTAATCTCTCCAGCCCAGCGGGAATCCCGATTCATAGTCGTGTCCCGCAATGCAATGGGAGAGGCCGACGGGAATGTTTCTACCCTCAATTTGGCTTCGTTTTCAATCCGGAGCAATCTAACCTCTGGGCGCTTCGGAATGTTTTTCTAGACCAAGTAACGGAGGATATAGTAGGTGCGTCGCGTCGGGGCTGACAATGAAGCGGCGACTGACCTGTTCGGACAGCTGCTTGCCTCTCAGGAAGAAACCGAGCAGGCAGCCAATGACCACGGCCAGCACGGACAGGATGAGGAGACCGTTTTGCTTGCAGACATTCTTGACCCGCCCCCATACTTCCTCCAGCGCCACGGCCATCCTCAGCCCTTCTTCCTAAAGCCGCTGGGTCCTGACTGCAACTTTGGAGAGCCCCTCGCCACCTCACAGAGCAAAAAATATCCACCAAAGTCGATTATTCATCCATACGGAGCCCGCTCGACGGTCGGCCACCTGTGCGACGTGCTGACGTGCAACATGCAGTGCAGTGAGTGGAGGCAGGCAGGTTAAGAAGTGGCCTATGTCCAAACTAGTTGGGATCAACAAAAAGTGAGAAATGAGGATGGGGCGGCATGCAAATGGGCCGTGCTGAAAGTGAGCCGCGTCCGTCCCGGGATATTCTGCATGAGACTGAGTGGCAGCAGCGCACAGACAATCTCTCCGTCAATCACCTCTCTCTGATCTGACGGCCTCGCCCCCGCCCCGTCCTTCCACTCTTCCCAGTGACCGACAGAGGGCCCTGCCCTGCCCTGTCCTGCCTGCAACAGCTGGTGCCATTGTTAATACGAGCATCCTATTAGGCCGTGCTGCGCGACTCGCATCTAAAACCGGATTACGGGACTCTCTCGACAATTGGACAGCGGATTGATTGGTGAGGGCCATAAAAATCAAATGCTAAAAAGGTGAGTGTCACACTCATAGTTCAGTGGGCCATCTATCTGATCCATCTATTCATCGAGTATATACACACGGATACAAATAGGTGTACCTATACGTATACCTATATGCATGCATATACATATATGCATACCTATATGTATACATTTAGGTATATTTAAATATATACCTAGAGGTTTGTTATACATTATGTACACCTATACGTATACATACACTTATATTCATACATATACAGTGAACCCTCGCTACTTCGCGTTTCGTTTATCGCGGCTTCACTACATCGCAGATTTTTTTTTTCCAAATTAAAAAAAACATTTAAAAGTCAAAATAAACCTTCTAAATTGAGGAAACATGGGTCTAACCTTTAGGACAATGTAGTATTGCTCCAAATGTTCGTTTACATTCCTTTAGAAGTCCGCTTTCGCGTGTTAGCACGATCGCGAATGAGCATCTTTCCGCTAACTCGTTAGGCTGCCCAGTACTTCTTGTTGGTGACCGTACTTTGCGGATTTCATTTATCGCGGGTAGTTTTTGGAACCAATTATCCGCGATAAACGAGGGATTACTGTATACAGTATATAGGTATACATTATATACGTATGTATACATATGCGTATACATACACTTATAGTCATACAGTTCCATACGTATACGTAAATACAAATATACACATTTATATAGATATCTCTATACAAACCTTTATCCTCAATGCTATATGGCGGAAGTAAAAACGAGGGCAGAAGAAAACGTAATCTGAGTAACAAACATCACATTTAATTGTCATCCATAAGAGCGTAACAGGCTTTCACATGATGGATGATATTATTCTAATTGTAATCCCAGATGTCGCATCTGCGTGTGCTGCTGCTGCGTAATCTCTGACAAAGATGTCTGCAGGATACACACACACATACACACACGAGGCCACAATGCATTCACTAGGCACTCAAATCTGGAAAGGAACAAACAGAAACAAAAAGCAGCCGTCGTCATTTATGACAAGAGGTCATTGACCGTGTGGATTAAAAGTGATATACGTTTATGGTGAGAGCCATCTGAGGAAAACTCAGTAGCGTTTGTGAACACGTTGCCGGTCGCAACCCCCAACCGTCGTCAAATAATCCCTTTTCTTCTGCCAATTTTTTTTCCCTCTTTCTGGATTGGACTCAGAGATAATCTGGGATTAGAGCGAGCTGTTCGCTCTGGTCTTCTCCTCATTATACATTTTGATAGCCAGACATGTTGGACACCCAAAGTTCATTGACTGTCAAGCGTAAGATGTTACCTAACGAAAATGCCGGCGAGCATGGCGTCGGTGAACCCCCGGTCTCCACCCCTCCATCGGTGGAGGGGTTCAAGGTTCGCTACTTGAGCCAGTATTTCAGCATTGTCTGCTTTATGTTGATAAGGATGAAATGTCTGTAACCCTGCTTTTTACGCCAACAGAAACGATGGATGGCTGTAGGTTCACTTAATATCTTTGGCTCGATGTTAGTTTGGGTAGGAAAAAAAGGATTTGAGGCAGAGGGAGGGAGGGGGAGGGAGAGAGAGAGATTGGCTCCCATCCCCGGGTCCCTCGGCGAGCACTTATTTATGTCCTACGCTCAGTGCACCTGTGGAGCGCGCGGCTGCCTTTCCCGTCCGTGTCAGCATGAGCGCCGAATGCAGCAGCTACGTCAGCACGGACGACGTGTCGGTGGTCGCTTTCTCCTGCCCCAAAGTGGGAAACGCGGCCGCCCGCTTCTGTTGCGGATTTAACGATCTGAAGTACTGCTGCGATGACCCCAACAGCTTTTATCCGCACGACTACGCTTACATGTGGTGGCTGAGGTAATTTGTCTTCTTTCCACTACAACTTTTTCCACTGATGAAAATGATATTTTTCTGCTGCGACATTTGTTTTGGTTCTATCAGAGAAGGAACGACTTTGTTGAAATTGCGAAGTGCCTGCCATCAGACAGACTGTACTTTTCTCTCCCTGTCACGCATCCTTTCCTCTCCTCTCAGTATTTGGGCTCTTGTTGGACTGTCTTTTGCAGCGGTGGTCCTTCTCGCCTTCCTCATCACAGTCTGCGTGCTTTGCTATCTTTTCATCACCACCAAACCGAGTCGTCGTGACAACATACCCTTACGAGCGCCGCTGCCGCCGGGTGAGAGCGTGTCTCCCCTTCTCTTAAAAAAAGGGAGTGGGCATGGCGCTCAGTATTCACTGAAGGGCTATCCTTCTGCTTTGCCAGCAGGTGAGCTCCAACAGGGGTCCGGTTTGAGCGGAGCGGAGGGCTCCTCCGGTCCGCAGGGGTTCCGAAAGTACTTCACCAGCAGGAAATTGCATGCTGAAAACCAGCCCCAAGATCCTGAGCGTTTGTTCCAGAGGTGTTTCACGGCCACGGTTAGAGCAGAGAGTCCGTCGTAAAAGTTGTTCCAAATTTCACCCTGCCCCAACCCATCCGAGAGTTGCCAGGCCGGCGGCGGTGCACGACGACACCGTTCGAATATTCCCTTATCGCGCTTGAAACGGGCCAGATGAATTTCCAGATTTGGTCCAGAATTTGATTTTGGTCCCATTTTGCTCCGGAGAGCCGTGATGGTTCTTGAGAAAATGACATCATTTCATGTTCTTTTTTTTTTTTTTAGTGACACCCAAACCCTCAGCAACTGGAATTGAAGTGGTCATGACTCAGCCTCGCATTTCTACCTTCTGGGAGCTTTTCGTTTCGTTGCGGCACTGTCACGTAAACACAAGGTGCAATTTTTGGATCAACTGTCAGAAAAAAAAACAGCAAAGGATGAAATACAACAAATGTATGTACCAATTCGTGGCGTTTATTGTGGTGTTTGTGCGGCGGTCATCATGGCCGATAATACGTAAGGCTCGTGTGTTTCGTTCACGTTTGTCCGTCGTGACGCTCGGTGTCTCAGCGGAAAAGACGCAAATGACTTTTCTGCAAAATGCATTGTACATGCTGTTCTTGTTTCATTGGCAATTTGCGGACGGCCGCAAGAATACAATGTCTTCATTTCTACTCGTATTGGATCCTCTTGAGATTGTGTCCGTATTTGAAGTCAGGAATGATGATTGGGGTCGCGGTGAACACAGCCGCAAGGACGCTCGAGCCTGCCTGGCCTTGTTCTCCTCTCTCCGTCATCATGTCATAAACAAATCCAAGTTCTCAAAACCAAAGAGCTTGTTGGGCAAAAGCAACGAGCCTGTGCTGTTCCTAATCACCGACTGGCTTTTGTATTTGCTTTCTCGTTTGCTACTCTGCTACTGGTTATTGTGAGATTTCCATTTCCGAGTTTGAAATAAAACATTTCAGATTCAGCCATTGACCTCGGTTGACTCTTTAAGGTAACGTCTCCCGCGTGTTGATTTAAAATGCTCCTTTTTGGGAAGTGACATGAAGTGAAGTGTCTATGACATTGATCCCAGTGCCCTTCTGTTCATTTAAAAAATCACTATTTCTTGACATCAATCAGCATTCCTACGTTTTATATTGCTTTTGTTTTTAAATATATATATCATACTGCCAACCAAAACATGGCGGCACAATTTTGTTGGACACTAAATGCGAAAAGAAGGAATACAGCGTGCATTGGAGCTTGGCTTTTGCTATTGATCGTAAAAGCTGGCTAATCCTGCTTTTTATACCTACAAAAAGAGGTTCATGGCTGTAGGCTCACCCGATGGTGAACTGCAAGTCATCATCATCATCTTCTTCATCATCGTTGCTGTCCTCCATCCCGTAGTCTCGTTCTTCTCTCTCGGCCCGTTCTTTCTCACCGGCTTGGATGTAGTTATCTTCGATGAAGCCGTCGTCATCGTCGTCGTCCCGCGGCCCGCCTCCGGCCGTTCCCACTCGAGCCGACACGCTGCTGGGGAAGGACGCGTCGTCCGGGCCGTACTGGCTCAGCCCGTCAGCCTCCTGCAGCAACGAGTGTCGGTAGCTGGCCAGGAAGCGATGCAAGACGCGGAACTTGACCGCCATTACGATGACCAGCGAGAGCGTAATGGCCACCGCCAGCGCCGCCGCCAGATAAGAAACGTGCGTGGATGGCGAGCCACCGTCCTGGACGCCCACATCTGACGAGAAAGAACAAAAACGTTTGCTCCAAAACAATACACGATTGCGCAAACAAGATTCTTGTAAACGGGACGTTAGAGCTCAAAGTTCGGGAATGCTTCTTGTAAAATGCATGTGACCGGCCTGCCGACTTTAACGAGGTACCTCGAGCGTCGCTGGCGTTACCGTTGGCGACATCCTCCATCAGAAGGCGTCTCGGAGAAAGAGCTTGGCCTTCCCATACGCTCGCACAATGCGCTTTTCTGATGCCGCTTTCACAAAAGGACATGAGCACAATGATGATGCTGCTGATGCTGCCGCTGCTGCAAGGCCACTGGAACATCTCCAAACTGTGAGGAAGCCTATTCACACCAAATGATGCTTTTCTCAGAGTGCCTTTACTCTTTCCTTCCAATCGCCCAAATGGAGAAAGTGAGAAGATATTAAAAGGACGCCGCTTGAAATACAAATACATTGCTCAGTCAGTTTAATGGGAAAATGAGTCAGTTTAACGTCAAAAGCAGCAAACTGTTCAAAGAGGAAAACTATCCAAACGTTAAATGTCACCAAGGTTATCTGCAAGGAAATGTTTTTGTCCGCACCCCACACACATAGTAACAATCCAAAGCGATGAGACAAAACTTACCGAGTCGACACGCTATTTTCAAAGTCGCTACTTTGGCTTGTTAAGCGGCGCTACTTTGGGGGCTTGCTTTTCCGGCTCTCCCGTTTTGCCTTCTGGGAGTGGGCAAAGGTTAGCTCAACGTCAGCCTTTCTTCACCGTGCCGTGCCCACAAGGCGACAAGTGTTAATGAATAACGTCGTCTGCTTTTGCGCTTTGTTAACGTCCCGTTGTTTTCCTTCTGCAAAAGCAAAACAGAATGCCACAATTTGCCGATGGGAAGTAGAAAAGCCGACGTTGTATATCGCAGCTTTCACTTCTCGCCAGCCAGACCGAGTGATGCTTGCTCGCTTGGAGCGTCTCATATCAGGCTGGTTCTGCTGGAGGCCTGATTCATCCCGAGACACACAAGACACGACGGACGGACCCCCCTCCCTCCCGGGCCCCTCGCGTCCATCGCCCTCCTCCTCCTGGCACGCTCCCTTCTTTTCTTCAGGTAGACCAGCGCAGCGTACCCCGCCAGAGCCATAATCGTGCCGAGTCCAGTGGCCACCAGCGCCAGTCCGGAGAGCAACATTCCGCCGCCCGCGTCGTCGCCTCGGCCCCCGATTGCACCCGCGCACAGTAAAACGGTCCCACACAGCGTCACAGCCAGACCCACAATCAGGATGAGCGCCGGGTCGGCCCGTCCGCCACTCTTCAGCTGGTCGATTCGCCGCTGGCTGTGGATGCAGTTCATGTCCTGGACGGCGGAGCTGACAAGCTGCTTGAGCAGAAGCGCCAGGGAAAGGAGGCACAGCGCTGCACCCACTCCGAGACGCCACTCGCCGGACACGTCCGGGCCGGCGGCCCAGAGGAAGCCCACGCCGCCCAGGCCCAAAATTAATATCAGGGCGACCGAAGCGCAGTAACACAGGAGGGAGCGACGTGGCTCTCGGAACCATCGCAGCTCAATCTGCTCTTCCAGGGAACGCCCTTGGAGTAGGTCCGCACTGTAGAGGCTCGATGGAGGCTGACCAAAAGTCCCACGGGGCTGCCAGAGCGCCTGCGTTCCGGCCATGGACGCAGAGTCAGTTCAGAGTTGTTGAGGGAATCCAAAACGGAAACATCTTTAACATGGGCACAGATGAGTCACTCACATAGATGAAGGCCACACATGCGTCACCGTCCGTCCTGCAATATTTGCCGACATGCTCGTGTTTCTCCCGTTGATCCCCGAGCAGGTTTGGCCAGCCGAGAAGAGGTCACGGTGACACAGAGGCGGGCGGGAGCCTCCGTCATTCTGCCGTCAGAGGCCGATGAGTTGCTGCCCTCTCGTCGCATTCTCCCACCCGGTGCCAGGCAGACCACGTGGAGGGAAGAAAAGAGCTCAAACACTTTGAGTTTGAAGATGAGCTGCACAATGACTCTACACAAGAGCAGAACGATGACTCCGGGCTGCCCAAGGTGGCTGAATGATGTCAGCGGGTCACAATAATAGCTCTTCTGTGATCCAAAGGATGGCGTCACAGTCACACTCACACGGTATGGATTGGATCACCAGAATGCTACTTCTCAAAAGGACAGTGGTGACGTCATGCAACTAAATCCAGTCCAGGAGCCAAAGAGGGCAGAGTGTAGTTTGCACTTGCAACCACCAGAGAGAAGCAGAGCAGCACCAAGCAGGAAGCCACATTTGCTACTCGGGTTCTCCGTCCGGGGCCCGCCTGCTGAGCTGGCCCAATTCAATTTCTCAGCACAGCAAACCGCTGTGAGCAGATAAGGACGGATCAGAAGGTGTAGCCATTTTCTATCCCCGTCGTGCGATTGTGAAATTATGTGAAGGTGATACAAAGGAAAGGAAAAACCAAAACCCGTGTTGCTTTTTCCTTGGCGAAACTGCAGCCCCATTGCTCTTTCTTGCACAATGAAGTGGGTGCACATGGCACTACTTACAAGGTCAAGTGGCTTGTAGTCTTTCAAATGTAGGCCGCAACGCAGGAGAATGGCTGAATGGAATAGAGAAATGCTCAATGGCAGGCAACTAATCCCCATGTCAAGCACAACATGCCTGCCTGCACTTACAGCCAATAAAGTTAAGGCATCAAGGAGAGGGTCGCGAACCGTGGCGTAGGGCAGGGGGCAGGGGGGGGTTGTCATGGTTGCACAGCCTTCAACCATGCGGTGGCGGAGGAGCGGGGGGGTTGTCATGGTTGCATGGCGTTCAACCAATAGGAATTGACGGGGTTGGAGCACACATCATCACATCACTTAAGCTGCTCCAACAACATGCATTTTACTCAAATATTTTTATTTTACTGCTGCAGGAGTTAAATCAGTAATAATATTTCTTACACAAGTATTGGTAAAATGTGAGTGATTTTTCCACCTCTCGAATACGATGTCCTTTCTGCCAGGTCTTTTAGGGGAACTTAAACTGAGCGGCTTTAAAGTTAAATGACCAGTGAGTAGTTGAGGGGTACATTTCAACATGACCCCCCCCCTCAATTTATTTAATTTCATAATATTCTATTTTGTTTGATTCTATCCCCTGGTCGCCACCCCTTGCGCCGTCATCATGCTACGGACAGCCAATGAGCGTAGAGGTGATGATGTGAGGGAGGGGTCGGAGCGGATGGTGATTGTGGGGGGTGGGGGGTTTACAACGACGGAGAGACATCTTCGTTACGAGCGGAGCTATTTTTTTTTTTTTTTTGGACGGGCTTTGTCTCGTGGACTCCTGAATGAGTCGCATCGCATACTCTGGAAATGTGGCCAGACGTGAGGACATTGTTACTTTTTTACATAGCGGTGCCCAGGCTTCTTACCTCAGAAGGTCAGTGTGCGTGGGGTGTGAAAGGATGGCAAGATGTGAAGCGGCGGTGCGCGTGCGTGCGTGCGTGCGCGTGGATGCTGAATGAAGCTGAGCACACGAGGATGCTAGCGCGCCTTGCGTCTGTCATGCGTCCGTTGGCTGCCTATAATGAATCTTTGTTCCGGACCATTTAATATATCATAATACGAATTTGTTTACTCTGAACTCCTATACGTACAAAAATCAATTCATGACAAAATGCATCCCGCGGTCGCTCGCCCGCCCGCTTCAGCGAATGCATAATGCATATTAATTAGGCATTCATTTGCAAATGACAGTTGGAGCGGCAGACATTCGTTTGTTGCTCATCCATCTGGAAGCTGATTCCCCCTCTTGTGTGTGTGTGTGTGTGTGTGCCTGCCCCCCACAGTGACGAAGGAGTGCGAGGATGGGCAGTTTCAGTGTAACAACAAAAGGTGCATCCCCACTTTGTGGAGGTGTGACGATGACGACGATTGCTCGGACAACAGCGATGAAGAGAATTGTCGTAAGTAGTCACATGACTTGTTAAAATGGAACCAAAGATGACATTCCCAATCTTTCCTGATATTGTTATGAATGTTTTGTTTTACCTCCGACCACTAAGGGGCAATGTGTTCGTTTTTACTTGGCCGAGCCAAAAGTGGGCGGAGCTTAAAAGGCTATACTTTGCTGGCTTTGCTTTAGGGTTATAAAATACAAGTAGTTTTCTTTCAAGGAATTGAATGTCATTAAATTCAAAGGCAATTTTCGTCGGTGCTCTCTTTTACGCTGAGTCCAAACTGTCGCCAATCAGTCTCCACAAGTGTAGACGACAACACATCACGTGTGCGTGTTTGGAAGCATCACATCGTTTTTATTTCTAGGTCAGGGTTATTTGTTTTTTTCCGTTTGCAATTTTATGTTGAATTGTGTTTGTGCTAAAAAAAAATATGACTTCCCACTTGTGCCATCTGTATTTTGTGTGGCGTGCACGGCCTACACGTTAATCGAGCAAGCGTTGTCGTCTGCGTGGTGAACAGAATGAGGACGAGCCAGTGGCCTATATTTCTGAAGAAGTAGTGAAGTAGTGCCAAGCTGCGCATTCTGTTTAGCGCACGCCACAGCACGTCACGTCACGGCTTTGTTCTTTTGTGTTTTGGGTTAATTATGGCTCAGGAGAAAATTTGCACCTCCTCACACGCAAACGTGCGTGAACACAATTTGTCGTTTGCCACAAAATCCGTCTGCCTGCCTGGTCTGGTCACGGTGGCGATTGTTTTCACCATTCTCACCACAACTGATCACATTTTGAGGTTTTTCTTTGACGCTGAGGCTGTTTACTTCAACGGCAGCTTTGACGAGTCGCTAAATGCGTGGGGATTACCCGGAGGCGTCTCTGCCGTCAATCCGTTCTGGTTATTAATGTCAATGTGTGCGGCGTATGTATTCCAAATAGGGCAAAGGTGTTTTTATGTGGGGAAAACCACAAAGTGATTTAAACCCTTTTGAAAAGCAACATTTGAAAAGTTGTCACCATTATACATTGGAAATAATGACGAATGCTTCGCAAAGCGATTGCTCCTCACTCACCCCCATCACACCATCCCCCATCATTCTGTGAAATTCCCCAGTGACCTTCCAGTGCACGCACACATCCATCCATGATGGTACATACCGCACCAGTAGGGTGCTGAGATGAGCACAAATGGCGCACCAAGTTTACAAAGCACAGAATCCCCTACGTGACTTTATGAACTTCACATCTGATGTTCTTGCATGAGCTCATCAACAAAGCACAGTTTATCTTCAAGCTTCCGTGAAATTCAAACAGCCTTCCTTCGCTCTGACCGTGCCCTGATGCTCAGATGTTTAGCGCGGATTTGCCCAACGCAGAAGAAATGCACTAATCTGAGGTTCTAGTAAACGTTTGGGGGCAGATGAGTTGCTCCCGACCGCTCCCATTTTCAGGAGGTCCATCAGGATCAAAGCTAAGCCCAGCCCGGAGAAGGTGGCAGGCGCTGGAGCCGCGGGACAATTGCAATTCATGCCCACGCGTTCAAACACTTGATGTATATGGACAAGCGGAACCCGATGAGAGCATTTGGATTGGTTGGCAGAAAATGCTGACGCCCCGAGAATAAAAGGGAAGGAAAAAAAAAAAAAAACAAGGCTATATAAAAAAGAAAGAAATTCTTGCGGGTCAGGATGGAGGCAGGGAGGAACTGTTTTGGGCTGTGTGATCAAGAAGAAAAGGAAAGGTCAATGACAACACGCGCTACTAAATTGGCTTACGAAACTATGAAGATTGCAAAATATTATCGCAGCTAGCAGAGCGTAATTTGGCACACAGCAGCCCCGGAAAAAAAATCTGCCAAAGCTTTGGATCACGTTGTCAAAAATTTGACATGAACGTGGCGGCCTGCTAACTTGATTGCAAGGAATTCAGGCCGCCAGCAACAAATTCAAGTTGTAAAAAAGAGAAATGATCCGGTCAAAGCAGATGAAATGCCATCACTCATTTCACCAACGTGGGTGAAATATTGCTCGGCCGAACAAAGTCCAAAAAAAACAAGCACTGACTTTGGATGAAACGAGGCCGACCGTAACGTGACGTCAAGCAATTTCTGCTTGGAGCTGCAGTTCATTCCGCTAGCTTCTGCTTGCTACTTGCTTTCAACACACTCCACATCAAGCACATAATGCCTCCAAGCCGTCTAGCGCGTGCGTGTGTGGCGTCTTTGGGTTTTGCTCCAAGACAAGAGCGCGTCCTAATTACGTCGTAGTGTTGCCGCGGGTGGATTGACTCGAGCCAGATATTCGACCTGGGGCAGGATTACAGTTATGCAAATTTTTATTATCCGCGGAGCAAAATGTATCATCTTCATTTGGAGGCAACTTGAAGGCCGGCGAAGCCTCTAAATTCTATCCAGCTCCGTATTGTTGCAGGCGGGAAAGAAAGAAAGAAAGAAAGAAAGAAAGAAAGAAAGAAAGAAAGAAAGAAAGAAAGAAAGAAAGAAAGAAAGAAAGAAAGAAAGAAAGAAAGAAAGAAAGAAAGAAAGAAAGAAAGAAAGAAAGAAAGAAAGAAAGAAAGAAAGAAAGAAAGAAAGAAAGAAAGAAAGAAAGAAAGAAAGAAAGAAAGAAAGAAAGAAAGAAAGAATAGGGAAAAAGGCTCATCTTGTAATTCCTCTGGGAAAATAGCTTTTATGATCCACTCTGGCACAAGGCTAAGCCAGCAAAGTGAAAAGGGTGCCCAGGTTGCTTTTACCATGTTTGTGTGGCGGAAGGAAGGAAGGAAGGAAGGAAGGAAGGAAGGAAGGAAGGAAGGAAGGAAGGAAGGAAGGAAGGAAGGAAGGAAGGAAGGAAGGAAGGAAGGAAGGAAGGAAGGAAGGAAGGAAGGAAGGAAGGAAGGAAGGAAGGAAGGAAGGAAGGAAGGAAGGAAGGAAGGAAGGAAGGAAGGAAGGAAGGAAGGAAGGAAGGAAGGAAGGAAGGAAGGAAGGAAGGAAGGAAGGAAGGAAGGAAGGAAGGAAGGAAGGAAGGAAGGAAGGAAGGAAGGAAGGAAGGAAGGAAGGAAGGAAGGAAGGAAGGAAGGAAGTGTCGCACGCATAGACGCGAATCACTCCACGCATGCGGGGTTTGTTGTCAAAATAATTAATTTACCGAAACACACAGCACAACAGCGGCAGTTACAGTCAGACCCGACGAAACTCCCGCTCACTGTCTACTAACTTCCGGGTACAGCGGACCCGTTATACACATTGTCCAAAATTATACATTGTACAACAATAACCTCATGTATCATATCGTCAAAGAATAATTAGCTCCGACTACCAACAGTATTGCGAGTTTCAACATCATTTCAACAGCGTTACTCACCTGAAACACACAGCACACCTGGCGAAACTCCCGCGCTCTGTCTACTAATTTCCGGGTACAGAGGACCCCCGTAGTTGTCCCAGGTGCCTGATTCAAATCCCCGGAGACTAGCCACTGATACAATACAGCACTATGCATATAACGTGTTCAAAAACATATTCACAAAGTAATTCCCCAAAAAATAATTAACATGGCGGGTGAGTAAGAATGTCCATTCAAATGTCCCAAAACCCACCTTGGGCCCCAAGGAAGGAAGGAAGGAAGGAAGGAAGGAAGGAAGGAAGGAAGGAAGGAAGGAAGGAAGGAAGGAAGGAAGGAAGGAAGGAAGGAAGGAAGGAAGGAAGGAAGGAAGGAAGGAAGGAAGGAAGGAAGGACACCGCCAGCCTCCCCATCTGCCGAGCGGGATTATTTTCATCCATGGGGAACTTGCTGCTCATTTGCCATCAGCGTGGCATTTTGGAGGAGTGGGACAGTTGCGTGACCCCTCGCCACAGGATTAAAATCTCATTTAGCGATTGCTAGATTTGGCCGTCATCTGTCCCCTTTGCTCTTTTTGCCAACTCAATCCCTTTCCAGAAGAGAGCATTTCCACTGCAAAATGTCCATAGAGGTGAGCTCGGTGCGTGCGTGAGAGGGCTCGCTGACGTCACGCCATAAGATGATATCAAATCGGACGCCTCTTATTTTGGGAACGCTCCATGACCTGGGCATAAAGATAATAAATTGTCAGTGTGAACTATGGAAATAACCCCGAGCGAGCGTCTTCTACTGTACGTAGGTGCTGCAGGTGGAATATCACCACTGGGAAAAACTAACCCTGTTCTTTCTTTCCTCCTCCTGTCTGCAGCCCGCAAAACGTGCGCCGCTGCCCAGTTTGCCTGCCTGAACGGCCAGTGCGTGCCGGCTCGATGGCGCTGCGACGGCGAAGCCGAATGTCCAGATGGCTCCGACGAAGCCCTGGAGACTTGCAGTAAGTGAGAGCTGCCTTGACTCAATTACTTTAGGATTGACTTGGCGTCGTTTCAATTGAAAATATCAACAATATAATTTTTTAACATCATGTGGAATTTTGCCAGATCGACGTCACCCTTTGCTTTTTTTGGATGAATAATGCAGGAAGCAGAACCAAGTGGAGCCACCTCAGACGCTCTTTGTTTTGACAATCCAATGAAAGATAAACAAAGAAGTGATTCCGATCGCCCGACTGCACCATAAGGATGCAGAGATGCGGACTGACAAGAAAAAAAAATACCATTTATATGTAAATCACTTATTTTCTTCCCAACATGTGCAAGCGCCATTTGAAGTGACGCCGATGATGCTCAAATGGCCAGTCGAGCCTTTTCCGTTCATTTGGTGGGCAAGCTTCAAAAACAGTTCCATAACATGCATCCATAGCTGATCGTTTCTATTGGTTCTTGCTGCAAACCTATTCATCCCCCAAATAAATGACTCACTAAAGTTGAATTTGTCCTCACAAAGTGAAATGTCTGTCACCAAATGTCAGACAGCAATGATTTGCTCTCAAATGAAAAGCCCCGACGATGGGATGCTCTGAAGGCTCATGCTGCCTCTTCGTCAATTCTCATCTTCCGTCTTGTTCCCTTTCACGTGCGCACTGCCCGGGTTTTTTGGACCAAGACATCCAGATGCACCATAATGGTTCCGCTTCGTTGAGCGGATCCCTAATTACACGCTGGAGTAGCGTTCCATTGCCCCAAAAAAAATATCTCCGAGTGAATTACGCGCAAAGCATGAAAAATGAATGAGAAACATAGCAAGAGCCAGAGTGCATCATTTTTTAATTCAATTCACGTGCAATCAAGGCGGAAGTGGGCCAGATGGGCCAGCCGTCTCTTTGCGCTAGCAATTAGCACAAAAGTGGAACAGCACAAAAGCAAGTCACCATTGTATGTGTTGTGTTTGGCTCCGGCCTCAGTCAGCACTTTGCCTCTTTTGCGGCTGTGTATAAAGTCTCCTGGCGGCATTAAGGTCAAACGCTGACTCCATTTTTGCTGACCTGTCCGGATCCTAACAATGGCACCGCTCTCGTATTCAGAGCCTCAATTCCATATTCATTCCCAATTCAGAGTTTGACAGCTCTCTTCTCTTGCAGTGTATCTAATCAAATCAATCTTTGTGCGTTTGATAGGAAGCGAGCTCACACTTGATTAAAGCGTTATCAGGCGGGCGAGACGGCTCGGTGCTGTGCTGCTTTCGAAACTGCTTTTGTATTCATGCTTGTTTTTAAAAAAGAAAAAACTGCACAACTTTGGTCTCGTGCCCACAGGCAAGCAGACTTGTCCGCCCGAGAAATTCGACTGCGGGGGATCCAATAAGTGCGTCTCGTTGTCGTGGAGATGTGACGGCGAGAGGGATTGCGAGAACGGGGCGGATGAGGAGGACTGCGCATCTGGTGAGCGCCTCACTTTTGTCACATTCAATGAAATACGTTGTCTTTCATGCCCGAACCATCTGCATCATGTTTTGGGTATTTAAAAATATATGTACATTGATGTATGCACGCCTCTGACTCTCACTGTGGCATTGTCGGATTTGCAGAAGTTTCTAAGCACTGTTGTGCTTGAAAAAAGAATTCAATTGGAAAAAAAAAATGACATCCTTTTTCAAAATGGTGTCATCAGGGTTGTTCTTGATATCACCGCCTAAGCAGCCAATAGGACGATTCCGTCATCGCCCCCCCACCACCTGCCCCAGCCAATAAGACGATTCCGTCGTTAGCTTCCCCCCCCCACACACACACTCACACCTCCCTGCTGGGACGTAACTTGGCCTACTTTGAAGGCACCGTGAAAAATCCTCCTCTCCCTCATCTCATGCCTCTTCACGTCAAGAGAAAGAGATTGAGGCTGTTGGAGGCTGCTCACATTTTGAAGATCCTGCAAAATGGCACATGGCAGCATTGGGAGGAAAAATTGCAATAATCTGTCAATGTGGATTGCCAAAAATCTTACAGTCGTTGCAGATTGCAAGTGTCGGATGGCTCATGTAAAAAAAAAAAAAAAGATCACGTCTTATTTTCTTATCTAAGCATCAGATTGATCACACGCGTCCTTGACGCCATGTTTTCTTTTTGCTTCTGGTCTTCCCTTTGACCCAGCAGACGCCAAAGCGTGCCCCGCCGGCCAATTCGTGTGCGCCAACCGAAATTGCTTAGCCGCGGTGCACGTGTGCGACGGCGACGACGACTGCGGCGACGGCAGCGACGAGCTCAAGTGCGCTTCCCCTCTCACCTGCGGGCCCAACCACCTGCGCTGCAACAATTCCGAGTGTGTGCCGCTCATGTGGAGCTGCGACGGCGACCCCGACTGCGCCGACGGTTCCGACGAGGGGCCCGAGCGCTGCGGCGACGGCGGGGTCCATCTCGCTAACCGCAGGGCCAACTGCACCGGCGAAGAGTTCCGATGCGCCGATGGGGAGTGCGTGCGGCTGAGCTGGAAATGCGACGGCGATCCCGATTGCAAGGACAAGTCGGACGAGTCCGACTGCCGTGAGTTTCTGTTTTTTTAAGAATGGCCGAGTGCCACGTCGGCTTGTGTCGAGATGACCTCAAGATGGCCGCCATGTCCACTTACAGTACGGGATTTATCTCCCTGAAAGCGAGAGCTTGACTTGATGTTTTAAAATCTCAGTTAGCGCTTGATGATCTTGAAAGCTTTCAATGTCATGTGCGTGCGCAGCCATGCTGACGTGCCGACCCGACGAGTTCCAGTGCGGCGACGGGTCTTGCATCCACGGCACCAAGCAGTGTAATAAGATCAACGACTGCCCCGATCACAGCGACGAATCCGGCTGCGTCAACGGTGGGTGGGGTGGCGCCTTCTCTCTGATTGACGAGATTCTCACGCATTGTTTGACTTGCGTGTTGCAGCCACAAAATGCCAGGGCCCCCTCAAGTTCTTGTGCAAAAACGGCGAGTGCATCGACACTTCCAAAGTGTGTGACTCCGTCAAGGACTGCAAGGACAGATCCGACGAGCCCAAGAAAGAATGCGGTAAGAGGATGTCTGTATCTCAGAACCTTTGGCTATATGTCACAGAACAGACGCTGCCAGTGTCCTCGGTCTCCATTTTGTCCACAGCAGCTTGTTCAAAATCGGCCTCTCGAGCATTCATTTGCAAGATGCCGCTCTGCGTTGACAACATCCGAGCCGACCTCTGTCGTTTCCCGGCTCATTAGAAATAACGGCCGAGACGGCGCGGCCTCGTGACTTACTGTTATTCAATTCATGCCTTCACTCTTCAAATTGGGTGAAAAAGTGCTGGCGCAGGCATGGGCACAATGCGCTTGATGGACTTTATTGGCAAACGATACTCCCAGCCACTAAGTAACGCCCGTCTCGCCATCTTTGCTTCTTCCATTTAATGAGATGGAATCCAAGCAGGACTTCCAAACCGCCACCTCGCCATCTCTGTTCAAAGACGACGCCGCCGCATCACTGATAATGAGTCTCTTTGATTCGCTCAGAGAATCTGAAAAGATGGAATCAAAGCGGGCAGTACAAGAGCGAAGCCCGCACGTGACACGGTTTCAAATTTCTCACGTTCTTATCTTTTTTTCTAAGCGATTTCCCGATGCGATTCCCCCAGGGCTTAACGAATGCGCCGTGAACAACGGCGGCTGCTCTCACGTCTGCGTGGACCGACCCATCGGTTTTGAGTGTCAGTGCCCCGCCGGCTACCAGCTTCTGGACAAGAAGACTTGTGGAGGTACTAACATCCAGGCAATCTAGCTTTGCATGACTCTGTTCCCGAGGGCCAATCAATCACTTGCGGTTGATTGATGACTCGTCTTTGCTCTCCTGCCCGCCCGCAGACATTGACGAATGCCAGAACCCGGACGCCTGCAGCCAAATCTGCATCAACTACAAGGGGGATTTTAAGTGCGAATGCTACGAAGGCTACGAGATGGATCCCGTCACCAAGACCTGCAAGGCGGAAGGTGAGTGCAGTGCTCGGTACTGCTAAATCATTCACCGAGGAACAAGAGCAACTGCTGTGACATGATAGGATTTACGCTCAGGGATTTTATCGATGAGGCTCATTTATAATCCCACATGCCGCACCAGGAAGTGCTGAAACAAACTCTCCATATCAAGGTAGATCTTTCCAGCAAAATGTTTGACTGTTTTCCAAGTGAGACATCTGAGTTCCTTCTGGCTGGAGTGAAAAACCAAATAAGAACAAGAAGACATTCTAAACATGCCGCAAGATCCTGTTTAATGGAGTGACTAATTAAAATGGCGACCACATCACGAAAATAGGCCCAATTGCCACGCTCGGGTGAAGACAATTGTTGCTAATGGCTACCAGTGCTAATGACATAAGCACGATTCTGCATACAAACACTCCATTATTTCCTGTGGCGTTTCTTTTTTTTATTTTATTTTTTATATTCTGCTTGTACACCACTAAACGGCTGTCTGGCTACTCTGTAGTACCAATTGAGTTGTTAACGCATTCAAATAAGAGGCAAAGGTATGATTCGAGAGTTCAAGTTTTCAAAGTCCAACAATCTGCTCCGTGTGTTCAGGAAAAAGCCCTTATCTCCTCTTCACCAACCGGCACGAGATCCGACGGATCGACCTGGTCAAGCGGGACTACGCTCAGGTGCTTTCGACTCAGAAGAACACCGTAGCGCTCGACCTGGACGTTGCTAATAACCGAGTCTTCTGGTGCGACCGTTTTCATCGCAAAATCTACAGGTATGACCAGCCAGGGTCACATTGATTTTGCGACAGAGATCCTCCGCCTTGTGACTGGAACTGAATGTAACGTATTCGCTCCCGCAGCGCCTTCATCCACGAGGCGGGCGACCCGTCTCAGCAGGTCCAACTGATAGATTCGTCGCTGCAAAGCCCGGCCGCTCTTGCCCTGGACTGGTTGCAACACAACTTGTACTGGACCGACTCTGGTGACAAAAGCATCTCCGTGGCGTCTGTGGACGGAACCAAGAGACGCATCCTCATCAGCACCGATCTGAGTGAGCCCAGAGCCATTGCGCTGGATCCTCATCATGGGTGAGTGAGGCGCAGGAACACAAATAAATCATCTCCATTCCCACCAGAAGAAATGAATATCTTCATATTAGTCTTCCTTTGGTCCATCCAGTTTCATGTACTGGTCCGAATGGGGCACGAGAGCTAAGATCGAGAAAGCCGGCATGAACGGAGTGGACCGCCAGGTGCTGGTGGCTGACAACATTGAGTGGCCCAATGGCATCACTCTAGGTGAGTGCAAAACGTTCATTCCTAAACTAAGATTGAAGCGTAACTTCATCCAATCCAGCTAATCTTCCATCCTCGCACTTAATCATTTGTCGGCAAAACAGCCTGACCTTTCTTTTTTTTTTTTTTTCTCAGATGTGGCGAACCGCCGTCTCTACTGGGTGGACGCCAAGCTGCACCACATCGCCAGCGTGGACCTGAAGGGAGGGCACCGCAGAACGCATATGACGTCTGCCGAGAGACTGGGCCACCCCTACGCTCTGGCCGTCTTTGAGGTTGGCCTCCTCTCATAGGTC
This sequence comes from Syngnathus typhle, assembly GCF_033458585.1. NCBI lineage: Eukaryota > Metazoa > Chordata > Actinopteri > Syngnathiformes > Syngnathidae > Syngnathus > Syngnathus typhle. The sequence goes on along the minus strand of NC_083750.1, from coordinate 8,616,941 downwards.
ACCGAGGCGTGGCTGCAAAAAAAAAATTCCACCTTTGACTATTCTCCTCCAGGACCGAATCTACTGGACGGACCGAGACAAGGCGTCCGTCTTCATGGCCAACAGGCTGACGGGTCAAGACGTTCACACTCTGGCCGACAACCTCAACGATCCGCACGACATTGTGGTCTTCCACCATCTGCGCCAGCCGCAAGGTGCGTGCGTGCGTGTCAGAATACGCGCCCGATACGTTGTGACAGCAAGATTGGCTGTGATCTGACTCGCATTGACGTGGTCTCCGCGTGGGGATGGAGTTAAGCCGCACACGTAAATAAACAATGAGATGAACTTTGCCAAGGTGTCGTCAAGAGACTAAGCAGCCAATCTTGAACAAACGATGGAATCAGATCTATTCGGCCCCGTTGGTTGTAAAATACCTCTCGTGGTATCGAGCGCAAAAAAGAGCTAGAAATTGAAGAAACAAATTCAGACCACACGTGGGATTCCTAATCCGATTCTCGGCAGCACGGCAATTATAGGAAAATCAATAGGACGCAGAATGGCTGTGTAAAGCCTAACCTCGCCATCCCGACATTGTGCAGGTCCAGACAGCTGCAATCTGGGCAGCGTGGCCAACGGAGGCTGTGAGTATTTATGTCTCAAGGCGCCACAGATTACCGAGCACTCTCCTAAATACACCTGCGCCTGCCCCGACGGACAGGACCTCGGCCCCGATATGAGGGCTTGTGTGCCAGGTGAGCAATAAGCCGTATTGGCATGCTCTCTCGCTTATGTTACGTTTACATTTTGGAAATTAAATATGGCATCTGAAGCACCTGGCCCCGAGTTTCACTTTCTTTTTTCCTTTCAGCGCCGAGAAACGACATGCCGCTCATGCACGCGCTTGCGACCGAAGATTATCGGCCACCTTCAGAGAGAGTCTCGCAGGCAGACGCCCGCCTGCGTTTGAGCACCTCGCCCCTTCCCGCCCTGGAAGCGCACACCCCCCTCGGCACGCTCAAGGCGGTGGTGTCCGAGGCGCTCGGGTCGCACTCCACTGCCACCGTCAGCGTTGAGTCCACCACACCTGCAGGTGGCAGTAGTGTGTCACAACGCTGTAAGCAAGCCGGAAGCTCCTTTGTGGAATTATTATTATTATTTTTTTAATGGCTCTTTGTAGAATACGGCTGGGAAGTAGGCGAGTTTGTTTGATCACCGTTCCCCTTCATTGTTACTCACAACTTCCTCCTTCTGTCTTCCTCCAGCTGGGGGTGAGCATTTCCTCCTCGGGGAGAACCTGACCGTGGCTATTTTAGGACTGGTCATCCCCATCGGTAAGTCTTCAAAATAGTCTGTGCATAATGACGGACACCAGAGGAGCTCCTCTTGTCCGACACGCCCAATGGCTGGCGTTCATGTTCCCCTGCGCCTGTGTGTGTCATTTCATGCCATGGAGTTCTGCCTCATTAACACCCCCTCCCCTTAAACACACGCAGTTCCTATCGTTGGCACAGTGGTCTTGGGCTTGGTCTGCGCCGGCGTCTACCTGGTGTGGCGGAACTGGCGGCGCAACTCCACCAAGAGCATGAACTTCGACAATCCCGTCTACCGCAAGACCACGGCCGAGGGCGAGGAGGACGAGATCCACATCGGTCGCAGCGAGGCTCTGGGGCACCACCAGCATCCGTACCCGCAGGGGGTGGTCGGCATGGGGGTCGTGAGCGCCGGAGGGGGCGCCTGCCCGCAGTTCATCACCTTACCGCTCGGGGGGAGCGTGGCGGATCCGGGGACTCATTGGTATACGGAGCAGCCCATGCTCTCCACGGCGTGAGTCGGGAGGGGCTTCGGGGAGGTAACCGAGGAGGTACATATCGTCACGTGACGCCCACCGCCCATTTTAAGCCAGATTCTGACGGCTCGCCGGAGCTGCAACTATTTTTCTCGGATCATGTTTTGCATTGATGGTGTGTGTCGCGTGTCATCGCTGGGTGTTTTTGTCCCGAGGGTGAGATGTTTTCTCCGAGTGCCACGGCGCACCGATGAACCGAGAGCTTTGATTTGACCTTCAACAAGTTGAAGGATCATAGCTGTGCCCGAGGAGGATCAGGTGCAGGAACAACAAAACAGACGGTTCCGTTTTTTCACTGTGATGTTTAAATGTGGGAAAGTTTGCGAGGAGCAATATGTCAGCAGGTGCCACAAACCAATTTTCTTTTCTCTCGTATTTTGACACGAGGCATTCCGGTTGTGTTTGCGGCATGAACGTTTGTCCAGGTGTGCGCAACGTGTCCGAGTAGGAGCCTTTATGTAAATATGTTTTCATAAGGTTTTGATAATGTACAATAAAAAGAGAAGCTGTACATAAGATTTTAGACAAAGTCTTGACACGTATAATAATTTATTTGTACAAAGAGAGCACCGCAAATTATTCGCCAAAGTTGTCATTGTTGTTTCTTATTGTGCGTGCTTTTTGGTTTTTAACATCGCAGTGTCAGTATTGCCGTAAATTGCCGTAAATCTGTCTGTGCCTTTTTTTTTCTTCTTGTTTTTTTAAAAGTCATGTTTTCATGAAACCGCTGGACATTTGCAAAGACAAACTTTATTCAAACCAAAAGGTTCCACTTGTTGATTTTCTGTATCACTTTCGAATATGTCTGTATATACATATAAAATGTCTGTACATAAAATCTGACCAGAAAAATTCTCTTTTTTTTTTTTTTCTTCAGTGCAAACTGCATTGGTATCTGAGCTGGAAATAATGCGTCATCTGCTGGTCAGATTTATCCATGCAGCAATAAGGCTGACGAATGAGCTCACTTGAAAATGTGACAGCTTTACCGCCGCATTGATGCGAAGCGCTGAATACGTCACGTTGCTGTGAATATCTTCGCAGATGCAACATTTACTTTCAGAAGAGCTTAATTAAAAATGACTCAGCATTTTAAAAAATATATATTGATCAACAACAACGAGAATGAGAGCAAAAAAAAAAAAAAAACTCACCACCTTTAAGATGCTATAGTTGACCAAATGCTGGCTGGCAACTTTCTTATGCAAGCAGGTCAATTTGAAAGGTCGTGCCTCGGTCTGTCAATCAAACAGACATCAAGTCTTGGCTTGCAGAAGCGCCGCCGTGTCACTGTGGGAGCAGAGCACGGCGATGCCCAGAGCAGTCCGCCCGCTCTGAAGAAAACAACAAATAAAAATCATATTTCAAATGTGAGCAAAAATCGTTTTTTTTTTTTCTTTACCTGATCGGTCAAGGTCATATCGCAGCGGGACCTCTCCAGCAGCAGTCGTGCCAAATGTGTGTAGCCCCTCTCAGATGCAAACATGAGCGCCGTGGTTCCCTGAGCGTCCTGGACGTTTGCGTCTGCGCCGCAGCTCAGCAGCAGGTCAACCATCACCGCTCGGCCGTGACGCACAGCTAAGTGCAAAGCCGTCTGGCCTGTCTGGGAGGGAGGGAGATACTTTTGCTCTCTCAGTTGAACCCTCGATGTGAAGAGCCTCGCTCGGGTTGCTATTCTGATTCTGCCTCATTGCAATCGGACGGACAATTTACCTGGCCGGAGCGGGTATTGACGTTGCCTATCTCCATCAGCCTGCGGACCACCTCCATATCGCCAGGCTTGTCCGGTGCTGTGAGGGAGGCCAGCATCGCTGCTGTGTAACCCGCTTTGTTCTGGAAGTTAACGTCGCTTACTCCTGGATGGCAGGGAGGAGTTTTTTTTTTTTTTTCCCCACACTCTATCGATGACAAGGAAAAGTACCTGTGTCCAGCAACAGAGCGGCGATGCTGTAATTGCAGTGGGAAACGCTGTAATGGAGGACCGTGTTGCCGTTATCATCTGCCAGGTTGATGAGGAAGGCCAAAAGTGACGGTGTGGCCTTTTGGACCTCCCTCAAATACAAAGCCACTTTACTGGACACTGAGTTCTCCTCTGCTGCTGTACTGAACCAGTCCTGGAAAAGCACCATAAGGGCCCTCCTCTGCAATGAACAGAGAGAACAAAATTTGACAGAGCGAAACGTGAGCGTCAAAGAATTCTGAGCGTACGCACCGTCTCATTGGTTGGATTCTCAATGTTGTCCATGTGCTGGTTGAGGAAGCGACACGCTGACATAAAGTCCGCATTCACCTTCTCACTGAAGACACAATGAGGGCGATGAGGGCAAAAGATAGAAAAGAAGAATCACCTTGTGCCTCGTGAGTTTCTCACCTGCCTCCGGTGTCGTCCTCCATCTGTTTTCCCGGGGGCTGACGCTTCATCTTGGCAGATGCCGCCGCCTCTCCAGCTGGCCATCCAGATCCGGTTGCGGACCATATCGCTTGCCTCTCTTCCCCCGTTCCTGTCTTTTCCTGCTCTGCTTCCACTTGGGTTGCAGCCAATGTTTGTCCATTGTCGTGTCCAGGCTGAGTGGAGTGTGAGCTCAAGATGTGGACGAGTCCCCTCATCTCCTGCTGCAGCGAGAGAACCTCAGGGCTTTTGGCTTCCTCTGCTGCACTGCAACACTCCCAATGCTGATCCAGGAGTCGCTTTATCTTCGTAATGTGCCGAAGGACCCCGGACGTGTCTGGGGTCGCGGCGGAAACCTCCATTGGGGATTCCACATCATCCCCGAGGTGTCCGTTTATGGATCGGCCCGCGATTTGCTCCTCCTGGTCGACCGGCGCCCTCTCGGCGTGCACCCGCACCCCGGCATTTGCGATCTGTCCGTTTGGACTTTTGCTCTCCGTCTGCCGCCGCCGCCCCGTGACCCTCCGAAGCTCCAGCTCGCTCTCGTACAGTTTCTGTTCCAGCACGGCCACTTTAGCTTGGAGCGACGTCACCGTCAGGAGCTCATCCAGATCAGTGCTCATCTTCCACTCGCGCGTTCCATCGTGACGACTCCGTCGTTCGTACGGTGCGCCGCTTTTGTCGTTCTGACGGCTCCCGTCGAGAGACCCCGGGCGAATCTGCGAGCGCAACGTTTCTTTCTCCTCCTGCAGCTGACAGATCTGCGCTCTCAGGTCTGGAATGACTCGTACCTCCCTCTCCAGCTTCTCGACATGTTCCAAGGCATCTTGTAGGCGCCTTGACAGAATGAAGCCATCCTGGGTGTGAAGGCTCTCCTGAGAGTCAAAGATGTCTTCACAAGATTTGTTTCTGTCTCCAAGATGGCCCCTTTGGGGCCCCTCTGTCGCCTCCAATCCTTGTCTCAAAAGCACCGTCAGGGGCAGGCTGGAGGCCCGGAGGAGATGCGGTCGGATGTGCTCGCCCAAGGGTTGCTCGTCAAACTCACGGATCTCGGCCTCGAGATCCGATCGGCCCGCTCGGCCTCGTGGCCAAAGAGGCGACCTGTAGTCGTGCGACCGGGCAGCGGAGCCGCGACGGTGGTCGTCCGACAGCCGAGACCTGGGGGCCAGCGCTCCGGTGGATCCCCAGAGGCTCGGTCGGTAACCGTAGCCGGAAGGATTAGAGTGGCGAGGAAGAGTACTTGCCCGAGAGCCTTTACTGTGGCGCTGGATAGAAATTCTTTTAATGGTTCTCCCTTTCTCAATGTCATCGACATACTTGAGGAAGTCCAAGTCCAGACGGAAACCGTACGGCGTTTCAACCGAGTATGGAAGTTTGCCACTTTCGGACACTTTGCTTGCTTGCGCATTCCCTGGAAACAATTAATTGATAACAATACTCACAACCGATGGATTATTTTGCAGATTCAAAAAAAATATTCCCCTATATCTTACCGTGATGTCTTTCCATGGTTTTGTCAGAGGTGTCTGTGGAAAGAAAAGTCAAAAGTGCCTGAGTCTTTTACAAGCAACGGAAATCCTTACGCGCTTGTCTACGTATAAATAATGACTGTATCGGCCGATTGCGGGAGAAAAACAAAAGTATTTTGGCGCTGACGGTCCTCGAGGTTGAGCCGCGGAATTTTCGGTGAGACGACCGACGGTCCAGAGGATTACTCATGACGCTCTTTTAGCATGGTGCACAAAAGCCAAGTAATTGCACTTAATTGCTTTGCTTGTGGGTTCCTCACGTCGCCAGTTGCGCTTTTGCTGCTTTTTTCCCCCCGCACTGATTCATTTCTTCCATGTTATTCTCCTGTGGCACGTCTGATCTTCACTTGATTACTACCCTGCAGTCCAGCACGAGACCAGGTTTTACGTCTTGCAGCAATGGGCAGCACAAAAACAGATCTGCGGACGGACTGACAAACGACTCGTTATTTCCCGTTTGTCGTCCCTCTTTTCCTAAATGGACGGTTTGTTTGTTTTTCCGACGTCTCCTAGACTTTTACTTAAATCCTTCATGATGACCCCAGCATCCCTTTGGTTGAGGTCTTTGACGCATTGTGGCTTTGTTTTGTCTTGAAATAGTCCAAATTGGATCCTGTCGAGTAAATATTTCCCCGATGTTGGGTTTCCCCGTCTCTGCTCCAGATCAGCAATGCAATTAACGATTGACGCAAAAATGCTCACACGTGATTTCTTGTCTGCAAGTGAGCGTTACTCATTCATTTAAAATCAATGAATTATGATTCACAAAGATCCCAGACGAGCAAAGGGGGCGTCTTTCTATTTCCTGCTCTCAAATCAAGCAAACAAACACGCCTCTCTGACTCTCCCATTTAAATATAGTTGCACATTTTCTCCCTCACCAGCATGACCACTAAAGAAACAATACTGCATTTCCAGGGAGTCATCGTGGCCCAACAATTTTCACATTTCCACGGCACAAGTTGAAATCGTCTGCGCTCGAAGTTGTTGGTCCACGTCCACCGCAACCACACAAAAAAAAAAAAATCAGCAACGAGCATAAAATAGTCCCTTTGCCCCAAAGAGGCCCCATCAAAACATGACGACTGGCTTTCTTCAGCCAAAGTAAACTATCAAGAGTAAATTGAATCCCCTTGGGCTTTTCCAAACCAATGCTAGTTAGTGGGAATCCACCATATTCTAATTTAGAGGAATGCATTGGATGGGTGCATTTCTCCATCACAACATCCATACATAACACAACCAAGCCTACAAATGACATCTTGACAGACACAATGCAAATGAACAATCACTTCTACACAATCAATTCAGTTGTAAATGGTGACTTGTCTCCACCTTGTTTCCCTTCCCACTGGTCATCTGTAATAAGGTTCTTGCTTTTATGAGCCTTCCTAGAAAATCCTCCCTTTCCCCAACTTTTTGGCTGTACATTCAGCATTTTTTCCAGCGTATAACTGGAAGAGATTCAGACACTAAAGGCAGCAGTTTAACTGGATTTGCTCCTTCAAAAGTTTTTTCTACGCTATTGATTATCAAGTGTCGGAATTACGGAGTCCAACACTATATATCCAACAGTGTTGTGGCATCTGTGTGCAGAAAAAGCTCATAGCTTCCTTCAAACAGCTGCGGTGGAAGGTCAGACTGTGGCAGCGTTGTGTGTGTGTGTGGTTACAAAGACATATATTGTTATTTAGTGTTACGATGTGTCAATCCCTGACAATGTCAAAGTAGGCAACATACTGTCTCGGCCGCACAGATCCGGAAAGAAAACAACTAATGAATGAATTTAATGAAATCCTACCTCAAGATGTCCCTTCTCCTCCTTGCCGATAGAAGCGGCAGAGCCCAGTTTGCCCTCAGTGCTGAGGCCCCCTGAGAGTGTGTCGTGCGTGTGTGTTCCGGGCTGCCAATGTGTATGCGGCCTCCACCCGCCATAACAGAAGCTGCCTTTGCTTCTGTGTAAAAAGAGAATGGAGAGCAGGCAGGGAGGGGCGTGCTGAACGTGCCTTCCCACTAGGAACATTCTCACAGTGGAGAAGCGCTTTGCCCACAAAGCCAGCTGTTCGTCCGGAGCCATGTGACCAGATGGGGCATTTTCTCCAGGACGGTGTGGGGGGGAGCCGGTAACACGAGCGTCGGTGCCATACTTCGGGATCTACGGCGAGTCAACAGAAGGGAGAGCGCGGGGCGCGGTGCCATACCGTTCATTCTTCACGGATCCTCTTTCAACCTTTCATCACCATCATGCCAGCAATAAAGAATCTCATCTGCTCTTCATAAGCGCACACACCCCATTGTAATCGGAGTAAAAAATTTTGGCCCCCAATGCCGTATGCGTGTTTGCAGTGCTTCACGTTTTCCACACTTTGATATGTTACAGCTTGGTTCCACGATGGAGGAGAATCATTTTTACCTCTGCAATTCTACATATACCGTTTTTTTCCGTGTATAGTGCGCAAAATTTTACTAATTTATTGTCCTAAAATCCGGGGTGCGCATTATACATGGGTACAAAAGAAAAAAAAAAAAAAGAATTTTTTTTAATTTTTTTTTTTTTTTTTTTTTTTTAAATCCCAATGATCGTCACACACGCAGGGAGGCAATGGGTCCCATTTTTATAGTCTTTGGTATGGTCTTAACTAGGCTGGATGTAATTTTTTTTGTTGGCGTTGATTTCTCCGACTGCCCGTAAACGCACCACCGCGCTCCGTGCGCATGGAGCGTGTTTGAAGTGAACAGCAGAGAAGAAAGGAACAAGGCAAAGTGTTGTGAAATAAAATTTTTAAAAAAAAAATTCATAAAAATTGGGTGCGTATTATACATGGGTACAAGCTTTTTTCCAGCATCAGCATGCCATTTTTAGGGGTGCGTACTATACATGGGGGCGCACTATACACGGAAAAAAACGGTAATTTCTCTTCAACTCTTTAGCGTCATCCCAATCTGAATGAAAATATTTGCAGCTGCCCAGAAAGTGGGTTAGGAAAACAAACACCTTTTATTTACTCTGTAAACATTCCGTGGTAGCGAATACACCTGAGTCGAACTATTTGGAGTATAAGCTTCTTAAGAGGCTTCGAGCCCGACCAAAGATGGAAAAGGAATCACTAAGTATCAGCCAGCAAAAAAAGAAATACTCCTTTTCCATGACACAGGCAGACTAGTGACTCCATGAGGGATTGTGGTTCACAGTGGAGGGAGGGAGGGAGTGCTCGAAGGGGGAAAAAAAAAGAAAAAAACTTTATCGCTTTTACAGATTGTACACATGCTGGAGAAAACTTGGTTGTCATGCAAAAATTAGTTTGAAAGAAATATTTGGTGTTGCATCACATTTAAGTGCTATGTTGGTTAGATGAGACTGTTTTTAGATTCACCAAGAGTGTTTATGGAAAATAATTATTAACTAGTCCAAGCCTGCTGTCGGATATTCATTTTCCTACGATTAGACTCGGAAAAGCGTCGTTCGAGGAAATTCGATGGCTTTTATTTTAGAATTTTTAGGGTTCACATGAGGTATCACTTGATGTTTCTCCACAAATCTAAAGCAGAGTCCTTTTGCGTCACATATTTGACTTGTGTTATGTCACGGTGGCTTGTTTTGTTCCTGCGTTGGTCAAGACAAACACGGTATTTCTTTGTGACCTATGGATCGAGACCCCCCTCCTTTCAACGAGAGGACCGGCCTCCCGACAAATTACAAAAGCGCTCACAAACACATTCAACGCATGATGCTAAGCGGGCAGGGAGACGCCAAACATTCCAGGAATCGGTCATCCACGTTAATCATTAAGCCGCGCTTGTGACAGTGCATAACCTGGTCATGTTCCTCCCATGGCTCTTTGGCCAGTCACTGAAGAGGGAGACGGACGGACGTCTGCAGCGGATCAACATGAAAACAACTCTGATCTACTTGTTGGTTCTCACCGGCGCTTGTCTCCCCGTTCAGTGCGGTAAAGAAGTCCAGCCCGGCCCCCAGCCCAGCCCCCAGCCCAACGCTTCTCCTGAAAGCACCCGCTCGCACTTTGCAGGTCTGGATGATGTGCGTCTCCTGGCCAACGGCCTCCTCCAGCTTGGCCAGAGCCTGCGGGATTTTGTTCACAAGACCAAGGGACAGATCAGCGATATCTTCCAGAAGCTCAACATCTTTGACCGTTCCTTCTACCAACTTTCTGTGCTGGCCAGTGAAATCAAGGAGGAAGAAGAGGAGCTGAAGAAGACGGCGGTGGTGCTGAAAGCTAATAACGAAGAGATGCGCGGCATATCCGTTCAAATCAACTCCAGGGTGGACAGCATCATGTCTGAGAAGAGCTCGTTGCGGAACCAAGTGGACGGCCTGGAAGAGAAGCTGAGGAGTCTGTTGAGCGGCGGCGACCGAGCAGGAGAGATCAGCGGTCTTCGGGTAAGGCACCTGGACGCTCCTTCTTCAGCAGAGCCATTTCATGCCGGGTCGTAGGCATCGTGACTATCGACCCGTGGCAAGGCAAGGTCAGGGTTTGACCTCCGTTCCTCCTTTCTTGAAACCAGGGAGTGATCAACAGCCAGGAGCATAGCATCACCAAGCTTCTGAAAGCTGTGAAGGAGCAAAATGATCAACTCAACTACCAAAGGAATAAGCTCAAGAGTCTGGAAGAAAAGGTGCTGGAATATTTGCAAATGACACTGAGGCAACGCCCAGGTGTTTATAGCTAAGCGTGCCAACTGTGTTTCCTAGCTTACAGCCAGTACATTAGCCCAAGACACAATGGAAAGGATTCCCCAATCCTTCAACAGCGACATGCCGACACTCAGCCCGTATCTCGTCTCAGACTCCAGCCAGACAAGCGCAGATGCCGGTAAGATGGGTAGATGCGCCGGACGGGAGCTTCCCAGTAAGATCGCTGCTCTCAGTCAGGACACATGTTTGGGCAGTCTGACAAAGGTTTCTCCGTTTCAACCAGATCTCCCGTCAGACTGCAATGACGTGTTCAACAGAGGTGAGAAAATCAGTCGAGTGTACGCCATTAGACCCAACGGATCGCAACCCTTCAAGGTGTTTTGTGACATGAGCGCAGGTAATGTCCTGTCTGGAGGACTCAACTTTGACGGGAATCGCAAAATGGAAGGAAGTAAATCATTTGTTGGGCTGACTTTCTTCGAATCTAGATCATGGAGCGACAGTAATCCAGCGAAGGAAGGACGGATCTGTCAATTTTGATCAAACCTGGGAGAAATATGAAAATGGATTTGGAGATTTTCACGGTGTGTTGCGAAAGCCAAAAATGTACCTCTTTCACACACACAAAAAAAGGTAGATGCTAATTCATACTTAGCATGTCAATGGGATTCCACATTGACTTTAGCCTGAGCGCTAGCAATGTTTCGACAACGAAAAATGTCTAGTATTTAAATGTACAAATTGTGAAATACTTTTTGGGTGTATTCTAGACTCTAGGAAGTATCCAAGCTAGGACCTAGACTATCTCCAAATCCCAAATACTTGAGAGTGTTGTGGTCACAGGGATACACGTTGAAGTGATTTTCGTCCCGTGTACTTGACCGAATTGTGTTGTTTTGTAATTTGCCTTCTCGTGTTTCTTTCTGCGCTTCTCATCTGTGGTCAACCAGGGGAATTTTGGCTGGGTCTCAGCAAGATTCACTCACTGCTTGCTCAGGGCAACTCCATCCTTCACATGCATCTGGAAGACTGGAAGCATAACAAGCGCTTCATGGAATACACGTGCGACCTCGGCGGTCCGGAGACCAACTACACCCTCGGCCTCAAGCTATTGTCCGGAGATCTGAGCGACTTCATGAAGAACCGCACAGGTTTGATGTTCTCCACTAAGGACAGGGACAATGACAAGAACCGGGACCCCAACTGTGCCCCCAACTACACGGGTAAAGGGGATTTGACATCTCCTGACAAATCAAGGCAACTAGCTTACTGTGTACTCTTTGTTTTTTGTTTTTCTAACTTTAGGCGGTTGGTGGTTCAATAGCTGCGGGGACACCAACTTGAACGGGAGATACTTCCTGGTGAGACACAAGGGACGTTCGGATCGCAGAAGAGGGATCCATTTGAAGCCGGGTCGAAAAGCTTCCTATTGGCTTCGCTTCACGCAGCTGGCGCTCCGACCGTTGGGCGAGTCTTGGTCATCATCGGAGACGGGCGGCTTTCTCGCAAACAGCCGCTGAATAGGAAAGGGTACAGCAACTAATGTGGAGAGGCCTTTTCAAAAACGTGCAGCCATCATTTGAGAAGGCATTGAAGGGACCGTCCCATCCGTGATGATTCGAGTCACTTCCACAGGACCAAAGTTTAGAGCAGCAGCTAGCGCTAGGTCAGAAAACACACACATCGTAAACTAGGCTAACAAATGTATATTTGAATTGAATATGTTGTTCTGATGATTACAATATGGTGCATAATACTGCATATATAGATAGACTCAGAATTTGTGTAGCTTTTATTATGAGGTGGATTTTAATTCCAGATGGAATAAAAAGACAAACTATTGTGCTGGCTCATGATGCTTTTCTTTAGTTTGCCAAAAACAGAATCAAGAAACTCAGCAATGTTAGTTTCTTGGGTTGTGGGTACTGGGAATGAACTGCAGAGGGCAGTGTAGTTCTTTTTTTCATGTATTTACGACTTTTCATGGATTGCATCCAATCTGCTGACTCATTTCCTGAGTTCATCATCACAGTTGGAGTTGACTGAATTACATCCAATTGCTAGCATGCCCGTGTTTCCTCTAAACGGGTGTTGTGCATCTATTATAAGAGTTGATAATGTGTTTTGTAAAGACCTTGTATAAGGCAACTATCCCCTTTCATTTTCTCTCCACTGATCTCGGAATGGCCCGGCTCATTGCTAACGCTTCCGTTTGGACGTGAGAGGCCGTGCGTGTTTTGCATTGTCGTGAGCAGCTTTCCCTCCATGCCGGCGTGCTTCCGAGCATGCAGACACACCCAAACACAACTTTGAGTCTTGACAGTGATCTCCCTGCACATGTGTGAAGGAGCGTCTTCAGTTACTCGCCCTGCGTCTGCAGATGCAAGGTTATTTTGGGTCCAGTATGGACCAGTGCCACCCTGTGCACACCGCGAAGAGGGGGACATAATGGGAGGAGTCAAGATTTCACCCAGCAGTTCCGTCCCGAGCTGTAATACGTTGTCTCAAAACAACAGCGGCACTCAAGCTTTGCCGACAAAATTTCAAAACAAAAATGGACAAGGGTCCTCTGCGGGTGTTGACCGTTCCTACGACCCCTTACTCTGACCAAAGACCCGGGAGCGACGGTCTGAGAAGAAAGGTTCATGTCTTCCAGTCCAGGAGGAACTATCTGCACAACTTCATCCAGTGTATCTTCTCCTCCATTGACCTACGTGACCGCCAGGGTTCAGCGCTGGTGGTGGGGGGGGACGGACGCTTCTTTAGCCAAACGGCCATCGAGGTCATCGTGCAGATGGCGGCCGCCAACGGGGTCAGTGACAGCACGACCGCTTCTTTGCTTACTCTGCATCCAGGGGCCTCTTGCCAAAATCCCGCTCGACTCGCACGGGCCGACATTTACCTGTGACGTCTCCTCAGGTGGGCCGTCTCATCGTGGGTCACCGCGGCTTCATGTCCACGCCGGCCTGCTCCTGCGTGATCAGGAAATTCAAAGCCATCGGCGGCATCATCCTCAGCGCCCGTCACAGTCCGGCGGGGCCCGATGGAGATTTTGGCATCAAGTTCAACACTGCAAACGGAGGTATGCAGCGGCATTGCTCACCCGTAATCCTATCCGATAAGAGTAGTTACTGCGCAGTCACTGAGCCAGACTGCACAGCCTTGCCGAGATTTGGAAACGCTTTCGAAAAGAAAACACGAAATGGGTCCTTCTGCCTCGTCAAGGGCCGGCCAACGATGCCGTCGCAGACAAGATCTACCAGATCAGCAGAACCATCGAGGAGTTTGCCATCTGCCCTGGACTCCGACTGGATCTGACAACTCTGGGCAAACAGACATTTGATCTGGAGAACAAGTTCAAACCTTTTACGGGTAAATCTTGGGCAAGCAAAGTCAAAGAAAAGAACAGCTAAAGCAGCAAAGGTTCTCTCTCCCTTTGTTTTGCTAAGTTGAAATTGTGGATGCTGTGGAGTCCTACGCTAACTTGATGAGGAACATCTTTGATTTTGCTGCTCTGAAGGAACTCCTGTCTGGCGAGAACCACATCACCGTAAAACTGGATGCCATGCATGGAGGTGAGAACTCGAAACGGCAGAGGAAGTCCGGACCATACGGATTTTCTTTGACCGCGTTCTGAGGAAGTCCGTACTGTATGGATTTTCTTTGACCGCGTTCTATCATCATGCCTGAATCTGTCACTGTCCATACGAATCTGTCTAAAAATTGGTGTCCCAGGCTGATGTCCACAGTCCAACAGCAGAGCAGGTAAGCCTCAGGTCCACGTCTGTCTCATGGCGTATCGCCCGCCTGTTTCCAGTGGTTGGTCCCTACGTGAAGCGGATCCTATGTGAGGAGTTGGGCTGTCCCGCCAATTCGGCCGTTAATTGTGTCCCGTCGGAGGACTTTGGAGGTCAACGTCCCGATCCTAACCTCATGGATGCCGCGGACCTGCTTGACAACATGAGGGACGGAGAGCATGACTTTGGTGCAGCATTTGATGGTGACGGGGTGTGTGTGGCCCGCCCGACGTTGAGATGTTGAACTGGATCTCTATTGGAAATCTACGAGTAGGACAAAAGTGAAGGCCAGGTGTTGATTGGATCTTTGTTTGCTTATTGGCTCTCTAGGATCGAAACATGATCCTCGGGAAACACGGCCTCTTTGTCACCCCGTCTGACTCTGTGGCCGTGATTGCTGACAACATCTTTTGTATCCCATACTTTCAGCATAGCGGGGTGAGGGGCTTTGCCCGCAGCATGCCCACAAGTGCTGCCTTAGACAGGTAAAACTTTTGGCCTCCTTCATTTGATGGGATTGACTTGCATTTGACCAATGAGCTTCCAGCTATGCAAACCAATGCTTCTGCTTCAGTTTCAATTCTATCTGTGTGACCTTCAAATAATTTCTATTTGTGAATTTCTTGCAGAGTAGCCAAGGCAACACAAATAGAGCTATATGAAACTCCCACTGGGTGGAAGTTTTTTGGAAACCTCATGGACGCGGGACGACTGTCTTTGTGTGGCGAAGAAAGCTTTGGAACAAGTAATACTGGAGCCTGGAGTTACAACATATTCTTGAGTATTTTCCAGCGGATGATTGCTTGGTCACATCTCATGTCTCAGGTGGAGATCACATTCGTGAGAAGGATGGGCTGTGGGCCGCGCTGGCGTGGCTCTCCATCATTGCCACCAGAAGGCAAAGTGTGGAAGATATACTCAAGTACCACTGGCTAAAATATGGAAGAAACTACTTCACCAGGTGTGCTGTGGCCAAAAGCAGCCGTGCCTCAAAATCATTTGATAGTAGGCCGCATGGTGAACTTGTGGACTTCATTTTACTCCCAGTATGGCCCGGAAGCACAGTTCATCAATTTACTATTTTTGTGTCTTCTTGGGCTGTTTTCACCAAGTGTAGCAAATTTGGACAGGTTCCCCCTCCCCAAGCAAAATTACAAGGGGGACACCAGCCCGATTAGACCTTTACTCAGAGCATTGCTGCCATCTAGAGGTCGCCATTGCATCATCTGACAGTCAACGTGTCATGAAGCATTTCAGTTGACCTCGGAAATGGAAATATCCTGAGCATTGAAAAAGCTGACCTGATCAATTTTGCTCTTTGTTTTTGCTCTAGATATGACTATGAGAACATAGACATCGATGCAGCTTGTGAAATGATGGAAGATCTGGAGATCATGATTGCAGACAAGTCCTTTGTGAAGCGGCGATTTGCCGTGGAAGACAAAATCTACCGAGTGGAAAAAGCAGACAATTTTGAATACACGGATCCCGTCGACAGCAGTATCACGCGGAACCAGGTACTCCACATTACAAAGACGTACTACTAAGACGGTCTGGAACTTCACGTTTCCTCTGTAGGGTCTGCGGATAGTCTTCTCTGATGGCTCTCGAATCATCTACAGACTCAGTGGGACGGAAAGTAGTGGCGGCGCCACGGTTCGAATCTACCTGGAAAGTTACGAGAAGGAATACGTTTTTCAAGAAACGCAGGTAAATATACAAAAACAAGGAAATGATGCAAAACGTGACTTTCGCAGGCCTTTCAGTGATGTAACAATCTCTAACTGTAAAAAAAAAAAGGGAAATGCTGAGGAAATGTTGTTTTTGTCTGACAGGTGGTGCTGGCACCGTTAGCTACAATAGCACTCAAGATTTCTCAGCTGCATCACAGGACGGGTCGAACCGGCCCATCGGTCATCACCTAACCAACCGTTTCCAGTTTCCCCTGCACTTGCTTTTTATTTTCAATTTTTCATCCAAAGGTGGCAACAAAATTTGAATTTTAGGCAACATTGTGCGTGACTGTGCCACATTAAACATTTATTTTTGCTTTATGACTGACTCCAGCCTGGCCTATCGTCAACGTTTTACAGTCATTTATTTTTTTGTTCCTGATCTAGCCAGCTATGATTTGTGTTTGTGAAATAATATCATATGATGATGCCTAATGCAGCACAATGGAAAATTGAAAGTCATCAGAGAATGACATCCATAAATTGGGAGTGAAATTGAGCAATTGATGAGTGCCGAGGGATAAACAGTCAACTCGCTCACGCAATCTACTTGACAATATCAGAATATTTTTCTTTTGAGTGACTGTCATTGAAATTTGAAAAGCAGGTGCCTGCATGCATTGCATTAACGGGACGGGACGGGGAAGGGCAGGGCAGGGCAAGGCAGAGCTGGTCTTACTTTTCAGTCTGGAGCTCTGAGATTGCTGATGCACTTTGAAGTGATGCCCCCCCCTTACATCTCCAGGTTTAAGGCAAGCTTAACATCAGAGCTAGAGGAAAGAGAACACATCAAAGACCAAAAAAAAAAAAGCTAGCAGCCAGAGATGATCTACATTTCCGACTCGAACCAATTTGTCCTGATGCAATATTCCATGAGGCTGAACTTAAGAAGTATCCATCCCTTAGCAGAAGCTTATCCCTGCAGTGAGCTGTCATTTTGCAGTTTGTTCCTCTTTAAAAGACAAACATCTTCATTTTTTCCCCAACCTCGATCTCTTCAGTGGCTTGGCTGGTAGACAAGAATTCATTTGAACAAATTCAATCAGACAATTGATAACATTAAGTTGACAATGATTTTTTTTTCCATCTTTCTGACATTAAGTCAGTAGTTGAGTGCGCCACACGTTGCCATGTGATGGAATAAACGACTCGACAAGAGTCGCTTTGTGTCAATCGGAAGGGCACATTTGCAATCACTTGCGTCATTGTGGTGCATCGTCCACTTGACTGGCGAATCACGTGACCGCGGAGAAAGAAGCAAGGGAAACCCCGCCGAGCTGAACCGAGCCGACTAGTCGTCTGTCATGGCTGGTATCAAAGGTATTTGCTTCAGTGTGAAAGCTGGAAATAGTTGCCACTCGGCACTTTTTTTCAAGTAGTTGAGCTATTTGACAATCGGAGCATCCTTTGTGTAGCTTCAAGTTTGGCAGAGCCATTATCAATCGCGCTCACCAACAAGTGTCCTATTTTAACTCAAGTCATGCTTTTCTCATGGACACATGTTTTTTTTCTTTTCTTCCTGTAGAGCTGGTCGGCTTGTCTTTTGGTTGCGCCATTGGGCTGACGTTTCTGTTTCTGGGTTGTGCAGTGCAAGAATATGGGTACGTTTTTTTTTTTTTTACAACAAAGCGGCCATAGTCAAATGCGACGTCACAATGGAAAACATTGATCTTGCTTGCAGACGCGGTCATGTGACTTGGCAGACTCTAGATTCCAAACATTGGGTGACTTTATTCCCACTGTCCATCTTGATAATTTCCACTATATAAAAGATGGACAAGAGCAAAATCTGTCAGAAATGGAACATCATGCAATCACAATTGAAAATTCATGTATTTTGTCTCTCTGCAGAGTTTACTACCCAATGTTTGCACTTTTTTTGTACATCCTGAGTCCGGTCCCGCTTGTTTTGGTCAACCGGGTCAGTGACGAGTCGGAGCCCGCCAACGCGTGCAGAGATCTGGCCTATTTCTTAACCACCGGAATCGTCATGTCGGCTTACGGCTTCCACCTTGTCCTCGCTCACAGCGGCACGGTGAGTTCTTTATTCTTGTAGTTTTTGTTTCGACCTGTTATTCCTTGTTTTCTCACTTGCAGGTGGAGTGGGTTGCCTGCAGCCTGGCGCTGATAGGGGACACCATTATCTTCTTCACAATCCTCGGCTTTTACAAGGTGTTTGGAAGTAGTGAAGACTTCAATTGGGAACAGTGGTAAGGTGGAGTTTTTGTCGTCAGGGTCTGTTCCGGAAGTGATTTTCCTCGCTACGGATGACGCCCATTGACTCGTGTGCCACTTGAAAGTTCGGGGAACACAACAGTATTTACAGGGCGACCCAAAATGAAATTGTTCTCGACAATGGTAGTCAACATTTGATTCAAAAGGCAGCTTTTTCTTCCCAGACCAGTCATTAAAGTCTTGAATTGCTACCCGGAAAAGATCAGAGCATGTATGTGGAGTTTGTCACGTGACGTATCTCGGTGAATTCTTACACACTCATCAAAGTGTTTTATAAGCTCTTGACTGAATTTTGTCTTCTGATTAAAATTGTATTTTGATTTTGTTTGTGGAGTTGTTTGAGGTGCAACAGTGATACTGAAAAAGATAGAAGCCAAAAGTGAATATGATGAAAGCACTTAGCTGTTGCTTGGCAACAGCCATATCATTCACATTGTCCTCCGAGACTGACGCGTGATGTGGCCTTGAACGCAACACGTAATACTTGAGTGGCATAAGTGACATTTTGGTCGTTAAAAGCCATGCACGTGCAGAATGGAAACTTTCGAACAAAAATATGAAGTTCCAACAGTAGCGACTAACAAAACAAAAGAAAAATAGCAATGACTACTATTAAACTGTAGAACGATAGTTCAGTAAAAAAAAAAAAAATCGAAATGGTGTATTTTATAAACGGTAACTGCCATTCGGTCCAATGAAGTTGTTCGAAGGATTGCGTGCAAGAACAGACGGACAGATGGATCCACGCTTCTTGGGCTGTTTGTCAGTCGGAAGGATCCCGGTAGGAGTGGGACGGAACGCGGCTGTTCTGCCCACCGGCGTAGCACACGCGCAGCTCGCGGAGGGATTTGCGTGGCGGGTGACAAAGCCAATCGATGAGCCGCGGCACGCGAGCGCGAAGCGCGCAATTAAAGCAGGACCACAAATGAGAGCGAGCAGGCAAACAGCGGGACCACGACTACGCGAGGACGTTCGACGGCACCGCCGAGTTCAACTCTTCGGGTATGTTGCTCTCCAAATGTCTTTTGTCTGACTCCAGTTATCTCTGATGTCCTCCCGCAACAGTCAATGAACATTTTGGAAACGACATATGCAAAGTTGCGCAACATTTACTGATGCTGGATTTGATGTACTGTGCTTCAGCCCACTTTCAAAATCTCTTTGTATATTTAGCAATATCATTCTAACGATGAACGCAGAATCGACGCGTACGTGATGATGACGTCACTGGCAAGTTTTGAACATCCTGATCATAGTCCTATTTTGTAGGAACTGGACGTGATTGGCTTTAAATGACAGCATCATACAAGGTCGTTCCCAGATTATCAAAGAGCAATTTTGTGTTTCTGTCTTTGTCTTTCATCCTTGTGCCTGTTTGCATGCGATTTCCTAACTTGGTTTTGGCAATTGCAATTTCCTGACAAGCAATTAGTCGAGAGGAATTTCCAAATGTAAACTGCTATTCAGTAGAGCAGAGACAATTACCGAGGCTGAGCAATCCTAATTTGACTCAGCTTCTGCATTTCCATTATTATCTGCCTCCTCCTCATGCTTGAATTTCCTTATGATTCATGCATTATTCACTGACCATTGCAGAAAAGGCTAAAAAAAGAAAAAAACTCTTGTGAATCTTGATGGTTAACTAAATACTAATAAAAACATTTTGTAACATCTACACAGTTACCGTTTTTTTATTTGTAATTAACATAAAGTCAATTATTAAAAGTGTCTGCAGATTTAAAGTGGGAAGAAAAGTGACACAAAAAATCTTGGTTGCATTGATTTCAATCCCAATAGAAAAAAAAAATCATTCAGTCACGTAACGAATTCAATTTGTGAACAATAAATGTTCCTGTCAAGTCATATGAGTAATGACCTCCTCACTCATAATGCTTCGATGAGATCTTAAGAACATGTGCTTAGGGACAAACAAGCGGTTGTTGCCATTATCAGATTTTTTTAAATTTACAATTTGATTATTGATTAAACCAAAGCAGGCTTTGCCTCCAGCTCCATTCGCTACTTGTTAATCAATGCTAGCCGAATCTAGATTGGGAGCTTTATAAGAGTGATGGAAATACACTCCCTCTATTTTTTTTGTTTGTTTTTTTTCCGCCCCTCCAGTTCTACTGATTGACTTGAGATATTCACTTGCACTCTCCAATTACCTGTCTGCCATAATACGGATCAGCTCTTCATAATTATGTTTTATGACTTGAACTCTGTCACGGCTGTTCATGTGCAATTATTGGTGTGCACACGGCGGGCGTCCAATGCTCCCCTTGTTTTCTTTGAGTGAAGAAGAAGCATCGTGTAATCCAGATGAAATTCTTATTTCTTTAGCCTTCCTTGTTATGGCACCATGAAAGCAGGTGCTGTGTGATTTATTTAATTTAATCTTTTTTAAAGTACGCTATGTATTTTTCCACCATTCAGTGTAGGAAATTCGAGCCAAAAAGTGCACGTTTGTCCGAGTGCCGGTGGGTCGGGGATAGTGCGGACGGACGCTGGATGCGGAGTGAATCGATGGTGGCACGCATGGAAATATTGATCCATTTCTGATGTGCCTGCCATTTGCTGGGTGTCCATCTCTGGTTAGTTTCTAACGGATGAGTTAAAGCTTCATTTTCAGGGTCAATTGGCTAGAGTGCTGTGGAAGACCGTATTCAAAAAGCACTTGCTGACCATGCTAACGTTGAATCTGTTCTGATTGTTTGTCCTTGTTTAGCATGCAATTGGAAAGTGCACAGAGAGCGCAATAACGAAGCCGCATTTGTTATTGTGTGCAGGTGAACCGGTGGTATTTCCAAAACAGGAACAGAAAGAAAAGGCTGCCGCCGCCTGCAGCCATAGTGAAAGCGGTTCATGATGAAGAAAAGCTGCAGTGTTCAAGGAGTCACTTCGGGAGACGTAAGTATCCATTCTTGCCCGTTTGTGATCTCCATTCACTCTGACTCAAAACGCTTGTTGTGTTCTTTCCTTTGGAGGCGACACCAATGAGCGGGTGTGTCGTTTATTGCTAAACAAAAATGACTGTTCGGTCCCCACGAGCACACGCAGACCTGAAGTGTGAGTGTGTGTGTGTGCCCATCTGTTGTGTTTCTTTCGGCGACGATGTCGTCGTCCAATTGGACGGCCCGTAATTCCCGACCGACTGTGCCTGGCTCCCGTCACAGTTTTTCCCTTTTTGTTTTGATTTGCGAAATGGTTTGTAAGCACCTGTCCTGTTTTGTTGTTTCATTCTCGACTTGTATTTGTTTTCTTTCTTTCATCTATTTTGGTTTGAGGCAATCCAATAGCAAAGGTGTCTTTTTTCACGTCAATACATGAAAAAAGACTTGCATTCCATTTGCAGCGTTCCCGCCAGTGGCTGCCATTTGAACCAAGAGATCAATCAAGTACTGAAATGACGTCCGGATGTTGCTATTGCGATCGATAGTCAATTGTGCCGTGCCAGCGGAAAATGTGGATATTTCTGAACACACCATCTTTCAAGGAAACAAACGCCCAGGCTCCATTTTCACTTTTTGACATTTCCAAGAAGGCCCTGCCGCGTGCAAAGTCAGCAGAAAGATGCCTTGCTCCTTTTACCGTGAGCTGCCGATGATGATGATGATGATGTCATTCTCCTCCAGGAGAAGACCCATCCTCCCGGCTGTCAAAGTCCCTCGGGCAGCACCCTCGGAGTCGAGCCGTGTAAGGTCCACCGGCGCTTTTCCGGCAACTTGCAGCTGCCTCCGTTGTCATGGCGACAAGCCGACAAGGAGCGAGAGCGGAGACGTTCGCTAACCCCGGAGGAAGACCCCGTCACTCCGGCCAGGCCCACCAGTCTACCGCTCGCTTCCCTCCCCCGGATCGACATCACAAAGGCGGACCCCGACAGGTCAGGCGTCCATTTCCAAATTATGAAGTTATCTTTTTTTGTAGGACAACCTCGTCATTTGGGTGAAGTGGCCAGATAATCCGCCAGGGTTTAACGTAGAAGGAAAAGAGACAGGCAGGCAGCCAGATAAACAGCCAATCCCTTCGCCGGCAACCGACTGGCCCAGCCAGCCAGATGTGCCAGATGTGCCTTATCCGCCCGGCGGCGGGCTGGGCTGGGCCATGCATTATCCCGCCGTGCGCTCGTGGACAGAAAGAAGCTCCGGCGTCATTTGTGGATTATGCATGCACGGGTTCCCGGGTTAGCCGCGACGAAGCGCTTGGACCCGACCAGAAGGGGCAAGCAAGAGACAGCGATGTCACGGAAGTCCCCCCGGCGTAGATTCGGCGGGCACTTTGAGTTCAGCGAGGAGGAGGCGCTGGGCCAAGCGCACCTCTCGGCTTTCAGGTGACTCTTGAGCGCGCGTGGCTCCTGGCTTTGGCAAATTTGTCGCTATCCTGCCCGTGGCAGATGACGAGATGATGTCGCTAATGTGTCAAATCGGGATTAGGCTGATGTTAAATGAGATGGCGACGGTGCTGTTGTCACATTCATGGGATGTGTGGCTAACTTACGACTTTGCGAATGACTTGCCTGAAAGCGCCTCTTGCAATTGCGCCATCTTATTGAACCTGAAGATTGCTGCTGCTTCTGCTGGATCAAAATTGAGTCCAGCGTGGCACGTTTCCCTGCGGTGGTTCTCTTCCAATCTCCTGTTGATGTTCTGCTCCTCAGCTCAGAGGGAGAGAACGGCGGCCCGTCGTCGTGCCGTAGCCCCTCGGAGCCGCAAGCGTCCCCGGGTTCGGGTCTGGTTGTGCATCCCAACCCGGCGAGCCACGGCCAGCGTCGAGAGTCTTTCCTGTACCGCTCCGACAGTGACTACGAATTGTCCCCCAAGTCTCTTTCTCGAAACTCTTCCATCGTTGGAGAGCTGTGAGTGCTTTGCTATTCGTGGCCGCCCACGCTCCACCACTTTTTGATGACTCTTTTGCCCTGGCGTTGGGTTTCAGGCACGGGGAGGACTTGATCGTGACTCCCTTTGCCCAGGTAAGTCAACGTGGGTGCTTTTCTGCCACCTAGTGGCCACCAGTTATCTTTCACCTGCAATACACTTGATTCGATTGTTCTCTCATCGTTTTGATTGCAATCCGCCTCTTGTTGACCTGAATTGTTTTTCCAGGTTCTGGCGAGCCTGCGCACCGTCAGAAACAACTTCAGCACATTGACAAACGTGCAATGTGCATCCAATAAGTAAGTCAAGCGCTATCGCCGCCTCGGCTCGGCTCTACACCAAGTCCGGTGTGTTTTCCCAAGTTCCCCTCCTTGGCACACTTGATTCAAATGGTCGCTCTCAAGATGATGAGCGGATGGATCATTGGAATCAGGCGCGCAGGACCGGACCTGCCTGGCGCTGCTCTAAAATTCCACCTGAGGGCGCCACTCTACTGAAAAAACAGTTGATTTCAAATTGCCCTGGCAGCTTCCATTTGTCAACAAACACTGTCAAGTGTCAAAGAAAAACAGTCTAAGCATTGTTTTGTGCTTATGTTGACCATTTAAATAATATATAATTAATATAATATGAATTCAGCTGAAAAGTATCTTACATTTTTCCATTTTTGTGTCGCCGTGCAATTACAGGAGGTCTCCTGCGGCTAACCAACCTCCTCCAAAACTCAGTTTGTCAGGTAAGCTCACTTGGTGACCTTGTCAGAATAATGCGTGGCGTGACGCACACGCAACAAGCCTCCGACAATGATAAAGGTAGCTCATGCTCCAAATTGGCATGGACCCAAAGCACCAAATTCCCATCATTTTGAGAATGGCTGTTTATTACCTATAGGTTTGCCTCAAATGACACGAGGAAGTGGTGCGAGGTTCGTGTTAGAGATATTTTTAGTAACATCATTACTCATAAGCCTGGGTAATGTCTTTGTCATCATCTTTAATCAATTCAGATCATTGAGAGGAAGTTTGCATCCTCTCATTTCCTGTTTTTTATTGTTTGTTTTTTTTCCTCTCACCTTCCCAAAACGTACACGCTGGCTTAATGACTCAAAGACGGAGGTATGCGGGTTTTTGGGGCTCGAAAGAATATTCCCCGTTCCGCAATCAGAAAGTACGGATGAGAGCAGGGGAGGAGCTACGGCTATTGTTTCCTGCCGCACTGGTTCTTCCAGCTCGATTGACGTCAGTAAGGCCTTCAAAGATCTCAAGCATCTCAACTTCCCATCATCGCACCGCTTGGGGAAAAAACAAACTAGTGCGCAACTTGTCAACAGCTTGGCTTTGCTTCTGCATACAACCATGTGTTAAGGCGAGGAAGAAAGGCAAAGCCGTCACACTTGAATGTCATCTTTTCTGTCATCAGATACTTCTGAGACGACAAAGAACTCCCACCTTCCCCTGAGTAATAGTGATTGTTTGTTTCTCACCTCCCCGAACAGAAAAGGAGACCAGATTTTTCCTGTTTTGCCCCTAATAGTGAGAAAACATCCGGTCTGCCTGGGTGGGACCAGATCTTAAATACCAACTTCCCAGATAGAATCAATTTTTTTTTTCCCCTCCCAAAGCATTTGAATCCCATTTGATACGGGCCGATTGAAAAGAGCCAAAACGCACGTTGCCTCAGTCACGAGCTGTGAAGTGGAAAAGGCGAGCAGGGGCCATGCTGCCGGACGCCCTCGTGTGTTTTGGACACACACCATCTGACTCGGTCTCGTGAGTCCAGCAGCCGACAAAGGCCTCGACTGATTCCGATTAGAGGCTTTGCTTTGCTTCGATGAGTGGCAACGCACATGCTGTGACTGTCTCATATGATCAATCCGGAACGGTCATCAGGAGCATGAACCATTCCTAGTCATTTGTTTTGAATATTTTAGCTCTGTCTAATCATGTACGTATATTTGACTCCTTGAAAGTGGCTGGCCCGCATATGATTTGTCCGCTCACTCGCTCCGGTTCAGTCTGGGCAGGTAACTCAAATCCGCAGCGAGAAATCCGTTTCAGGATTTCCAGGCTCGCGGCCAAAGGAGAGGATCCTGAGGGCTGGAAGCTGAAGCTCGTTTAAGTATTTGAATTATGTCATTGACGTCAGCAGAGTCGTAAACCTTGTTGCGGCCCATCCCTCCGGCCGTCCCGTGCCAACAAAGCTGCATGGCGCATTGTTTGAGGAGTGTCAAGTGAGTGTGCCTGCGTGCGTATGTTTGTGTAAAGACTCCAGTTTTGATAGGTTATGTAAACTCCCTCATCGAAATTCCAGCTCGTTAGTAAGAGAAGCAGTTTCGGTGTTGAACGCAGATGTGCTCTCGATTCGTTTTGATTCACTTACACACAAAACGATTCGGAACCAGTTTGACACGGACGTACGTGCTCTCGATTCATTTTGCTTTACCTACACCCAAAATGATTCTGATCCAGTCCCAACCCCCCCCCCCCCCCATAGGAAGACAAAGACTATAATATACGAGTATACGTTGCACCACCTCCTCAGCAGGATGATGACTTAATTACTGGGGAGTCAAATCGAAAATTTTCACAAGGAAAGTGAGCAATGTCACGTAAAAAAAAAGAAATCTGATGACATGAACGACCTGCGGCAGACTTCATCCTGGAACGAATTATTTCCCTTTCCATTATTCCCAATGGGAAAAACATCTTTGGAAATTGAAACAAACAGCAGTTTGACGAGGGCCACTTGTAGGGTCCAATTTCAAACTATTTATGTCGCAATTTATTTCACTGCCAACATTTAACCGTTCAGCTCGAAATAGTCTTACTGACGTACATCGGTTACGATAAGGTGACCAAGTGGTCGGACATTTACAGAGTCAAACGTACGAAACAATGAACAGAGTATTGTTGCACATTTTCATTGCTGTCTCTTTCTCACAATGAGGTCATGGTGAAGAATGTTGCACTTGAAGCTAGCTGTTGACTCAAGCCTAAGTGAATGTATTATTTCCTGATAAGCATGCATGAATTCAACATGAGTCAAAACATCCACGTCAAAGTTGTGGATGAAACATTTTTCTTCAACGTCTAATGCTGCTGCTGCTGCTGCTCACGATATTGCAGCAGTGCTTTTCTATTTCCTTCTATAAGAGTTGTGCTTCTCCTGTTGCCGCCGGCCCAAACAAGGTGGCAGAACGGATAAGGCCGTGCACTTTGGCAAACCGCACGCGCGCTTCAGTCAGACGGCCAAGGAAATGGCTTTGGCTTGCATGAGCACAGAGACGGGCAGTGTGAGCCGGATGAGAGCGGAAGGTGTCTTGGCCACCAATGAATTTTGGGGCGGGCTTAGCCCAGCCAGTGTTGTTGGCGCTCACAGAGGCCGGTTTGTAGCCCTACAGGCCAGAGAGCCGAGCCAGACAGAGCGTGTCTGGACACTGAGGCCTGTTGTCCTCATAGCAGCCGCATATGGCCGAGGCATTAGGACACGGCGCATGAAGAGAGAGAGAAAAAAAGAAGACGTCCATTGAAAAACAAGCTGGAAAAGTACCCCGCACTCCGTCCGGGGCCCGAGCGTGCGTCATGGCGCTTTTGACGCTGGAGCCAATCAAGTTTGCAAACAAGGTCAAGCCAGAACGCGTCGGCTTCTGCTCAAAGGCCCGAAATGCAACGTCGCTATGGCTGTAACTGACAAAAATCCAAATATGTTGGACAAACATGGCTAATAGGTTTGGGAGATATCCAAACATACCGCGTTATAGGGGAACCAAACCAGAATAGCAAATAACTTTATTCCAGCAAATGAAAGGATTTGAGGGGCGTCTGAAAAATAGGCTCCTCAAAATGCGAATAATTAAGCCGCCCGCTGATAATTGTACGGCAACTTGGAATTGCCGTACGGCTCCGAGTTCAAAGTACATCTGCAAACGTTTTGGAGTCATATCACCAATAAATATTTGTCTCATTCTAAAAATGAGCGAGCGGCGGTATTTGCAGCATAGGTGAGCGCCTTTGATTTTTGCCCAGTCCTTTTGAACTGCCTCTTTCTGTCACGCTTGACCGAAAGGAACTAGAGCAGGATGTGGTTGCACCTTCTTGGCAGTAGAGAGAGACCGAGACCGAGACCTCCGCTCGTGGACCGATTCCAAGTTTCGACAGCTAACCACGTTTTACATTGAAGACTTTTTCACTGGGATACCTCGCTAGTTTCTATCCAAGGGTAACTTTGGCGCTCAAGTCGGGGCAAATATTTGGAAGGTGAGCGTATCTGCCGACGGGCTGGGCGCTTTGAAGCTGGATCTTGACGTAAAACGGGGAGCAGCGTGCTGGCTGTCTTGCTGTGCTAAGCAGAGCAGATGGCCCAAATGGATTCCATGTGTGACGCTTTGCTTATGAGGTCAAGGAAAAGGAAGGTGGGGAGATCCAGATGTGTGCGCAGGCACAAATTTGTTGAATCAACAAACGCTTCATACGACATGCGTAGACTGACGCATTTGCACGTTGAAGTAATAAGTCTCTATTTCTTTTTTTTCTTTTTTCTTGACATGCACCTGGATTGTCCTACACCTGGTCTGAATTCTGCCCTCTCGTGTTTTATGCAAGTTCAAATAGGAAGTACTTTGACTTTTTGGCACCTGGCTCAGTCCTGCTTTGGCCTCCCTCCAATGTTTGCTGTCCGATGCTACTTCTCTAGTCAGAAATGACTCAACCCCGATCCGGTCGCAATGAATGTCGGCTTGGGGACAACTGCAGGAGGCGGCAGCACGCGGCTGACTTTGTCCAATGGCTCCGTGAGCTGCCAAGGGGGAGGGGGGAGCAGACTGAGAGAGGGGGGGGGGGGGGGTCTGCAAAGGCACAGAGAGAAAGGGGCTACTGAGAGACTAACTGTAGTAACTCAGTTTGTCTGAGAGTTGAACTTTGTAAGGCGGTGCAACAAAATGAAGGAGTTGTGTGCGCGCAACTCCCCGTCTTCGGTCTCCGCCGAAGCTCCCGGCTGTTCGGCCGGCATGCTGCCGGGGACCCTCGACATGGATTTGGATCCTTTGGGCCCTGACTACGTGTCCGTGTGTCTGTTGGCAGATGAGTCTTACCAGAAGCTGGCCATGGAGACTATGGATGAGTTAGACTGGTGTCTGGACCAGTTGGAGACCATCCAGACCTACCGCTCCGTCAGTGACATGGCATCCAACAAGGTATGAGTCTTCAACCTTTATAATATGTTAAGGAATATCCAGAAGAAAGCGTGTGCATGTGTGTCGTTGACGATGGATGGCGTGTGGAGACCTCTGAGTGTCACAAGTAGCTACGTTGCAAGATGCTGTGCTAGCGTCAAAGCTCTCAGGTGTATCCGGGACCACACAGCCCGTTGACCGCTAGCCTGGTCTGGATGACCTCAGCCTCCTCCACGGCCGTGCCCCGCTATGATTAGCCTGGCCGCTGCGGCTGCCGTTGCCGGCCTTGGGCAAACACAGCCATCTGAATGCAGTTAGAGGAGTTTAGCCTTCTGCGGGCGGGCTGACGTGCGAGCGAGCCCCTGGGCCGGTCGGAAACTTGAATTCACGTGTGGTCACTTGCTCTTTGAAGTGCTGCCGTACTCAGAGGGGAGGGTGGGGGAATGATTGAAACAGAAGTAGTGGAGGGTCTGGAAGAAATGGCCATTCAATTATAGCCTTCCATAAAAGTGCGGCCGGCGTCTCGTTCATTTTTGTCTCGAGGCCAGATTCTTTCTTTTGATTGCTCAGCGTTTACCGAGAAACGCCTGTGTTGACACTCCAAACAGACGTAAATGAGCCACAAGTCATTCTGGGCTTTGCCAGATTGCGTCGTCGTCCTTCTTTTGCAAGAGGCCTGCAATAGTCTTCCTGCTGTTTGAGTGAAGGAAGGCCAAGGCATGCCGTAAGACTTGTCACAAAAGAGTGCTCGACACGCACGCTCCACCGTGCCTGTGGTTTTCCGCGTACCAGGTTTCATACCTGAAACCCGTGCCCGGCCGGTACTTTTGTCCAAACGGTGTTCGTCATCTGTGAAGTAAAAGAGGAAGGAAGGAGGTGGAGACACATTTTGCCCCGAGGTGGTGGGCGGAGCCATCCAGCCGGCTCTTGTGAGACTGAAGGCCGGCTACTCACTTAACACTTAAGTCATTCCGCTGTGAGAGCTTCACTTGTCGCTTTATGGAGTGATCCCTCCCTGGACTACACTCAACGATATTTCATGTTGTGCTTGGACTTTTGTCACGTGACAATGGGACTATGTTTACGTGAAAAAGAGAGAACAAACGCTCAGATGCTAACTAGTTGGAATAAGGTAAGTTGTGGTGCTCCGAAATGAGCTGTACACACTGCATTTTGGCCACGGGTGGATGGATGGAATGGATGGATGGAATGGATGGATGGAATGGATGGATGGAATGGATGGATGGATGGATGGATGGATGGATGGATGGATGGATGGATGGATGGATGGATGGATGGATTTGAGCTCGGGTGACAAAACTGATCACCACCAAATGTAATTCTTTCGAACTTGTGTTGTTGAGGTCAAAGGTCGTTTGTAGCACAGTTAAGCCTGTGGCAGTCTTGTTTCGTGGTCGTTGTTAGTGGATGATGACGGTGGCTTGATGTCATTTCAGTCCGCCTACCCTTCCTTCATTTAAATGGAGCGTCATCGATTCTATTCATCACATTAGCGACGTCGTCTTGGCCGCCTGACAAATTTGCATCATTTCCTAAATGTGACCTAAATTCACACCGTCCCACGGCGAGCAGAGACGCCATTCCCCACCTAAGCTGAAACGTAAAGCGAGACTCTCCTTTAATGATAGACTTAAGCAAGTCCACCAGCTCCTCGTACAAATGAATCGAAGCGGCGTTTGCTCGCAACACGCCGGCGCTTTGAAGCCCGCCGTTGCCGAGTACACGTCGGATCTGTTCTGCATGACTGAGCAGAGGAAAGATGGGAGGCAAGCAGCCCAGATGGCGGCCGACAGCGGCGACGGGCTTGCGCGTGACTCGCAATATTACCCGTGACGAGAGAAAGGGCGAGAAATATTGCCAGTGGGATTCCCCCAACTTCCCTTTTCGATACAGAAAAGCAAGATGGGAAGATTCAGCAGTCTTTTCACCTCAGGGGACTCCTCTCTCACTCTCTCTCTCTTGCTCTCTCTCTCTCTCTCTGTCTCGCTCTCTGTCTCGCCTTGCTTTCCTTTTTGCATCGCTCAATGTGGCAACAGGAAGGCTGGATTTCCCCCTCCTATGTGACAGGATTCCATCTGAATGGCGAGAGGCGCTCAGCAGGGAGGTCGGATGTAGCGAGAACGACAAAACAAAAGGAAATCTATTGAGCGCGAGCCTGGGGCTGGGTTAGGGGGGGGGGGATTCCATCACATGCGCCGTGATTCCGTGATGAAGATGCGCATCTGTAGCACAGGCAGCCCCCCTTCTGCTGGGGCCGGCGACGGTTTTGGACACTTGAGCAAAGCGGTCGCGTCTGGAGGTCTCGGGATGCGGGTCTGAGCTCAGTCGCTCAGAGAGGAGCGCAGGAGGCTTCTGCCGGGGTTCGGTACAGCTCAGCATCATGCCTGAGGCCAACTACATGTTCTCCGTGTCCTGGGGCTACATCAAGGTGTGTCCCATTTAGTCACTGGAGCCCAGAAAATGAACGTCCTCTGAAGTCCACGTGTACAAACTGTATTTGAAATGCCTCCAAATCAATTTGGATTTCTGTCCAGCCCAATTGGGGTGGACTGATTGTACGCCTCCTCCGTATGGTGTGCAGCAAATTATTTGGGGCTGTGTCAACTGTGAAGGGTAATATAGCGCGGTCCTCATGAGACTTTGTTTCCATTTTGTCTTCAACCAGTTCAAAAGGATGCTGAACCGGGAGCTGAGCCACCTGTCTGAGATGAGTCGCTCAGGGAACCAAGTGTCAGAATACATCTCCAACACATTCCTAGGTGAGCCCCGATCCCGACGCATACGCACGTACTTTAGGAACCGGCTGGTGTAGCCGCTCTGATCCGGTCTGGGGGGCCCCCCCCTTACTCTGACTTGCGAGCCCACTCCGCCGCAGAGGCCACGGAGTCCCCAAAGCACACGAGGATGATTTCTTTCTTTTCTCGCGATTCCTTACTGCTGTCGTTTCAGCGAAGGATGAGGTGGCATGCTTTTCCGGAAAAAGACGTTCCATGATTAACGCGGACGTTTGTGAACCCGCGCAGACAAACAGAATGAGCTGGAGCTTCCGTGTCCCGTTCCCAAATCGAGGGAAAGGAAGCGGCGGCAAGGCCAGCAGCAGCAGCAAGGCGGGATGATGACTCACATCGGCGGGGTCAGGAAAGTCAGCTACACGCCGGGCATCTCTGGAGGCGCCGCCACCGCCGCCAATCGCTTTGGGGTCAAGACGGATCAGGAGGAACTGCTGTCTAAGGTGACGAGATTTCCATCTAGGAAGCAAAAAGGGCATATCTTGGACTCAATGGCTTACAGTCCTCCTGTGTGTGGAATGAATTCAGGACCTGGAGGGCATCAATAAATGGGGACTGAATATCTTCCGGGTGGCAGAGCACTCCCACAACCGACCCCTCACTTGCATCATGTACGCCATCTTTCAGGTCCGTGTCCAAGTGCCGAACCCAAGCTTTCTTCACCGACTTTGGTTCCCGGCCCAAACGTTTGCTCTCTGCCTGTGTCACGCAGGAGCGAGACCTGATGAGGACCTTCAAGATTCCAACGGACACCTTTGTGACGTTCATGCTCACCCTGGAGAGCCACTACCACTCTGACGTGGCTTACCACAACAGCCTGCACGCTGCCGACGTGGCGCAGTCCACTCACATCCTGCTGTCCACGCCAGCGCTAGACGTGAGTCCTCCTAGCCGTCATTTGGAAGCGGTTCAATTTGAAATTGACGTCAAGCCGAATGACATTGCGTAGCAGACAGCCAACGGCAACGAGGAGGGAAAGGCGCGACAAGCCTGCTCGCCCAGTTGGTTTAATGAGCCTCATTTGTTTGATTGTCCTCTCCCATCCACGGCAGGCCGTCTTCACCGATCTGGAGATCCTGGCGGCTATTTTTGCAGCCGCCATTCATGATGTGGACCACCCGGGCGTGTCCAACCAGTTCCTAATCAACACCAGTAAGTGTCGACTCGTGCGAGGATCAGCGTGGGTGTCGATTGCACGGTCGCTATAGTTACCCGCGCTCCCTTTTATTTCATTGCGCAGACTCCGAACTGGCTCTGATGTACAACGACGAGTCGGTGCTGGAGAACCACCACCTGGCCGTGGGCTTCAAACTGCTGCAGCAAGACAACTGCGACATCTTCCAAAACCTCGGCAAGAAGCAGAGGCAGACACTCCGGAGGATGGTCATAGACATGGTGAGCCAGCCTGCAAGTAAAGCTGGGCGACGCCGGTCACAAGGGTTCGGCCGGGCGCCAGGGTCACCGTCACGTCCTTGCCTCCTGACGCCCTCTTCCTCTCCAGGTTTTGGCCACGGACATGTCCAAACACATGAGCCTGCTGGCAGACCTAAAAACCATGGTGGAGACCAAGAAGGTGACCAGCTCGGGAGTGCTTCTACTGGACGACTACACAGACAGGATGCAGGTAACCAGCTAGCACCTGGGACAAAGGGCAAGGATCCAGAGCCTCAACCTTGGGCCGTTTGCCGCAGGTTCTTCGTAACATGGTCCACTGCGCCGATCTGAGCAATCCCACCAAGCCTCTGGATCTGTACCGGCAGTGGACCGACAGGATCATGGACGAGTTCTTCCACCAGGGAGACCGAGAGAGGGAGCGGGGGATGGAGATCAGCCCCATGTGTGACAAGCACACGGCGTCCGTGGAGAGAACGCAGGTGGGCCGCTTGTGGAATTTCCACTTGGGGGCGGGGCTTGCCATTTTTAATGCAATTCGGTTTTATCGAAAATAAAGGGTTCTACTCCATTGCGATGTGAATTCAAGCCGTATTTGTCTCGTGTACTGACGCTATCCCCCCTTCCTTCCTTCCTCCCTTCCTTCCTTCCAGGTGGGCTTCATCGACTACATCGTGCATCCTTTGTGGGAGACGTGGGCCGACCTGGTCCACCCGGATGCCCAGGACATCTTGGATATGCTGGAGGACAATCGGAACTGGTACCAGAGCATGATCCCCCAGAGTCCCTCCCCTCCCTTCTACTCCGGCGACGGGGGCCCACACGGGGAGACGGAGGGCCTCCCGCTTGCCAGCAAATTTCACTTTGAGCTAATGCCGGACGAGCGGGAAGAACGCGAGAACGCGCCGACGACGCTCCCGGCGGCGCACGACGTCTCTCCGGCCGAGACTTAGCCGCTCCGGAGCGAGCGGGCGCTAGCTCGGAAGATTGCGGCACCTCTCGGAGATCGTGTTGAACTGCAGTGGAGCAATCCTGCAGCGGCGGCTCTTTGGAGCTTCCCGAGAACACGCGGCTGACGACCGCGGCGGTTTGCTTTTGAAAGCGGCCGGCCCGCTTGCTTCTATTGAAGCTCGCAAACGCGCCGGCTGCTGTCCCAAAGGAAGGCCAAGTGCACTTGTCGGAGCGGTGGGAAAAATCCCCAACCTGCGCTTCGGGACGTTTGTTGAATTCATTTGCAAACAGAAGCACGCTACTGGTAACCAAGACGGGTTTTTATTTGTCTCTCCCTCTCTCTCCAGTGTCTTAAAAATGATTGTGTGCCTTTTTTTTTCTAACAACCATGTCCTTTTGTATTTGTTTTTTTCTAATTTATTGAACACATTCATGTAGCTGTGATAGCTTTTTGTACAGAGCACACAAGGTGTTTGTCTCACACAGTCTTCCTAAAGTTGTGGCTGGCAATAGCGTAAACTCTTCCTCACCGAGCGGCACCAATTTCAGCGCTCGCATCTCCAGATCAAAGATCACTTTGACTTCCCAGTACTTTTTTTGCACTTTGCGGCCCAAAGTGAGGACACCAATGGTTAATACGTCAAACCAAAATGGGTGTGTACGTGTGTGTGTTTTTCCTCAAATCCAAAAATGTTGTCATTTTGATGGTATTGCCGCCATCTTGTAAAAGTGTGAAAAGGGAGGATGCTAAAAGCCAACCATAAGTTTGTTTCAAGGAACCCTAACCCCGTGATTCGTTGCGAGCGATGTAATAATGGTATCTTGCCGTTTTGATTGTGGCACTTTGCCGACGGTTCTGCAGCTGGTTGCTGATCTGTCAACATTACCTTCCAGGTACCGCGTGCTGGCTTTTTGTGTGTGTAAAATGATCAGAGAATTGCACAGACTCTGGTTGCACCCAGTGTTGTGTTGTTTCTTTCATTTATTCTCTTTTCCTTGTACAGTGTTATTGTTGTGTTATTTATACGCACAAACACGTCAAATCAGTTTGAGCAAACCGGTCCGGTGGCTCCATGCTCGGCTCTTTTGTTGACGTGACGTGATGCGGTTCCAATTGGAACTTTTGGAAAAGTACTGTACTTTTGAATCCACCTCGCTCGGGGTGCAAATTATGTTTCACTTCAGCTATTCAAGTTCTCCATCAACGTGTACGGTGACGGGTCATTGTACAATATCGGTGCCGCCAAATTGATTTTTTTTTCCACGAGTAAGATGCTATATGTTGTGCTCAACAAATGTTTTTCTGTCCGATTATTAAAACGGGCGTGAATGACAATATTTTACTCACTCTGGAGTCTTTTTGGGTGGCTACGATAAGCGAAATGGGTGGGTGTCAATCTCGAGTGGGGAAGTCTCTTCCAAATTCAGTCGCAGGGGCCACAGACTCGACACAATGTAAACAGGAAGAATAGAAGAGATAGCGATGCTATGTGTTCAGCCCTCAGAGCATTCACTCTCCCATGGCCTTGAGCACCTTGACCCAAAGCGATAAGCACCTGAAATACACGATGGGCAAGCCGGGAAGAAGAACGCAATCGGCGTGAAAGCAGCTGTGACGTCAAACAGCTTTGGCTTTCTGACTAAGTCAATAAAGCACAAAAGGAAACGCTTGATCTATGATCTGAGTTTTGTGTGGCTGTCGAAGGACGAGCATTCATACGAATACCGGTGTGTGTCCAGAAATGTTGATTGCTCAGTATTGAGCATTCGTTCCAATATTCTTTGTCATCATTCCCATTGACGTTCAGCCATTGTGAAACAAAAACTTGAAAATGACTTTCAACTTTGGTTGAGAAAGATAACGGTGAGACAGTCGGTGATTTATTTTTTCCGACAATTGACAATTATCATCATACTCAGTCAAATCATTTTTTACCGTTACCCATATCCACCTATAAATCATTCTTATTCAATATTTTTTAATAAGGACTTTCTTGGGCTAGCTGACTCAGATTTGGGTCAAGTTGAAGGCAGGACGTAGCAGTAACAGAAGATCTGAACTACTTTCCTGGACATCCTGTAAAATAGATGGCGCCGTCTATTTACAGTAAATACAAGTTCAGTCGAGGATCTCTTCTTTTTTTTTTTTTTTTCTTCTTCCATGGAACTGCTCCACTTTTCCGCCGCGGTAATGGGCAGGGAGTTTCTTTCAACCTCTAACACGAGTCAAGCGGTTTGTCACCGACTGACGTCAAGCAACTGATCCACCTCTGGCAGCCAGTGGCGTCTCTGACCGGTCTGGTTTCGGGCTGGACCAGACCGGAGATTCCTCCTGGCCGCTCGCCCCCCCTTTCCTCAGCTTTGTATCGGCCGGGTCCCCGAGAAGGCCCGCAAGCTTTGGCTGAGGCAGGGAGGAAAAGAGCCACTTCCTGCAAAACAAATGGGCTCTTTCCCTATCCTCGTTATGAAAACAAACGTCTTCCTGAAGTTTTGACTCACCAGCTGCTGTTTGTTTTCATTTGGACTGACAGCGACTGGGCAGTGGAGGGGAAAAAATGGAAGGCAATATTAGCAGAATTGGATGGAAGCTCGGGCGGGCCTCAAGCGTGGAGGGCAGCGCTGAGCTCAGACAGACGAGGAAGGAAGAATGCTGAAATAGAAAGACTGATGCGCTTGGATCTGGATAAGAGAGCAATTTGCTTCCTGAAAACAAGGTTGCATGTAGGAGTCCTGCTCTCTTACAAAATGAAAATGCAACGGCAGGACAATAACAGGATGGGTGCTTCCCCGTAAATGTCATCAAGCATCAGGTTATCGTGCGATTTTTTTGTTTTGTTTTTTTACTTTTTATCCCAGCATTGTAAGAGTAAAGACATTTTGGCACTCAAAATGTTCCATTTCAATTCTAAATGGATTATTGTATCGGAAAAACACTGGCCACCTACAATAACGAAAGCGCCTTTTTGTTTTTGTCCGATGAGATGTAAGAGATACGATCAGCCGCTTGTTTTGTTGTTGTGAATTCCTCTAAGGATCAAACTGCGCTGCAGCACAGCGAGCCAACCTCCCGTGTGCCCATTGGCCTGTTCTCTATTACGGGAGCGATAAGGAAGCCAAATTTATCTCTCCACCCTGCCGGTACCCGCAGACGCTGCCTTCCTCAAACGTGGCCCTGATGGAAGGATGTAGATATGATTATGTTGTGGCCAAAACGTGCAATGCTGTCAGATGTCACCGTCTGCTCGTGTGGCTGTGCACTGGCACGTCCAAAACCATTATTGAGGTTTTTCAAATAAAAACAAAATCTCACATTTATAAAAGTAACAATTATATCCAATGTTTGTATCTGTCTTTGAGTGTGTCACCTCTGAGCATGTGCATGATGGGCTTTGTCTCTCATTAACCCAGAAAAGGCATTCTGAGTAAATGCGTCCACCCTGATGACAGCAACATGTACCGTAAATATACAATCGGTTGGATCACTGTGGCTCTGTGTCAAAGGGCAACGTGGCAGACGGGCCTACGTGCCGATTCGAAGGACAGCAGACATGCCACACGGGCTCTCGACCGTGACGGTCACTGCCATTACAGCAGCAGCAGATTACTTGAGTAATTATACCAAACATAATGGCAACCACTCCCCCCCCAAAAAAAATCTTGAAGAAAAACATTGATAAACATTTAATTTACGATTTCCATGGAGAACGAAATAAATCAAAACTGGAAATTTTTTTTAAATATGAAACATTTTTAACTGAAAAAAATCCGCAAGTGACAACCCACGAGTACGCGGGGGTCGACTCTACGTCTGTTTTCGGGATAGTGCGGCAGCAGTGCCACCTTGTGGCCATAAGTGGGAATCACCCTTTTGAGTCGACAGCGTGTAGGAGCTCGGCTCCACCAATAGACGTCGCTTTGGAGTCACTCAAATCCAGCCGATGTCTTGCAGCTGAGCTGATGCCGTCGCCATCTTTTGTTGAGAACGTAAACACCAGCAGTGTGCGTCTTCTCGCGCTTACGTCGGGTGACAGCGACGATTTCCGAACAAGACGCAATCTCGTGACTTGAGCGTATGGCCAGTGAGGTAAGAGGCTCCAAATGACGTCATGCTGCCATTTAAATGGCTGCCTTGTGATCATGTCAACAGTGAGGCAGCTAC
Organism: Syngnathus typhle; assembly: GCF_033458585.1. Taxonomy (NCBI): domain Eukaryota; kingdom Metazoa; phylum Chordata; class Actinopteri; order Syngnathiformes; family Syngnathidae; genus Syngnathus; species Syngnathus typhle. The sequence continues at coordinate 8,579,420 of NC_083750.1, read as the reverse complement.
TGGCTCACCGTGATGCCGTTCTTTGTCGTTTTCTTAGAAATGTAACATAAAATAACCATGTACACTTGGAGCAACGATGTGACCGTAGCAATTGTGTGTCTTTGCAGATGAAGGTTCCGCGTGGATTCCCTCACCGGGCACGAACGGAGCTTTAAACCGGGGAGGGGGGTGGGGGGGGCATCAGAGGGGAGGGAGGGGGGTGGGGGGTCTCGGTGTACGTCTGTCATGGACCAAGAGTACGAGAGGCGTCTTCTGAGGCAAATCAACCTCCAGAACTTGCCCGCTGAGGCCCGGCTGAGTAGGGTGAGATCGTGGTGGAAGATTGACATTTCCCACATTATACATAATTTCTTATTTGTGCACGTTCAGTTCTGCTTATGAATTGTTAAATGAGCGCTCGTGGACCAGCGGGTACGCACAATTAAATTTGGATTCAAGATTTGCACACACAGGCTAAAGAAAATGTGGTGTCAAAAGGGCTGTTCCACCTCCGTCCACTAGATGGCAGTGTTGCTGTCTCCATTGATCAAGCATGTGTCTTTTCGCTTCAAAATTGCAAACTGAAAAATGACAAGCGTTTCTTTTTCTGATATATCTATAATATTGGTTATTTCACATGCTGGCTAACTAATTTATTTCTACAAAAGCACTTTTTCTCTCTGGCTCTCCAGTGTGGAAGCGTTACATGCAGCCCCATCAGTGTGAAGTCAGGGGACCGCTTCATCCCCACCCGCGCTGGAAGCAACTGGAGCATCAATTTTCATTCCGCCAACGTGAGCCCTTTATCCATTGCTGACAAAGTGGCCCGCCCACTCGCTCGTTGGGCTGACCAGACGTTTGTCTTCCTTCTCCGTTCAGGAGAACTGTCGCTCCCCTGGCCAGAACCAAAAAGCAAAAGATGCCAGCCCAGATTCAGGCAAAGGTGGGGAATCCTCTCGGTCGGCCATCGAGGTCCGGCGTCCTTGATGATGTCACTCAAGCATGCGATATGACCGCCGACAGACACGGTGGCGTACGCCGCCCTCTTGAGGAACGAGTTGCTAGGCGCGGGCATCGAGTCGGTGTCGGACCTTCACGCGGACGAAAGGCGACGCGCCGTCTGCTCGCACGGCCTCTTTCGGGTACGCACTGCCCCGGCCGGTTCCGTTCTTTTGTTTGGTGATCCGTGGAGATGACGCCGTCTATCTTGGAACCACACAGTACGCCGTCCGCACCAAGTCGACGCCTTTTGACGGCGACAACCAAGTCTCACCTTTCTCTCTCTCGCCGCTTACTAACAAGAGGTAAGCCGCCACAGTAGGTCGCTCGCTCGCTCGCTCTCCTCTGGAACTTGTTCCGCTTTGCCGCAAAGCTGACTTTCTGCCGCCGCAGTCACAAGCTGCTCCGCTCTCCTCGTAAACCTGCCCGCAAGATCTCCAAGATCCCCTTCAAGGTGCTGGACGCCCCCGAGCTGCAGGACGACTTCTACCTCAACCTGGTCGACTGGTCGACGGGCAACTTGCTCAGTGTGGGTTTGGGAGCTTGCGTCTACCTGTGGAGCGCCTGCACCAGCCAGGTGCGAGCCATCGTTTTGCCCCCGACAAACTCTCTCCACCAAGTGCTTGACTCTCTTGCGTGTGCTCACAGGTGACACGGTTGTGCGACCTTTCGGTGGACGGCGATTCTGTGACTTCGGTGTGCTGGAACGAGAGGGTGAGCTGCATAAAAGGACCGGCCCGTTGTAGGTCGACACTTATGTATGCTACCTTAAGTCGCAGTTGGTTGCGTTTGGCTGTTTGATTCAACAGACGAGATTGATGAGTACAATCTGGCGACAATTTTGTCCTCACCAATATGAGTCCGCATATGAATTATAATCTTGTGTAATCTGTTATTGCACCACCCAAACGATGTCAGCAAACAAAGCTAAAGTTACTGATGCAATGCACGTACTCTCCTTTACTTGTCTATAGTATCGGCAGCCTTCACTGACATCGGGTACATTGGAAGAAGCCTTTATCGATATCAGGACTCGCCCTTCCCTTATTTGCGCCATCCTTTTTTTGACATTCTAAAACATCTCAAGTGGATTTGCATGCTAGGGGAGCCTGGTTGCCGTCGGGACCCACAAAGGTTACGTTCAAATCTGGGACGCGGCAGGTGGGCGAAAGCTGACCAGTTTGGAGGGCCACTCGGCTCGTGTGGGTAAGTTGGCCCCGCCCCCACCGAGGCTTTTTGACCCCTGACGGCCTCTGGCTTGGTTTGCGTCCAAGGCGCCCTGGCGTGGAACGGGGAGCAGCTTTCGTCGGGCAGTCGCGACCGAGTCATCTTGCAACGGGACGTCAGAACGCCGCCTTCCGCCGAGAGGCGGTTGCAGGGACACCGACAGGAAGTGTGCGGTCTCAAGTGGTCCCCCGACCATCAGCATCTCGCCTCCGGAGGCAACGATAACAAGGTACATGAATCCAAAATGGCCTCCTCTCTCAGTGACGTTGACGGCCGCTCTCTCTCTCTCTCTCAGTTGCTGGTGTGGAACAGCTCCAGCCTGCTCCCGGTGCAACAGTACAGCGAGCACCTCGCCGCCGTGAAGGCCATCGCCTGGTCGCCGCACCAGCACGGGCTGCTGGCGTCGGGCGGCGGCACGGCCGACCGCTGTCTGCGCTTCTGGAACACGCTGACGGGTCAGGCGCTGCAGAGCACCGACACGGGCTCCCAGGTGTGCAACCTGGCCTGGTCCAAGCACGCCAATGAACTGGTGAGCGCGTCGAAATCCACTGCTGAGGAGAAAAAAAGTAGGCGCTATCCATTTTTGTCTTTGCTCCAAGGTGAGCACTCACGGCTACTCTCAGAACCAGATTTTGGTGTGGAAGTACCCGTCGCTGACGCAGGTGGCCAAGCTGACGGGACACTCCTACAGAGTTCTTTACCTGGTATGATATCATCAGCGTGGTCCCGTGTGACAAGCCAGTTCAATGTTTGTTTTTTCTTTTTCCCCGCTTTCTCTCTCTCAGGCCGTGTCCCCTGACGGCGAGGCCATCGTGACGGGCGCAGGGGATGAGACGCTTCGCTTTTGGAACATCTTCAGCAAGACGCGCTGCACCAAGGAGTCCAAGTCTGTACTGAACCTTTTCACACGAATCCGATAGAGGACCAAGATGGCCGACCTGCAGCACTTTGCCACCCACCGCACCGCAACTCTTCTGTCCTTATGTTTTTCCAACAATGTGCACTTTCCCCTCGTACTGACCCCCCCCCCCCCGTCCATCAGTGAAAACAAAAAAAAGTTGGCTTCTTAAATCATGTTTTGTTTTTATTTCATCATCTGTCAGCAGAGATATACATGTTGAAAAACTGACATCCATTTTTAAAAGAACTCAGAGAACAAGTCTGTATGTGTTTCTTTGTAACACAATTGTTTAGCATTTCATGTTGGATTTTGCTCTGACTTGCAATCTTTGGATTCGCGGGAGGAAACGTGGGCTAGTGGCGTCCGGACCCCTGCAGGCCTCCACAAAGCAGAGAGAACTCCTTCACTGTCTCCTTCACGTGACGCTTGTTGCTCTGCTCCCTTGGAAGAAGACGACATACTTTAGAAAGAATGTCTCGAGCCATTCGGCGGCGAGCTTCCCTTTTGCCATGATTTGCCATTTCAATTTTGAACCTCGTCAGATCTTCCTAACCTCAGCTCTTCCGTTTTGAGACGAGCGGGCCTCAAGCAGCTCATCGAACGCCTTTGAGGAAGTGACTCACCTGAGGAGCTTCTGGGTGAAGTCGCGTTTCTGCTCAGCGGAGACGTGCGCTGCCGGGAAACCCGGCGACTGCAGAACGTCTTGGAGCCACCCAGATAGCAGATGCGGACAATGTCTGCTCAGACTCAGAAGCACCTCAGAGAAATGATCCGTCAGACTACGAGGGGAGCCGCCGCCGACCGCCTGCGAGCCAAAGGCGAAATATTCAATGCCATTTCATGAGCGATTGCAAAAGAAAGAAAAGAATTGAGACTTTGCTTTTCAAAGAGGGACTGACATGCAGGATGCTCTCTGTAAGGAGCTTGCCGTCCCTCTGCAGCACCTCGCCAAGAGGCGGCACGTCTTGACATCGAGGCAACCACTCGTTCTGTCGCAAGAGGAGAAAAATGACAACTCATTTTCAAATCAGACGAGTAAAAACTAGTCAGATATTTAATTAAAAAAAAAAAAGCTTTTACTAAAAGTGAAGACAATTTGCAATTCTAGTAACTTTGCGGGACACATAAAATGATGTGGCGGGCCGTATCTGGCCCCCGGGCCTTGAGTTTGAGATGGGTGATTTAAACACGAGTTTGAAACCCTAACTCTAGCATGAACCCTCGAATGAAACCCTAACCCTAGCTTCAAACCCTACTTTGAAATTGTAACCTTATATATATGTGTATATATATATATATAGAGAGAGAGAGAGAATTTTTTTTTTTTTTAATAAAATTGTTTTCCCAATTCGGGTGTTCCACTGAACATCTAACTGTCACGACTTTATTATGTCTATGTTGCCATGGTTTCTGTTGGCGTCGCCCCTCCTGCGTTACCTCAATCAATGTAACCACAGTCACCTAGCTCTTGTTAACCGTCTTGTATTTAAGTCCCGTCTGCCCCTCACTCCCCTTTCGGTTGTTCGTGGTTGTCGTCTGATGTCTTTTTTGTTTCTTGGTCTTTGTCAGTTCTCTTTCACTTGGCCAGTTTGTCGGTCGGTCCGTTAAGTTATATTAGTTTGCTGGTTCAGTTGGTCTTGTTCCCCTCATCCTCCCTTCCAACTCCCTTTTCCCTCAATCAACCCTGGTCCAAGCTGCATTTGGTCACCCTGCTCCATTCCGATCCGTGACACTGACAGTGTTTGATAGGAACTTCAACTTACAAAGAAGTGGCTGGCAGCTTTGACTGTGGATGTTTCAGGAAATTGAAGTGACACAATTCCTGAGCATAGCCAAAAGAAACTACTTGAGGTTAAAATGTCACTCAGGATTTGAGATTCTTGCTGGAAATAAAAATACTCACCACAGTGAAATAGCGCTTTGGCGTCCAGACGGTCCCATTCCAGATACAACTCGGGTTTTCTTTTAAGAATCTGTCCGCACATGTTTTGAGGTGAAACGTGATGCAAGAAAACAATGTTTTCCACCAACCTGAGCATGAAGGTACATGAAGGACTCTGCCACGTCAGGATGATCCCTGATGCCTACAAAATCACAGGCTTTATTTAAAAAAACCAAAAAAACACTTGCACTTGTTTTAAAAAAAAATACCTACCTTGTGGAAATATGGCTAGCGTGGAAGCTGTAAGCACTTCAACCAGGCTTTTAATGGCTGTCAAGTGGTGGTGCTCTCCGGCAAAGATGTGAACCATCTAAGGAGAAGAGTTGGGGTTCAGGTGTGTTTTCTTTAGCTCCTGGGCAGCGCGCTAACGCACCTGAGACGCCAGGTCCAGCGCTGAGGCCTGTGGGAAGGCGCTATACATCTGGCCCAGCGTCTCACTCAGCTGAGCCACCAATGGCCCGAAATCCCGTAGGAGAGTTCGAATGGATTTATCAAATACGCCACACACTGCCTGTAGAGGGGTTAGGGTGAGGGGAGGGTCAATAATAGGGTTGCACGTATTGAAGGGCAACATTTCTTCTTACCTCGACCACCTCCGAATCTTCCAGCCATTTGCTGAGGATGTTCTGGATCAACGCGTACGTTTGCTGTAGTACGACCACAACCTAAACACCAAAAAAAAAAAAGAGTATTGAATTTAAATTGAATCGACCCTCCGTCTAATTTTCGAGTTCTTTGGCACTTGTTTGTGGCTACCGGCCCGATTGTTGTCTGGGTAAAGTTGAGCTTACCGGGTTGAGCGTGCTTTGTGGGTGAGTTGGTGCGGAGCGAGCCACTCCCTCCAACACGTCTGCGGGTCGCTTGACGTCCAAAGCGGTGAAGAGGCTGGACAACATTCCCAGGATGCGAATGATGGGCTGTTTGCTGGCAGGATCGGCCTGCGTGCGCAAAAACAGACATTCGGAGATTTACATCAATTACGTAGATGTAGACAAAAAATTGCAGTCCACATGTTTGCACATCATTGTTTCAGGTTTACATGATAAAGCCACAGACTTATTTGCATTTTCGGAATCATCTTTAGCCTGAGGGGTTTATCCCACTAATTAAATTAGATCGTTTTTTTTATTTTTTCTATTTAATCGTGGTTCAGTGTAGAGTAATCCTGAAGTACAAAACCCAAATATTTAAATGTACTAAATCTAATATTATTTATTGTAAGAGATCAACATATTGCTTATATTTGTTTTGGAAGATAAAATTGATGACATAGACAAATAAATGAATAAATAAATGAATGAATGAATAAATAAAAGAATTAAAAATAAATAAATAAATAAATAAATAAATAAATAAATAAATAAATAAATAAATAAATAAATAAATAAATAAATAAATAAATAAATAAATAAATAAATAAATAAATAAATAAATAAATAAATAAATAAATAAATAAATAAATAAATTCCATTATTCTTCAAAATCATTTTCAGTTTTCTGCCTACCGGTTGTCTGGCCAAAGTGTCCAATTGCCGCACGTGAGGGCCGATGAGCGAGTGCACTTTTGCCAAGATTTTGTCGGCCGGCAGAGCGGAGAGCAGGAAGCCCATGGCCTGCATCAGCCACATGCACTGGCTGCTCTGCACACGAGAGCAAAGCAAATCAAATCACACGTGCTTTCCTGACTTTTTGCCACCCTCTTCACTTACCTTATGGATATCTTTGAGCAGCACGTCCTACGTAGGGTTGCACGTATTATTAGGATGTGATTTTCCTGAACACTGTGAAGCGGCGCGTCTGACCTGAGACACGTTAAGAATATCCTGAGTGTAGGACGCCAGATCGTGTCGACACTCCCTGCAGATCCTCTTCAGAGTGGAAACACTGGACACGGACAGCTCGGGCCTGGCGAGACCCTGGAGCACCATGGCTAACGTGCCCCCGAGCATCACCGGGTGGTCCGCCAGCCACTCGGCCAAGGATCCTTGGCGACACGGGCACATGAAAATGAACCCAGCTCAAACGAGACACTCGCTTGTTATGAGTATTGCCAAAGTTGAAAATGAAATCAACTCCTGAATAACACGCACGCAGGCACCTATGGTGTACATGAGCGTGTCTGCCAGCATGACGTTGGTGATGTTGATTGTGGGCATCAGGCCAATCAGACCCGGGATGACATCCGAGTAATTCACATCAATGGTCTCGGCGATGGACTGGAAGCCAAAGAGCAAAGCCTCGGTTTCCTTTAAAAGGGAAAGCAGAAAGTTATGCTCCCAAAATGAGGAGGCGTGTCACGTATTGGACCAGGTAGAGGACCTGCCAATGCGCCGACCGTTGCGGCTCTGTCAGCTGCCTGCCCAGGCGCTCGTAAAGCTCGCTGAGCAGCTCGCCTCCCAACATTTCGTAGACGTACATCAGTGTGTCCGAGATGTCCACTCTGGAAGGTAAACCCGTCTGTTACTCGTGGCAGCAAAAAAAAAAACTTGTCCCGCCCCTCGAAGGACCAAATGCTTCATTTCATCAGCGTCACCGGTAGATTCGGAACTGCTCCTTGTCGTCACAAGTCCAGGAGTTGTACTCTTCCTGGGAGGGATAGTGGCATTTGCGAAGGAGCACATCCACCAACTGGAAGTAAACGGGTCTGTACACTTGCAGATAAATATCCTGCTTCCCCTCCTCAAAAGACAAGATGTCATCCTGAGCAGAAAGAAAGCCAAGAAAGATGGCACGCCTGTCCAAGGTTGGCAGATTGACATTTGGTCCCCACCTGGAGGGTGTACCAGAAAGTGAGCGTGAGGGAGCTGGTGGTCTCGCTGATTGGGTACTGGCCGGGAATGCCGGTACAGAACAGAATCATGTTGACCAAGGCCAGATATTGTTGCCAGTGCTCCACCTGCTCCAGCAACACCCTGTCCTCGATCAGAACCGAACGTGTCCAAATTCAGCCGTACGATGGATCGGCGACCATGCGAGCGCACCTGCAGTGTGTTTCGCCCATGGCGACGGCGATGCGGCAGATGCCGTGTGAGGTCTCCATGTCCCCGTCTTGAGCTGCTGTCTTCAGCTGATCGTGGAGACCCAACACCAGCGGCATTAGACTCCACAGAGAATTGCCGTACCTGCGGGTACGAGGTCAATGAGTTACGGTGGTAAGACAAGACAAGTCTCAGTTGCCCTGCAGACCTTTGGCAGTCGGATTTCGAGATGGTACCGACGATGGTCTCGACAGCCGTGTCAAAGAGCTCCGGGTTGGATAAAGTGGCAAAACAATCCTGTAGCAGTTCCTGAGTCTCCCCCAGTGGCACATCCAGTCCCACCCAGCTGGACAAGCAGCGGAGCACTTTCTCCTTCACTCGGATGGACGAGTCCTGGCTTTGGAGGAGCTGACGCAGAAGGGAACACACGGCGCCCCACTCCCCGGCCAGAGCCTCCCTCAGCTGGCCGCGACGGCTCTGCGCCAGCCGGCTGCTCCGGAGCTCCTCGGGAAGCACCACCAGGAGCTCCAGCAGGGCCAGACAGTGCTGCTGAGGGTCCTGCGTGCCTTCAGGGCCCTGAGGTTGAAAGGCTCGCACTATGTCGGCGACCGGCTGCGACCACATGTGAGGAATTAAATTTAGGGCCATGGAGGCCAGCGCGACGCACAGCCTGGTTAAAACCATTTTGGGGCCGGAGGAGAAGTGCAAAATTTGCGAAAGGAGCTGCGCTCTCAGGTGCTCGTGCTGGTCTGCAGGCAGGTCGCTCCAGTGCGAGGAGATTTTGGCGTGGAGGGTGCTGGCTCCAAAGAACTGGACCTCTGGGAGCTGTGGACCACACGACAATAACGTAAATAGGAAACCAGAGAAGCTGGAGGCAAACACGGTGGACCAAAGTGCTAAGCTGCTATTTTCAATGCCTTTCATTTATTATTTTGCCTTGAAATGTGTTTTCGGGACTATGACTTGCGCCTGGCCTTGTGAGTGTGCAACAAGCCCGTGTCAAGTTTGGAGTGGATGAGCAGACCTTGTCGGGGCCGAGCAGGGCCCAGCAGAAGTGCCACGCCTGGGCGGACGCCTGAGCCTGGCTCAGCCACTTCTGGGCGGCATTCTTGTGCTCCATGTCTGGTTCGAAATACAGCTGGAAGAGAGCCTGTAAGACAAGTGGGGTTCACTCACTTGCAATCAATTGGCATAAATATTCATACTGAAGGACCACTTGATTGAAGAGAGTGACAAAAAAAAATTAGTTACTGATCCCAAGCATGCTGTGTTTGCTATTATTAGAATGGCAAATGCTTATAGTTGGTGTCACGTTACAAAAACGTCTGGTCGGCCAGAGCTCTCCACACTGTCTCTTTAAACTGCTTTTGTTTTCCAATGAAATGTTTGCGTACTTCTTACTTATTCTTTCTTATTTGTCGTTTTCTGTATCCAGCACACATGAGAATTCATCAAACTGAAGGTAGGATTTCATATTTAGTGGAACATTGCCTTACAAACTTCCAAGCGGCTTAATAAGTATCCAATCAGATTGTTAATAGGTGATACCCAAGCTCCCTCTAGCGGTACACAGAAGTATTGCTTAATTGTCGTAAATGTTTTTTAATACAAGACGGCGTATAGAACTAGAGTTCCCCATATTTAAATACAGTCTTTAGCATTAAAGAAATAATTTTAAAAAATGAAAATAAGGAAACTCACCGCCTCCACATTGCTCACTGTGACCTCCTGCAATTCGTCGGCATTTGTTGCACCCGCCGTCGGGTGCAAGGTGAACGTCTCCCCATGCTGGACGTCCATTAGGCCTCACTACTGATAAGAGGGCCAACAAAGAGTTGAAAAGCACACACAGCTCTCCAAAGTGTGTGAATGCGAGCGGCCGGAGGACACTCAAGAGCGGCTGTCAGCTGTCCACGCTGACACGTGACCACACTGACCTCTTGATGGACTTCAATGGACTTGCATGGAGTCCGGCCGTCATTCACTGACGAATGACTCTGTCCTAGCACATTTACTCTCAGAAAGTTAAAATAACAGCTGGGGGGGAAAAAGCTGCGGTTGAGAACGACATTCAATAGGAGCGTCTCTGACGCACTTGCACCTGATTGGCTGCGCAGGGATGCAAATGAGAGATGCTTGCAAATTGCTCCATGCAAGCGGCGAGGAAAAGGTGTGATGATCAAGAAGGTATCTGCAGCTTTTTTGTTTTTGTTGTGTCGATACGAGAGCCCACCCATGCGACTCCCTCAGGATATTTTTAGCCGGTCGGCCGGCCCCGTATCACGTAACGGAAACAAGCTCCGACAAACAGAAGCAAAGACAGCGATTCGGTGGACTTTTTAAAATTACTCTCTGCAAGGGGATGAGATGAGATCTGGTTTTGTTTTTGGATTTATGGTGATTCTCCTAACCGATTCATCCCTGGCAAGTGTGTGTGTGTGGGGGGGGGGGGGGGTAGGGGGGAGTCATTGCTTTGCGGTGCGTGCGTTGATACTTTATTTTTTCCTACCTATATATTTTTATTAAATTACCATTTCATTGTTATTTATGTAAATAATCTCAGTGGTTTTTATTTATGAATATTTTGTCTTTTTTTCCCCCCCATTCATTCGTGTGAATTATCTCACTTTAGCCACAGGGTGGCGTAGTTTCCCCGTTGATTGCTGAGATGAGTAGATGTGCAGATAATGAACTAAGAAACCAAAGTTTGAGCCCTATTGAATAAAGCCTGGTGTGCCCTGAGAGGTCTCTTTGTTCTTTCAGTAATTTTCGGTAAACTGTTTTGGTTTTCTCTGCTTTGCTTTTGAATGTCTTCATCTGTGTTGCACCTTTGTTTGAAATAAAAAAAAAAGCTGCCTTTAGAAGGACCCACGGCATGAATGACCATCACGAGCCATGTGTCGGAAGAGGGCGAGGGTCTTTTGTCTGCAACCTGTTAGTTCGGTGCAATGCACGCCATGTGGACTTTGAATACTGACTAAAGTTGTCATGTATGGGAAGAGGGCGAGGTTCTATTGTCTGCGACCTGTTAGTTCGGAGCAAGACACTCATCCATCAAGGTATGCCATGTGGACTTTGAACACTGACTAAATTGACAGAAATCTAGTAGATTATTGACAAAAGAATAAATCAATTGCACTCATAGGGGGGGAAAAAAACCATGCTCATGACAATGAATGAACTTGAACTCCATTTATTTAAAAAAAAGCAGTTCTAGTTTGGTAGCAACACTCTACAACTCTTAACTGTGTGAGGCCACTCCCGACATGGAAAACCAGTCAGGTCACTGAAGATGGATTACTTGTTTTAAACGGTGGCAAAGGTGAAGTTGTGTTTGTAGGATGGCTCCTGCCATTCAACAACATTTTTCGGCATCGCACCAAGACGTCAAAGACGGCCGCGTCCAGCCCAACAAGTGGTGTCCAAAGCTGGCGGTGGTCAGAATCATCCCCAGCAGAGCCACGTTGCCAAAAGCTCCCCGCATTCTTTTTTGAGGATCTGAATGAGAATTTTTGTTTTCAAATTACCTGAGTGCCATTGAATACAAAAACAAAACTCCAAACTCACCTCCTGTTGAGTAGCCATGCGCGTAAACCTCTCGGCCTATGATCCAAACAAGTCCCAGTCCACTGCTGAGACGCTAAAAGCAGACACACACATTTTTGTCTGATAGTAACACGTGTCTGTTATGCATTGGCTTAATTGTGATATTGATCAACTTACAGGACAATGCAGGCCACCAACACCCAGACAGAAAAGGAAGGCAGGGTAGAGCTCCAGACTGAAAACAAAAAACCCAACCCATCTTTGTTGTGTCTCTCATGTGCAGTCATGATTATCCGTCACGTTCCCCACTCACGTGTTTTGGTGTGCACGCTGCACACAGTTAAAAATGTTGCCCTCTTCACTATCATCATCGCTGTACATTTTGGGGTACTGTAAAACAACACAAAAAGGCACACACAATGTGATCAGAACGTGCAGACACACAAAAGGCAATTTCCAGGCATGCTGCAGCTCGTCTGCTGATGTACACTGTTGTTTTATTTCTTTCTCAGCTCACCGGCACATTGTACTTCTTGCGAGCTTTGCCCACTTGAATTGCCAAGTGTCCCACCATGATCATGCTGGCAACGCCAGTCAGCACGACGTAACCGTGCTCCTTGGACAGAACAACCATTTTTGACACCTGAAGGGAACAAACAAGACAGTTTGATAGCTTCAAATGCAAATAGTTGGGATTGTAAAGGAGACACCGTTTTTGTTCTGTATGAGGTAATCGTCAGTAATATTACTCAAAAATTCCAAGTCGTAGCAGCTTGTAAGGAGTCCTCGGTTTACGACGGACTTAGCTTGTGACTCCAATTTGCGCGGCTAGTTTAACAAACAAAGCAGCAGGATAGTCACAAACAATATTTGCGCGAAAAAACAATGCTATATGTCATAAAGAGGACCGACTGTAACGCGATATAAAAGAACTTTCCCCTCTTCATCTCTGCATTCGAATCATGAATGCAAAAACGGAATGGTGGCCCTGGAAGCAACAGTCCAGCGGATTCGTGTTCCGCCCCTCAAAAAAAGGTCAAACGAGGACAGCGTCATAGACAATGGAAACTTGTCCATGATTAGAAGCGAGGGCAAAATACTTACCTGACTGACCAAGCAGGACGTGCACAAGTAGCTGGAATAAAACACAGTAAGCGGAGTAAGCTGCTAGTGGACTGTCACTTTGTTCCGAGTGCGTAACGCGCGCACCCTATGGGCGTGGCGGACAAACGTCCGTACATAACACACATTTTACGTGCTGTATTTTTTTTTAAATATAATGTTACTGGCAAGCATTCGCCACTAGGTGTCCTCGCAACCCCACTGTTTCGACATTTGTCGCCCAATAACTGAGTTTGGATTAGAATCATCAGATACAAGCTCTGATGGCTATCAAGCGTTCTTTCAACAGCACATCTGTCGCCCATCCATCGTGGCCACTTGCTCGTCCTTTAACGCGCCGCTCCGAGTCTGATTCAGCACTTCGACACCTACACAAGCGAGCAAGAATAGCTTCACACTGGGTGCACGAGCAGAACTGCAAGTGAGACCACCCTGTCCCATCCCATCGCCCATCATCTGCTTTGCTTGTCAGCCAGTCGGCCGCATCTGCCCACTTTGGCTTGCATGACGCATGCAAGGTGCAGCCAGGAGCCAAATGTCAACAAACATTATTGGCTAGTCATGCACGTGTTTGGGGCGGACACGGTGGCGGATTCCCGTCTTTATTATTATTATTATTATTATTATTATTATTATTATTATTATTATTATTATTATTATTATTATTATTATTATTATTATTATTTGATTGATGAAATATAATTTAACAAATAAAATGCATTCATTCATCATTATTATTATTTAGGATTGTTTTTTGTATCCAAGCCCTCACATTTACTGCATTTCCATGTCACGACTCGTCCCCGGTTGCTTTATTATTCAAAGTTCAAAGTCACTTTATTGTCAATCCCTTCATATGTCCAGACACACAAAGAAACCAAAATTCCGTTTCCTCCATCCCACGGTGACGAGACACAGTACACGATAAACATACAAGTAGACGACACAAAATAAAAACAAGAACGCACAAACAATAACTAATAAATTATGTCTATGTTGCCATGGTTTCTGTTGGCGTCGCCCCTCCCCTCTTGTGTTACCTCAATCAATGTAACCACAGTCACCTAGCTCTTGTTACCTGCCTTGTATTTAAGTCCTGTCTGCCCCTCTGTCCCCTTTCGGATCGTGGATGTCGTCTGATGTCTTTTTTGTTTCTTGATTCCTGTCTTTGTCAGTTCTGTTTCACTTGGCCATGTCTGTCGGTCGGTCGGTCCGTTATGTTAGTTTGCTGGTTCTGTTGGTCTTGTTCCCCTCATCCTCCCTTCCAACTCCCTTTTCCCTCAATCAACCCTGGTCCAAGCTGCATTTGGTCGCCCTGCTCCATTCCGTTCTGTAACATTTCAATGTGCGTCAATTTCACGTATTTCCGCTATTATTAGTATCTTGTCCATATTTGTCTCCCTCATTATAATGAAACACTCTTAATCTTATTTCTGTTTTATTTCTCCAGCAATCGTGGCTCAACACGCGTGTGAATCTCTTTTGAGATCCAACGTGATGCTACAGCGGAGCCTACTTCGTCGCACACCTGAGGCAAGTGCGAGCACACATGTGCGCAACAATCATGCATGTTTCATGATCGATCAACGTGACCTTGTGGCTGCACACGCATGAGAGGCACGTGCAGATGACGGGAAAGCCACGCACCGCGAGTCGGTGGCGCAAATATAGGTCATGCAAGCAAACAAGCGCTCACTCGGAAATGCATTGGATTATATACGGAATATTTTGGTTGCCGCTGCACATGCTTCGACCGCGAGCGAGGAGCCCTCCCCTCACGGGAGTTGGCTCTGGAAAGGCGAGAGGATACCACAGCCAAACATGACAAGTGACCGCGCGCAGCACGAGCGCGCTCAGTGGGAGTGGAAGTGCGAAGGAAGGAAAGCCGCCCGGTGTTGTGGCATAAATCCACGAGGTATGACAACCAGCGCGAGCCCATCGGGTGCACGTTGCATCGCGCCGCATCGGGTTCAGGACCAGCTGACAGGATGAGCTGAAACATTACGCGCAAGCGAGCCAAGCGCCAAGGGCAACGGTCTCCGCTGACCTCTGTGGAAACGATCCCCGCGTCGCTCTTACCATCGTCTGGCGGAGGTTCATGAAGAATGTAAGCGCGCGCGGATCGCTCTGAGCGGATCGCTCCGAGCGGGCTGGATGAAGCCCTCGGCCTCGGTGTCATGCGTCCTGCCCCGCAGCCGAGCGCGCTCCTGATCGTCGCCGCTGCCGCTTTCCTGCTTTGCACGGGGACGGTCGCGTCGCCGCTGCTCTCGCCGGGCTGCCCTGAGCGCTGCTTGTGCGACGAGCAGTTGGTGGTTCAATGCGCTGGGCAGCACCTAAGCAGATTCCCCGCGGACCTGCCCCTGGCCACCCGGCAGCTGATCATCTCCAACAATTTGATCGAGGAGCTACCGCCGCTGGCGCTCAACTACCTCTCGGACCTGGTCTACCTGGACTGCAGCAACAATTCCTTGAACGAGATCTCTCAGTCCACGTTTGGGAATCTGCGCAAGTTAGCCTACCTTGACCTCTCGTTCAACAGCCTCACCCGCATCGAGGACAGGACCTTTGCACCCCTGGACAGTTTGGTCATGCTGCGGATGACGGATAACCCGTTCCTCTTTGAGATCCACCGGGACGCATTTGCGGAGAACCCGGTCCTCCAGGTGCTCGACGTGAGCAGGAACAACTTGACGGTGCTCAACGTCAGCACCCTGATCTCTCTACCTGTCCTGCGCTCAGTGGGTCTCAGTGGCAACCCATGGAGCTGTGAATGCTTCACCGAGGAGCTGGCTCTGTGGGTCCACTTGGAGGGCTTCAAGTTTCAAGGTTAGTTTTTTTTTTTTTTTTTACCAATTCCAACATTATTCATATATGTATATCAACCAGAAGCTGAGCCACAATTGTATTTATGTAAATCAAGATTTCGAGAGTTCATTTAAATACCTAACGGTGGCTCCCCTTCGTTCGTAGCTTCGAATTTGCAGATTTGACTTAGTTGAAAACAGATTCACCATGCAAACTGACAAGTCATCTCCTTCCACCTCTTGAACTGTCAAATGTCATTGAATTAATTATCCAGCCATCCATCCATTTGTTCCCCCCCCCCCCCCCCCCATTTTCTATGGCTTATCTTGTCAAAGGGGACAAGGAATCCACGTCATATATCATGCAAGCGCCGCTTCACAAACTTGACACATTTGTGCCATCCGCTGTTGGTAAATAACGTCTCACGGATTTGACAAGACCGGGCAGCTTCAAAATCTATTTTGCAGCCCCAGAACTTAAAAACGAAGAAGAGAATGTAAATGAAATGTTCAAAATATGCACATACTTTACTGTCAGGAAAATGGCTCAAGGCAGCACAAGCATTTGGACCGTGGCGGTGACCCAATAAAAAGTGGCATGGGGTGTAGTTTAGTTGGCAATGTAGGCAAAGTTTTACTTCTCTGCCTGAAACAATCACAATATTTGAGAGAGACAGGTGCATGTGTAAAAAAAAAAAAAATAGAGCATGGTGCATATTTGCAAACGGGTGCGCTCCATGCAAGCTCGGTGAGCTCTGCAAAGTGTCTGTAGGTGAAGGAAGTGGAGCACGATGACATTCGATAAGAGCAGGTGCATGATTCACGGTGCATGGGCAGGAAGGCCACGTGATCCTTACAACTCTGCTCTTTCATTCATATTTGCAGGCTCGGTACTCGACAATCAATCAATCGACGCTACGAGCCTTTTGGGACATCCGATAATGTCAAATGTGTATCATTTGGTAGGGCGGAATCATTTTAGAAAGTCATTTCGTTGCATCGCCTCCCAATATTGCCATTTCATATTTTTGGACAAATAACAAATTGATACTAAACAATTTATTGATCTAAAGAAATTCAAGATTCAAGATTCAAGAGTTTTTTATTCGCCATGTTTGAGCGTGCCAAACAAGGAATTTGACTTCGGTAGAAACACACCCTCTGTTCAACATTTAGGTGACTAACAACATTCAGGACATGTGAATAATGCAAAAACAGTGTAGACAAATTCAAGAAGGTGTGAGGAGCAGGATGTTATTGCACAGTAATGTCTCTGAGACTCTATGAGTGGTGTGAGTTCATCAGAGCAACAGCCTGGGGGAAGAAGCTGTCTCTGTGTCTGCTGGTTTTGGCGTACCGAGCTCTGTAACGCCGTCCGGAGGGGAGTAGTTCAAACAGACTGCAACCCGGGTGAGAAGGGTCTGTAGAGATGTTCCTTGCCCGATTCCTGGTCCTGGACAGGTACAAGTCTTGGATAGATGGGAGGTTGATTCCAATGATCTTTTCTGCAGTTCTGATTGTCCGTTGTAGTCTGTGCTTGTCTTGTTTGGAGGCCGATCCAAACCAGACAGTGATGGAGGTGCAGAGGACAGACTGGATGATGGCAGTGTAGAAGGTCTTCAGAAGCTCTCGCGGCAGGTTGAACTTCTTGAGCTGTCTCAGGAAGTACAGCCTCTGCTGGGCCTTCTTCCGGACAGAGTCTATGTGGCCGGTCCATTTCAGGTCCCGAGAGATTGTGGTTCCCAGGAACTTGAAGGTGTCTGTGGAAAGAATAGTATTACTGCGGATAGTGAGGGGTAAAAGTGGTGAAGGGTCTCGCCTGAAATCCACTGTCATCTCCACGGTCTTGAGCGGGTTCAGCTCCAGATGGTTTTGACTGCACCAGTGGACCAGCCGCTCCACCTCCTGTCTGTACGCAGTCTCATCACCGTCCTGGATCAGTCCGATGAGAGTGGTGTCGTCTGCATACTTCAGGAGCTTCACACGAGAGTCACCTGAGGAGAAATCATTGGTGTAGAGGGAGAAGAGCAGTGGGGAGAGGACGCACCCCTGGGGGGCTCCAGTGTTGGTGGTCCGGGTGTCAGATGTGATGCCCCCCAGCCTCACACGCTGTCTCCTGTTGGTCAGGAAGCTGGTGATCCACTGACAGGTGGAGGCAGGCACCGCAAGCTGGATGAGCTTCTGTTGGAGGATGTCAGGGGCGATGGTGTTGAACGCCGAGCTGAAGTCCACGAACAGGATCCTGGCGTACGTTCCTGGGGTGTCCAGGTGGTGCAGGATGTAGTGCAGTCCCATGTTGACCGCATCATCCACTGACCTGTTTGCCCGGTAGGCAAACTGGAGGGGGTCAAGCAGGGGGCCCGTGACCTCCTTCAGGTGGTTCAGCACTAGCCTCTCGAACGATTTCATGACCACAGATGTCAGTGCGACGGGTCTATAGTCATTCAGACCTGTGATGGCGGGCTTCTTGGCTACTGGAACGATGGTGGAGCTCTTGAAGCACGAGGGCACCTCACACAGCTCCAGAGAACGGTTGAAGATCCGTGCAAAGGTGGGCGCCAGCTGCTCAGCGCAGACTTTCAAGCAGGAAGGTGACACGCCGTCTGGGCCCGGTGCCTTCCTGGTCTTTTGTCTCCGGAACATCTGGCGCACTTCCTCCTCGCGGACCTGGAGTGCGGGCGCGGCCTCTGCAAGAGAGTGAGTGGGTGACAACGATGATAGAGGTGTGGAGAGAGCAGTTGTGGGCAGAGGTGAGTATGTAGATTGTGTTGCAGGAGGTCCCGTTGTGTGGGAGGACCGATCAAACCTGCAGTAGAACTTGTTTAGCTGGTTAGCAAGTCTTGGGCTCTCTAAAGGACGGGTGGTTCGTTTCTTGTAGCCCGTGATGCTCTGCAGACCTTTCCACACCGTTGAGGGATCAGGATTGGCAGAGAGGTGTCTCTTCAGGTTCTCCCCGTAACACCTCCTGGCTTTCCTGACCTCTTGGTTCAGCGCGTTTCTGGTCTGCCTGAACAGCTCGCGGTCGCCACTCCTGTAGGCCTCCTCCTTGACTTTGCGCAGCCTCCTGAGGTTCGGTGTAAACCAAGGTTTGTCGTTGTTGTACGTGCAGAAGGTCTTAGTCTGCACACACAGATCCTCACAAAAACTGATGTATGATGTGACAGTGTCAGTGAGTTCATGCAAGTCTGAAGTTGCAGCTTCGAAAGCTCCCCAATCGGTGCAGTCAAAGCAGGCTTGGAGGTCCTGCCTTGACTCCACTGTCCACTTCCTCACAGTCCTCACCACAGGCTTAGAAGTTTTTAGTTTCTGCCTGTAGGCCGGGATCAGATGAATTAGACAGTGGTCCGATAGTCCTAAAGCTGCACGAGCCGCAGAGTGGTATGCATCCTTGATCACGGTGTAGCAGTGGTCCAGAGTCTGTGCCCCTCTGGTGGGACACGTTACGTGCTGTCTGTATCTGGGGAGTTCGTGTGCGAGGTTCGCCCTGTTGAGATCACCTAGAACAATGATTAGTGAATTTGGTAGAAGTTTCTCCATGTCTGTTACCTGGTCAGCCAGCATCTGCGTGGCTTCACTCGGACGTGCGTGTGGTGGAATGTAAACAGCCGCCATGACAATCGAGGAGAACTCCCGTGGTGAATAGAACGGCCGGCAGTTTATGAAAAGTGTTTCTAGGAGAGGGCTGCAAAACTCTTTCAACACCGTGACTTCAGTACACCAACGTTCATTAATGTAGAAACAGACACCACCTCCCTTTGATTTTCCGGAGAGCTCCGCGCTGCGATCTGCTCGCACTAGCTTGAACCCGGCTAGCTCCACGGCGTGGTGGGGGGTTCGTTCGCTAAGCCACGTTTCCACAAAGCACAGCGCGGCGGATCCGCTGAAGTCCGTGTTCCTTGAAGTGAGGAGCAGCAGTTCATCCATCTTGTTCGCCAGGGAGCGGACATTCGCCAGATGAATTGACGGTAGGGCAGAACGGAACCCTTTCTGCCTCAGCCTTACGAGTGCGCCGGCTCGCTTACCGCGCCGCCGTCGTCGCGCTAGCTTGTACAGCACCGCCGCTCCGGCTAGAATCTCCGACAAACAGTCTGAATCGGAGAGAACAGGAGAGAAAGTACCAGAAGAAGTCTGTCCGATGTTTAACAGAGCTTCTCTGGTAAAAGTGATCCGGGATGGGCAGCAAAGGACACAGAAGACACACAAAATAAGACAAATAAACAGAGAGCGACTCACCGTGGCTGCCATCCGCGGCGCCATCATGATCGGACAGTATAATTAATGAGCTACTTTGGTGTCAACTTCCTACAGGCCCTATTTTCGGAGACAGGTGCACGTGCGCATGGTGAAAAAAAAAAAACGTGGCGGAGCGCGTTGTGACAGAGGGCATTCGGACAACGTGCCCCCCGCCGCAGCAAATCATTTGTTGACAGCAAGGAGACGATAGAATTTCCAACACCTGTATAAGTCAACATATAAAATAGATCAGGGGTGTCAAACTCATTTTCGTTGCGGGCCGCATCGTCGTCATAGTTTCCTTCGGAGGGCCATTATGACTGTCAACCCAAATAAATGTATGAACGCCTCTTATTATTTACAGTATGGACGACACAACAAATCGATGAATAACTCATTTTTAAATCTGAAACAAGTAAAAAATATTCTAATATTTTGAAAAGATAAATGGTTAACAAAATGCTAGCAATATCTCTATTTTTTCAAAAGTGAAGACAATTTGCAATTTTAAGCACTGACATGAATTTGATTTGTCGTCGCGGGACACACAGGATGTGGCGGGCCGTATCTGGCCCCCGGACCTTGAGTTTGACACCTAGGAAATAGACGGTACACTTCAAAACCCGACCGATACAGCCAAACCAAGCTTAGCTCCCACCCCACATCTCCTCTGTAATTTGAAAGTTGCATCCTACCACATTGTACTGAACTGGACGAATGGTCCTGCTTCTCATTTGTCTGGCCTTTGTTTTTGGAACTACTGTGCATGTGTGAGTGTGTAAAAGGGCAGCTGCTATTTATAGTGAGACTTAGTGAGCAAAGAAGCGTTGGCGTTCTAATGCTCACGCTAAAAAGACATCCCCTGCTTCTCTCGCTCCCACACATGAGCCGGCCCACGCTCAAAGCCCGCAGCTTAGGCCAAGTCCAAAAGGAGTTCTGATAGAGCTGCCCTATATTCATGCCTTTTGTCTAACTTGGTTTGGAGTCGAGTCGCTCGTGGTGATAGCTGCCGGCGAGGGAGGAGCGGCGGGGCTATGCTTCCGTCTGACCAGATCTCTTTATTAGCACTTTGTCTCCCACCCAGACTGGAGTGCTGCTCGACTAAGACTAAACCTAAGCCTAAGACTAAACCTAACGCTTAACCTAAGGCTTAAAATGTCTCTTCATTTTAGGAGACGCGTCAATGGAAAGAGAAAGCCGGAACGCTGGCGGAAGGAACCAACAGATTTTCCCGTGTCGTCCTCCATGCTTAGATTAGCAGCTCCCTCCGCTGTTATATAAGGCAGGAAGGGGGGGGGGGGGGGGGGGGTAACTCTGGAAATAGAGCCCACTCACCGAGGAACGGGAAAGCCCTCACGTTTTGATGCCCGTTTTTTTTTTTTATGCTATGGAGCCAGACAGATATCAGGAAACAGTTTGTCGCTGTCGCACGTTATTGTTGTTAGTCACATTTATCTCACCCTATTCATGTGCTGATTCTTTTTTTTTGTTTGTTTAAGCAGCAAGCTCTCAATTCAAGGTTTTTCCCTTTTATTCGCTGGTTGCACGCACCCGCACAGAGGCGGGCGGCTGTGAAGAACAAGGATTTGAATAATTTAACCCAAGTGTGTTTTTTCCCGGTAATTCAAGATGGTGCTTGCTCACGCTATGGTATTGGAGCTGCAAAACCATCCGTAAGTCCCCTTTGAATTATTGACCAAGCTCTCGGGTCGAACTTGAAGGCCTCTCAGATGTTATTTATGGTTCACCAGAACAGAAAGAACCATAAAGTCTCATTTGTTTCCTCAGAGATCTTTGCAAGTGTTCCAAATGAAGACACACTTAAACTGTGCTGAAAGTCACCATGCTGGTGTGTGTGTTTGTAAAACAGACGAAGGCCAGACCACGTGCAGTTCCCCGGACGACCTGCAGGGCCTTCGCCTGGGTGAGGCGGCCATCCAACTTGGGACGTTGTGCCGCCACACTTTGGGTTCCTGGGACTATCTTTTCTTCGTCATCATCGGCTTTGTCATCTTCGCAGCGGGCACCGTACTGGCCTGGGTCACGGGGGTCATCATGGTGGTTTACGAGCGCTATATCAAGACGAGAGATGAGCATCTGGAACTGGACGAGGACGAGGAAGGGGCCGCGGAGTCGGGGCGGACCCACGAGAATGCTTTGTTAAAACACACTGTTACTGTTTAGGAGGTGCAAATAAGAGCGATGATTGCAGCAGCAAAGTTCTCCACTTTCAGCTTCCTGGTGTCTCCTTACTGGCACTCACCTTCCTGGAACACGCCAAGCAGCATTCAATCAAAGTAACACTTTATATTAAAGTCTTCGAAAGGAGAAACTCAGGATTGAACGTGTGCGTGTTTGCTCTTTCTGGTTTGCAGCAGTCACCTCTGTAACTGGAGACCAGAAGGTCATGAAGGTCATTTTTTGCATGGCAATCCCTTCACTTACACAAAATGCACTTCACTGCGTGTATGTGTTCAGTTATGACTACATTGGTGCAATATCTCTATACGTGCGATATCTTTTTTTTTTTTAAATAAATATGTATAAGAAGGATTTTTCTTTATTGATTAAAGCCAAACTCAGCATGCATTTGCGTGTTATGCGTGCAGGCTAATATGTAGGTCAGTACATTCATTGTATACACTTCATCTGGCCGTCATTGGACAAATGTCAAAATTTCCCCGCCTGTGAGCTGTTAATGCTTCTGCACACTTGTGTGGAGCTGCTCAACTCACGGCGGAATAGCCGCCGGGAAATGTGACATCAAGTGTGAGCGTCTCTAACTCGCCATAATAGGCCATCTCATCAACATCACACCGAATAGGAAGAAAATCCTTCTCATGGTGGAGCGGAATGACTTACAAATTTAGACACGGGAAGTGGGAGACTGCATTTCAGTTGCAAAAATGAAGTCATGTATAATCACTGCCGCTTTGACGTGACAGCATCAAATTAGCATGAACATAAGTTATATAAAATGCTTAGGCAGACCGTGGCAAACATGTCAACTCTGCATGGTGTGGCCTTGGATATCAAACTTGACCCCCTCCCCCTTCAAAAAAATGGCCTGTGTCTGTTTTTATTGTTATATCATACAGTATTTCCAGTTTTGGGGCAATGAATTTTGGATGTGTGCCTGGAACGGGGATGGACTTAATCTCTGGCAAAATCAGCTACAAAAAGGCCGTGAAACTACAACGGGAAACGGGAAGTCGCTTGCTGCTGCTTTTCCGTATCCGCTCACGGGCTGAGAACCTGCCGGCGCTGTCCAGCCACCAGTCATTTCAAAGCAAACAATGTGTCCTTGTCCACAACAATGGCACAAATGCACATGGGTTGCACCCAGACAGGTTCAGACGTAATTCCGATCCAATAGCGACGTCTGCACCAGTGAGATAATTCAAAATCCGTAAAATGCAATTGGAAGGGACCAAGACAGACACACGGACTCGGTTCTGCTATATTTTTATTCAAGCCTGAAATGCT
Source organism: Syngnathus typhle (assembly GCF_033458585.1). NCBI lineage: Eukaryota > Metazoa > Chordata > Actinopteri > Syngnathiformes > Syngnathidae > Syngnathus > Syngnathus typhle. The sequence goes on along the minus strand of NC_083750.1, from coordinate 8,556,203 downwards.
CTTAGATGTCTTTTTTCTCCCCTCTCTCTTATCTGCAGCTGGTGTCTCTTCAGCCTCCACTTCAGGCTTTGTTTATTTTTCCTCGAGATATTTTTGGCACTTTTCTTGTGACATCTTTATTTCTGTCTCAATCCTGCAGTTTGAAAGGAACACTTGATATTTTGGGCAATGATGAGGGTGCATTTTTTAATAGAGAGCGGGCGCGCGCGATGATCAGTGATACGAGTGTGATGTCAGCAGCCAGCTAAGCCAGCTTAAACAGTGCAAATGGAGAAGCAGAAAGCCAAAGAAGGAAATCTGCCCAAAGCTTTTTGGTTAACATATTAAGTGGATTTGCTTCAATGGAAATTCTGGCGATGAATGCAAATGTGACATCTTATACTTAAAAATACTTTTAGTCCAACTTTGAAAGTCAGAACTTCGGTTTGAGGTTAATGAATCCAATTGGAGTGTGCAATGCAGTCCCAATTTTGGCATGTCACTCAGAAAAGTGGCGAAACTACGTTGAGTGAACTTGATACGGATTTGACTGCCATCAGCCCTGAAGCCAAAGCTCTCGAGTACCCTCTAGCGGCCACATGTGCAAACTGCTGTCAGGCATTCAATTTGTGCTTGCCCTCAGCAGATCCACACAATTTGACCTCAATGTTGAACAACTTCACTCATCCCTACGTCAGAAATTGGCCAATGTATTTAATCTGTACCTCCAAACGCGGCCATCTTTCTTTCTCGTTCACGCAAAGAGTTTCTGCTCTGATTTGATTGCATTTTTTGCTAAGAACTGTGAGGCACCTTTGTGGCGCTCATGCAGAGACAAGATGCTCTCCGATAGTCCCCTAATGATGGCGTGAGAGTCTGGATGTGAAGCCAGAGCCTTCAGACGTTCAGTCACACCTTCCCGCTCCAGCATCCAGCCGTAATGTAAAGCTGAGAGAGGAGGATGGAGTCAGGCTAACGTACGTACAATGAGGTATTACAAGAACAAGCCGGAACCCACCGTTTTCTGTGATGAGGAAATGAATGGCCCACACAGCCCACAGTTGCACGCCCGTGGGTTGACATGTCCCAAGCAGGTGGCAGAACGGGCGCAACGACCTAAACGTAAAGGCAGAGGTGACGCCGAGCACCATTAGGTACGGCGCCGCAATCAAAATTCCACAATAACTCCGTCCCACCTGTGAAACACAATTTCTTTCTCCATATGGGTCCAAGCTGCAATGGAGACGTGCTGTGAGGGGAAAAGCCATCAATGGGATCCAGTTGGCTTCGTTTATTAAATAAAACATTCACACACGCACCAGCTGGTTGAGGATGCGGCTGCGCAGGTTCTCGTCCAAGATCCAAGCCTCCGGCCGTGAGGTGAGGTGAGCAAGAATGCCGCCGGCAAAGTAGCGCACACTCATGTCCACATTGGTGCCCTGCAGGAGGCTGACAATGTGCTCCAACAGGTCTGCCACCATCAGCTCCGTCTGCAGCTCCTCCACCTCTGCGATGTTGTTCTGAAAAATACATATATAGTTACACGAGGTTTCAAGAAGCCATTGAAATAATGACCCGACCCACCAGGATCCCGAGAACTTCCTGCTGAATGGAACGTCCAGTGTAGTTGGACTGCAAAAAAAAAAAAACAAGACCAGGGATATGAACAAAACAATTTCTCTGGTTTTGGGTTGCCACGTGTGTACGGGCATGTCTACCTCCAACATTTCTTTAAACAGCTCCAAGCCGTTACACTGGATAAAGTTGCGGGCCGCTACGGGCATTTCATTGGTAAGGTTCCACAAAGCACTTAAAGTGTATTTCAGAATGTAGTCGACTTCTTCCAACATGGCCCTCTGCTGCACGCTAGCCAACAACTGCTGTTGGGCGGATACAAAGTTGGTGGCAATCACGACAATAGAGGGAAACGCTTCCTCTTTACCTTCACGATGAAGACATCTTCCCCGAGCTTTGCATTCTCCGCTGTGGATAACTGCAAAGACAACAAAACAAAACCAGAAAAGATTTGAGCCGCGAGAGAGAGCAAGAGAGGGCGACGGCTGATGCCATTTGACCTTGGCCACCAGCTTGGAGAGGACAACGACGGACATCCGCTGAAAGCTGGAATCTTTGTTGCCGCTCACCCAGTTAATCACCTGCGTGGCTGCTAGATACCTAAAGCGTGAGAGCAGCACGCATGAGGAACGCAGACACGGCCTGTTCATGCTCTCCCAGATCTCAACTATTTCATAACAGTGCGAAGATAAACTGACCGGTCAAACGGGACCTCCTGGAGGATGTAGTCATTGCAGAGTGCCAGAAGATAACTATGTTGGACCTGAAAGATAGAAAAAGGCAACAATGGACTGTCGTTGTTGCATTTGTTGATTTATTTGTTTTGTTTTAGTGAGGTAGTTCTAATTTACAGTCGGTGGAAAAAAAAGCGCCACCTGCGTATCTTGGTGGAAGGTCTTCATGGTGTGCAGCAGCTGCGTGACGGCGTAGCGAAGCAGGCCCACAGGCATGGCCTCGGCCTGGTCCTCAGCGGTGAGTTTGATCACGCACTCCGTGCCCATCCGGTGGATGTGCAGACTCGTAGGGTGGCTCTGCATGGACCTCAACACCAGCTACGAGAGCAATGGGCAAGAGGCTTGTTCACTTAGATGCACAATAATCAAGTGAAATGGAGCTTTCCGTTCACAAAAATGACTCATCCATAAGCTATGTTGACTGATGGCAACCCAAAATGGACTACATCACCTCCAGCATTTCTGGGTGTGGCTGTGGTTTCTGCGAGTCTGTGATCAAATTGTAGAGACGTAAGATGGCCTCTTGAGTGAAACACTCTCTGTCTCTGTACCTTCTGAGGGCCTCGCACAACTGCTTCTCGTGAGTCTGTCCGGTTACCTGAACACATGCGTAGTCAAACGGGCAATGTGGACTGAGGTGGAAAATCCTTACCTTGAGTTTTTTTTGCGCCGACAGGGCAGGGCAGGCGCAACCTCCAGTTGCCAGCAAGCCCAAGAACACCAGATCCTTCCTGGCTTCCACAAACGCACCGACCACTGCCTTGTCGATTCCCCACCTGCCCGACAAGTCCAAAGACACCAAGGAGGGAAGAACCTCTGGTCCGGCCCGCAGAAGACGCAGAGCGGCTATGTCACTCAGGTCTGCGCCCTGTTTTGTCGTTTGGTTGTCTGACAAGTCCAAATGTCTCAGAGCGTCGAGCTGGCCGAGCACGGACATCAAAGCGTCCGGCGTCGATTCCAGCTGCCGGAGGCAGTGGACCGTCAAACACCTGAGAATCGTCTTGCATCGGAGGAGAGCTGTCAGCTTGGAGACGGCGGTGCAGGAGATGTCTAAGCTCTCCAGCTGAGGAAGAGAGCAGACATCTTCTAAGGCGGCGTCGCTCAGGTCGGTGCCGGCGAGGTTGAGCGTCCGCAGGCCTTTCAGGGAGCGGAGACCGTCGCCGCCATCCGCCAGTGCGGCCCAGTCGAGACGGAGCCCGTTGAGGGAGAGCTTCCAAAGGCTGGATCGACACTTCGGGTTGGACGCCAAGCCGGAGATGATTTGAGCGCCGCTGATGTCGCCTGGGGACCAGGACGCATCCACTTCTTGAAGCCGGTGAGGGCAGACGGCCAGTTGGAAGGCTTCTGCCGACACCAGACAGCGGCGCAGGCAGGCTCGGCTCAAACGCAGCCCCTTGTGTTGGTGGAAAATCCCAATGGTTTTGTCGTTCACTATTCCTAGGGAAGCAAAAAAAGCAAAACAATGTTCACAATCTATATCTTGGGTGTCAAATTTAAAGGCAGAGAAAGAAATTGCACAAAAACCTTCTGAGGCCATCTTGTGCAGTAGCTGGTCAGCTGTCTCCTCAGGGAAGAGCAGCAGAGAGCTGTCTGCTCGCTTACTGCACAGCCGCTCCAGGCTGCGGCACACCTGAGCCAAGCACAGGTCGCTCAGCGTCTGGGCGCTCTCCCACTCCTGGGGCACATCACCCGGCCAGGGCCGTGCGTCACACATGCATGCACCGAGAAAAACGCCCACCAAGGAACTTTTTGGAGAAGGCAGACGTGCGGTGACTATACTTATCACTCAATCTAAGACCCGAGTGGCGCAGTAAAGCTCACTTAAATCACATAATGTCTGCAAGTCCAAATGGACGAAAACAAATGTTGCCACCAATTTCAAACAACTCACCATGCCGCAGGAGTAAACAATCCGCACAAGATTGCAAAACAGAGTCAGAGTCAGCTTTATTGTCAATTCCTTCATACTAAGACACACAAAGACCACGTTATTTGCCTTTATTTACAGCCACAGACGTCATTGGGAGCCACGAAGAACGTATGAAACGGAGAAAAGTGGCGACGGTGTCTGATCGTCCGTCAAGTGTCATACGCCGCTGTTAGCCGCTTGCCGTGACGTCACCCAGAGAGCCTCTCGGCAATTTCGGGCGATTTTTAGCACTCGGACACAATTCTTCCGTCCCCTGCATAAACACGCTATTAACCGGGATTATTCAAATTGAACCCGTCAACAAAAAAAGCATTTGGTAAGTTGCATTTCAAATCTCATTTAAAAGTGTGTTGAATTTTATTTTATTTTATTTTATTTTATTTTATTTTATTTTATTTTATTTTATTTTATTTTATTTTATTTTATTTTATTTTATTTTATCTTATCTTATCTTATCTTATCTTATCTTATCTTATCTTATCTTATCTTATTTTATTTTATTTTATTTTATTTTATCATACAGTAATGTTTGTTCTATGCATGTGGTCAAACGTAAACACACGCACTTGTTTGCGTTTGCTCTACAGCAACATTTCAACATGCGGAGATTGTTCTCAAACATAAACAAACACATCCCCTTTGTGGGTCACGCCCCTCACGGCCACACTCCATGCAGTCACAGCCCACTACATAAATAAAAACATCCTGCCGTGAATCTCGTAAGCAAAGCTGTCCTCCCACATGCTTAAGTCCGTCTCTCCACGCATCAAAGCCTGAGAGCGATCGGCCTTCACGTTTCCAAACATTTTCAGGCCTTCTTCTTGACCGTTCCCCGCCACTCCATGTCTTCGTGAGTACATAAACACAGCTGCCAATTGCATTTTGGGCTGCCACAGGATGCGCTCACATGGCATTTATGGAGGAGAACAAATCCGAAACAGACCTCTGATGTGCGTCCTCCAGCTACCGGACTGTCGACATTGGGTCTGGTTGGAATCATGCAAAAAGGAAGGCGGGGGAAGGAGATGATGCACAGCCATGCAAGTCTGGTGTCTTTCCACAGATAGCCCATACAAGTTTTTATTCACCTTTTTCTAACTGTGGGAACTTTAATTTTCTTTTTTTTTTATGGGGGAGTGGCTCCTGCTCTCCAAAACTTAACATGACATCAGTGCAAGAAGGCAGGGCCAGGCCTCCTCTTTCCTGCGACGACTGAGGAAAGCAAAGCATCAGCCTCCCTCTTTCTGCACATGGACCACCCTCTAGTGTTCCCCTACCGGGCCGGGCGGACTGCGAGCGGGCCGTCATTCCCGATGAGAGCAAAGACTGAGGGAGCGTGAGGAGAGCGTGGAGACGATGGCAACTCAACGCAGCTAAGACGCACGCTCGCTTTCTTCGACCGCTGACAACCAAGACAGGTCAGAGGTCATTCTTCAAAGTTTGGCGAAAGCGATGAAAATATTTCATCACCGCATGAAGTAAGTCATTCAAAAGTCCGGAGCCTCTCGGGTCTTTATATTTATTTGGACATTCTTTCTGCATGCCTCCTCCTCCTCTTAAACAGTATGTACAAAGCTCATATGTCACCCCTGAGGGTGACTCTGATTAAATCCGTCTGTTGCGGAAAAAAACAAAAGTGTGGTCTAATTGACACAGCCAATAACCTCAAGACAGCCTGATGTGAAAAACAGAAATCTGCAGAAAGGAACAATCGGTGCCATATGTTTGCTGGTAGTGACTCAGGCTCCTCAACACCCGCCCGCCGCCGCCGCCGCCGCGCTCAATGGAGTCAGCCGGTGATCAGGAGACGCAAGCTCTGTCAAGTTTGACATGTTTATTTGCAAGGGCCAGCGAAAAGGAAAGCAGCTGGCTCCGGGACAACCCGGCCTGAGCGGCGTAGGTGAGGGAGCTTCGGAACGGTTGCAGAAAGACGGGGAAATGTACCCAAGTGACAGCGCCGTGGCCCTTTTCCAACTTTGGCTAGGCAGGCAGATTATTGTTTAGCCCATGTGACAGCCTCAGGGAGCGCGGGAGACACTTTCCCTCTGTGACGATTGTGAGTGAAACCACACGCAAAAAGTTGACATGAAGGAGAGCGTATTTTTCCAATGACGTTGACAAAAGAGTATTCTGCTTGAGCAGCACTTTGAGTTTGGCTTTGGGATCTCTCCCATGAAGTGCGTGCGTGCGGTACAGACTCATCAGGAGCAACATACATCAAGAGGTGACCGCAGGAATGCGTCCGTCCGTCCGTCTGTGTCTCCAGCTCATTTATTTCTCCCTTGTTGCCATTTGTTACAACTCCTTGCTGGCCTTGTTTGGATGAGCTCCACTGGGAAAGAAGTCGTGCGGCCTTTACGCGACTGCTGGGTTAAAAGAGGCCATGCTGGCTCCAAAGAATGAACCCAACCTCGGCTAGAAGTAAATGCACCGCTACCCAGCTAGGAAAATAACTTTTTGGTGATTTATCACGTTGGCCACGTCGAAAGCAGACGGCCTTCTGGATGGATGCGGCTCAAAGCTGGCGGCCCATTAGGATTACTTTCAGAGCCAAGCCTGCTTATTAAAGGAGGGAAACATCTCCAAATGTCAGCCGCTTCTTCTCCATTTGATAGCCCGTCAAAAGCAATAAGAAGCAAACTACGCACTTACGCCGCGTTCTCCTGCCAAACGTTGACTCAATAACGCAGCGCTCATAAATCAGTCATTCCGGCACAGCCCGGCCCGCTGCTTCTGAAAACGATCCATTTCCTTTCTTTCTTTCACAAATGCAGCCGAGATGGAAGACGGGAAGGTATTCCCTCCGTAAGAGATTGACTCTCATTTTCCGCTAGCGTGCCAATTGTCATCACGCAGGTGAGCCGGGACGGATGGGCTGACGTCTTAAAAATAGATTCCGGCATTCGCGCACACCCGGACACCTGATACGACGAGGGCTATAATTGAAGAGAAGCCGCAAGCAAATGCATAGAAAATATGATTCTTGAGCATTTTCAGGGGAATGTCGACCACAAGTGAACCATTGGCGCTTTTTGATTCCTCAAACTGAAGTCGTTCCCATATTGAGCTGGAAATTGACTTTACAGTTGGTTCCTACATTTTATTTGCGTAAACAGGACGATCATGAGTGATTAACTGCGACATGTTGGCGAACGTAAAAGAAACGTATGACCCCCCCCCCACACACACTTTTATATTAAAGTGGAAAACAACTGGCTGTGTATTGCTAAGTCGCTAATGAGTAGCGTTTGGATATTGCCCAGCTGGTTTCGGAAAATCGAAGGCGTTTTTTTTTTTAAGAATCAGCCCGACTCACCAAATTGGAGCAAATAATTGGCTCGCTTTGTTGTCATATGTCAAACGTAAGGGTGGCATTTCCTCCCAATAAAAACTCAGCAAAATGTTCTGTACTTTTCTTCGTCTTGACAGAAATCTTTGAGCCTGCCGAGAAGTCAAGAGCGAAAGAATGGGACCTGGAACATGGAGCTTGTTGACTTTGTTTGGTCTGTCTCTGTGGAGCAACAGCCAAGCCCTGATCACCAACCCCATCCTCTCGCGGGCGCCAAGAGCTGCAGGCTCCCACGGAGATGACAGCAGGTGCTCCTACACCTTCCTGGTTCCCGAGGAGAAGATCACGGGCCCCATCTGCGCGGCCAGAGGTCCGGTCCCGGACAAAGACCGAGTGACTCGCCTTGACGTGGCCGCCGTGCGGGACCTTCTGTCGAGGCAAAGGCGGGAGATGGAGACTCTGAAACTGGTGGTGGATGTGGACGGCAACCTGGTGAATGAGATGAAGCTGCTGAGGAAAGAGAGCAGGAACATGAATTCCAGGGTGACCCAGCTCTATATGCAGCTGCTGCACGAAATCATCAGGAAGAGGGACAACTCACTGGAGCTGGCTCAGTTGGAGACGCGCATCTTGAACGCCACCGCCGAGTCGCTGCGGCTGTCCTCGCGTTACAAGGAGCTGGAGGCCAAATACGCCGCCCTCTCGGCCACCGTCAACAACCAGGCGGCCATGATCGGGGCTCTGGAAGAAAGTTGCATGAAGATGCAGGACCGCAGACAAGAGCCGCCGCCGCTCGGCCCGCCCATGGTGCATGTGGTGCCCGAGAACATTCCGGTTAACGTCCCGCGTTTCACTAATGAGATCCGAGGCGATAACAGCGGAAGCTTTGCCCGCGAAAGGGGATCTCGATCCGGCCCGTCACCCACCGGTGGCACCCTGGAAGTCCAGAAACACCCGCAAACAAACTTCAGCGCTGAAGGTGAGTTGGTACACGCCTGAAGGAGAGTGATGGTCACGAGGCAGTGCGTCTCTCGAAAAAGATGGGGGGGGGGGGGGGATACGATGGAAGACGGTGGAACCATTCGGTTCGATTCTGGGTTCGATTTATTCAACTTGCGAGAAAACAAGTTATTTTCCAAGCATGATTTCCATTTCTATGGATGTATTCATTCATTAAGAAAGCATTCACCACATTGCAGGTCAGCCGTAACATAATTACACACACTTTGAGTCGGTCTGCAGGTGGTCCCGCGAGCGGGTGACCTCGTTTCCAAAGGTTAAAGATCTGCAAATTCAGCTGCGGTCGTCCAACTCCTCGCTTGAGCGTAAATGCCCGTGTGGAAACAAAAACGCTGTCTGGCTGGCTGGCTGGCTGTCATGCCTGAAGTGAGGCCGGGGACTTAAAGCAAAGCAAAGAAAATCTTACCGGCTCCATTTTGCTCATCAACAGAAATTCCTTGCACATTTAGCTCAGCCTCACCCAAGAATAATAAAGTGTGTAAGGTTTCTGTATGTGGAAACGAGACTGTTCCATTGCTTTGCAGACGCGGACCAAAGCCAGACTGCCATGATAGGCTCAAACCACTAAGTGCCTTCGGGGTACCAAATCCAGTGCTTAATATTTCATAAACGCCGTCATGAGGAGAAGTGAATGGGCTCCGTCTTTGCTATTGTATCATGCTTACCTAATGACTCGCGTGATTGGAATTGAAAATGGCAATCTTGATGAAATTATTATTATCAGGCTGTTAGTTTTCTCGCTTTTGTTTTTCTTAAATGAAACGTCATTAAAAAAAGAAAAGAAAAAACACTCTCCTCATCTAGTGTTGCAGCTGCAAATTTGGAATGAACATTTCCGGAAGTCGTCCGAGTGATCAAAAGTCATCTCTAAACGAGAGAAAATCCCAAACATAAACAATACAGTATCTTTTCATAGCCGCTGGAACTAAGCAGATGAAAAAAAAAAAAAAAAACTCGGCCTACTTCACAGAAGTCTAAGATCACATGTCGTCAATGTTTCTCTAACAGATTAGTCTCGTGTTTCAGTCTGTTACTGAGGAAATGGAAGACGGTTGCTTCTTCTGGAATCTAGTAGATGGCCCGAGTGTAGCCAATTCAATGGAATTGATCTCACATACTTATCACGATAGACTGACTGTTCCCCAATCGATCAGCTGTGAATATCGTGACAGTTGATCCCGCACTTAGCCATCTAGCTAGCTTCCTCGCCCGCTAGCCTATTTTGATGATATTATTAAGCATTTGGAGTTGCTCTTGCCCTCCAGGTCCGTTCAGAGACTGTCTGGAGGCCCAAGAGGCCGGCCACGTGTCCAGCGGCATGTATCTGATCAAACCTGACGAGGCAGAGAAGTCCCTGCAAGTCTGGTGTGAGCAGGACATGGACAACGGCGGCTGGACTGTGATTCTGAGCAGGAAAGACGGCTCTGTTAACTTCTTCAGGAACTGGGAAAATTACAAGGTGATTACACTGACGCTGTTTGGGGTTTCCTCAGCTTCAGACTGCTTGAGCCAGAGATAACAGTGTTGCCTTTATGGGCCCCGTAGGAACCTCGTGGGCGGACCATTTCCTATAGGTCAGAGCGCTTGTGTTTTCATTGTAAAAATATATAACGCCACGTCAGCAGTGTTATTCATCCCAGGCTTTTGACTTTGAGATTTTTTTTTTCCATGATGAAACATTGGCTGGCTGGCTCGGTGGAAAGCTATGTTCCACCGCTCAGTCAAAACCGCTACTATCAAGCGGTCAAAGATCTGTGAGGGAAAGGTGGAGTAGATCACCCCTGCAAGGAAGCCAGCGTTTCATTCCAATTGCTCTCTCTTTGACACCGATTTGCTTCTGTGCTCTCCCGCAAAGCCACAAGGGGAGGGAGGGTCTCACGTCTTTCATCAAACGCTGGCGTACTTATCTCACGCAAACCTCAAGCATCCTTTCTGAGTAAAGTGTTATGGAGGCACGTAGCCAGATTGTGATTGACGAGCTCCGTGGTGGTAGCATTCAGAGAACTGGTGGCTATTTTCCAATGGGAATTGATTTCATTCATCTTCTGCACGCACAGGTAGTAATAGAAAGGAGTTCCTGTGCCACAAACTTTTTTCGCGGGAGTCATTTTGGGTTGTTCTCTTCTTGTCTGTCGCTCAGAGCGGGTTTGGCAACACAGACGGCGAGTACTGGCTGGGCCTGGAAGGCATTTACAAGCTGGGCCGTCAGGGCGACTATAAGCTGCAGGTGGAGTTGGAAGACTGGATGGACAAGAAAGTGTACGCTCAGTACAGCAGCTTCCACCTGGAGCCTGAGAGCGAGGGCTACCGTCTGAGGTTGGGCACTTACCGAGGCAACGCCGGCGACTCCCTCAGCAGCCACAACGGCAAACAGTTCACCACTCTGGATCGAGACAAGGACGCCTTCTCAGGTACGTCGGCAATGAGTGGCAAAGCAGAATTTTGTCAGACTGGACGTACAGAGGATCATTTCTAAAAGCCAACTTCCACTCGCAGGCAACTGTGCGCATTTCCACAAAGGCGGCTGGTGGTACAACGCCTGCGGCCAAGCCAATCTTAACGGCGTGTGGTACAGCGGAGGAGTCTACAGAAGCAAATTCCAGGACGGGATCTTCTGGGCTGACTACGGTGGAGGCTTCTACTCCATGAAGTCCGTGCGTCTGATGATTCGACCCATAGATGCGTGATGAGGCACTGACTCCGCTCACTAAATTTCAAGCCCGTTTGAAAGTGTGACGTCATAAGTCCAGGAGGGCTCAACCACAACATCAGTTGCGGGACGTCACTCTTTTTTTTTTTTTAGTATCGGACTGCTTTGTTTATATGTATATCCATATCACTATGTTTACTATCGTTACTTTAACTAATCGTGATCTCTCTCTATATATATATGGAGGAACTGCTGGTGCAGTTGACTCAATGTTACGCAACAAGTTTCATTCGACAACCTTTGCTCGCCCCGCTACATCCAAACAGCAGCTGCAAGGATTAAAATCTTGACACTGCTCTTCCTACCTCACCGCCAATGTAAACATCTGAAGGAAACACACTTTGTTGCTATTTAACTCGTGCCATCGTTCCTGGGAACTGGAAAATCGGGTTTTTATTTTCACTCGCCCCATCTGAAATCAAGGCCTTTCGTTTTCTCTTCATATGACTTTATATGAAATGTTAGATTCTCTAATTTATACGTGAGTGAAAAGGAGCAAAACATTTTGTGAGCCTTCTTACATGTATGGACATATCTTGCTGGTTTCACTCATTCAACCTTTGATTTTGGAGTAGCAACGAAGGAATTGTTTTGCAGAGTTTGAAGATTTCTGGACATTTAATTGGACAAACAATAAGACACATTCCGCGAGGTCAGACATGATGGAGTGCGAAAAAAAAGTCCAGATTTCCACGCTGGAGAAATCGCTGGCTTCCCTTTTAAATACACAGACATTTACATTCTTTCCACACAAAAGTGCTCGAGACGTTTGTTTTCGTCACGGGTTGATGTGCACGCTGAGCCAAGTGGAGTTTGCGTCCTTCGAGCGTTTGAAGGACAGGCGGCCTTTGATCCCTCGACTGAAAATAGTCTGCGTCCTCGCTCTCTTCGACTGTTCGCGCCCAAAATTTTACAGGGGTCCGGTCGAGTCGCTCCCTCCTGTTGAGTACCAATTGAATGATCTGACTTTATGCCATTGACTAAGGTGCATGCACAGTTCAAACCTTTTATTCATTCTTTGGTGAGACTGCACTCAAATTCCGAGCTTATCTTGCGGATGGTGCAGATAAATGGGCGCATTAAATCCAGTGGAAGAAACAGATTGTCTTCATGGAAAGAAAGTTGTCAGACTGGAACATTCTGTCCTTCATTCGATTGAAACGAGGAGTTGGGTTCAACGTTCATGGTTGTCTGATCCTTTTTGTTGCTGGAAGACACGGATATGAGTCACAACAACATTTCATTCAGAGTGTGAACACATTTTTGCGGATAAGTGGAAAAGAGCAATTCATCGGTTTGGGGAGGACGCATAACCACAATAATTTATGACCAAGTATTCGTCACACCATTGTTTGTGTGTGTTTTCCGATCACAGTGTTTTCACCATCTTGTGCACATTAGTGCCATTTTTTTTTTTGTGGGGGGGGTTAGGTGCATCATATGGATGGAGATGACAAACGTGGCAAAAAAGAAAGATAAAATGTGTCTATCCATATATGATTTGAGATAATAAAGAACATTGTGTAATTTCTTTGGATTTAGTTCCGTAAAGCGAAAGGTCTTGTTTGTTTTGAGAAGCATTATGGCATCTAAAATCATGTGGAAGGAACGCTTTCCCTTTTCCAAATTTAGTATTAATTAACCCCCTTGTGGATATTAAAGGCCCTTCCAATGTAGCAATTTTGCCCCAGTGACACTTGGCCCATCAAATGCTTAGAATTTGTGTCATCAACAGACAGGATGTGAAGCTGTTTTCACTAAAAATAACCACCGCGACTAATTTATGCCTGTAGTCAAGCAGTTAAAGCACCCAAGAATGTCCGTACTTTTGATTTAAAGCCGAACAGACGCTTGTTTAAAATGGATAATCATTTGAAAGGATCTGGGAAGGCTCAGTCTGCCACAGATTGATGCACTTTCCACTCTGAGTTTATTCAAGGGATTTTCCGTGTTGCTGTGAAACGCGGCGGCATGTGCTGAGCCTGTGAAAATTGGACTCATTTAACGTGGCTTTGTGAAATTGGAGGCAACCAACGCAGACCAGATCAAACAAACAAAAGGAACACTGGAGACCTGAGAAGCGTGCCGCTTGAGTTTTAGCGGCCTGTTAGCAGGCGCATATTAAACACGTCCGCATTCCGTCGCTACACGACAGGACGTGGAGGTTTATTGTATTTCCTGACATGATCAAAGAGTAAACTCGCAGAACACGTATAAAGTCAGCATTGGTCCACAATAACGTAAAATAATGTGGCTTATGGGTACTGGAAATTCCATTCCACAATTCATGTGAGGGCTTATTGAAGGCCTCACAAGCGCCAAAGGACGCATCACGTTGGCTGTCAACTGTTTATTCATCAGAAAACCACAAGCCACTTGGGTGAGAAGCAAAAATAACCAAATAGTGTTTTCGTTTGGATTCGGATTAGTTTTCTGCTGTGACATTTTGTCCGCCTGGTTACTGGTTTTAATTCAATTTGGGGTTGTAGTCAACATTTCCACCACAAGATGTCAGACTGAACACAACATCTACTAGAAGATTGGGTGCGTGTGTCCATTGATTAGGTATCTCTATTATTAGCCACGTGCCCAATGTGAATAGAAGTGTGATACCTTGAGATGTCCTTGCAAACATACATGTCTGCAAAGTAATCCAATCCCACTTTGACGTTTTTGTGCATGTATTTGTTTTGCTGGGATTCATTTCTTAAAATAGGAAATACCATATTTGTATAAGTGCGTGTCATAAACATCTGCATTTTTTTTTAGTAGTATTTTTTTTAGCATTCGTATTTTAAAGGCTTCTAATATTCCAGCAGATGACGCTGCTGAGTCAATCCAGAGTTTACTGAATTCAAGTCCACTTTGGCTCCAGCATGGCCATTGTCATCAGTGAGCTATAACAATATTTCCAAAGGATTGACACTTTTGGAAAAACAACGTTTATCGTCGATGAAGAGTGATGAATTCGCAAAAGACTCAATGGGCTCATATGTGTATTTAATCTCAGTCACGAGGTGAGCCAATCTTCCAAAAAGAGGAAAGGTGAAAGGAAATGACTCTGTCAAACTGTCTGACTACATGTGATGCTGCATTATTGGTATTTACATATTCGTTTTAAAAGTGTTCTAACACCAGCTAGAAAAAATACAAGTGTAACATAGCAGCAGGAGATTGTGCAAATCATTGCTACTAAATGTTGATTGACTTTGGGGCAAATGACACATTGCTACTAAATGTTGATTGACTTTGGGGCAAATGACAAAACACAAACCTCAAACTACACTACATTAGTGTTAGAATTAGGGCTGTCGAATGATCCGAGTCGTGTTGTTCTAAAACTACTTTTATTTATGTTTGTACGGCGACCTTGAGTGCCTTGAAAGGCGCCTTACAAATAAAATGTATTATTATTATTATTATTATTGTCTAACAGGTGGCATGCACACAGCTTGGGGAGGGGCGAGCTAGTGCGCGTGCGCGAGTGCGCGTTCTACGTCAAAAGCGTAAATTCAGTACATAATGACATATTTGACAAGATCCACACGTAGAATAACAACAGCAGTTACACAGCATCCACCGGTGGCGTAAATTCGAACCGAGTCCCCGGCGAACAGAACCAGATTTTTTTTCCTCCGTCCTCTCTTTTTCCCCCCCTCCATCATCGTTAAGGATACGGACGAACGAACAAAAATGGGTAAGGATTATTATAAAACACTCGGCATCAGTAAAGGAGCCACGGAAGAGGACATCAAGAAAGCATATAAAAAGCAGGCGTTAAAATGGCACCCGGACAAGAACAAGTCCGCAGCAGCCGAGGAGAAATTCAAGGAGATCGCGGAGGCTTACGAGGTCCTCAGCGACCCCAAAAAACGGGACATCTACGACCAGCATGGCGAAGAAGGTAACGTCATTAAAATTGTCAATCGGGTTCAATAGCGTGACGTAGGGTGTCCTTTCGGGGTAAGTCAAAATATGTTTAGCTTTCACAGTTAATAACCATCGATCAGCTTTAACTGTGTATTTTTTTTAAATTCTCATAATTTACCTAATTATTTGATCTCGAACTTCAACATAAAGGCTATACATTTGTCAAATATGTGAAAATCTTAATTTTGATGTCAAATATTAATTATTTGACAGATTGAGTCAGCCATCAATTCTATAAAGGGGTGAGGCAAACTATCAATATTGTCATGTAGTATCGTTTTCTCTCGGTACAGTAGCAAAACGTTGTGACAAAATATTTATATTCATATTTTTTTCCTGCCACGGGACAGCTTTGATACACAAGTATCCATTATTGATCAGTTTTGACAAGGTGTGGAACAAAATATTGTGCATTCTGGAGTAACATATGGATAGGAGAAAAAAAAATTGATACTGTGACAAATTGTGATACATAGTTGTGACAAAACTGGCCTACTGTGTCTTTTAAGAAGGAGAATAGCAACTATGTCTGATGTGAGTTTGTCTTTAAGGTCTCAAGGGAGGAAGCGGTCCCACTGGCGACAACCAAGGCAACACCTTTACATACACCTTCCATGGAGACCCCCATGCCACTTTTGCCACCTTTTTTGGCGGCTCCAACCCCTTTGAGATGTTCTTCGGGCGCAAAGCAGGAAACGGGCGTGACGACGAGGACATGGAGGTGGATGGAAACGACCCCTTCGGTTCCTTCAGCAGCTTCAACCTGAACGGATTTCCCCGGGACGTGCACTCCGGCCCAGGCGGGCAGCAACAGCAGCAGCAGAAGCAGCGGCGCAAACAGGACCCGGCCATCGTCCACGAGCTCAGGGTCTCCCTGGAGGAGGTCTTCCACGGTTGCACCAAACGGATGAAGATTTCTCGCAAACGGCTGAATCCAGACGGCAGGACCATGCGCACGGAGGACAAGATCCTCACCATCGAGATCAAACGAGGCTGGAAGGAAGGGACCAAGATCACGTTCCCACGCGAAGGAGACGAATCGCTCAACACCATCCCGGCGGACATTGTATTTGTCATCAAGGACAAGCCCCATCCGCACTTCAGGCGGGAGGGTTCCAACATCGTGTACCCAGTTCGAGTCAGCTTGCGACAGGTGACACGTCAACTTCTTTCTGTATTTTGTGTTTAAAAAAGGTCATTGGCAAAGAGCCGTACTTGTGGATATTTGTCACTTGACATAAACGAGGAGCAACAGCTAATAATGGCCGCATGTGCGAGAAAATATCACGACGGGAATCAGAGTGGGATTAAAGGGTGTTTAAATATTTGTTCCGACTACTTTGGATGAATCATAGTTGGGGAGAGAGGGAGAGATTCATATCAGAACAGCTAGTAGGAGGAATGGTAAAAATACACGGTGGGATCGCGCATGCTCACACGTGGGTGGGTGCACGTGTGATATGTCAACGCTGATATTATGTACAGTACGCGGAGCAGTACTATGCTCATTCAGAAGGACTGGACTAAAAGATCTTCCGGACCACTTGGAGGAAAAGTCGGTTTTGATGGGGGCATTGTGAACGGAGCTTGTGTCTTCCATCATCTCCGGGTATCAACTGACTGTTTTTCATCTTCTCTGCAGTCGTTGTGCGGATGCTCGGTGACCGTGTCCACCATCGACGGCAACACGTGCAATATGAAGATCACCGACGTGGTGAAGCCAGGTATGAGGAAAACGGTGGCGGGGCAGGGTCTGCCCCTCCCCAAAAATCCGGAGCAAAGAGGAGACCTGGTGGTGGAGTTTGATGTGAACTTTCCAGAAACGTTGCCCGGCAACACTAAAGATGTCCTGAAGCGCCACCTACCCACTTAGGATAATTTACGGATCACACATGCCTGGAGAAATGTGCAATCTCTATTTTTGACTTTATTTTTTAAATAAATACCACGCATGCTGCCAAGTGGATGGAAGACTGGACCTTTTATGTACATGGGCCTCTTTTACACGCTTTAGCCATAAATGTCCCGTGCTATGTGCCAGATGACAATCTCATTGTGTCAAAATTTTAGCCATCATTGTGACTGTGTTTTAAAATAAATATTTCACTATTAACTGAAGCTTTTAGCTAATAGTTACCCACACTATCCATACTTTTCTGTATTTGAGTGACCTAAACTGACGTTCTCGACCCAATTAACACTGTATTATTAACATACCCTATCAGGATTGCCCAAACAGAGGTACTGGCCCAAACTGGTTGACTTGAATTTACTAAGGGGGTCTGTCTGCAGACTGCAAGATGGGGACGTAGTGCAGATCCTGTTGAGGAATAAAGCTAGTTGGAGTTGAGCTAAATTGGAGTTCTCAGCTGCTGTTTTTCAGCTGCCAACACTGGACATTACATGACATTTGCGCCCACCAGGGGACGCTAAATCACTCACCATGACGTAAATTTGGGGAGAGGGCCCCTCTGAGGGCTGAATGTTGACACTGAGGGGGCTCATTTGTTTTTAGCTCCAGCAATTCCATTCGCCACCATCCAATACTTACAATATTGAAAACTCTTTCTGATACATTGAGATCACGCAGTGATGCATGCTGCACGAGACATGATGATGAAAACAATTATGTTTCATGTTATCGTGCTATTTATGCAAACGTGCATAAAAGCATGAGGAAAATGTGTTATAAACGGTGGTGGCGGGTGTACCTAATGTAATGGCCGCTTGGGTGCACAGGTGTACCGGCGCTGCCGCCGCCGCTCCCAGTGCGCCTGCGCCCAGCTGAAACGCGCACAGAGCGGCTATTGTTAGCCGGGCAGCCCGCAGGTTGCCTCTCTCATGCACTTGATCCCCGGCTACCTGTTGCGCGGTTCCCGCAGTCTTTCGATCCCCTGCAAAAGTCGCTGTTTCCGAGCGAGCCGCAGCCAGGTGAGCGACGGAAAATTCTCATCGGGGAAAAGAAGCGAAGTTAAGCAAGACGGAAACGGGGAGGCAAAAAAAACGAGATCACAACAGGTTCCAATGTTTTAGCGGTTTGACGTGCTAACGAGACGCGTAAAAATGCCGCTGGGCCCGTGGAGGAAGAAAAACAAGTCGCCCAAGGAGCACCTGGTGGACAACGAGGAGGTCGGCGGCGGCCACCACGCAGGCGCGACTGGCTCTCTGCTCGCCGGCAACAAGTTGGCGTCGAACGACGCCGTGGGGTTGCCGCCGCCTCCTGCCAACCTGCGGCCCAAACTGGTCTTTCACACGCAGTTGGCCCACGGCAGCCCCACCGGAAGAATCGAGGGCTTCTCCAACGTCAAGGAGCTGTACGCCAAGATTGCAGACGCCTTTAATATCAGCCCACCCGAAGTAAGAGCACCCACCCACCGCGACACTTAACCCTAATCAGGGGCTTCACAAACTGGTGGGAAAAGTATTCAGGATTTACTTACATAAATAAGAAAAAAAAATCAGACCAAGATGAGGCATTTTCATAACTTTTTCTTGTCAATATTCGACATCAAGCACAAAACACGATTGTACTTGGGATATTGTGATGCATCCGGTGGTGGTCTTTCAAAGTGTGAATTCACAGGCGACATTGGTGCGACTGGATGGTGAGTGAGATGCAAAGCTGAAAAAACCCTCACCAATTCTGTCTGGCGCCTTCCGAAAGGAGCCAGACAAGGCAGGTTTTAGCTCGTGGGTGCCGTTTGTTCCATCATCTCTGTCTGTAGCACTCACGTGAAGGTTCCCTTTTGTGATTAAAATGTTCCCATGAATAGATTCTGATAATGCCATGCGGGCGGACAAGTCTTAATCAACTAAATCCTGTAGGTGTGCATGCATTCCACATGTATTAAAACAAAGTGATGGATTTCACATTTGAGGCTTGATAATAAAAATAAAGAGCTTGATAGTCTTAACTAGTCAAGTGTTGGTCAAGCTGGGCGTTTTTTTTTTGTTTTTTTTTGCCGACAAAGGATAAAATTATTTCCTAAACTCGACGTCGCTGCCAAGGTTGTTTAACACTCATGACAGATTAAAAGACTGAATATTGCAGTCATGTGTTGATGTTGGCCATGGCAGGAAGTCCCTGACGTCCGCTTATGTGGGCACTGCCTCAAATTTGAGCAGACCGTTAGCCGTCCCACTGCTCCCCTAGGGAGCATCTCTTCTTTGAGCCTCCTCCCTCTGTAAACATGCAAAAGTAAGTCACCAACTTTTTATCGATCCTGCTCTCGAGCATTGTCGCTCGTGAAGCTGAATGAGAATTCAAATGTTAATTTGCAAGAGGGAGAGGTCTGGCTTCTCATTCTTGGAGCGTGATAGTTGGCACCAATCCACTGACATCTATGACATCATCTAAGTTCACAGTCTAGCTAATGTGGGCACAAGCAGCGTCATCTTCAGGGTCAAAGTCTGTGCTTTTATGTGAAGCTATGAAGTTTCTGAGGTGCGGCCACCAGCACCGTTTACCTGTATGCACTGCCGTATTTACTTTGTTGTTGGTGTGATGGACTTTCTAATCCAACAGATTAAGTGCCGCAATCTCATTTGTTCAAGGCGTGCGTGTGTGTAATTTACTGCATTTCTTTGTATCGTGTTTTTTTTTATTTTTTTATTATCAGCGTGTTGTTGGACTATGACAAGTGAGCGGGAGACATCCGATTTACTTTTAAGGTTAATGATTGCACCGCCTTGATGCTGATGGCTGTGTTTTCCTTTGTAAAAGCAGAAACCGCTGACCTCGGCACTCTAAGAGCAGCTGGCACACAAGACAAAGATGAATTTAACCTGTATTTATCCTGAAAAAGCCTATTTGCAATTGTATACTGATAAATAAATTATGGAATGAAGGACTATTACTGATAAATAAGTGGCATGGCACGCAACACGGCATGCTAAACTGTTTACATGCTCGCGTAAGTGCTGCTGTTTTGGTTAGCAACGGCGCTAGAACAGGCTTAGCGTTGACTCGGCAAACTGAGGTTTTGAGTTGCGACACATTTTCTCTACAGATGGGAAGGCGTCAAGTTGAGGAGAGGTGTTTATTTTCCATGTCGGCACGTTAATTTAGCAGCGCAAGTAGGCGGCGTTTGGGTGCGAGACTGTTTGCGTTAAATTGCACTTTATTTTTAGATGCCTTTTTATTCGTTTTGAAGTGGGAATAGAGCTTTTAGTCACATGGAGGACTGGGCACCAGTGTGAACAAAGGATTGGAAGGATTTAGGTCTGGCATAGTGCACTTGAGTCCATTTGTGCTAAACGTTTGACTGAGCGAAGACATACAGCTTGTCGTGCTAACTGTTAGCAGCCGTATAATGTGATTGTTTTCATCTTATCTTTTTTTAAATTCTATTTTATAATGCTTAAAGAATGTTGGACTGTTTCTAAATGAGAGTTGAGTGTTTCCATAAGTATTGCTTTCAGGTTAGAAGGGAAGCCGGCTCACGCCAGGCAGCAGCGAGGAGATGGGAAGGAAGCGCCGAAAGCTCCCTGGGGCGCTGAGAAGCTGCTTAAAGCTGCTAGCGGCCTTGGTAACGGGCCGTAGGCGGTCACTAATGTACCTCCTGGTGGTGGCTTGAGAAGTGGGGGATGGGTGGCGGGCTGTTTGGGGGGGGTAAAAAAGTAGACCCTTCACCCTTGCATTCAGCCGCCCTCTTCTCCTCTCGCGGCCCCCTTTCCATTATCACCCTCTTCTATTATGGTCTGGGTTCTCCATGGCAACGCATGTTGGTTTGTGTGTATCTGTGTGAGCGGTGCCTGTTGGTACACAGTGTGAAGAAGGCCCGATGGTGAATCACATGATTCACTCCCTTCTTTCACAAGAGAGACATTGTGGCTTTTGCGTCCAGACTGTTAAGTGTAGCAAATATTGTCGCGTCGTCTGAGTGTAGTCAAGACGCAGCTAAAGTTTGTGCCGTGTGTACGGGAGGGCAACAAATTAATTGGACCACTCGCTGGGTGTCAATCTGTTTCAAGTGCTGTGAAATCAGCTTAGTGCTTCTGTTCCTCACACTGATGAGCTCTCTGAAGTGTGAAAGGTCATTTGTCTTTTTTATGATCGACACACAGATGAGAGTCGGAGCCTTCAGTGATTAACGCGCCGTCTGTTGTTTGAGCTCAACTGACTGAATTGTTTGATTTTTAAAAAAAAATAAATTCTGTCACACAGATCCTCTTCTGCACACTCAACACACACAAGATCGACATGGACAAGCTGCTGGGCGGCCAGATCGGCTTGGAGGACTTCATCTTCGCCCACGTCCGGGGCATCAAGAAGGAGGTGGAGGTGTTCAAGTCGGAGGACGCGCTAGGCCTCACTATCACAGACAACGGCGCGGGGTTTGCCTTCATCAAGGTGCTTCATCTCACATTTGCCACCATGCGATAAAAAGGCAGCACTGCATAATCACCATGTTGACAAAGAAAGCGAGCTGATAAGATTTTGCGACTATTTATTTTGAACAGTTTTTTTTTTTTTTAAAGCAAGAAAAGTGTTTGATAGTCAAGTAGGGATTAGCTAGCGTCGTTGGTCAGAAAATATTTTGCAGGAATGTTATGGACAAAAGTATTGGGACACATGACCATTCCACACATACCAGGGAGTTCAGTCTTTTCCTGCTGAGGCCTTAAAAAGTCATAGGATTGTGGGGCCTGCCTTAAGGTTGACATCTGTTTTTTTTTTCTGGTGTGGCCCACTCGATCTGGTTCTGCCTCGATTATAAAGCAATGCCATTACAACCCAAATATGTCAAACCTACCAGAGTTGACATTTTTGTTATTACTGTACTTAAAGGCTTTTCCTTTAAGCTCATTTCACATAGCCATGATTTTTTTTTTTTTCTATTCGTGCAATCTTGTTTTCCGTGTGTGCCGATGGCAGCGCATTAAAGAGGGCAGCGTAGTGGACAAGGTGAAGGTGATCTGCGTGGGCGACCACATCGAGCGCATCAACGGTTGCAACATCGTGGGCACGCGCCACTATGAGGTGGCCCGCATGCTCAAGGAGCTTCCCAGGAACGAGACTTTCACCCTCAAGCTGGTGGAGCCCATGAAATCCTTTGGTGAGTGACACAAAGGCATATTGATTCATTCCCATAAGACTACTAAATGAGGTGAAATCGTATTTGTCCACTGGCAGAAATGCTGGAGCCGAGGTCCAAAGGCGCCAAGCCCAGCGGCGACAGCAAAATTGTGAACGGCAAGGGAACGCTGAGACTTCGCGCCAAGGGCCCCGCGACAGTGGAGGACGAGGCAAGTGCTGTGACTAATCAATATAAAAGCAGATCAATAGGAAGCATATTAAAAGACACCAGTTGTGTTTACAATGTCCAGCCGACGGAGTTTGAAGAGAAAGCGGTGAAGAAGGTGGATGACCTGCTGGAGAGCTACATGGGAATCAGAGACACAGAACTTGGTCAGTATTATTAAAACGGTTCTAAAAGATGTAATGTACTTCAAAGTGAAATACAACTGAAGGTTTTTTTTTTGTCGAATTTCCATCCAGCGGCCACCATGGTGGAGGTGGGCCGTGACAAGAACAATCCTGACGAGTTCGCCATGGCGCTGGACGAGACCCTCGGCGATTTCGCCTTCCCGGATGAGTTTGTCTTTGACGTCTGGGGCGCCATCGGAGATGCCAAGCAGGGAAGGTTCTAGGTTGACAACCCGCCCTTGAAAAACACACATGCACAAGTGAGTCTCTGTGATGCTTTGGCGAAGTGCATGGGACTCTTCTCCTGCCTAAACACGTAATAGCGGTGTCATTTTTAATACCACTTTTTTTAATAGTTTTTTAATATATACATATAGTGATCACGCTGATTTGTCAGCTGTAATTTTAGCAATTTATTTGCGTTTGGTCGCTTTCAACGGGACATAGTATGTTAAATGGACTTTTTTAATTGCTTGTACACAAACAGTTGGGTGATCCATGTGAAATTAAACAAACAAGTAAATATTTTGTCAGCTGCCTGTTTTCCCAAAATGACTCAATTTTGATGATTTATCCAATCTTGCCTCTGACTTTATGATTTTGCAGCTAGGCAGGGTGAAATTGCCATTTTCAAGGGATCAAGTGAATTGCTGGAGTGTTTTGGGAGTCAAAACAAAAGCTGTACTTTGTAGTGGGGGGGGGTTGATCAATAGATCACCCCCCTCAAAACCAGTTAATTTAATTTACATGAAAAACAGGCTTATTTAAATGTTTATCATTTAAAATGTATTTTTTTTCTGCCATCGCAACAAGAAGGGAATTACTGCTTTTGGACAATAAAAGTGTATTTTCAAAATTTCCATATATTTCTCTCACAAAGACAATTGGCGCACGCACAATGTTCACTACAACAAACCTTTATTTGTATGCGGAGTATAAAATAAGAGGCAAAAAATAACAGGAGAAATAAATGTGCAAAATAAATACACGTTAGTCTTTGGAACCATGAGGTGTGTTCAAAGTTAGTAGATATAAGTAGTCTTGGTATTTAAGGATTTTGCACGCGATTACTATAGTTTCCCAATATATACTTAACACTAACGCTAAAGATTAAATTCACAGCAACAAATGTGACTATGTGCCGACTTGACTATTTTTAAAAAAAAAAATTGAATTGGCGACCGATAAAAATTGACCGCCGACCGGTTTTAGAGCCTCAGTGCGGGGAACCCTGGAAAGTTTTGCATCAATTTGGCACTTGTACATCCATGATAGTACGGCATAAATATTTCTAAAAAGAAGTGTTGGTGACAATTTGAGCGTCGGTATGAGGTGACGTAGCCCTTGCAGCCCGGACGTGCGTCCCGCGCCCCCCCTCACAGCTCGTCTCCGGGGTGGGTGGCCTTAAAGGCGTCGCCAGTCAACTTCTCCTGTGCTTCCTTCATCCCGGACACCACTACCAACACAAAATCTTCTGTGAGATTCTTCTAATGTAAAACGTGTGCCTTGGAGCAAAGGATGAGAACTCATTACCTTGTTCTGCACTGCTGTAAAAATACTTGTAGTTGGGATTCCCGTTTGTGTTGGTGATTTCAGGGTGGACTTTGCCACTGGGATCTGCAAGAATATTGAATCTTTATTCATTGATCGATTGCAAATAAACATGCCAGGAACATTACAGTACCGAGGAAAAGGATGCGGGGGATGTAGCCTCCGTCGGGACTGAAGGCCTCATCCTTTGGCTCCTCCTCATCCTTTCCGGATCAAAAGACACCAGCGTGAAATCAATTCCCCCTCCTGTGGAATATTGATGATGGGTTCCTTACCTCCAGGTTGATCATCACAAAGTTATGGGCGAGTTCTGTAATTTCCTTGGACTCTGCAAATTTAGGCTTGAGTGCTGAAACAAGCCAACAGCAAAGTTAGCCTATTTTGCATGGGCGTATGTGTCATTGGATATTTACCTTTGCAGGCTCCGCACCACGTCTTGTGGATGATGACCATGAGGGGTAGACCACTGCAATGTTTCAAAGCACACTTAGAGCCATACTGTAATGTGGCTGTTTAGTCTATTATGATTAGTAAATTTTGCATGCAAAAAAAAAAAGCCAAGCCAACATGCCTGGCTGATGCCTCATTCTTGCCATCTTCAAGCGTCCTCCAGTGGATGTTGTCCCCAAATCCTGCAAACGTGAGCGTCACTTAAAGGCAGTTGCTTTTCGGTCAGAGCCCCACTACTAAGCCCAGATAGAATTTAAAAAAATAAAATAAAATAGAGGGGTAGGGGGCAAACCAGCAAGAGCGTCTGGTGCAAAAACTATGCCGATGAACGCATGAGTGACAAGCTGTGGCGACCCCTGGGGGACAAGATGAAAGTCATAACAACATGTAAAAAACAAAGAGTGCATCATGACATCACTCAGTTGTCTCAGGTAACTAAGACCATTTTCTTTTACTACAATCCGACACACGTCATAATAACAATGCAAATGTATTGTAAAGCAGTTACATGACAAATAAATGGTTTGCATGCGCTTGTGAATCCATTGATGCAAAAGTCAGGGAGAGATTGGATATGATGGGACCCTTTGGGAAATGTGTGACTGTAATTCTGGATAATTGGGAAATATTTAGACAGATCACCACATCACAGTGCTCGATCTCTGTCATGCGACAATAATTACCCGATTAATTAACGATTACACGGAAATGATTAGCATTAAATTTAGAAATCGCCTCCATTCATTTGAATGGTATCATTCAGTGGTAACGTGAAATTTCTGGAATGGAATTTGACAATGTGATTGTTAAAATTAGTCGAGAAATGGAACAAGAGTATGTTAAACGTTAAAGTGGTGGACAAGCTAGCAAAAAAGCTGAGCGTCAACTTCAACACTCACCTCTGCTGCTCGACGCCTCGACTACATGTGGAAAACATGACAAAGACAGCAAAACGTACAGAGCTGTTGACAAAATACTGTTGAATAAAAAAGTATGCATTTCGTTTTTTTTGTTAATTTTTTTTGTAAATAAACTGATCAATAAGCAAGCAAGCAACTGCAACAGCGGCGCACGTAAACCCGACCGGATGTCCAAACGGTTCAGTTTCACAATAACACCAGATTTCTGGATCCTCTCGCTGATTTCTTCCCATTTGATTGAATGCAATATGGAAATGATTCGAATCTATTAAATGTTGATTACACTGTGTTTTTATTGGATAGTACAAACACAACTAATGCATACAAAAAAATCATTACTTTTATTTTTTAAAGTTGTGGTCACGTGATTTTAACCCGACCGCGTGTTCCGGTGCGCTGCCTCGCCTAGTCAAGTTAAACAACAAAAGGCTGTCACTGCCCCATTAGTCCACACAAGTTAAGTTTTTACGACGAGAAGATTAAACAAAATGGGGTGAATTGCGCATGTTTACAATGTTATTCCAAACCAGAAAATGTATTAAACTAGACTGTTTCTTGTATGTTCATTTCCGTATATTCTTTCATTCTTCACACATTCTCACACACTTATTTCGAAAGTACAACAGGAAGTGTAGGGCAACTTCCTTATCGTTATTGAACCCCGTTGCTTTCTGCTAGCCTCACGTGTAGCAGTAGCAGCAGCGGCCGCGAAAGCAACAAAATACCAAGTGTTTCGTCTTTTTTCGAAGGTAAATCTGCCAGGTTACATATTATTTAATTCGGCCCCGTGTCGTTGTAAAGTTTAAGTGACCAAAATCGTGTCGTTAAGTGGCTATCCTAGTTAGCCTCGCGCTAGGCTATTATTAGCCCGCAGTAGCCTTCGAACAATGTGTACAACATGTAACACCTGCCGAATAATGTCGTCAATGTAAACGCACCGAAGAAAGTGTAAAGTTAAGTGAAATGTCATTGTTTTAAAATGGCCGGCGGTGACCCTTTTTTTGTTTTGTTTTTAGAGCGTCTTCCTCAACAACACGTTGTTTCATTAACGAGACGATGTCCATTTTGCGTACCACGGGAGTTGTATGTGTTTGTTTTTGTTTTAAACTGTGTTTTTCCTCCCAGAAAGCACAATGAATCAAGAGAAGCTCGCCAAACTCCAGGCACAAGTCCGGATAGGTGGAAAGGTATGCTCAATTGTCAATAATTTTGTGATAATATGTAGTTTAGGTTTGATGTAACGCCAAGTTGTCTTAGTCTGGTTGGCCATTTCGGTTTTCACAAAGCCTTGCAAAAATAGTGCCGTAAGGTGGGTTGGATGTTTGTTGGGCTTTCTAACATAAGTTTCATGGCCGTTTTATTCTCGATTCACTTGATAGGCGGTATGTGTGGCCTAAAGATGTAGATTTGTCTCCCCTGGTTGTGAACCTCCTGACATCAGCGTTCCCTTTATGGCTAGATGGGGAGAGGGAGAGAGAGTTACGGGCCTCCAGTTGTTGGCCTCATTTCAACCCCCTGACTGTTTGCTTTATGTCCAGATGAACGGATGATTTGAACACATTGAAATAGGACTTCCAATACATAAACGTTAACAAGGCTGTTAAAATTTGAGTTTTCTTGATCATTTGAATATAAGGAAAACATTTTGTGAGGTGAAATTTAAAACCAGATACAGTTAGTGAACACCCAGCTTTAGTGGTACAGGATAATTTTGAGGCAGCCAACAAATCAAGCCATTGCTGACTTTGAACTGAAGGGAGGACTTCAGTTCAAAGTCAGCAATGGCTTGATTTGTTGGCTGCCTCAAGATTATCCTGTACCACTATAGCTGGGTTGCTCAAATTCGTTTCGGTGATCAGTGTGTGTGTGGTTCGCTCAAGTTCTGTTTTTGCCTCAGGGAACAGCACGCAGGAAGAAAAAGGTGGTCCACAAAACGGCAACGGCTGACGACAAAAAGCTCCAAGGCTCTCTGAAGAAGCTCTCCGTCAACAACATCGCCGGCATCGAAGAGGTGAAGCCTCCAGAGCGTTTTATCTGTCATGCTACTCTATCAAAAAAACTATTTGTGAAAGGAGGCGTATCATAACAGGAAAAAAAGTCTCAATATCACATGGTATAGAACAATCAGAAGTATAATTTTTATTTGTTGGACAATTTCCTTTTTTTTTTTTACCCATGCATGTGCAACTTGTAATTGCTCAGTTTTGATTGTCCCGTAGGTGAACATGATCAAAGACGACGGCACGGTGATCCACTTCAACAACCCCAAGGTGCAGGCGTCGCTGTCAGCCAACACGTTCGCCATCACGGGCCACGCCGAGACCAAGCAGCTGACTGAGATGCTCCCGGGCATCCTCAGCCAGCTGGGCGCCGACAGCCTCAGCAGCCTGCGCAAGCTGGCTGAGCAGTTCCCGCGGCAAAGTGTGTAGAAACAAACGCGCGCACACACATAATGCCAGTAATCTTGTGTTGAATATGAATTGTAATTGACTTAAAACATGCCATAATACAATCATCCAGTTTCTTCTTAAATAGTGAAAATAGAAATAACACCGGTCAACATTTTATTTTTCCAACAAAATATTTATTGAGTTTTAACTTGCTAAAATGAAAAGACTACATTAAAAGAAATCAACAAATTTTGCCAAATTTCTAAAGAGAGTTGTAAATTAATTTGTAAAATGATTGTCATCCAGCCTTACTTTTGACCCTTGATGAGTCAGGCAAAAAGAGGAGCCACGATTTGAGGAAGTGCACTTGTAGATGTGTGATGTCTGGTTTGTGTTGCAGCGATGGACATGAAAGCCGTGAAGGAGGAAATAGCAGAGGAGGACGACGACGCCGTCCCAGGTAAACATCCTTCTCGGGAGACTCTTGAGCGTATCTTTTAATCGCTTCTGAGCAACGACACTTTTTTTTTTCCTGCTTTGTTTTGTCTGGCAGATCTCGTGGAGAACTTTGATGAAGCCTCAAAGAACGAAGCCAACTGATCCCTTTGCCGCCGCCAACCGTTTTCTTTTTTTAATCTGTCGTTCACTCGCTCAGAGGCTTTCCTCGTGCGTAGAGACGGTTGTTCAAGGTGCAGCGCATCCTCATCGTCATATAAAAAGATCTTTACATAACACCTTTTGATTGCGGACGCCCCAGTCAACACCTGAAGGACTCAAACGGCTTTAAATCAGCGCTGTCTACGTGGCTCATATTTAAGAGATGCTTTATGAAAGGTGACAATAAAGAATTCAGTTTACATGTAGTGGCTGGAAATGACTTAATAAAGTTTTTTTTGGGGAATGTTGCTGTTTTCTGCATTTTATTTCCCAAGTGGAAAGGATGCCTACATCAGTTTTGCTTCCTCCACCTCATTTTTTTCTATCTTTTCAACATTTTCAAGTATAGAAATAGTAGAATATAGTTTATAATAATGTATAATAAAACCACAAATCATTACAGATAACATTTTTAATCACAACTCGATATTTAACTAGTCAAAGTAAAATTGCCATAAACATAAATATACTGTATAAAATGAGGTTACATTATTGTTTGTAGTTAAAAAACTACTGTATGTTTAAAGGTTTATTTCTAATGTGATAATTTTCAGAGTGGGAGCAACTTGGCGACCAGTTTGATATATCAAACGATTAAATTTTAAGTTAATACATTATTATAATTCTGTGCAGACTGTTAACATTGTGCAAAAAATAATTTAAATATTAAATAAGGTAGGGGACAGATACATATGCAATACAATTTCTAAAAATGTCTGCAAGTGTTTACATTATGAAATTATCATTTCTGCAGAATTGCAAGGAAATTTAATGTCCCATCACTGGTGAGCTATTTTAAGAACAAGCCAAAAACGCAAAATTCTGTCATATTTGTTTTGCTAAAAACTTCCACTGGGAATGGCAATAAACGGCTGGAAAAAAAGCAATTGGCTACTGCTTGTGATGTCAAGTTCGCCGCCACGTCCATCTGGGAACTCAATTTTAGCTCGCAACTCAAGACCATCCCAAAAACTCGTGTGTTGAAAAATCGTGCATCTCGTAAGATGACGTACCACGTTAAGAAAATATATCATTGCTTCCCCGTTGTAGCTGTTTTATTTGGATCTAGAGACGCTCAATTAAATGTCACATTTTAAAAAATAATATATGGTGGAACTGCCGACTGTGGCGTGTTGAGGCTCGGCCCAGCTGGGTTCCCAGTGGACACACTAGCCTCATCCCCCTCTACCACCCCTCCCCGTAGCCGCTGCAGTCTGACGCCAAGAGGAGGAGGACACTATCGGAGCAAAAGTAGCCCGGGAAGGCCGATTAGTTATGACGGACAACGACGAGGGGTCGCCTCCTCCTTCTCTTCCTCCTCCTCCGTTGCGATGAGGATTCCCGTGGTGGCAGTGGTGAGTGAGTTCCCTCCATTTGTTCCCGAGGAATGTCTTTTTTTTTTTTTTTTTTACGCTACGTTGCTCCGACCTTGCCCCGCCATTGCAGCGGTGCCGACGGCCGCGGGAGTCCGAGCGGGTCGCGGCGGTGTTTTAGCTAGCTTATTAGCATTTACGCAACATACGACCAAGCCTCGGCAAAATATTCACCGAATATGTACATTTAAAATCTGGGGTAACATTAGTTGTGGGGATTTTAAATTACATAGTAGGAGTATTTTCTTCGGTTCGTTCTGGGTGACGTGCACCGACTCGGTGGCCGTCCGTCCGAGCGGCGGGTCGACGCGGTCACTCGGCGTTCTCAGCTCCGCTGAACGTTGCAGTCTCGGAGGCTAAAAATAGCGTTTAATTTTTTAATTTTTATTTATTTTTTATTTTTGGATGCAGCCATGCCTACTAACTCCGTGAGGCGATACTGTGTTTCAGCACAAAACAAACAGGAGCACTGGACAAGTTAAGTATTGGACGGACTTCCAAACGCAGTTAGCACCTTAAGCTAATTAATTCAACGAGTTAAGATTAAAAAAAAGAAAATCTCCAAAACTGGTTCTAACATGTCGGACGTAGTTTCTAAACCACACTGTTCTAGTGTCAGTCTATTAGTAGTATCACCTGTATCTAACCCTCAGGGTCTTTTTATGGGGTAATCCAAGTTAAGAAGAAGTCTGGTTTTACCTTTAAGCCCCTTTCACACAGCCTAGAAAAGCTGGCACTTCCTACCTTTTTCCGTATGGTCATTGACCATACAACTTCGGAAGCGGTATCAGGAGATTCTTCCACAAGGAGATTCCCAAAAATGAGCAGAATCGGAGTAATAAAAGAAAATCCAGCATGTATCCGCTTGTGCCTTTCCCACAGAACTCAGCAAAGAGACATTTGAAGGAACTGAACTGACTGTTTTCCTTTCTGTTTCATTGTCACATGGAAGTCGACACAGCAACATTCCAACTCCAGCGGTATGAAGAAGGGCTTTCCGTCACTACCAAATGTTTTTAGAATTGATTAATGGAATCATCAGATGACATTTCATTTTGCATTAAAGTGTATTGCAGAAGTATTTGGCGGAAACAATGACGTCATAGTGTGTCACTCAGTCGGGCGGCAGTGACTTGGTTAGAAAGTGATGTCACCCCATTCTCCGCGACAGGAAGCGCTCGCTGTAGTTTTGCCAAGATGTGCGAGGCTCCATTGGTCGGGACGAGGGGTGAAAAGCGGGTCCGCATTCCTGTAGGGCATAAATCAAAAACCGGAAGTGTTTCTCGAAAGTCATCCGAAGGAAGTTTTGTTGTCACGACTCGACAACATGCAGCGCTGTGCTTGTAAATAATTCAGCAGAAATTAAAAATAGAGCGCACTCGCCCAGAAAATAAAGCAGGAAGAAGCTATTTTGGAGCCGTCCACGTCAGCATATAGCAAGTCCTCTAATTTACCATGTGATTTCCTTCACTCCCATAATGATTTTAATTTTTGCACTTGTTAAAAAAAAAAAAACAAGTGCACTCATTTTTTGAATAATTTAGATGATAGGCTTCAGCAACTACCCCCAAAAATGTTCATTCCATCTATCAATTTTGCAAAAAAAATTTCTGTGAGTGAATTCTGCAATGTGGGCACAAAGGTGTGAAATTTAACACCTTAGACTTGCTTCCCTTGCCCCCAATGTCTTTAACTAGTTTATAGATCACACCAGACACTGGCAGAAAAGCCATCACATTGTTTGTAGACATTGTTGTGACAATATCCCAACTGCCACCTTGTGTGAAAGTCTTCATCGGTGAAGCAATTTTGCAGGATCTCTGCGTGAAAGAATCTCTTGTCAGTTTTGTTGCCAGGTAAGTAGTAATGCTGTCTGGAGGAATCGTGTCATGACATACGGTGGATGTATGCTTGTTGCGTTAGTCTTTTTTTGACAGCAAACTAGCTGAGAGTGAAGTCGTGTACTCCTATCTTGTCATTTTCAAGGGGTTGCTGCTACTCCAGATAAATGTCGACAGCATGTAATTTGATGTCATATGTGCGTTAACGTCTAAAAATAAAAGCAGGCATTATTCAGGACCTCTCCGTGTAAATTAAATCTTAATGTGTGTGCGGCCTATTTTGTAGCCTGTGTATATAGATATACGTTCGAGTGTGTATGTGCGGCATTTGTGTCAGAGTGCGTGTCTGTGTGCGCACATTTCCTTTTCCAGGATTATAATCACACTCGTTTGTGTGTGTGTGTGCTGATTGACAGTCAGTCGAGCGTGGATGTTTGTGCAGCAGTGTGCGTGATAAGTGTACGCGCTACATGGCATCTTTAACTGAGCGGAAAAATGAGCCAACTCTGCTCATTTTGCAAGCTAATCCCGCTCAAGATCATGTCGCATGTGCGATCGACCGAGCGGCACACACGCGAGTTAGCCACTCTTGGATGAAATGAACTGTTCTTGAAAGCTTGACCTTCCAGCATCGGACCAGAGTCTCCCATGAGATGAACAGATGTGAGATTAGATTAGATATAACTTTATTTATTCCACAGTGGGGAAATTCTCTTGTCACAGGAGTGCAAGCATACAAGAAACATGTAAAAATGGATAAATTGATAAAAAAAAAAAAATGCATTAAGGAATAACACAGTTCAGAAGTCAAATATTAGCTACACTTTCACAATCAAACAAGATTCAAAGTAATGCTTACTACAAGAAAATAGCTCTAAAAAAACACATAATAGACCAAAAATACAATACAATTGCCGAAAACACACACAGAAGGCCATGAAATATTTGACGAGTAATCCAAAAATATTTCGAAAAAAGGATATTGGGTATAAAAGAAAAAATATTGCAAAAAAAACATGACAGACTACAACATTATATATAATTAGTGTGAACAATGTATAAGATTTTTTTCTCCCCCCCCTTAACAAGGCGTGGACGCCTGCCATAGCGGCTCAAGTGTTCACTGAGAGGGGAAGCATGCTTGGATCCCAAACGGCCCGCGACTGCTGAGGAGGACCTCCGTGCAGGTCAGTCAACGCACTTGCGTATACACACACAAAATGATAATCAGGGGTGTGCAGGACGGTGGCAGATTTGTCACGGATGCCCATTGCTCGTTTCCGAAGGCTCAGGCTGGCTGCAGAGGAGGAGGAGCTTCCTGATCCATGGAGAATTATTTTCAAGCAGAGGCCTTCAACCTGGACAAGGTGTTAGACGAGTTTGAGCAGAACGAAGGTGAGGCCAGTCGATGAATTAATCGGCTCATGAATCAGGAGTTGAAAGCATTCAGATACATGCTCAGTGTGTGTTTGTTGGCACATCGTTTTTTGAGCAATTTATTCAATTCATGTTTGCCATTCAATGCATCTAATAACTTTATTACTACGTTCTCGGATGACAAGATGGAGGTTGGGCAATCAGGCCAAAGAACTAATTAAGAAATTCCCTCGAGCTTAGACACACTTTCGCATCAAGGAGTGACATCCATGTTTAATTCTAGCAATTGTGACAGGAAAGCTGCTGATTCACACGTTCACAATATTTGGAATACGCCTGTGCTTCTGTGTGTGTGTGTGTGTGTGTGTGTGTGTGTGTGTTGCCGCAGCAACAACAAAAGCAGCCAAGCTCACATTCCAGTCTGGGGAGGAGAGCAGCAGTTACGCTGACATGACCGAGCGTTGCCTCGAATAAACACTAAATGAATTTAGGAAGCATTTCGAGCGTCAGCGCGATCCCTTTACTTAAGTGCTGCTGTTTTGGTCAGTGACAGGGTTACCTATCTAATGTCTGCGTTGAAGGATGGTGTTAAAGAAATGAGGTAACACGAGCTTCTTTTGTTACTTTTTAAACTTGTCTTGAAATGTAAACTTCAATAATGGTGCAGAATAAACAAAAGTAAGCCATGCAAAATGACGGGAAAAGCCTTTATTGCTGTTGTACCATCGCTGTTGTTCTTAATAACAAGAAATATGTTCTGTTGTACGCTATTAAAAATTGTGTATGAAAATGTACTAAATATGATAAACTGGGTTC
This sequence comes from Syngnathus typhle, assembly GCF_033458585.1. Classification (NCBI taxonomy): domain Eukaryota; kingdom Metazoa; phylum Chordata; class Actinopteri; order Syngnathiformes; family Syngnathidae; genus Syngnathus; species Syngnathus typhle. The sequence goes on along the minus strand of NC_083750.1, from coordinate 8,522,232 downwards.
CCAAACACTAAACATGTCATTCTCCTCTTGTGCCAGATGAGACCGACTCTCCTCTTCTCTCGGACGCCAAGTGGACTCAGATTCTGGCCCCACCTGCCCACCTGCTCTCGCTAAACCCCGCCCTGGCCCACGCTGACTTCAGCCCCCTGGAGAGTCCGCAGCCGCTCAAGACCTTCCCGGATCGCAAAAGACCAACGGGCGGCGAGCCGGCCGATGTCCACAGCCCGCCCCTGCCGCAGCCCAACATCGGCAAATTGGTGGGGACGGACAGCCGATCGCCGCCGCCCGTCACGGCCTGCGAGGAGCAGCGAGGGGACGCCTCCGCCGCGTCCCGCTTCACCTTCGAGGTGGGACTAGAGCAAGAAGGGGCTCCCGCCGAGAAAGTTCATCCGCACGTGGAGCCCACGACATTGAACGGAGAAGGCTGTTCGGCGGACTTTGAACAAGAAAGACACAGTGGCGAGCTGGTAGAAAGTCTTCTGAATGGTGGGGTGGGTTGTTGCTCCGTGTCTCGACTTGAGTCTGAGCAGCTCCTTCCCAACGGCTTGCAACCCGAGGACGGGAGCCGCCTAAACGTACTGGACGATGAAGCGGGGGAGAGATTCTCTCCCTCGCCCGTGCCCTCCAAGGAAGACTCTGTGACAGAGGAGAAAGAGATGGAGGAGAGCAAGCAGGAGAGCGCTGACGTGGCGGCGTCAGGCGGTATTCGAACGAAACTGAACAACAGCCGTCTGCAGCCGGTCAGCGTCCCCTATGGCGGGGCGCGACCCAAGCAGCCCGTCAGCCTCAAACTCCAAATCCCGCAGCCTCTGGCGGGTCAGGTGCAGAATCAGCTCAGTAGCAAGAACAAGAACCTGGACGGCCGCAGGGCGCCGCCGCCCGAAACGACGCACGGCAGGACCGAGGCGCCTTTGGCGGTGAACGGCGTCGAGGTCCTCCCGAATCCCCCTCTCGCGTTGTGCTCGGAGAGTCCGGACAACGATCTTCAGGCAGGACAGCAACACGGTTCCATCGGCGGGAAGTCCCCAAGCTCGCTGGGTGAGGTGGCTCCCGTGTGGGTGCCCGACGCACAGGCCCCCGCCTGCATGAGGTGCGACGCCAAGTTCACGTTCACCAAGAGGAGGCACCACTGCAGGGCCTGTGGCAAGGTAAGAAGGGAAGGGGGATCAGAACACGCCAAAGTCCGTTTCTAAACAAAGCGAATGCAGTCATGAATAGAGAGTTTGGAAGACTTGAAATACAAAGCAGTCGAGAGGTTAAATGTTTTCAGACAGGTGCTTTTGTTTTATTTGCAGCTTGGTATCATCAGACACCGTGCGCTGTCATCCAACACTGCAAATGAAAGTAGAAATAACCACAATATCAGTTCAAAGATGGAACAAAATCTAGTGAAGCATTCAAGAAAATGACCTTGTTCCCATTGCCAAGGGAACCAACTCAAAGCCTCAGCGTTATTTCTTCTTTCTGTAACTTTGGTCTGAGATTGAGGATTTATGTCAGCCTCCTTAGTGTCTTGACCCTCCTCTATAAAAAGTGTCCGAGAGAAATTATGTCTCCCCGAGACCTCTTAGTGTGTCCTCGGAATCACTGCAAAATAAAAAGCCAACTAAAAAGTAGTTGCTGATTTGTTTTCCAAGGCTTTGGCGGTGTATATTTGCTGAAAACTTCAGTTGAAGTATCCATTTTTAATCAAATGAATGATTTAAATCAAATTATTAAATGTTTGTCTACACACGCACATGTGCAGCAGTGTGTCTGCACAGCACTGTTGGCACGGATATGTGGTTGCTGACACCGCACTTGGAGAAACAAAAAATTCTATCTGCTCTGCAATTTCCCACAGCAGTAAACAAACACTCTCTATGCCAGTGACCCACAATAGTTTGACACATCCACTTCGGTGACCTTGCAAACCTCTTGAAACTACAACTTGTGCTTTCTCTGCCATGGCAGGTGTTCTGTGCCACGTGCTGCGGCCTGAGATGCAAATTGGGATACATGGACGGGAAGGAGGCTCGCGTCTGCGTCACCTGTCATTCGGGTCTAACCAGCGGTGAGCGCGGAACATCGTTTGAAGCCGTTCCCAACGGGCTTAATTTGTCCACATGTGAGGCAAACTCATAATAACATATTTGATCGTAATCACTGCTCACCTTATGTTCTGGTATCACATCAAAAGCTACTCTTACTCTTAATAATACGAGCCGAACCCGACCCGTCTATGTTGGAAAGCCTGTGTGAATGCGCTAATCGTCTTAAAAGCAGGATTTAACGACATGTGTGACTCTGAATGGTGAATGAGGTTCATTGTTGTCCACTGCAGTAATAACTCATGATGGCTGTACCCTCAACCCTCAGCTCCGACGCTGTCGGATTCTCAGGTCACGGTCGGCAACAATCAGAGTCCCAACCCCAACAACCCGGCCGAATACTGCTCCACCATCCCCCCCCTGCAACAGGCCCAGGCCTCGGGCGTTCTCGGCTCGCCGCCGCCTACCGTCATGGTGCCGGTGGGTCTCCTCAAGCCGCCTGGCAACGAGGGTAAGGCCTTCGATTCGAACGCCAGAACATTCACAGCGCACCGAACGGTCAAATGTGGGCGCCAACGCAAAAAATGATTGTTGATCTTGTTCAGGATCTCTTACACGGGAGCAGAGAAGGGTGTGGTTTGCGGACGGCGTCCTACCAAATGGCGACGAGGCAGAGTCCCCGAAAGCTCCTGTGCTCTCAACGAATGCAAACAAAACCTCGGGATCGGATGGTGTCGAGGTAAAAAAAAAAAAGTTGTGTCTATCACTGGTGTCAAGTAAAAACCTCCTACAGCCATTTCAAAGATTATTCTTCGCAGTGTGTTCACGCCTTATAGCCCCCCCCCCTCTCTCTCTTTGTGTCTCGTCAAGGCGGTGCCCGCCCCTATGGGTCCGCTGGGCAGTCCGCTGGGCAGTGCCCTCAGCTTGATCCCCGAGGACGGACTCCCTCCCATCCTCATCTCCACTGGAGTCAAAGGAGGTACGGGAGGCCACATCACAGGTGCTTGCCCTCATCCTCACCGTCCCACCGCCACCTGCTGCCTCCTCAATGATGCATGTGTCCTCTATGTGCTTTTATGTTGCCATGCAGTTAGCACGGTCGTGTTCCTCACTGGATGGACAAAAGTATTTGGACAGAGTTCTTTTAGACAGCTTGTGAAAGTTGCCATTTTTCCACTGTTATGAATCAAAATGGGGTACACAAAGACCTTTGGAGGTCACATTATGGCTGTCAAAATTGTGACATCAGAGATTTAACATCCCACCGCTCCAATAAGTGGAGTATGTCCTGATGCTTTTACCCACCTGAACTCTCACACTTTCTACTGAGTCCTGGCCACCATTTTTGATCCGACGTTACACTCTCACCCCGCATTCAGACTATGCAGTGGAGGAGCGTCCGTCGGCGATGGTCCTCATGCAGCAGCTGGAGGAGGGAGGCCCTGACCCGCTGGTCTTTGTTCTCAATGCTAACCTGCTCGCCATGGTCAAGCTTGTCAACTGTGAGTCGGCGCTTTGCATCATAAGTCATTCCGGAAGTGGAGGACAATTTAGTCACTGACATTTTTGAAAAACAGGACATTACAAACAGGTAACACTACACACCACGACGTAAACAAGCCACTGAGATCCTTCTTCCTCTTTGGTCAGATGTCAACAGGAAGTGCTGGTACATGACAACAAAGGGTATGCATGCCGTAGGCCAGGCCGAGGTGGTGGTTCTGCTCCAGTGTCTACCTGACGAGAAGACCATCCCAAAGGACATCTTCAAACACTTTGTGCAGCTCTACCAGGAGGCCCTCAGCGGTAAGACATCAGCACTGAGAAGGCTGAAAAAAGAGATTTTGTGTTTTCTTCCATGGTTATCTATAATCCGAAATTCTTCCTCCAGGCAACGTGCTGGGCCACCTGAGCCACTCCTTCTTCACGCAGAGCTTCCTGGGCAGCAGGGAGCACGGCGGCTTCCTCTACGTAAACCCCACCTTCCAGTCCCTGCAGGACCTACTGCTGCCCAACCCGCCTTTCCTCTTCGGCATACTCATCCAGAAATGGGAAACACCCTGGGCCAAGGTCTTCCCCATCCGCCTCATGCTGCGGTTGGGCGCCGAGTACCGATGTGAGGGCAATTTGACACATTACTAATGCCAATTTAGTAGGTCTGTGTACGACAACGGTTGAATTTGTTGCAGTTTACCCGTGCCCGCTGTTCAGCGTGCGCTTCCGGAAGCCGCTCTTTGGCGAGACTGGTCACACCATCATGAATCTGCTGGCTGTAAGACTTCATGTTCACTAATTGACGACGCCGTGCCAGACTGCTGCGATACAATTTGTGTCCTCACGTCGTGCCAATGTGTCCCACAGGACTTTCGCAACTACCAGTACTCGCTGCCGATGGTCAAAGGCTTGGTGGTGGACATGGCGGTGAAGAAGACAAGCATCAAGATCCCCAGCAACCGCTACAACGAGGTCAGCCTGACTCAATGCAATGAAGAGCCAAAAAGTCATGTTAACATCTGAACACTTCTGCCATGCTTGCTTTATTCATAAAATATTTCAGGATTTTTTTGAAGAAATAATTGATAGCACTATTTTTTTTATTTCATATTTTTTATACCATGGTATGAATGGTTCAGTTTGCATTCTGCAGATTTTCCATTGCTGGCGGCTTTGAATCACATGACACAGCCTCTTTTCACCCCATAAACCGTCCACATTTTAGTCTGCCTCGCAAGAATTCAGCTAATCTGACGGGATTTAAAAACGAGCGAGCTGTGATCTGTCCCCTCGACGCCTTTTGATGGTTTTACTGTAGTTATTAATCGGAGTGCGTGTGCGTGTCTTTGCAGCTGATGAAGGCCATGAACAAGTCCAACGAGCACGTGCTGGCAATGGGCGCGTGCTTCAACGAGCGTGCCGACTCGCACTTGGTGTGCGTGCAGAACGACGACGGCAACTACCAGACGCAGGCCATCAGCATCCATCATCAGCCGCGAAAAGGTCCCCGAAACACAAACACCGCCTCATCCCGACTTTTACGCTCACTTCTCACGTCTGCTTGCTTTTCAGTGACGGGCGCATGTTTCTTCGTGTTCAGCGGAGCCCTGAAGGCTTCGTCGGGCTTCTTGGCCAAAACTAGCATTGTAGAAGGTAAATTATCGTGTTGTTTGTGACCAATGAGACACGAGACTTAACTTTACAATGGATAGAGTGTATACGTGCTACACAGCATGATCACTTTCTTACACGACAGAAGTTGGATTGCTAATTTATTTCCTATACCCAAAGTCGTTTGTTCATGACATGCCTTACTTGCGTCTCCTTTCTCAGATGGTGTATTGATCCAAATCACGGCAGAGACAATGGACGCTCTACGGCAAGCACTGAAGGATATGAAGGACTTCACCATCACATGCGGTAAAGCAGAGCAAGAGGACAACCAGGACTTAGTGCATGTCCAGTGGACAGATGACGACCATGACTTCAATAAGGGGTGAGACCACCGTGGGTCTTTTCAAAGACAACAGAGTAGCACACAGAAGGGCCTGATTTTTTTTTCTCTTTGTCTCCCATGAATGAGCAAACTTTATTTTTTTTTCTTCCAATTTTCATTCCTTCATTCAAAAACAGCATATTGTTCCTCGATTGACAATGCAGAAAATGCACACATTCATTTATGATTCGGTTATTGGTTTGTTTCTTAACATGCTAGAAAACAGGCCTAATGTTGATCTTTTTTTTTTTCTCTTTTAAGAATCAATTAGTTGTCAGTTAATCGGTGTACTTTATACCCGCATATAATGAATAACCTAATAACCCCAAATCAACAACACTACTACATTTCAGTGTTATCAGTCCTATCGACGGCAAGTCGATGGAGTCCATAGCCAGCGTGAAGATTTTCCACGGCTCCGAGTTCAAGGCCAACGGCAAAGTGATCCGCTGGACAGAGGTACAGAAAAGGATAGATGACAGAAGGCATTCTATGAAAATGCGTATCTCTATTTTTTTCTTCGTCTTTTGTCTGATAAAAACACAAAACCTCACTCCTCTACGCTAGGTGTTTTTCCTCCAGAGCGACGATCAGCCCAACGGCCTGAGCGACCCGGCCGACCACAGCCGCCTGACAGAAAACGTGGCGCGAGCCTTCTGCATGGCGCTGTGCCCGCACCTCAAGCTGCTCAAGGAGGACGGCATGGCCAAGCTGGGCCTGCGCGTCACGCTCGACTCAGACCAGGTAGTACATCCATCCATGCATCCCTCTCTTTTCGATAGTCTTTCTCCTCCTTAGGGTGGCATGGTGAACTGGAGCTGATTGCTTGTGATTTCGATAAAGGAGAAATGCACGTTTTAAAAGCCATTGTAACCCGATCCATTTCCCAGGTGGGTTACCTGGCAGGGAGCAACGGGCAGCCTCTTCCTCCTACGTACCTGAGCGACCTGGATAGCGCGCTAATTCCCGTCATCCACGGCGGGGCCTGCCTGCTCAGCGAGGGCCCTGTGGTCATGGAGCTGGTTTTCTACATCCTGGAGATCATCTCCTAAAAACTCAAGGTGGCTTTTCCAAATGTGAGTTGAGTCCGATTTGACTGTCAGGTGGCGTCATGTAGCTCCAAAGACTTATGGCGAAGCACTTCGACCTTGCTGACTACAGCAGATGCACCAGATGCCCTTTTTTATTTTATCCCCCCCCCCCCCCCCCCCCCTTGCACCCGGTGCTCAGTGCCTGCTTTTTTGGGTTGATTTCATCGCAAAAGCTTTACCACTCAATCACCACATGCATTGACTCTATGTACATTTTGTATGTGTGTTGGCAGAAGAAGCAGTTTGTAGCCTCCAGAGATTACACACGCACACACATACATACACAAACACACACAAAACAATCACAACAATGCTGATGATTAGTACTTTCCAATGCTTTATTACTCATCAGCCGTTTGGAGGGAAAAAGCGAGACAAACACTGTTTCGATGTCTTAATCACAAAGATGTAAAAAATATATACATATATCTATATATATATATAAAAAAAATGAAATAAAATGCAGAAACAGTGCACTGGATTCTAAGCCATCTCTGGGAGTGTTTGTGAAGCTGTAAGACGAAGCTTGAATGTGTTGTATAGTTTATGGAAAGTTCGTCTGCCCTGCGACATGGACCTGGCTGAAACGCTGTGAGAATGTATCCCTTACCTTTTTATGTTTCTGTACAGCTTCCATCTTGAGAAGGACTTTATTAAAGCCAAATTGCCGTCAGAATCTCCACTCGCCAAGACAATCAGGTGCTTACTCATGTCTGCTGTGTCGATCCAACTCAGTATGTCCACTCCAATCATCACGGATTAGCATGTAGCGTCATGAAGGGGAAATAAAAGGTCAGCTTTGCATTTGCATATTGTTCAAAAATATTTTTGTATGATCTAAAATATCCATTCCAAAAAGGTCCAGAGCCCTGTATATCTCCTCTACCTTTCACAATATGAAAATATTAATATTATATTCTTCAAAAACGAGTAGTTTGTCAAATAAATGTAAAACTATTTAAAAATGTAATATTTCTTTTTTAGCATCCTTTTGGGATAGAAATGTTTTATGTTGGAAAAATCACTTATTTTATGGGACGTGGAAGGAAAGACTACAAAATCAGTCAGTGGATGGATAGATAACTGTTAGACCAGAAGCATATGGATGGTAGTTCTGTTAATTTGCACTGGTCAGGGGATTTGTTTTCACTCCAAATCCATTCATGCATTAATTAAACCTGAATTGTATACTTACATATTTGCGTGCCACATGTTTTCATGTCTTATAATTTAACATTCAATTTGTTGTTAGCACTATGGAAATAAGACTGGTCAGCAATTTATTTACATTTTTTTTTTAATTGAAGATGCACGTAGTTGACTAATCCATTGGATTTTTATTTATTTTTTTGCCCACAAACTAAGCCATCTCTGATTAAATTTGCTATTGCAGGATGATTTGTGTATATAGAAGTTTCCTTCCTCATTCTGATTCCTTGCACATGCGAGTATGCTGGGCTCCCTGGGGCTAACTAACATGAAACCTGAAAAGGAACATCAATCACGATTGATTCCAAAATCTCTGCTACATCCACTTCCAAGTCATCAAAACAGGTGACTCGAGTCCACGTCACGAGACAGTCCACCTTTGGAGGAGATTGCCTCACATATTATTGGGGTTATAACACAGCATGTTGAATTTGATGTTCTCATCCCAGTGGCGCAGCAGCAGAAACAGCTGTCTGGCGGCCCCCCTCAACCCGGCCAGGTCCACACCCTCGGGCAGCTCCTGGCCACGCAGCCAGAAGTCGGCTTTTGCTGCCACCAGCTCCCACTCCATGAAATATCCGGCGCAGCGGTGCTCCAGCCAGGCCAGAGCTACTGCAGTCGCCCAGCTCGAGCCCTCCGGGTCATCTTGAGCCAATTGGCTGCTTACCTGGAGGTAAGGGGGCTCCAGTAAAGATCCCTCACATACATCCGTCTCTGACCCGCGACCGCTATCTGCCTGTCCATGACTCTGGCCTGGAGAGTTGCTGGCCGGAAGCTCCAGGGAGCCTTCCTCAGAACTAGGGAGATCTGGGGATAAGATGACGGGGTCTCTGTCCCACAGGTGTCTTCGTCGAGGTCTGGCTTCTAGCATCAAAGGTGTGTCATCTGGCGTATGGTGGAAGGGCGGCGCGGTTGTTTTGGTGAGGGAGCAGGAGGAGGGTGAAAAGGTTACGTGGTGATGGCTGGGCGGTTTGGTGGAGGAGGATAAAGATGGAGCGCTAGGAGACGCACAACGGAAAGGCGGGCTTAGGCTGCGGCGGTGAAGGATGTAGGGGGAAGCCCTCTTCAGCCGGTCCAAGGGGATCTGGACACAGTCGGCGTACATCTCAGTGAGCCGAAAAGCTCCCGAAGCCAGCTGAAGGCGAACCTAAGACAAACCAGGTAAGACAACAAGGAATTTCTTGCTTCATGGAATTGAAACTTTTGTCATGCCTCTGTAGATTTGTTATATGACTCACCAGGGGCAGGTAGTCTGGAGCTTCATTCTCAGGTTTGTCAGTCTCTGCGGACAGGCAGTGGGACTTGAGAGCAACCTGTCGTCCTGATGAAATGGAGGATCTGAGTCTGCCAAGGGGAAACCTTGAGACGGTACGAGGTCAAAGAGAGCACTTTTTTGTAACATAGGGATGCTGTTCACTTTCCACGTCAAACGTTGACATGACTATTACGTGGCGTTACCTGGTGCCAAAGAAGCTCTCCATCGACTTGCTCTCTATAGATCGCTGAGAACGAGTAGACGACGGGCCTGTTGTTACTGAGGCAGCAGCACTGGGGACGTCTGGGACAGCAATTTGAATCAAACAAGGTGAGATCGTAGGTGTGGATTAGCCAAAGTGACACATAGAAGAACAGTGCCTAATAAATTGAAGTCATTCTCTAGTACTCTACTGTAGGATTGTTCTTCCTATTATTGTTGTTATCAATAATAATTTCAAAATAAAGAACAATTAGTGTGCATCTTTGTAACTGAATGGGGATAGTGGTGTGCTTGGCTCTCATGTGACCACCAGGGGGCAGTTTAGCACATAAAGTGAAGATCTAGCACTTACTAGAGTCCCAGGATGTAAGGCTACACGGTGAGGCAGGAGTGTCATCCCTGTCTGAGAAACAAAGACACGGTTGATGTCATGACAAACAAAATAAGCATTGCAATTAATCCCGTCTACCTGTCAATGTGTCCTCACCCTCTTCACAGTCTCTGCTCATGGGTCTTCTGCCCAGACCTACCGAATAAGTTTTGCTTCTGCGACTGTCTGAGTGGGAACTGCGGCTACTTCCTGGGAGTATCTCTAAACACACAGAAACTTACTGGACTGTAAAAGTGTTTTTGATTCTATTGGAACTTGTTTTGTTGCGCAGGTGTACGCAGTGCTGTGACCTGGAGAATTGTTTGCATACCTGAATCGTGGACCTCCGTGTCATTCTGAAAGCCTTTCCTGGAGTTGCTGTCAATTATGGAAAAGGCAGTGTACATGCAGACGATGTTGCAATGCTTACTGGTCTGGATGGCCTTCACACGGTACCGCTTAGCTGAACCTAAAGACACACGTTGTGAGTAGTTGCAAGTATACAGTATGTATATTTTTGAATGTGGAAAAGAGGACCAATAGAAAATGGATCTTATTGTAGTATTAAAATGTTTCAACTTAACCGTGTCCCGTTTGGCTCTCCCTCTCTGCCATTTTCTCAAAGTCTCGTATGACAGAACGAGCCGTCAGCTGGTGAATGATCTCCTCCCAAGATTCCCTTTCTTTTCCCCCTCCTTTACTTGCGCACCCTTCCCCAACTGTTGCCCTCTGCTCTTCAGGGATTAAGAGGTGGGCCAGGTTCACGGTGACCTCCCAAGACACGGGTCTGCCACCCAGAAGGCCGTGAATGAGGGAGCGACATTGACCCGGTTGAGGATCCTCCAGGGGGACTGCGGTGAAGAGGTACTCTGGATCTGTGAAGTTGTCCCAATCCAGAGGAGAGGCGGGGAAAAGGAGTCCACCTGTGGGGTGAGAGGGAGAATTAAACAGTGGCACCTTGAAAAACAGGTTGAATTGAATTTTTAATGATTGAAGAGAACAACTGATCATATACTGACTGGAGTCATTAAGGCTTCTGTGAGATAGCGTCTCTGGCGGCTTTGTCTCTCCATCACTTTCATCTAGCCTTCCTCCCAGAGTTTGGTTGAAGGAGACCCTTTCCAGAGCTCTCCTGAGACGATGCATCTCTAGCTCACCCTGTGGCGATGAGAAGCTTCTCGCTGCCATGGTTGAACGGGCCAGAGATTTTTGTCTCCAATGTGATTCGTCCTGAAGATTTAACCAGCACACATGTAAAGTACTTCTACGTTTACATGCCACATCTGGAGTGAGAACATTTATCCATAAAAATATTCACCTTTTTCCCAGAGTTATCATCAGTATCAGCTAAGAGACTCTGCGGCCACGCCGAGTCAGCCCAGCGAGACAAAGATGAGCGCTCTTCTGGACCGGGTATCTTCTCAAGGCCTTGAGGTAAAGATCCCGTGTCCAGCAGCGGAGCAGACGGCATCGGGTCAGGGAGATAACCCCGGCTCGTAGCGTCGCAACTTGACGAGGCCTCTACATGTGTGGGTAGACTCCGCTCGCTACTGACTGAGCAACGGGTGAGGACGTACTGCTCTTGGATGTAGGAGCTCTCCTGGATCCTCGTCCTCACGTCGCTGGACCACTCTACCTCTGCACCTGTAGAGTGTACGTAAGGCAAGATACGACACGATATTTTGAAATATTTCCAAAATTCCCCATTTTTATCTTCTCAGGAATATTAAATGTGCACCCCTTCGTAACTCTAGGAACAATTACTGGCCTGCGCTGGGGTCGGGGTCCACGTCTTTGGCACAGGAGAACTCTGAGGAGATTTCTCTGGAAATTTCTTTCAACGCCTCCTCGAGGTCGTTACCGTCTGGACAAGTCACCGCAGGCATGAGCTCGGAAGTTGGAGGTGAGATGTCGTCATTTGATGGGCAAAAAACAGAGGCGTTATGTACACCTTTGGAGCCGCACTGAAACATAGAAGTATGCATTTTAGAAAGTTGGCAGAAATAAATATCTATAAAAAGAAAAGAAATGAAGTTGAAGTGAGTTGATGATTTACTCCCATCTTTTGGTGAAAAAGAACTAAGGTAAATTGAGGAGCTTCATTTAGACAAAAGTAGTGACTTTCTGCCATCTGATAAAATCTTGATGCTGATGTGACTTGAGGAGCTTCATTTAGCATTCACACATAACATAAAGCATTAAATGTTTAAACACCTCTGTCTTTTGGGCTTTAAAAGTTGTCACATCATAGAGCGTGCAATATCCAATCAGACGATTCCCTGGGTAGAGCGCGGGGATTTCATTGGGCGAAAGAAGGGCCTCCATGTTTTCAGGCAGGTACCAGTCAATCCGCACATCGGTCAGCACAGGCTCGAGGGCTTTTTTCAGTGACTTGATGAGCTGATAGAGAATTAGTGTGAAATACCACAAGTGAGCAAACGAAACACAATACAGCAAATAAAAAGAATATTTCCCCGCTAGGTGGCAGTGCTGCAGACCTTGGGCTGAAGTCTTTCCTCATCTTCCAAAAACTCTGTAGTGCCTCCTGTCAGCTTGGCGACACCCTGCAGCAGTCGCCTGCATGCTTGGGAACCAAGGCCCAAGCCAAAGCATCTGCAGGGATTTTGTGGAAGACTTCATTTTGGTACGTGTACACAGAATATAAAAATGATCCCTTTTAACTGATACAGCCATAGAGGTACTATTTAAAAAAAAAAAACATCATACTCTCTCTTCCTCACAATAATTAATTGCATGGATTAAAAAGGAAAGGAAACGTGTAATTATGTCAAGTATATCGATTTCAAAGAGGCTATCCAGATTCGGTGAGGAAAGTCAGTATTAGAGCAGAATACTAATGAGGGATAAATGTTATTGTACATGGCTGAGAGAGATGTGGAAGGGGCTGTGATTTTTATTGCACAGCACTTAACGGGATTAATGGGCGGGGCTGAAAACTACTCCAGCCTGTCCCTCCCCTTTGTGGTCCACACACACATTTTCCACTCTGTTTCCATGAAATTGTTTTCTTTTACTTCTAAAGTGCTGTTGTGGATTTTCTTTGACACCAACAGCAATGAATACCTGCCAGCGCATGTATTCCTACGAACCAGCTCCAAAACTTTGCCCACGTTGCTTTTGGAGCCGTCCGTAACGATGAAGATCTGGCGAGGGTACGTGCGCTGCATTGGCTGCTGGTACACCCAAGACAGCACCCCCAGTAGGTTGACGCCTCGCATGTTCACTCTCATCCTTTGAACGTACTCGTAGGCCTGCATCAGCGTAACCTGAAACACAGATGCTCTCAGCAACCAAAAGCAAAACATTTTTGGCAAACGTGAATTGACTGCCCCGATTACATAGTGAGGGTAAAAAAAAAGTAATTGAATCAGACCTTGAGTAATAAAGTAAAGGCAAACATGCATCTAGCTTGATGAGAAGGTTTGGAAAGGACACCTTACTGGCGAGCTGAAAATGCATGAAAGGTCACCATATGCTCAGGTGACCGTGAAAATACTGTTTGCCCTCATCTCGATTCAACCTGATACTCTGCTACTAAGGCAACCCAAAGAACTGACCTATTGCCTGATTAAAGAAGCGGACAGTCAAACGGGGCCTTCTGCCTGATTGGAAAACATCTGTCTTCAGGAAACACTACGCCCCGAGCCCTCCAAGCTTTTGAAAAAATTCAAACTGACATCTGTGCAGAGTTTGCTGGCAGTGAACAGCGGTTTCATGGGGGTGCTGAAGCCGACAACGTTGAGCAGGGTGCCCGAAGGGAGACTCTTCAACGCGACCACCAGGGCTTCCTGTTAGACCACGGTAAATCAATCAATAATATTTTTAGAATGATGATCGCTTGAGGTCATGACGAATTATTTAAGTAACAGGCCAATGCTTACTTTGACGCGACGGACGTTGGTCCCACTCGTGCCGCCACTCCAGTCGACAAGAAATAATATTTCTCTGGTGGCTTTGTTCACCTCCCGAGGCTCCCCCAAGAAATCGGGACAGAAATTGAGCATCAGCACCGGGTTGTTTAGGATGTCCTTGTGGTACCGCTTCCGCACAAACTCCACCTGCACATGTATGAATTAATTCAAAAGCAGTTTGCTAAAACGGAGGAAAGGTCATGCGGGATACGCTCACCTTCCTCTCAGGTTCAGGATCTTTACGGGTGTAGCGAATGAAGTCACGTCGAGAGCAGATGTGCTGTTCATACTGGCTAAAGGAGAGCCTTCCGTTCTCGATTATGACCAGCGGGCTGTGGGGTTCTGTGACAAAATCACTTTTAATAGTCACAAAAGACAACAGTTATGGAGGAGGATGGAAAAAAAGTTTTTTTTCCTCCCTCACCGCTGAGGTGCAGGATGATCTCTATGTGTCTGTCATAGGGATGCTCCTGGGCTAAGGTGATGTAGGTGGAGGAGGCACTTTGGGCGCTAGGGTCAGCATCTGCTCTCAGGGCATGTGTGGGGCTCTCCAGTCCTAAATTAAATTTAGGATAAAAGGAAAAGTAAAGATTTTTTTTTTTAATACAAAAAAGCTGGATTCAGAATAACAAGGCAAAAGTATTGAAATTGGCACCTTTCGCTTCCTCTATGCAGAGGATAAAGAATGTATGACTTTTTGTTGTCACTCCTCTGCTTAAAGGGTCAAAGGACCACAACATAGATGCTAATTAGCATCAAGCTTGTGGACTGAAAATACATCATCGTACACATCAAGTGCACAAGGTGTCCTTCAACCTCATGCTTCTATTAAAGTGTGTTGAGTCACTTGTATCTCAAAGTACTTCATATAAGCAAAATACAAGAACATACCGGCTAGCAGACAAGCCCCTCGAACCAGGAGTTGGAAGTTGAGTTCATAAGGAGCCAAAGTGGCAGATGGACTGTTGAAGATGGCATGCGCACAGTACTGCTGCTCAGAATCAAGAACCCGGTCCTGTTTTCCCGACGTGGCACTAAAACAGCTGGTTGGTCTGAAGATGGACATTGGATGATTTGAGAAGCTACATAGCTATTAGCTAGCTAGTGCTACACATGCACAATTTATCCAGTGAGGTCTAATTAAACAATACAGGCAAATGTAAGGGCGCCGTGGCCTCCAGGGGGTGCTACAATAAATGCGTAAATCGGTGCGAAGGGTTTGATTACCCGGTTTCTTCTGATTTGCCAGCATTTTCACTCTTGCTTGCCGTCATGTGCGTGACGATGGGTGTCAGTAAAGTCGGGTAGACAATGTGGATTGCTCCATTTTCTAATGTAGGCAGTTCCAGTGAGGTCTTCATGATGATGGACACGATATCCATTGGTCCAATGACCCCTGTTTCTACAATGAAGGTATTTCTTTCTAGGTCTTCATCCAGGATAAGATGACCTGAAAGACCAAAACAGGATTTCAAACTTTAACAGAACAAAATAGAATTGCTGACTGTGCCTTGGCCAATATTCCCACCATTGGTGCATTGCATGTCCAAGGCGGAGCTCCCGCAGCAATTCCATTCACGACCCTCGGCAGCAGATCCAAGGCCGCAGTCCATGCAGCAGTCCTTTAGCTTGCCTCGGTTCTGAATCTGGACGCCCATAAGACGTCCTGCAATGGCCGCCTCGAAGCCAACCACAACTTCCTTTTCTTTCAGAGGGTACACAAACACACCTGCGTAGCATACAACAAGACATGGGTCAAGTCCATTTGCTTGTACATACTTTAATAATCTTAATCACTCTGCGTCACATGAGAATCCCACAATGCTTCATAAAGACTTTCACCTTTGCTCCCATAGCTCACCTTCAACAGGCTCTTTGTCTGCATTGGTGTAGGTGAGGTGTGAAGTGATGCCCAAGGAGCAGCCGACGGCACAGGATTTGATGCGGGACGACTTAAGCAGCAGGGGATCCCACGTGGAACGGTTCCTCAGTCCCACCATCTTCTCAGGTCAGGGTACCAACAGCTCTGAATGCAAACATCATGTGCATTAGGAATGAACCACACTTTACAGAAGATAAACCAAACAATAGATAAGTCAATATGCATGTCAGATATTTTTTTTTTTATATGTACAAAGGACATGTAACTCCTTTTCCTCAGCTGCTTAGCAACCAGTAGTTTTGTGTGAGAAGCTCTGTCAATCATTAACACTGCAGGTCAACACTCACTAATGTCTCACGTATAACGACGTGTAACCTGTATGCATGTGCACAGCCGCTGACGCACTCGTCCTTCACGTCAAGATGACGACGGAAGCGAACACACCAACTAAAAGTGCATGCAATAATTCTGCCTGACTTTTAGCATAGCATATCAGTAAGAGTGTTTCGATGACACGGGTTCATGTGAGTGTGTGTTTGCTGTGGTCCAAGTAATGGCCTTTTTCACGTCTAGCTTTCAAACAAGATCAACAGCCTCCATCTGGCTACTGTTCTCTCACCTCGTAACAAGCAAACAAATGCCTGCTTTGCTCAAGTAAGGCCAAATGAAACACACCTAATTGGCTAGTTCATCAAATCACTCACTCATTTTTTTTTCTTTTCAATTTCATTGAGCGGAAAATGTGTGCTGAGCTAGCAATTTTCGAACAGATTTTATTTATAGATAAATAGATTTTAAGATTATATATATTTTTTCTCGATCTTTTCTTGACGATATAGTGGTCCTGGGCAAATACACCAATGTAGCAAAGTATATTAATATTTCAGGCTGTAATATAATACAATGGCACACTTGTACATACATGAAATTATTTTTCATAGTTTTGAATACCTCTTGAAAAAAATACATTGATGACATTTGACATAAAGTAGTCCACAAAATACTAAAAACAGGATATAAAGTTCCACACATTCCAAAACTACAATCAATAAAGTATGTAAGTCAAAGAAATAATAATAATAACGCACGGATACTCACTGTGCTGTTCAACGTTGAGTATGACGATATGCTGCTGTGTCCGGCCACTGCATCCCGACGCACATCTGCTTCCAGCTTTGTCACCTTTTACCACTGTAACTTCACCAAGACAGTTTGAAATAGATTCCTAACACATGAAAGTTTAACACCTTTCTCCCAATATGTGAGCCAAAATTCAGACCAGTACGCAACATGACATTTTTCTTCCCTTACCTGCTCAGATCAACACCGCAGAGATGATCGGCAGCCTCTCCACGGCGAGACCCGCCACTTGGCCGGAGGCGAACACACGACAAGGCAAAGTGAGGCACAGTCTGCTTCTCATCCAGACAATTGGCTGTGATGGTGGCAGCACCATAATTCACGACTAATGGCCTGGACCGAGAGAGAGAGGGAGGGGGAGAGAGTGAGAGGTGGAGTAGGAATCAGTCAGAGAGATGCTGCAGGCGACTGGAGGTGAGCAAAGAAGCTGCATAACAAGCACTAAAGTACACTACTGATACTTCATCCTTATTTTTGTCTCTCTGCATTGTGTGAAGTTTAGAAAACATTTTAAAAACTGTCAACTAATTAGTGACTGACTACCACTTGAAAAAATTGGGTTATTCATTTAACCAGATTTCTTGGTGGATATGAATAACCCAACTAGCGGAAGGTCCAAATGTGAATTTTTTTTTTGGGACGGTTTACTGAATAGCTTCATTGTGTGGCAGAGAGCCTGCAGGTGTGTGACTAGATAAAGGTCAATCCAAAGCACCCTACTTTGAAGGACTGTCACTCCAATTTGGTAGGATAGACAGTAGACACATATTTTGTTTCATATAAAAGCAGACTGGAAAAATATCCTCGCTACGGCGTTGCCAGTGTGTGAGGAGAACAGCACGTTCCGACATTGTGACACTAGATGTCAGCCTTCTCTTACTGGCCGACCTGCATTTTTATTTTTTCACAACTTGAGGCTCGAGGATTCCAGAATATACAGTTTGGCTGTCCAAATGCAAATTTGGTTCATGATAATAAAAGATATGCCACCAACAAATATTAATTCTGAGCAGGGGAGCCAGATTAAATTTGGAATTACATCACCCATAATCTGGAATCTTGTTTTGGCGGTCAGATAATACCAAAGTAAAGAACCTAATCCTACATAACTAGGACGACATTTTACACCTGACCAAAGGCAACGCTGGTGTTTCCATGCATATCGTGTAAACATCCATCCATTTTGATGATTTGGTTTTGGTAGCATCATTAACTAGTACGCATTTCAAGACAGTTGATGACCCAATAGAGGCCTGTGGAGACAAGTTGCTTTGACAATCGTCGGGGGCTTCAAGTGTCCGTCTGCGCGAAGCACTTCTTCTCCCTTGCGTAGCCCACTGACCTAGATTTCAATTGTCTTCCCCCTGAGACAATGGCTGAAAATGGTTTCATAACCGAAGACAATATCGGGGTGTTATTCAACACGATTGTCGTCAAGGCCCTCCTCAATATGCAGCATTGTGTTGTTTCTTCTGTTTCTTCTTCTCGGCGGTGATGCGTGTATCGCTGCTAGCCTGCCTAACGTGCGGCGTCACCTGCAAACACGTTTATCATTTGTGATCCAAGAAATTTGCTGTATCACACTGATTCCTGTTTGTAACATTTTTCACCTTTACCTCCGCTATTCATATGCACGGAGAATCTCGTGAAATCGAGCCGTATCAAGAATGATGCCTTGAATTGAATCGATGAGTCTCAGTCCCAGCCAGGGGCGTAGTGAGAAATTTTTCAGTGGGGTGGCCAACATTTTACAGATGACTGGGCACAAGTGGGCCCATCTACAATTTTTGTTTGCAGGTCAAAAAAATGGCTCCTATCTTAAGAATTCAAAAGACCCAACAGGTTTTTCCTGTAACACCGTTAGAAAACATCGGTTCCCACTTGAGGGATGAACAGAAGAATCATCACACATCAAAGCAAACGGAGGGAGGGAAAGGAGGAAAAGAAAGAGTGCCGCTTGTTTGTCCCACGGCGTTCCCGCTCTGCCCCGCCTGAGACCGCTTTCACATCTCGGGGGCCATTGTGCTACACGGGTGCACGGAGGGGGTTGGGGGGGCCTTGCACACAACCAGACAACAAAACTCGGACGGGGATGAAATGTCTGTTTGTTTTTTTACGCCACTTCCAAAGTCATAGTTTTGTTGACAGGGCCGCTGTGGGAGACTTTTTTTTTTTAAATTATTATTATTATTATTTTTGGCAAAGCAAATTTCTGATATCTGAAGAATTGGACTATTTATTTGGAAATATCTTTCAATTGTCTGTTTGTTGCGTGCGACAGCAAAGATGAAAAGAAAATGTTTGACTTAATGTTCTCGAGCACTCGCGTCCTGTATTTTTATATAACAAAAGCAGAGTTCAGCAGAGAAAGACAAAAGTGATGTGAACTGACAATATTTTAATGGGCGGGATAAAAGAGTGTAAGTGATCAATGGAGCCGGCGGCCAAGTGATGCCCGGGGGACGCCTTTGATGCGGGCGTCCTCAGAGGGACGCCGGGGTACAATGCCCTCTTTGAGAGGCACGGAGAATGGCAGACACTCCCCCCCCCCCTCGGCCTCCCCCCCCCCACTGATAGCCGAGCTCACGCCGCGTCCCGTCACTTGGTGCTACATTCCTCCCCTCCATTTTCACATCAGCCCATATCCTTATCGCTCTAACTTTCTCCCGCTTCCTCTCCCATTAATTCATTCAAACAACACCCCCTTGCCTGCCGCCCTGCCAATCGGTCCGCCTTTGCCCCGTCACCACCCCCCTCCCCTTCCCTCCCCTCCCCGTGCGTCTCCTTTCACAGAACCAAACCTCTTTGTGATGTCCGGCCTTGGCAAGTTGCGCCCGATTTGCTGTCATAGTCTTAATGAATTCATCTGTTTGTGTATTGGCCCTGCATGGGAGCATCTCTCCCCTCCCCTCCCTTGGCCCTTTCCTCTCCTCCCCCATTCTGGTGTCCTCCTGGAGACTCTATATATACCGCGGAGCAATCAGGAGCCACTTATTGTTCCTCCACCAAAAATTTACAGACAGATGCCCTGCGTCACGGACAATCAGGAGGAGGGAGAAAGCCTTTTGCAGAGGAGACACCAACCTGGACACGGTCAGGCCAGCATCATCTCGGCATTCTCTCCGGTATCGCCAAGTGTCTCTCGGATGCCGGACGCCCCGTGTTCTGACACCATGCTCGTACTCCTATCGTTGCTGTTCGCCGGCTTGGGCTGCTTACCGGCTGCTCCGGCAGGCAGAGAAGTCTACAGGATGCCCCAGAGTGCACTCAAAGGTAAACACAGCTCGTTAGGTGTGTGTCTTGAGATATTCGACCTTTCTTGATCAGGTTGAGTGAAATGTTAAGTTTGTACCCGAGAGCACGGATTTATTATTTATCGTGAAGTCCAATCAATCAACTTATTCACTGCCAACAGAGTTCAAGTGGAATTTTGACGTCTGTAGCTGTCAATGGTAGTGAACGAGTTAAGCAAAAAGTGCTTTGGTAAAAGCAATGACATGATAATGGGTGAAGCTTTGTGAGTTTCAAAGTGCCTGTCTGTGCCCCCCCTGGGTCCGTCCATCCATGCCAGCCAGCCTCTGCCCGCTCGCTCAGTGTCGGCCCTCTAATGAAGTACTTCAATCAGCATCTCTGTTGTTAGTGTCCTTCCTGTGATGTTGTCGGGTGCAGAGGGGGGGGGGGGAGCCGCGGGCTCGGCGGCCCGATTGAAGCGTGGAAAGTGTCGGTGGCGCATTGAGCGTGAGCGAGCCTACCCACACGCTGCCAACCAACTCAAAGAGCAGCATGAGAAAAAAAAAGGGGACTCGCAAATCTTCACTTTAGACTCATCGGTCAATGATGGATGAAACTTTCTGGATTCGTTCAAATTTGAGCTTTAATTCCTACTTTTGCAGCTCTGTCCGATCGTGGCACAGTGGTCCTAGAGGCAGCCATGAGCAGCGCCCTGTCCGCTCTGGACCGAGCATCGTCCGAGAGGAGTCGGGCGGAGGCGGGCTGCAGGGGCTGCGCTCCTTGCTTGTTTCAGGACTGCGGGCAGCCCTCTGGATCTTGCAGTAAGAATCGCCATTCACGTCATCATCTCCGGCGAGCGACGCTTTAACGCCGACTCTCCGATCTCCAGCTTCTCCCGCCAACGCCTTGGTAGAACCCCGCTGCGATGTCATCAGCAAAGCGCAGAAGCTTCAAGATGAAGGCGAGCGGAGTTGGGCCCTGAGCCAGGCCTGCGCTTTCTACCAACGCCGCTGTCAAGTTGGCAATTTGGACAAAGAGAGCTGCATCCGAATCATGGGTGAGAGTTGCAGCGCCCGCGTCCTCCAGTGCAGCTTGCTTAACACAATGCAGAACCTGGAACCCGCCACTCAGAGCCATGTGCAGGGTGAGGCAATACACACTTCTGAAAATCATTTTGCTAGATTCATTGTAGATGATCTGCTTTCAAGGCGCAAATTGGCGAGTTGAATTCATGACGCTCCCTGATGACCGTCTTTGTCTACGCCCGCAGCCGTGTGTGGTCAGAGGTCATCGTCGACGCATAACGTAACCCAGCCTCGTTCCAGAATCGTGGGTGGGTCCCCTGCGCCGCCGGGGAGCTGGCCCTGGTTAGTCAATCTGCAGCTTGATGGGGGCCTGATGTGTGGAGGAGTTCTAGTGGAGAGCTCCTGGGTGGTCACTGCAGCACACTGTTTCGCTGGGTAAGATTTTACATCAGGAGAAATGTCATCATCATTACTTTACATGAAATCCGGGCCTGTTTTAATGGTACATTAACATACCGTAACCTTGCTTGCGTACTGGGTCAGACCATCACCACGATTCTTCATCCGCACAGGAGCCGCAGCGAAAGCTACTGGACGGCCGTAGTGGGCGAGTTTGACATCACCAAGGCTGACCCCGATGAGCAGGTTCTCAAAGTCAACCGCATCATCCCTCACCCTAAGGTAGCCTAGCATACATTCCCAAAAGTAAAACATTCATTGAATTAAGCCGGATGACTAAGAATATCCGTAAGCATCCCTCAATTCACGTCTTAAATGTCTTACAGTTCAACCCAAAGACGTTTAACAACGATATCGCCCTGGTGGAGTTAACATCTCCAGTGGTTCTGTCTGAGCGGGTCACCCCAGTGTGTCTGCCCTCTGGGATGGAGCCCCCGACTGGTAGCCCTTGTCTGGTGGCAGGCTGGGGTTCCCTCTATGAAGGTGCGTACGATGAGAACTTTCACGTGTCTTCCAGAGAGTAACGATGCTTGTTATCTATGCAGATGGCCCATCTGCTGACATTGTAATGGAGGCTAAAGTTCCTCTACTGCCTCAGAACACGTGTAAGAATGCACTGGGCAAAGAGCTGGTCACCAACACCATGCTGTGTGCCGGCTATCTATCAGGAGGGATCGACTCCTGTCAGGTGGGTGCTGCAAAACTGCTTGGAGTCATTCACTAGCTAGCAGATGTTTTATTTGTTTTGGTGTGATTCCAATATAGGGAGACTCCGGAGGCCCGCTGATCTACCAGGACCGAATTTCCGGTCGCTTCCAGCTTCACGGTATCACGTCCTGGGGAGATGGATGCGGGGAGAAGGGCAAGCCTGGAGTTTATACCCGCGTGTCTGCTTTTTCTGACTGGATCCAAGTTGAAATACAAAGTAAGTTTGGGGCGAAAATTAAACAAGAGTAAATATTGTAATATTGACCCATCTGTTTGTGACTGCTTCTCAGAATCATTTGGCAGCAGGGAACCCACATGCCCGGAACTTCTAAAAACGACAGAAATGACAGAGGAGGAGCAAAGGTCAGAGTTCAGCACTCTGTGTCGCTTCTACACCCTCACCTGCCCTCCTGGCCAGCCGAGCAGCGTTTGCAGCCGAATGGCCGAGGACAAATGTCTCACCCGTTTCAAGAAATGTCGTACGTAGCATTCTTCAAAATGCACAGTTTATTTTTTATTTTTTATTACGATTAATTTATTTATCTGTGATCTTCCCCCGCTCCCTTACTATCTTGTGAGTAGAGCTACGTTCCTTCCTGCAGACTCTGCTGGACCTGCTCCAGAGTGCTGAAGACTACATCAGGGACAAAGTGGACTTAACCTTCTTCACCCAGACCCTCCCTCAACTGGTCGAACACATCTACAGCACGGCTTTTTCTCACAGCAGAGACAAGAGAGATGTGGAGATAAAAGGTACAAACAGTCCGAGCACCTTGAGAATGTCAACGGGAAATTTTATAAACATTGTTTTCATGTTCAACAGTCACTGCAGAATAGAACAGCAACAGGTGTGTTATTCATTGCAGAGCAGCAAGATGGCGCCGTGATACCAATGGAGCAAGGTTCCTCTTCAGTTCCTCCAGCTTTGTTCAAGGCGTTGGGCCCTTCGGTAGAGGACTGGGAGAATTACTTGGTAACCATCGCTGACAACATGGAGACACAGCCCAATGACACCACACAGGAAGAAAAAATGTTCTTACAGGTACCAAAATGTTGAAAACTGATTGACATGAATTAATTAAAAAGGCAAATAATTGTATTTCTTTCTTTCTTCAAATATGGGAGCTAATCCATATTTATTCATTTTTGCTTCCAGGCAGGGGACTACTCGGTCCTCCAGCTTGAGAAGGAATACCGAAATATTATCTCAGCGTTACGCTCCAAACTTGACTCCAAAACGGCTTTGCCCACCCTCCGCTTGGATCCATCTTATCTCCAGGACCGTCCTCCTCTTCTTCCAACATCTTCCACAGGGCTGCAAAGCAACACTGGTCCTTTCGCTTCCCTCAAATCTCAAAAGCCTTGGTCGCTTCTAACGGCACTAATGACCGGAATTGAGGAATCGCGGACACCGAGCGATGAGACACAAAAGGAAGCATTTGACCCTTCACCTGATGCCACGTGGGACAAACCGCTTGCGTCGGCATCAACTACAGTTCTCCCAGTGATTACGGGGGAGCTCGCAAAGACCACATCTCAGCCTCAGATCGTGCACACTGGTCATCCTTTCAATCGCCACAGAAGACAAAGAAGCCTTCTTCATAAGAGACAGACACCTGGTCCCGGTGGCAAAGGTAAGCCCGCTCCGACAGCTCGTAGCGTTACGGTGGCAGTCTATCCATCGCCCTAAAATATTTGGATCCTTCTTGTAGTTTGTCCCGGTGTTCGAGAGACTTCACAACGAGTCAGTCAAGTGAGAGACTCGTACCACTGGGTGCTGAGTATCCCAAACAAGAACCTCCGTATGAGCTTCCAAGAGGTATTTCCTTCTTCACCACGACAAAATTCAGCAGCGCTAATGTTACGTAGTGGGACAGATTGATGGTCGGTTATCACCTTGATTCATTGGGATTCACTTTGGTTTCAGGTCTTAGTCGATCTGAGCTCCAAGAACGATCGAGGACTTTATCAAGCAAAGCTCAGAGCTGTCATAGGAGGACGACCTCTGACCTTCTACAGTCTCGTAGGCCTGGAAAATGAATCATTTTATCGCAGTGTGCCAAGGATCATCTCTTTAGCGTTGGAGGCCCTGAAGACTTAACGTCCTTGGAAGCGTAAGAAGAAAAATGGAGGGGCCCACCTTGGGTCCTCGTGGTGGGACTCAAACAGTTGTTTCCTACTGTGGAGAGGATCCTGGAGGAAAAAACTATGAATGTATCCATCCAGCTGTCAAGCAGCTCTCACAACAGCCTTGTCTAACTTATGAATCTGTACAAACGCTAAGTTATTCTATTCTCCATTATGCCACAAAGTCTTTTGCAAAGGTTGAACCTCTTGTGAAGAACACAGACTGTCTATAATGTTCATATCTTATTTATTTTTATAGAGAAAATCATTTGTATTTTTGTAAAAGCAAAAAAATAAATACAGTATGAGTGACGTGTGTATGTAGACGTTTGTTAACATAATGGCACTTGAGGCTTGTCGTTCCAGAGCAAATGTTGGATGCTTGTGTGAGTGGAGGCGGGGCCAAGTTGCATCCTGCACGTGAGCACTGATTGGCTGGTACTGTGACCCCACAATGAACCCAACCTACCAACCATTAAGAGTAAGCCTTAACGTCAACAGAGCAGCTGCTGTAAACATTTTTCCTATCCACCCTCCTTGTTCCAGGATAAGGTGGATTTCCAAATCTTTATCCAAATTGTAAAACTGTCAAAACGATCCTTGTAGCGACTCGACAAATATGATCCCAAGAAGCATCCAAGTGGCTCAGCTTCTAATCTCCAAGTCTTCTTTCTTCATTTATTTATTTTAATTTCCTTACTAAAGACTCAGTGTTGGCTCCAATGATAAATTTGTCCATAACTTATTTTATTCGCTTAAGATGTCTGACTGGCAAAAGATTGTGTGTCTGTGTGTGTGCATGTGTGTGTGTATTGCTGTGACAGCTGACAATGCAGCACTGGAATTAAAGTTCAGCTTGTGCTGGGAAACACACCCCCACACACACCCACGCCACAAAGCCAGCAGGTCCATTAAGTAGTGGGCATGTGTTTCTGTGTTCATAAGGTTTTGTCAGACAGTGCAGCACATCAACACACACACACGTGCAGATGGCTTCTCTTCTCTCCGTGTCATTTCTCCTGAGGATATTTATGATTTCTACCACAGGTAAGAGCACGTTTGCTGTGAATGTGCTTCGATTTCCTCAGTCTGTACTGTGTGTGTTTGTGAGCAGCGTTCGCCCTCAACCTCGAAGGAGAACTTTTCAAGGACCTAATGAAAGGCTACAACAAGAAAGTGCGGCCCGTCGAGAACAGCGGCGATGTCACTCACGTGACCGTCAAGATGACCCTTACCAACCTCATCTCCCTGGTGAGGAAACTTTTGAATGGGATCTTGATGGGCATAGCGACAGATGATACAAGAATGATAAATAATTCTCTTTTCAGAATGAAAAGGAGGAGGCCCTGATGACTAGCGTTTGGATTGAAATGGTAATCTGCATCAGACTGACTTTGAAAACTACTTAGACATTTTTTGAGTTTGGAGCGCTGTACATCGACTCAATTCACACACAAAATTGTAAAAACAGTGGTGCGACACATGTAGACAATGTCACAATACTCAGAGGCATATATTATTTATCCTCAGCAAAAAACTCTTCTTCATTTGTGTCTGCATGACTGTATTATACTGACCTCTAGTGGTCAAGACAGGCACACCCGAAGAAGCAGCACAACAAATTGAATCGAAGCATGATCTCAAGTTTCTTTTCTCCTCGTAGCAATGGTGCGACTACAGACTCCGATGGGACCAGCCACCTCGATCCGCTTTATACAAGAACATCACTTGGGAGCTTCGCGTCCCCTCCAAGATGATCTGGCTCCCTGATGTCATCCTGGAGAACAAGTCAGACATTCGAGCAAATCTCTCGTAAGCATGTTAAGTGTCCATATGAACATTTCCCCAAAACATATGTGCAGCGTGGATGGGCAATTTGAAGTGGCGCTGTATTGCAACGCGTTGGTGTCTCCTAACGGCTGCGTGTACTGGTTGCCTCCCGCCATCTACCGCAGCGCCTGTGCCATCACTGTCAACTATTTCCCCTTCGACTGGCAGAACTGCACAATGGTCTTCCGGTGGGTATGATGATTGATTACTGGTGTTTGAATCATTTTCTCTCACTAATAAAATTGTTCATGCTATAGGCTACATTAATAATGGCAAAAGTTTTGAAGTGATCCATCTTGGTCTCATGTTTTTAATGTCACAAAAAGACAAGCATATGTGAACATACAGATTTTTTTTTTTTATACATTTGTGAGATATTATGCCGACCATATTATTATCAAATTGATATACCGTATTTTCCGCACTATAAAGCGCACCTAAAAACCAATTTTTTTCAAAAGCCGACCTTATAATCAGGTGCGCCTTTATATATGGACCAATATTGAGCCACTACAGCAGGCGTGTCCAAAGTCCGGCCCGCGGGACAAATGTATATATCTTATATATGGACAAAGTTTTAAAATGGGCCATTCATTGAAGGTGCGCCTTATAATCCGGTGCGTCTTATATATGGACAAAGTTTTAAAATGGGCCATTCATTGAAGGTGCGCCTTATAATCCGGTGCACCTTATAGTGCGGAAAATACGGTACTAGAAGAAGTCTCCTTGAGATAAATTATAAAATCTACATGGTGTGTCTGGACTACAAAAATACTGTAATTGTGTATTTTTTGTCTGTTTCTGAGAAAGAAGCAAAACACACAAAAAAAACTATTCTAGACTTATGACTCCAGTTTTCTAGAATCCTGGCTCCAAGCAGCATGTTCCCACGTCAGCTTGTCTTTGTCCTGAAATAGACCTTGCGATGTCCAAACCCGAAACAAAAGTACCATTCAAAGTCGCTTTTCATGTTGCTGTCCTGTGAAAGGAAATAAATGTTTGTTTTCCATTGTGCTGGCAGACCATATCTCTTGTCTTTGTGTGCAGCTCCCAGACCTACAGCGCCAATGAGATTGAACTTGTTCTAAAAAAGGAGGACAACCAAACTCTGGAGTGGGTTGACATTGACCCTGAGGCTTTCACGGGTACGACGCACATATCGCGAATCGGCACACAACATGCTGTCGTTCACGTTTTTAGTCCACATTCACTTCTCATTGCCGTGACAACGTGGTCAGCAAAGAACAGCTTGGTAGAGCTGTGTGACACAAAAAAAATAGAACACTGTCTTCTAAATGAATAAATAAATAAATAAATAAATAAATAAATAAATAAATAAATAAATAAATAAATAAATAAATAAATAAATAAATAAATAAATAAATAAATAAATAAATAAATGAACTTGCTTTTCAATTTCTAAAAAAGCTTTTTGGCCCATTTGACTTTCCCTAGAAAATGGAGAATGGGCCATCAAACACAGGCCAGCAAAGAAGATGATTAACAGCCAGTTTACTAAAGACGACCTGGAATACCAAGAGTTGGTCTTCTTCCTCATCATCCAGAGAAAGCCCCTCTTCTACATCATTAATATCATCGCACCCTGCGTGCTCTTTTCTTCTCTCTGCCTGCTTGTTTACTACCTACCCGCCAAAGGTGTTTCTTTTTCGTCAATGTTCAGACTCCAAAGTTGACACACAAGCTTAGCATTGCTTCTTTTGCAGCCGGTGGCCAGAAGTGCACCATGTCCATTGCCACTCTTCTGGGCCAGACCGTGTTCCTCTTCCTCATTGCTCGAAAGGTTCCAGAGACGTCCAAGGCGGTTCCTCTTATTGGAAAGTAAGTCTGAGCTTACTTCAGCGGAGAGATTTTTTTCTTTTTTCCACTCTACAATGACTTTCTTCCACCGCAGGTATCTGATGTTTGTGATGTCGGTGACCACCGTTGTGGTGATGAACTGCGTGGTGGTTCTCAATGTTTCGCTGAGAACACCAAGCACTCACCTGATGTCAGACCAAGTGAGAAAGGTAAGCTCCTTAAATTACTGACTCCGATAAAGCACATTTCCCTTTCTTTGTTGGAGGGTAGCAAAGAAAAGATGGACCCTTCATGGATTCAGATCACCTTGTATCTCTCTTTCAGATCTTTCTGAACGTTCTGCCTCGGCTGTTGAGGATGCAAATGCAGCCCTGGACACCCGATCACGACGCCTCCGCTGAAGCCGACGAAGTTGACGGCGGAGTCGACGAAAGGAACAAAGTACATCCGGCCCCGTGTCGGCGCCGCAGCTCCATGACGCTAATCAACAAGGCGGAGGACTATATCCTGAGAACAGCTCGGACCGAACTCATGTTTGCCCGACTCAAAGAGAGAAACGGACTGATGAAGTCAGTCCTCGAAACATTGGGTAAGTATGGAGGATAGGCCTCATTATGGAGGGCGATGATATTCAGGTTTGCTTCGTATTTACTAGAAAAAGGCCCAGACGAGGGAACCGCCGAGCGACTCGGTCTCAGTTTGGCTAAAGCTGCCCCGGAACTCAAACAGTGCGTGGCTTCGTGTAAACGCATCGCTGAGACGACAAAGCAACAAAACACCTATCAAAACGTAAACGACTCACAATCTTTGTTGTAGTTTACAGAGTAATGATGTCGTTGTTCTTCTCAGGAGAATGAAGAGTGGATTCGGGTCGCCCGGGTTATGGACCGGGTCTGCTTCATTGTCATGGCTTTGATTTTTTTTGTCGGCACCATCGCCATCTTCCTGTTGGGTCACTTCAACCAGCCGCCTTCTTCGCCCTTCCCGGGGGATCCAAAGAAGTACCTTCCCATGACAGAAAATCTTACACGTCTACCTGATACCAGGCCAGTAGAAGACCTGCTGGGTTGAAGAAGATCACCTCATGTCTATTTTTTCAGGATTCAAACTGATCCTTCAGTTTTAGTCAGTACAAACCAAGGTTAACTGTTTTTCTGGTGATGAAAAGCTCCATGGTTGTAATCCAGGAACCCTGTTTTATGTTTTACATGACATTTTATGACAAACAAAATGTTCCTTAAAAATTGCATTCTGTTTGTCGATGTTTTCTCTTGTGGATTTTATTTTTAGACGTTCTTCTCATTATATTTGTATCATGCTACATACACTGCCTGGTTTGATTTGTGCCAACTTTATTTTCGGTGTCCAACCTGCCACCTTGGGTACGACCAACAAACACAGACTTAGAGCCACCCCCCCTCCAGGACTTCAATTACACGGCCGAATGCTGCCTTTAGGCCCCAACAAAAGGCAGATCCGGCCGGTTGTCATGGTAACAGAGGCGGGTGAGAAGCTCTCTAGACACACAGTCACTAAGCCAAACATTACTACGTGAATATTGGCACACAGAGCGAACAAACCCAACCCGCTCTTCACATCATGGACACACACACTTTGGTTCAGCTCACTCTTACATTCAATGTCTGAACAAGGATGGGGGCCTGACCACTGAAGGTAAGCAAAGAACTTTTAAAAACTATTTTACGACATCACTTTTAATGATCACGTCGCAGTTTAATGTCTGGATCAAGAATTTACAATGTCATAAACATCCTTAACGAGTGTTGTATGGTCAACAAAGTGATCTCGGGACTTAGCGAAACAATGAAGATGAACTCGACGGGTTTTTGTGATTCTTTCTACGGGATTTTGTTTTTGACTTTGATACGTGCGATTCGTCTTAGGTCTCGCTACCATGTCCACCGTGACGAATCAACCTCTTCCCTACGGCCAACTGGAACGAGAGAATCACATCCGCGTGATTTTCCGAGCCTTCCAGAATAAATGCACTCCTGTGTGCGAGTGCCAACCTCACCCACACGGATGCAAAGCTTTTCAAATGTCAGCCGAGCAGGTCCCGGGTGCGCCGAGGAGCGAGGATGGCGCGGGAGGCTCCTCCAACTCTTTGAGCGTGCTGGATGATGTCAGTCAGTTTCATATCACTGCCAGACCGCAACTTGAGGGTGAGCGCTGTCTTCTTGGAGCAAACGTATATTTGTGGATCAGCTCCCAAGTGATTTGCTTCTACTTGTAGGTCCGCAGTGTGTTCCTCAGAGGACCTACAGCATTGCCACGGGAGCCAGCAGGTTCCAGTTGTTTGTGGCAGTGGAAGGTACTATTGCGCAATCTGACTTACATTATTGCTTAAAAGTTTGGGCTCAGTTCGAACATTTCCTTTGCTTTTAAATGTCATCTTTATAAATGTAAATCAATTGAAATGTCATCAATGTACATTTTTGGAGTCATTTTCATGAACTATATCTCCATGTACTTTTCAGCTTCCTGTTTCCTTCCTTGTTTTCAGAGAGTTCATGCGTGTGCCTTCAGTGTTGTGGTCCAGCTCGATCCTGCTCCTTGCAGGGCTTCGACCAGCAGGGCCACCAGGTTTTCTACTTGGACAGACCTCTCAGGATGGATGCCTGCTGCCTTGGCTGTTGCCTGATGGAAATAAGCGCCTACACGGGCCAGAAGCAGCTCATCGGCACCGTGTGCCAAAGGTCGGCCACACCCGAGCCACTATAGCACAAATTATCTTTTGCATTAAAAAGAATGAAGATTATTAAGAGTATTTTTATTTCTTTGAATGGGTAGTGAGGAACATCTACTGTGATTAGATTTTAGCCACGACGACACCTGCGGCCTTTTCCTTTCACACGTAGGAACGAAGCCTTTTGTGCTCAACTTTCCCAGACTGCACGTGTCACGTGTTCTTTTTTTTTCCACTCCCAGAGCAAGAAATAGCACAGTCCAAAGAAGCACTAAGCAGCTGTTTGCTCGGAGCCGCAATTGACAGCACCCAAGCAGCGTGAGCGGGAAGGAATGCCGCATCCTTCCTAACGGGGAAAGCTCACTAATGGCAACACCAAAATAATCCTTTTGTCCCACGCGAGACCTAACCACTAGAGTCGAGTGCATAAATAATTTGTAGCATAAGAATAGCAACAAAGAACAACAACAAAGAAAATCAGACATAAATGCACCGATGCTCCCTATTGGTCGGGGCCCAGAGGATACGCGAGAATAACACCGACTAGCTTTGGATGTCAATTTTAACGCCGGATGTCTAATCGAGACAAAGCTGGCGAAGGTTTAGATGATCTACTTGGTATGAAAATTCCCTCCGTTGTGCCGTAATAAAAGCCTGTCCCAGTTTGAACTCTTGTGACAGCGAGCAAACAATTTTGGTGCTGCGGAATCATGACAGCTGAAAATGGGAGCAATCAAGCATCAAGGCCGGCTTGGCGGTTGCCAGGTTGCTCACTGCAGGAGATTCTGTCGTTCCAGTGGTGGGAGAGAGAGAGAGGTCATGGCCAGAAAGGGCCGAAACACTATCACAAGTAATAAGTGTGTGTTTGTGGTCCTGTTTTGCCAGGTGGAGCATGTTCACGCCTCTCTTCGAAGTCAAAAACTCCCACGGAACGTGTGCCGTCCGAATTCAAGGCCCATGCTGCCCAATTCGCTGCTTGTCAAATCAGCAATTTCAGGTATTGCTCACCTACCAGAAACACCTATTTTTACCAAAAAGCCACATCTATTGTTTTTTTTTAGATTGTCTCCAATATTGGTGAGGACATCGGGACCATATGGAAGAAATGGCCCGGCTTTCACCAAGAGCATAACATGGACCATGAATATTTTGGGATGGAAGGTAAGGAGATTTGATGAATGTACATGTGTGTTTTAAATTAATGACATGAGCATTTTTGAATTTATTGAAATGTTTCAGTGCCACTTGAGATGGATTCACAAACTAAACTGTTGCTACTGGCAGGCACATTCTTACTGGTAAGGGACGGTCATTTGGCTCAGTTTCCTTGATTGGCTATGCGGAACATTAACGGTCAATTAACTAATTACAAATGAAAGAAAAATTCCAAACTGGTTTCAGAACGAAATTAGGTTTCATCAAACCCGAAAGGGTCACTTATGCTGCTGTTGTCTTTCTCTTTTTGCAGAATTACATGTTTTTTGAGATGAGCTGAAGGACGATAACTTACAGGTAAAATGTTCAAATTCATTTGACTTAAATATTAACTGAATTATTATAACAATCACTTCTGTTTTTAACATCTTTATTCTTAATTTTATTTTGCCAAGGAAAACATCTTCTGGACTGCTATGAGGAAATTCTAGTCCAATTTTATTTATGATATATAAATTTTAATTTTTACAATACTCTTCTCTGTGGTGTTAAACGTACAAGATATTTTTATTTTCAATTTACAGTGACTTTGAAAGTATTCAAGGCAGACGCTTTATTAGCAGCAGCTGCATATTTATTGCTTTTCATCCATTTAACGTACATCCATCTTCCCCAATCGTCACCACCAAACAAAGGTGGCGTTACAGTTTTTCCAATAGGAAAATTGGAAAAAAACAAAACAAAAAAACTTCAGTGGATTCATCACACTCATGGATATAAAATGATAAAAGCAGAAAATGTCCGTATTGTAAATGGTTGACGGCATTAAAGCACAGCCCATTTCCTTGGACTAGTTGAGAACAGCGTAGCAGTCCCTTCGTAAGATTTCCGAGTATGTGTAAGTGTGCCTTTTCCTCTCTTTTTGGAATTCTACTTCCAGGTCAGAGAAGGAGAATCCTGGCTGATTCAATCTTCAGCAATCTGTCTTTACAGATAAATGATAACAGTAGAAAGTCAAGTTGGACAGAAGAATCGCAGTTAAAACACAGCACAGTATTACAAGAACTTCCACCACAAACCCTGTTTGAGTCCCGAGAGCGGTCGAGGAAGTCATGTGACGTGAACAATTAGAAAAGGGTTGATGAATTCAGCCAAGAACACTTTTTGTCAACAGCTTTTGAGCAAATAGCCGAACAACAGTCCGCTAAACTTCAACTTGCTAGAAAAAACGATTTGAGGGAAAAGAAAAAACAGTCTGAGACATCCGTTGTCTCTGGTTGACTAAAAATAATGCAAGTTTCTCTCTTCTGTTCAAAGGGCTTTCTGGTGGCACCCAAGCGGAGCCAAAGAAGGAGTGCTCTTTCCCGTCATTTGTTGCCGGCCTTCGCTCGGTCAATCCACGCAGCGGGTTTCCTCCTCCCCACCCGGACACACGATCCGCCCTCTCCATCCACCACAGCGACGTGATATAAAAACCCACCTGCAAACAAGGAAGCCACAAGCGTGCTTACATTGCTGGATTAGAAAATCAGACAAAACGGTTGCCAACCTTGTAGAGGTGTGAGGTGGCAGGAGGGCTAACGTCCGCCGCTAGCATTCACCAGACCATGGAAGTCTTCCCATGCTCTGCAATGGAGCAACAGATCATTCCAGATTCCCACCAATTGACCTCAACACAAACAGCCACGGAGTACAAATTTCTCAACCTAAGTAAAAAATTGATTTTGCACGATGTAAAAACAAAACACGAGGTGCTGATTGTAGTGTACGACTAACTTACATTCATGAAATTCCTTGAGGTGATTACAAATATTTCAGCTCCACCAAGTTCTACAATGTGTGCATGCATGCGTGTGTGTGGTAGAAGTCAGAGAAAGTGATGCGAGACATACATACTTAATGCTGTCCGTGTGTGTCTTGTAGTCCATGATGGTGTTGGGGGGCAAGTTGAGGACCCGTCGGAGCGTATCTCTGATGCGGGACGTGGTGGATCGGTCGCTAGCTGTTTTGTTCCAGATGGAGATGATGTCCTCCTGGAAGGAGTTAGTACCAACCAAGGCGTCCATGTCAGAAATGTTGCTTTTATCTACATTGTGTTATGTTTTGGGTATATACCTGAAAGCGGACCGACACGACGGCGCCGCAGATTTCCTCGCCAACCATGAACTGCTCACCCAGAATAGCCAGGATCAGGTTTTCCCAGCAACGGGACGCCAGGCCTTTCCGCAAACGGATGATCCACTTGCCGCCCATCTTGTTGGCATCATCCTCCCACATGGGTTTGATGCCTTCTTTGAAGAGATGGAAGTCACTGTGGCCCGTTAGGTCTCCTGGTCGAATCATGTGACTGTAGAAACGCCAGAACTGCTCCACCTTGGGGAAAATCAGCAAGATGATGAAATTCATCAATATGGGCCACCCCTGGTCCAGCTGTTTTGATGAGAACCTACATACCGAGGCAAAGCTACCAATCTGTCTAATGTTCTGCTCGTAGCTCTGAGTGCTGGCCGGTCTCCCCGGGTTCCTTCTGGAGTACCAAAATGTGTAATTATACTGAAGAGGGTGCTCACCCGCGCCTGGAATCACCGTCTACGACAAAAAAAATGAAGATGACGGTAATGTGGTTGTAAACAAACTTTGTCACCGGCCCTGCACAAGACGCTGCAAACGTACCTTCTTCCTTAGAACGTTCTGGTCCTTGTCATCGTCTTCAATCTTTTCCTTCTCACCG
Organism: Syngnathus typhle; assembly: GCF_033458585.1. Taxonomy (NCBI): domain Eukaryota; kingdom Metazoa; phylum Chordata; class Actinopteri; order Syngnathiformes; family Syngnathidae; genus Syngnathus; species Syngnathus typhle. Next base: position 8,487,820 of record NC_083750.1, on the reverse strand, counting down.
TCTTTCGGTGAGCCTTGGTCCTGCTCGTGGTCACCGCTGTCATCATCTTTCAAACTGAAGTTGAAGGAAAGATACATTATACTTGTTTTCATCCTTCATGACCCTTCACCCTAACCCCACTGCACAGTGCTGTGTAAAGATTCTCTCGTCAGATCTTTTTAAGAAGTCTTCTCGCTGGTTCTGCAGGCACACCCGGGCATGCATGTATGTATCTTCACTCTCTAATTTCTGCAAAAAGCCAGAGGACCACACGTCTTGCATTTCTACTGTATGTATTGACATTTAAAGCTTTTACTCAGTGTAAACTTCTTGGTACAAATCAGTATGAGTGGAAAATATCCGCATAAATAAATATGTGCACCTCTTTAAACTTCCCCATCGTCATTTTGACAGCTACCCGTGCGTTGTTTCCGCATCCTTTCGCCAGCCATTCAACAACTACCACACCGGGGATTTACGGCCTAAGCCTTCCTCTTGAGCTAAGCTAAAGCTAACAACATATGAATATCCCCGGGGTAATATGACACATGGTAACTTGTAGTGTCACAACATCGTTTTGTACAGCAATGTGGCACGATACCTCGCGCGGGTTTATTGGTGGTTACCATTGAACGCAAAAGCATGCTTTTCCCCAGACACGCCTCTTATTTTCCAAGCAACACTCATCTAAGTTGCTTTCAAGCTCCGAGTGGGAACTTCCACGACTGCAGACGATGCACACATATTGCCTTATGTACTCACGCATCAAATTTGTTGTTCATTATGTTCCTAATGGGAGTCTCGTAGGGCGACTGGAGTGAATTCCGCAGGAAGGGTGGCGCGCACGGTGCGTGGACGTGGACGCGCACGGCGTATCGCCGTGGGCTTCGCTGGTCGTTATGGCGCAAGATGGGATTTAAATATCAATTATTTTCAACGATTGTATTGTTACAATGCTTGGAGCGACACCAGGTTTAGTTATGAATGAGTTTAATTCCGAATTTAATCGTACAGAGTTTGAAATATTTCTGCTGAAATGAACTGAAATATTTTTAGTGCGTCCCATCCCTCCCAAAGAACGACATTTATTGTTTTTATTGAATAAAGAACATCTTTCTTTTTCGTAAAACAATACTAAGCACTCGTCTTCATGCGTCGGTCATCATGTGTGCCTTTAAGGGGCGTGGCATAAGAGACAGCATGAGCTGAAGGGTGAAATTTGGTGTGAACGCAGCATCATAATGAAAGTATCATAAAATATTTTCTTATTTTCATATCAATCACAGTGAATGGAGTTCACGCATGCCAGCGCGTCTGAACGCGGAGCGCCTCGCCGCCGGATATAAAGTGAGTAAACGCCAATCAGCTTCGAGAACGTATCACGTGACATAGCACGCAATGTAATGGCGGGCCATTTGTTTGCTGAAAAGAGAACAAAATGAAGGAAACGACCTTCGTGGCCATATGTGCTGTTCCCGAGCTGTACAATACTTCTAAAACAGGAGCAGGCTTGGCGGACTTTTGAGTGAGGACCTTGGCATACCTGGTATGTTTTTAATTCCATGTATACATAGCAGGTGGGCAATCAATGCTAGCTTGCATAACTTCATAAACCTTTTCTTTTTCACATAGACTTTAAAATGAGAAGTACAACACAACTCTCCTTTTATTCTTTAACTTGGCACTGTCTCCCAGTCAGTCAATCATCAAAAGGACAGATATGGTGGATGAGCAAGAGGCAAACCGGCTGCCAAAGGCGCACAGCCTCAACACAAAACCAATTGGCACCCTCATCACACGGGCCGACCTCCTCTGATGTGCCGCAGCTCTTGTTTCATCCCTCACATCTCGCTGCTCGTCATCTGCTCTCGCCGCCACTTCGGGGGGCTCTGTTTGGGTCAGAGCGGTGGTCCGAGGGGGGACGGAAAAGGGAGCTGGAGGTTGTGGATGGCTTCAGACATCACATCCTGCTGTATGGATGTTGCTGACAGTGTGAACGTCCGGAAAGCATTTCATTGCTTTCGTGGAGGTGGATTGGTAGACAACCCTGGCTTGGTATGGCACGGTTATGTGGCGGTGCAGTTTGGTTGGCTCAGTGGTGGCAGAGCAACCCCTCACCCCTTGCCCGCAGCGCTTCTGTGAGGACCTTCATGAGAGGAGCCTTTGTTCAGGTCCGGCGGGCGCATCACTGACTGAATGAGCAACAGCAGTGGCGGCTTTTTCAATGGCGGCTGTTTGTTTACACCAGCCAGTCCCGTCATAGTTCATTAGCAGCCCAGCCCACCGACAACCTCTGATGTCCTAATGGCCAATGAGTGCCTTGCTGCCCATCGGTCCAGAGATTCAGCTTTTGGGGATGAAGGGAAGCTCCCATCCCACAACTCACACATTCTCACTAAGTCATGTGCAACACACACACACACAAGTTTCTGTGGGGAGGGCAGGGGGGGGGAGTCCTTTCATCATCCGACCGACGTCAGTGAAGCGGCAAAGACGGCTAGCTTTGCATCACAGCGATGTGAGACACCTGCATAACAAGGACACAAGCGTTAGTCATGACTGCCATCTTCTGTCCATACACAAAAACACTGAAACGACTAGTTAGTTATGCTACAAATTGGTTTGCCAAAGATGGTATCGTTTAATAACCTCCTGAATGGCTCTTCCCAGCTTCTCCTGGCTTTTCATAACTCTCCTGCAGGACACACACACAGGATCACTTTTATGAATACAGTGATGACTCAATATGTATTTCTCAATTAATTTACTGAAATGAATGGAAAAGTCAAATGTAATGTGAAAAAAAAACAGACCGTGGTATTTGATTACAGTGTACTAATAAATTGTTGCAAAGCTAACCTGTGGATTCTCCTTGCAAGGCTGATGGTGAAGTCTGCGGCGCAGTTCGGCTGGTATGTGGATGGCACGATGAGATAAGCTCCACGTGGAAGAGCGCAGGACAAGCTGACATCCTGAGTGTAGCAGTGGGGAACACAACTGGCGATGGGGTCCTCACTGGGGATGGAATGATTTTGCTCCCCGGCTGGTATCTGGATCAGGCACGTAAGTCATCCAAGTCAGACTTCAATGTTATTTGAAATGCTTGAATGAAGCATCACCTTATAAATATGAAAGCCGATGGGGAGCAGATCAGCGTCGGCACGGTTCTGGCGCAGGTTCACCTTCACGTTGAGGCCCGGCAAAATCGGCTCGTCGCAAACGGTAAATGGGAAGTGAGGATTGTGGATGTGGGATGGGAAGTTCCTGCTTCCGCCGGCGGACCTTCCCTCCACCCACGAGCCCCGGAAGTGATTGGTCTCCCACTCTCCGTTTGTAATTGATGGCAGGAGAGGTGCCGGGTTCTTCAGGGCACTAATGGAGGACATGTGGAAAATTCAGATTATCACACTGGTTTGTCATTTTCACCAGAGTGAGGCCACTTATTATCTCAAAATATTGCTAATATGGTAAAAAAAAAAAAAATCCAAAGTAGCTCCGGTAGCGTACGTAAAATCCAAACCAGGGATTAGCATTTTAGCATTAGCGCTGTGCTTACCTGACGGATGAGGTAGAGGAGGAGAAGACCCTGATGAGGAAGCGGGCCTCCGCTCCTGGTCGGTAGGTGCTGGGGATCACAAGGTAGTGTCCGGGCTCCAGTAGCCCGTGGAGCAGCACCTCCCTCTGGTGGGCGTGGCAGTGAGTAGAAGCACATGGCGCTTTGTTCAAAGTATGGCTCAGATTCAAACGTTTCTTCTCCACCTGACAAAAGTACAAAGTGTTGACACAAACTACACACACACACACACACATGGCTTAAAAACATGTAACGGCACAAACCTTCCACATGTGTAACGCAATGGCTTGGCACTGCTGGCGCCTCACGTCGTCTTCCGTGTTTGCAAAGTGTCTTGGCTTCCCGTGCTGCAGCAGAGATACGATAACCTCGCCTTTTTCGCACATCTTGAGCCAGAACTTTGGGTTAGTGCCGTAGATGCTGCTGTTGCGACTTCCACCGGATGAGAGGCCCTTTACCCAGCGACCGGCCAGGTGATGGCGGTGAGGCAGAAGGTTTCCTGTTTGAGACGTCATTGAGAAGATCCACAAAAAACAAATAGGGACTATTGTACGGAACAAGACAATTACCAGTGTAGATACTTTGCAGGTGCCCTTCCTCAGTGATAGGGTAGCCTACTGTGACATCATCAAACTGGGAGAAAAATTCAGTCTCATCCAGCCAGAATTCACCCTGAGCCGTCCTGGCTTGAATGTCCAAAGCATCAACTGAATCCAGCAAATGCCATCCCGAACCGCTGCAAAGGGAGAGAAGAACTGAGCAAAAACAGAGCATGCATAATTTATTTATTTTTTTAAATCACTGAGGTTATTGGATTGTCAGACAAAAAACATTCCAGGATCTTGTTAACTAATAATCTTCTGTCTACTCACTGCATCATCTAAATAACTATCTAACCTCACCCCTCTGTCCAGGCTCCGCCCCAGCAGCACCTCCCCCATGGGTTTGTGATTCTGAACAGTCGCACCGGGCTTCCTGCTAGCGTCTTCACATCCAGCCACTCTACCACAGCCATGGCATGGTGCTGACCCAGCTCGTTGCCTCCTAACAGAAAGTGACATGATGATGTCATGAAAATATTAAAGGTGAACAAAACACACCACCTGGGATGCTTTGAGTGGAGCAACTGAGTGCACAAGTGGCTCTCAGTGGATAGATGAGGTCCAGTTTCAGCCTTTTCTTCATGGTCTGGTCGTGGTTCTTCTCTGATGTGTGCTGCTCCTCCTCTGAACCAAAGCGAGACCAGCTCCAACACTCTGCAAGACCTCCGGTTAAGTCCACCAAGGCCTCAGACACCTGCCCGGCCCACAGTCGCTCGTATGAGCCGCGATGTCTTAAAAACGAGGAGAACTCCATTTAGCCTAAAATAATAATCCCGCTTTGGAGAAGTACAATCTGTCTGGCGACTTACTTGGCATATGCTTTTTCCAGCAGAGCCACCCAGAAGGCAGAGGGGGCGTGGCAGTGGGAGAAGCAGAGAGCCGAATCGACACAAGGCAGGCGGTCATCGATGGTCACCTCTGTCCAGTGTCCCATCTCCCAAAAGTGAAAGTAAAAAGAGCCTCTGTAGTTGCTGTCGCTCCACAAGGGCTGGTGCCGAGGAAATACCTACAAAAAAGGTAAGATATTAAAATAATAATCTAGCACAGAAAGGTTGATTATTGTCATGGTTGGGGATTGTTTCCTGTACCCTGTCCAGAAGATGTTTGTTCTTGAGCAGCACCGAGCATGCACACAGAAACCAACAATCTCCCAACAAGCCTTGCTTGGCATGACTCAGATGGATGTTGTGAGGAAATAAAACCGGTGATTGGCAGATCTCCTGAAAATGGGGGGGAAAAAATGGTGCAACAGATCAAAAACTGATTCTATTGTTAGTAACTTAGCAAGATGGTTCGAGTCCTGCATCCAGGTGCATTTCAATCAATTAGAAAACTGTGGAAAATGTATTAGTTAATTTTGAAAAGTGAAATTTATATTCCAACTTTAACACTGACAGGGTAGGACATTGACAGTCGTCTTGCGCCCCTGGACTGCGTCTGACCTGTGGGCGGAGCCAAGTGATTTGGCCCTGGAGTCTGGAGATGGGCGTGGAGCTGTCACAAAACAGGGACGACTCATCAGAAGGAAACTCCAGGTCCTCGAAGAGAGCACTCTCTCTGATTTTCCCTGCCTTCATGCCTCCAACCTACTGTATGGTGAGTCCTTTCAGTCAGATGTTACCGTCATAAAGGCTATTCCCCTTTGAAAGTAAAAAAAAAAAAGCTAAGTCGTAAACCAAGGGCCATTGCACATCGTCTCCAACCATTTTATTCACGAGGAAAATGTTACTCGTTTCTCTTATAGCCGAAGGCACCAAAATGAAACCGTGTCGTTTTCACTTTCACCTGCTCCAAGCATCTTTTCCCCTCGTCGTCATATCATAACAGCTAGCATACGTTAGCCTCCACGCTGGAGATGATGTATCATGTCCACACAAATTCATGATGTTATTGTCCTTTACGAGATTGTAGCCCAACGTGTCTTGCCGTGTCACATCACCGGATGTCAACAAAATGTGTCAAAATAAGATCACTTCCGATCGGACAGTTCATTCGAGGAGTGGATCCTTCCTGAGTTCAAAACTGCTGCCCCCTACTGTTAGAACGGTGTATATGTTAATATCAATATCAACATAACATACAGTATTTGCATTAATAAATAAAATGTTCGTCAATAGCTGCTAAAAATACACCTATATGTTTTAAATCCGGGAGATAGAAGTTTTTAGGCTGGTAAAGGACTCAACGCATCGCTAAATAATTTCTTGTAGCTGACAAATAATTATCCGATAAGGTCATGGGTGGGAAATATCTTGCATCTTCAAATTTGTTCCATCATTGACGTTAATGCTTCCTAGAATATAATATGGGAGACTGTACCATAAAGAAATCTCAAATTGAGCTATCTCGTCATTTTCATTGCACTTGTGTAAGAAAGTAAACACTAGGTGGCGGTAGAGGCAAACAAGTGACGTGGTTCTGTGAAAATGTGCGCGTGTATTCTTTTTCTCTTTTTAAAACGGAGCTACGTTTTGCTTTCATCATCCACAACCTGATGTGAGAACTTGAAAAGGTTTCATGCTAATTTGAAATAAGTCAAATCATGCCATCCTCCTCATAGTTCCAAGCCTTCCTGCTGCCACCGCCATCAAAGCAGAACGAATGTTTTTCGCCTGTCGCATGAATTTATCCCAAATGACAGTCCGGACTCAGGAGGCACGCTCCTAGCCACGCTTACGTCACCTTCCGCTCTTCTGCACCAATGCACAGAGTGCTTTTTGATGAATAATACAGAGCGACTGACGAGAGAGGGCCGTGGATGTGATGCTTTGCTTGATGACAGTCGGGAGGTGTGTTTGGGTGTGCAGCAAGTATCATTAGAAAAGTTATGGACAAGTGTTGTAGATGTGACTTTATTTCAAAACAGGGACAATACATGGAATGGCTTGTTTAAAAGAAGATTGACTGCATTTGACATAAACTATTAGTGAGATCATGTTAAGTTAATGAGCATAACGAGTTTGAGAAAGTTTGAGGATGTCACGGAAGTTAAGCACATTCCTGAAACGGCAGATCCAAAACAACCTTGTTAAAAGCTACGCCGGAAAAGCCCATCTTACAAACTCGACTAATTCTAACGTTTATTTGTTCCTCTGGTCCATTACTGCCAACGTAAGACGGGCAGTTAGCATGGAGTTGAGTGAGCGCACTGTATAATTAGGCGAACAAAAAAGAGAGGGATGCGACATCTGAAGGAGAAGAGGCTCCAAATGATTACACATTCACTCCGTTTCCTTCCCCCTTGCTGCACACACAACCGGCAATTAGAGGAGAGGTGGATGAGGACAAGTGAGCAGCCAGAAGTCTATTTGTGTCGCTATCTCTGCCGCATCCCGAGTCTCTCGGTTGAAGAATATAGAAGTGAAAAACAAGAAGGAAATAAATCAAGAAATCACAGCCTTTCACATCCGGTTAGGCTGATTGGCCGAGACTGGAGTCAAGGCAGATCTGGGCCACAGTTGCACTCATTGTTCAGTGAGCTTTTCTACACAGTCCAACCCAGCGACAGCAATGAATGTTGATTGTGACCTTTTGGGTCGGAACCACAGTGTGAATCGTGTGTGTGTGTGTGTTCGTGTCTCAGGATTTGCATGCGCCCACTCGCTTGCTCGTCACGACCGATGGGCATTCTTTGCTCTTTGCTGACGTTGTCGGGGCAAACCTCGGGGCACAGTCAACGGTCGATGGTTTCTATGCAATCCATACCAAACTCACCGACAGCGTTGAATGTTCTCCGAGGCAAGCGGGACGGATGGCGGCGCTGAACAGGATGTGGCTCCGACCACAGAGGAGCAGCGGGTTATGACTCACGCACGCTTAAAACAGGAATACAAACTAAGATGCTTTATTGCATTAGTGTCCCCCCGCTATGTTGCAGATTTTTAACGTAGTGCATTATCTCCATGATAGCACTTGGAAAAGACCCCTGGGAAGTTTTCATCCTCAGCGTAACACTCGGTGACATCTGAAAAGCACAAAAGAAAGAAACTTGTTTTTACCCTCAGATTTGACATGATTTTTTTTTCCCATTTCATTTATAATTGTGAGAAAATAGGAGCCCCGGTAGGAGCTGGTAGTTTTGATTTGTGGTATTTTATGGTAATTGGACTGAGCGCTATGGGTCTTCTGAATGGGTTACTCAAAACCACAAGATGAGCTACTGTGAAACTGTTAGTGCTTGATTTTTTTTTTCTACATTAATATTCATGCTCTATAATTGAGGAGCGTGTGTGTGTGTGTGTGTGTGTGTGTGTGTGTGTTACAATGTGCTGCCAAATACTGTTATTGCTTGCACTATGGATTGGCATAGCAATCAATTAATTGGTGGATAAGAATTTGTATTGTGTGGAACTCTGTGTTGATTAATAATGTCTTCAAGCGAAAAGGTCTTGAGATCAGCTATGGGAAGTGAGTCAATAACCGAGAGTGGCTACAGCATAACTCCCCGGGCAACATTAATCTGTCATGGAAGCAGGAGCCCAGAACATTCAGAGACTAAGTGTGAAATCCTCACGGTCCATTGAAATGGTTAAAAAAAAAAAAAAAAACATGACGGCAAAGTCGAGTTGAAAATAGTCAAGGTTTATGTGACTGCAGACTAGAAACTGTCATTGTCCTTTTTGCTGGAAAGTCTTTGGATTCCCCCCCCCTCCAATATATTCTGTTGCAATAAATACCATCAGACGCGACATTAGTCAGAATAATATTCGGGGCGGCTATGGTTCTTATGAACCGGGGAACAATGCTCCCATGTCCCGTTGTGCAGCTTGGCCTTTCATTCGGTGAGAGCTCCTATTGTCACAAGCGGAACAACTATCAGCAGTGTCTCCCCTTCGCGCGGGGCTGACGTCAGGGTGCCAAACTATACCCCTCTTTTTTTTTTTTGGTATCGGCTTAGGTTGCTGATGTCAATTTGCAGAGGGGAGGGGGTGGGGTGGGGGCAGAATCCATTACTCTGCTGGGGCGGGAGGCAAATGTCAGCCCACAGCGCCAACATGCTCTCCGCCCCACCGAGGAGAAATGCATCATGTTATTGCAGCTATAATTCAGAAAGCCATAAAGGAGAGACAATTGGCTCTTTGAGTTACTGCTTGTGAGCACTCAATCCCTCTGTTAATATGAGAAAGAAATACATTAGCCTATAGGAAACTGCGTTTATAGTAAATAAAACATTAGTGTAAAACGCTAACTGCAGGCTGGATGAAAGAAGGTTTCCATTACCTCCACCAAGCACGGAAGCACAAAGGCGAGAGGTGTTGTTTTCCTTCGTTAGCTGCTTGGATTGTGTATCAATTAGCAGGATGATAGCAAAAGTTGACCAAGTTTCCATGAAATTTCTCAAATGTTTCTTTTAAAAAAAAAAAATCTTATCAATTATTTAAAAAAAAAAAACTCTTAAATTTGAAATGATTTCAATTTCTATGAAATATTAAAAGGTGGCACATGTGCAGGGCAATGTTGCATGAATTAACAACCATAACTGACACTTTGTCAAATGTTCAAGATTTGTATCAGGAGCTATCCTGTCTGTCCGTTTCCAAAACAAAATGTTGCCCTTGAGCACAAAAATGTATTATCTACGATCGTCCAAATGTTGCGTGCTTATAAACCCTCTGTGTTAATTTCCACCTTATTTATTTCAAAAGTGAACAGGAGATAAGAAAGTCACACCCTCACCCCACAATGAGACCTCAGATGAAAAATGGGCAGAAGGTCGATGGAGAGGAGAAATGGGGTCTTTGCCATGGCAACCCTGGTGTCAGCCAGCCTCTTAATCCACTCCCCTCCCTCCAACCAGCTCAATGTCTCGCCCTCTGACTGGACCCCGCCTCTATGCAGCTGAATATTTCTTTTGTATGGCGAGACCTACTGAATCTCTATCTGCAGCCCTAATATATATATATATACATTGTATATACACACATACATGTATGTGAGTGAAAAGGGGGACAGAGGTTAGAGGGGGAGAAACAGTAGAGGCCAAACGGCAAGGCTGCACTCTTACAATGCTGAACTCCGATCACACACACACACTTAAATGCTATATCGATGGAGGGAGATAATCTTTCGAAAATAGCAGATAATTGCAGCATATGGCGAGCAGGCGGGCCGGGCCGATCACTAACAAACCGCCGCGCGGCTTCCTAGTGCAATACTCGTCTATCAAGTGCGCCACCAGGAAACTTTGCTTTCTTCCCCAGGCGAGCGACAAAAGCGGCTCTGGGAGAAGTGGGTGGGTGGGAAGAGGCGTCAGCTGCTAGACAAAATAAAAAATGCTCTTTTTGTTCCCAACAATAAGCGTTCTACGGAGCGCTTCCGCAGCTGCAGCCAGATAGGCTCTTCATTTGGAACTTCTTCTTCCCTCGACCGGGAGGAGATTTAATGTGGACGATAAAATTCAAGGGGATTAGAATCGTCTTCCAGCCAAGAAATGGGGACACAAGTGTGAATTAGCAAGAGAAAACGTTTGTAGGATGCAGGGGAGTGGAATCCAACGAAATGAAATCCTTCTACATACTGTGGAAAATCCGTATTGCGGCAGGGACTGCTTGGCTTCAAAGTTCTCGTTTCAAATATCTTTTGACGTAAGAAATTAAGTTCCAGAGTCAAACCTTAATGAAGTAGCATGTGACATTTAAGCGCTACTCACTTTCACACAAGATAGGAGTTAACCAAATACATTTTTTCAAAGATGAACTTCAAAACAATTGTCAATTATGAACGGAACAAGATGAACTTTGAACTCTTTCTTGCAGAAAATGAACTTTCACAACACTGCTCAAAAGATTTACTTTCTCCAGAACATTTTGGTTCAACTGGCCACTTTTGGACATTTGATTTTCAACGTTCCACAACATTACCAAAAAAAAAATGATTATTTTCAAGTGCCCTAATCCCAAATATCTGGAGTATCTTCCGGAACTCCAAAAATGCACCTCCTCAGATGATGGTAGGATTTTGTCTCTGGGGTGGTCTGATGCAACAGTGGGTGAGGTTTAATGTTGCGGCATGTCCAGTATATACTGTACATTTGCACTTAATGACTACCAGACCTGCAGATTGCCTCTGGGGGTCTCAAGCAGACCCCCCCCCTCCCACTCTCAAAATGCTTACACATGCATACGCTTCACTCTAAAGGCGGGACGTTGTCTGAATGCGTTGTGCAGTGAAAATAGAACACAAGCCAGTTTTCATAAAAGATGACCTAAATATTTGAAGGATGTGCAGTGTACAGTCTGCGGTACAATTTTCCATATGTAGTTCTGGCTCCACAAACTGATTTAGATTTGGGTCGTCTTTACGGCTGACATTATTTCAAGTTTGAATTATTATTTTTTTTACTGAGTCCTACTCTATGCTATTGTTGCTATTCTGTGGTGTGTTGCATTTTAAAATGGATGTCTTCTTTATCCCAAGCAAGCTAGCCTAGCCTAGTTAGCCTAGCTTCTTCTATACTTTGTCTTGGTCGTACGGCAGACATTGTCTATTTTCTCTCATCCTGTGTGAGGTTTCTCCCGTTTTAAAAATCAGTCGCAGTTGTATGTACATCTGTTTATCTAGGTTCAAATGAACACTACAAGACAGTAAAACGGCAATAAAGAGCAAAGGGCACGTCGTAACACAAGGTGCGCAATGTGCTCAACAAGTGCGACGACATCAACTAAAAACAAAGATGGCTCGCTGGTGCCTTGGGACTGATTGGCTGGGTGGGGGCACCGGGTGACCCCCTGACCTTTTTAACCCTTGAGGAATGTTGTCGTGCTGGTGCGCGTATTGTTCCTGCCACCCCGAGGAGACTCGGCCATGCATCAGATGGATGTGAACATATACTCTTCGTGAGTGCTTCTTCTTTAACCCCCTCCACACCGCACAAAAAGCAACTCTATCTTCCCCCACAATCTTTTCTGATCTTCACCCCCTAAATTTGGACAAGTTATCAACAAGTCTGAGAGTTGGGCGGTTGTTGTGCGTTTCGTGTGCACATCCATGCAGAAAGGTCGCTGACCCCTTTTTTTTTTTCTTCTTTCCTTTTCAAGGGACCCAGAAAACCTTCAGGCGCTGGGATGTGTTGCCAGAGGAAGTCAGTGGCGTGAGAGGGGAGGCTGACAGATGAGGGAGGCAGACGGACAATTAAATGAGCAGGTATGTCGACGCATCTAGGGCTGGTCAGAGGAAATGGAAGAATTTATGATGTCATAAAAAAGTGCCAGCAGAGAGGTGCCGGTGAACAGGTTGTCTCTGGAGCAGGAGCCATAAAAAGACTCCTGCGGTTTTCGCTCCCTCCCCCTGACGACCACGAGATGATAACAGTCCACTGAGCGCCAGTAGCTAAGCGCAGAGTGCATAATTCAACTGGGAGCATGTGATAATGTAGGCCAAGGATTGATAGGGATTGTTAACACTCAAATGTTGTATCATCAATCAGAGAATAAACTACAGTGGTACGGCGCAAACCTTTGCTTCGCTTTCACAGATGACCACGCCTGAATTCTGCAATCAAAATTCGGCCATCATCCAATGGGAGTGAAGGTAAAACATCTCAAACACACAAATCCCCGATCTGCATCTTTAGTGAGAACCGATATGCCCCAAATCTACAATTTCTTGCTAAATTCAGTGTCATTAAATTAACATTAAACATGACATTTAATATTTGAATTTATTTCAGATTTTAATGGTCAATTTTACACATTATAATGATTAAAATACTGGCATGAATTGATCATTTTATGAAGTCCTGATTATATAAGTGTTTACTTTTCAACAGACGTCTTTCTGTCTTGTTTTCAATCGAGAACAAATATTTTTAGACCAATAGCACAATTACCCAAGTCATTTTTTATCTTACTATCAAAATATATTTTAAAAAACTTGCCTGCTATATACAGTAATATGGTTTTCTTATCAGTGTAGCTTCCAGTGACTTTCTGATGACTGTGTATTATTATTTTTTTTAATTTATTTTCCTTTTGCCGAATTACAGTAAGACAGCATCAACTCAGTTTTGCTGCAGGTGTAAATAAAAAAAATAAATAAAAAAATAAAGGGGGACCTATATGAAAATGACCTTTAAGTGACGTAAACGACATCCGGTCCACACACTACCTCGTTCGTATACACGCCGATGCACTTTCTACTCTGATAAGTCGCTATAAAAAAAGAACAAGGAGGAGAAAGGTGGTTATTTGCTCTACAGCCTCGCTAAGGAGGGCTCCCATTGTAAAAAGGAGTGGTTGCACAGCCCCTTTTCCTTTCATCCCTCAGCTGGAGGCACGTTGCCTTTGTCTCCCGGAGAACTGAACAAGCAACCTCTCGGCTATGCTACGCTGGTCAAATACCTGGGAACTACCAATCGGCCCAGTGGGGGGAAAAAAGGAGATGTGGAAGGGGGGTGGGGTGTAAGTTGTGCCTTGTGATATGGCAAGACTGGATAGCCAAATGGAATAAAAGATGTTATTACAGCTCCAATAGAGAGTAGGAAAGAAAAGCAACAAAAAAAAAAAAAAAGATGACACCCGTGTTTAGATTTCGCACAAAAAAAAAATATGACCACCACCATCTGGTTCTTTAAGTTTTGTCTGTCATTTGAGAAAAATAGAAACCGTGTGGGTGATTGAGATCCTAACACACTTTTTAATGCCAACTCGGCAGTATAGCGCCACTTCCTGTATGCGAGGGACCGTCGGGGTGAAGTGAGTTTAAGTCCTCCCCAAAGCGGCCGCGGCCAACCCCGATGTAAAGCTTTACGTTTCCAGTCTGCACAGGCAGTCTGGGCAGACTGAGCTCTCTGTCACACCTCATAAAGCAGAGCTCAAGCAGCAGGCTTGTTTGAACCCGGAGGCAAGGGGGGCTTGGGAGGGGGGCCTTGGGGTGAGATAAGGAAAAATAAGGACAAAAAAGGAAGGAAATACAGCGAGGCCCTAGCTTCCACGTTGCACACAGAAAGATGAGAAAATTCCTCTGTTAAGGATTTAATTGCGTCCTCATTTCAAGTCTGTGTCTAATTGTCAGGAGAACGACGAGCCATCCGTTTATTTTCAAACAGTCCACAAAGAATGCCTGTCATTTCCTGACGTTCCCTACTTCCATATGAAAGCCCCCCTTTCCTCGAGGAACAATGGGAAAGATTCCAAAATTTCCGTAGGGACTTTTTTGCGCGACCGCATAATAGCGAGCGTGTCGCGACAGGGCCCGAAAGCGCCCGCCTATACGCGGACAGAGTTACGTCGCGCCATGATTAAAGCATGCCGCGGCGTCTCGTAAATGAGCGGAGAATGCCGGGCACTTTTATTGGGCCAGGGACGGAGATCGAAACCGAGAGCAGATGTCGAGAGTTTAACGGGTTTCGCTCACCTCCCGACTGACACACGGCGAAAGAGTTTCTTAATTAAACAAAGAGAGCGCCAGTTCAAATGTCAAACTCTGTTAGGCCCTTGAAAGCCACCTGGCTTGAACCTGGCAGACCCGAGCCTGTGGCTAGACATAAGGTCAGAGGTCAGCCCTCATATAGATGGGCAGTATGCCACGACGCCTAAGGCAGGGTACGTGGAAGGGGGGGGGGTCTCCATTACCTAACCTTTCCATTTACACAGGGAAGCACTAAACACACATATGGACACGGATTCCTGTGAACTCGTTGACCGTCTGACATCATTTACCTGTGAGGGCCTTCACGCCATCCAAGTGCTCTGTGTTAGCCGCCCCCCCCCTCCCCAGATGCCTTATTGGGTCCCTGGATTAAGTCTGGCAAGGAAAAAGAGAGAAAGAAGGAAAAACACAAGTTTGAGGTCAATTTCCACTTTTCGCTAGACAGCTTTTCATTGCTAGCTTCCAGTTTGTGCTCCTTCTATATCATTTTAACAATTTCACAGTATACTTACTGTAATGCACTCCCGTGCCTCAAAGGAGAGCCATGGACATGGAAGCATTTTTTTTTAGCCCTTTATTGAATGTCGGTAGAACAAACTCGCGTAGTTGCTGCTGTGGGTCACAGCTTACACCCGGACACTCACGCAAATGTCACGTGCTTCTCTACCACGCCACATCTCTTAAAGGCAATTTTCCGAACACAAGACTCTACGTTTAAGAGTGCAAACGATAAATCAAATGTCTTCAGAACTCTCTGAACTTCTGAATTATTTTCTATTGCGCCCTCAACTAATAACTTCTTCTTTATCTCTGTCTTCCCTTACTTCCCTGTTAAATATCTTTTCATAGCGTCTTTTAGGGTTGCACAATCTGACAATGAGAACACCACTGCCCCCTACTGTAATGGATGTGCAATTACACTTTATTTTAGTACAACATAAATAAATAAATTAAATTAAATTAACAAACTCTGAGGGTTTTCATGGCCTCTTAATCATACTATTTACCTATTGCGGGTGGGTTTGGAACCATTATGAAGGCAGGTTTAGTGTCCATCTCAGCCAGTTTGACTCGGAAATAATTCTTTTCAAATTTTAGTGCCTGGGAGGGCGGCGGGGGAAACCCGTTTTTCTTCAATAGTTGATTGCAGCAGGAAGTGGATCTGCTGGGACTCATGTGATGAGACTCCCTGATGAAAACATTAGATTTTCACCAGCCGGAGCGGCACGACAGTTGTGGAAACAACAGCGGCCGTCCGCGCTTCAGAGCCTCTCAGCTGGATGAAACTTCTCACACGTAATAATGGGCTACAGGGAGTTACCATCATTGCTGCAGCGGGTGGGGACAGGATACGCCAGCATCCACCCGCGACCCCAAACTGTATTAAAACAGATGTGCGCTACGACATCCGCTGTGCTCCTGCAGGGGTATTTTCCCTGTCTATTTACAGTGGAGCCTCCAAAGTCGAACGCCATCAAAGCGGTACAAATTTGTCATCCAAAACGTTCTTATGTTCATTCAAAGCATTATCATGCTTGAGGAGCATCTAAAAAAGTGTTTCCAAAGCTTTATTGAGTTAGGGTATAGTGTATTTTACATTCGGAAAAGCAGCAAATGATAAAAATCCCACTGAAATTGTATACATACAGTAAAAGAATACCTGTTAATTTTATGTCATCTAGTGGAAGAACATTTTATTGTTCTACCTGTCACTATATGTTTCTGGCATACTGTTTTTAAATCAATAATTTCCAGGCCACCAAATCAGGAATTGCACTTCAACATAGCTTGAGCTTCTCAATACAATATGTACAGTACAATTGATAATACAAAATATGTTTTTTCAACGATCAGTTCTGCAGTACCCATAGAACGCCACTAGGTGATAAAATCCGAAAATGTCTGTTACCTAAATTATGCGTCTTAAAATGATTTTGTTGTTTGTATAGACTTTAGCTGAATTCACAATCTTATCATCAGGGCATTTTTGACTGTTAAGAGTCAAAACAAGTTTTTGAGGAGGGAGCATAATCCACTTTACATTATTTCCCATGTGAAAATTTCCTTTGAAATAAGAACAACTTGGACGTCCACCAACATTCGACTTAGCAGTTTCCACTATAATTAAATCAGTTGTTTTTTATGCCTTGTGCGGCTAAACACCGTCTAAGCAAAAGAGAAGGCTTTTTTTCCCCTCAGTAAAAGCCAACACATTGTGTTGTTTCATTAAATCACGCTGTGTTCAATGCACTGTTTAATGCAATGTCGCACTAAGTGTCTAGACCTACTATATTCCAGATGGCAAAAGAATTTATGGACACAGCCTCATTAACTGTAAGGCATATTAGTGCTGAGAGACAGGCCGCTTAAAAAAAAAAAAAAAAAAAAAAGCTGTGTTACTGATGATGGTTAAGTTTAGCTACTAAACAGTGGACGCCCTGTGTGAAAAAAAAAAAAAGGCAGTCTTTTTAGATGCGCGAATAGACTTTATTCTGCTCTATTTTTCACCCTCGATCACTGCTGCAATGTTGCATGACATCCAGTTGATTCAAATTTAAATTTGGAACAGTAGTAGTGTTCATACGGACTTGTAGCGTGACGGCGTGGTCATAGAACGGGTGGTGGCTCTGAATGATCGCTATCTGCTCTTCAGGTGTCTCTCTCTCTCTCTCTCTCTCTCGCGCCCTCTCTCTCTCTCTCTTTCTCTTTCTCTCTCTCTCTCGCTCTCTCTCGCTCTCTCTCTCTCTCCGTGTGCGTGTGAGCTTTTTCTTTTTTTTTCCTTTTTTTTTTTGCAGAATGGGGTGCTGCTGTAATGTCGATACAATGACAGATGGGCCGCACAAAGCCGGCGCGCATTGTTCAAGCTGAAAAATAATAGCCTCCATTTATCAGCCGTGCGCGCAATTTGACACTCGAAGGGAAACACGGGAGTGTAAATTAATCAAAGTTAATACTCTTTGCAAAAACTTTACACGCATGCATCTCTTTCTTCAACACGCACCACGCGTGGACGCTTCTCCGGAAGCATCGGAGAAGTTGCAGCGTGGCTTATTAAATGTCTAATATTTTCCACACATTCCCGTGCTTGCCATTATTATTCGAGATATATACTTCATACATCTTCCCCCCGAAATTATTAATAATGATAATAATACAATTATTAAAAATTAAAAAAAAGGTCACGCGCGCCACATTCCACCACAATTTGACCACAACCTCATTTTCCATATGTGCACATACTCACGCCGATCGTCCAAACGAGCGTAATCTCCTCCACGTTCCACGAGCCACTATTTTCGCTCTCCTCCGTCCGAGAGCAACTCCACACCGAATGAGCGCCGGTGCCCGAAATCCACGCATGACGTCTACTTCGGCGGCTCAAGTAAAAGGGGAGGGCATCCGGTTCGCACGGAACATCATAAGGAACGCGATTGGCTGGCGTGGACATAGTTTGACAAGACGCACGCTTCCCATTGGATGACCGGGCTCAAGGGGGGCGTGGTCATATCTTGTATTATTCAAGAGGAAAAACGGGTGGGGAGCGAGGGAGGACACTCGGTTAGCGTGCTCATGTATGTCTGCAGACAATAGCCTGTTTCTCATGCACATTCACACAGTCAAATAGAAGCATCACACAGCTTGTGTATAGTTTTTATTTCATTAAGAAATCCAATATGTACTTATCTTTCTGGAAATATAATCCATGAAAACTACAAAACCAAAATGACATTTACAAATCAAAATGCCCTTTCAGAAATCTTCTCCTCCAACCTCCTTTCTGCCTGCACGTCTATTAATAAATCAAACAGCTGCATAAAAAGCCCGAACACACGTGTGTAGCTGTGAGGATGCTTAAAGTGCAGAATTGTCCGCACAGGAGTAAGGGAGGAAATGGTGCATGGATAATTCTCTCCAGATCCTTTGGTGAGAGAAAAGCTCTGAGCTTTTTTTTTTTTTTTGTTCCTCTTCGCACATCAGTGCTGAAGCTGTACGTGCGTATGCGGTCCCAAGCCAGCCCATTTAAGGTATTCTCTCCCGTGTTTGTAATGCAGTGAATTAACAGCTCCTATCCACTGTTGAGGGGTGATTACAGTTCTGTCACCTTTAACCTTCAGGCCTCATGAAGCAGCACAAAGCAGGTCCGTGTGAGGAGACATCCCGTTTTTTTTCAGACACGTAGCCATAGTGATGGAACCCATCTATCCAAACATCACTTGTGTCAAACCTTCAGGGCAAGGAAGCACTGGAAGCTGTCCCCAAAGAAGCAATGAGGGAGGCTGCTTGCTAAAATGTCTCAACAAAAAAGCCGTATTGATTGAGGATTGTGAGAATTTGACAGACAATTTGCATAACGGGTGGGATTGATGCGCCCAGATCTATTGCAACTCCATTTTTATTCTCCCGCAGTAGTCTATTTTCAAACATCCAAAGGAGAGGAAAAGCCTTTCAAGCTTCTTTTCTTTTGCTGTTCTTAATTTAGACTCTGTCTCGATAGAAAAAAAACAAAACAAGTTGTGCACAAAGTCTACGTTTGGTCAAGTTGTTGTCGACATTTTGCTACTCCTGAAAATGAGCTGCCCAACTAGGCTTGGTATGCTGTGTGGCGCTCCATGAGAGTAGAGGTCTCAAAATTAATCGATGAATCGACGCTGTCAAATTATTTTTTTTAGAATTGAGTAATCGTTTAAAGCCATTTTTTTTTACCTTATAATAGTCCTTTAATGTCAGCCACTCAACAGCAATTAATCCATTTTTGAAGTCATTCATGAAAAAAAAAATCCTCACATTAAAACGTCAGATTTTTCCTGCTTTTGTTTCCGATATTTTTCCAGTCAATCTGTGGCCAGGGAGACGGAAGAGTCAGGCAATCAAGGAAAATTCCAAGCACCATCATTTTGTAATCACTACTCACTGCATTTTTCCAGGCTCATTGGAATGTGATAAAGCTTTGTTCGTCATAATAACACATTTTTACTCACAAATACGAGCGGTGGCTTTCCATATATGGCGCAGTGCCCAAATTTCAAATGAACCAGAAGTAGGTCCACCTATTTTTGAGCAAATTATATTTTGGGTCAAAAGCATGTTTGACATACTTGACTGAGTAATACTGTGTGTATCTATTCTCATGAACAATTATACGCTACAGTGTGCTTGCTAGGAAGTCAACACAAACGAAAAATGTCCGACACGCCATTTTCTGACCAATTCATTAAGTGTTGGTTTAAACGCGCTGTGCCTTAGAAGAGTGACATCTCCGGCTGCGCTAGTAATGAGCTGTCAGACATGTCATCTGCGATGGAAGGCGCAAGCCTCCACTCAAAATTTATGTAAATTATAAGTGAGGCAGGGGGGTTGAAGAAATAGCTCCATATATATATTTTGGGAAATCCTCTCAAGAGTTTTAATTCTGAAAGTTAGGATTTGTCGATAAATACCACTTGACTGTTGACAGAAATGGAACAGTTTTAGTTGTAAGAATATATAGTACTGACTCTGAGAATGTTTAAATGGGAATGGTAAAAAGCGAAATGTATGAGAGTACTTGGGAAAAAATATTTTCAAATTTGGCAATAATCATGAGTTGACAGATCCATGTACAGCACAGGTGTCAAACTCAAGGCCCGGGGGCCAGGTACGGCCCACCACATCATTTTATGTGGCCCGCGAAGACAAATTGTGCATCAAATTTGTGTCATTACTAGAATTGCAAATTGTCTTCACTCAATATATATATTTTTAAAATATTTGACCAGTTTTTACTCGTCTGATTTGAAACCGAGTTATTTGTCGGTTTGTTTTGTAGCTTTTACTGTATATAATATGAGGTGCTCATACATTGATTTGGGTTGACAGTCATAAGAGCCCTCGGAAAGAAGCTATGACTACAATGCGGCCCGTGAAAAAAACGAGTTTGACACCCCTGATGTACAGTATTAATTTTGTCAAATGTCTTCTATTTGGCTATACGCACTATCAACATTTTTTTTGTGGCAAAACCAGGTCCAAAAAGGTACTTTATTTATTTTTTTCCCAGTCGTGACTTTTCCTGTTCTCTCTTTGCTAAGCAGTTTTCTACTCCCCAGTCGACCCTTTTTGAAATAACTTCATAATGTAAACCGAGATACAAACAGGATAGATGCAGAATCGTTTCCAAATTTCTCGTACTACGTCATCCACTTCTGCAAGGATGCAGATAAACCCGGCCTCCTAACAGTTTTATGTTGACTTGATGGTCCATAAAATGATCATATTATTGTAAATTTGCTCGTTCAGCTAATTGCAAAGCGCAGTGTGAGCTCCTTATCAGCAGAGCGCTACGCCGTTCAGCAACGCCACACCGCTGCCAATCCTGCATCCAAATCTGCCATCTCGCCAACCACCCGTCGGGTCTCATTCTCGTTGGATGCCAGAAGCGAATGCTCCATCTCAATTAATCACTGAAATTCGACTGGAACGTTTCCCTTCAGGATGAGGCCCATCGCAGAGGGGGCCGCAGTCAGTGGCGTTGGTGAAGCTGCTTTGTTAACTTGAATACACTCTCAGCTTTGGAGTCAGTGCAGATGTCTGCTAATTGTGGTGATCATGGCGAACGGAGGGGGGTAGGAATATGCAATGAATTTCACATTGCTTTCATGCCTCACATCCTTTGGTTATGAGCATCTGCGATATACACGGAGCATCCGCAGTGTTTGGAGATGGACAAAAGTGACAAAGGCAATGGGCACGGGATTTGGGATGGACACAAATTCAAGTGCAGCCAGATTAACTTTTGTAGTTCCCTTCATATTAGAAACAATAAGTTCCTCCTGCCTTCCCTTGTATCCAACCGTGGACATCTTGATAAGCGTCATTTCTGATTTATTTGGAGCAACACAGTGTCTATTGAATTGAAGAAGAAATGGTGTCAATCCTTTCCATTTTGTTGAATTATGTCTAAGTTTGTTACTAATGATTGTTGATTAATCGATGAGTTTCATTTAAATAATAATAATATTAAATATGTATTATTATATTATATATAATAATAATGGTGTATATTATAATATATATAATAGAAATAATAAATTATAATAAAAAAAGAAATCCCATCCCTTGTTAAAAAAACAGGGCATTATTTCAAACTGACAGTCCAGAATCTGCACGCATGTTTCTACTTATCATGCCACCCTTAGACATGCTATGGATGCTGAACTGGAACAAATCATGCATTCAGTCATACATTTAGCATATTAATTGAGTTATGTTCCAAATAGTCTGCGTGTTGGCTTGTGAGTGGCTGATTTATTGTGGATGTGCTTTTGCAAGGCAAGACTTGGCTAATTCCTCTGGGGCAAGTGCTCTTGCTGTCAGCCTGATCAAAGCCCGTCTCTTGATAAGAGCATAAACTGCTCCGTGCCCCATCATCGTCAATGTCCTTGCATGCGTGCGAGTTTGTGCGTGTGTGTGTGTGTGTGTGTATCCATCCCCCATCACCAGCGGCTGTATTATGCATTGTTGTTGGCATGCCCTACATGCTCAGCCAAGCATAGTCCAGTGTGGTACAGTACACACGTCTTCCCATCCCCACCGCACTCTCGTGTCGTGTCCGCGGGCCCGCTTCATTTACCTTTGCTCCTGAATTAATGCTAGTTAACTGTCACATTAGCTCAGATCCGCCGGCCCGCGTTGTCAACAACATAAACTAACCTCGGTTGTGTTTTGCTTTGATTCGCAGCACACGCATGAATTGACTTGGACTGCATGCACGGAGGCATCCTAAAGTTGCATTCACCCATACATAACCTTTATTTGAGCACGACGCAGTGTGGCGTAAAAATGTTAAAGCTATTCACGGCGTTATGTTTTCGCAACTAAATGGCAGAAAAAAAAGTTGAAAGATTTTTGACAAAACTTTTTTTTTCCCCAAAAGCGGGGGGGACATTGTGACAGTTTGTGTTTTGATCAATCTTTCCAAAAGAGGCCGACTACTAGCTGAATGTGTTCACATGTACATGCATATAGCGCATATTTGCCTGCTGGAAGCGGGTGTGTTAAATTCTCTCAGCATGTGTGACGAATCCAGCGGCTGGGAAAAGAGCAGAGCATTTCATAGTCTCCTATGGCCTCTCACAAAGTGCATTCTAAAGAGGCGATCGATCCATGAATTCATCTTGAGCTCAGCAAATAGTCCGATTAGAATATCTGTTTGACCTCACGACAACTCGATCTGTTTTTTTTTTTTTTTGTGTCATCTTTTTAAAGTCTCACTGTGAATGGCTACGATGCTGAGTTAGAGGAGAAACATGAAGCAAGTGCACGTGAGAGATAAAAAAAAAAAGAGAGTCTCCCCCACTCCTGTGTCTTTCATCCTAATCCATGGTCTCTGTCCAAGAAAGGGCCTCCTTTTCACTTGTCTGCCCCAAAGCCTCTTATACGTGACCCCTCTGTGTCCCCCCCCCCCTCCCTTCAAGGCTTTCTCCCACGACCAGCAATCACGCATACAATTGTCACATCTGTGCGTTTTATGCTGTCGCATGGGCATATTTAACATCCATAAAAAGTGATGGCAATAATTATAATGGATTATATTCCTTTTTTTTTTTTTTTTTCAAATGCTGCACTTTTAATTGGACCATATCGTTTTCATGGTTAATTTAGTAAAGTGGAATCCCCTGAGTAAAAAAAAAAAAAAGTTGTCCTGTAAATTGTAATGTAATTTTAAATGATTAAAAAAAAGTCACGATATAAAATATGAAAAAAAAAAGAATGGAGCTGCAAAATGGTGAAAAATCAAGCTGTTATCTCGGCTCTCAAATGCGCTGACCTAGCATCTTTCTCATAATTACGTGTTTGACCCGGATAATAAATATAATAGCCACAATTTCTGTCCTCCAAGAACCTTTCTAAAAAAAAAAAAAAGTTATCAATTCATTTTATATGAACATTTGTAGGTTCTTGGAGTGACATGATGCTCTTAAAAAAGAATAAATGATCCATTTGAAACCGATTGTTAAACATTCCGATTGATGTCTCTATGATGCAAGAAGTGTTGGCGAAATGATTATACCACTTTTGAAAATAATACAGGAAGACAAGTGAAGGTCAGAATGTATTCCTCCTAGTTTGCAAAAGCGACAAGAGATTTTGCTTGGAGGTGAACCCGAATGTACTGCCAGGGTGACTAACGCAGCTGCCGGCGGAGCCAGTCTCTCATTAAAAACGACTGACCTCAATAAAGATGGACGTTTGGCACACTGTTATGTAACTAGTGACGATGATCCGGAGTTTGCGGCAACGCTGTCAGAATGCGCGTGCATATCGAAGGGTACGCCGGATCGTGGCCTTGGTTGTGTAAAGGCATGCGCTTTGTAGCTCGACTCAATAGTGACACTGTATTCATATATAGCAATTTCACAATTGCCATATTTATGGGAGGCCTGGAGACCGCCGCTCCTATAGAATTACTCTAAGGTCTCAGAAGTGGTCACACAGCGAACCTATCAGACTGCTGGGAGAACAGAGAGGCTCTCTGTCTACGCCGCACTGATGGACCTGATGTTGGTTTGCACTCTGCAGAGTGTGACCCCACCCCTGGTAAATACAGGGTTGGAGGTTTCCTCCATGGATAAAAATACACTCGCCTCTCAGCCCAGTGAGGAGTAGAAGCCAGAATTCCTCCGCTGAGCCTCTTGTACGTAAAGGAGCGCAAGACGGCCATGTTTGCAAAGTTGTACAGCAAGTTAAGAGAGAATATGTTAAGGAGGATACAAATGCAGAAGGCTACTTCCTGGTTTGGTCTTTTGTCCTTCTTGAGCTGCCATACCTCGTAGTTTGTGACATCATGAAACTGACAAGCCTAGGGCAACGTTTCCACCAGCACGGCTAAAGTTACACGTTAGCACTCAAATTCCAACCTCATCCAGAGGTTTCCGGTAACCGGTTGATTGCCAACAAGAATCAAAAAGTTAGGCTGTCTAGACTGAGCCAGGTCAAGGAAATCTGGGGGACTTCCTGATTTGAGCTGGAAACACAGGCTAAAGTCTTTAGCATGGCTTCCAGAACTCCATGTCGGTGGGTATCTTCCGACAGGTGCTTTGTTTTATACCCGGAAACTTAAGCTTAAAACGATCTTGCTATACGAATAATTTAGTTTCCCGCATCAGAGCTGGATTTTAAATGTCTTCTCTTTTAAGGGACAGGCCTTATTTGGAAACTTGAAGAGTCTTGAGTCAGGACCAACCACAGAAGTTCATCATGCTGGAGGATTGCGTTCTGTCGTGCTAAATATCGAGGTTAACGACTCAAACTCAAAATGAGCCAAGAGGAACAATGCGAAGGAACGGGCCTGAGGAAAGTATATGACATACTCGTCAGTGTTCCACCGGAGCAAGTGCTGAGCCTGACATTCTACCTCGGTGATTCTCCTGAAGATAATATCATACACGCCTTGTGTCTGATGATTCTTCGTAAAGAGGAGAAAGCCTTGAACCAACTCCAGATGCTGGGAGACAACTGTCTTGCTAAGCTCCTGTCTGAAATATGGCGTAGGAGTGGCTGTAAATTAGAAAACTTTGCGGAGCAATGTGGTCAAACTCTGGATTTAACAGGAGAATCTCTGGTGGCGTTGGCTCGTGTTTTTAAAATTCTATCGGAGCACCAACTGTGCGATCAGCTTTTAAGGAATTTGGCGTACAAGAGGGCCCTCTCCAGCAACAGTCTAAGAACAGACAGTCGTGAGGATCTCTTATACGATCAACTCAAGGAGGAAGCTAAAGATGTGTGTGGGCCTCAGCTCGCCGTGTGGCTGTGTTCCTCCGGGGACCTCAAATCAGACTCTTACAATCTTGCCCCTAACAGCCAGTTCGAAGGCGTTACGACACACGTTCAAAGTCTTCCCAGCTCGCTGCAGTCGAGCTGTTCTGAGCCATCATATCCCTCACATCTGGAGATCAGCCTGCCTCCAACAATCCCATACGAGGGGGATCAAGTAACCCCGGAAAACCCAGAACAAAAACCTATTGACAGCCTAAATGACTGTAATCCTCCCGAGCAATCTCACCTTTCATCTGTGGAATCTACTGAAGCTCCTGGACTGGAAAAGGCAAAGATGGCTGCGGCATCTGGAACAGAGCATCAGGATGGCGGCTTCAACGTGAAGCCACCTTGTGAACAAAGCACCACATCAACCACGGGATCAAAACCTTCTCTGCCGTTTCCACCAAACCACGTTCTACCCAAAAGAACAGTCTCACTCGGAGCACATTTAAATCAATACGTAGAAGAAGAGGATGAGGTTATATTTTATTCATTCGTCATCCTGCATGCGCCAGAAGATGGTGAAGTGGCAGAGAGCATGAAGGAAAAAGTGGAGAGCATTGTCGGAACTAAGGGCGCAACTTTCTCGGAGGACTTTTCCATACCTGGTAAAAGCACCCTAAGGTGCATCGAGGATGCTATCAACAACTCCGCTTTTACCATTCTGCTGCTCACCCAGAACTTCAACACACGTATGTTGGAGGTGAAGACAAACTCGGCCCTCATCAATTCCATTACCAACCAACACAAGAACAACACTGTCATACCTTTTCTGCCAAAGGACAACTGCATGCCCAGACACCGCATACCCATAGTGCTGCAGACCCTTGTTCCACTCGAGGAGAACAAAAGCTTTGAGAGCAAAATAAAAAAGGTTCTATCGCCAGCAAAAATTCATCGGCAGAGAAGCATTTGGTCGAATGAGCAGAGAAAACATCAAAGGCAGCTGGCCCAAGGGTGTGAAGCAGCACATATGCTGGAAAATCTCAACTTCCAGGGCTCCAGTGAGGCTTCGCTTTTGCAGAAACGTCCAAACATCCGTATTGAAAATGCTAGCTATGTTATGATCGGCGATAATTGTCACATGACTGTGGATCATTGTGATCTAGAAGATCCAATTGTCAGAGAAAAAAGGAAATAAATAGGCTATGGCATAATCGGGATTAAAAATGTATAAAGATTGTCTGGTTTTAAACACTAAATGATTTTAAAATCTCCTAGGAATTAATATCATCCCGTCAATCATTGCGTTTCTATCTTTTTTTTATATGTAAAAAAAAAAAAATCAATAAAACTGTCTGGGAATTGGAGTCAAATGAATTGTTACTGTATACAAGACGACTGGGCGAATGCTTTACCAAAGAGCACCACCTACTGGAAAAAATGTCATTCACATGTCTTTTAGACCTTTTAGAAGTGGTTAATGGCTGCAGCACAGTTCTGAGGTTAGAGGTTCAAATTATAGCTCCACCTTTTCTGCACAGATTTTGCATTTTCTTTCCGGACTTGAATGGCTTTTACCCGGGTGATTATTATTATTTTTGCTTTTTCTGGTCCATGTTTCGTGCGATACACATATCACCAAAAGTAATTCTGCTGACCCACATTTCAAAAGTAATTTCTAGTTTCATTGGTTATAACCCCAGAAAGTGTTTTCAATGCAGAGGAGGGAAATTAGTGTTCTGCGTTCTTTGCAATCGCATTTTAAATGCTTTTTTGGGTTTTTTTTTTTTTTTGCATTGCACAGGTGGCTGTTTTTCCCCTTCAGTATTCTTGAATATCATCAACGGCGCTTTCTGTTCTATTATGAACTGAAACTGAACGATGATCAAAAACACCTTTTTACTTATCTCAAAATTCCATCGTGTCCCATGTGGGAGAAGGATTTTCTCCTTTGTTAGTTAGCACATATACTACTCACAAAAAGTAATTTTCAAATTTCAGGATAAACACCGTGACATTAGAACTGCCCTGCTGTTATTTTTTTCCTCTCATTGTATGGTGTTTTTTTCTAGTTATCTTTCTGCGGACGTACTGCACAAAAAATTGTTTATGGTCCATCGAGTGTGTACGTTGCTTGTGGGAAAAAAAAAACATGACTTGGGAGCGCACGTCAAACGTAACTTCCGGTTCGCTTAGTTTGAACCTAACAAGCAAATGCTCATACGTTGATCCTTACAGGAACCAGAAGGTTATTTTTTTACTTTTCCGTTTATTCTGCATAAATATGAGTGAATAATTAAGAAGGAATAAACACAGAGCCAGACTCTTTATTTCTCTTATTTTGTAGCGCGTTATTACTAACTTCCGCCTTCTTCTTATCCGCCGGCGTTTTGTGGCTCTTTACTGCCCTCTTTTGGAATTATCCGATACAAAAGAACCTTCAAATGGGGGCGACAAAGAGCTTGTTCAATTAATTTGTTTGTGTTGATAATTTCCTTTAATTTTTTGCAGTGACAAGACGCGCTTGCCGCACTGCATAGCTGCATCTAATTGATATTAAAAAAAAATAATTCAAATGGTATTTAGTTTCATTTATGTTCTGTATGAAAATAATTATAGTGTGGTATTGAAAGCAAATATGTTTTAATGTTGAAAGCCACCAAGTTCAAGAAAATGGGCATGACTAAACAAACAACAAAGCCGGTATACAGTGCAATACGTGATCAAAATGCATTTGAGATGTACTGGGTGGGTGGACCGAGCATGCGCAGTTCAGTCACTGCTCGGCTCGGTTCGGCCTGGAAAAAAAAAAGCAGACGGCTCGGCGAGGAAAGAGGGAGCGAGGAAGGAAAGGAAAAGAAAGGATCACTCGAGTGTTCTATTCGTGTGAAAGTTTCTCCTGTACGTTCCGTTATCCTCACGGATATTGTCATGTTCCGGACGATGGGAAGAAATTCACTAAACTACAGCTCAACGGAGGACGTGACAGTGATGTGAGTTTGGAATTGTGATCCTCCAACCATCTGAACGCTTTTTTTCCCCCCAAGCTGCTTTTGAGTTCCAACGCGATGTCACCCGTCGGGAGGAATTCCTGCGCCTGACTCGTTTCGGTTACTCCTCGATCCTGACGCAGTGGACGATGGGAGATGCGGCGCACGACGGCGGCGTTAAGCGGACCTTCATCGTCCCAACCATAAGGAGCTTTGAGCACTATGACTTTACCAGGGCGAAGATCTCGTCCAGCCTGACTTGGCTGGTGGCCAAGGCGTTTGGCTCGGGTAAGTGGTCCGTCATCTTTTCCCATCTACTGTAAACTCTTTAATCCTGACATGCAGTTCTGGTTAAATCTTGTTTTGACATTTGATAAACATAGAAAATAACCTAAATCATTCTGCCACACCTCGATTTATGAATGAATGAACTCATTTAAAAAGTAATCCTTCAAAGTTTGTCAGACTAGCTTATAAATATGCTATCCCTCCAGTGTCCAGTATGTAAGACACAATTGCTCATATTTTTCCACATAATGACACATCATTTAAGTATTTTTGGGTGTGTGGACATAGGTCAAACCCACTGTGACTTGTTTATTGCTAACTATTAACAACAACAACAAAAAACAGACAATGTTAGCTGTTTTACATGCAGCTAAAAAGTTCAGCTTAAAAATCCATAACCAGGTTTTTAGTATCCAAAAGATTAAATAGTTGGCAGTCAACTTTTATAGGAACTGCCCCTGCGCAAATCACAGCCTTTAAGCTTTTCTTGCCACTCGTATTGAGACTTGCCAAGTCTCTGGATTTATTATTACTTGATGTGGATTTGTGCTGTTTTTTAATCATCACACATATAAACACTCCTTGGCTGTGGAACTGCAACCGCTCGTGGAACTTTTAAAAAGTTTTATGCCCTCTTGAATAGTTCAAGCAGGATGCACAACTGAGAAAAGAACAAATGACCAACGCCTGAATGCCGACATGTATTGAACCCAGTCGCACGTGATTCCTTTTTAACCACCAGAGACCATGAAATGATAGTAGGATGCATAAGTAAGACAGAGAAGGCAACATGTGAGAACACCTCTTTGAAAACCTCGTTTCCCCCCCATGTCCCTCTGGTGACATACTTTCCGCTCCGAGCTTTGCCAACAACTGTGGCCCAATTCATAACCAAAAGGCTGTGTGGCCTGGATTGGAATAGTTGATGTCTGTGGACAAAAGACCGTGTTTAAACATAAAAATGCAAGTACAGAAAAATAACAACTTCCAGTAATAGCAATGAAAACAGCTCAACTTCTCATTACTGACATGCTCTTCTTCTTTAAAGAACTAAATGTCCTGATTCCACAGTGCCTCCGGTGTTTGCAGCCAAGCACTGCAGTCCATTTTGTCTCAATGGCTGTAAGAGACGATCAATTAATCGATCGGGTCGTTGTTGGTCAATAGAGCCCACCAGTTGCAGTTTTTAATGTTCCACTCCACTCCAGTAGGTGGCAGTGATGCACATTGCAAAGTGGTTGGCAATTGTTTAAAAAAAAAAGTGGTTTTCTCAGTAATAGATTAAATATTTTGAATGTTGACTAAAATTATTTTCTGTTGATGGATGATTTGCACACCCCTGTATAACATTTTATAGAAATCATTCAAGTAGTTTTGGATTATGATTGGTGCTTGGGGGGAGAAGCAACAAAGCGTGAAAGAATTAATGCTATGCTACATTGTTAAATTGGGACAGAACCATGACAGTCACGTGTCAGCAATGCTAGCAGACCCCGCAATGACCCAGACGAGCTATGACGTAAGCAGCATCGGCCATGCTCACTTCCCAAATGCCCTTAGATGGTTTTCAGGCTATTCTCTTATATCATCAAAGCACAGAAAAGGGACAGCGGGTACCACAGTAAATTAGGATTACCATACTAATTTTACAAGCTGTCCTAAATGGCTTGTGTAGAATAATCCATTGCAGTAAGGTCTTGAAGCTAAAAACAAGATTGTATTTGGTTAATATAGGACTGCAGCTGATTCTTTGGGAAATTGTGATTTATCATTTTATTTTTCCACCTAGCATAGTTGCAATGTTAGCAGATAAACATTGCTGAGCTGTGTCCTGGGGGTATCCCAGGCAGCAGTCATCTACGTTCCTGGACTTCCTGTTGCAGTTACTTCCTGTCTTTTTTCCTCTTTGATGGCCAACACAAAAGATATTTTCCTCCTAGTCCAGGCTTGCGCTTTCTTTTATGTTGACAAAAATGTTTTCATGTTTTGTAAAGCAAAAGAACATTTGGTTTAAACATGGGGCACTCCCTTACAAATGTACTTTTTAAATAGCTGTGACTAGTTGACGTTGGATTTCTTCAAAAGTACAAGATAAAGCGTTTTATTATGTCTGCTGGTTTAACTACTGCACCATTTAGTCACTAATCGTAAAGGCACAGCGAGGGACGTATTAACCATAACCATTGGAAAACGGTAGCGGTTCAATCACAAGTTGTTTCTTTTTTTAGAACTGAACTTGCTGTTATTTATTAGTGGGAGCAAATGTGAGAAAACAGATTTCTTCTATTTGATTATGATGCAAGCCGCAAAAAGAAATTCCCGCCTGGAATACCCATCTATAAACACTCAATGATATGCACATGAATAATCTGATGCAAAGGTGTGTGTGTGTGAGACCATGTGACTAAACAAACCATGTGACGGATATGCTTGAGTGTCTATTATACACTTACATCTGTGTGCAATGAGGAGCCCGCACTTTGTGAAGACAACTGTAATCCTATTACCTCATCACGTAAATCAGATTTGAAGAAACTAGCAGGCTGGGCTATTTCCAAGCAGGCACAAACAGACATGTCATTTGCAGCGATAGTCACACATTCCGAAGAAGTGAAGATTTAATCTGTGGATTTGATGAACTCTCTCAGCTCATTACTGTGATGCACAAAACATGCTATGCTAGCATTTATCCGCTACTCAACAAAAGTACTGAGGCACTGTTATCTTTATGGTTGTGTTTTGGAGAGAATCTGGAATTTTTTGTCACTATGGCAACGATGGATTGACGAATCGATTCAACCCCCTGATCCTCTTGTTCTCTTTCTGACCTTCCAGATGAAGTGCCAGATGAGCTGGTGGAACCTTTCTACAGGGACCAATACAACCAGGAGCACCTTAAGCCACCAGTGGCCAGCCTGCTCCAGTCTGCAGAGCTCTACTGCCGAGCGGGAAGCTTGATTCTGCGAAGCGATGCCGTCAAACCTTTGCTGGGTCACAACGCCGTCATCCAGGCGCTGGCCCAGAAAGGTTTATATGTCACCGATCAGGACAGACTCGTCACAGAGAGAGATCTGACCAGCACGCCTATACTCATGGTGAGTGAGAATAGCATGGTTGGCGACCATCACGTCAAAAGGTGTCTGCATTGCAGTGTGCCCTCCCCTCCCGGACTCCTCCCTCTGCCATCTTTCTCACCCTTTCATTCTTCTCTCTCTCTCCTCTTTGTCACCTGCCCGTCATGTGACCAAACATGTCCTAAGTAAATGAAATTTCAATAACGTAGTCAAGCAAATGTCGATTTTTATCCAGGCTTCGGTCACAAAGCTTCACAAATATATATATTTTTTTATTGTCAAAGACCCTGCTTTTGACTTTTGAGTGAAACTGATGACCTCACGTTTTTCCAAAGGCTGTATAACTCACAGTAGTAGGACTGTAAGTCAGTCAGTGAGTCAGAGGATAAATGGATGCAGAAAAAAAAAGGTGTGGGGGGGGGGGTTGAGGGATGCTGACGAGTAGAAACTGTTAATAAAAGAGCGAGATGGGGCGTAAAGGAAAAGCATGGAAAAGCACGAGGGAGGAAGAGAAGGAGGAGGGGGACATGACGGGCAGTACTGCAGCAGAGTGGTGGGCGGGGTCTCGCAGTGAGTGAACGTGTCTGTTGCCACCCCCTCCCCTTTCCACTCAACACACACACACACACACACACACACACACACACACACACACACACACACACACACACACTGCAAAGTCTGTCAGACCTTCACAAATGTGAGCATGACTGTACGTGCGTGAAGCAGAGACTTTTTTGCTGGGGTGGGGGCGTGGCTAGGAGGTCACTTATGTATGCTCAGCAGCATTGACCTTTGTAAATATCTTCTAGCAAGGTCACACAATAGTGAGGATGAATACTGATGCTTTAATATGAACGCTTTTAATTTTAGCAAGATAAATTTGTCCAAAGAAGCTACGTCGGGTTTTTTTGTACTGTATATTGAATTCTTGGCACCTCTCTCACTCCCTCACATACGAAGAGATAAGATGCTTGCCCTCATTAATGATTAAGAAGTTTTATGCAAATTAAAGCTCAGTGAAGCTTTAATAAAAAAAAAAGTGCTGTGGGTTTTGATGGGAATCTTTGCTGGCTCTCCAGTCTTAAACCACTCTGCCCAAAGCTTAGTCAGTCATCCTGCATTACAGCTGCATGCAATGTCAAATATTGGGTAATGTTTGTACAATGATGGAATTCTGAAACATGTTTGACAGGTTTACAAAATGTGACCGCTCAAAGGAATGTAGGTTTTGTATACGGTCTATGATCAGAAGTCACGCCTCTGAATGCTAGCTGTGTTGTCAGTTATTAAATGTTTGGTGAAGATTTAGGTGTTTTGCAAATGTGAAAAGTGAGCATTTTCCTCTCAGAGCAAGTGTGTTTGATTTTCTTATTATGAGATGATAAAAAAAGAGCTGCTGACATCAGGCCCTTTTTGAGTCAGGTTTTGGTGTCACGTATCATACTTATTATTCTTCTCGAGTAGTATGTTTCCAGCGGCATATTTCTTTCAGAGCACGCTGTCTGTTTAAATTGGCAGGATGAGCATGTGGAGAAGACGTCAAGCACCAGCAGAGTCTTTTTATTTTTTTTTGAAGGGAAACACAACCTGCTCGCCAACAGAACCGTCACTTGCGGGATGAGGTCTTGTAGGTTACGGAGCAGCTAACTTGAGATGTTTGTTTAGTGAAGATGGATGCTTTGCTATGCTACAATAGTTTGAAGTGGATTTGCAGTGTGGCAGGAAAGGGAAGTGGAGGTCAAATGGCCCAGCCTGGCCCAGCGTTAGATTAGAAAGGCCAGCAGAATGTCAAGCTTTGTGTGACCCTATTTTTGTTGCCAGTGCAAGTCTCGGACAAAGTGCTTAGTATTTTAATAGAGGGTGCAGTGAGAAATGGGCGTTAGCGCCGTTGTGGGAGTGAACACAACCAAACTGCTTCTCGGCCAATCAAAGTAGCTCCCCTCATTTCCTTTTAAGATGCGTTCTCTACATATTGCTGCAACTTACTGAGCAGTTGTGATGTTTCTTGTGTATTATTTTCCATGTTTTTATTATACTGCCCCTAGTGGTCAAATCATGCACACCAGGAGAATCTTTTGATTTTACCTCCAATATAATGAATGAGACATTTAAGTAAATTGATCCACCTACTATTGGATCTCGATAGCAATTAGCATGATTGAAATTGCGACACATTTCTCTCCAGACATCCCACTTGGCACTGATTGACACATTGATGATGGCGTACACGGTGGAGATGATGAGCGTGGAGCGGGTGATGTCCTGCATCAACAGACATTACGCTGCTGGGCCCTCGCACATCGACACGCAGGTCCACGAGCAGCCTTATGACACCGAGGATGCCATCACCACCTGGCTCAATAAGGTAAGAAGTAAATACGCTAGCAGTCAAATCCCGATTTGAGCGGATCGGATCACGTTTATTTATGTCAGAGTTTATGAAGCACTAAATCAATCACATCAGCCTCATCTTTAAAAAAAAAAGTGAATTCAGAGAATTGTTTCTAAATGAATCTTTCTGCAGTTCTCATGATGGCTCTCATTCAACATGTGATCACATTTTCGAGCCAAAGGCAAAGACAAGCACGACGTATTTGCAGACATCAAAACACACAGTGGATTGTTTCCGTTTGTTCAAAACTGCATGCTTTGGATTGGCTGATTAATTCCAACATCCCCAGGCCACGATGTTGCATCACAGTAAAGTCAATAATTAAAGGAGGTGCTGAAAGCAAAATTACATTACATGTGTGGAGGCTTTTGTTTCTGTCTCACACTTTTGCCACCCGTCAACACAAACTCATCATTAGCGCTCGATGCCTGCGTGAAATGTGACCTTTGTTATGCTATCGCTGTCATTCCACAGGTGAACGAACACCTGAGGGACATTCTTGTTGAAGAGCAGAAGCTGAAAGAAGTTTCGCACCAAGACTCAAACATTACGCCCAAGGTAAAAACACCCACTCTTCCCAAAGCAGCTTTTTAATTTTGCTTGTGCGACTACTTTTTACACCCCCTTTCAAAAACCTAAAAATAATCCAAACTCCGTATAAAATCAAGTACCGTATTTTCCGGACTATAAGGCGGTTCTAAAAACCTAAAAGTTTCTCAAAAGCCGACAGCCTTATAGTCTGGTGCGCCTTATAAATATATATGGACCAAATTCCTAAATTGACTATGAATCATGAATCAAAAAGACTAAGGATCATTATTTTGTGATTATAAAGTAATTTGTTGTGTCTGAAGTTGAAATAAAAAAGATAAAATGGAGAATGATTTGATTTGGATTAAAAATCGGACATGATGCATTAATGGTGCGCCTTATAGTCCGGTGCGCCCTATATAAGGACAACGTTTTAAAATGGGCCATTCATTGAAGGTGCTCCTTATAGTCCGGAAAATACGATATATATTTTGCCATTTTAGTTTTTTGATACTGCACAGGCCTAGAAGTTCCCATTTGTCCATATGGTGGGTCAAACTCATTATTTCAATTCATCCTAAGCTAGCTGCTACTTCATTAGCCGCCCCTGCACAATAATAACAACAGTACTAAATCGCGCGCACACAGATGAACTGCTCAGTCATGCGCCAGCTGCAGAGAAATGTTGGCACAAGCTGCGGCATTGCTGTCAGAGCGGACAAAGACGGGAGAGAAAGACACAGAGGCAAAGTGAGGATGGGGCGATCCGAGTGAGGGAGAAAAAGATGTGGCAGAGGGATGCTCAGTCAGCTGAGGCAAAAAGAGGCCTGCCCGGTTGCTAGTTATATAAGGACCGTATGACACAACCAGCACGTGGAGACACAGATGTACATTTCACACTCAAACATATCATGGTGTCTAATTTGATCATGTTTCTGCTGTGATTGATTTACCACCCATTGTTTGATTTGTAATTTGCATATTACAGCAATGAAGGATGGCGAGGTCTTTTAAAGCGCGGTCACTCGCTCTCTAGTCCGGGAGCCCCAACAGACGACTATTCATTGAGCTGGATATAGTCTTTGGAGGCACTTCCACACACACTTACACACTCGTGCAGGAGCACAAGACACTTTGTCTATTCTGGGACTCTGTGAATAATCATTAACGGTGGTCTTATGACTAATTGCATAAGCACATTTGTGGGTGGAGATTGTGAGAATGTCAAATGTGCCCAAACGCTTGATCTTTTTTTTTTTTTCTTCCAGTAAATCAAATGGATCATTGAATCCTTCTAGGTTTTGACATTTTGAAAGCTTTTGGGTATACAGCAACAGAACTTGTTTGGCACTAGCCCTAATACCAATCTCTCCTGTTGTTGTCCAATCATCCGTCACCATCAAGTCTCCCAACAAATGGTACTGGAGACTTGTACCTGTAAGTCCATTCAGTCATAAAACACACTTGTCCCCCACACCTTGTGTCTAACCAGAATCCAGTCACATTTGACCCCTTCCAACGCCAGTCCTCTTTGCATGTAGCCTCAAACCTTAATATAAAATGGCAGACAGGCAGGGAGAATTAAGTTCTAACTCTTATGTTGACATTTTATATTTAAAAAAAAAAAAAATCTCATGGCACAAAAAGTACCGTATATATAGTGAAATAATGACGATCCTTACCTTCAAATTTACTTATGTAATGTGAAATTGGGGCTCATTTAGTTGACCACAAAGCTATTGCGTTGTTTACGTGGCAACAGGTGCAGATGAATTAGAACTTCTGCCATCTATTGGCAAATTTAAAATTATATTTAATATTGTTTATAAAGTAATTTCAGACAAATGACAGGTGAAAGATTTTGTTTGTTTATTGCTGCCACTTGCTTCAGATTATTTGCATGTTTAATTGATTGGTCCCTCCCTCGTTTGTGTGCATGAAAAAAAACAAAAAGCAGTATCCCAACCAGCCCGATGACACATACAGTATCATATTTGTGGTGATGTGCGGTTGCCATGGTTTCAGGCTCGCTACAGGAGGGCGCATATTCAGCAGAACAGCGCACCTTTGCTCCCCCTGGTGGACAACCTGCTGAAAGACAACACAGATGGCTGCGCCCTGGCGGCTTTGCTCCATTTCTACTGCCCACAGGCTATTCGCTTAGAAGGTGGGGGTCCACATGTTGTCTGCACATGTTTCCTTGATGTTTTATTGCACTAGAAAATGATGAACAAATCCACTAATTTCACACGACAGCTACAAACAAGCTATCAAACCTAAAGCAACTCAGTGTAGATGATGACCTTAGAAAAATTGCAAGGCAGGAAGGAAGGAGGAGAAACAAAGGCCATTTTTCTGAGCGCTCTCATTTCTAAAAATTCTCTGGGTTGGGTTGTGATTGGTCACAAGAGCTGTGTGACTTGCTGGCTGCTATTTCAAAGATAAACAGCTCCTCTGAGCACACACGCACACAAGTGCACCAGATGTGAATGTTGGCAACATTTCTTACCAATTTAAAAAAAAAAAAAAGGCATTAATGTGTGTTTGTTGATACAGTTAAAGATCATCTGAAAAAATACTATAGCTATCCTATGTCAAACCGCACAAATCTTAATGATTCAGCCATTTTTCAATTTGTCATACATTCTTTCAAGACTACTGGAGCAGTTTGAGCGACTGACTGTTTACACTTAAGATGGCATATTTTAAGTTAAAGCACAATATACTTGTTCCAAACAGTTTTGGACCAATTTTTGCATGGCATGAATAGAAAATATTTTCTGTCCAGTTTAAACATATCCTTATCTTACCCTCTCTTCCTGTCACCCCTCCCTCCCATTTGTGCACGCTTGACCCCGCCCCGGGCCGAGCAGATATCTGCCTGAAGGAGATCATGTCACTGGCTGACAGTCTGTACAATCTCCAGCTGGTGCAAGACTTTTGCAGGACTAACCTGAACCACTGTTGCCACTTCAGCCTGGAGGACATGCTGTATGCGCATGCATCCATTAAGGTAGGCATCCCGATCAAACAAATTACATTTAAATCCCTCCCAATTTAAATCAATAAAAATGAAATTGAAATGAAATCCCATGTATGAACTGTATGAAACAAATCTGCCTTTGAGTAGGTAATAATTCACAACATCAAACTGACATTTCCAATAATTAATATAATTATAATTTGATATTCATCAATGTGTAAAAAAATTAATTTTCAGTTAATGCAGTAAAATTATTTGTAATGGGTAAAATAGTGAATGTGAAAATGCGGTAAAAGATGGTGTTTGAATGTGGATACAGCTGAAAGGCATTAAAGAGAAGTTGTTTTGGAGAATAATAAGAATGACAGCGGGATATTCGCAATTGGGGAGAATGAGTCATGCGAGAAAGACTGAAATGCGTTAGTACGTGTCGCAGGCCGGAGTTGTTTTTGTGTGACAATTCATGCGCATGCAAGGACGTGGAGACATTTTGTTGCTAGAGCCAGGATTGTCGCGCCGCCAGACGGACGGAATCAATGTGACAGTCTGTGCGTGACCCCCGAGCATCAGTAAAACAGAGGACAAACCAATCCTGGCCTGTCTCTGCCTGCCTCTCTTGTTTGCTCCCTTGCTGCTTTTTGTACAGCAACAAAAACATGAGAACTTTACACACAATACAAGCACCGATTGTGGCTGTGGCTAAATGACGCTAACTTGCTGTGTCATTGGAGCTGGCCCATATTGTCTGAATGGATTTGTAGTTAACATTTTCCTTCTGTATCCATTTGTGCACGTTTGACATGCATAAACTGATTTCCAGATGGAATTTTGACTACTTTCAAGAGGCTTGTCATTAAACATTTCCCAGTACACGTCTTATCCAGTTACCTAGCAACAACAGTCTTGACCTAATAGATCTACCCAATGGTTTGGGGAACACGGTGATCATCCAGCATTTTGAACATACTCCATTCATGTAAATGATTTGACTGAAATGTTCACGACGTATATGACTGTCTCATTATTTTGCCTGCGTGTTCTTTCAGAGTAACTACCTGGTGTTTCTGGCTGAGCTTTTCTGGTGGTTCGAAGTGGTCAAGCCCTCGTTCGTACAGCCCAGAGTCTTTAACCCGAATGGTACGGTCTTCATCTTGGTGGATCAATAGCAGTATATGACATTGTGTAAACTAATTGTAAACTCTGTAACTCCGCAGCCTGTGACCCTGTAACATCCCGTAGAAATACGGCTCCTGTGTCCAAGCAGAACAATGTCGACAGCCCTGATAGCCCAGATGACGTCTCTGATGAAGGTGTGTACTTTTGTGCTCTATCCTGTTTGATACAATTAGTCATAAAGTAGTGCTTTGGCGCCATCTTGCAGCATGGGATTGACTAATCGGGGCGTTCTGGGGAAATTCTCTGTGGGGATTATAGTGTACTTTTGAAACGTTTGCCCTTTTGTCTGAATTAGGTCTAATGAAGAGATCTAGCTCCATGTCCTTTGTGGATGGTTGTGTTGGGACTTGGCCACAGGAGAGACGGTTTGTACTTCAATTCCACACCTTCCCCACAAAAACAATATCTTTAAAAAACAAATTCTTCCCTCAGCTCTTCCACACGTGGAATCTCTTTTGAAATTCCTCTGGATGGCGACGCCACAGTGCCGCTCTGTGAGGCGCCCTCCCTCCGCGGCATGACCCGCTCTGCCAGCAGCGACGGCATCGGGTTCAAAGGTCACCATGCATCACCTCGAGGTGGGATGAAGCGTCACGTGTCCCTCGCGCCTGTCAACGTGAACGGACAAAGTAGACACATCGCAGAAGATGAGGAAGACTTCAGCCCCCGCAAGCCACTGGGGAGGAACAACACCTTCTCCATCAAGAACCAAAGCAGGTGAGTAGAAAACAATGTCAGACATTGGCTAATCCTGAAGAGAAGTCAAAAAGTGGTGCTAGATGCTTCACAGTCGTGACCCATCTGCCCTGACCTTAGGCATCCCAATGGAGTCCTCCCCGCCGACACCAATCACCATGGTAACCACAGAGGCCACATCAGTCCCTCGACCCCGCCGAGCATCGAGGAGGCGCTAAAGATTATCCACGACACAGAAAGGCCCCACGCCAGCCTGGGCATGGGAGACAGGGACAATGGCTTCTTTCTCCACGATGCTCGACCTTCGGGACCTCCGGG
The DNA here is from genome assembly GCF_033458585.1 of Syngnathus typhle. Lineage (NCBI taxonomy): Eukaryota > Metazoa > Chordata > Actinopteri > Syngnathiformes > Syngnathidae > Syngnathus > Syngnathus typhle. The sequence goes on along the minus strand of NC_083750.1, from coordinate 8,448,106 downwards.
GGCTGAGGGTCAAGGAGATGACCCGGGTGCAGCGAAGGCCCGCTTCAATGACCATGACCCTAATTCGCTCTCAACAGACGACACAGGCATCCACGTGAGGACGGAGGAAATCCAAAGCCTGGATGAAGACTCATCTCTGAGAGACTATTCAGATATAGACCCAGACTGCGAGACCATGTCACGCTCGTGCCCCGAGAGGGAGAAGAACTGGGAAGGCCGGCGCAAAGGGGTTGGTGAGTCCAACCCCGGATCCAGCTGCGGCAGAGGCGATGGAGAAGACAGAAGCTCAGCGCCCACGCTGCCCAGATCTCACACTGTGAGCCCCGCCTCCTCCTGCGGTGGCTCCGGAGGCGGCATGGTGCGCATGACCAGCTTTGCCGAGCAGAAGTTCAGGAAATTGGAGGGGAGGAGCAGTGGAGGAACCACACCAGAGAGTGCCGATGTTAGCACGCCAGTGAAGAACAGCTACTCACAGGTTTGTGTTGTTTGTGTCTACAAGGAATAATTTTCCAGTCGTTAGGTCTTTGGCACCATCTTGTGGCCTCTTTGGCATTTGGAAAACAGCAAACTGTTCAACCTTTTGCCTTTTCTTTAGATCGGTACACCTCCTTTGCCAATCACATCACCCTCTCCAGTCACTCCTTCTCCCCGAGACCCCTCCCACCTGATAGCCTCAGAGATGATCCAGCTGAGGATGAAGCTGGAGGAGAAGCGCAGGGCCATTGAAGCCCAGAAGAAGAAAGTAAGAAAAGGGGGGAAAAAAACACTTGAAATTGCCGTCATCCTGGCTGGTAGAAGTCATATGATCCTCTTCCCAGGTGGAGGAAGCCTTCACGCGGCATCGTCAGAAGATGGCCAGAACAGCTTTTCTGAACGTAGTGCGAAGAAAAGGAGTCACGAGCCCGCTCAGCCCCAATTCAGGTGGAGCTCAAACGCCTTTGACAAAGACGCTAACCAGCCACGGAAGCATGGAGAGGGCGGAGCGATGCAAGCCCGATGGTGCGGCTCCCAAATCTCCCTGTGAAGATGGAGGTGGGATGGAAACAAATGTTGGGAATAGTGTGTGTGTGTGTGTGTGGGGGGGGGGACATTTTTTATTGATCTATTTTTTCATTATTTATATTTTATTTTTTAATTTAAAAAATGATTGATTTCTTTCTTTCATTATACATATTTTTATCTATTTTTTTAATTAAAAAAATAAATGGGTATGGCCGTAATTTTCCCTCAGAATTTTACGAACGAATGCCAATGATCCAACCAATTCTTGCAGATTTAACCCCAGGGGAATCGGACCTCGCAGAGTATACTCGCTCCATCGAGAGGCTCAACACGTCACTGGGCTTCCTGCAGACGGAGATGCAGCGGCTGGGGCAGCAGCAGGAGAGGATCATGTCCATGAAAGAAGAACAGCAAAAAGCCTGGGTCATTCCTCCCCCTGCGCCATCGCCACACAGGTAGCCCCAACACTTCATTGGATCCATTTCGACGGCTTTATGAAAAAAGAGTGTATTTCCTCCCCAGGCAGCTCCGTGAGTTGCGCAGCAGCAGTGTCGCAGGCCGAGCAACAACCAGAGGTTCGGTGGGTTCCTTATCCCCCGTTTTGTCCTCGTCCTGTTCTGCCAATCCCGTGAGCCGTCCCTCCACCGGCCTTAAGCGACGGCCCGCCTCCTTCCACGCCAGGACGACTCGGACGCCGCGGCCGAACGATCTGAAGATCACGCCCATCAATCGAATGCTCAACACACCCACCTCGGTGGACAGCTTACCGAGACTGAGGCGCTTCACGTCCAGCCAAACACACACCTGCTCCTTTGCGTACCTGAGTTCCGATGCGGAAGCCAGGGAAAGCAAGAGCAGGGAGAGCAAGGAGAGCAACGAAGACACTAAGGCCAAAGAGGTGGTGGAGAAGAATCGTGCAGGCACTCCTCAGCCTCCTGCAGCCAAAGAGAAAGAAGAGGAAACCGTTGAGCCAGAGGATAGTCGGGGGAGAAATGAAAAGCCAAGGACTTCAGAGGTCTTGTGTCAACCCGTGTCTGAGACTCAGGGCAACAAGCACCCTCAGGAAAAAAGAGAACTTGTGGAGGTGACACTGTCTGGAGTCTGGCCTCAAGAGAGCCAAGCTCAGGACACGACTGGAGAAAGTGACCAGAAGATGTGCTGTGGGTTCTTCTTCAAGGTGAGTTGCAGATCATTCTGGATGAAAAGTACAAATAAAAAGTTGGATCTTTTAAAAATATGAATGATTTCCCACATCCATTAAACACCAGGATGATGCAAAAGGTGAAGAGGACATGGCGGCCAAGAAAGCAGCTCTGCTGGAGAAGAGGCTGCGGAGGGAAAAGGAGGCCCAGGAGAAGAAGCAGCAGCAGGAGCTGGACCAGGAGCAGAAGAAGGAAGCCGCACGGTCCGTCTCTTTCCATTTTGAAAGCACTCCAAGTTCTAGTTTGACGTCAATCAGCTTTCCTGTCCATTAGGTTGAAAGCAGAGGAAGAGCAACAGAAGACAGACGATGAGAAGGATAGGAAAGAATACATCAAGAAGGAGTTTCTGAGGAGAAAGCAGCTCAAGCTAATGCAGGAAATGGATCAGGTGGTCAAGCCCCGATGTGGAAGTTTCAAGAAGAAGCCTCGCCCAAAATCCATGCACAGGGATGTCATGGATTCCTCCACTCCGCCTGTGAGAGCAACAGGTGGGCCACGTGCGAATCCCATGCAAAAAATAAATAAAATTACGTAACAACGTATGATATTGTTGCTGAAGGAGTGCGTCCTCGAGGCTACTCGGTGTCCAGCGTTTCTTTGGCCTCGCTTAATCTGACTGACAACGAGAGCAACCATCAAGATAACAAGAAGCACTACAGGTAAATCATTTTCTCCACTTTTCATTGCTGTGGATTTCACATTTTACTCCTTGGTACAAAGTGTCCCACTGTTCGTTCACCCACGTAACACTAACTAGACTTGAAATGCATACTAATGACTTGTTCTATTTTTTTTACACCATTTTTTTTTTGTGTCCTTGTCTCCTTTCCCCTCTATTGCATGCTTCCCTCAGAGGCAATAAAGTAGCTCCTTCTCACGTTGCATTCTTTCTAAACTCCCCCAAAGAAAGAAAGGGAAGGTCAGTAGCCTTGCTAAGACGTCGCCACAAGCTGTTGTTTCGGTGAAGCTAGTTGTTGTTGTCTCATGTCAGTTCAGCTTTTTTCTTTTTGCATTTTCAAATGTTGATTTGCTTTGCTTGGTGTCTTCCGTACACTTTGCAGGCTAATTCCCATCGCCATCCTCCTTGCAATGCGTACCTCAAATATTATGTGTCCTAATCGCTTGCTATCTACAGGCCAGACTCTGCTGGGGGGTTCTCCTCGTGCCCCTCTGCTGGTAGTCGTAACGGAGAGAAAGATTGGGAAAATGAGTCAACCACTTCATCCACTCCATCCAACACTGAGTACACAGGTATTGAGTGTTGTGTTGTTGTTGTTTTTTTGTGGGCTTTGCTCAGCCTGACACTCTCTTGTTGCAATCCAGGACCCAAACTATACAAGGAACCCAGCGCTAAATCCAACAAGCATATCATCCAGAATGCCCTGGCCCACTGCTGCCTGGCTGGAAAGGTCAACGAAGGGCAGAAGAACAAGATCATCGATGTACGTCTTTGTCGTTCGAATGCTGAAGAGCACCCAAAAACTCCCAGTTGAAGTCAATTGCTAAGCTAAAGTCCACTTAGCTTAGTGCTAACGAACAATGTAAATTGCTACAGATGGGATAGTCTTGCATTCTTCATTTCAACAACTCATTTCCGGCATGTCAGTTCAGCGTCAGCTCTTCAGCATTCCCCCGTGATTTCATTTGATATGATAACATCTCACAGTGACATATTTTTTGATAAACCTCCTCCACAGGAAATTGAGAAATCCGAAGCCAATAACTTCTTGGTGTTGTTCCGCGACACCGGTTGCCAGTTTCGCTCGGTGTACGCCTACTGCCCCGAGACCGAGGAGATCACGCGGCTGACCGGCATCGGGCCGAAGATCATCAGCGCCAAGATGATCGAGCATCTTTATAAGTACAACTCTGACAGGAAGCAGTTTAGCCAGATCCCGGCCAAAACGATGTCAGCCAGCGTGGATGCCATCACCATTGCCAGTCATCTGTGGCATAACAAGAAGCAGGGCACCCCCAAAAAGATGCACTTGAAGTAGCAACTTTCTCTGGAATATGAAAAACCATTTGAAGATTTATTCCATATCCTTTGGTATCCAAATTAAGGTCCATGTGTTATAATGCACAGGATTCAGTGCACTAGTAGAGGAATGTCTTACATTATTTTTGCAGATTTCAGCAGGAGACTCACTCACTGTTTTTGTGCTCAGACCAAAGCCATGTCTCGTGTAAAAGTATTGCTTTGACGCAATCTTGTGCCATGTTAGGGCCAAGGAACTATGTTGGTGAGGGGAGGAGTTTCACTGAGTCAGGCCTTAACTTTGTCTGGTTGTTAAAAGTGCTTTGCTGCCATCGTATGGCCACTAAATGCAATTACAAACCTTTTGGGCTTGCCGTCAACTCCCTGCAGATTCTGCCTTTCACAATAACATTTTTGCACACTAGTTTGGATTGCTAGTAGTTCAACTGCACTAGTTGACATATGTATGTTACTAGTAGTGCTAGTGAAGCACCAGACCTATTAGAATTTAATTAGTAGTACCAGTAAGATGCATTTGCCTTTTGTTTACCAGTGAAGAAAAAAATGGACCTTAAAATGGATTTCAAGGATATGTATTAAATGCTCAAACCGATTTCCACACTGGAAACACTTTCGATTCTAAGATCTAGAACTGGAAAGTAGAAGATAAATTAATTTCCCAGACATCATACAAGACTTAAACGGACACCATGTTTCCTCACGTGCCAAAACAGATCAAAAATAGGCAAGCGACGCCTGGTTGGAACTCCAAAGTGAATGTCCCGCCTCAATGAGGCAGAGCGGTTTCTGTGCGGCCTTATGTTTGTTTTGTGTTTGTTGTGATCGTGTCGTTTTTGTCAGCGCCATGCAAAGGGCCCGGCCCGCCCGTCTGATGGGGGATGAGATAGAGGCGGCCTGTACAATTCTTGCTACACAGGTATGTTTTTATGTGTGTATTTCAAGTGCCAAGAAGAGTGTTTGCCATTCCCAGTGATCATATCGCCAACAACCCTTTGTGGAATGCACCAGTAGAATACTCTATTTATTTCAGTTTTATAATGCGTCCAACATATTTTTAAGGCAGTTTTATTCAGAGCAACGTAAATGTCTTGAATTGATTTGTATATAATGGCAAGTGAACTAGCAAGCAGCCTTTGAGTAGCTTTTCTAATTTAACAGATATATACATCATTCCCACGTGTTCAATCGGGGCCTTTTATGATATTGCAAGTTTTTTCCACAGTTATTTGCTTTTATTGTAACATCCACAGAGTGTGACCATCATCACTATCACTGACTGACAAATTGTTGTGCAATGGCATCATGTGATCAGTGTTGACTAAGATCCACAATTGTAAATATGACTTTTATGATTTTATGTTCAGGTATGTATCAACACTGTACAGATGTATTTTGGCATACAGTAAAGTATTTTTTGTAACATTTAACAGATGGATACTGATGGAACGGTGTGTTTAAAGAAGGTTGACCATGTGCTGTAAAATGAAACGCGAGGAGGCAATGAATGAAGATTTTACAGAGACTGAAAAAATGACATTTCATCTATCCTAGTTTTTCCAACCTGTAATTTTCATTTTACTGAATATGTTCAACAGACCTTGTACATTTGTTGTGTTATTCAACTAGTCTTAAAGCTTTATTAAAATGCAGCAACTTTTTAGATTCCTCCTGTCTATTTTATCATTATGTATCCGTACTTTTGACACTTTTTAACTTTGATCTGGATAAATTTAGAATGAACATGATGCATTTTCAAAGTCCAGCACTCATCTGTCTTACATGGGGTCAATTTGACCCCAGGGTGTTTTGGATTTATACATTTGTCCCTCTGGTGGTCTTTGAAGAACGTTTTATTTTTAGCCACTTGTGAACTTTGTGAACAACTGCCTTGTGTTGCCATGGTGACAAAGCAACACGTTTTTTTCCTGTCACCATGGCAACACAAATGATTGTTGTTTTTAAATTGTTATAATCACATTCTATTAGTAAATTATCCTCATCGACGTAAAGTCCATTGTTTCGTTTAGGTGGAGGCTGTGACCATGAAGGCAGCACCAGACTGGGCTGGGCCGGGGCACACGACTATCAAGCCGGGAGGAGGGGGTCACAGTCGGCTGGAGGAGGACGACGTGACTGGAGGCAGACAGGACGCCTCCACTCAAACAACACCGAGTGCTGTGCACTTCTCACGTCACGGAGACACGGCGACTGTGTGTTTTCACCCCATGTTTTTCTCCTAACTGGTGAGTATTTCTCACGGTTGCCCCTCAACTACTGACGTCGCTTGTCGCCGGGGAACAGAGCACCCCACCCGGCTAACAAGCTGATGATGATGACTGCTTCCTCCCCCTTCTCCTGTCCTCGGCCTGGAGAAAGCTAGTCAAATCTCCCTCTTTAATGCCGCGTGGTAAATTAGCCAGATTGGTATGAGCTCTTAATGGTAACTATTGCTTTTGCTGTAATCCGTTAGCTCACTCGACATGTAATGCTAGCAAGTAGCTTAATCTCCTTATGGCTCTTTGCTAACCGACGCTCTCTTGCATGCTAACCTAGCATCGTTTTTAATATTGATATATTTCGGAATTTGTTTTTGTCTTTTTATATTTAAAGGCACGCTTGAATATTTTGGCTTTATCGCCTGAATTGTTCGTCATCATTCACTTCAACTTGAATGGATGAGTCTGCGAGGTGTTTCGACATTGAATTAAACACGAGTATAATTATTATACTGTTAAATTACAACTTATCACTGACGGGTTATCTTTATCATCATTAGTGCAAGGGGAATTAAATAAAGATGTACCTAATTGGTGAGTCTGTCTTTGTGGTAAAATCAATGCAAATCAAAATTCAACCTAATTGGTAGTAAGGTTATGTGGGAGTCCTTGGGAAAATGACACTAAAGTTTGAGTGCACCTTTTGTTAAATGAAACCCTGCAGAAAGCCATCTTTTATTTTAAAACTACAGTTTTTCATTAGCATTTTGTTCCAGCGGTATGTGGATTTACTTTATGTATTGCTCTTTGCAGCCCGTCGTCACCATGACAGAGGAAGAAACCATAAACGTGAAGGAGGTGGAGATCATCAAGGTGATCTTGGACTTCCTCCACTCCAGGAAGTTGCACATCAGCATGCTGGCTCTGGAAAAGGAGAGCGGCGTCATCAACGGCCTCTACTCTGACGACATGCTTTTTCTCAGGTACCCTCGATCACAACACATTTTTCTCCTCTTGTGCTTTTTTTTCAGATCTTAAAAATTGTGGACTTTTGTGATTGTTTTAGGCAACTCGTGCTGGATGGTCAATGGGATGAAGTCCTGCAATTTATTCAGCCTTTGGAGTGTATGGAGAAGTTTGACAAAAAGAGGTATGTTATAACTGGATTTTTTTTTAGCTACAAGTCTTTGTTGGGACAAATAAAAATACACCCTAGATGGCATCAAAACATCACAGTGACTAATTCTCCATCCCAGGTTCCGTTACATCGTGCTAAAGCAGAAGTTTCTGGAAGCTCTGTGTGTGAATAACGCCATGTCTGCTGAGGATGAGCCACAACATGTAAGGAAAAACACAACAGTTGTAATAATAATTTCAGCATGAAAATAAATCCAGTTGGATCATTTGTGTGTGTGTTTTTTTTTTTAAAGTTGGAGTTCACCATGCAGGAAGCGGTTAAGTGTCTGCACACCCTGGAGGAGTTCTGCCCTTCAAAAGACGACTACAGCAAACTATGTCTACTACTCACCTTGCCTCGCCTCACAAACCATGCCGAGTTTAAGGTAAGACATTTCTTGCCATTGTGGCCCCTTGTGGTTGCATTGCTTTTGACTCTCCTCCCATTGTCTTGTCAGGACTGGAACCCGAGCACGGCCCGGGTGCAGTGTTTTGAGGAGGCTTGCATCATGGTGGCCGAGTTCATCCCGGCGGATAGAAAGCTGAGTGAGGCTGGATTCAAAGCCAGCGGGGATCGCCTCTTCCAGCTGCTCCTCAAGGGAGTCCTTTATGAGTGCTGTGTGGAGTTCTGCCAGGTTGGGACTGAATGTAGTACAGTAATCCCCTGCTTTTTGGGGTATGGGGGGGTCATTGCTGGCGACTGAGCTGTCAAATAATTCTGATCTGTTTGCATCTAGAGCAAGGCAACAGGCGAAGAGATAACCGAGAGCGAGGTCCTGCTGGGCGTGGACATGCTGTGCGGCAACGGATGTGACGACGTGGACCTGTCCCTGCTGTCCTGGATGCAGAACCTGGCCCACAGTGTCTTCTCCTGCGCCTTTGAACAGAAGCAGCTCAACATCCACGTGGACCGTCTGGTCAAACCGGCCAAGACCGGCTACGCCGACCTGCTCACGCCGCTCATCAGCAAGCTGTCTCCGTATCCGTCCTCGCCCCTGCGGCGCCCCCAGTCGGCCGACACCTACATGTCGCGCTCTTTAAATCCGGCTCTGGACGGGTTGTCCTACGGGCTGTCCAACCAGGACAAGCGAGCGAGTGGCGGCGAGGTCGCACCGGGTAAAGGCGTCTCCCCCATGTCTCACTCTTTTGCCAATTTCCACTACCCTGGAGCAGGCGGTCAGAACCTCAGCAGGAGTCTCATGATGGAGACCTCTGACTGCCATAGCATTTTTGAGGAATCACCAGAAACGTAAGTAGAACGATCTACTATAAAAAAATTCTTTCTAAAAACAGAGGAACAAAGCAGCTAGCTTTTGACATGTGTCACATGTAGGTCAAGGACCGACACGCCCGTGGATAGCATGATGGCTTCTAGCGCAGCTCAAAACTCGCGTCCCGCCTCGGCTCCTGGAGAGGATGCACCATCGACTGGCTCTGCTGAACAGAACGAGGTCAGTCCCAAACCTTCTGATAGGATAATGCTATAGCCAAACGATCCTTTGTGTGTAGTGTATAATGCATGGCTGTTCTGCTTCACCCCGCAGCTCTTGGACTCCGCCGAGAAGTACGAGGAATATTACCGTCAGCGCCTACGTGTGCAACAGCACCTGGAGCAGAAGCAGCAGCAGAGGCAGATGTACAAGCAGATGTTATTAGAAGGCGGCGTGCAGCCGGAACCTCCACCCAGTGACTTGCAGCACAGCCTCACGGAGAAGTTTCTCAACAGGTAAAAAGAACAAGAGAACTACACAAGCTCCGGCTTGTCGGATGTCAACTTCACCATCTGTGCTGCCCGCCATCGTGTCAAGGCCTTTTTAGAAAACGCATTGAAGTAGAGCCCGATGTGTGTCGTCAGGTCCATCCAGAAGCTGGAAGAGCTCAATGTGGGGATGGAGAATTTAGGGGATGAGGTGAAGTCCTTGGCCGAGCAGTGCAACGGCAACGCACCCGACTCCGAGTGCAACAACAACCCCCCTTCCGTCAGCCCGGAGCACAATAGGAGCCGCGGGGGCGGGGCGCTCAGCAGCACGCCGCAGCACGTTGCGGGTGGCCATCTGGTCTCGCCCCCAAATGAATCCCCCGTCATCCAACAGAGGTTGGAGCCATGTCGCAAGGTTTGCAGTCAAACAAACAGAGAAGTCATTTTAAAGACTGCTTTTTTTTTTTTTGCGTGTGTTTGTCGACAGCGGGCAGAATCACAAAGCAGGTCCACAAGGTGATTCACCGGGATCATTATCCCGCAGTACAGAGGTGCGTTCACACAATGTACACACTCGCTTGTTTTTAATATCGAGGTCCTACTTTTCTTTGAAACTGATCTAATCTTTTTTTTTTTTTTTTTAACAGGGTGGCGAGAAAGAAAAAAGACTGTTCGTGCCCGTGCATACTCTCGAGGACACTCAGGCTGTCCGTGCCGTTTCCTTCCACCCGTCCGGGGCCCTCTACGCTGTTGGCTCCAACTCCAAAACACTCCGCGTCTGCGCTTATCCGGAAACGCTTGACACCAGGTGAGTGTAGCGGTCAGACAAATGTGTAGAAATTGACCACAGTATTATTATTCCTCCCTTTGCTCATGTTTTTCTTTGGTTAGTGGCTCAAGTCCAGTGAAGCAGCCGGTGGTCCGTTTCAAGAGGAACAAACACCACAAAGGTTCGATCTACTGCGTGGCTTGGAGCCACTGTGGGCAGCTCCTGGCGACTGGCTCCAATGACAAATATGTCAAAGTTCTACCGTTCAGTGCGGAGACCTGCAACGCCACAGGTACAGTACGTGTGTCTGGATGAACTTGTGGAAAACCACTACCAAACTTTTTATCTCAGTGTCGTCATGCGAGTTCTCTTGATTACACTGACTCCCGGTGGCCATGGCAGGCATTAAAAAAAAGTCACCGTGTTTCCCCACAGGCCCTGACTTGGAGTTCAGCATGCACGACGGAACCATCAGGGACTTGGCCTTCATGGAGGGCCCAGAAAGCGGAGGGGCCATCTTGATCAGCGCCGGAGCAGGAGACTGCAACATCTACACCACCGACTGCCAGCGAGGGCAGGGCCTGCACGCCCTCAGCGGGCACACGGGTTGGTACTCACTGATGCCAGTCAGCGCCCATTCGGGCAAATGTGCATTCAAATGTGCGCTTTGTTGTTAGGTCACATCCTGTCTCTTTACACGTGGGGCGGCTGGATGATCGCATCCGGCTCCCAAGACAAGACGGTGCGTTTCTGGGACCTTAGGGTGCCCACCTGCGTGCGAGTGGTGGGCACGGCCTTCCACGGCTCAGGTATTGACAACAATTGTAGACACTAAGAGGAACTCTCACGGGGTTTGCTGACATGGGCGCATCTGCATCTCCTCCTCAGGCAGCCCCGTGGCCTCGGTAGCGGTGGACCCAAGCGGCCGTCTCCTAGCGACGGGACAGGAGGACAGCGCTTGCATGCTGTATGACATCCGGGGAGGGCGCATCGTGCAGGTGTACCGCCCCCACGACAGCGACGTGCGCTCGGTCCGCTTCTCTCCCGGCGCGCACTACCTGCTCACCGGCTCTTACGACACCAAAGTCTTGGTCACCAACCTTCAAGGTCGAGTGGTCGACCAATCCTGGGAGCTTGTCATAGTGCATTTCATGATGATGCATGCTGTTGAGTGTGGCTCCCTCTGGTGGTATTATTAGTATGCAAAAGAATGGCTTAAACTTTAGTCTAATGCATTGATTCTGTGCAGTTCAGTTGTGATGAACATAGAAGTACACTTTTATATTTTTCTGCGTTCAGGTGACCTGACCAAGCAGCTGCCCGTGACACTGGTGGGGGAGCACGGCGACAAGGTGATCCAATGCCGCTGGCACACCGAGGACCTCTCTTTCCTGTCATCATCCGCCGACCGTACTGTCACGTTGTGGACTCACAACCCATGACACGGTCGCACACACATGGCACAACTTTTAACCTTGGCAGTGTAGGGAATCACAATGATCATAAACTAGCACATGTGACACTCCGTCACAATATGAAAATTCGGCATTCCATACTAGGAGCCCGCAGATGTCAGTTCTTGCACATTTCTTGTCTCACTCGCATCGTAGTTCATCACTGGTATACACGCACACACACACTCACTGTATGCACATGAGTTGCATGCGCTTTCACTGACAAGAACGAAGCTCGTTTTCATGATGGTGCCTTTCTTGAGTTCTCAACACAGCAGACCCGATCAAATTCAATGTTTTATTTGCCAACCCGTTTCCTTTAGCTACTGTTGTAGTTTTTCTTTTAAATAATTGTTCGGGAGAAATGGAAGTAATCATGTGAAATTGCAATTTGCGATCGTTCAGTATGTCGAATAGCAATCTTGTGGCAGCTTTTACGGTCTGGTGTTGCCTACCAACATGCTTATAGTACCATACGTGTAAATTGTTCTTAAATCGAGTCATCGGTATTTTTTTGAAGGAGCCATTATAAACAATGAGCGATTCAATCGCATGGCTTAAAAACAATTGCTGCGATTGTTATCAGCGTCCAAAAGGAATACAAGCCTCTAGGTTTTTTCTTTTATTTTTCATTTGTAGTTCTTTTATTTAAATGCTGCTGTAAAGATGCCCCATCAATAAGGGGCAGTCAATCCGCTTACTAATTTTATGCACAGTAAATAGGAAGTTAATATTTATTTGAAGCCAGTATTTGGGACATTGATTAAGTTCAGTTCTTGATATTTAATGCACTTTGCTGTTTGATGCAACTGTTTTCTCCTTGTGAATTATTTTCAAACATTTTGAATCCTTGCATAACACCAAACTAATACATGCATATTTATGTCTGTTACGATTATGTACAGTTAGTATGTTTTTTAAATGCTAGTGACTGATGTATTAAGCCTCTTATTTTCTGAAAAATCAAAAAGGGATTTAATTTAATGCAAGCTAACAGATTTATTGTTTTTAAATGCTAGTGACTAATGTATTAAGCTTGTCTTATTTTCTAAAAAAAAAAATGATTTAATTTAATGCAAGATAACAGATTGATCTCATGTTCAATAAAGTTTCTTTACATCAGTGCTTCTCAATTATTTTCTGTGATGCCTCCCTAATAAACTGGCCTGTTATTAGGTACACTGGAAAATGGCCGGTGTACCTAATGGAGTGTCCGTGTGATTCCCTCGTTAAGTGCACCTGCGGGAAAAGTTTTAGCCACATTCACGTTCTGCAGGAGCTAAAACTTTTCACGCAGGTGCGTTTAACGAGGGTAACTTGGAAAACATATTGGAACGCGGCCCGAGGACTAGAGCTTGGCACCTGTGACCTTTGACCATGATAGTTCCCTAATAAAGTAGCCTGTTATTAGGCACACTTGAAAATGGCGGTGTACCTAATGGAGTGTCCGTGTGATTCCCTCGTTAAGTGCACCTGCGGGAAAAGTTTTAGCCACATTCACGTTCTGCAGGAGCTAAAACTTTTCACGCAGGTGCGTTTAACGAGGGTAACTTGGAAAACATGTTGGAACGCGGCCCTGAGGACCAGAGCTTGACACCTGTGACCTTTGACCATATGTCCCTAATAAAGTGGCCTGTTATTAGGTCAGTGCTTCTCAAATAGTGGGGCGCGTCCCCCTTGGGGGGGCGCAGTGCTATTCCTGGGGGGGCGCGTGTGACCCTGGGGAACAGGCTTTTTTTTTTGGCAGTACTAGAATAAAGTGTAATTGCGCGTTTACTACAGCAGGGGGCAGTGGCGCTCTCATTGTTACTTCTGTCACGTTTGCGACAGTGCAACATTTTACGACTTACAAGACAAGTTAGGATAGTCACGGTGGGGAGGGGGGGCGCGAATAGTTTTCTTCTTGCTAGGGGGGGCGTAACAGAAAATAATTGAGAAGCACTGGGTTAAATAAAGGTTAACCTAAAAAAAAAAAAAAAAAAAAAAAAAGTGAACCCTGAACTTTGAACCCGCGGTGACCCCGCGGTGACCCCGTGGTGACCGCGGTGACCCCGCGGTGACCCCGCGGTGACCCCGTGGTGACCCCTGGGTGACCTTTGAACCGTGTACTTTCAACTCTAGTTAGAAATCGAAAATGTGCACATGACCCCGTGAACTTTGAACCGACCTTTGACCCCTGGGTGAACTTTGAACCGTAAACTTTGACCTTTGACCCCTAGCTAATTACGTTTTGTTTTGTTTTTTTTAAACCGGCATAGCAGAACGATCCATGGTCTTCAGATGCCGCGCTGACGCCATCTCCTGGTCAGTTAGTGAAATGCTTTTGCTGATGTTTTTTTTTCTCTCAATTAAAACAAATCAATTAGCCAGTTGGTTTTCTTTATTTAATATCTATTATCAGACAAAACCAAATTGTGAATCAGTCACCTAGGCTATAGCAGAACAAACAATCCATGGTCTTCAGATGCCACGCTGTCGCCATCTCCTGGTCAGCTAGTGAAATGCTTTTGCTGTTTTTTTTCCCTCTCAATTAAAACAAATCAATCAGCCAGTTGGTTTTCTTTATTTAATCTCTGATATCAGACAAAACGAAATTGTGAATCAGTCACCTAGGCCAGTGCTTCTCAAATAGTGGGGCGCGCCCCCTTGGGGGCGCGGTGCTATTCCTGGGGGGGCGCGTGTGACCCTGGGGAACAGGCTTTCTTTTTGGGAGTACTAGAATAAAGTGTAATTGCGCGTTTACTACAGCAGGGGGCAGTGGCGCTCTCATTGTTACTTCTGTCACGTTTGCGACAGTGCAACATTTTACGACTTACAAGACAAGTTAGGATAGTCACGGTGGGGAGGGGGGGCGCGAATAGTTTTCTTCTTGCTAGGGGGGGGCGTAACAGAAAATAATTGAGAAGCACTGTATTAGGTACACTTCAAAATGGCGGTGTACCCAATTATTTCATCAAACATTGTAGGTACAGGAGAGACACAAAAAGACATTACGGCAGACGTACAACAGTTACAAAACGTACAACAATGAAGAAGAAATGCATGAGCAAATTACAAATAATACACAAAGTGAAATAATGACACCGCATTTGTGAAAAGCATTTTGTCCCTGATTCCGCTTGTGCGAGCAGAGTTGAGAGATTTCTTCCACGTAATCTACTACATGCTGCCTGTTACCGCTTATGAACTTGTAAAGTGTTGTAAATGCCACCTTTCAGAAGGGCTTGGGAAATTCTAAGTGCTTCGTTTAGCTGTGGTTGGCCTTTGCCGCGCAAGACGGCAATGTGACGCGCTGCTCGTCCATTCGCTTGGCTTGTGAGCGCATGATGAGGCTGAAGAAGTCCTCGTCCGGTACCGTGGGTCCGCGAGCCGGAGGAGGGGGCGGTGCACAGCGCTGGTCGTCCAAACGGGTCCCCTGGAAACAACAAAAGACCCAGTAACCATCCACGTTGTAGAAACAGAGCACAAAAGTAAGATGCGTTGAAATTGGAACAATGCCCGGCCCACCTGGCACTTGACGAGCATGTCAAAAAAGTCTTCGTCGGGCTCGGCGTTGTCCACGTTGGCCATCAGGTGGCTGAGCACGGCCTGGTTGCTGTTCTGGTTGAGTCTGAGGCCCGGCAGGCTCCCGCCTGTAGCTGAGGTGTCCTCTAGCCGCCGGCCTTGAGCGCCAGACACGTTAGTGTTCTCGGAAACGGCTGTCAGGGAGGTGAGGATGAATTTATAAATGAATCCTGATTTTTGATCAAACATCGATCAACTTTTTTTTTTTATGGTGAGACTCACATTTCCTGATGATCCTAGGGGGAGACTGGGGGCCGCCGTTGAGCGACAACCTGCTGCTGCCTTTCTCCTGAATGGAGCAGCGCTGGTCGTCCATGCGGTTGCTCTGGAAGCGAGTGAGGAGGTCGAAGAAGCCTTCGTCGCCGAGCATGTCAGGACTGGATCGCTAAGCGGCAAACACGGCCGTCGATCAGGCACCATCATCAAGGCTGAGCGTGTCCGTTAGTGTTTTCTACCTTGTGGCCGCTTTCCAGGGTGTTACTGGCATCCTGGAGGACCTTACCGGAACCTCCGCTAGCCTTGAACTTCTTCCCGCGTAGACGGCTGACAAAGAACAACTTGGAGGAGCTCTTGGTGAAGGTAGGCTTGCTTTGTTTGCTCAGGATGTCGCTGTTCCACTTCTGACCCTTCACAACAACAACAAACACTCATCATTGGTGTCAAGCAAACAAGTGATTATTAGTGTCTTTGATGTGCGTACGTTCATCTTGTCAGGCGTGAGCTTCATCAGCTCCAGGTTCTCCATGCTGTGCCTCCTGCTCAACCTCGGCTTAGCCCCTGCAATGCAGACACCTGCTAATGGTGGCTGCTGAGGGAAAACATCTTGGAGAGCGTCCAAATAGCTCACCTTGCAACTTGTAGTCGGTGTCCCTGTTCTCAGACAGGGTGGAGTTGTTGGTGCTGTAGCTCAGACCTAACACTGTCTGCAGATCTGTCACGTTCATACGTGCCGTCAGCTCGCCGCTCCTGTCTCCTGTCTGGCGCACGCAGAGATTATGAGCACCGATTAAATGCATCTCTGATTTTTGCGAGGGGCTTCACAAGACCAACCTCTTTGCAGATCTCCAGGTGTTTCTCAGCAAAGTGCATGGCCTGGTCATGGTTCCCAAGTGCAGTGTGGGCGTTTCCCAGACTCCAGCACGCTCGACCTTCTCCGATCCTGCACGCACAAGCCACTTTGGTCAACGTGAACGACGAGCCTTACGGCTCCAGCATGTGCGTGCGTACCGGTCATTGAGGTCCTGGGCTATGATGAGGTGTTTGAGGTGGTAATCGATGGCTCTCTCGTAGTCCTGCAGCAGAGTATACGTGTTGCCCAGACTGTAGCACGCCTGAGCTTCCACCGCACGATCCTTCAGCTGCCTCGCTAGCTGCAACGTCCTCCTGGACCACCACGGACAGAAGACATTTCAAACTAGGGTTAGGGTTTCCATTTTGAATAGGAACCGTGCTGTAATTTGCCAACTTACTTATAATGCTCAGCTGCCACTTCAAACTCTCCCAGGAAGATGTAAGCGTTGCCCAAGTTGCAGTAAGCTCGTCTTTCTGCCGAGCGGTCGCCGAATTCCTTCGCTATGAGCAAACGCTAAAGCCAGATTGGAAGATTTA